>NC_133745.1:23642187-24911967 GCF_048934315.1 Petromyzon marinus | reverse complement strand
AGTGGAGGAGTGGGTGGAGAGTGGAGAGTGAGGAGTGGAGTGGAGAGTGAGGAGTGGGTGAGAGTGGAGAGTGGGAGGAGTGGGTGGAGAGTGGAGAGTGGAGGAGGGTGGAGAGTGGAGAGTGGAGGAGTGGGTGGAGAGTGGAGAGTGGAGGAGTAGGGGTGGAGAGTGGAAGTGGAGGAGTGGGTGGAGAGTGGAGAGTGGAGGAGTGGGTGGAGAGTGGAGAGTGGAGGAGTGGGTGGAGAGTGGAGGAGTGGAGGAGTGGGTGGAGAGTGGAGAGTGGAGGAGTGGGTGGAGAGTGGAGGGGAGGAGTGGGTGGAGAGTGGAGAGTGGAGGAGTGGGTGGAGAGTGGAGAGTGGAGGAGTGGGTGGAGAGTGGAGGAGTGGAGGAGCGGGTGGAGAGTGGAGAAGTGGAGGAGTGGGTGGAGAGTGGGAGGAGTGGGTGGAGATTGGAGAGTGGAGGAGTGGGTGGAGAGTGGAGAGTGGAGGAGTGGGTGGAGAGTGGAGAGTGGAGGAGTGGGTGGAGAGTGGGAGAGAGGAGGAGTGGGTGGAGAGTGGAGAGTGGAGGAGTGGGTGGGAGTGGAGGAGTGGGTGGAGAGTGGAGGAGTGGGTGGAGAGTGGAGAGAGTGGAGGAGTGGGTGGAGAGTGGAGGAGTGGGGAGAGTGGAGAGTGGGTGGAGAGTGGAGAGTGGAGGAGTGGGTGGAGAGTGGAGGAGTGGGTGGAGAGTGGAGAGTGGAGGAGTGGGTGGAGAGTGGAGAGTGGAGGAGTGGGTGGAGAGTGGAGAGTGGAGGAGTGGGTGGAGAGTGGAGAGTGGAGGAGTGGGTGGAGAGTGGAGAGTGGAGGAGTGGGTGGAGAGTGGAGGAGTGGGTGGAGAGTGGAGAGTGGAGGAGTGGGTGGAGATGGAGGTGGAGGAGTGGGTGGAGAGTGGAGAGTGGAGGAGTGGGTGGAGAGTGGAGAGTGGAGGAGTGGGTGGAGAGTGGAGGAGTGGGTGGAGAGTGGAGAGTGGAGGAGTGGGTGGAGTGTGGAGGTGGAGGAGTGGGTGGAGGTGTGAGTGGAGAGTGGAGGAGTGGGTGGAGAGTGGAGAGTGGAGGAGTGGGTGGAGAGTGGAGAGTGGAGGAGTGGGTGGAGAGTGGAGAGTGGAGGAGTGGGTGGAGAGTGGAGAGTGGAGGAGTGGGTGGAGAGTGGAGAGTGGAGGAGGTGGAGAGTGGAGAGTGGAGGAGTGGGTGGAGAGTGGAGAGTGGAGGAGTGGGTGGGTGGAGAGTGGAGGAGTGGAGTGGAGAGTGGAGAGTGGAGGAGTGGGTGGGAGAGTGAGAGTGGAGGAGTGGGTGGAGAGTGGAGAGTGGAGGAGTGGGTGGAGAGTGGAGAGTGGAGGAGTGGGTGGAGAGTGGAGAGTGGAGGAGTGGGTGGAGATGGAGAGTGGAGGAGTGGGTGGAGAGTGAGAGTGGAGGAGTGGGTGGAGAGTGGAGGAGTGGGTGGAGTGGGTGGAGAGTGTGGTGGGGTGGAGAGTGGAGAGTGGAGGAGAGGGTGGAGAGTGGAGAGTGGGAGGAGTGGGTGGGGGTGGAGAGTGGAGGAGTGGTGGAGAGTGGAGAGTGCGAGGAGTGGGTGGAGAGTGGAGGGTGGGGGTGGGGTGGAGTGTGGGTGGGTGGAGAGTGGGGTGGAGGAGTGGGTGGAGAGTGGAGGAGTGGGGTGGAGAGTGGAGAGTGGGTGGTGGAGAGTGGAGGAGTGGGTGGGTGGAGAGTGGAGGAGTGGGTGGGTGGAGAGTGGAGGAGTGGGTGGGTGGAGAGTGGAGGAGTGGGTGGGTGGAGAGTGGAGGAGTGGGTGGGTGGAGAGTGGAGGAGTGGGTGGGTGGAGAGTGGAGGAGTGGGTGGGTGGAGGGGGTGGAGAGTGGGAGTGGGTGGGTGGGTGGAGAGTGGAGGAGTGGGTGGAGAGTGGAGGAGTGGGTGGAGAGTGGAGGAGTGGGTGGAGAGTGGAGGAGTGGGTGGAGAGTGGAGTGGGTGGAGAGTGGAGTGGGTGGAGTGGAGTGGTGAAGGTGGAGAGATATAAGCAGCTGTGAAAGTTTGGGATACCACTATTTGAAAAAAAAATACTGTACCATTGAAAATTAGTTTAATGTTTGTCTCTGACCGAATTCGCGTGCACAAATCAGATTTGAAACACGGCAGAACGAATTCTGCCATAGCTGTGGGTGATCACGATATAGTTTTCTCCGATACCAAGATTCTCTGCAAACCCACGGGTTTTTATCAGAGATTTGTCCACGAGGCAATTCAGATTTACAAACACAGACACAATTTCAACCGAGAGGATGGTTTCAAATTAAGCAATCATTGGAAAGATGTTCTAAATCAAAGCACACATTAAACTAATTTTCAATGGTACAGTATTTTTTTTTCTTCAAGTAGTGGTATTCCAAACTTTCACAGCTGCTTATTTCACTCCACACACTCACTCTGTTCACTCACTCCACTCACTCACTCCACTCACTCACTCAATCCACTCACTCACTGCACTCACTTCACTCACTAACTCCACTCACTCACTCTACTCCCCCCCCCCCCCCCCCGCTGCTGGTCCGTCATGGTCCCCACCCGCTCCTGGTCCATCATGGCCCATGCACCTCCTACGTACATCATGCTCATTTTTATGCTAATTCCTTTGTCAAGCGTTTTGCTTCCTCCCATATAGCTTAAAGGACGCGACCTGGGCTTGGCTGTTTTCACTCCAACGCTGTCCTCATGACAGCACGGTCCCTTCACCTGATGAAGGCCACTTGTGTTGTGGCCGAAACGTCGTGATTTTTGTTATTTTCTTTTTTACCTACGTGACTTTACCGAATAGAACCAAAGAGTATGGATCCTTGCAGCCACGAAAGCTTCAAATCTAGAATTGATAACCTCTACGGGGAGGGCTTTCACCTATCTGTTAGAGCTTTCAACAGACAACGGGACAATAAGTCAAAGCTCATCGAGACGCTGACCTTCCTCAAAAGATTCCGCGAAAACAAGGTAATACCCATCGCTTTCACACTAACATCTGCTGCTGTATCCTCACCGAATTCTAAACAGATTCTGTTTAAGGCCAGCCTATCTTTAATCTCAGAGAGGATAAGACTACTCCGTTTTGACTCGATACTTTAGACATTTAACGCTAACACAAAAAATGTCACCTGCTGATTGGAACCACGTAGACAACATGACTGCTTCTTCTGCCGATTCACTTTCAGTCAAATACAAAGCTAACCTGATTTCTTAATTCAACCACCTATCGAAGAAGAACCCAGTCCCACATATAACAAAACTAGACGTTAACAAAATCGTCATTAATCAGAGTAGCACCCCGATTTCGGACAATCTGAAAACAGTACTGGCTAGAGGGCTAAATTTTGCTGTCACCCCGAAACATATTCCTGTAGATATCATCTCTCAGGTCGATGCGGCCCTTAAAGGCATAGGACATATCCAAGCATACGTTGCGAGAGCTGAAATAGCCACTATTCTTAAGAATGCTAAGAAATTTTGATTTAAAGCTTTCGTGCTTGCAAGTAATTCATATTCTTAGCTCTTTCGGTAAAGTCACGTTGAAGGGAAACAATAAAATATATAAAACAATAAAAAAAATCTCACGACGTTTCGACCATAACACAAACCGTTGTCATCAGGTGTGTTGGTTTGCATCAATTTATTTATTTTTAAACGGTGTATTTTAAACGGTGTTCTTTGTAAGCCATCTGGCTACCATGAGAGATTCGTTCATGAGGCTATCCACATATACAAGCACAGAGACAATTTCAACCGAGAAAATGGATTATGGCTTAGCAATCATTGGAAAGATTTGATAAACCATTTCAGGTCTTAATTGATTGTTCACGCTTACAGTGGCTTTCAGACAGCATACATTAATTTTTCGTCTCCCCCCTCCTTTTTTCAGAACATAGATGGACTACTCCTTCTAAATAAACTGCCAAATCGCTGCGCGTGGCGCTGACGTTTTTTTTATAAATATATAAATGCACCGTTAAAAAATAAATACATTTATGCAAACCGACACCCCTGATGACGACCATTTGTGTTATGGTCGAAACGTCGTTAGAATTTTTTTATTGTTTTATATATTTTATTATTTATTGTTTCCCTTCAACGTGACTTTACCGAAAGAGCTAAGAATAATGCTAAGAAACCCATTAGCAACATTGGCAAAAATGAACGCTCTGAACTCGCGAATTTAAAAACCAGAAGTGATATAGTCATCCTCTCAGCCGACAAAGGCAACGCTACTGTAATTATGGATAAAGATTGTACAACAACAAAATCCAGAACCTACTCAACGATTGAAGTTACTCAAACATTAAAAATGACCCTACTAATAGCCTAACTATAAAACCAACAAGATCATCACAAGTTCGACCTCCCTAATCGAACCAACTAAACGTCCCTCATTAAAACCTTCTGCTGCAAGACCCCCTAGATTCTATGGTCTCCCCAAGATTCATAAAGAATGCACTCCACTACAACCCATCGTATCCACGATCAACTCCCCTACCTATAAGCTAGCATGTTTTCTGTCAGATACCTTGCTACCTTTCACTGGCAAGACCTCCTCAGCAGTACTTAACTCAGCTCATTTGGTCTCTATGGTCAAAGACGTTGTACTGTCCCCTGACGATATCCTTGTCAAGCTTCGATGTGGTCTCTCTGTTCACCAAGGTCCCGGTACCTGATACTATTGAAATAATTGAAAATTTGGTCCAACATGGACTAGACCCCGATACACCTGCGCTGATTAGACACTGCCTCACCAATACCTACCTACTTTACTTGGAATGGCAGCTTCTACAAACAAAATGAGGGTACCCCCATGGGTTCTCCCTTATCACCAGTGATAGCCAATGTTTTCATGGAGAAATTTGAATCAGACGCCATCCAGACTTCCACTCTCAGACCTTCCCTGTGGAAGAGATATGTGGATGACACTTTCGTCATTTGGCCTCATGGCCTCCCAGCTTTGAACCTTTTTCTACACCACATCAATTCTAGACATCCCGCCATCAAATTCACCATGGAAGTGGAGAAAAATGGCAAGCTACCATTCTTGGATGTTCTGTTTGAGAAGAGACCTGATGGCTCACTGGGGCATTCTGTCTAGAGGAAACCCACCCACACAGATTCCTACTTGAAACCTGATTCCCACCACCACCCAGATCAAAATAATTCTCTCATCAAAACGTTATACCACAGGGCACATTGCATTTCGGACCAACAACACCTGACCAGTGAATTAAAACATGTACACCTGGCCCTCAAGAGAAACGGATACTCTGACCATACCATCCGCCAAGCTGTTTCTCCCTCCATACAGAAACAACCACTTGATACTCCGGTCAAAACCATCACTCTACCATATATAGCAGGCGTTACTAAAAGTTCTCCAAAATTCCAAACAAACACAAGATCCTGGTCCGGTTCAATACAGTGCACAAAATCCGTGACCTGATCCCATCCGTGAAGGATGTCGTTCCTGACTTACAGTACCCCGCGGTTTACAAATTGAGCTGCACTTGGGGTGATTGCTATATCGGGGAGACGAAGCGACATGTGTGACAGAATTCGCGAGTACAAATCAGATTTGAAACACGGCAGAACGCATTATTCTGCCGTAGCTGACCACTGTTACAATGCTGTGGGTGATCACGATATAGTTTTCTCCGATACCAAGGTTCTCTGCAAACCCACGGGTTTTTATCAGAGATTTGTCCACGAGGCAATTCAGATTTACAAACACAGACACAATTTCAACCAAGAGGATGGTTTCAAATTAAGCAATCATTGGAAAGATGTTCTAAATCACTCACTCCACTCACTCACTCCACTCACTCACTCACTCCACTTACTCACTCACTCCACTCACTCCACTCACTCACTCCACTCACTCACTACACTCACTCACTCACTCTACTCCCCCCCCCCACGCTGCTGGTCCATCATGGCCCATGCACCTCCTACGTACATCATGCTCATTTTTATGCTAATTCCTTTGTCAAGCGTTTTTCTTCCTCCCACACAGCTTAAATGACGCGACCTGGGCTTGGCTGTTTTCACTCCAACGCAGTCCTCATGACAGCACGGTCCCTTCACCTGATGAAGGCCACTTGTGTTGTGGCCGAAACGTCGTGATTTTTGTTATTTTCCTTTTTACCTACGTTACTTTACCGAATTGAACCAAAGAGTATGGATCCTTGCAGTCACGAAAGCTTCAAATCTAGAAAAAAAGCATTACTACAGATAATACATAGGAAGGCCTTTATTTAGCAGTACAGCAAGTGGGTCTGTGAATTCCATCTGGTTGCAGAACTGTGAGTGTTATTCTCTCATGTGCAAGGTGGAGTTTCTCCCGGTACTCCGGTTCCCTCCCACACAAAGCCAAACACCTGTTTCATGGAAATGGTCAGCCGTTCCAGGGCAGGCTTAAAAAAAGTCTTGGGATGCCGGTGATGTTATCGCAGATAGATGGACAACATTGTTATTATCATATTTGAATTTCTCTCTCTCTGCTAAGAGCACTCTTTCCCTCTCCTCCACACAAAAAGCTGAGACAAAGAACCCCTAATAGCCATACAGGCTCTAGAGTCAAGTGCTCTTTGGGAAAATGGCTCAGCCTATTTCTTATCTCGTAACACCCATGTCCCCAAAATGCAGCTCTCCCCTGAGCGCCGTCTTTAGCAAATACACTCGGCTCCACATTCTCCTTTACTGCATCAATCCATCTCTTTTCCAGCCTGTGTGATGTCCGTTTATAACTCTCTATCTGTCCCAACATAAGCTACTTGAGCATGTGGAGGCTGGGTATGTTGGCTAGATGACCCAGTCAACTCAAGCATTGCCCGTTGGAAGAGCTCACGTGATGTGAGCTCACAATCCAGCCTGGTTAAACCCAGGATGGATGGGCATAAGTAGGAGAGGGGGACGATGCCAACCCCAACTGCAAGCGATGATGAAATTATGTATTACAACTTTCATCAGCTGGCTGAAACCAGGCCACTGTCGGTTTTAATGGGGTCCGAGATGGACACCCACCACCAGAGTGGAAGACTCTCAAGCGCATCTTCCTGTGACCAAGCCACCATTACCTGACTCCCGATAATGGAGAGGTGAGCCCACCGTTACTTGAGATTCGCAGCTTCCCACACCGCATTCATTGTTTTATTCAAAAGAAGAGTTACTCCCTGTTTTGCAGTTTCCAATCCCATGTTTAGGACTGTCCATGCCTCAGTGGTTGGTACTATGCAACCTACGACTAAAATTAAAATGGACATCCAGAACGCAATGAGAAGAGGCACTCGAGAACAAGGAGACGAGGAAGTATGAAGAGGAAATCTTCAGCAGAATCAGGGGGGGGAAATTTAAAAACCTTAGTATAGCAGGGAGAGAGATCGCGGAGACACGGACTTAGGAGACAACTCGGTGTTTATTTACCAGCTTCACATTCCCTATTGCCGTACTAAAACTGGAGGAAGGGCCTTTGCTATTGATGCCCGTAGGGTCTGGAATGCTATTGCCAATAAACTGCAACTTGAATCACTACCTATGAGATCTTCACTCAAAACTGCTCTAGAGGAGTTGTACAACCCTAGCTGGCACTGCTATTCAGTGGCCTAAAATATGGCTCTAGATTTTGGTGTTATAATTAATTTATGTAGTTTATTGTAAAAAATTCGGTCACAGTCCCTATGATCACTGTTACATTGGATTTATGGCTTTTATTTTGGTGATTTCGAAAAGTTTTTTTTGTTTTGGCCATGTTTTTTTATTGTAGTACGGAGTTGACTGATGGCCTTAATCTTAGTTGTCTTGTGGTTGTTGTTATTTTGACTTGCATCCCACTGGGATTTTTGCGCACAGCGTTGGTGTACGGTGCTATTTCAGGAATATTTTGATATTTTTTTCCTGTATTTTCTGTTTGCACAGTCACATAATCACTTTAAGACGTTTTCTTGTTCATGTTTTTTGTTTGTTGCGGTTGCACCCGATTCAAGAGCCGAATGGCTCACAGGGCTATACCAAATAAATGAACTATGAACTTATTATTGGTACTTACAGCACACACGGCGTCGCTAGGCAACCGAGCGCGAGGAAAGGGGGGTAGAGATGGTGTTTCTTCATTTGAGTTTAGAAAAAAGTTGATTGGCAACTTGCAGCAACAAAAACATCATCGTCAACATCATCAACATAATGACTCATTCCTATTGGGTTCCAGTTATGGTGGTTGCTTTGGTGACGGTGGTTACTACGATGATTGCTGTGGTGATGGTGGTTTGCTGCTAGAGTGAATGTGGTTTATATGCTGTGATTGCAACTATGTTGATGGTGATTGCTGTGTTGTCATTGCCATATTGGTGGCTGTGGTGATGGTGGTTGTTGCTAGACTGATTGTGGTTTCTACGCTGTGGTTGCTGCGACAGTGATGGTGGTAACTACGGTGATTACTGTGGTGATGGTGGTTGCTGCTATGGCGATGGAAGTTGTTATAATCATGGCGGTCTCTACGGTGACCATCGCGGTGATGTTGGTTGCCGCGATTGCTACGGCGGTTGCCGTGGAGATGCACGCAGTGGTCCTGGCAGTGGAGCAGATCCAGGAGCTCCTGGGCGAAGGACTCCTGGGTGCGAGTCCAGGACGAGTCGCGAGACTCGCCGCTGGAGAACTCCGCCTTGAGAGATTCACAGTTACGCGATCAGAGCTGCCTCAACGCATCCAGGGGGTCCTGAGAGAGACACGGAGACTCGTGAACTCGCACAAAGACGCACGCTAAGACTCGCAAATAAACTCACCTCATGATTCACAGACTCGCACAGAGACACGGAGGCTTAAACAGAGACACACAGACTCACAGCTTCACGAGCAGCACTGCCACTCGCTCACAACTCGCCCACCCGCTCATCCACTCACTCACCCTCCCACTCACCCACCAGCCAGTTACCCATTCACCATCCAGCAATTCACCTACCCCTTCACCACCCAACCACTCAACCGCCTGCTCACCCACTCGCTCACCCAGCCACTCACCTCCTAACCCACCCACCACTCATACACCTACCCGCTTGCTCGCTCACCCACTCACCACCGGCTCACCAACTCGCTCGCCGATTTGCTCACCACTCACTCGTCCACCAACTCGTCCACCCACTCACTCGGTCACCCACGCTCTCAACCACTCACTCACCATCCACCCATTCCTTCATTCACACACTCACCAACCACCTACTCACCCGCCCATCCTCTCACCAACCCACCCGCTCACCTACCCACCCACTCACCCACCCGCTCACTTACCCGCTCACTCACCCACTCACACACCTGCCATCTGCTTACCCACCCACCCACCCGCTCGTCCACCCACCCGCTCACTCGCTCATTCACCTACTCACACACCCACCATCTTGCTTACCCACCCATCCACTCACCCAATCGCTTACCCACTCACTCACCACCCTCCTGCCCACCCGCCCACCCACTCACCAACCATACCCGCTCACCAACCCAAGTGCTCAACCACCCACCTGCTCACTCACCCACCCACTCACACACCTGCCACCTGCTCAACCACCCACCCACTCACCCATTCGCTCATCCACTCACTCACACATCCACCCAACCACTCACCACCCACCCATTCATCCACCCACTCACCACCCACCCACATCCACCTGCTCACCCACCCATCCATCCACACATTCACCCGCTCACCCATCCACACATTCATCCGCTCACCCACCCACACCCATCCGCTCACTCACCCGCTCTTGGGAGGATAGACTTTTAGTTAGTAAAACATCTGTAAACAAATCAGGATTACTTGTTTTACAGATGATAGATCAGCAGACAGGGGCTGTATGCGTTTCTACGTTGTAATTTATATTCTGCACAAAGGCGACTCCACAGCAGCTGTGGCGAGGCAAGGCCGGCGATCACGAGAGCCAGATGACAGCAGATAACTCGAGAGAAGCACTCGTTATCGTCTAGCTGTGGGTGTGCTCAACTGCGCGTGTGTTTGTGGCTAAATGCGAGAATGTGGATCAGTGTGTTATTAAATTACGAGGCTGCAATAAGATCCTTGTATGTATGTCGACCTTCTGTTGCACCGTGCTTAGCCAACCGTGATAATCGGACATTACTCAATTGTATTTTACATCGAGCAATCAGCACCCCTACGTGCAGAGCAAAGCCGCTTGCAGGTGAAATGCTGAGTCGCCTTCTTATTGTGCAAAAAAAAGGTTGCCACTGGGGGTGCCCTTTAGAAGTGCAAAGGGGATTGCATTCCTCGCAAACCACGTGGCCCAGCTTTGCCCTTGAGAGGCAGTCGCGCCGTGCAGGCGTCCCAGTGTCAGCGCTGTCACCACCGTCACCATCGTCACCACCGTGACTATCGTCACCACCGTCACTATCATCACCACCCACACCATTGTTACCACCGTCACCACTTTCACCATCGTTACCACCGTCACCAACGTCACCACCCACACCATCGTTACCACCATCACCCTCCACGTGTAGGATTCACGGCATTTGAAGGGACAGGGAGTCATCTTAGATGAAAAACCATACATAGGTGTGCAGCATGCATGCACCCACCCTCTCCAACTTATCTAGACCAACAGCTCAGAAAAACTGAATTTGTGACCAAGTTGTCGTTTAGACCGGCGGTCCCCAACCTTTTTGGCACCAGGGACCGGTTTCGTGGAAGACATTTTTTTACGGACTGGAGGGGGGGTCATCATTGGGCCTTTCCCCCTTTTCAAAGAAGCTCTCCAGCGACGTTTGTTTTTTGCTCATTTTGGCGAGGGTTAGCTTGTGGGATTTATACCAAAACTGTGACTGAGACAAGTGCGCAGTGCGGGAGAGAGGCGTGGACGGAAGTGGTAAATACAATAATGGGCAGGCCACGCGCAGACTAAAATAAGTTACGGATTCCGACTTCTCATAAGGAGCGCGCAACCTAGATCCCTGGCATGCGCAGTTGACAGTAGGGTTCGCGCTCCTATGAGAATCTAATGCCGCCGCTGATCTGACAGGAGGCGGATCTCAGACGGTAATGCAAGCGATGGGGAGCGGCTGTAAATACAGATGAAGCTTCACTCGCTCACCCACCGCTCGCCTCCTGCTGTGCGGCCCGGTTCCTAACAGGCCACGGACCGGTACCGGTCCGCGGCCCGGGGGTTGGGGACCCCTGGTTTAGACCACAGACTCAAAGCGTTGAGCAGCAGTGAGACAAAGACAACTGTGGACCGGTTTCGTCTAATTAGGACTCATTAGTGCAGGACGGTAATCGATACTTTCTCTTGCCATATGCCTCTAGCAGCCCCATATATGGAGATGACCTTTACACTATGGTGACCCCATACACAGTTGTCTAAAGGTAACAGTAATCAAATCTGTAAATGATGAGAAAACCAATCACAACAAATATAAATTATGCAGGCTGGAAACAATAGATTTCACAATGGTATCAGTGAAAATAGTATACTTGTTTTTTTACGGTAAAGTCACGTTTACACGTTCAGATACAAAAACACTCCGCATGTACCCTCCCCGAGCGAATCTAAGTAATTAAAATAAAACGAAAACAGCACCATGCATTACTTCTCTACTTTGTAGTCGCGAAAGTCTAGTGTGACAAGTCTTGATCAAATCGTGTTTATGCATATACACGTGCCTGAGTAAACATTTTAACGATGATAATCCTAAATTTTGATTTAAAGCTTTCGTGACTGCAGTAATTCATATTCTTAGTTTTTTCGGTAAAGTCACGTTGAAGAGAAACAACAAAACAATAAAATATATATATAACAATAAAAAATTCTCACGACGTTTCGACCATAACTCAAACGGTCATCTTCAGGTGTGTTGGTTTGCATACATTTATTTTTAAACGGCGCATTTATTTATTTATAAAAAAAACGTTAGCGCCACGCGCAGTGATTTGGCAGTTTACCCAGGACTAGTCCATCTATATTCTGAAAAGAGGAGGGGGGAGACGAAATTTTTTTATAATGTATGCTGTCTGAAAGCCACTGTAAGCATGAACAATCAATTAAGAACTGAAATGGTTTATCAAATCTTTCCAATGATTGCTAAGATAGAATCCATCTTCTCGGTTGAAATTGTCTCTGTGCTTGTATATGTGGATAGCCTCATGAACGAATCTCTCATGGAAGCCAGATGGCTTACAAAGAACCTCTGTCTTGGAAAAGTCAATGGCATGTGAGCCTACTGAATTAGAACAATGATCTGCTACGGCCGAGGTGTTGGTCCTACCGTGTTTAAGGTCTGCTTTGTGTTCACGAATGCGGTCCGAGACATGGCGTTTGGTTTCTCCAATGTAACTACTACCACAGAGGCAACTTAGTTTGTAGACACCAGGGTATTGTATGTCCGGAATCACATCTTTTACAGATGGAACCAGATCACGGATTTTATGTAATGTGTTGTTTATAATGTGTTGTTTATAATGTGTTGTTTATAAACACAAGATCCAGGTCCGTTTCAACACATTACATAAAATCCGTGATCTGGTTCCGTCTGTAAAAGATGTGATTCCGGACATACAATACCCTGGTGTCTACAAACTAAGTTGCCTCTGTGGTAGTAGTTACATTGGAGAAACCAAACGCCATGTCTCGGACCGCATTCGTGAACACAAAGCAGACCTTAAACACGGTAGGACCAACACCTCAGCCGTAGCAGATCATTGTTCTAATTCAGTAGGCTCACATGTCATTGACTTTTCCAAGACAGAGGTTCTTTGTAAGCCATCTGGCTTCCATGAGAGATTCGTTCATGAGGCTATCCACATATACAAGCACAGAGACAATTTCAACCGAGAAGATGGATTCTATCTTAGCAATCATTGGAAAGATTTGATAAACCATTTCAGTTCTTAATTGATTGTTCACGCTTACAGTGGCTTTCAGAGAGCATACATTATAAAAAATTTCGTCTCCCCCCTCCTCTTTTCAGAATAATAGATGGACTAGTCCTGGGTAAACTGCCAAATTGCTGCGCGTGGCGCTAACGTTTTTTATAAATAAATAAATGCGCCGTTTAAAAATAAATTTATGCAAACCAACACACCTGAAGATGACCGTTTGAGTTATGGTCGAAACGTCGTGAGAATTTTTTTATTGTTTTATATATATTTTATTATTTTGTTGTTCTCTTCAACGTGACTTTACCGAAAAAACTAAGATGATAATCCTCTACAATTGAAAAAAAACATCGCATTAAGAAGATGTGTGTGGGAATATTTACAAGGTCTAAAAGTTGCACAGCGCATACGACTTAGGGGTCTATAGCTGTACGCACTGTCGTGCAGTTGAAATCCTTTAAATTGTGAGAAAAAAATCACACGCGGACAGAGTTATTTGTGGTTGGCGCACTGCTTTATGAACCACATATGTATTAGACAGTCACCCACAGAAGTGGATATAACAGAGCTACCTCTAATTACAAATGTAATTTTTTCTTGATTTCCCTGCATCTGCCCTCATTCCCCTCCACAAAAATAAAAAAAATATTCTGCACGAGTTATTTTCAATCTCCCCTTTAATTCTCACGCTTTGCCTCTCCTCCTTCAACTCCAATGGCTTCTCGTTCACTACTGATGTCTTTTAAAATACCTGTCGCTGGTCTTTAAACCTCTCCATGGACTTGCCCTACCTAATTTTGCCTCTCTCATCTCCTTCCATGTCCTCTCTCGTCCTCTTTGTTCCCAATCTTCTGTCTCTGTCCCTCCTCTTTGTGCCAAATCTCATTTATGCTCCCTCTACTTAACCTTCTTCCATTCCTCCCTTAAAGCCCCACCTCTTCTCCATTGCCCATTCTCTACCTCTTCTCTCCCCTTAAGCCTCCACTCCTTCTCGTCCCTACTCTTCTTCGATCCCATTACTGTCTATCGCTGTCACTTATTCCTCAAACTTTGTACACCCCTGCCATCTAAATCATTCCATTCTGTCACCGCCTTGTGCTTGTTATGTCAAAAGAGAAGGCACTCTATAAATATACACCAAAGCCACCACCGCCACCACCGTCACCACCGCCACCAAGAAAAGGAACAGATTTATTTGTTGGGTCTGGAAGTGGCCAAAGTGCAAGTCGGCCATGAAAAAAATTTACATCTAAAATTATACCGCCACCAATTAAAAATTAAACACAAACACAAAGGTTGTCTGTATAACCTCAACGGACTCTTGAGGCAAGTGCTTTTAGCGAGCAACTATGAAAGCCAGCATGGTACACAATGGGGAGGGTGGCCAGCACCATGCCTGGCCGCCTTTATCTCCCGAGTAGTGATGTTTACACACCGCACCAGGTACTCATTGGAGGCTGAGTCGACCTCGATGTTTACACACCGCACCAGGTACTCATTGGAGGCTGAGTCGACCTCGGGTTAGCCCAAAACCACTTTAGTTCATCGGTACTGGTGTTGCCAAGTTCATCGCGCAATACGCGAAACACTATACAATTACCGGATAATACGCATACCCACACAGGCTTGTGCATGTGTGGGTGGGTTATTTATACAGCAGTATGCAGCATGGCAGTCAGTCGGCACCTTCCGCAATGCACGTTTGTTATTCATGAGGGTGCACATCCTGATGTATTCATTGGATGATCACCCGAAGCCACCGTGTGAGCTGAGAGTTTCTCGATCTTACCGGGTACTCGATAGAGCTGAGAAATGCACTGCGGTCAATACTCAGAGTCATCATTTAGAGGTAGAGACCCAGAGATGAAGAGAATCCTTAGCAGCCCGAACATATTAATGGATAGCAGTGATGGTCCCAGCTGCTGACTTGTACACCAGGGGTGAAGAATTGAGACAAGGCTGTGGTCCCAAGATAATTTCACTCCTTCCATTTGTTTTGTATTGAGTGGCATCCTGACGGGCACGACACGGTTCAGACGCGGCCACCAGCTCAAAAAACACGTACAGAACAAACCCTGCGCAGAGAAGCATGCAGAGATGCGTGCTCGAAATCACACCAAGACAGAGGAACGCGCAGATGAGAGAACATACACAGAGGTAAGATCCCTCCTCATGTTGACCATGATGAGAAGGAAAGAGCAACACGCAGATGAAAACGTTTCTGGAAGTGACGATGGCTGATGATCAAGAGTAACTTGGAGGGGAGGAGGTGGGAAGCTCATGCACAGGAGGTGCTGGGGCTGATTGTCACAGCGCAGGCGTCACGAGAAGTGACGTTGGTTTGGGGAGGCCTTCATCAAACAGTGGATTTACCACTGATGATGCCCATAATGATGATGAATGCATGGGCAGTCCACTCACATTCGTGCATAATCAGGTGCACGTCCACTCCCCTAGTCACCCCTCCACTAATCTCATTCCCCGACTCACCCCTCCACTCACCTCACCCCCATTCCCCGAGTCACTCTCACCTCGACTTCTCCACTCTATCGCCAGTCGCCCTGAGGAGGCCCAACTCCAAAGCCTCCCCCAGTGCCACGTTCACTCTTGGCACGAACATCGTGCGATGCCACCCCCTCCTCTGCTGCATCCCTCCAACTCTTCCTCCGCCATTGCGAGAATCGGCTCCACGAAGGGTACCACGCTGTCCCCGTCCCTCAATGGACTCGTGTCCTTTGTTGATGAAGGCCATTTAATAAAATAATGATAATTAATTATGCACACACACAGGTCACCAAAGTAGCCTCAATAGACATGTTAGGGCAAGTTGTGGAGCCTTGTGCTGTGGAACACACAAGGGGGTGGAATGTATTTTGTATGCTGAACTTCTTTTGCACGGTACGTAGCCAACCGTGCTAATCGGAGGTGCAGGGGAAGGGCAACAAAGTAAGCACAAAAAGTAGTTCTAAAGAGATGAGTTTTCAATCTAGATGTAAAAGTGCACAGCTCCAGTGGCTTCTAATATCAGGAAGAGCGTTCGAGACGGCCGCAGAAGCGCTTCTGAAAGTGCGATGCAGCGACCGCCTTTGTTCGATGGTTCGCCAAAATACGCTGTGGGGATGTGATGTCACCAACACCATGCACGCGGCCACCTTTGTTCCAAGTGCTGATGTTTATTATAGACACTGCACCAGGTACTCATTAGAGGGTGAGTCGACCGAGGGAAGGTCCAGGACTGGGTCACACAGACACACACACACAGAAAAAGATGCCCTATGTCAAATCCAGAGGCTTCTAAGAAAATGGAGGTGTAAGACGGACACAGCAATTACATGGATGAAGGTGTAATACAGATATTTGTGTTAAGGTGGTGCTGCTCACCTGAAAACAATAACAAAAATCCCACCACTCATTCATCTGTTTAATCTTTGATTGGAAAACGCTGGGCGAGACCTGCGACATTCGAGTGAGCTCACCTACTCGCTCACAAACACAACAATCAACCCAGTCAATCAACATGTTACACACCCTAAATATGACCCGCCTTGTCCTGGGGGAGACCTGCAACATGCTACTGAGCTCACCTCTTCACTCACCTACTCACCCACTATTGCTATGTCATCCACACACCCACACACTCGCTTACCTTAACAGACCTCAATAATTGACATTTAGCTCCTGAAGATATTGCTACATGCAATAAAACGCGAGTGTGTGAGTGATTGAGTGATTGATTGAATGTGTAAGTGAGCGTCTGGTTGCATGAATGAGTGAGCATGTGAGTGCGTGTATGAGTGTGTAAGGTGAATGGTAGTCTATCGGTGAATGTGCTGTGCTACAAATCTGGTGATCCGAGTTCAAATCTCGCTCACCAGGCTATGGGTCTCTGAGTAAGTCTTTACCTCTCTGTAAGTCTATGGGTCTCTGTGTAAGTCTATACCTCTCTGTAAGTCTATGCGTCTCTGTGAGTCTACGAGTCTGGTAAGTTTACTGGTCTCTGTGTGAGTCCATGGGTCTCAATGTGAGTTCATGGGTATCTGTTATCATCATCTGTGTTTGAATGAGTCGATGGCTCTGTGTGATTGACTCCAAGTCTCTCTGTTCGAGTGAGTTTATGGCTTTCTGTGCGAGTCTATGTCTACGTGACTTTACCGAAATAACCAAAGAGTAATTCCTGCAGTCACGAAAGTGCCAAATCAAGTTTGAGTCTATGTCTCTCTGTGTAAGTGAGTACAACATATCCTTGCTTAACGCGGGGGTTGCGTTGTCGAAAATTGCTGCTTAAAGCTATTTTACGTCAAGCAGAAAACTTTTCTACAAGGAAAAACGGTAAAGGGGGAGACTCCGTTTTAGCACAATATAACTTTTATTATTATTTTTAATTGAGAGTACAGTACACTGTGTTCTATGTTTATTTTAAATGTGTTGTGTATATGTAGAAGATCTATATTATAATCTTTATTTATACTGGAGGAATCTAAAAAGCCCTTTTTCACGGATTTCCAGTTGGGGTGGTACAGAAAGTTACAAGAACAAACGATGCAAAAACACAATCGAAGTGAAAAGTATAGGAAAGGTAAGCAAATCACAAAAAAATAAAAATAAACTATTTTTATCTTACCTAGTAAAGCCCTCTAAGCTATTAGCTTCTATTTCAGAAGCGAACTGGCCACAAATGATAGATGAATGAAGTAGCTTATGACGTGGAAATTTATAGCAGCCAAATAATAATAAAAAATTGTGTTACATTCATCAAAATACATACAAAGGACGTGAAAGGGAGATATGATGAGTGAAAACTATAAGGGAGTGAGTGAGATGACACTACACACAGATGTTGGAACAAAGGCTGAGGAAGAGGATGACACGCCACGTAACACAGTGCGCACCGGTACAGCATCAGCTCCCAGCAATACAGAACAACGCTGCCAACACCCACACCACTCATAAGAGCAGTCCGTCATGTGCTAATCGAGTTATAGTGGGTGTGGTGTGCGCTAAGCGAAACACATTACATAAAAGACGAGGATGTACTGCATATAGTCCTCTACGTCAGTGAGTCTATGTCTCTCTGTGTGAGTCTGTGCGAGTGACTCTATGGTTCTCTGTGTGGGTTAATCAATGGTTCTCTGTTTAAGTGAGTCTATGTGTCTCCATGTGAGTGAGCCTATGGCTCTGTGTCAGTGAGACTTTGGCTCTCTGTGTGAATGTACTCTGTGAGTGAGTCTATGGCTCTCTGTGGGAGTAAGTGGGTCTCTAAGGCCACCACCATCTTGCCCCCTGCCCAGTGCGTCCACCTGGTTGAGCTGCAGAAGTCTATTGTCCACCGCTCCAGACCGCACAGATATCCGACGTCCACCTCCAGCACAGACACCAGGAGATTCTTAAACCTGGTAGTGGAAGTAAGGACACGAGAGGGGTAATAGTCAACCACCATTACCACCATCAATACCACCATTACAACCACCAAAATCACCACTATTGTTAACACCACCATCAATATCACCACCTCCACCACAACGATCACAATCAAAATTACAATCACAATACTCTTTGGTTCTTTCGGTAAAGTCACGTAGGTAGAAAAGATAATAGATCACGACGTTTCGATCGGAACACAAGCAACCATCATCAGGTGAAAAAATATAGCGAGAAAGCTGCTGAAACACGAAGTTATATTGGCTTGAGATAAGCTCAGCCCAAGGGTAAGTGGGCGGGGCTAGAGGTAGAATTTGCATGTAAATACAACACCACATCGTGGAAAAGGAAAGAGAGACACAGACACCGAGAGACATCCACACACAGAGAGAGGCACACACAGAGACACACGAGAGACGCATATAGAGAAAAACACACCGGCAGAGAGAGACAACCACACAGGTAGATGCAGAGAAAGATAGACACAGAGAGAATTACATAATTGCCCATGAATTACTATGGTGTGACAATGCCAATTACCAATGTCAAAGGGAACATCAATGAATGGTAAATGTGGGGTAATATCCCCAGAAGAGCATGTAGACTACATTAAAAAATAAAATAATCAGGCAATATAATATCACATATGGGTTCAGTTTAAAGTTTACTTATGACAAATAATATTGAAATAATTGTGCTCCATAGATATTCTTAATGGTCAAGTTACATAAACATCACGGAATCACTTAAGCTGACCATTTAAAAAGACATTAATTCCAAGATGTTGAGCAAAGGAAATTGTTTGGAAGTTAATCTCACACCAAATACATGTTACTATTAATCTAAATCTGCATAGTTCTTGATCAGCAAAGTCGCAAACATGTTTTAACACAAGCAAGGAGTTCGGTGTAAAGCTGTTAAGCAAATTAACCACCGCACACGGTTGTAAAGCTCTCTGCCTCAAAGACAGCACTCTACCAAGTGTCACGACGCAGCTGCACACGCCACATGACAATAGGCGGAGTGAATGAATCTAAGTAGACACTGACCCTGTCAAAGGGGATCCCATGTCTAGAGTATTTGTGGCTGGTGCTACACATTTCTAACGCGATTAGCCATTTAGCTGATCTATCATTTGTGGACAGGTCGCTTCTGGAAAACAGCCACATAGCTCAGTGGGTCTCACCTGGTAAAATAAAAATAGTTTATAGAGTTCGTTCTGCCTCAACGCGTGTTTTCATAACGCCAATTGGATATAGCACGATGGATGTATTAGGGAACACGTTTTATGACACGGATGCTAAGTGGATATAACGCGATTGAGTCAACAGAACCACGTCGCGCGAGTAGGAATGTGCGGTTGTACGGCTGCCTGGGCACAGCGTCACACGAGGCATTGGGATGCTGCTGGATGCTTCCTGATGCTCCCCACGCGCCTCGGTCTTTGTTCAGCCGACACACGCATCTCACGCTGTTATCACGGACTGTGCTTTACTCTGTATTAGTCATTGTAACGAGGGAGTTTACACAACGCGGTGTTATTCAGCAACGCAACTACCGCGTTATAGAACACTGCAGTAAATATTGTCGCGGTGTGGAAGGAGCAATGAACGTCATCTTGTGGCATGGAAAGGCATCGCAGCCCTAGCGAGCAGCCAGAGACAAAGCCTGCACGCACGGCAAAGTTGTGATTGACCCGGGGACTATTAGCAAGTGACACGTATGGACTAATGGTTACTCTAAATGACGATGTTGACGTTGGTTAACGTGCTACAAATATGCTGAACGCAACATCGCATTAGCTCTGACAAATAGCGGACTTTTTAAAGTTATCGTTTACAATGGTTAATTTGTATATCATGCCAAGTGAGTAATTTGCGTGTGGACCCTGACAGCGGCACTCAATGTCCAACTCTTGCGAATGCTCTCAGGGGATCTTTACCGTGCGCTG
Organism: Petromyzon marinus; assembly: GCF_048934315.1. Taxonomy (NCBI): domain Eukaryota; kingdom Metazoa; phylum Chordata; class Hyperoartia; order Petromyzontiformes; family Petromyzontidae; genus Petromyzon; species Petromyzon marinus. The sequence goes on along the minus strand of NC_133745.1, from coordinate 24,891,681 downwards.
CGTTCACTCACTCAGCCCCAATCTCCCTGTCGTGAACTCACCACTCACCCACTCACTCACCTCACCCTTCAACTCACTCACCCTCCTCACCTATTAATTCTCCTCATTAACTCACTCACCCTGCAATCCACTCCCCCCCCCTTCATCACCCGGCACTCACCGCCTGTCCGTGACCACCTCTCCCGTGCCTACAACCACAAACACCACCACCACCACCTCTCCCGTGCCTACAACCACAAACACCACCACCACCTCTCCCGTGCCTACAACCACAAACACCACCACCACCACCACCTCTCCCGTGCCTACAACCACAAACACCACCACCACCTCTCCCGTGCCTACAACCACAAACACCACCACCACCTCTCCCGTGCCTACAAACACAAACACCACCACCACCTCTCCCGTGCCTACAAACACAAACACCACCACCACCTCTCCCGTGCCTACAACCACAAACACCACCACCACCACCTCCTGCTGCTGCTGTCGCGGTCTCCGCGTGGCGCCGCGGGCCCAGGGGGAGGCCTCGCGGCCCAAGAGCGGCACCACGGCGCCCCCCCTCCCGCTCCTGGCCCCTCCCCCTCGTCCCTCCTGGCTCCTCCCCCTCGTCCCTCCTGGCCCCTCCCCCTCGTCCCTCCTCCTCCCGCTCGCGACGTGAGAGTGAACTCAGCCCCGCCCCCCCCGCCCCCCGCGTCCCCCCCCTCCGCCCCCCCCACCCTGCGCGGCCCCGCCGCCCATTGCAAGAATGGCGGGAAGCGGACGCGGGGCCTACCGCGCGCCGCCTCTCGCGTGATTGGCTCGATTCGCGTCACGTGGGGAAGGCGGAAGAAGAGTATGGGGGAGGAGCTGCGCGGTTAGGGGCGGGGCCGTGTAGTCACGTGGTTGGCAATGATCGACAATAAGTGGGCAGGGATGGCCGTACGTCAAAGCGTACGTCACATCCGGTAATGACGTTAGTATAAATAACACGCCCCTTCGTGACGTGTCTCACACTTTCTTCTGTCCCGGGTGCCGTCAACACGATCTGAGCATGGCGCTGCTGATCGTTGGCGTTCTGGTCTTGGCAATGCTTGGGATGGAGATCTTCATTTATCGTCGTTTTACGCTTTCCATCTCAGACTTTTACCGCGAGACCATGACGCTGCAAACGGAGAGGATGAGCCAGCAGAATGTGGAGCTCTGTCAGAAGAACAAGATGCTCCGTCTGGAGCTACAGCAGCAGCAGGAGGAGTTGATGGAGAACCGAGAGACTCTCCAGAGAGAGAACAGGAGCCTGGTTCAACAGCTTAAAGAGTGCCAGTTGGAGCTGGAGTCCACGAGAGTGCCTTGCAGGGAGAGCAAGTCTCTCCATGCGGATTTTTTCCGAGACTGCAATGCAGCACAGCGGCAAATGTCGCTGCGCTGTGAAAACAAAGATCTCCGGAGGTCGCTGCACGCCCACCTGACGGAGTTGAACTTCCTGGATCCGCAGAGAGGCCAGGAACAGTTTAGGCTACGCGGGAAGCTGGTGCGTCACGAGGACATGTGGCATGGGGAAAAGAGGCTGCATGAAGAGAACCTTCATCTCAGTAGCCAGCTGAAAGAATTGAAATGCGCCGTGTCTCAAATGTACCATGATGCCACCGATGCCACTTCCACCGCCGCTTCTGCCACCACCACCACCAGGCCCAAGAAGAAGAAGAGATTTATCCATTGGGTGCGAAAATTGCTGACGCGCAAGTCGGCCATGTAAAATCATTGGGGAAATTATGAAAATGACACCGCCCCAATTAAAACATTACTCAGCAAGACAAACATACCCCATAGAACATCAACATACTATTGGGGAAAGTGCTGTACAATATATATGTATCTATATTTAACTTTCTTTGCATCGTATGTAGTCAACCATACCAATGGAAGGTGCTGTTAGCGAATAGTACAACTTATGGGTTCCATTCCTGAGAACTGTCCGTAAGTCGAATAGTTCATAAGTCTGAATACAATAGTGTACTGTATTGAAATCCACATGCTGTAAGTTTTTTAAGATGTTATCACGGTTCAGCAAAACATGTAAACATTGTCAAAGTCATATGTAAGACAAAATATCGTACATTTGCATGCAACACTGTAATAACTACTGTATTGTGAGCAAAACATAAAGTTACTTAAATGGAAAAAAAAATCTGTTTTTATTGTCACTTACCTTTAGTCCGGATGCTGGCCTGCTTGTCGGGAGGGGGCGTAATGAGTCCCTAAAACTGCACACACGGGGGCGGTGGGAGGGGGGTGAACGTCCATACACACACACAACAGCGACAATCATTCGCCGTATAGCCTTACCAGAATGTTGGGGCAAGTGCTGTTAGCGAGCAGCGCCTATGCAGCTTAGAATAGCACACGGGCCAGCACCACGCCCAGCTGCCTATCTTTCTCTCTCCATACAAGAGACTCACAGGCGTACATGCGTCCGTGCACACACGCACAACACAACAACCATTGTTCACCCCTAAGTGGCGGTGACATCACCACAGCACTTGTGCCATGCTCGATGTATTTTGAGGCCACGTGAAGTGTCGAAGGCTGGCTGGCAGGAGGTCATGTAATAGACGCAGGTGCCCTGGATTGACTTAGGAAGATGATGGACAGATGCAACAGCCGTGCTCCCCACTGTGCCAACTTTCTTTGTTTCAGTTGTTTGGCGCTATGCTCGTTGTTTTGAGCCTCTCTTCTCTGCCCTATGCTGTTGCTGGAGGGCGACTGCCTCCACCTCCCCAGTAGCGCCGTTCATGAACCTCCTCCACAGAAGCCGATCATGACACTGCTGATACCAGTCATCAATACGTCCAATCAGCTCCACATCCTTCTGTACCACATCAGTCCATCTCTTCTCTAGCCCGTACCACGCCCACTTAGCGCCATCTATCCAGCCAAATTGAAGCTGCTTGGGGATGCCGTGGCTGTACAAACGGACTGCATGACACAATCAACGCAGCCTCGCTTACTGGAGGAGCCCACAGATGGGCATTTGTCCAGATATTCTAGGAATCTGTGAGCTCATAAAGTCCAGTCTGGTTAAACCCTGGATAGATCGTGGGCAAGCTAACCTAAATGTTCCTTTCGAGAGAGAAAAGGGAGGGTATATCTTTGGCCGAGAAGACATGAAGATTTGTATGGAGTGGCATGCCAGGTAGCTTCCACACTGTGTTGAGCAGCTGATGAAAATATAATGCTGCTCGAATAATTTGAAATGAGACCTCAGCTCCCAAAACGGAGATGATCATCAGCACACTGCCCACTCCACTCTCTCCTCAGGTGCCCCAAATACATGAGGAATTGAGGAAGGGAGCATTTTTATGATGTAAAATACCCAGGGAGGTGATTTGTTTTCGTGGGGCTGATGGTAACGGCCCATATTTTAGTAGCATGCTTCATGTTTGGCTGTAGTGTCTCCAACTTCTCCTTAGAGTGGGCAGTAATCACCAGGTCATCCGCATTCATAATATTATTTAACAATATAGATTAATACCATGACCGGCTCGGGCATCGATCAGCCTCCCATTATATCTATACCAGATATAAATTCTACTGGTACATCCATGGAAATAGTCTCAAACTACGTAGTCAAAGAAAATGTTCAGTCGTGTAGGGGCCAGAGGACATCCATGTCGCACATTACTCACACATTCTATCATCCCTTAGCTCCATTACGTCGATTTCCCATGAGACACAGCAGTTGTCTTTATATTGTTTATATATGCTTTATCGAAAGAAGAAAATAGTATATTTGCTTTAATTACTGTAACTCTGTGTTTTATTTAGCTTTGGTAATTTGGGTGATCCAGGTCTCTCTTGCAAATGAGACTCATCATGGTCGCTTTAGTTCTCGCCTTGTTCAACTCAATAAACTGGTACTCACTCCATTATGAACCTACCCACTTCCTTAAATCTATGACTCACGTAAATACTCCCTCTCTCTCCTCATGAGTCATATATTTACCTGATCACACAATCACCCGATCATTCACTGTGTCAACCTCACTCACGCACTTTTTCATGCTCTCAAGAATGACCCACCCATTCTATCACTACATTAATCACCATCCCCTTCCCTCATTGACCCACTGGTAAAATTAAAATACTCGACAGCAACAACACGTGAGATTGTACTCAGGCTTACACTCACATGTGTAAAGAAGCTCCTTTGCAGGTTCCATTTGATAGATGATTTATTTCACGATAACGTATTTACAACGCAAGAGTACGACTCACACGAACCTTCCCCCGTACAGTAACCTGTACCTGTTTCAACCCATCTCCACTGCCCCCACTATAAACTTTGCCATCCAAGAGAAGTGAAGTAGAAGACAATAGAGTCTGCTGAGAGAATCTACCGGGGAAAACTGCTGAAAGTTACCAGGGCGTGGCCGTGCGGGTATATAAGGGGGAGCATGGCCCGCAAATGGGGTGATGCCTTGGGGACTGAAGAACAACTGCAGGTGGATGACATCGGGGCCGACTGTTGGAAATCAACATGGTGGAAACCATCAAGAAAGACTGTTCGAGATTAATCTACTCTATTAGAAACCACCGGGACTGCAGATAGTCATAGCCTTGTGCAACGTGTGAGTTGCACTCTCACCTTGTAAATATGTTATCGTCGGGAATAAATCATCTAGAAAATGAAACCTGCGAAGGAGCTTCTTTACACATGTAAGAATGCAGGACATGCTTTATCAGCAGGCCGTTGTTTTTGTCTACAACAGACTTATGCACACGATCTTGAAAATGGCATTTGATTAGGATTGTCACCTGCAACCCATTATGAAATCGTCCAACTACCAAAACCCTTGTCTGCATTATACCTAAGACTTTTGACTTGTACATCTCGTAATTTTCAGACGACGGGTTGACCAACGTGGCAATGTTATTTTCTCATTTTATTGACAGTAAACAAAAAACATGGCATAGTTTTTAATTTCCCTGTTAACTTGTACATACGAGTGAAACGGTGGCACAATGGTTTGTGCATTGCACTATGAATCAGGCGACTTGAGTTTGATTCTCGGTTATAGTTAACATCAAACAAACTGACCATGAGCCTTTTCGTTATCAACCCACGTTGAAAAGCATGATGGCGTATGGTGAAACAATCTCCATGACTGATCCAGTATGGGAAGACTTCACCCATGACAATGGTTATACATTTATCATTGTTTTTGTTGTATATTAACACCAAAGGAGTAACTTCATACCTGTCAGCCAGCCTATATATACTCATAGATAAACTTTCGCCTAAACAGCACCATTGGGATGAAGCTGACTTGGTATCTTCCATACTCTTTGGTTCTTTCGGTAAAGTCACGTAGGTATAAAATAAAATAAATCACGACGTTTCGGGTGCAACACAAGCGTCCGTCATCAGATGGCAAAGCATGATCTGCTGTTGAGGCAGAATGTTTAAAAGAGTTTGAAATGGGTGTAGCCCAAGGGCCATACATAAGTGGGCGGGGCTAGTGATGTTAATGTGAGAAATTAGCATGTAAATGTAAGAACGGAGAGCGGCCTCCTCATAGAGGGCATGAAAGGGGCTATGTTAATGTGAGAGATTAGCATGTTAAAGTAATATCGAAGAGTGGTGGAATCCAAAGGCGTGAGAGTGCAATCCAAAGGACATGTGAGCATGAGAGATCTAAGAGAGAGGCATAGAGAGAGACAGAAAGAGTCGTAAATAACAGCTGACATAGGCAGGTAGGATGGAAATATCAGAGTCATAAAGAAGGTACACCACTCTGTGCTATCGTCTCCACCAAAGAGTATGAATCCATGCATTCACGAAAGCTTTAATTTAAGATTATTCCAGCAGACTTTTCCGTCTTCTACCTTGAACCTCCCCTCGTACGATACCATGCACCTGTTTCCACCCATCTCCACTGACACCACTATAACTTTTGCCATGTACAGTACCTTACATCACCCTCTTCTGCCCATAAAAATATCTGTCCCGGCTACAACTCTAATTTATAATAGGGAACTCTATGTGGGAATCAATGGGATCGCACACGGGATTCAATGATGTGGGCATGGAGTACAAAACATTTAACCTCTGGGTTAATGCATAACATAAGCGCTTGAATCAAGTGGGGGAAGGCATTACAACCCAACTTGACCATTCAGTATCATCACCAAACTCTTACGTGGGCTGCCCTATTGAAGGTGTACATTCTTAGGCAAACAATACGCAACATCATTAGCCCTATATTTACAACAAGCCATCAATATGTACTGTAGGTGTGGTCGAGCAGCACATTCGACCCGGTGACACTCCTTCTCGGCACCTCTCGAAATTAGTCCGTCGGCCTCCCTCATCGTGGCCATCTTCATTCCGGTCGATCCTGAGAGGAGAGTGCAGGGGCAGTATTTCTGTGAGGAGGATGCTCCCCTCCCTGGCATTCGTCACGACGCCCCTGGACACGGCCTTTTTGAGCCTGAACGATCCCTTGTGACGTCAGTTCTCTATATGGTTTAGGGCGACTCGGATTAACCACCCATCTCTGGCGTCCCATTTGGATGCGAACACTTTGCGGGCAGAGGATTTTAACAATTCCACTGGGCTTTGTCAAAGATGGTGTAGTTTGGCAGATGTGCTAACCCGGACCTCAGGACAGTGTAACCAGGCCCGATCACCCTGTTCAAATGGTACAGGCGTCTCCGTTCTTTTCCGCAACCGTTTGTTTGCTATTTGCGATCTGGCTGACTCCGCTATCGCGGCTTCACGAGCTTCACAGAGCTTTTTAGTGGCAGTCTGAGGGAGGCTGGCGACGACACAACTTTAGCAGGGAAAGCCACCAGTTGGTCCTCAATAGGTGGCTCAGGGTCTCTCCCATACATCAAAAAGAAGGGGAAGAGCCCGCCCGATGCATGTGGCACTCTACAATATGCCCCTAGGACCCCTGGGATGTGCAAGTCCCAGTCCATCTGATCACCATTTACAACATGGTACAACATTGCGGACAGCATGCGGTTAAGCTTATCTACTTGTCCATCACACTGTAGGTGGTACGGTGGCGTTCGAATTTTCTTAGTGCCCACGAGGTGATTGAGGGCGAGAGAGAGAGGGGGTGCCCGTTGGGGATCCTAAGTCTGGACTTGGACAAGGCCTTCGACCGCCTGTCTCATGAATTCATGCTGGCGGTGATGGAGAGGATGCGGGTGTGTGGGCCCCTGGTGGAGTGGGTGAAGCGACTCTATGAGGGGCTCAGGGCCAGGCTCCTGATAAATGGGGAACGCTCCGGGATCATTCCAGTGGGATCCGGGGTGCAGCAGGGATGCCCGATATCCCCAGTACTATTTGTCATGTGCATGGAGCCTCTGGCGCAGATGATAAGGAATGACCAGAGGATTAGGGGGGTGGTAATACCGGGGAGCAAGCAGCAGGGAAAGGTGACCCTGTACATGGACGATGTGGCCGTGCTATGCAGGGACATAGCATCGGTATAAAGGGCAATGGAGGGGATGGGGAGGTTCTGCGCGGCCTCCGGATTGAAGGTTAGTGTGGGGAAAAGTGAGCTGATGGTGTTTGGAGACTCGAGGCTTTTCGAGGGTCGGCCGTCGGAACTGAGTCTACAAACAGAGGGGATAAAGATACTGGGGGTGTTCTTCTGTGGGGATAGGATGGGAGAAAATAGCTGGGAGAAGGGGGTGAGTAAGGCAAAGGGCTGTCTCGGTAAGTGGGCTGGGAGGCGGCTCACGATGGCCGGTAGGATTATGGTGGTAAAGACAGAAATATTACCATCCCTAAACTACTTGGCGCAGGTTTTCCCGCCAGGTGGGAGGGAGGCTAAGGCCTTGACCTCGGCGATTTTCAGGTTTATCTGGGGGGGAGGGATGGAGAGGGTGAAGAGGGCCGTGGTGTGTCTGCAGGTCCGGAATGGGGGGAGGGGTGCCCCAAATGTGGGGTATACCCTGCAATCGACTTTTGTCTGCAATGCGCTGCGGCTGTTCTTCTCTGCGGAGCCGCGGGGCAAGGCAGCGTGTTATATGAGGTATCGACTGAATTGGACTGGCGGAGGCGCTGGGTCAGCGACGTGGTGGGGAGCTACGTCGGGCAGCACGGCCTGAACCGGTGGGGGGGCTGGTGGGCTTCCAGGGAGGTGCGGGCTGCGGCGGAGAAGGAGGAGGCCTGTGACGAGGTGGTCGGTGCGAGGAGGGTGATGCATGGGAAGATTTGGAGTAATGTGTTGTCGGCAGCGCTCACGAAGGAGCAGAGGGACCTGTCATGGCTGGCTGTCCGGGACAGGTTGGAGACGCGGGGTTTCTTGTACAGCCGCCAAATGGCGCATACCCCCAAGTGCCTGAGGGGCTGCAACACGGACGAAACTGCAGCGCATGTGATGGTGGCATGCCCTTTTGCCCAGGAGGTCTGGAGGAGTAAGCCGTTGCTGGCCCATTTCGCGCTGTCGAGGGTGACGGCACGGGACGTCATGTGGGGAGAGCTGCGGGGGGTGGGGAGGGAGGACAGGGACCAGGTGTGGGCTGTAATAGGAGCGACGAAGGAGGCGCTGTGGAAAGCGCGAAAGAAGGAGCTGGAGGGGTCCCTGATGTCCCCGTTGGAGACATGTTGCGAGGAGATTGTTGGAAAGGGTGGTAGTGGACCGGGTGAAAATGGGGCGCGATGCCGCAAGGGAACGATGGAAGTGGCCGCTACCCAGGGTGGGCTAGGGCGGTCGGGGGGGGGGGGGGGGGCAGGGGTGACTCTGGTCCAGAGGATGGGTCGGTGACTGAGCGGGGCCTTTATGGCGCGAGCGAGGGGGCGGCGCCTCGGTTTTTGCTTTGTTTTGTTTTTGTTGTCTCCGCTGAGATACTGAATAAAATTTTAAAAACCGTAATTACCAGAGAAACGTCGTACCCAAACTGTAAATGTTGTGGATTCACTCTTCAACACACCGGTGGGCTAAAGTAGTGAATTATTTGTCTTTTGTCAACGTGACACTTTTTTTGCTGATTGGCCATGTCGGGTGGTGGAGGGTTACGACACATTTATAAATAACGCGATCTAATAAAAAAACCTTTATTATGAATAATATTGGTCGCGAAAGCCTACGTGTTAAACTGAGAGGCAACTTAGTTTGTAAACACCCGGGTACTGTATGTCTGGAATCACATCTTTTACAGAAGGAACCAGATCACGGATTTTATGTACTGTGTTGAATCGGACCTGGATCTTGTGTTTATTCACGGTTTTGGAGATCTTTTTTGTGACCCCCGCAATGTAAGGTAAGGTGATGGTTTTGAATGGCTCCTCAAGCGGATCCTTCTCCATGACTGGAGTGATGACTTTGCGGATTGTGTAGTCGGAGTAACCATTAGCCTTGAGAGCTTGGTGTACGTGCTTGAGTTCACTGGCAATGTGTTCCTGGTCGGAAATGCATTGGGCTCTATGGTATACAGTCTTGATGAGGGAGTTCTTCTGGGATGGATGGTGGTGGGAATCCGGTTTTAAAGTAGCATCTGCATGGGTAGCTTTCCTGTAGACAGAGTGGCTCATTGAACCATCAGGTCTCCTTTTAATTAGGACATACAAAAAGGGTAGCTTGCCATCTTTTTCGACTTCCATAGTAAATCTGATGGCTGGGTGTATGGAATTGATGTGGTCGAGGAATTGGTCTAGAGCAGGCAGGCCATGTGGGCAGATGACAAAAGTGTCATCCACGTACCTCTTCCATAAGGTCGGGCGTAGAGTGACAGTCTGGATGGCGTCAGTTTCAAATTTTTCCATGAACACGTTGGCTACAACCGGAGATAGGGGGGAGCCCATTGGGGTGCCCTCAGTTTGTTTGTAGAAAGTTCCATTCCAGGTGAAGTATGTGTTGGTTAAGCAGTGTCTCACCAGGGGTGGTACATCAGTATACAGTCCTTGATGAACCAAGTCTTCAATGATTGTGATGGTGTCAAGTACAGGAACTTTGGTTAATAAGGAAACCACATCCAAACTGGCAAGCAGCTCGTCTGGGGATAGGGAATACCCTTGATTGTCGATACCAGGTGAGTAGAGTTTAGTACTGCAGAGGTGGTTTTTCCAGTAAAAGGTCGCAGGATATCAGACAGAAAACGAGCCAGTTTGTAGGTGGGGGAGTTGATAGGGGAGACGATGGGACGAAGGGTGTATCTTCTTTATGTATCTTTGGAAGGCCATATAATCTTGGTGGTCTGGCCGCAGAAGGTGGATTTACTACTGGTGATGATGCCGATAATGATGATGAATGCATGGGTAGTCCACTCACATTCGTGCATAATCAGGTGCACGCCCACTCCCCTAGTCACCCCTCCACTAATCTCACTCCCCGAGTCACCCCTCCACTCACCTCACCCCCATTCCCCGAGTCACTCTCACCTCGACTTCTCCACTCTATCGCCAGTCGCCCTGAGGAGGCCCAACTCCGGAGCCTCCCCTAGTGCCACGTTCACTCTCAGCATGAACATTGTGCGGTGCCACCCCCTCCTCTGCTGCATCTCTCCAACTCTTCCTCCGCCATTGCGAGAATCAGCTCCACGAAGGGCCCCACGCTGTCCCCGTCCCTCAATGGACTCGTGTCCTTTGTTGATGAAGGCCATTTCATAAAATAATGAGAATTAATTATGCACCCACACAGGTCACCAAAGTAGCCTCAATAGACACTTTAGGGCAAGTTGTGGATCCTTGTGCTGTGGAACACACGAGGGGGTGGAATGTATTTTGTATGCTGAACTTCTTTTGCACGGTACGTAGCCAACCGTGCTAATCGGAGGTGCAGGGGAAGGACAACAAACTAAGCACAAAAATTAGTTCTAAAGAAATTAGTTTTCAATCTCGATGTTAAAGTGCACAGCTCCAGTGGCTTCTAATATCAGAAGGAAGAGCGTTCGAGACAGCCACAGAAGCGCTGTTGAAAGCGCGATGCAGCGACCGTCTTTGTTCGATGGTTCGCCAAAATCCGCTGTGGGGATGTGATGTGGCCAACACCATGCACAAGGCCACCTTTATCTCTCCCAAGTGCTGATGTTTATTATAGACACTGCACCAGGTACTCATTAGAGGGTGAGTCGACTGAGGGAAGGCCCAGGACTGGGTCACACAGACACACACACAGAAAAAGATGCCCTATGTCAAATCCAGAGGATTCTAAGAAAATGGAGGTGTAAGACAGACACAGCTATTACATGGATGAAGGTGTAATACAGATATTTGTGTTAAGGTGGTGCTGCTCACCTGAAAAAAAATAACAAAAATCCCACCACTCATTCATATGTTTAATCTTTGATTGGAAAACGCTCGGCGAGACCTGCGACATTCGAGTGAGCTCACCTACTCGCTCACAAACACACAACACTCAACCCAGTCAATCAACATGTTACACACCCTAAATATGACCCGCCTTGTCCTGGGGGAGACCTGCAACATGCTACTGAGCTCACCTCTTCACTCACCTACTCACCCACTATTGCTATGTCATCCACACACCCACACACTCGCTTACCTTAACAGACCTCAATAATTGACATTTAGCTCCTGAAGATATTGCTACATGCAATAAAACGCAAGTGTGTGAGTGATTGAGTGATTGATTGAATGTGTGAGCATCTGGTTGCGTGAATGAGTGAGCATGTGAGTGCGTGAATGAGTGAGCATGTGAGTGCGTGTGTGAGTGTGTAAGGTGAACGGTAGTCTATCGGCGAATGTGCTGTGCTACAAATCTGGTGATCCGAGTTCAAATCTCGCTCACCAGTCTATGGGTCTCTGTGTAAGTCTTTACCTCTCTGTAAGTCTATGGGTCTCTGTGAGTCTACGGGTCTGGTAAGTTTACTGGTCTCAGTGTGAGTCCATGGGTCTCGCTGTGAGTTCATGGGTATCTGTTATCATCATCTGTGTTTGAATGAGTCGATGGCTCTGTGTGATTGACTCCAAGTCTCTCTGTTCGAGTGAGTTTATGGCTTTCTGTGCGAGTCTATGTCTACGTGACTTTACCGAAATAACCAAAGAGTAATTCCTGCAGTCACGAAAGTGCCAAATCAAGTTTGAGTCTATGTCTCTCTGTGTAAGTGAGTACAACATATCCTTGCTTAACGCGGGGGTTGCGTTGTCGAAAATTGCTGCTTAAAGCTATTTTACGTCAAGCAGAAAACTTTTCCACAAGGAAAAACGGTAAAGGGGGGGATTCCGTTTTAGCACAATGTAACTTTTATTATTATTTTTAATTGAGAGTACAGTACACTGTTTTCTATGTTTATTTTAAATGTGTTGTGTATATATAGAAGATCTATATTATAATCTTTATTTATACTGGAGGAATCTAAAAAGCCCTTTTTCACAGATTTCCAGTTGGGGTGGTACAGAAAGTTACAAGAACAAACGATGCAAAAACACAATCGAAGTGAAAAGTATAGGAAAGGTAAGCAAATCACAAAAAAATAAAAATAAACTATTTTTATCTTACCTAGTAAAGCCCTCTAAGCTATTAGCTTCTATTTCAGAAGCGAACTGGCCACAAATGATAGATGAATGAAGTAGCTTATGACGTGGAAATTTATAGCAGCCAAATAATAATAAAAAATTGTGTTACATTTATCAAAATACATACAAAGGACATGAAAGGGAGATATGATGAGTGAAAACTATAAGGGAGTGAGTGAGATGACACTACACACAGATGCTGGAACAAAGGCTGAGGAAGAGGATGACACGCCACGTAACACAGTGCGCACCGGTACAGCATCAGCTCCCAGCAATACAGAACAACGCCGCCAACACCCACACCACTCATAAGAGCAGTCCGTCATGTGCTACTCCAGTTATAGTGGGTGTGGTGTGCGCTAAGCGAAACACATTACATAAAAGACGAGGATGTACTGCATATAGTCCTCTGCGTGAGTGAGTCTATGTCTCTCTGTGTGAGTCTGTGCGAGTGACTCTATGGTTCTCTGTGTGGGTTAATCAATGGTTCTCTGTTTGAGTGAGTCTATGTGTCTCCATGTGAGTGAGTCTATGGCTCTGTGTCAGTGAGACTTTGGCTCTCTGTGTGAGTGCTCTCTCTGAGTGAGTCTATGGCTCTCTGTGGGAGTAAGTGGGTCTCTAAGGCCACCACCATCTTGCTCCCTGCCCAGTGAGTCCACCTGGTTGAGCTGCAGGAGTCTATTGTCCACCGCTCCAGACCGCACAGATATCCAGACGTCCACCTCCAGCACAGACACCGGCAGATTCTTAAACCTGGTGGTGGAAGTAAGGACACGAGAGGGCTAATAGTCAACCACCATTACCACCATCAATACCACCATTACAACCACCAAAATCACCGCTATCGTTAACACCACCATCAATATCACCACCTCCACCACAACGATCACTATCAAAATCACAATACTCTTTGGTTCTTTCGGTAAAGTCACGTAGGTAGAAAAAAATAATAGATCACGACGTTTCAATCGAAACACAAGCAACCATCATCAGGTGAAAAAATATAGCGAGAAAGCTGCTGAAACACGAAGTTATATTGGCTTGAGATAAGCTCAGCCCAAGGGTAAGTGGGTGGGGCTAGAGGTAGAATTTGCATGTAAATACAACACCACATCGTGGAAAAGGAAAGAGAGACACAGACACCGAGAGACATCCACACACAGAGAGAGGCACACACAAAGAGACACACGAGAGATGCATATAGAGAAAAACACACCGGCAGAGACACCCACACAGGTAGATGCAGAGAGAGATAGACACAGATAGAATTACATAATTGCCCATGAATTACTATGGTGTGACAACGCCAATTACCAATGTCAAAGGGAACATCAATGAATGGTAAATGTGGGGTAATATGTAAACTACATTAAAAAATAAAATAATCAGGCAATATAATATCACATATGGGTTCAGTTTAAAGTTTACTTATGACAAATAATACTGAAATAATTGTGCTCCATAGATAATCTTAATGGTCAAGTTACATAAACATCACGGAATCACTTAAGCTGACCATTTAAAAATACATTAATTCCGAGATGTTGAGCAAAGGAAATTGTTTGGAAGTTCATCTCACACTAAGTACATGTTACTATGAATCTAAATCTGCATAGTTCTCAATCAGCAAAGTCGCAAACATGTTTTACCACAAGCAAGGAGTTCGGTGTAAAGCTGTTAAGCAAATTAACCACTGCACCCGGTTGTAAAGCTCTCTGCCTCAAAGACAGCACTCTACCAAGTGTCACGACGCAGCTGCACACGCCGCATGACAATAGGCGGAGTGAGTGAATCTAAGTAGACACTGACCCTGTCAAAGGGGATCCCATGTCTAGAGTATTTGTGGCTGGTGCTACACATTTCTAACGTGATTAGTCATTTAGCTGATCTATCATTTGTGGACAGGTCGCTTCTGGAAAACAGCCACATAGCTCAGTGGGTCTCACCTGGTAAAATAAAAATAGTTTATAGAGTTCGTTCTGCCTCAACGCGTGTTTTCATAACGCCAATTGGATATAGCACGATGAATGTATTAGGGAACACGTTTTATGACACGGATGCTAAGTGGATATAACGCGATTGAGTCAACAGAACCACGTCGCGCGAGTAGGAATGTGCGGTTGTACGGCTGCCTGGGCACAGCGTCACACGAGGCATTGGGATGCTGCTGGATGCTTCCTGATGCTCCCCACGTGCCTCGGTCTTTGTTCAGCCGACACACGCATCTCACGCTGTTATCACGGACTGTGCTTTACCCTGTATTAGTCATTATAACGAGGGAGTTTACACAACGCGGTGTTATTCAGCAACGCAACTACCGCGTTATAGAACACTGCAGTAAATATTGTCGCGGTGTGGAAGGAGCAATGAACGTCATCTTGTGGCATGGAAAGGCATCGCAGCCCTAGCGAGCAGCCAGAGACAAAGCCTGCACGCACGGCAAAGTTGTGATTGACCCGGGGACTATTAGCAAGTGACACGTATGGACTAATGGTTACTCTAAATGACGATGTTGACGTTGGTTATAACGTGCTACAAATATGCTAAACGCACATCGCATTAGCTCTGACTAATAGCGGACTTTTTAAAAGTTATCGTTTACAATGGTTAATTTGTATATCATGCCAAGTGAGTAATTTGCGTGTGGACCCTGACAGCGGCACTCAATGTCCAACTCTTGCGAATGCTCTCAGGTGATCTTTACCGTGCGCTGCGTTCACTCACTCAGCCCCAATCTCCCTGTCGTGAACTCACCACTCACCCACTCACTCACCTCACCCTTCAACTCACTCACCCTCCTCACCTATTAATTCTCCTCATTAACTCACTCACCCTGCAATCCACTCCCTCACCCCCCCTCCATCACCCGGCACTCACCGCCTGTCCGTGACCACCTCTCCCGTGCCTACAACCACAAACACCACCACCACCTCTCCCGTGCCTACAACCACAAACACCACCACCACCTCTCCCGTGCCTACAACCACAAACACCACCACCACCTCTCCCGTGCCTACAACCACAAACACCACCACCACCTCTCCCGTGCCTACAACCACAAACACCACCACCACCTCTCCCGTGCCTACAACCACAAACACCACCACCACCTCTCCCGTGCCTACAACCACAAACACCACCTCCTCTCCCGTGCCTACAACCACAAACACCACCACCACCTCTCCCGTGCCTACAACCACAAACACCACCTCTCCCGTGCCTACAACCACAAACAACACCACCACCACCTCCTGCTGCTGCTGCTGTCGCGGTCTCCGCGTGGCGCCGCGGGCCCAGGGGGAGGCCTCGCGGCCCAAGAGCGGCGCCACGGCTCCCCCCCTCCCGCTCCTGGCCCCTCCCCCTCGTCCCTCCTGGCCCCTCCCCCTCGTCCCTCCTGGCCCCTCCCCCTCGTCCCTCCTGGCCCCTCCCCCTCGTTCCTCCTGGCCCCTCCCCCTCGTCTCTCCTGGCCCCTCCCCCTCGTCCCTCCTGGCCCCTCCCCCTCGTCCCGCCTGGCCCCTCCCCCTCGTCCCTCCTGGCCCCTCCCCCTCGTCCCTCCTCCTCCCGCTCGCGACGTGGAGTGATCTCGCCCCCCCACCGCCCATTGCAAGAATGGCGGGAAGCGGTCGCGGGGCCGACCGTGCGCCGCCTCTCGCGTGATTGGCTCGCTTCGCGTCACGTGGGGCAGGCGGAAGAAGAGTATGGGGGAGGAGCTGCGCGGTTAGGGGCGGGGCCGTGGAGTCACGTGGTTGGCAATGATTGACAATAAGTGGGCAGGGATGACTGGTACGTCATAGTGTACGTCACATCCGGTATAGACGTTATTATAAATAACGCCCCTTCGTGACGTGCATCACACTTGCCTCTGTCCCGCGTGCCGTCAACACGAGCTGAGCATGGCGCTGCTGATCGTTGGCGTTCTGCTCTTGGCCCTGCTTGGGATGGGGATCTTCATTTATCTTCGTTTTACGCTTTCCATCTCAGACTTTCACCGCGAGACCACGACGCTGCAAAGGGAGATGATGGGCCAGCAGAATGTGGAGCTCTGTCAGAAGAACAAGACGACCCATCTGAAGCTACAGCAGCAGCAGGAGGAGTTAATGGATAACCGAGAGACTCTCCAGAGAGAGAACAGGGGCCTGGTTCAACAGCTTAAAGAGCACCAGTTGGAGCTGGAGTCCACGAGAGTGCCTTGCTGCGAGCGTGCGTCTCTCCGTGCGGATTTTCTCCGAGACTGCAATGCAGCACAGCGGCAAATGTCGCTGCGCTGTAAAAAGGAAGGTCTCCGTAGGTCGCTGCGCATCCACCTGAGGGAGTTGAACTTCCTGAATCCACAGAGAGGGCAGAAGCAGTTTAGGCTGCGCGGGAAGCTGGCGCGTCACGAGGAAAAGTGGCACGGCGAAGAGAAGATGCGCAAAGAGTGCCGGCATCTCAGTAGACAGCTGAAAGAGCTGAAATGCGCCAATTCTCAAATTTACAAAGATGCCACCACCACCAATGCCACTGCCACCGCCGCTGCCACAGCTGCCACCACCGCCACCAAGCTCAAGAAATGAAGAGATGTATTAATTGGGTCCGAAAATGGCTGAAACGCAAGTCGACCATTTAAAAACATTGGGGCAATTTTGAAAATGACACTGCCCCAATTAAAACATTATTCACAAAGACAAACGTTCCCCGTATAGAATCAAGAGACTATTTGGGCAAGTTGCTATTAGCAAGGAGCAGCACCTAAGAAGGCCTCCACAATACAATCACAAGCACAAACACAAAGGTCCCCCATGTAGCCTCAACACACTGTTGGGGAAAGTGTTGTACAATATATATTTATCTATGTTTAACTTATTTTGCATCACATGTAGTCAACCATACCAATGGGAGGTGTTGTTAATGAATAGTACAACTTTTGGATTCCATTACAGAGAATCGTTAGTAAGTCGAACAGTTCATAAGTCTGAATAAAATAGTGTACTGTATTTAAATTCACATACTGGAAGTGTTGTAAAATGTATTACGGTTTAACAAAAAATTGGAAGCATTGTTAAAGTCATAACACGGAATATTATACATTTGCAAATAATACTGTAATAAATACTGTATGGTAAACAAAAAATAAAGTTACGTAAATAGAAAAAAAATGTTTTTATTGTCACTTACCTTGAGTCTGGATGTGGGCCCGTTTGTCGGGAGGGGGCATAATGAGTCCCCATAACTGCACACGGGGGGGTTGGGGGTGAACGCCCGCAAGCACACAAACACACAACAGCGACAGTCATCTCCCGAATAGCCTAACCAGAATGTTGGGGCAAGTGCTGTTAGCCAGCAGCGCCTATGAAGGCTGGAATGTCGCACGAGGGGGTGCGTGGACAGCACCACGCCCGGCTGCCTTTGTCTCCCCAGTGGTGATATTTACACACCACACCAGGCACTTATTTGAGGCTGAGTCGATCGACGGAAAGCCCAGCAACCATTAATATAATCGTTAAAGGTGTTGGTCGTGAGTGGGAATCGAACTGGGATCGGTGGGATGGTAGACAGTGTTCACCATTGCACTATCTCTCTCCACACACACACTCACAGGGGTATATGCGTCCGTCCACACACGCACAACAACAAGACAATAATCGCCGTTTGCCCTTAAGTGGCAGTAACATCACCACAGTGCTTGTGCGGTGCTTGGTGCATTTTGAGGTCACTTGAAGTGTCGAAGGCTGGCTGGCAGGAAGTCATGAATAGACACAGGTACCATGGGTTGACTTAAGATGATGACGGGCAGATGCAAAAGCCGTGCTCCCCACTGTGCCAACTTTCAGTGTTTCAGTCGTATAAGCGCTCTGCTCATTGTTATGAGTGTCGCTCCGCTGCCCTACGCTATTGCTGGAGGGCAACTGCCTCCACCTCCCCAGTAGAGTCTTTCATGAACCTCCTCCACATAGGCCTATCGCGACACTGCTGCTACCAGTCATCAGCAAGTTCAATCAGCTCCACATCCTTCTGTACCACATCAGTCCATCTCTTCTGTAGCCCATGCCGCGCCTGTTTAGCATGATCTATCCGCCCAAATTGAAGCTGCTTGGGGATGCGGTGACAGTGCAAATAGACTTCATGACCCAGCCAATGGAGCCTGACTTGTCGGAAGGGCCCACTGATGAGCCTTTGTCCAGATATTTCAGGAAATTTTGGCCTCCTCACACAGTCCAGTCTGGTTAAACCCTGGATAGATCGTAGGCAGGCTATAGACCGAATGTTTCAAATCATTGCAGATAATCCTATAGAGAGAAATAAGGGAAGGCATAACTGTGGTCCAGAAGACATGAAGGTTTGTATGGAGTAACAGATCAGGTAGCTTCCATACAATGTTATGCAGCTGATGAAAATATAATGCCGCTCGAATGAATCGAAGTGAGACCTCGGCTCCCAAAACAGAGTTGGTCATGAGCACACTGCCCAAGTACGGAAATATCTCCACTGTCTCCACAACTGCCTCAAAATACATGGGGAATTGAGGGAGGGGAGCATTTTGATGATGTAAAATACCCAGGGAGGTGATTTGTTTTTGTGGGGCTGATGGTAACGGCCCATATTTTAGTAGCATGTTCCGTGTTTAGATGGAGTGTCTCCAACTCCTCCTTAGAGTGGGCAGTAATCACCAGATCATCCGCATTCATAAAATGGTTTAACAATAGAGAGCCATACCATGACCGGACTCGTGCATCGATCAGCCTCCCATTATATCTATACCAGATTTAAATTCTACTGGTACATCCATGGAAATCGTCTCATTACTAAGTAGTCAACGAAATATGTTAAGTCGTGTAGGGGCCAGAGGACATCCATGTCGCACATTACTCACATATTCTATCATCCCTTAACTCCATTATATCGATTTCCCATGAGACACAGCAGTTGTTTTTCTATTGTTTATATATGCTTTTCATTACAGTAACTCTGTTTTTATTTAGCTTTTGTTATTTTGGTGATCCAGGTCTCTCTTGCAAATGAGAATCATCCTAGTCTCTTTAGTACTCGCCTGTTTTAACTAAATAAATTACTACTTACTCACTCCATTATGAACTCACCCACTTCCCTTACTTTATGACTCACATAAATACGTCCTCTCCTTCCTCATGAGTCATATATTGACCTGATAACCTAGGCAATCACCTGATCATTCACTGTGCCAACATCACTCATGCACTGTTTCACAATCTCACCAATGACCTACTCATCCCATCACTCACTGCCTTACTCACCATCCGCTTCCCTCATTGACCCACTGGTAAAATGGAAATACGCAGTCTAACACTCACGTGTTTAAAGAAGCTCCTTCGCACGTTAGCTTTTCTAGATGATTTATTTCACGATAACGTATTTACAACGCAAAAGTACGACTCACATGAACCTTCCCTCGTACAGTACCCTGCATCTGTTTCCACCCATCAACACTGACACCACTATAACCTTTGCCATTTAAGAGAAAGGAAGTAGAAGACGGTTGAGTCTGCTGGAAGAATGTACCAGGGAAACTGCTGGAAGCTGCCAGGGCGAGGCTGAGTGGGTAGAAAAGGGAGAGCGAGGCCCGCAATTGGGGCGCTAGCTCGGAGACTGAAGGACGACTGCAGGTGGATGACATAGGGGCCGACTGTTGGATATCTACATGGTGGAAACCATTAAGAAAGACTGTTCGAGATGAATGTAGTGGAAAACACTGGGGCTGCAGATAGTCATACCCTTGTGAAGCGTGTGAGTTGCACTCTCTTCTCAAAAATGGAACCTGCAAAGAAGCTTCTGGTGGCAGTGGTGGAATACAGTCTACAAGTTCAAGAAGGAAGACCCGCCGAAGAGCTCCTGCAGAGGACGAGTCATCAACCCTAAGCGCTCCGGGTTTTTGAGACTCGGCAAATGGCGCGAGTGAGAGCCGGACCCCGTTGGCAGCCAAGTTCCCAATGGAAGTGGATGCTCCGCTAAAGACCCAAGAACCAGCATCGCCGAACAAAGAAAATTGGCGGCAGCTGTTGGACAGGTTGGACCACCTTACCTCAGTGGTGGATCGACTGATAATTTCGATGATGAAGAAAAGAGAAAAGGAAAGAACAGGTAGTGCACGGCTTAAGCCAGATCAATCTCCACCATGGACCGCAATGGCGAGGAGAAAGTGCCATAGGGCAGCAGCCATCGCTTCCCCCCGTCGATCAGCAGGCAGGAACCAATCAAATGACTCAACCACAACTAGAAGCTGTTCAACAGACCTTAACCACCATGCAGAAAAATACGGGAGGCGATTGGATTGCATTCATCAAAAGATTTGAAGCAGCTGTCAGAGTCAGCCGATTGATTGACGACGAAGTGCTACGATTGCTTCCTACGGTGTTGGATGACAGAGCACTATTGGCCTTCTTTATGATCCCGGAAAATCAACCTGCCACAACCCAACACGGTTGTCAAGGGATGGCCGATGTTTTCTGTCCTGCGTCCAGCACAAGGCAGCAATGTTCGGCCTGGAGAAGAGGAGAGAGCGAGCCACTGATGGCTTATAGAAGTACCTTGCAAGCGGTTGCAGATGTGGCATTTTCAACGATGGACATGACAACCTGAAACGTGCTAGTGGTGGAGCGGCTACAAACTCTTCTCTATCAAAGTGGCATTACATTGCCGATTGTGCCAGAGAGGGAGCAAACTTCAATGTAGTTTGCTAAATGCCTCTGGGCACACACAGATCCCAGGGCACCATGTGAAGTAGCAGCCCATGTGACAAGGGTGATGGAGAATGGAGGAGCAGGAGGACCAACGGAGCCAACAGGGACAGCAACAACAGGGACCGCCGCAATGCCCAGCATGGAGGGTGATCTGCAGGCGACCTTGAAAGAGATGGCTGTTGCCATCCAGGGGTTCAACGATTCAAGGTGTCAACTACAGCATCAGCGACCATGGCACAACCACGGAGGAATCCAGGACCATGCGGTGATATATTGCTACAACTGCGGGAGGCCGGGCCACATCGCGAGCGGTTGCCGAGGGGAAGTCATCCCGAGACAACCAAGAAACACCCAGGGGTGTCGCCTGTACACCCAGCCAGATCACACGTGCACCTCATTTCCAAAACCCTCATCACCAACATCACCAGCACACCACTCGATCACATCGACCTGGAGTGAAACAACAGGGAAAATTGGGCCAACATCTCGGGATAAGTGGAAAAAGTTAGTGAGATCGGTCGTAGCAGCAGCGACAGGAGCAGCATGGTGTAAACCGACCCTTCCTGACTCGCCGAGACAGGTGATGTCAATAAACACAGCAACGATAGAAAATGATGTACCACCCGCAGATCATGATCTTGGGCTGATAAGGACCGAATGAATCCGATTGCAAAAATAGGATGAAATTATAGTCATTGGCTGCACAGGCAGCTGAATGTGCTCAAACTGGTCAAAAGGGGGAGCCATTCATCCCATGGCGAGGTCTCCTGATGAGGTGGGACATGAAGATGCAGCGTTGTTGCCTAGTGGTGCAAAAACCCTTGCAAAACAGTTGCTACTAGAAGTGCACGCCAAACAACAAATGCACTTGGTCCACCGAAACACATTGCTCACACTGCAGGCTCGATATTTTTGGCCAGTGATGTCAAAAGATGTACGCGAGCGGGTAATCATTGTCAGGAGTGTGCAAAAAGGAAACCTGCTCCCCATCCTATACAGCCTCCACTGCAGTCGATCGCAGTGGTGAGGGTAAACGAACTAGTAACGTTGGATATCCTGGGTGCATTTCCTAAAACAGCAAGGATTAAAAAATATATATTTGCTCGAGGGGATGGAGTATTGCACACACTGGCTCGTTGCATGGCCAATACATGACCAAACGGCTGCAATAATAGCAGAAGCCTTTCTCCATGGCTATGTATTGGACAAGGGCCCCACTGAGAAACGTCTAACAGGCCAGGGTCAGAATTTTTCTACTAATCTGTTGCGAGAGGTTTGTAATATCGTGGGTACTAAGAAAATTCGAACGCCACCGTACCACCTGCAGTGTGATGGACAAGTAGATAGGCTTAACCGCACGCTGTCCGCAATGTTGTGCCATGTTGTAAATGGTGATCAGATGGACTGGGACTTGCACATCCCAGGGGTCCTAGGGGCATATTGTAGAGTGCCACATGCATCGGCCGGGCTCTTCCCCTTCGTTTGGATGTAGGGGAGAGACCCTGAGCCACCTATTGAGGACCAACTGGTGGCTTTCCCTGATAAAGTTGTGTCGTCGCCAACCTCCCTCAGACTGCCACTAAAAAAGCTATGTGAAGCTCGTGAAGCCGCGATAGCAGAGTCAGGCAGATCGCAAATAGCAAACAAACGGTTGCGGAAAAGAACGGAGACGCCTGTACCCTTTGAACAGGTTGATCGGGCCTGGTTACACTGTCCTGAGGTCCGGGTTAGAAAATCCGCCAAACTACACCATCCATTGCAAAGCCCAGTGGAATTGTTAAAATCCTCTGCCCGCAAAGTGTTCGCATCCAAATGGGACGCCAGAGATGGGTGGTTAATCCGAGTCGCCCTAAAGGCCTAAACCATATAGAGAACTGACGTCACAAGGGATCGTTCAGGCTCAAAAAGGCCGTGTCCAGGGGCGTCATGACGAATGCCAGGGAGGGGAGCATCCTCCTCACAGAAATAGTGCCCCCGCACTCTCCTCTCAGGATCGACCGGAATGAAGATGGCCACGATGAGGGAGGCCGACGGACTAATTTAGAGAGGTGCCGAGAAGGAGTGTCACCGGGTCGAATGTGCTGCTCGACCACACCTACAGTACATATTGATGGCTTGTTGTAAATGTAGGGCTAATGATGTTGCGTATTGTTTGCCTAAGAATGTACACCTTCAATAGGGCAGCCCACGTAAGAGTTTGGTGATGATACTGAATGGTCAAGTTGGGTTGTAATGTCTTCCCCCCCTTGATTCAAGCGGCTATGTTAAGCATTAACCCAGAGGTTAAATGTTTTGTACTCCATGCCCACATCATTGAATCCCGTGTGCGATCCCATTGATGTCCACATAGAGTTCCCTATTACTGGTAGGAACGAAGTTGTAAACTGAGTGTACCAGCCTGCAATAGATGAGTGTACCAGCTTGCAATAGATTAATGCGTCCGTCCGTCCGTCCCCTTTCAATACTTTAACGAAGTGAAATCTCGTGCTATTGGGGTGTAAAAATAAAATTGCGCAAAAGTCCAATGTTCCTACCAGCCCACCCTGCAGGGACCTGTTAAATTAGAGTTTTAGCCGGGACAGATATTTTTATGGGCAGAAGAGGGTGATGTAGGGTACTGTACATGGCAAAAGTTATAGTGGTGTCAGTGGAGATGGGTGGAAACAGGTGCATGGTACCGTACGAGGGAAGGTTCGAGGTACAAGACGGTAAAGTCTGCTAGAATAATCTTAAATTAAAGCTTTCATGAATGCAGGGATTCATACTCTTTGGTGGAGGCGATAGCACAGAGTGGTGTACCTTCTTTATGATTCTGATATTTCCATCCTACCTGCCTATATCAGCTGTTATTTCCGACTCTTTGTGTCTCTCTCTATGCCTCTCTCTTAGATCTCTCATGCTCACATGTCCTTTGGATTGCACTCTCATGCCTTTGGATTCCACCACTCTTCGATATTACTTTAACATGCTAATCTCTCACATTAACATAGCCACTTTGATGCCCTCTACGAGGAGGCCGCTCTCCGTTCTTACATTTACATGCTAATTTCTCACATTAACATCACTGGCCCCGCCCACTTATTTATGGCCCTTTGGCTACACCCATTTCAAACTCTTTTAAACATTCTGCCTCAACAGCAGATCATGCTTTGCCATCTCATGACGGACGCTTGTGTTGCACCCGAAACGTCGTGATTTATTTTATTTTATACCTACGTGACTTTACCGAAAGAACCAAAGAGTATGGAAGATACCAAGTCAGCTTCATCCCAATGGTGGTGTTTAGGCGAAAGTTTATCTATGAGTATATATAGGCTGGCTAACAGGTATGAAGTTACTCCTTTGGTGGTAATATACAACAAAAACAATAATAAATGTATAACCATTGTCATGGGTGAAGTCTTCCCATACTGGATCAGTCATGGAGATTGTTTCACCATACGCCATCATGCTTCTCAACGTGGGTTGATAACGAAAAGGCTCATGGCCAGTTTGTTTGATGTTAACTATAACCGAGAATCAAACTCAAGTGGCCTGATTCATAGTGCAATGCACAAACCATTGTGCCACCGTTCCACTCGTATGTACAAGTTAACAGGGAAATTAAAAACTATGCCATGTTTTTTGTTTACTGTCAATAAAATGAGAAAATAACATTGCCACGTTGGTCAAGTTTTAGGTATAATGCAGACAAGGGTTTTGGTAGTTGGACGATTTCAGAATGGGTTGAAGGTGACAATCCTAATCAAATGCCATTTTCAAGATCGTGTGCATAGGTCTGTTGTAGACAAAAACAACAGCCTGCTGATAAAGCATGTCCTGCATTCTTACTTGTGTAAAGAAGCTCCTTCGCAGGTTTAATTTTCTAGATTATTTATTCCCGACGATAACATATTTACAAGGTGAGAGTACGACTCATATGTTGCACAAGGCTATGACTATCTGCAGTCCCGGTGGTTTCTAATAGAGTAGATTAATCTCGAACAGTCTTTCTTGATGGTTTCCACCATGTTGATTTCCAACAGTCGGCCCCGATGTCGTCCACCTGCAGTTGTTCTTCAGTCCCCAAGGCATCACCCCATTTGTGGGCCACGCTCCCCCTTATATACCCGCACGGCCACGCCCTGGTAACTTCCAGCAGTTTTCCCCGGTAGATTCTCTCAGCAGACTCTATTGTCTTCTACTTCACTTCTCTTGGATGGCAAAGTTTATAGTGGGGGCAGTGGAGATGGGTTGAAACAGGTACAGGTTACTGTACGGGGGAAGGTTCGTGTGAGTCGTACTCTTGCGTTGTAAATACGTTATCGTGAAATAAATCATCTATCAAATGGAACCTGCAAAGGAGCTTCTTTACACATGTGAGTGTAAGCCTGAGTACAATCTCACGTGTTGTTGCTGTCGAGTATTTTAATTTTACCAGTGGGTCAATGAGGGAAGGGGATGGTGATTAATGTAGTGATAGAATGGGTGGGTCATTCTTGAGAGCATGAAAAAGTGCGTGAGGTTGACACAGTGAATGATCGGGTGATTGTGTGATCAGGTAAATATATGACTCATGAGGAGAGAGAGGGAGTATTTACGTGAGTCATAGATTTAAGGAAGTGGGTGAGTTCATAATGGAGTGAGTGAGTACCAGTTTATTGAGTTGAGCAAGGCGAGAACTAAAGCGACCATGATGAGTCTCATTTGCAAGAGAGACCTGGATCACCCAAATTACCAAAGCTAAATAAAACACAGAGTTACAGTAATTAAAGCAAATATACTATTTTCTTCTTTCGATAAAGCATATATAAACAATATGAAGACAACTGCTGTTTCATGGGAAATCGACGTAATGGAGCTAAGGGATGATAGAATGTGTGAGTAATGTGTGACATGGATGTCCTCTGGCCCCTACACGACTGAACATTTTCTTTGACTACGTTGTTTGAGACGATTTCCATGGATGTACCAGTAGAATTTATCTGGTATAGATATAATGGGAGGCTGATCGATGCCTGAGCCGGTCATGGTATGGCTCTCTATTGTTAAACCATATTATGAATGCGGATGATCTGGTGATTACTGCCCACTCTGAGGAGAAGTTGGAGACACTACAGCTAAACATGAAGCATGCTACTAAAATATGGGCCGTTACCATCAGCCCCACGAAAACAAATCACCTCCCTGGGTATTTGACATCATAAAAATGCTCCCTTCCTCAATTCCTCATGTATTTGGGGCACCTGAGGAGAGAGTGGAGTGGGCAGTGTGCTGATGATCAACTCCGTTTTGGGAGCCGAGGTCTCATTTAAAATAATTCGAGCAGCATTATATTTTCATCAGCTGCTCAACACAGTGTGGAAGCTACCTGGCATGTCACTCCATAAAAATCTCCATGTCTTCTCGGCCACAGTTATACTCTCCTTTATCTCTCTCGAAAGGAACATTAAGGTTAGCTTGCCCACGATCTATTCAGGGTTTAACCAGACTGGACTTTGTAAGCTCACAGATTCCTAGAATATCTGGACAAATGCCCATCTGTGGGCTCCTCCAGCAAGCGAGGCTGCGTTGTGTCATGCAGTCCGTATGCAGTCACGGCATCCCCAAGCAGCTTCAATTTGGCTGGATAGATGGTGCTAAATGGGCGTGGTACAGAATAGAGAAGAGATGGACTGATGTGGTGCAGAAGGATGTGGAGCTGATTGGACTTATTGATGACTGGTATCAGCAGTGTCATGATCGGCTTCTGTGGAGGAGGTTCATGAAAGGTGCTGCTGGGGAAGTGGAGGCAGTTGCCCTCCAGCAACAGCATAGGGCAGAGGAGCGAGGCTCAAAACAACGAGCAGAGCGCCAAACAACTGACACAAATAAAGTTGGCACAGTGGGGAGCACGGCTGTTGCATCTGCCCATCATCTTCCTAAGTCAATCCATGGCACCTGCGTCTATTACATGACCTCCTGCCAGCCAGCCTTCGACACTTCACGTGGCCTCAAAATGCACCGAGCATGGCACAAGTGCTGTGGTGATGTCACCGCCACTTAGGGGTGAACGACGGTTGTTGCGTTGTTGTTGTGCGTGTGTGCACGGACGCATGCACGCCTGTGAGTCTCGTGTATGGAGAGATAAAGAGAGGCAGCCGGGCAGGGTGCTGGCCATTCACCCCGTGTGCCATTCAGAGCTTCATAGGCGCTTGCCCCAACATTCTGGTAAGGCTATACAGCGGATGATTGTCGCTGTTGTGTGTGTATGGACGTTCACCCCCCTCCCACCGCCCCCGTGTGTGCAGGGACTCATTACGCCCCCTCCCGACAAGCAGACCGGCATCCGGACTAAAGGTAAGTGACAATAACAGATTTTTTTTCCATTTAAGTAACTTTATGTTTTGCTCACAATACAGTATTTATTAGAGTGTTGCATGCAAATGTACGATATTTTGTCTTATATATGACTTTGTTGATGTTCTATGGGGTATGTTTGTCTTTCTGAGTAATGTTTTAATTAGGGTGGTGTCATTTTCACAATTTCCCCAATATTTTTAAATGGCCGACTTGCGCTTCAGCAATTTTCGGAACCAATGGCTAAATCTCTTCATCTTCTTGGGCTTGGTGGTGGTGGCAGAAGTGGTGGTGGAAACGGTTGCGGTGGTGGAAGCTGTGGCAGCGGCGGTGGAAGTGGCGTCGGTGGTGGTGGCATCATTGTACATTTGAGACACGGTCCATATTAGCTCTTTCAGCTGGCTACGGAGATGCAGGTTCTCTTCTTGCAGCCTCTTTTCCCCATGCCACATGTCCTCGTGACGCACCAGCTTCCCGCGCAGCCTAAACTGTTCCTGCCCTCTCTGCGGATTCAGGAAGTTCAACTTCCTCAGGTGGGCGTGCAGCGACCTCCGGAGATCTTCGTTTTCACAGCGCAGCGACATTTGCCGCTGTGCTGCATTGCAGTCTCGGAGAAAATCCGCATGCAGAGACTTGCTCTCCCTGCAAGGCACTCTCGTGGGTTCCAGCTCCAACTGGCGCTCTTTAAGCTGTTGAACCAGGCTCCTGATCTCTCTCTGGAGAGTCTCTCGGTTCTCCATGAACTCCTCCAGCTGATGCTGTAGCTCCAGACGGAGCATCTTGCTCTTCTGACAGAGCTCCACATTCTGCAGGCCCATCCTCTCCGTAGACAGCGTCGTGGTCTCATGGTCAAAGTCTGAAATGGAAAGCGTAAAAAGAAGATATATGAAGATCCCCATCCCAAGCATGGCCAAGACCAGAACGCCAACGATCAGCAGCACCATGCTCAGTTCGAGTTGACGGCACGCGGGACATAAGCAAGTGTGAGACACGTCACGAAGGGGCGTGTTATTTATCGTGACGTCATTACCGGATGTGACGTACACTATGACGTAACAGCCATCTCTGCCCACTTATTGTCAATCATTGCCCACCACGTGACTCCACGGCCCTGCCCCTAACCACACAGCTCCTCCCCCATACTCTTCTTCCGCCTTCCCCACGTGACGCGAAGCGAGCCAATCACGCGAGAGGCGGCGCGCGGTCGGCCCCGCGTCCGCTTCCCGCCATTCTTGCAATGGGCGGCGGGGCCGCTCAGGGTGGGGCGCGGGGGCGAGTTCACTCCACGTCGCGAGTCGGGAGGAGGGACGAGGGGGAGGGGCCAGGAGGGACGAGGGGGAGGGGCCAGGAGGGACGAGGGGGAGGGGCCAGGAGCGGGAGGGGGGGGGAGCTGAGAGCTGCGAAAGTTTGGGGTACCACTACTTGAAAAATATACTGTACCACAAAAATGAGTTTATGTTTAGTTCGATTTAGAACATCTTTCCAATGGTTGCTTAATTTGAAACCAACTTCTCGGTTGAAATTGTGTCTGTGTTTGTAGATCTGAATTGCCTCGTGAACAAATCTCTGATAAAAACCCGTGGGTTTGCAAAGAACCTTGGTATCGGAGAAAATTATATCGTGATCACCCACATGGTTGTAACAGTGATCAGCAAAGAATTCGTTTTGCTGTGTTTCAAATCTGATTTGTGCTCGCGAATTCGGTCAGAGACATGTCGCTTTGTCTCCCCGATATAGCAATCACCGCAGGTACAACTCAATTTGTAAACCCCGGGGTACTGTAAGTCAGGAATGCCATCCTTCACGGATGGGATCAGATCACGAATTTTGTGTACTGTATTGAACCGGACCTGGATCTTGTGTTTGTTTAGAATTTTTGAAATCTTTTTAGTAACGCCTGCTATATATGGTAGTGTGATGGTTTTGGCCGGAGTATCAAGTGGTTGTTTCTGTATGGAGGGAGAAACAGCTTGGCAGATGGTACGGTCAGAGTAACCATTCCTTTTGAGGGCCAGGTGCACATGTTTTAATTCACTGGTCAGGTGGTGTTGGTCCGAAATGCAATGAGCCCTATGGTATGAAGTTTTGATGAGAGAATTCTTTTGGGCTGGGTGGTGGTGGGAATCAGGTTTCAAGTAGGAATCTGTGTGGGTGGGTTTCCTGTAGACAGAATGCCCCAATGAGCCATCAGGTCTCCTCTCAAACAGAACATCTAAGAATGGTAGCTTAAATTTCGATTTAAAGTTTTCGTGACTGCAAGGATTCATCTTCTTTGGTTCTTTCGGTAAAGTCACGTAGAATGAGAATAAAATAATAAATTGATAAAATAAAATAACACAATAATATTCTCACGACGTTTCGGCCACAACACAAGCGGCCTTCATCAGGTGAAGGGGACGAGACTGTCTGGAGGACAGCGCTGGAGTGAGAAAGCCACGCTGAGATCACGACCTTTAAGCTGTGTGAGAAGAAACAAAGCGCCTGACAAAGGAATTAGCATTTAATTTAGCATTGAAATGGCTGAGTGATTAGCTTGTGACTGGTCACAGAAAAGGCTATATTAAAGTTAAAGCATACACATCCGCAAAGGCACCCCTTGACAAAGGAATTAGCATAGAATTTAGCATTGAAATAGCTAAGTTAAAGTATACACATCCGCAGAAGCACTCCTTGACAAAGGAATTAGCATAGAATTTAGCATTGAAATAGCTGAATGATTAGCTTGTAACTGGTCACAGAAATAGCTATGTTAAAGTCAGAGCATATACATTCACCGAGGCACCTAGTACAAATCAAACAGGAGAATTTAGCATTGAACTAGGCGAATTTAGCATTGAAATAACTGAGTGATTAGCTTGTGACTGGTCACAGAAATGGCTGTTGAAGTTAAGGCCTACACATCTGAGCTATTCACTGTAACTGGGTATACAATACAATATATAATGAATACTATATCATGAACCAAAAAAAATACTAAAATATAAATTACCTCAATGTTATCAATAAACTCTATATTCTCCAATCAGCTAAGCTACCAACAATAAGTCGTTATATATCACAATGCTATATGGCGAAAAATGGGTGGATTCTTACCCTCAACTTTAGCAACACGGATAGCTTAACCGTGGTTAATGGTATGGTTTACAACATGGAGTATAACAGCGCCTCGCAGCTGTCTCTCTCCCCCTCCTCTGTTCCGACCATCGATGAACTCGTCCGTCTGAACGGGACCCGTAGCTATCCGTGGTGCTAAAGTTGAGGGTAAGAATCCACCCATTTTTCGCCATATAGCATTGTGATATATAACGACTTATTGTTGGTAGCTTAGCTGATTGGAGAATATAGAGTTTATTGATAACATTGAGGTAATTTAAATTTTTGTGTTTTTTATTGGTTCAGTATATAGTATTCATTATATATTGTATACCCAGTTACTGTGAATAGCTCAGATGTGTAGGCCTTAACTTCAACATAGCCATTTCTGTGACCAGTCACAAGCTAATCACTCAGTTATATCAATGCTAAATTCGCCTAGTTATTTCAATGCTAAATTCTCCTGTTTGATTTGTACTAGGTGACTCGGTGAATGTATATGCTCTGACTTTAACATAGCTATTTCTGTGACCAGTTACAAGCTAATCACTCAGCTATTTCAATGCTAAATTCTACGCTAATTCCTTTGTCAAGGGGTGCCTTTGCGGATGTGTATGCTTTAACTTTAACATAGCCTTTTCTGTGACCAGTCACAAGCTAATCACTCAGCCATTTCAATGCTAAATTATGTTAATTCCTTTGTCAAGGCGCTTTGTTTCTTCTCACACAGCTTAAAGATCGCGATCTCAGCGTGGCTTTCTCACTCCAGCGCTGTCCTCCAGACAGTCTCGTCCCCTTCACCTGATGAAGGCCGCTTGTATTGTGGCCGAAACGTCGTGAGAATATTATTGTGTTATTTTATTTTATCAATTTATTATTTTATTCTCATTCTACGTGACTTTACCGAAAGAACCAAAGAAAATGGTAGCTTACCATCTTTCTCCACTTCCATGGTCTTGTTCTTCTGACAGAGCTCCACATTCTGCAGGCCCATCCTCTCCGTTTGCAGCGTCGTGGTCTCGCGGTAAAAGTATGAGATGGAAAGCTTAAAACGAAGATAAATGAAGATCTCCATCCCAAGCATGGCCAACAGCGGAACGCCAACGGTCAACAGCGCCATGCTGAGCTCGTGTTGACGGCACGCGGGACGGAAGGAAGTGTGAGGCACGTCACGAAGGGGCGTGTCCTATATCACCGGATGTGACGTACAGCCATCCCTGCCCACTTATTGGCAATCATTGCCCACCACGTGACTCCACGGCCCCGCCCCTTACCGCGCAGCTCCTCCCCCATACTCTTCTTCCGCCTTCCCCACGTGACGCGAAGCGAGCCAATCACGCGAGAGGCGGCGCGCGGTAGGCCCCGCGACCGCTTCCCGCCATTCTTGCAATGGGCAGCGGGCCGCGCAGGGGGGGGGGGCGGTGGGGGCGGGGGGGGCGGGGCTGAGTTCACTCCACGTCGCGAACGGGAGGAGGATTGACGAGGGGGAGGGGCCAGGAGGGACGAGGGGGAGGGGCCAGGAAGGACGAGGGGGAGGGGCCAGGAGGGACGAGGGGGAGGGGCCAGGAGCGGGAGGGGGGGCGCCGTGGCGCCGCTCTTGGGCCGCGAGGCCTCCCCCTGGACCCGCGGCGCCACGCGGAGACCGCGACAGCAGCAGCAGCAGGAGGTGGTGGTGGTGGTGTTTGTGGTTGTAGGCACGGGAGAGGTGGTGGTGTTTGTGGTTGTAGGCACGGGAGAGGTGGTGGTGGTGGTGTTTGTGGTTGTAGGCACGGGAGAGGTGGTGGTGGTGTTTGTGGTTGTAGGCACGGGAGAGGTGGTGGTGGTGTTTGTGGTTGTAGGCACGGGAGAGGTGGTGGTGGTGTTTGTGGTTGTAGGCACGGGAGAGGTGGTGGTGGTGTTTGTGGTTGTAGGCACGGGAGAGGTGGTGGTGGTGGTTGTAGGCACGGGAGAGGTGGTGGTGGTGTTTGTGGTTGTAGGCACGGGAGAGGTGGTCACGGACAGGCGGTGAGTGCCGGGTGATGGAGGGGGGGGGATTGCAGGGTGAGTGAGTTAATGAGGAGAATTAATAGGTGAGGAGGGTGAGTGAGTTGAAGGGTGAGGTGAGTGAGTGGGTGAGTGGTGAGTTCACGACAGGGAGATTGGGGCTGAGTGAGTGAACGCAGCGCACGGTAAAGATCCCCTGAGAGCATTCGCAAGAGTTGGACATTGAGTGCCGCTGTCAGGGTCCACACGCAAATTACTCACTTGGCATGATATACAAATTAACCATTGTAAACGATAACTTTAAAAAAGTCCGCTATTTGTCAGAGCTAATGCGATGTGCGTTTTGCATATTTGTAGCACGTTATAACCATCGTCAACATCGTCATTTAGAGTAACCATTAGTCCATACGTGTCACTTGCTAATAGTCCCCGGGTCAATCACAACTTTGCCGTGCGTGCAGGCTTTGTCTCTGGCTGCTCGCTAGGGCTGCGATGCCTTTCCATGCCACAAGATGACGTTCATTGCTCCTTCCACACCGCGACAATATTTACTGCAGTGTTCTATAACGCGGCATTTGCGTTGCTGAATAACACCGCGTTGTGTAAACTCCCTCGTTACAATGACTAATACAGGGTAAAGCACAGTCCGTGATAACAGCGTGAGATGCGTGTGTCGGCTGAACAAAGACTGAGGCGCGTGGGGAGCATCAGGAAGCATCCAGCAGCATCCCAATGCCTCGTGTGACGCTGTGCCCAGGCAGCCGTACAACCGCACATTCCTACTCGCGCGACGTGGTTCTGTTGACTCAATCGCGTTATATCCACTTAGCATCCGTGTTATAAAACGTGTTCCCTAATACATCCATCATGCTATATCCAAATGGCGTTATGAAAACACGCGTTGAGGCAGAACGAACTCTATAAACTATTTTTATTTTACCAGGTGAGACCCACTGAGCTATGTGGCTGTTTTCCAGAAGCGACCTTTCCACAAATGATAGATCAGCTAAATGACTAATCACGTTAGAAATGTGTAGCACCAGCCACAAATACTCTAGACATGGGATCCCCTTTGACAGGGTCAGTGTCTACTTAGATTCACTCACTCCGCCTATTGTCATGCGGCGTGTGCAGCTGCATCGTGACACTTGGTAGAGTGCTGTCTTTGAGGCAGAGAGCTTTACAACCGTGTGCAGTGGTTAATTTGCTTAACAGCTTTACACCGAACTCCTTGCTTGTGGTAAAACATGTTTGCGACTTTGCTGATCGAGAACTATGCAGATTTAGATTTATAGTAACATGTACTTGGTGTGAGATGAACTTCCAAACAATTTCCTTTGCTCAACATCTTGCAATTAATGTCTTTTTAAATGGTCAGCTTAAGTGATTCCGTGATGGTTATGTAACTTGACCATTAAGATAATCTATGGAGCACAATTATTTCAGTATTATTTGTCATAAGTAAACTTTAAACTGAACCCACATGTGATATTATATTGCCTGATTATTTTATTTTTTAATGTAGTCACATGCTCTTCTGGGGATATTACCCCACATTTACCATTCATTGATGTTCCCTTTGACATTGGTAATTGGCATTGTCACACCATAGTAATTCATGGGCAATTATCTAATTCTGTGTCTATCTCTCTCTGCATCTGTCTGTGTGGGTGTCTCTCTCTGCCGGTGTGTTTTTCTCTATATGTGTCTCTCGTGTGTCTCTTTGTGTGTGCCTCTCTCTGTGTGTGGATGTCCCTCGGTGTCTGTGTCTCTCTTTCCTTTTCCACGATGTGGTGTTGTATTTACATGCAAATTCTACCTCTAGCCCCGCCCACTTACCCTTGGACTGAGCTTATCTCAAGCCAATATAACTTCGTGTTTCAGCAGCTTTCTCGCTATATTTTTTCACCTGATGATGGTTGCTTGTGTTGCGACCGAAACGTCGTGATCTATTATTTTTTTTCTACCTACGTGACTTTACCGAAAGAACCAAAGAGTATTGTGATTGTAATTTTGATTGTGATCGTTGTGGTGGAGGTGGTGATATTGATGGTGGTGTTAACGATAGCGGTGATTTTGGTGGTTGTAATGGTGGTATTGATGGTGGTAATGGTGGTTGACTATTACCCCTCTCGTGTCCTTACTTCCACCACCAGGTTTAAGAATCTGCTGGTGTCTGTGCTGGAGGTGGACGTCGGATATCTGTGCGGTCTGGAGCGGTGGACAATAGACTTCTGCAGCTCAACCAGGTGGACGCACTGGGCAGGGGGCAAGATGGTGGTGGCTTTAGAGACCCACTTACTCCCACAGAGAGCCACTTAGAGCCATAGACTCACTCACAGAGTACACTCACACAAAGAGCCAAAGTCTCACTGACACAGAGCCATAGGCTCACTCACATGGAGACACATAGACTCACTCACACAGAGAACCATTGATTAACTCATTGGTTTTTTCGGTAAAGTCACGTATGTAGAAATACCATAAAATTATATTAAAATAAATCAAGCACGACGTTTCGACCGCAACACAAGCGATCTTCATCAGGTGTAAAAACAAATAGCACATAGGGTGACATCAACGCAACACATAGAGAGCGTTAAACTGCACGGAGGTAAATACAAGAAGATGAGAGACGAGAATTCTAAAAACCTAAGAAAATTTTACGTGATGCAATACCAGTCGGCCAACGACACAGTTAGACACTTGCCTGGCAGACCACGAATTTCAGAAGAGTGCTAAATTTCGTGTTCATCCTCTGGGTTGAACATACCAGCATAGACAGAGTGAACAAATACGAGGTATAAGATAGCAGAAATACATATACAGGGACACAAGAGGTAAGAAGAGGAAAGACGGACAGAGAAGCAAGAAAAAAGGGGCCGGAGGGATGAACAGACAGAGGCTTAAAATAAGTAGCAGAGGTGGGGGGAGGGGCCGAAGAAAGCAAGGGGCACCCCACCCACCCCACCCACCCCACCCCTCCCACCCCACCCACCCCACCCCACCCACCCCACCCACCCCACCCCACCCCTCCCACCCCTCCCACCGATCCTCCCCCCAACCCTCCCCTCAACGCTCCTTTCACTCCTCCCGTCACCCCTCCACCCCTCTCCTTTCTGCTGCGTCAGGGCCAGAGGTTGAGAGCACGGCAGAGGAGGCTACACGGGGAACTGGGCCGCGTCAGGGGCGAGAGACGCGGGGCGACTCGACACTTCACAGCGGCCTTCATAGGAGCTCAATAACAGCACTTGCCCCACCAGTCTGTGGAGCTCCATGGGGGATGTTTGTGTCGGAGCTCGTGCTGTAGGCATAGACGACGCGCGACCGTGGTTCCTCTATAGGGAGCGCGCGTCTGCTGTGGGTCGCATGGAGCTGCACGAGCGGACACCACCGCAGCGATTCCCATACCGAGTCACGAGATAGGCGCTGGGAAACAATTGCTCTGAAGTGTGTTGCTGGGTGGATGAAGCGAGCACCACCATGGTGTGCTTTCCTTGTATGGTCAGTCGTGTGACTGATTATTATAATATATTAATTCACACCTGTGCACCGTGTCATGGCAGTTTCTCTGTTTTTCCTTCATTGCATTTTTATTTCAGAAATATTTCACCTGCAAAATAGATTGAGTTTGAATATCTCATGCGAAAGGGTGCCCAGGGCATGTGGGGTCGTCCAATTGCACAGTGCTTAGCGCACATCACTACACACCCATGGACTAAATCCAGAGGCGAGTGGCAAATGAATCAGTTCTGCCCCCCTCGCTTCACCAACCCGCACTAGTCAGCGTGGTGAAATATGGTAAAAAATCAACACGACCGACAGGGCATAGGGTGCCCATTATCCAGAAGGGCTTTACTTTATTATCACATCCACATCTAATTGTGGATTTGGTTATTTTTCTTTAGTTATCTTTATTGCATAAATACAACTTGACAAGATGTGTACTGCTTCATTCTGGTACATTTACTGTTTTTCAGTGCATTTCAGCACTGGGTGTGTTTGTTGGATTTATTGTTTGTCACGTGAGGTTAAACACTAAAACACTCTTTTATGAACCAGGCAAAGTCCACTAAGCTATTCGATTTTTCATTGAACTGACAGATGCTGTAACCTGGTCCCTTGGGTACCCAGGCCTTCCTATAGTATAACTCCAGGAATCGGCAGATTTTTATTTTATTATACCAAGTAAGGTCCACTGATCTATATAGCTGTTTTTCAAAAGCAACCTGGCCACAAATCATAGCTCAACGAAGTGGCTTATCACGTGGAAATTTGTAGCAGCTAAATACTGTAAACGCATATTTCTAAATGTGGAGGGAAAAAAAACTCGAGGATCCAGAGAAAAACCCACGCCACCACGGGGAGAATATGCAAACTCCAAATATCCAGGCGTCGGGGTTGGAATCGAACCCACGACCTCCTGCATTCCAGGCGAAGGGGATAACTTGTTGCCACCACTGAGCCCCTTGTTAATCTGATGTGGTATACTGGTACAGCTCCTGGTGGCCTCGGTCACTTTACTGACCTTTGCACCATTGTGTAAGTCGGTTCAATTGAGTCGCAGACATACTCTTTGGAGGCAACAAATTTATTTTTACCAACACGAAGGGGTAACTTCCCTTTTACCAGATAACAACCTATGGTGGTGGACCACCAGGCTATCTGCGCTAACACTCTGGGATAGCTACAACGAGCAGGACTCCAGCTTGAGTCCTGCCCATGTGTTGGTGACTCTTCACGGATGTTAAATGTAGATCTTTCAGAATACAACAGCAAAGCTGAACCCCGGTCCCTCTGGGGACCCGGTTTATATGCTCACCAGTCGTGGCCGGCTCCGCCCTTGGCCACGACTACCTTCTCAATTCCTATTGCAAGATCTCGCCCTGACACGTGACTACCCACTAGCCCCAACTTGGGGCCCCTGTGTAGACTTTACCCGTCATGTACCTTCCAGGGTCAACCAGAGTGCAATGGCCCACATTAACCTCATTCATGGCTGACACTTTCACACCCCTCCTATAGAGGACAGCACTGGACGCCACGCGTGGTGCCACTCAGCGCCATGACTCAGCGCTCACCAAGCCCCACTAAGGCTGGTACTACACCCACATATATGGGGTGTCGGTGATGTAATTACATCGCACGCCGTGCCTCTCAGGCCGGCACTACACAGTGGCATTCCCGATGTCACTACATTACCCCCCCCCCCCCCCATTCGTAGCATTCAGCCGTCCTGGCTGTCAACTCCCCCTTAAAATTAACCAAGTGAATAAGTTCTAGATTTGAAGCTTTCGTGACTGCAAGGATCCATACTCTTTGGTTCTATTCGGTAAAGTCACGTAGGTAAAAAATAAAACAACAAAAATCATGACGTTTCGGCCACAACACAAGTGGCCTTCATCAGGTGAAGGGGACCGTACTGTCATGAGGACAGTGTTGGAGTGAAGACAGTCCAGCCCAGGTCCCGTCCTTTTAAGCTGTGTGGGAGGAAACAAAATACTTTGACAAAGGAATTAGCATAAAATGACCGTAACGCACAAGAGGACCGGCACGGGGGGGGAGGGGGTGTGAAGTGGAACGTAGAGGACCGGCACGGGGCGGGGGGGGGAGTTTACAAATGTAGGTGTGAAGTGAAATAAGCTTCTATGAAAGTTTGGTATGTCACTATTTGGATAAATACCATTGAAAATTAGTTTAATGTTTGGTATGATTTAGAACATCTTTCCAATGGTTGCTTAAGTGAATAAGGTGATAAAAAGCGAGTAAAAGTGACTAAACGCTAAGTGTGCCTCAATAATTAACAATAACAAATAGCATATAAATACCCAAGCCCACCTATACAATATATACACTAGCTACAAATGTACAGAACAACACGAGAAAATATAAAACGCGAATGCACGGAATCCCCTCCATCACCAACAACTCCCATCCTCACTGTGTAACAATACCCATAAGCACAACAAAGGCTAGGTTCAGCCAATAACCGATATGGCCTACTGAGTGTGACAAGCAACTGATGGTGTGGGAGTGTGTGCATGGGTGTCACAAAATCCAAAGAGTTTTTGAGCGAGTCCTCGTGGCTGGGCCTCCAGTGGAGGTGGGCTCACTCTCCCTGGAGGTCCCAGGGGGAATATGCAACTGTCCAGTCGAAGAGCAGTAGGCCGGGTCGATCGGTTCTCCTCTCCCGAATCAAGTGAAGACAGCGCAGGCGGCGGCTCGGGGGAAATCAGGCGCGCGGCACCTGAGGGAGGTAGCACACGACTCCGCTGAGGATCAACCTCAACGGACACACATGCCAGCTCGCCGGACACATCTGTCCCTCGGCGCCCACAGTGTGGAGATGGAACAAACTCACAGGGAGCAATAAAGGGCTTAGGGCAAGAGGAGTGTACAAACCAACTCCGCCGCCCCAAGCGGATCTGGACACACTGCAGTCGAATGACCCGAATCACATCAACCAGCCCTCTCCAGGGTTTGAGCAAATTGGGCGATGTACCCACCGGTACCTGTGGACAGTGCAACCAAGCTCTGTCCCCAGGTGCCTACTCATCTTTTGAAGTACGGAAGCCCCTCAGCCATTCATTGGCCAATCGGAACGAATCAGAATTTACCCTGGAAGTCTCCCGCACTTCGGAAAGCTTTTGAAGGGTACAGCACACGGAGTCAGAGATTTAAGATTTTGCCTTGTTAGGTGCGGCTTGTAACTGAACATGAATCAGGGGGTCGTGTTCTCGCTGACCTGATGACTCAACATGGAGGTCAGAGTCCTGTGCAGCCACCTCAACCATACCATCCGTCTGCGGATTGTGCGGTGACATGCGTACTTTCTTGGTTCACAACTAACGCACACCTCTTGCAATAATTTTGAAGAAAATGTTTTGCCCTGATTGTTCAGAAGACGTTCGGGAGCACTCTTGTCCATAATGTAGTGGGTAATAAACTGGAGGAAGCTTACTCTGAGGCAACACATTTATTATAACATTAATAGGTTATTACACAATGGGGTAATGGCCCCTTTCACCCGATACTCTATGGAGGTAGTCCCTCCAGACTAGCTTGCCTCTCACTGGCTATCACGGCATCTATACTGCTGGGGCTTGAGTCTTCCCTTGAGTCTTCACTGGTTATCAGCTGGAGCTTTCACTGGTACAAGCTCGAGCCGAACCTAGCCAGGGGTTCTGCTCTGCCCATTGGGCTCTTCTCTTCAGGGCTCCAGGATGCTCTTCAGTCTTCGGCCGGACAACAACTGCTGGGACCGCTCAGGGACCTGACTTATATATAGGCTCCTGGCTCACTCCGCCCCTGGCCACGCCTTCCTTCTAGGACCGTCTCCGAGGGTCTGGAGAATGACATCATCTCCCCAGCCCCCTTCCCGGGATCTGGGGTCCCGACCGTTGGTCACGATGCTCCCCCAGGGATTGCCTTGGCCAACGGCCCGTCATCATTAATCCAGCAGGTTCAGCCTCCCCTCTGCTCCCTACTGACACAAGCTAGTACTGCCGGCTATGATTAGTGGCGATCATGTTCAACCATGCCACTACAATTACGTAGCCATTGAGGAATGCCTCAGTGATCTTGGCCGCCAACTGTTTGGGAAGCGGCCAGGCCACAGGCCATCATGAGAAATACTCGACTCCCACCAGAAAATATTTATTCCCACGAGCGGCTTCTACCGCGTGCACTGCACACACCCCTTCAACAAATTAGCAGCATCCTCAGCCATGCCAGGCCAGAAGAAATCCGACTTACGTGTGGCCAATGCTAGTTTATGCACACCCAAGTGCAACAGACACTCGTGCACCGCCCAAATGACCTTACCCCACAGGGCGGTGGGCACAACAATGTTAGAACATCGCATCTCTCCGCCCCAATGCATGAGCAATCCGCCTCTGAGAATGAAAGAGGCAACACCCCATCGATCCTCGCCCCCATCAGTCTCTCTGACACGGCATCGCAATTTAAGCAGGGAAGCGTCCTCAACCTAGAGGCGCCCCCATTTGTCGTGGTCCAATCCAATGACAGCATCACGCGCCACTGGATCCCCAGCCCCCTCAGATGTTACAACCTCGGCCGATGCCGTAAGGGTAGGGGGCGAGTGTTCATTGCGCAGCTTACAGCGACCGGAGCCCGAAAAACTTGCGCAACTCTCGTTCGTGGGTAATCGCGACAGGGCGTCCGCGTTCGTGTGATGGGAGCCTTTGCGATAGGTAACCTGAAAAGAGTAGTCCTGGAGGACCTCCAACCAGCGTGAAAGTTCGCCAGATGGCTGGTCAACCTGCAGCGCGTACTGCAGCACCGCGTGGTCCGAGCGCACCTCAAAGTCTCTCCCATACAAATATGGAAGATACTGTTGCAAGAAAAACACGATAGCTAACAGTTAACAGCGTGTGACACAGTACCGCTGTTCAGCCGGAGACAGCACTCTGCTTCCTTATGCGATAACACTCTCGACGCCATTGACAACTTGAAACAGAACAGCTCCAATGCCAGTGTTACTAGCATCTGTATCAAGGACAAACGGCAAGGAAAAGTCGGGGTAGTGGAGGGGAGGGGCGTTCACCAAGCCATCTTGGAGTGCAACAAATGCGGCCTCCTCATGGGTGGTGCCGATGTCACAAGTCGAGGAGACTGAAGTGCTGTGACAAAAGGGCCATTGCCTGAATCGTCTCTTACTATAAACATTTCATTTCAAAGCGGTGTTATCGAAGAAATTTTTTTGGAAGATAAATAACATCGCGATGGGGGGAGGGGGAGATAGCAGGATTGAGGGGGAGCGATTAGGCGGGGTTATAGAGGTGGGTGTTGAGTAAAATAGTATCAGTGTCTTGTGCTCGAGCCTAGGGGCTATGCCAAGGGGCTAGGACATTGACAACACGGATTCGAATGAACGTCTCATCTTGCCACATGCTTTTTTTACTATCTCCATCAGTAACAAAATCAATCTACAAAGCAACGCTGCTTCTAAAATGGGTATAGTACTCTGAAGCATGTAAAAATTGTAATGTACTGTCAATCGTATTTTAACAGGACCATTGTCTCTTTAAAGGTCACGGTTTTTGTTGTTGACATGAACTCTATTGGCTTCCACCTCCCTGTTCACAGAGATCGTCAATAGAGGCTGAAGTCTGTTACTCGCGCACAGTCAGTCGAGGGAGTGATAGCCCCCACTGTGCCCTTCAGCCCGTGGCGTTGCCTATGGGACTCATTGTCCCGTAACATCCCGAGTTCACAATGTCGATTAAAGCGACACCTTTGTTTAATAACGATCCATGAAATGAGTGGGACTTTATATAGTGTGACAGTCTTGTCTTTGGTAATACTGTACTCATGTTTGTTTCTGTTGCCTGGTTTTTAATTGGTAAAGCTGTGATCGTGTTTGATCCCTCCACTGGTATCCGATTAATTTCTGCATCAAGCACAATATCCCCTTTGCTGTCTTCAAGTTCCACCATGGACATGCTCCTGTTTGCCTCTCCCATCATCTCATTCCCCTCCCAATGTTCTCCTATATCGTCCCTACCATCTCGCTTTACTCCCCTTCACTCATTCTCCGCCCAGCAACCAAGGCTTCCTGTTGGAACTTCTAATCAACCTTTACT
This sequence comes from Petromyzon marinus, assembly GCF_048934315.1. Classification (NCBI taxonomy): domain Eukaryota; kingdom Metazoa; phylum Chordata; class Hyperoartia; order Petromyzontiformes; family Petromyzontidae; genus Petromyzon; species Petromyzon marinus. The sequence continues at coordinate 24,849,514 of NC_133745.1, read as the reverse complement.
CATTCGGAGGTCACTCATTCCCTTTTCTTTTGATGCAATTTATTTGGGCCTGTCACTTACCATCCACAGATTTCTCCTGTGATCATCACTGTATGTTCTCTCTTTAGAAATGTAGGCTGAATGTACACCACCTTGTTCCCAATGATGATTGTATCTCACTGATGTGCACATCACCTTGACAGAGGCTCTTTTTAAAGGCACTCTAATTGATTATTTCTCATTTCACAGCCTCCACTACACTACTCAGCAGATTATACCCCACTTTGTTCGTCAAGACTTGCTTGAGGCAAATGTAAGTATGGTCCAACAACTTCTATGACTGACACTGCACGAGTAAGACTGCCTGCAGTCCAACCAAAAAGGCTGCATCATTGAAAGCTGGTTTCAAGCCTGCCCTCCACGTGTGTTAAAAGATCTTACTCACCCATGTGATGATAGTTGAGCCTCTGGGTGTCAGCATTTCTGCTCTGATATTGCAAGTGTTGGATACTAGTGATTTCTTTCATTTTTCTTAGGGTACCTCTCACTTTATACTCAAATGGCTCAATGCAGAAGGTGTAGGGTCTTTGGTTGCTGTGGCTTGCATGAGCTCTTCAAAGGGATATGACGAAGAGCGATTCTGCATTTGGGAGCATAATTACTTCTAGCATGCTAGTTTCTGCCTTCAACTGCTGAGGAGCTTGCCACTGGCATTTGTAATTGCGCAGGAAATATTGAAGTAGGCTCCCCTGAGCTGACTGAAGTTTGCAAAGTCATCCTTTATTTGACTGAGAGTTATTATTCAACTGCTGCAGCTTTTCCATCAGGCCCCCTCTGTTCATGCCAGATCTGAGTTTTGCATTGCCTTCTTAGGCCCTTGTAGCAGTTTTTACGTTCTTTTTTCAATTAAACACCACGTTTAATCACTAATCCATTCATTTCCAATATTGCAACAGGTTGTTGGGCAGATCTTGGCGGCGTTGTTTACATAATCTTGAAATTGTCCCAAACTGTTGGTTCCTCATTAGACAGGAGCGTGCATTACCACTGCCCACCTCCACATTACAACCATCCCCACCATAAGAATTATATCCAGTATGAGCTGGAGAAGCTTTTGTTGAACTTCGAGAGTACTACTAAGAAATGGGGTTTACGTTCATCCCCACATAAAACAAAGCACCTGCCTGGGTATTCTGTGTCATCGTATTCTCCCATCCCTCCATCCCCATGATCAGTGGGGCAGTTTTTGACAGAGCAGAACAATTTTCCATACCTGGAAAGGGTGCATGTGACTAGCTCCAGTTTGGCAGCAGAGGTCATGCTCCGAATCGGTTGAACATTATTATCTCAGCTGCGTAACACACTGTGAATGCTGCATTGCCTGTCGCTCCATGTAAAGCTCTGGGTCTTCTCAGCCAGATATTCCCTCCCTTCTCTACATTTGAGAAATTTGGATCCCTTTTAAAGGAACATCCACACTGGTTTTGCATATTCAAGTTGTCTACGATCCACCGTGGGCTTAACAAACTAGATTATGTGAGCAGCTTAGATCCTTGAATGATCTGGACAAATGCCCATCAGTGAGATACTAAGGCAGGTGAGGCAGCATTGGCTGAGTCATGTAGCCCAAATGCCCAGTCACTGTGTACCCAAACAGCTTCTGTTTGTCCAGATATAAGGGGCTTATCGCTATAGGCAAGAGTTTGACTGCTGTGTAACAGAAGGATGGTGGAGCTGTTTGGGCTTGCCAACAGCTCGACCAGTGGTTTCAAGATCAGCGTCTCTGGAGGAGTTTTGTGAAGGATGTCCGCCTCCAGCAATAACGGAGGGCGGAGGAGTGATGCTCACAACAACGAGCGGAGTGCAGAATGAGTAAAATGCAGCAAGGTGGAACAGTAGGGAGCACAGGTGGTAGATCTGCCAGTCATCCCTGTCACTCAACCCATGACACCTTTATCTATCCTGTAACCTACTGCCCATGAGCCTTCAACAGTCCACATGACCTCAATGTGCACTTAGCCTGGCACAAACACTTTGTTGACGTCACCAATTTTGAGTGGCGAATGGCTTATATTGTTATTGTGTTTATGTACCCACCCCTTCATGTGCCGTACTGGCCTTCTTAGGTGCTCGCTAGCAGAACTAATCCCAATAATGTAAAAAACGATATGGGAGATTTTTCTCATTTGTATCTTGTATGTTTGTGTACATCGCCTATGTGTGTTTGTGGCGAGCCATGCTGCACAACAAACTCAGCCACAGTTATCAATAGCACGTGATATCTACACTGGTTTTGGGTCCTCTAGGTTGTGTCTGCATTAAATGAGTGCCTGGTACAATGGGTAATCAGTATAACCTATGAGACAAACGTGGCCAGGTGTGGTGCTGGCCATTTCTACCCCACTTTGCGTGCGGGTCTTCAAAGGAGCTCACTAACAGCACTTGACCCACCAGTCTGTGGAGCTACATGGGGGATGTTTGTGTTGAAGCTCGTGCTGTCGGCGTAGAAGACGCTCGACAGTTTATCCTCTGTAGGGAGCACGCGTCTGCTGTGTGTAGCGTGTAGCTGTACGATAGTGAAACGAATAGAGTTGTTGCGCCTTGGGCGTAAACATCAATGTACGTCCATTTGCCAGGTGTTATTTTTTTCATTTCCTGTGGAGATGTGTGCTGTATGAGAGAAAAAGCGACTGAGCCCACGCCCTCACCCCCTTCTCCCTATTGCATTATCTCCTCGTACTATTTGACTAATCATAAAATCATACGTATATAGTGACACCCCAGGGATAAATTAATATTGCTTGTTATAGCACATTCTTGTAGAAAGAACGCTGGTTAAGTCAGACCGGCCTGTATATGTACAGTTTAGATATTTAGTTTGCAGCAATGCAATACACACAGCTCAATACACAAAGAGTTAAATGTATAAATATCTCATACTAAAGAATGGATTACTTGGGTTTACAAACATGATGTACAAAACTCGTTATAGTCTCATGCTCTGCATGCTGTTGTAAATGCACGTGGTGCATACTCACTGACCAGATGCTTCGTTATTATTGATACTAATAAAAAATGTTAAATTAAGAATTTTTTTCATTAATTTCTCACGTTAAACAAATATAGGGAGGCGTTCATCCAGCGGTAGAGAGACAATGGCTGCTGATGATGATGATGTAACGTGCCGCTCATTTTCAAGGATTCCTAAGAGACAGTGCAAGTGGAGATTCAAAGGCATAGGAAGGTGGTTGCACAGACACCTGGACCACTGCTGTCCTGTATAAGTGATTTATTTAACATAATGAACATTATAGTAACATTGACGCTGCCTCATGTGTGTACTTTAAGTTTTGGCTTCCCCACACAAACACACTACCTCCACAAAAGGTCATGTTTACTCATTTGTGTGAAGCGTATTCAAGTTTAATTTATTAGGTATAGCCCTGTGAGCCATGCGGCTCTTAAGTCGGGTGCAACCGCAACAAACAAAATATGAATCTACATTGCAGAAAACTATTAAACCACAACCAGACCAAAATAAAGCTACAAAAACAATGTAACAGCAGTAATCATAGGAACTGTGATTTTAAAATTAACAATAAACGATATACATAACATGTACGACAAAACCTGCAGCCATAGCTGGCAGCACGACACTCCCAGTGTATGATGTGTGAGTGAGTCAGCAGCAGCGTGAGTGAGTGTATGATGTGCGAGTCAACGTATGATGTGCGAGTCAGCGTATGATGATTGAGTCAGTATTAGGTTGAGTGAGTATATGATGTGTGAGTCAGCGCACAATGTGTTAGTCAGCGCATGATGAGTGAGTCAGTGTATGATGTGTGAGCAAGTCAGCGGCAGAGTGAGTGTATGATGTGCGAGTGAGCCAGCACACGATGAGTGAACCTGTGTATGATGAGTGAATGGGTCAGTGGTTGTGCGAGTGTATGATGTGTGAGTAAGCGCATGATGAGCGAGTCAGTGCATGATGTGTGAGCGAGTCAGTGCATGGTGTGAGTGAGTCAGTGTATGATGTATGAGAAAGTCAGTGTCGGCTCCCTCTGCTCGCACTGTCGCCCCCCCCCCCCGGCTCCCCCGGCCCCGTCGGCCCCCTGGCTCAATCGGCTCCCTCTGTCGGCTCCCCCGGCCCCCTCACAAACGGCCCCGCCAGCCGCTGCTGGGAGCGCGGTATGTGACGTCATACCACTGCTAGACAACCTCAGAGCACCCTCTACCTATACATTGAGAGCATGGGAGTGCCCACTACATAGGGACTACCCAAGATCAAACCTGGCTCCCACCCTCTAATCGTCACTCAACTAGAGGTGACGCTATCCCGATCATTGCACATTACAACGCAATTTGCCTTCTGCGTGGCATCACGATGGTCGAGGCAGAGCACGTGGTGTCACGCAGCTGCTTAATCTGCTAAAACTGTGTGGCGTTTTGAATTAGGTTCACATTTTACTTTTTTATCGTAGTGTTGTGTTGATGTGAATGTTCAAATACTTGCACTGAAGAGTGTTTTGAGATGCCTAAAGTGTTTTGATGCAATTTTATGTATTTATATATATTCCAATAACAATTTTAAGCTTTCATTACAATTTAAATAAGTCAATGTATTCACAATCAAATACCTAAAGTCACAATTGTACCTAACCGAGACCTCTCAGATTTTAGTAGCAACATTTTATTTTTTTATATTTATTCTTCCCTGTACCTGGATAAAATTACACGACTATGCTTACAGGTGACACGTGGTTTGTTTTCATTTTCTTCAGGTGACTCGATGCATTTGTCGTGATGGCATCAAAAGATCCTGCATATGAGATCATTAAAACCAACAAAGTGAATCTGCAGAAATACCTCCAGGCGAAGTCTTCAGAAGTGCTTGACCATTCCTATCAAACAGGGATAGTCCTGGACAGTGAATACGCGTCTCTTAACAGCGAGAATGACCCCGTTGTGCAAACACGGCCTCTGGTTAACCTGGTGCTCATAAAGGGAGAACAAGTCTGCATGATATTTCTTGAAGATGTGCTCGTGCGACTGAGATCCGAGATCCCTCTCTTGGATCAGTGGATCTCACAGCATGAGCACCAGCTCAACGTGATCGGTGTCGATCTGAGCAGAACTGCGGGTAAAGCCATCCCTGGAGCAGCTTCTCGTGAGTGATGCTAAACTTCACATAGCCATTCACATGTCTCTGGCAAGTTTAGGTGAAGGAATTGCTTTGAACTGAGATTGTCATTTAATATTAGCAAACTGCACCACCCTTGCATGACAACATTCCTTTCAGAAGGAGGACATTTCTATTCCATTCCATAGCAGGGAAACTACAATTTATCAGCAATTGGGAGGAAAGGATAGATGGATAATGAAAATGTGTGTAAATATCAAAAACTTACATCCACACTGGACCCCAACATTCATTAATTCGTCATATCCTACACCTCCCTGTCCTTGGAAAAGACGTAAACATGGTGATTTTCTACCTCCTCTTCAGACAGACATGGTATTTAAGCTGTAATAATGTAATGACCTATGAAGCTCTCTTTCAAGTGTCAAGCCCAAGATGTTTGGCAATGGCAGCAAACCCATCTGCTGCCATGGTCTCCATGACTTGGTACAATCTGGATTCCACCAAGGCCATGTCATTGAAACTGTTCCCCTATGCAGGGCAAATTACCATTTCTGTTAAACTATGGATGCTGCTTCTAGTTCTTGACCTTTGGGCTGCTTTTGACACCACTCCATCCTCTTGAATCTTCATGGCGATGCAAGTGTTGTCTGACAAACTTATTTCCTGGTTCTGCTTTAACCCCTGGAATTGATTAATATTTTTCCATGCAAGCACTGTCTTCTGTTCAGAAGCCCTAATTCTGTGGTGTTCCACATGGCGCAGTCCTGTGCCATCTTTTCTTCTCAGTACAATCTCCTCGTTTTGAGAAAAAAATACGTTTTTATTATCGACTATCACTGCTATTTCTAATGACACCCAGCCTTATATTGCCATTGACTCATATAACGGAACCTACTTTCCTCTTACACCCTGACTTGAATTGGTTAAAACTTCCTCCAAATAAAATGTCAATATTTAAGCCCTCATCGTTTGTAAAAAGTCCACTCTAACTCATGACTCCAAGTATTTTATTATGGAGAGATTACGGAGAGATTAAAATAACACCATCAAAGTTATGAGCCATCGAGTTAGATGTTAACTTGAAAAGCTGTGATGAAAGATGTCGAGCAAATCTGTCATTAGGGAAATCTCCACTCTCCCCAATCTAGGGGATGCCACAGTGCTTGCTGATGATGCAGTAGCCAGGTTAGTTGAAGTTCAAGTGAACCTACGATGCATCACGTGGGATGCTACGAGTTCTGTGATTTATGTGGCTGTTATTGTGGAGGTGCAAGCACAATGGCGGAGCCAGGATTTTCAGGTAGGGGGGTAACTCCTCCAGCAATAATTTTTTTTTATATAGGAGTTGTTATTACGTAAAGACTTGTCCCTTGCTTTTTATTCGACGCGTGTGCGGCGATGGCGCAGCCAACAACCGTGTGTGATCGGCATCGCGCTCGCTGAAGGTGTCCCTTCAGGGAAGTCGTGCACTGTATACGCAACTGCGTACACTTATGTGAATCACTTATAACTGCTTTGCCGTTACTTATTGCCAATTATGGACTCAGACTATTGTCCTATCATCTCATAGAGTCTCTGGCACATAGTAATATGCTACACAGTGGCGGTCGCAAAATGCTGATTTATCGATCGAAATTAAGGATTTCGATCGGATCAGGGGAGGCACGTGCCACCCCCCACAACTGGCTCCGCCAGTTAGCAAACACTGCATCTTCTCTACCTGCAGAGGACCGTGCCTGGTGTACTGCACTCCTCCACCACAGTGTAGCCCCCGTGCTACGTGATATAGGCCAGCTTGAGATGGGAGAGGAAACACAGCCCCAATACTAGTGAAATATAAAAAGTTAAATTCAACATCCTAAACAACAAAAATCAATAATTGTAGGACAAGGCAGGATTGAAATTTACACCCAAATTGATGGAATTCGTTTTTGATAATGCTGATGTACATCGTAATGCTAAATGTGGTACTATCTTTTCACAGGCAAAACAAACAAGACAAGTGTTTGGAACATTTTTGTCATGATAAAAAAAAATATTTTACAAAGGTACAGTGTTTATAAAAAATTGCATTTGTAGAATACGCATCGTGAAAACTTCCACGCAATAATTCGTGATGTACATGATGTTGCTGCATTATCCATAGTGAACGAATTCGCTACGCTTTTTTTAACTACATAGTTTATTTAATCATATTTTTCTGCTATAGCAATGTTTTTTAGTATAAATGAAACTAATTTGTTAAATCATTTCTGTTGAATTTAGATAACCCTGGTGAGGATTACAGAGAATTCTTGCTGAAGCTGACATCATTAACACGAGACTACGACGCACGACCTGGAGAACCTGCAGTGTTTTTGTCAGAGAGGATGCTGAAGCCAATTCTGGTTCCCTACTACCGCCATCAAGAAACCAAGGAGCACGAGTTACTAGCGAGAGGCAAACAGCACAAGGAGCCGATGGAGAGAGCACATAGAGAAGGGATGACTCACAAGAAGCTCTTTGATCCCATCAGTTCCATTGGAAAAAAAACACACCCTCGACTGGTTATTGTGGTGGGGACTCCAGGCAGCGGTAAAACCATGTTGAGCAAATTCATTGTGCACAGCCTTCTGTCAGGTGAGAGAGTGTTTGCACAATGCTTTGAGCACATCGTGCTCATCACGTTCAGGGAGATAAATGATGTTGGAGAGGTGTCACTCGCAGAGCTGTTTTCTGTGATGCACTCATGTTTGGGAAACAAAGCGGATGAGGTTTTCACAAACCAAGAGAGAACCATTTTTGTTATGGATGGGTTGGACGAGTTTGGAAAGCGCCTTCACTATGCCAATACTTGCACTGATCCACGTAAGACGGCAACAGTAGAAGCCATCATTGCTGCCCTAGTGAATGGAAATCTCTTGCCCAAGGCCTCGGTCTTGATAACGACCAGACCCATTGCCATGGAGCAGCTGAGTGAAGTGAATTTTGATCGAGCTGTTGAAATCACTGGGTTTTCCAACGACGATAAACTATCATTCTTAAACAAATTTTACCAAGACAGGAGTCTAGCAGAAAGGGCACTCAAGCTCCTGCAGGAAAATGAAATGGTGAATACATTGTCCCAGAACCCTTCATTCTGCCATATAGCAGCCATTACACTGAAGGAACATTTACAAAAGTCTGATCATTCTGAGATTATCCTCAAATCAATGACTGACCTCTTCACGCAATACGTGTGTGGGCTCATAAAACACCATGGACGTGGCAGCCGCGGAACCAAGGAAGTCTCTTGCCAATATGGCTCTGAAGGGGGTTCAGCAAAACATCCAGATGTTCAGCCAAAAAGATCTAGAAGAGTGTTTTGTTAGTTCTTCTGAACTAGGAAGTACATTCATCAACAAAGTGTTCACATGTGAGGGCATTCAACAAGGGAGTTGTTATTCATTTTCACACTTGACAATGCAGGAATTTTTTGCAGAAATAGCCGTGCATCTGTCACATTCAACACGGCCAGTGAGTGACGTCATCAAGGCTATTAAGGACAGCAAAGATGGGAGGTTTGATGTGTTTCGGAGGTTTTTTTTGTGGACTAGCATCAAGCACTCCATGGAAGTTCTTTGAGGGTATCTTGGATCCTCCATCTGCTGATTCTCAAAAGGAAATAATCGAGTGGCTCAATCACAGCATGGAGACTCAGAATGTTGACAGACACAGGCTCATCAGTCTCCTGCACTGCTTGCACGAGCTGCATGACCGCAAGTCCCTGAGTGATGCCACTCGGTCCATGGCTGAGATAGACCTGTCATTCACAAGGCTGTACCTGCCAGACTGCTCTGCCATCTGGATCCTGCTGCAGCGAGAAGAACCTGTGGAGACACTCAATCTGTCGGGCTGCGACATCGGCACCGAGGAAATGAAGAGGCTTCAGCCTGGACTGCACAGATGTAAAGAGCTACTGTAAGACTTGCACACCTCGCCTTCACTACTTCACAAATTGTGTGTGCATGTGTGTGTGTGTGATATCAACTTAGTTTCAATTGAGTACCAGGTGCGGTGTGTAAAGCATCGCTACTCGGGAGACAAAAGCAGCCGGGCGTGATACTGGCCACCCACTCCATCATATGCCATGCCGGCCTTCATAGGTGCTCCCTAACAGCACTTTCCCCAGCAGTCTGTTAAGGCTATACGGCAGATCTTTGTCTATACGAATCCTCACTTAGTAACTGTGCACACAGTACAATGTAACTCCATTCTCACGTAAACACTCGGTCTTGCGTAGCCCAAGCATGAACACAAATTTTGACAAATTCTTCCCCTTGCCACTGCCATCATTGTCCTCACTCCCCACACGCCACGCTCACCCCTCCCCTCATACCTCCCCTTAAACCCTCCAATCTGCTCCTGCCTTCACTTTTTACATAATCCATTCCCCACCCTTGCCCATACCTTCACTCTTCAGCCGCATACCCACGCCCACTCATCCACTGAGGGATAAGGTTCAGTGAGTGAGTGAGTTCGTACCTGCTTGAGTTGGTGGGTGACTTGGTGGGTGGATCGATGAGTGAATATGTGGAGTTAAGTGAGGATGTTTGTGAGTTGGTGAATGAGTGAATTAGTGTGTGAGTGGGTTTGTGAATGAGTGAATTAGTGTGAGTGGGTGAGTAAATGTACAGTGAGTAGGTGGGTCCACAGTAAATTCTGCATTCACTGTACATTAAAGTACAAAAGGAAAAAAAGTTATGCATATGCATGGATGCTGTAAAGTTTTCCATCATCTTCAGCAACATTTAATTAGCGATGATAGCCCTCACACTATGTGCAGGAAGTGAGGTGACCGTAGGCCACACTGAGAAAATGTAGCCCTGATAGCGACTCTGCGGTGGAGAGTGAGGGTAACGGTTTGATCCACGTGTCCGATTCAAGCCCCTGGTTCACAGTGGATCATGGTCAGTGATTGTGCTCACCACTACAGAGACAGCTGATTGGTAATGGGTGTTAATCTTAGTTGTAACGTATTAAAGAGACAAAGATCCCCCAAGTAGCCCATATAAACTGGTGGGGAAAGTGAAGCCAGTGACAGGGAACAAGCACACACTATTACACTGCACTTTAGAGCACAAAGACAATCTCCCCGTAGAGCCTGCACACACTTTTGAGGCAAGTGCTGATCGCACTTCCCTGACCAGCACCGTCCTTGGCTGTCTTTTTCTCCCCATTGCTGATGTTTACACAACATACCAGGTACTCATTTAAGGCTGAGTCACCCTAGATTTTCTTTTATCACTCACCACTGATGCTGTTTACAGATATTAAACCCAGGTCACTTAGTTCGTAATGTAATGTGCCAACAACTTTCCCACCATTCCCCTAAACACAATCAAAGACACTCGTATATACACACAGACATGTACACACACAAACGTACACAGTGCATGCAGCCTTTGGTCACTCCACTGCTGGATAAGGCACTCCCACACCATGCAGGTCTTGGGGGTTATTTGACCAGACATCACCACTCTTGTCAGTGTGGGTTGGTGTAGAGCATAGAGATGAATGTTGTTCCATTGCCATAACGCAGCTCCGCAGGCTACAACACCTGTTGTTATGCATGTTAGTCATGGGTAGAAGCACCATCCAGACTCGTGCCTATTTAGATTTTCAGATTTATTAGATCTTACATGTACACTAATGTACACACTCTCATATGAATATACACACACTCACTCACATGTACATATACACTAATATGCATATACACGAATACTTGCACGTTACTACACACTCACACACTTTTACACACCCCTGTTTGAGTCTGCAGTTTTAATGTGACAGTATTTTTTACATTAAAATGAATGCAAGCAATCTTCATATAATAAGGATTCACATTCGTAAGGCGCAATTCGTCCAGTGATCTGAGTGCGCCATGGACAAATTAGTTAATATACGCATGTATGTGCAGGCAGTCCCAGGTTTACAGAACTCCGAATTTACAGAAATGCTCCCTTGAATCGTATAATAAAACTCAACGTGTGGAAATGTTAGCGTTAGTTACGTAAGTACAACTAGTGCAGCACGTTGAGGTTGCGGTCGTCTCCTGCGGAGCGAGGCTTAAGCCCCGCCTCAACCAAAACGCCGCCTTCACCGAGCCCGAGCTTCACAGGATTAAGGTATTTTTTTTAATATCATTACGTAATTATTTTCCTTAGGTAGCATTACGTAATTGCTTGTTTTCTATGCTGAGAACTATATATTCCCATGTTTCTATTGCTGGTTTTAATTTCAAGTTTATTTCATGAGTTATTTACTTGAGTTACTGTGTGTTTATGTAGGTGTGTAGACGATGAGCGGTAGTGTAGCGGGTAGCGCTACGCTGGGCTATGAACCCGGCGGCCTGGGTACGCTTCCCGCTCACGGCCAACACCGGTGACGATTATCTGAACCGGACCTGGGCCTCCCTCTAGGTCGACTCAGCCTCAAATGAGGACCTGGTGCGGTGTGTAAACATCGCCACTAAGGAGACAAAGGCGGTCGGGTCTGGTGCAGGCCACCCACCCCCTCGTGTGCTGTTACGACCTTCATCGGTATTCACTAACAGCACTTGCCCCTACAGCCTTAAGGTTATACGGGGGATCTTTGTATTTTTGTAGACGAGGTCTTGCAAAACAAGACCCTTATAAACACAAACATGTTTCAGATTATAAAGGTAAATTACAGTATAAATGAATGGATGATTGTGAGTTAATTGATATTTGTGAATGCCACCTATTATATATAAAATGTCTAACAAGCATTAAACAATCAGCATCTTTGCTCATGACGGTGTGTCCTGTGGTCACGTGCACCCCCATTGTGAGTGTCCCTCACTCACCGCGTGTTTGACTCCGCGGTTCCCGTGGGCTCAGTGAGTCAGCGCTGTCCCTTCTCCCGTCCACCCGGGTTTAGGCTGGGTGACAACAAGATCAGAGACAGCGGACTCCAGCTCATAGCGGACGGGATGTTGGAGAGAGAAGGGAGTTTGGAGACGTTAGCGTGAGTAATGTCCTGATGCACACACACATACAGACACAAAACACAAAGATACTCAGTATAACATAATAATGTTGTATTTAACGTCTATTATAACTTTCTGTTTTTATGCATTCGTCAAATAAGTTATTAGCTACACTTATTACAGCACTTTTAACCACTTAACAATACAATTACAATTGTCACATTACCTACTTTAACCAATGATATTGTTTCAAATTATATTATGTTAATACAGTAGATCATCGATTATCCGGCAGCCGGATAAAAAAAACACCAGATAATCGCATCATTATTTAAAATGGCTTATTTTTGCATATTCTCAAATAAGATTATATTTTTAGGTGCTCTATATATTTAGTGTTATTGAATAGTTTGCGATATAAAAATCGCTTAACTAGATATACAAAGACAAAATGAATATTCTGCTGTAAAATGTGACTTTACTGAACCGCACTCACCACTCCAATATCGAAGACTCTGCATGGGGTGATGTGCGTACTACGCTCTTGTTCAACAACTTGTGTTAGGCATCGACTTGTGTTTGACAACAACTACTTGTGTTAGACATCGACTTGTGTTTGACAACAACTACTTGTGTTTGACATCAACTTGTGTTTGACATCAACTTGTGTTTGACAACGACTTGTGTTTGACAACAATTTGTGTTTGAAAACAATTTGTGTTTGACAACTTGTGTTTGACAACAACAACAACTTGTGTTTGACAATCGTCAGACTGATTCAGATCGGTGCTCTGGCGAACGCCGAATTGCACACAATTTTCAGCGGATCGCGCTGTATATTTTCTGTTTCTATGACTAGTTATTAGTCATGAAAAATGTTTATAAGTGCAGTATTTTCATTGTTTAAGTTGTTGTATGTAGTGTATAATGTACTGTATATATTATTTGACGCAGAAATGGGAGGATGTTCTGAGGAAATTAGGAATGAGAGGATACGGGAAGAGTTGTAGTGGAAATGCCGATATGCAGGCCAGGTGCTAAGTTCAGACAATTGTCACTGGGGGTGTCCTTTCAATTACATTGTGATGAGATGATCAATTAAACGCTTTCAGATGTAACCGCTTATAGGATGATGCAATATCGAAAATAAATCATGATTATTTGATCTATATATACATACACAGAGATTCTACAGAGAGCCTTTAGCAGACTTTTCGGTCATACACTGTTAGGGAACACCTAATGAAGGCCAGAACGGCACATGAGGGGTTGGGAGGCCAGCACCATATTCAGTCAACTGATGTTTACCTACTATACCAGGTACTAATTTAAGGCTGAATTGACCTAGGTGAGGTCCACGGCCGTTTTAGATATTCATCAATGAAGTTAGCCGTGAGCGGCAATCGAACTAGGTTTGTGGCTCACTGTGCTAACCACTGCACCACTACTTCCCACGTGCATACACACAAATATGCATGCACTAAGATACACAAGTACCAAACACGCATAGAGATGGACAAATGCAAATATACACATAGTAGACATTCACACACATCACGTTAAACCCAAAAACCTAAACAGCAGTTGCTATTTGCAAGCTCCTATTAAAGTTGACATGAGGTTCATTTGTGCACCGTGTCCACAAACACGACCCTTAACCACTGTCCCATCAACCACCACCACCCCTCATCACTCCTCCCCACCCCTCACAATCCCCCACTCTGTGCCCAGACCCTCCACCCATCCCCTCTGCCCCCACTAACAGTCTCTTCTCTCCCTGTAGCCTGTATCTTTGTTCACTGACGGACAAGTCGGGTTCCTCTCTCAGTGTCATCCTCAAGGCCATCACAGGTTTGAAGAGTCTCGGGTAAGCTCTGCTGTTCGTTTCTCACATGCGCTCTGTGCACGAACTGTGCTAATTATTGGTGCAAGGCGTTGTGAAGTAAACATTTAAATGTGAATACATTTAATCTTGCGGTCCTGCTTAATCGAGTTCACTTTAAAAATGTTTTACTGTAATCGTAACACATTTGTTTAGTTTAACACATAGGTTAAAGCAATATTCATATTCACAACATATTGTTAGCAGATATATTAATTGAAAACATCTCCCTGTGTTCTCGATGGAAATGTACTTCACTTGTGTGTGATCCTCTGTGGCAACTTTGTGTTTTTATAAACGCAAACACTTTTCATATTATAAAGGTACAATGCAGAATAACTGAATGGATGATTGTGAGTAAACTGATATTTGTGAATGCCACCTATTATATATAAAATGTCTAACAGAAGCATTAAACAATGAGCAGCTTTGCTCATGAACGTGTGTGCTATGATCACGTGCACCGCTATTGTGAGTGTCCCTCACTCACCGCGTGTTTGACTCCGCGGTTCCCGTGGGCTCAGTGAGTCAGCGTTGTCCCTTCCCCCGTCCACCCGGGTTTAGGCTGCGTCGCAACGAGATCGGAGACAGCGGCCTCCGACTTTTAGCAGACGGGATGTTGGAGAGAGAAGGGAGGTTGGAGACGTTAGTGTGAGTAATGTCCTGATGCACACACACTTATATAAGTACACCTAAACAAATATATACACATATACAGACACAAAACACCAAGATATTCAGTATAGCATAATAATGTTGTATTTAAACGTCGATTATAACTTAATTTTTATGCACTTATCAATTAAGTTATTAGCCACACTTATTACAGCACTGTTAACCACTATTAAATAACAATACAATTACAATTGTCACATAACCAACTCTAACCAATGATATTGTTTTAAATTATATTATGTTAATATATTAGATCATCGATTATCCGGCAGCCAGATTTTCAAACACAACCAGATAATCGCATAATTATTTAAAATAGCTTATTTTTGCATATTCTTAAATACGATTTAAAGCTTTCGTGACTGCAGTAATTCATATTTTTAGCTCTTTCAGTAAAGTCACGTTGAAGGGAAACAATAAAATAATAACATATATATCGGACAATATATTTTTATTGTTTTATATATTTTATTATTTATTGTTTCCCTTAAACGTGACTTTACCGAAAGAGCTAAAAATACGATTATATTTTTAGGTGTTCTGTATATATTTAATGTTATTAAATAGTTTGCCATCTAAAAATCGCTCAAAGTAAATATACAAAGACAAAATGAATATCCTGCTGTAAAAAGTGACTATTTACTCTTGTTGGTTCTTTCGGTAAAGTCACGTAGAATGGAAATAATAAAATAATAAAAATAAAACATTCTAAAATTATCACGACGTTTTGGCCACAACATTTTCTAACCGCACTCACCACTCCAATATGAAAGACTCTGCATGGGGTGATGTGTGTACTATGCTCTTGTTAAACAACTTGTGTTTGACAACAACAACAACTTGTGTTTGTCAATAGTTGGACTGATGCAGCCTTCAGACCGGTGCTCTGGTGAATGCCGAATTCCACTCAATTTTCGCCAGATCGCACTTTATACTTTCTGTTTCTATGACTAGTTATTAGTCATGAAACATTTATATACGTGCAGTATTTTCATTGTTTAAGTTGTTGTATGTAGTGTGTAATGAACTGTATATATTATTTGACACTGAAATAAAGCATAGCTGCTTGTTTTGTCACGCACTTTGTGCCGATCGCCGGACTGGTTCAGCTTTTGGAGCGGTTTTACCGGTTTCATCGGATGTTGGAACCCAGATAGGCACGCTCTGGATATAATCAATGATCATCTGTATTTAATGTCATAGATTACAATTAAGAATTTTATATAATGAACGGCTGCAATCTTGACATTAATTGCCCACCCATACGTTTACATTAATAACACCACAACCTGACTTATTAAAGCCATAAATCACCAATGGCTCTTATTCGCCAACCCGATACATTTGAACATTATTTGATCCTTACCCAATATACAGTTTAAACTAGCCTTTGCCTCGTGATGGGTTACGTGGACATCTGTGAAAAAGAGCTTTTTAGCTTTTCAGATTCTCTAATATAAATAAATATTCAGATTTATATTCTGGCTCCTCTGCCTGTATCTAGTGGCCTTGCATGGACAAACGCGATTTTTAATACAAAATATTGCAGACCTCGCCAAATGCGGTGGGTTACGTTCCTGTAAAATGCCGTGTTGGACAAAGCCACATTAAACAATTAATAGACAAACAGGATTGCGTTCCTGGGTCCGAAATGATTACTCCCTCTGTTTAGCTGATTCTACGAGATTTCCACCCTTATTGTACTAAAAGGTGTTGAGTTGCTCTCCATTTCTTGTGAGTGTGTACACTTTTATTTTCCAGTTTCACCCCACTCAGTGCCTCTTCTCTCCCTGTAGTCTGATAGAGTGCTCACTGATGGACAAATCGATCCCAGCTCTCCATGACATCATGATCACCAACAAAGCATTGAGGAAGCTCGGGTAAGTTATGCAGCTTGTGTCTCATACGCGCTCTGATTGTTGCTACGAACAAAACAACTTAGATTCGTCAGTAACACTGTGGCCTTAGCAGGAGAAAATATGGAAAAGGCAACGTTTTGGAAATGGACCTTCACAGCATGTTTGTGTGCTATGAGAGCCATTGCCAGAAGTGGAGTGAGTAGTGGAGTGTATTCCAGTGCATTTAATATTCTCTTTGGTTCTTTCGGTAAAGTCACGTAGAAAATCAAATCAAATAATAATAGAACAGACGTTCCGATTGCAACACAAGCAACCATCATCAGGTAAGAATGAAAAAAATAGCAAACTTAGAAACACAATGCAACACAACACAGAACCGAACAGCACAACAGCCAATACCCCACCTGGCTGACCCCGCTCCTCCAAATAATGACAATATTCATTATCAGACCAATGAACATGACCAAACGACTGGAAATGCGCCTGATCTTAAATCTGCAAGATAAGCAGGCTTTAGCCTGGAGTGCTGAGACGGGTGACCACCGCACATAACCACAGGAGTTATAGGCAGCAGAGCTAAGTTGCAGACAACAGACTGCAGTGTGCAGCACAATCCACCGTTGTACTTCACTACGATCCTAGATCTGCAGTCCTTGCCATCACAGGCCTGCACTGACCCGCGTGGTGAAGTATGGTGAAGCAGCTCTCATGGCATGGGGAGACCTTCATCCAGCATGGCTGTTGTGGGGGCTGTGTGGGTCTTTGTGTGAACCCGCGTCAGCGTGAACCTCTCTCTGTGCTGCAGGGTGGATGGCAATCGCTTCAGTGAGGAAGGGAAGCAGGAGTTGAGGAGCAGATGGACTCACCGAGGAGGCCTGGATATTTAGATATAAGCTGAGAGGCCGTGCTGGCCCTGCAGCAGATGGAGCTGGTCCACGCACGACTTGAACAGCAGCCCGGCTCATTTTACCTCCACCGCTCCGATCGTCGACCCTGACTCTGAGACGACAATGAGCTGGGAGCTTTCTCTGTGAGATCCACATGGAGCCAAGGGTGAACGCGACTCCAAGATGCTGATGAGTGTGGTGATTCCAATAATGTGTAATAATGTGTAAGTGTATTTATGAATATGTTGTATAGGGAAGCGATGTTGGTGGCATGCGGAAGGGGTGTCGGTGGCTTTTAAATGGTCTGGCAGCTCACCATTGTTTCACTGAGTAGGAATGTTTTTCATGAATGTGCGTACATAGGGGTGTGTATCACACTCATGCAGATATCCTCGTCTATTTATGTATGACTTCAATATTCACCCTCTATCTTTTTTATAATCATGTATTTTAACTTTCAGTTGCGCTATGATCGGTCTAAAAATAATCTTCCAAGCCGACTTCAGATAGAATACATTTATTAACGATTGTTTTAAAGTTGTTTTACTCTGAATTCTCTTTCATTGCTCTAATTGATTAGTTTTCGATTTTGGTGCCTCGGATCACACTTGCAATTGAAACTATCCAGGTTAAAAACCTGGCTAAACAAATACACTTGATATTTCTTATCTTTGATTATACACATCTGTATACCAAATAACAGCACTTCAACAGCCTCGAAATGCTTAACAATGTATCAATAATTAAATTTTAATGTATACATTTATTGGCAGACTGTCATTGTCTGGGTGTGGTCTGGGAATGTTTATTGCTGTTGTTTTACTGCCTTTCCCAAGCTTGGGAACTGATGCAATTTGAACTTGCATACTTTTAGGTATTTGTTTAAGTAACGCCATGGTGGTGTGATGTCATCTTCCTCGCCTGGTATGCAAGAGTTCAGGGGTTGGATTTCGACCCTGACACCTGCTGTATAGTTGGAGTCTGCATGTTCTCTCCGTGGTCACTTGTTTTTTTTTTTCCTCTGGGTTCTCCAGTTTTTCTCTCCATATTTAGAAACATCTGTTTAGATGTATTTGCTGCTATAAATTTTCACGTGATAATCCACTTCCTCGAGCTATTATTAGTGGCTTGCTTCTGAAAAATTAGATAATAGCTCTGGGCCTTTCCTGGTAAGATAAAAAAAGAGTTTAGTTTCATTTGTATATTTTAAGTGATTTGTTCACCTTTACTTTACTGTGCACTCTTATCGTGTTGTATTGTATTGGTTGTTGTAACTTTTGTCCTGTCTCTACTGCACTCATTGCATTACTCCAGTATAAATGTTCAGATTCTGCTATTAGGTGTAGATTCATATTTATATACGCAGCCTTAACTGAGTATCCATCGCAGTGTGTAAACATCAGCACTGGGGAGACAAAGGTGGCCGAGCGTGGCACTGGCCACACCACACCCTCGTGTGCCATGTCAGCCTGAATAGGTGCTAACTAACTGGACTTTCCCATATAGCTTGTGGAGGCTACATGGGGAATCTGTGTATGTTTCCTCGTGTGTGTGTGTGTGTATTGTATATGGGGGATCTGTGTTGTACTTGTGTGTGGGGGTAGCCGTGGTTTAGATGGTGATGATGAAACACGGGAACAGAGAAGAGACTCCCAGCGACTCCACTCCTCCGCTCCCAGTGTCAGCGCGTTGAGCTTTTGATGCAGGAGGTTTAGGAAATGTCCATTTGTCTGACTCCACTTGCTTCTCTTGCTTGTCAAGCATTCTAACTTCTCGCATGGACTACGTGCTGGAGAATACAAACTCGGTGTAACTCACAAGAGGACTCTCCTGGTTACTCATGCGGCGTTGCCATTTAAATATTTAAATGTTATTGAATAGTTTTGATATTGTGCCCAATGCTATCATCGACCGTACTAATGGTGTCACGAGACTAATAACATAATGTTTGGATATCTCACAGTGCAGTGCAAGCATTTGTGTTCGATAGCGGCCCACAAAAGTGGATATCACAGAGCTACCAGTCAAATGCATTCCACTAACACTCGGTTTCAGACAGACCCATAAACTGAGATATCCGCAGACTCACATTTAGATATAAAGACTCATATAGACACAAAAAGACAAACAGAGAAATGTACTCACACTGAGCTAGAGACTTACAGGGATGCATAGACTCACACAAGGCACACAGTCTCGCTTCGACAAACACACTCACAAAGAGACTCATATCAACTCAAAGCTACAGACTCACGAAAACGTCCAGAGAATCATACAGAGAGCCCCCCCCCCCCAACTAGCACCGCCCACTCTACCACTAGGGATGCCCATTCCACCATGAGACCCGCACACTCCCCAACGAGGCCCGCCTACTCCCTCACTTAGCCCAACCCACTTAATCACTAACCCAGCCCACTACCATTAAGATCTGCCAATTTCACAGCTTGCCACGCCCACTATACCACTAATCCCTCCCACTATTATCCCACTCCTAGTTAATTTTCTGATCTTTAACCGTCTGGACCATTGTTATTCTCGTCGTCTTGGTCTCCCTGAATCAACCCTCACTCTCCTCCACAAATACAAAATTCTTCCGCACAAGTTATTTTCAATCTGCCATTTATTTTTTACATTTTGCCTCTCCTACTTCAACTTCACTGGCTTCCCGTTCACTACCGCTGCCTTTTAAAATGCCTGATGCTCATCTTCAAATCTCTCTAGGGCCTTGCCCCACCTTATCTTGCCCCTCATCTCCTTCCATGTGCCCTCTCGTCCTCTCCGTTCCCAATCTTCCCTGTCCCTCCATCTCCCTACGCCCAATCCTTCTCTCTGGACACCTCCACTGGAATAACCTTCCCCAGCACATTAAGCAGTCCCCCTCCTTAACCTCATTCTGTTCCTCTCTTAAAGCCTCACCGCTTCTCCATTTCCCATTCTCTACCCCTCCCTCCCCTATCATTTTGTCTTCTGTTTTCAGATGGCTGATGTAGATGCAGAGTAACAACTACAATTTCACATTCAGGTGGTCAAGCCAGATAACCACGTCAAGAGTAGCGCAGTGTGTCATTGTCATGTGGATCGGACATTGCTTAATTGTATGTTGATTGGTCTGTTCTGGATGACCACAGTTGAACACTGAGGAGTTTTTAATTTTCCATTTGTGCATCAGGTATCTGCATTTGCCATGGTTTGTGCAGTGGATGCGGTTTAGGGTGGACCATGAGCTTCTTGGAAGATCAAACCCAGGGAACTGCCTTGGGCCTTTCACAAGGTGTTCGTTAACATCTCGCCACCAGATGAAGTGAACACCACTACGGTGTGCTCGGGATGGGTGTTCATTCGTGATCATTTTAATCCATTCTATCTCACACCTGCCCACCGTGTCGTGGAAGTTTTTCTGTTTTTCCTGCATTGCATTTTTCATTTCAGAAAATATTTCATCTGGAAAATCTATTGCGATAGAATATCTTACGTGCAACGGTGGAAAGGAATATCAGGTGGAGCAGTTGCAGTGCTTAGATGCACCACACGACAAACCCATGGCCTGAAAGCAGTCGAGTGAAGAAGAATCAGGCCTGCCCCCCCTCGCTTCACCAACCCATACAGGGCGTAATGGTGAAATATAGAAAAAAAGCATTATTCTCTTTGGTTCTATTCGGTAAAGTCACGTAGGTAAAAAAGAAAATAACAAAAATCACGACGTTTCGGCCACAACACAAGTGGCCTTTCAGGTGAAGGGACCGTGCTGTCATGAGGACAGCGTTGGAGTGAAGACAGCCAAGCCCAGGTCGCGTTCTTTAAGCTATGTGGGAGGAAGCAAAACGCTTGACAAAGGAATTAGCATAAAAATGAGCATGATGTACGTAGGAGGTGCATGGGCCATGATGGACCAGGAGCGGGTGGGGACCATGACGGACCAGCAGCGGGGGGGGTGGGGGGAGGAGAGTCAGTGGGTGGAGTGAGTGGGTGGAGTGAGTGGGTGGAGTGAGTGGGTGGAGTGAGTGGGTGGAGTGAGTGGGTGGAGTGAGTGGGTGGAGTGAGTGGGTGGAGTGAGTGGGTGGAGTGAGTGGGTGGAGTGAGTGGGTGGAGTGAGTGGGTGGAGTGAGTGGGTGGAGTGAGAGAAGTAAGCAGCTGTGAAAGTTTGGGATACCACTACTTGAAAAAAAAATACTGTACCATTGAAAATTAGTTTAATGTTTGTCTCTGACCGAATTCGCGAGCACAAATCAGATTTGAAACACGGCAGAACGAATTCTGCCGTAGCTGACCACTGTTACAACGCTGTGGGTGATCACGATATAGTTTTCTCCGATACCAAGGTTCTCTGCAAACCCACGGGTTTTTATCAGAGATTTGTCCACGAGGCAATTCAGATTTACAAAGACAGACACAATTTCAACCGAGAGGATGATTTCAAATTAAGCAATCACTGGAAAGATGTTCTAAATCAAACCACACATTAAACTAATTTTCAATGGTACAGTATTTTTTTCTTCAAGTAGTGGTATTCCAAACTTTCACAGCTGCATATTTCACTCCACACACTCACTCCACTCACTCCACTCACTCACTCCACTCACTCACTCCGCTCACTCACTCCACTCACTCCACTCACTCACTCCACTCACTCACTCCACTCACTCACTCCACTCACTCACTCCACTCACTCCACTCACTCCACTCACTCACTCCACTCACTCGCTCCTGGTCCATCATGGCCCATGCACCTCCTACGTACATCATGCTCATTTTTATGCTAATTCCTTTGTCAAGCGTTTTGCTTCCTCCCACATAGCTTAAAGGACGCGACCTGGGCTTGGCTGTTTTCACTCCAATGCTGTCCTCATGACAGCACAGTCCCTTCACCTGATGAAGGCCACTTGTGTTGTGGCCGAAACGTCGTGATTTTTGTTATTTTCTTTTTTACCTACGTGACTTTACCGAATAGAACCAAAGAGTATGGATCCTTGCAGTCACGAAAGCTTCAAATCTAGAATTGATAACCTCTACGGGGAGGGCTTTCACCTATCTGTTAGCGCTTTCAACAGACAACGGGACAATAAGTCAAAGCTCATCGAGACGCTGACCTTCCTCAAAAGATGCCGCGACAACAAGGTAATACCCATCGCTTTCACACTAACATCTGCTGCTGTATCCTCACCGAATTCTAAACAGATTCTGTTTAAGGCCAGCCTATCTTTAATCTCAGAGAGGATAAGACTACTCCGTTTTGACTCGATACTTTAGACAGGACTCTCCTACAAGCTCATTTAACGCTAACACAAAAAATGTCACCTGCTGATTGGAACCACGTAGACAACATGACTGCTTCTTCTGCCGATTCACTTTCAGTCAAATACAAAGCTAACCTGATTTCTAAATTCAACCACCTATCGAAGAAGAACCCAGTCCCACATATAACAAAACTAGACGTTAACAAAATCGTCATTAATCAGAGTAGCACCCCGATTTCGGACAATCTGAAAACAGTACTGGCTAGAGGGCTAAATTTTGCTGTCACCCCGAAACATATTCCTGTAGATATCATCTCTCAGGTCGATGCGGCCCTTAAAGGCATAGGACACATCCAAGCAGACGTTGCGAGAGCTGAAATATCCACTATTCCTAAGAATGCTAAGAAATTTTGATTTAAAGATTTCGTGACTGCAGTAATTCATATTCTTAGCTCTTTCGGTAAAGTCACGTTGAAGGGAAACAATAAAATAATAAAATATATATAAAACAAGAAAACAATTCTCACGACGTTTCGACCATAACAAACCGTCGTCATCAGGTGTGTCGGTTTGCATACATTTATTTATTTTTAAACGGTGTATTTTAAACGGTGTTCTTTGTAAGCCATCTGGCTACCATGAGAGATTCGTTCATGAGGCTATCCACATATACAAGCACAGAGACAATTTCAACCGAGAAAATGGATTCTGGCTTAGCAATCATTGGAAAGATTTGATAAACCATTTCAGGTCTTAATTGATTGTTCACGCTTACAGTGGCTTTCAGACAGCATACATTAATTTTTCGTCTCCCCCCTCCTCTTTTCAGAACATAGATGGACTAGTCCTTCTAAATAAACTGCCAAATCGCTGCGCGTGGCGCTGACGTTTTTATAAATATATAAATGCACCGTTTAAAAATAAATACATTTATACAAACCGACACACCTGATGACGACCGTTTGTGTTATGGTCGAAACGTGAGAATTTTTTTTATTGTTTTATATATTTTATTATTTTATTGTTTCCCTTCAACGTGACTTTACCGAAAGAGCTAAAAATAATGCTAAGAAACCCATTAGCAACACAAGCAAAAATGAACGCTCTGAACTCGCGAATTTAAAAACCAGAAGTGATATAGTCATCCTCTCAGCCGACAAAGGCAACGCTACTGTAATTATGGATAAAGATTCGTACAACAACAAAATCCAGAACCTACTCAACGATGGAAGTTACTCAAACATTAAAAATGACCCTACTAATAGCCTAACTATAAAAACCAACAAGATCATCACAAGTTCGACCTCCCTAATCGAACCAACTAAACGTCCCTCCTTAAAACCTTCTGCTGCAAGACCCCCTAGATTCTATTGTCTCTCCAAGATTCATAAAGAAGGCACTCCACTACAACCCATCGTATCCACGATCAACTCCCCTACCTATAAGCTAGCATGTTTTCTGTCAGATACCTTGCTACCTTTCACTGGCAAGACCTCCTCAGCAGTACTTAACTCAGCTCATTTGGTCTCTATGGTCAAAGACGTTGTACTGTCCCCTGACGATACCCTTGTCAAGCTTCGATGTGGTCTCCCTGTTCACCAAGGTCCCGGTACCTGATACCATTGAAATAATTGAAAATTTGGTCCAACATGGACTAGACCCCGATACACCTGCACTGATTAGACTGCCTCACCAATACCTACCTACTTTTTTTTCTTTGGTTCTTTCGGTAAAGTCACGTAGAATGATAATAAAATAATAAATTGATAAAATAAAATAACACAATAATATTCTCACGACGTTTCGGCCACAACACAAGCGGCCTTCATCAGGTGAAGGGGGCGAGACTGTCTGGTAGGACAGCGCTGGAGTGAAAGAGCCACGTTCAGATACGGCCTTTAAGCTGTGTGAGAGGAACAAAGCGCCTTAGAGTCGCGGCATCTCTTCAGAAAGGTGAGAGACTCGATCAGTTGAGCCTTCTTATCCCGAAGTCTGTTGAATGATCTTAAGGATGTGTGGAATCCCTCCCCGTAGAGGCGGTTAAATTTCGATTTAAAGCTTTCGTGACTGCAATGATTCATCTTCTTTGGTTCTTTCGGTAAAGTCACGTAGAATGATAATAAAATAATAAATTGATAAAATAAAATAACACAATAATATTCTCACGACGTTTCGACCACAACACAAGCGGCCTTCATCAGGTGAAGGGGGCGAGACTGTCTGGTAGGACAGCGCTGGAGTGAAAGAGCCACGTTCAGATACGGCCTTTAAGCTGTGTCTGGTAGGACAGCGCTGGAGTGAAAGAGCCACGTTCAGATACGGCCTTTAAGCTGTGTGAGAGGAACACAGCTTAAAGGCCGTATCTGAACGTGGCTCTTTCACTCCAGCGCTGTCCTACCAGACAGTCTCGCCCCCTTCACCTGATGAAGGCCGCTTGTGTTGTGGCCGAAACGTCGTGAGAATATTATTGTGTTATTTTATTTTATCAATTTATTATTTTATTATCATTCTACGTGACTTTACCGAAAGAACCAAAGAAGATGAATCATTGCAGTCACGAAAGCTTTAAATCGAAATTTAACCGCCTCTACAGGGAGGGATTCCACACATCCTTAAGATCATTCAACAGACTTCGGGATAAGAAGCCTCAACTAATCGAGTCTCTCACCTTTCTGAAGAGATGCCGCGACTCTAAGGCGCTTTGTTCCTCTCACACAGCTTAAAGGCCGTATCTGAACGTGGCTCTTTCACTCCAGCGCTGTCCTACCAGTCTCGCCCCCTTCACCTGATGAAGGCCGCTTGTGTTGTGGCCCAAATGTCGTGAGAATATTATTGTGTTATTTTATTTTATCAATTTATTATTTTATTATCATTCTACGTGACTTTACCGAAATAACCAAAGAAGATGAATCATTGCAGTCACGAAAGCTTTAAATCGAAACCTACCTACTTTACTTGGAATGGCAGCTTCTACAAACAAAATGAGGGTACCCCCATGGGTTCTCCCTTATCACCAGCGATAGCCAATGTTTTCATGGAGAAATTTGAATCAGACGCCATCCAGACTTCCACCCTCAGACCTTCCCTGTGGAAGAGATATGTGGATGACACTTTCGTCATTTGGCCACATGGCCTCCCAGCTTTGAACCTTTTCTTACACCACATCAATTCTAGACATCCCGCCATCAAATTCACCATGGAAGTGGAGAAAGATGGCAAGCTACCATTCTTGGATGTTCTCTTTGAGAGGAGACCTGATGGCTCACTGGGGCATTCTGTCTACAGGAAACCCACCCATACAGATTCCTACTTGAAACCTGATTCCCACCACCACCCAGCTCAAAATAATTCTCTCACCAAAACGTTATACCACAGGGCACATTGCATTTCGGACCAACACCACCTGACCAGTGAATTAAAACATGTACACCTGGCCCTCAAGAGAAACAGATACTCTGACCATACCATCTGCCAAGCTGTTTCTCCCTCCATACAGAAACAACCACTTGATACTCCGGTCAAAACCATCACTCTACCATATATAGCAGGCGTTACTAAAAAGATCTCCAAAATTCCAAACAAACACAAGATCCTGGTCCGGTTCAATACAGTGCACAAAATCCGTGACCTGATCCCATCCGTGAAGGATGTCGTTCCTGACTTACAGTACACCGCGGTTTACAAATTGAGCTGCACTTGTGGTGATTGCTATATCGGGGAGACGAAGCGACATGTCTGACAGAATTCGCGAGCACAAATCAGATTTGAAACACGGCAGAACGAATTATTCTGCCGTAGCTGACCACTGTTACAATGCTGTGGGTGATCACGATATAGTTTTCTCCGATACCAAGGTTCTCTGCAAACCCACGGGTTTTTATCAGAGATTTGTCCACGAGGCAATTCAGATTTACAAACACAGACACAATTTCAACCAAGAGGATGGTTTCAAATTAAGCAATCATTGGAAAGATGTTCTAAATCACTCACTCCACTCACTCACTCACTCCAGTCACTCACTCCATCCACTCACTCCACTCACTCCACTCACTCCACTCACTCACTCCACTCACTCCACTCACTCCACTCACTCCACTCACTCACTCTACCCCCCCCCCCCCCGCTGCTGGTCCATCATGGCCCATGCACCTCCTACGTACATCATGCTCATTTTTATGCTAATTCCTTTGTCAAGCGTTTTGCTTCCTCCCACACAGCTTAAATGACGCGACCTGGGCTTGGCTGTTTTCACTCCAACGCTGTCCTCATGACAGCACGGTCCCTTCACCTGATGAAGGCACCTTGTGTTGTGGCCGAAACGTCGTGATTTGTTATTTTCTTTTTTACCTACGTGACTTTACCGAATTGAACCAAAGAGTATGGATCATTGCAGTCACGAAAGCTTCAAATCTAGAAAAAAAAGCATTACTACAGATAATACATAGGAAGGCCTTTATCTAGCAGTACAGCAAGTGGGTCTGTGAATTCCATCTGGTTGCAGAACTGTGAGTGTTATTCTCTCATGTGCAAGGTGGAGTTTCTCCCGGTACTCCGGTTCCCTCCCACACAAAGCCAAACGCCTGTTTCATGGAAATGGTCAGCCGTTCCAGGGCAAGTTTAAAACAAATAGTCTTGGGATGCCGGTGATGTTATCGCAGACAGATGGACAACATTGTTATTATCATATTTGAAATTCTCTCTCTCTCTGCTAAGAGCACTCTTTCCCTCTCCTCCACACAAAAAGATGAGACAAAGAACCCCTAATAGCCATACAGGCTCTAGAGTCAAGTGCTCTTTGGGACAATGGCTCAGCCTATTTCTTATCTCGTAACACCCATGTCCCCAAAATGCAGCTCTCCCCTGAGCGCCGTCTTCAGCAAATGCACTCGGCTCCACATTCTCCTTTACTGCATCAATCCATCTCTTTTCCAGCCTGTGTGATGTCCGTTTATAACTCTCTATCTGCCCCAACATAAGCTACTTGAGCATGTGGAGGCTGGGTATGTTGGCTAGATGACCCAGTCAACTCAAGCATTGCCCGTCGGAAGAACTCACGTGATGTGAGCTCACAATCCAGCCTGGTTAAACCCAGGATGGATGGGCATAAGTAGGAGAGGGGGACGATGCCAACCCCAACTGCAAGCGATGATGAAATTATTTATTACAACTTTCATCAGCTGGCTGAAACCAGGCCACTGTCGGTTTTAATGGGGTCCGAGATGGACACCCACCACCAGAGTGGAAGACTCTCGAGCGCATCTTCCTGTGACCAAGCCACCATTACCTGACTCCCGATAATGGGGAGATGAGCCCACCGTTACTTGAGATTGGCAGCTTCCCACACCGCATTCATTGTTTTATTCAAAAGAAGAGCCACTCCCTGTTTTGCAGTTTCCAATCCCATGTTTAGGACTGTCCATGCCTCAGTGGTTGGTACTATGCAACCTACGACTAAAACTAAAACGGACATCCAGAATGCAATGAGAAGAGGACGAGGCACTCGAGAAAGGGAGACGAGGAAGTATGAAGAGGAAATCTTCAGCAGAATCAGGGGGGAAAAAATTTAAAACCTTAGTATAGCAGGGAGAGAGATCGCGGAGACACGGACTTTGGAGACAACTCGGTGTTTATTTAAGAGCTTCACATTCCCTATTGCCGTACTAAAACTGGAGGAAGGGCCTTTGCTATTGATGCCCCTAGGGTCTGGAATGCTATTGCCAATAAACTGCAACTTGAATCACTACCTAAGAAGAGGAGTTGTACAACCCTAGCTGCCACAGCAACAAAAACTGCTATTCAGTGGCCTAAAATATGCCTCTAGATTTTGGTGTTATAATTAATTTATGTAGTTTATTGTAAAAAATTCGGTCACAGTCCCTATGATCACTGTTACATTGGATTCATGGCTTTTATTTTGGTGATTTCGAAAAGTTTTGTTTTGTTTTGGCGATGTTTTTGTTTATTGTAGTACGGAGTTGACTGATGGCCTTAATCTTAGTTGTCTTGTGGTTGTTGTTGTTATTTTGACTTGCATCCCACTGGGATTTTTGCGCACAGCGTTGGTGTACGGTGCTATTTCAGGAATATTTTGATATTTTTTTCCTGTATTTTCTGTTTGCACAGTCACATAATCACTTTAAGACGTTTTCTTGTTCATGTTTTTTGTTTGTTGCGGTTGCACCCGATTCAAGAGCCGAATGGCTCACAGGGCTATACCAAATAAATGAACTATGAACTTATTATTGGTACTTACAGCACACACGGCGTCGCTAAGCAACCGAGCGCGAGGAAAGGGTGGGGGGGGGGGGTAGAGATGGTGTTTCTTCATTTGAGTTTAGAAAAAAGTTGATTTGCAACTTGCAGCAACAAAAACATCATCGTCAACATAATGACTCATTCCTATTGGGTTCCAGTTATGGTGGTTGCT
The DNA here is from genome assembly GCF_048934315.1 of Petromyzon marinus. Taxonomy (NCBI): domain Eukaryota; kingdom Metazoa; phylum Chordata; class Hyperoartia; order Petromyzontiformes; family Petromyzontidae; genus Petromyzon; species Petromyzon marinus. The sequence goes on along the minus strand of NC_133745.1, from coordinate 24,820,455 downwards.
TTGGTGACGGTGGTTACTACGATGATTGCTGTGGTGATGGTGGTTTGCTGCTAGAGTGAATGTGGTTTCTATGCTGTGATTGCAACTATGTTGATGGTGATTGCTGTGTTGTAGTTGCCATATTGGTGGCTGTGGTGATGGTGGTTGTTGCTAGACTGATTGTGGTTGCTACGCTATGGTTGCTGACAGTGATGGTGGTAACTATGGTGATTACTGTGGTGATGGTGGTTGCTGCTATGGCGATGGAAGTTGCTATAATCATGGCGGTCTCTACGGTGACCATCGCGGTGATGTTGGTTGCCGCAATTGCTACGGCGGTTGCCGTGGAGATGTACGCAGTGGTCCTGGCAGTGGGGCAGATCCAGGAGCTCCTGGGCGAAGGACTCCTGGGTGCGAGTCCAGGACAAGACGCGAGACTCTCCGCTGGAGAACTCCGCCTTGAGAGATTCACATTTACGCGATCAGAGCTGCCTCAACGCATCCAGGGGGTCCTGAGAGAGACACGGAGACTCGTGAACTCGCACAAAGACGCACGCTAAGACTCGCAAATAAACTCACCTCATGATTCACAGACTCGCACAGAGACACGGAGGCTTAAACAGAGACACACACAGACTCACAGCTTCACGAGCAGCGCTGCCACTCGCTCACAACTCGCCCACCCGCTCACTCACCCTCCCACTCACCCACCAGCCAGTTACCCATTCACCATCCAGCAATTCACCTACCCCTTCACCACCCACCCACTCAACCGCCTGCTCACCCACTCGCTCACCCAGCCGCTCACCTCCTAACCCACCCACCACTCATACACCTACCCGCTTGCTCGCTCACCCACTCACCACCGGCTCACCAACTCGCTCGCCGATTTGCTCACCACTCACTCGTCCACCAACTCGTCCACCCACTCACTCGGTCACCCACGCTCTCAACCACTCACTCACCATCCACCCATTCCTTCATTCACACACTCACCAACCACCTACTCACCCGCCCATCCACTCACCAACCCACCCGCTCACCTACCCACCCACTCACCCACCCACCCGCTCACTTACCCGCTCACTCACCCACTCACACACCTGCCATCTGCTTACCCACCCACCCACCCGCTCGTCCACCCACCCGCTCACTCGCTCATTCACCTACTCACACACCCACCATCTGCTTACCCACCCATCCACTCACCCAATCGCTTACCCACTCACTCACCACCCTCCTGCCCACCCGCCCACCCACTCACCAACCATACCCGCTCACCAACCCAAGTGCTCAACCACCCACCTGCTCACTCACCCACCCACTCACACACCTGCCACCTGCTCAACCACCCACCCACTCACCCATTCGCGCACCCACTCACCACCCACCCATTCATCCACCCACTCACCACCCACCCACTCACCACCCACCCACACCCACCTGCTCACCCACCCATCCATCCACACATTCACCCGCTCACCCATCCACACATTCATCCGCTCACCCACCCACACCCATCTGCTCACTCACCCGCTCTTGGGAGGATAGACTTTTAGTTAGTAAAACATCTGTAAACAAATCAGGATTAAATTTCGATTTAAAGCTTTCGTGACTGCAATGATTCATCTTCTTTGGTTCTTTCGGTAAAGTCACGTAGAATGAGAATAAAATAATAAATTGATAAAATAAAATAACACAATAATATTCTCACGACGTTTCGGCCACAACACAAGCGGCCTTCATCAGGTGAAGGGAGCGAGACTGTCTGGTAGGACAGCGCTGGAGTGAGAGAGCCACGTTCAGATCACGGCTTTTAAGCTGTGTGAGAGGAACAAAGAGCCTTGACGAAGGAATTAGCATAAAATTTAGCATTGAAAAGGCTGAATGATTAGCTTGTGACTGGTCACAGAAATAGCTATGTTAAAAGTTAAAGCATACACATCCGCAGAGGCACCCATTGTTAAAAGGAATTAGCATAGAATTTAGCATTGAAATAGCTAAATTAAGGCATTCGCTTGTAACTGCTACAGAAATAGTTACGTTGAAGTCAGAGCATACACATTCACCGAGGCACTTAGTACAAATCAAAACAGGAGAATTTAGCATTGAAAAAGCTAGGCGAATTTAGCATTGAAATAACTGGGTGATTTGCTAGTGACTGGTCACAGAAATGACTACACATCTGAGCTATTCACAGTACTATATAGTGAACCAATAAAAACTAAAATATAAATTACCTTCATGTTATCAATAAACTCTATATTCTCCAATCAGCTAAGCTACCAACCATAAGTCGTTATATATCACAATGCTATATGGCGAAAAAATGGGTGGATTCTTACCCTCAAATTTCCGTACCACGGATAGCTACGGGCCCCGTTCAGACGGACGAGTTCGTCCATGGTCGGAACAGAGGAGGGGGAGAGAGACAGCTGCGAAGCCCTAGTACACTCCATGTTGTAAACCATACCATTAACCGTGGTGTGAGAGGTATTAAGAGGCAATGCTGGCGAAAGAGCTGCGGTCTGAAGGTCATCGTAAAATTACAATTAATTAAGAACAGAAATGATTTAACACATCTTTCCAGTGGTTACTAAGCCTGAATCCATCTTCTCGGTTGAAATTGTCTCTGTGCTTGTATATGTGAATGGCCTCATGAACAAATCTCTCATGGTAGCCAGTTGGTTTGCAAAGAACCTCCGTCTTGGAGAAGTCAATGTCATGTGAGCCCACTGAATTGTAACAGTGATCTGCCACGGCAGAGGAGTTCGTCTTACCGTGTTTCAAGTCTGCTTTATGTTCGCGGATGCGGTCCGAGATATGTCTTTTGGTTTCTCCAATGTAGCTACTACCACAGAGGCACTTTAGTTTGTAAACGCCCGGGTACTGTATGTCTGGAAGAGCATCTTTTACAGATGGAACTAAATCACGGATTTTGTGTACTGTGTTGAATCGGACCTGGATCTTGTGTTTATTCAGGATTTTGGAGATCTTTTTAGTAACCCCTGCAATGTAGGGTAAGGTGATGGTTTTGAGTGGCTCCACAAGAGGATCCTTCTTCATGACTGGAGTGATGGCTTTGCGGATTGTGTAGTCGGAGTAGCCATTAGCCCTGAGAGCCTGGTGTACGTGCTTGAGTTCACTGGTAATGTGTTCCTGGTCGGAAATGCATTGGGCTCTATGGTATAGAGTCTTGATGAGGCAGTTCTTCTGGGATGGATGGTGGTGGGAATCCGGTTTCAAGTAAGCATCTGTATGGGTAGCTTTCCTGTAGACAGAGTGGCTCATTGAACCATCATGTCTCCTTTTAATTAAGACATCCAGAAAGGGTAGTTTGCCATCTTTTTCGACCTCCATGGTAAATCTGATGGCTGGGTGTATGGAATTGATGTGGTCGCGGAATTGGTCTAGAGCAGGCTGGCCATGTGGCCAGATGACAAAGGTGTCATCAACGTACCTCTTCCATAAGGTCGGGCGTAGAGTGGCAGTCTGGATGGCGTCAGTTTCAAATTTTTCCATGAATACGTTGGCTACAACCGGAGATAGGGGGGAGCCCATTGGGGTGCCCTCAGTTTGTTTGTAGAAAGTTCCATTCCAGGTGAAGTATGTGTTGGTTAAGCAATGTCTCACCAGGGGGGGTACATCAGTATGCAGTCCTTGATGAACCAGGTCTTCAATGATAGCGATGGTGTCAGGTACCGGGACTTTGGTGAACAAGGACACCACATCAAAACTGACAAGGCGGTCGTTTGGGGACAGGGAAATGTCTTTGATTGTCGATACCAGGTGAGTAGAATTTAGTACCGCAGAGGTGGTTTTTCCAGTGAAAGGTCGCAGTATATCAGCCAGAAAACGTGCCAGTTTGTAGGTGGGGGAGCTGATAGTAGAGACGATGGGACGAAGGGGTGTATCTTCTTTGTGTATCTTTGGAAGGCCATATAATCTTGGTGGTCTGGCAGCAGAGGGTTTCAACAAGAACTGTTTGTTCTCATCAATTAATGCTGTTGAATCAGAGATAATTTTGTTCGTTTTGGTGACCAGGCTGTTGGTGGGATCTCTTTTTATTTTTGTATAGCTGCCATCGTTGAGTAGTTCTTGAATTTTGTTGTTATATTCTGTTTTGTCCATGATGACAGTGGCATTGCCTTTGTCGGCTGAGAGAACGACAATATCATCCCTCTTTTTTAATTGAGATAATTCAAAACGTTCGTCTTTGCTGATGTTGCTAGGTGGCAACTTAGCGTTTTTGAGGGTTGCAGCGATTTCAGATCTTGCTACGTCTGCAGAGATGTGACTCAAGCCCTTGAGTGCAACGTCGACATGGGCAATGATATCATTAACCGGTAAGTGTCTCGGTGTGACAGCAAAGTTTAGACCTTTAGCTAAAACGGATTTCAGACCATCAGAAATGGAACTGTTACTGCGATTAATTACGACTTTGTTGACGTCTATCTTTTCGGTGTGTGAATCCGATTTTTTGCTGGAGAGGTGATTGAATTTGGAAATCAAATTGTCCCTACATTTGTTCGACATAGTGGCAGCCGAAGAGGTAGTCATATTGTCTACATGTTCCCAATCCGATGTAGACATTGTTGCTGTCAATTTTAAGTGTGATTTGTAGAGTGTCTTGTCTAACTGATCGAGTTCGGTGCGTGTAAGTCTGATTTTTTCCGAGATAAGAGCGAAGCTAGTTCTAGCTAGAATTCGTTTTGCATTGAGAGAAGTTGCAACAGCAGAGGTTAGTGTAAATGCGGTTGGTATTACCTTAGAGTCGCGGCATCTCTTCAGAAAGGTGAGAGACTCGATTAGTTGAGCCTTCTTATCCCGAAGTCTGTTGAATGATCTTAAGGATGTGTGGAATCCCTCCCCGTAGAGGCGGTTAAATTTCGATTTAAAGCTTTCGTGACTGCAATGATTCATCTTCTTTGGTTCTTTCGGTAAAGTCACGTAGAATGAGAATAAAATAATAAATTGATAAAATAAAATAACAATAATATTCTCACGACGTTTCAGCCACAACACAAGCGGCCTTCATCAGGTGAAGGGAGCGAGACTGTCTGGTAGGACAGCGCTGGAGTGAGAGAGCCACGTTCAGATCACGGCTTTTAAGCTGTGTGAGAGGAACAAAGAGCCTTGACGAAGGAATTAGCATAAAATTTAGCATTGAAAAGGCTGAATGATTAGCTTGTGACTGGTCACAGAAATAGCTATGTTAAAAGTTAAAGCATACACATCCGCAGAGGCACCCATTGTTAAAAGGAATTAGCATAGAATTTAGCATTGAAATAGCTAAATTAAGGCATTCGCTTGTAACTGCTACAGAAATAGTTACGTTGAAGTCAGAGCATACACATTCACCGAGGCACTTAGTACAAATCAAAACAGGAGAATTTAGCATTGAAATAACTAGGCGAATTTAGCATTGAAATAACTGGGTGATTTGCTAGTGACTGGTCACAGAAATGACTACACATCTGAGCTATTCACAGTACTATATAGTGAACCAATAAAAACTAAAATATAAATTACCTTCATGTTATCAATAAACTCTATATTCTCCAATCAGCTAAGCTACCAACCATAAGTCGTTATATATCACAATGCTATATGGCGAAAAAATGGGTGGATTCTTACCCTCAAATTTCCGTACCACGGATAGCTACGGGCCCCGTTCAGACGGACGAGTTCGTCCATGGTCGGAACAGAGGAGGGGGAGAGAGACAGCTGCGAAGCCCTAGTATACTCCATGTTGTAAACCATACCATTAACCGTGGTGTGAGAGGTATTAAGAGGCAATGCTGGCGAAAGAGCTGCGGTCTGAAGGTCATCGTAAAATTACAATTAATTCAGAACAGAAATGATTTAACACATCTTTCCAGTGGTTACTAAGCCTGAATCCATCTTCTCGGTTGAAATTGTCTCTGTGCTTGTATATGTGAATGGCCTCATGAACGAATCTCTCATGGTAGCCAGTTGGTTTGCAAAGAACCTCCGTCTTGGAGAAGTCAATGTCATGTGAGCCCACTGAATTGTAACAGTGATCTGCCACGGCAGAGGAGTTCGTCTTACCGTGTTTCAAGTCTGCTTTATGTTCGCGGATGCGGTCCGAGATATGTCTTTTGGTTTCTCCAATGTAGCTACTACCACAGAGGCACTTTAGTTTGTAAACGCCCGGGTACTGTATGTCTGGAAGAGCATCTTTTACAGATGGAACTAAATCACGGATTTTGTGTACTGTGTTGAATCGGACCTGGATCTTGTGTTTATTCAGGATTTTGGAGATCTTTTTAGTAACCCCTGCAATGTAGGGTAAGGTGATGGTTTTGAGTGGCTCCACAAGAGGATCCTTCTTCATGACTGGAGTGATGGCTTTGCGGATTGTGTAGTCGGAGTAGCCATTAGCCCTGAGAGCCTGGTGTACGTGCTTGAGTTCACTGGTAATGTGTTCCTGGTCGGAAATGCATTGGGCTCTATGGTATAGAGTCTTGATGAGGCAGTTCTTCTGGGATGGATGGTGGTGGGAATCCGGTTTCAAGTATGCATCTGTATGGGTAGCTTTCCTGTAGACAGAGTGGCTCATTGAACCATCATGTCTCCTTTTAATTAAGACATCCAGAAAGGGTAGTTTGCCATCTTTTTCGACCTCCATGGTAAATCTGATGGCTGGGTGTATGGAATTGATGTGGTCGCGGAATTGGTCTAGAGCAGGCTGGCCATGTGGCCAGATGACAAAGGTGTCATCAACGTACCTCTTCCATAAGGTCGGGCGTAGAGTGGCAGTCTGGATGGCGTCAGTTTCAAATTTTTCCATGAATACGTTGGCTACAACCGGAGATAGGGGGGAGCCCATTGGGGTGCCCTCAGTTTGTTTGTAGAAAGTTCCATTCCAGGTGAAGTATGTGTTGGTTAAGCAATGTCTCACCAGGGGGGGTACATCAGTATGCAGTCCTTGATGAACCAGGTCTTCAATGATAGCGATGGTGTCAGGTACCGGGACTTTGGTGAACAAGGACACCACATCAAAACTGACAAGCAGGTCGTTTGGGGACAGGGAAATGTCTTTGATTGTCGATACCAGGTGAGTAGAATTTAGTACCGCAGAGGTGGTTTTTCCAGTGAAAGGTCGCAGTATATCAGCCAGAAAACGTGCCAGTTTGTAGGTGGGGGAGCTGATAGTAGAGACGATGGGACGAAGGGGTGTATCTTCTTTGTGTATCTTTGGAAGGCCATATAATCTTGGTGGTCTGGCAGCAGAGGGTTTCAACAAGAACTGTTTGTTCTCATCAATTAATGCTGTTGAATCAGAGATAATTTTGTTCGTTTTGGTGACCAGGCTGTTGGTGGGATCTCTTTTTATTTTTGTATAGCTGCCATCGTTGAGTAGTTCTTGAATTTTGTTGTTATATTCTGTTTTGTCCATGATGACAGTGGCATTGCCTTTGTCGGCTGAGAGAACGACTACCTCTTCGGCTGCCACTATGTCGAACAAATGTAGGGACAATTTGATTTCCAAATTCAATCACCTCTCCAGCAAAAAATCGGATCCACACACCGAAAAGATAGACGTCAACAAAGTCGTAATTAATCGCAGTAACAGTTCCATTTCTGATGGTCTGAAATCCGTTTTAGCTAAAGGTCTAAACTTTGCTGTCACACCGAGACACTTACCGGTTAATGATATCATTGCCCATGTCGACGTTGCACTCAAGGGCTTGAGTCACATCTCTGCAGACGTAGCAAGATCTGAAATCGCTGCAACCCTCAAAAACGCTAAGTTGCCACCTAGCAACATCAGCAAAGACGAACGTTTTGAATTATCTCAATTAAAAAAGAGGGATGATATTGTCGTTCTCTCAGCCGACAAAGGCAATGCCACTGTCATCATGGACAAAACAGAATATAACAACAAAATTCAAGAACTACTCAACGATGGCAGCTATACAAAAATAAAAAGAGATCCCACCAACAGCCTGGTCACCAAAACGAACAAAATTATCTCTGATTCAACAGCATTAATTGATGAGAACAAACAGTTCTTGTTGAAACCCTCTGCTGCCAGACCACCAAGATTATATGGCCTTCCAAAGATACACAAAGAAGATACACCCCTTCGTCCCATCGTCTCTACTATCAGCTCCCCCACCTACAAACTGGCACGTTTTCTGGCTGATATACTGCGACCTTTCACTGGAAAAACCACCTCTGCGGTACTAAATTCTACTCACCTGGTATCGACAATCAAAGACATTTCCCTGTCCCCAAACGACCTGCTTGTCAGTTTTGATGTGGTGTCCTTGTTCACCAAAGTCCCGGTACCTGACACCATCGCTATCATTGAAGACCTGGTTCATCAAGGACTGCATACTGATGTACCCCCCCTGGTGAGACATTGCTTAACCAACACATACTTCACCTGGAATGGAACTTTCTACAAACAAACTGAGGGCACCCCAATGGGCTCCCCCCTATCTCCGGTTGTAGCCAACGTATTCATGGAAAAATTTGAAACTGACGCCATCCAGACTGCCACTCTACGCCCGACCTTATGGAAGAGGTACGTTGATGACACCTTTGTCATCTGGCCACATGGCCAGCCTGCTCTAGACCAATTCCGCGACCACATCAATTCCATACACCCAGCCATCAGATTTACCATGGAGGTCGAAAAAGATGGCAAACTACCCTTTCTGGATGTCTTAATTAAAAGGAGACATGATGGTTCAATGAGCCACTCTGTCTACAGGAAAGCTACCCATACAGATGCATACTTGAAACCGGATTCCCACCACCATCCATCCCAGAAGAACTGCCTCATCAAGACTCTATACCATAGAGCCCAATGCATTTCCGACCAGGAACACATTACCAGTGAACTCAAGCACGTACACCAGGCTCTCAGGGCTAATGGCTACTCCGACTACACAATCCGCAAAGCCATCACTCCAGTCATGAAGAAGGATCCTCTTGTGGAGCCACTCAAAACCATCACCTTACCCTACATTGCAGGGGTTACTAAAAAGATCTCCAAAATCCTGAATAAACACAAGATCCAGGTCCGATTCAACACAGTACACAAAATCCGTGATTTAGTTCCATCTGTAAAAGATGCTCTTCCAGACATACAGTACCCGGGCGTTTACAAACTAAAGTGCCTCTGTGGTAGTAGCTACATTGGAGAAACCAAAAGACATATCTCGGACCGCATCCGCGAACATAAAGCAGACTTGAAACACGGTAAGACGAACTCCTCTGCCGTGGCAGATCACTGTTACAATTCAGTGGGCTCACATGACATTGACTTCTCCAAGACGGAGGTTCTTTGCAAACCAACTGGCTACCATGAGAGATTCGTTCATGAGGCCATTCACATATACAAGCACAGAGACAATTTCAACCGAGAAGATGGATTCAGGCTTAGTAACCACTGGAAAGATGTGTTAAATCATTTCTGTTCTTAATTAATTGTAATTTTACGATGACCTTCAGACCGCAGCTCTTTCGCCAGCATTGCCTCTTAATACCTCTCACACCACGGTTAATGGTATGGTTTACAACATGGAGTATACTAGGGCTTCGCAGCTGTCTCTCTCCCCCTCCTCTGTTCCGACCATGGACGAACTCGTCCGTCTGAACGGGGCCCGTAGCTATCCGTGGTACGGAAATTTGAGGGTAAGAATCCACCCATTTTTTCGCCATATAGCATTGTGATATATAACGACTTATGGTTGGTAGCTTAGCTGATTGGAGAATATAGAGTTTATTGATAACATGAAGGTAATTTATATTTTAGTTTTTATTGGTTCACTATATAGTACTGTGAATAGCTCAGATGTGTAGTCATTTCTGTGACCAGTCACTAGCAAATCACCCAGTTATTTCAATGCTAAATTCGCCTAGTTATTTCAATGCTAAATTCTCCTGTTTTGATTTGTACTAAGTGCCTCGGTGAATGTGTATGCTCTGACTTCAACGTAACTATTTCTGTAGCAGTTACAAGCGAATGCCTTAATTTAGCTATTTCAATGCTAAATTCTATGCTAATTCCTTTTAACAATGGGTGCCTCTGCGGATGTGTATGCTTTAACTTTTAACATAGCTATTTCTGTGACCAGTCACAAGCTAATCATTCAGCCTTTTCAATGCTAAATTTTATGCTAATTCCTTCGTCAAGGCTCTTTGTTCCTCTCACACAGCTTAAAAGCCGTGATCTGAACGTGGCGCTCTCACTCCAGCGCTGTCCTACCAGACAGTCTCGCTCCCTTCACCTGATGAAGGCCGCTTGTGTTGTGGCCGAAACGTCGTGAGAATATTATTGTTATTTTATTTTATCAATTTATTATTTTATTCTCATTCTACGTGACTTTACCGAAAGAACCAAAGAAGATGAATCATTGCAGTCACGAAAGCTTTAAATCGAAATTTAACCGCCTCTACGGGGAGGGATTCCACACATCCTTAAGATCATTCAACAGACTTCGGGATAAGAAGGCTCAACTAATCGAGTCTCTCACCTTTCTGAAGAGATGCCGCGACTCTAAGGTAATACCAACCGCATTTACACTAACCTCTGCTGTTGCAACTTCTCTCAATGCAAAACGAATTCTAGCTAGAACTAGCTTCGCTCTTATCTCGGAAAAAATCAGACTTACACGCACCGAACTCGATCAGTTAGACAAGACACTCTACAAATCACACTTAAAATTGACAGCAACAATGTCTACATCGGATTGGGAACATGTAGACAATATGACTACCTCTTCGGCTGCCACTATGTCGAACAAATGTAGGGACAATTTGATTTCCAAATTCAATCACCTCTCCAGCAAAAAATCGGATCCACACACCAAAAAGATAGACGTCAACAAAGTCGTAATTAATCGCAGTAACAGTTCCATTTCTGATGGTCTGAAATCCGTTTTAGCTAAAGGTCTAAACTTTGCTGTCACACCGAGACACTTACCGGTTAATGATATCATTGCCCATGTCGACGTTGCACTCAAGGGCTTGAGTCACATCTCTGCAGACGTAGCAAGATCTGAAATCGCTGCAACCCTCAAAAACGCTAAGTTGCCACCTAGCCACATCAGCAAAGACGAACGTTTTGAATTATCTCAATTAAAAAAGAGGGATGATATTGTCGTTCTCTCAGCCGACAAAGGCAATGCCACTGTCATCATGGACAAAACAGAATATAACAACAAAATTCAAGAACTACTCAACGATGGCAGCTATACAAAAATAAAAAGAGATCCCACCAACAGCCTGGTCACCAAAACGAACAAAATTATCTCTGATTCAACAGCATTAATTGATGAGAACAAACAGTTCTTGTTGAAACCCTCTGCTGCCAGACCACCAAGATTATATGGCCTTCCAAAGATACACAAAGAAGATACACCCCTTCGTCCCATCGTCTCTACTATCAGCTCCCCCACCTACAAACTGGCACGTTTTCTGGCTGATATACTGCGACCTTTCACTGGAAAAACCACCTCTGCGGTACTAAATTCTACTCACCTGGTATCGACAATCAAAGACATTTCCCTGTCCCCAAACGACCGCCTTGTCAGTTTTGATGTGGTGTCCTTGTTCACCAAAGTCCCGGTACCTGACACCATCGCTATCATTGAAGACCTGGTTCATCAAGGACTGCATACTGATGTACCCCCCCTGGTGAGACATTGCTTAACCAACACATACTTCACCTGGAATGGAACTTTCTACAAACAAACTGAGGGCACCCCAATGGGCTCCCCCCTATCTCCGGTTGTAGCCAACGTATTCATGGAAAAATTTGAAACTGACGCCATCCAGACTGCCACTCTACGCCCGACCTTATGGAAGAGGTACGTTGATGACACCTTTGTCATCTGGCCACATGGCCAGCCTGCTCTAGACCAATTCCGCGACCACATCAATTCCATACACCCAGCCATCAGATTTACCATGGAGGTCGAAAAAGATGGCAAACTACCCTTTCTGGATGTCTTAATTAAAAGGAGACATGATGGTTCAATGAGCCACTCTGTCTACAGGAAAGCTACCCATACAGATGCATACTTGAAACCGGATTCCCACCACCATCCATCCCAGAAGAACTGCCTCATCAAGACTCTATACCATAGAGCCCAATGCATTTCCGACCAGGAACACATTACCAGTGAACTCAAGCACGTACACCAGGCTCTCAGGGCTAATGGCTACTCCGACTACACAATCCGCAAAGCCATCACTCCAGTCATGAAGAAGGATCCTCTTGTGGAGCCACTCAAAACCATCACCTTACCCTACATTGCAGGGGTTACTAAAAAGATCTCCAAAATCCTGAATAAACACAAGATCCAGGTCCGATTCAACACAGTACACAAAATCCGTGATTTAGTTCCATCTGTAAAAGATGCTCTTCCAGACATACAGTACCCGGGCGTTTACAAACTAAAGTGCCTCTGTGGTAGTAGCTACATTGGAGAAACCAAAAGACATATCTCGGACCGCATCCGCGAACATAAAGCAGACTTGAAACACGGTAAGACGAACTCCTCTGCCGTGGCAGATCACTGTTACAATTCAGTGGGCTCACATGACATTGACTTCTCCAAGACGGAGGTTCTTTGCAAACCAACTGGCTACCATGAGAGATTCGTTCATGAGGCCATTCACATATACAAGCACAGAGACAATTTCAACCGAGAAGATGGATTCAGGCTTAGTAACCACTGGAAAGATGTGTTAAATCATTTCTGTTCTTAATTAATTGTAATTTTACGATGACCTTCAGACCGCAGCTCTTTCGCCAGCATTGCCTCTTAATACCTCTCACACCACGGTTAATGGTATGGTTTACAACATGGAGTATACTAGGGCTTCGCAGCTGTCTCTCTCCCCCTCCTCTGTTCCGACCATGGACGAACTCGTCCGTCTGAACGGGGCCCGTAGCTATCCGTGGTACGGAAATTTGAGGGTAAGAATCCACCCATTTTTTCGCCATATAGCATTGTGATATATAACGACTTATGGTTGGTAGCTTAGCTGATTGGAGAATATAGAGTTTATTGATAACATGAAGGTAATTTATATTTTAGTTTTTATTGGTTCACTATATAGTACTGTGAATAGCTCAGATGTGTAGTCATTTCTGTGACCAGTCACTAGCAAATCACCCAGTTATTTCAATGCTAAATTCGCCTAGTTATTTCAATGCTAAATTCTCCTGTTTTGATTTGTACTAAGTGCCTCGGTGAATGTGTATGCTCTGACTTCAACGTAACTATTTCTGTAGCAGTTACAAGCGAATGCCTTAATTTAGCTATTTCAATGCTAAATTATATGCTAATTCCTTTTAACAATGGGTGCCTCTGCGGATGTGTATGCTTTAACTTTTAACATAGCTATTTCTGTGACCAGTCACAAGCTAATCATTCAGCCTTTTCAATGCTAAATTTTATGCTAATTCCTTCGTCAAGGCTCTTTGTTCCTCTCACACAGCTTAAAAGCCGTGATCAGAACGTGGCGCTCTCACTCCAGCGCTGTCCTACCAGACAGTCTCGCTCCCTTCACCTGATGAAGGCCGCTTGTGTTGTGGCCGAAACGTCGTGAGAATATTATTGTTATTTTATTTTATCAATTTATTATTTTATTCTCATTCTACGTGACTTTACCGAAAGAACCAAAGAAGATGAATCATTGCAGTCACGAAAGCTTTAAATCGAAATTTAACCGCCTCTACGGGGAGGGATTCCACACATCCTTAAGATCATTCAACAGACTTCGGGATAAGAAGGCTCAACTAATCGAGTCTCTCACCTTTCTGAAGAGATGCCGCGACTCTAAGGTAATACCAACCGCATTTACACTAACCTCTGCTGTTGCAACTTCTCTCAATGCAAAACGAATTCTAGCTAGAACTAGCTTCGCTCTTATCTCGGAAAAAATCAGACTTACACGCACCGAACTCGATCAGTTAGACAAGACACTCTACAAATCACACTTAAAATTGACAGCAACAATGTCTACATCGGATTGGGAACATGTAGACAATATGACTACCTCTTCGGCTGCCACTATGTCGAACAAATGTAGGGACAATTTGATTTCCAAATTCAATCACCTCTCCAGCAAAAAATCGGATCCACACACCAAAAAGATAGACGTCAACAAAGTCGTAATTAATCGCAGTAACAGTTCCATTTCTGATGGTCTGAAATCCGTTTTAGCTAAAGGTCTAAACTTTGCTGTCACACCGAGACACTTACCGGTTAATGATATCATTGCCCATGTCGACGTTGCACTCAAGGGCTTGAGTCACATCTCTGCAGACGTAGCAAGATCTGAAATCGCTGCAACCCTCAAAAACGCTAAGTTGCCACCTAGCCACATCAGCAAAGACGAACGTTTTGAATTATCTCAATTAAAAAAGAGGGATGATATTGTCGTTCTCTCAGCCGACAAAGGCAATGCCACTGTCATCATGGACAAAACAGAATATAACAACAAAATTCAAGAACTACTCAACGATGGCAGCTATACAAAAATAAAAAGAGATCCCACCAACAGCCTGGTCACCAAAACGAACAAAATTATCTCTGATTCAACAGCATTAATTGATGAGAACAAACAGTTCTTGTTGAAACCCTCTGCTGCCAGACCACCAAGATTATATGGCCTTCCAAAGATACACAAAGAAGATACACCCCTTCGTCCCATCGTCTCTACTATCAGCTCCCCCACCTACAAACTGGCACGTTTTCTGGCTGATATACTGCGACCTTTCACTGGAAAAACCACCTCTGCGGTACTAAATTCTACTCACCTGGTATCGACAATCAAAGACATTTCCCTGTCCCCAAACGACCTGCTTGTCAGTTTTGATGTGGTGTCCTTGTTCACCAAAGTCCCGGTACCTGACACCATCGCTATCATTGAAGACCTGGTTCATCAAGGACTGCATACTGATGTAGCCCCCTGGTGAGACATTGCTTAACCAACACATACTTCACCTGGAATGAAACTTTCTACAAACAAACTGAGGGCACCCCAATGGGCTCCCCCCTATCTCCGGTTGTAGCCAACGTATTCATGGAAAAATTTGAAACTGACGCCATCCAGACTGCCACTCTACGCCCGACCTTATGGAAGAGGTACGTTGATGACACCTTTGTCATCTGGCCACATGGCCAGCCTGCTCTAGACCAATTCCGCGACCACATCAATTCCATACACCCAGCCATCAGATTTACCATGGAGGTCGAAAAAGATGGCAAACTACCCTTTCTGGATGTCTTAATTAAAAGGAGACATGATGGTTCAATGAGCCACTCTGTCTACAGGAAAGCTACCCATACAGATGCTTACTTGAAACCGGATTCCCACCACCATCCATCCCAGAAGAACTGCCTCATCAAGACTCTATACCATAGAGCCCAATGCATTTCCGACCAGGAACACATTACCAGTGAACTCAAGCACGTACACCAGGCTCTCAGGGCTAATGGCTACTCCGACTACACAATCCGCAAAGCCATCACTCCAGTCATGAAGAAGGATCCTCTTGTGGAGCCACTCAAAACCATCACCTTACCCTACATTGCAGGGGTTACTAAAAAGATCTCCAAAATCCTGAATAAACACAAGATCCAGGTCCGATTCAACACAGTACACAAAATCCGTGATTTAGTTCCATCTGTAAAAGATGCTCTTCCAGACATACAGTACCCGGGCGTTTACAAACTAAAGTGCCTCTGTGGTAGTAGCTACATTGGAGAAACCAAAAGACATATCTCGGACCGCATCCGCGAACATAAAGCAGACTTGAAACACGGTAAGACGAACTCCTCTGCCGTGGCAGATCACTGTTACAATTCAGTGGGCTCACATGACATTGACTTCTCCAAGACGGAGGTTCTTTGCAAACCAACTGGCTACCATGAGAGATTCGTTCATGAGGCCATTCACATATACAAGCACAGAGACAATTTCAACCGAGAAGATGGATTCAGGCTTAGTAACCACTGGAAAGATGTGTTAAATCATTTCTGTTCTTAATTAATTGTAATATTACGATGACCTTCAGACCGCAGCTCTTTCGCCAGCATTGCCTCTTAATACCTCTCACACCACGGTTAATGGTATGGTTTACAACATGGAGTATACTAGGGCTTCGCAGCTGTCTCTCTCCCCCTCCTCTGTTCCGACCATGGACGAACTCGTCCGTCTGAACGGGGCCCGTAGCTATCCGTGGTACGGAAATTTGAGGGTAAGAATCCACCCATTTTTTCGCCATATAGCATTGTGATATATAACGACTTATGGTTGGTAGCTTAGCTGATTGGAGAATATAGAGTTTATTGATAACATGAAGGTAATTTATATTTTAGTTTTTATTGGTTCACTATATAGTACTGTGAATAGCTCAGATGTGTAGTCATTTCTGTGACCAGTCACTAGCAAATCACCCAGTTATTTCAATGCTAAATTCGCCTAGTTATTTCAATGCTAAATTCTCCTGTTTTGATTTGTACTAAGTGCCTCGGTGAATGTGTATGCTCTGACTTCAACGTAACTATTTCTGTAGCAGTTACAAGCGAATGCCTTAATTTAGCTATTTCAATGCTAAATTATATGCTAATTCCTTTTAACAATGGGTGCCTCTGCGGATGTGTATGCTTTAACTTTTAACATAGCTATTTCTGTGACCAGTCACAAGCTAATCATTCAGCCTTTTCAATGCTAAATTTTATGCTAATTCCTTCGTCAAGGCTCTTTGTTCCTCTCACACAGCTTAAAAGCCGTGATCAGAACGTGGCGCTCTCACTCCAGCGCTGTCCTACCAGACAGTCTCGCTCCCTTCACCTGATGAAGGCCGCTTGTGTTGTGGCCGAAACGTCGTGAGAATATTATTGTTATTTTATTTTATCAATTTATTATTTTATTCTCATTCTACGTGACTTTACCGAAAGAACCAAAGAAGATGAATCATTGCAGTCACGAAAGCTTTAAATCGAAATTTAACCGCCTCTACGGGGAGGGATTCCACACATCCTTAAGATCATTCAACAGACTTCGGGATAAGAAGGCTCAACTAATCGAGTCTCTCACCTTTCTGAAGAGATGCCGCGACTCTAAGGTAATACCAACCGCATTTACACTAACCTCTGCTGTTGCAACTTCTCTCAATGCAAAACGAATTCTAGCTAGAACTAGCTTCGCTCTTATCTCGGAAAAAATCAGACTTACACGCACCGAACTCGATCAGTTAGACAAGACACTCTACAAATCACACTTAAAATTGACAGCAACAATGTCTACATCGGATTGGGAACATGTAGACAATATGACTACCTCTTCGGCTGCCACTATGTCGAACAAATGTAGGGACAATTTGATTTCCAAATTCAATCACCTCTCCAGCAAAAAATCGGATCCACACACCAAAAAGATAGACGTCAACAAAGTCGTAATTAATCGCAGTAACAGTTCCATTTCTGATGGTCTGAAATCCGTTTTAGCTAAAGGTCTAAACTTTGCTGTCACACCGAGACACTTACCGGTTAATGATATCATTGCCCATGTCGACGTTGCACTCAAGGGCTTGAGTCACATCTCTGCAGACGTAGCAAGATCTGAAATCGCTGCAACCCTCAAAAACGCTAAGTTGCCACCTAGCCACATCAGCAAAGACGAACGTTTTGAATTATCTCAATTAAAAAAGAGGGATGATATTGTCGTTCTCTCAGCCGACAAAGGCAATGCCACTGTCATCATGGACAAAACAGAATATAACAACAAAATTCAAGAACTACTCAACGATGGCAGCTATACAAAAATAAAAAGAGATCCCACCAACAGCCTGGTCACCAAAACGAACAAAATTATCTCTGATTCAACAGCATTAATTGATGAGAACAAACAGTTCTTGTTGAAACCCTCTGCTGCCAGACCACCAAGATTATATGGCCTTCCAAAGATACACAAAGAAGATACACCCCTTCGTCCCATCGTCTCTACTATCAGCTCCCCCACCTACAAACTGGCACGTTTTCTGGCTGATATACTGCGACCTTTCACTGGAAAAACCACCTCTGCGGTACTAAATTCTACTCACCTGGTATCGACAATCAAAGACATTTCCCTGTCCCCAAACGACCTGCTTGTCAGTTTTGATGTGGTGTCCTTGTTCACCAAAGTCCCGGTACCTGACACCATCGCTATCATTGAAGACCTGGTTCATCAAGGACTGCATACTGATGTAGCCCCCTGGTGAGACATTGCTTAACCAACACATACTTCACCTGGAATGAAACTTTCTACAAACAAACTGAGGGCACCCCAATGGGCTCCCCCCTATCTCCGGTTGTAGCCAACGTATTCATGGAAAAATTTGAAACTGACGCCATCCAGACTGCCACTCTACGCCCGACCTTATGGAAGAGGTACGTTGATGACACCTTTGTCATCTGGCCACATGGCCAGCCTGCTCTAGACCAATTCCGCGACCACATCAATTCCATACACCCAGCCATCAGATTTACCATGGAGGTCGAAAAAGATGGCAAACTACCCTTTCTGGATGTCTTAATTAAAAGGAGACATGATGGTTCAATGAGCCACTCTGTCTACAGGAAAGCTACCCATACAGATGCTTACTTGAAACCGGATTCCCACCACCATCCATCCCAGAAGAACTGCCTCATCAAGACTCTATACCATAGAGCCCAATGCATTTCCGACCAGGAACACATTACCAGTGAACTCAAGCACGTACACCAGGCTCTCAGGGCTAATGGCTACTCCGACTACACAATCCGCAAAGCCATCACTCCAGTCATGAAGAAGGATCCTCTTGTGGAGCCACTCAAAACCATCACCTTACCCTACATTGCAGGGGTTACTAAAAAGATCTCCAAAATCCTGAATAAACACAAGATCCAGGTCCGATTCAACACAGTACACAAAATCCGTGATTTAGTTCCATCTGTAAAAGATGCTCTTCCAGACATACAGTACCCGGGCGTTTACAAACTAAAGTGCCTCTGTGGTAGTAGCTACATTGGAGAAACCAAAAGACATATCTCGGACCGCATCCGCGAACATAAAGCAGACTTGAAACACGGTAAGACGAACTCCTCTGCCGTGGCAGATCACTGTTACAATTCAGTGGGCTCACATGAAATTGACTTCTCCAAGACGGAGGTTCTTTGCAAACCAACTGGCTACCATGAGAGATTCGTTCATGAGGCCATTCACATATACAAGCACAGAGACAATTTCAACCGAGAAGATGGATTCAGGCTTAGTAACCACTGGAAAGATGTGTTAAATCATTTCTGTTCTTAATTAATTGTAATATTACGATGACCTTCAGACCGCAGCTCTTTCGCCAGCATTGCCTCTTAATACCTCTCACACCACGGTTAATGGTATGGTTTACAACATGGAGTATACTAGGGCATCGCAGCTGTCTCTCTCCCCCTCCTCTGTTCCGACCATGGACGAACTCGTCCGTCTGAACGGGGCCCGTAGCTATCCGTGGTACGGAAATTTGAGGGTAAGAATCCACCCATTTTTTCGCCATATAGCATTGTGATATATAACGACTTATGGTTGGTAGCTTAGCTGATTGGAGAATATAGAGTTTATTGATAACATGAAGGTAATTTATATTTTAGTTTTTATTGGTTCACTATATAGTACTGTGAATAGCTCAGATGTGTAGTCATTTCTGTGACCAGTCACTAGCAAATCACCCAGTTATTTCAATGCTAAATTCGCCTAGTTATTTCAATGCTAAATTCTCCTGTTTTGATTTGTACTAAGTGCCTCGGTGAATGTGTATGCTCTGACTTCAACGTAACTATTTCTGTAGCAGTTACAAGCGAATGCCTTAATTTAGCTATTTCAATGCTAAATTATATGCTAATTCCTTTTAACAATGGGTGCCTCTGCGGATGTGTATGCTTTAACTTTTAACATAGCTATTTCTGTGACCAGTCACAAGCTAATCATTCAGCCTTTTCAATGCTAAATTTTATGCTAATTCCTTCGTCAAGGCTCTTTGTTCCTCTCACACAGCTTAAAAGCCGTGATCTGAACGTGGCTCTCTCACTCCAGCGCTGTCCTACCAGACAGTCTCGCTCCCTTCACCTGATGAAGGCCGCTTGTGTTGTGGCCGAAACGTCGTGAGAATATTATTGTGTTATTTTATTTTATCAATTTATTATTTTATTCTCATTCTACGTGACTTTACCGAAAGAACCAAAGAAGATGAATCATTGCAGTCACGAAAGCTTTAAATCGAAATTTAACCGCCTCTACGGGGAGGGATTCCACACATCCTTAAGATCATTCAACAGACTTCGGGATAAGAAGGCTCAACTAATCGAGTCTCTCACCTTTCTGAAGAGATGCCGCGACTCTAAGGTAATACCAACCGCATTTACACTAACCTCTGCTGTTGCAACTTCTCTCAATGCAAAACGAATTCTAGCTAGAACTAGCTTCGCTCTTATCTCGGAAAAAATCAGACTTACACGCACCGAACTCGATCAGTTAGACAAGACACTCTACAAATCACACTTAAAATTGACAGCAACAATGTCTACATCGGATTGGGAACATGTAGACAATATGACTACCTCTTCGGCTGCCACTATGTCGAACAAATGTAGGGACAATTTGATTTCCAAATTCAATCACCTCTCCAGCAAAAAATCGGATCCACACACCGAAAAGATAGACGTCAACAAAGTCGTAATTAATCGCAGTAACAGTTCCATTTCTGATGGTCTGAAATCCGTTTTAGCTAAAGGTCTAAACTTTGCTGTCACACCGAGACACTTACCGGTTAATGATATCATTGCCCATGTCGACGTTGCACTCAAGGGCTTGAGTCACATCTCTGCAGACGTAGCAAGATCTGAAATCGCTGCAACCCTCAAAAACGCTAAGTTGCCACCTAGCAACATCAGCAAAGACGAACGTTTTGAATTATCTCAATTAAAAAAGAGGGATGATATTGTCGTTCTCTCAGCCGACAAAGGCAATGCCACTGTCATCATGAACAAAACAGAATATAACAACAAAATTCAAGAACTACTCAACGATGGCAGCTATACAAAAATAAAAAGAGATCCCACCAACAGCCTGGTCACCAAAACGAACAAAATTATCTCTGATTCAACAGCATTAATTGATGAGAACAAACAGTTCTTGTTGAAACCCTCTGCTGCCAGACCACCAAGATTATATGGCCTTCCAAAGATACACAAAGAAGATACACCCCTTCGTCCCATCGTCTCTACTATCAGCTCCCCCACCTACAAACTGGCACGTTTTCTGGCTGATATACTGCGACCTTTCACTGGAAAAACCACCTCTGCGGTACTAAATTCTACTCACCTGGTATCGACAATCAAAGACATTTCCCTGTCCCCAAACGACCTGCTTGTCAGTTTTGATGTGGTGTCCTTGTTCACCAAAGTCCCGGTACCTGACACCATCGCTATCATTGAAGACCTGGTTCATCAAGGACTGCATACTGATGTACCCCCCCTGGTGAGACATTGCTTAACCAACACATACTTCACCTGGAATGGAACTTTCTACAAACTGAGGGCACCCCAATGGGCTCCCCTCTATCTCCGGTTGTAGCCAACGTATTCATGGAAAAATTTGAAACTGACGCCATCCAGACTGCCACTCTACGCCCGACCTTATGGAAGAGGTACGTTGATGACACCTTTGTCATCTGGCCACATGGCCAGCCTGCTCTAGACCAATTCCGCGACCACATCAATTCCATACACCCAGCCATTAGATTTACCATGGAGGTCGAAAAAGATGGCAAACTACCCTTTCTGGATGTCTTAATTAAAAGGAGACATGATGGTTCAATGAGCCACTCTGTCTACAGGAAAGCTACCCATACAGATGCTTACTTGAAACCGGATTCCCACCACCATCCATCCCAGAAGAACTGCCTCATCAAGACTCTATACCATAGAGCCCAATGCATTTCCGACCAGGAACACATTACCAGTGAACTCAAGCACGTACACCAGGCTCTCAGGGCTAATGGCTACTCCGACTACACAATCCGCAAAGCCATCACTCCAGTCATGAAGAAGGATCCTCTTGTGGAGCCACTCAAAACCATCACCTTACCCTACATTGCAGGGGTTACTAAAAAGATCTCCAAAATCCTGAATAAACACAAGATCCAGGTCCGATTCAACACAGTACACAAAATCCGTGATTTAGTTCCATCTGTAAAAGATGCTCTTCCAGACATACAGTACCCGGGCGTTTACAAACTAAAGTGCCTCTGTGGTAGTAGCTACATTGGAGAAACCAAAAGACATATCTCGGACCGCATCCGCGAACATAAAGCAGACTTGAAACACGGTAAGACGAACTCCTCTGCCGTGGCAGATCACTGTTACAATTCAGTGGGCTCACATGACATTGACTTCTCCAAGACGGAGGTTCTTTGCAAACCAACTGGCTACCATGAGAGATTCGTTCATGAGGCCATTCACATATACAAGCACAGAGACAATTTCAACCGAGAAGATGGATTCAGGCTTAGTAACCACTGGAAAGATGTGTTAAATCATTTCTGTTCTTAATTAATTGTAATATTACGATGACCTTCAGACCGCAGCTCTTTCGCCAGCATTGCCTCTTAATACCTCTCACACCACGGTTAATGGTATGGTTTACAACATGGAGTATACTAGGGCATCGCAGCTGTCTCTCTCCCCCTCCTCTGTTCCGACCATGGACGAACTCGTCCGTCTGAACGGGGCCCGTAGCTATCCGTGGTACGGAAATTTGAGGGTAAGAATCCACCCATTTTTTCGCCATATAGCATTGTGATATATAACGACTTATGGTTGGTAGCTTAGCTGATTGGAGAATATAGAGTTTATTGATAACATGAAGGTAATTTATATTTTAGTTTTTATTGGTTCACTATATAGTACTGTGAATAGCTCAGATGTGTAGTCATTTCTGTGACCAGTCACTAGCAAATCACCCAGTTATTTCAATGCTAAATTCGCCTAGTTATTTCAATGCTAAATTCTCCTGTTTTGATTTGTACTAAGTGCCTCGGTGAATGTGTATGCTCTGACTTCAACGTAACTATTTCTGTAGCAGTTACAAGCGAATGCCTTCATTTAGCTATTTCAATGCTAAATTCTATGCTAATTCCTTTTAACAATGGGTGCCTCTGCGGATGTGTATGCTTTAACTTTTAACATAGCTATTTCTGTGACCAGTCACAAGCTAATCATTCAGCCTTTTCAATGCTAAATTTTATGCTAATTCCTTCGTCAAGGCTCTTTGTTCCTCTCACACAGCTTAAAAGCCGTGATCTGAACGTGGCTCTCTCACTCCAGCGCTGTCCTACCAGACAGTCTCGCTCCCTTCACCTGATGAAGGCCGCTTGTGTTGTGGCCGAAACGTCGTGAGAATATTATTATTTTATTTTATCAATTTATTATTTTATTCTCATTCTACGTGACTTTACCGAAAGAACCAAAGAAGATGAATCATTGCAGTCACGAAAGCTTTAAATCGAAATTTAACCGCCTCTACGGGGAGGGATTCCACACATCCTTAAGATCATTCAACAGACTTCGGGATAAGAAGGCTCAACTAATCGAGTCTCTCACCTTTCTGAAGAGATGCCGCGACTCTAAGGTAATACCAACCGCATTTACACTAACCTCTGCTGTTGCAACTTCTCTCAATGCAAAACGAATTCTAGCTAGAACTAGCTTCGCTCTTATCTCGGAAAAAATCAGACTTACACGCACCGAACTCGATCAGTTAGACAAGACACTCTACAAATCACACTTAAAATTGACAGCAACAATGTCTACATCGGATTGGGAACATGTAGACAATATGACTACCTCTTCGACTGCCACTATGTCGAACAAATGTAGGGACAATTTGATTTCCAAATTCAATCACCTCTCCAGCAAAAAATCGGATCCACACACCGAAAAGATAGACGTCAACAAAGTCGTAATTAATCGCAGTAACAGTTCCATTTCTGATGGTCTGAAATCCGTTTTAGCTAAAGGTCTAAACTTTGCTGTCACACCGAGACACTTACCGGTTAATGATATCATTGCCCATGTCGACGTTGCACTCAAGGGCTTGAGTCACATCTCTGCAGACGTAGCAAGATCTGAAATCGCTGCAACCCTCAAAAACGCTAAGTTGCCACCTAGCAACATCAGCAAAGACGAACGTTTTGAATTATCTCAATTAAAAAAGAGGGATGATATTGTCGTTCTCTCAGCCGACAAAGGCAATGCCACTGTCATCATGGACAAAACAGAATATAACAACAAAATTCAAGAACTACTCAACGATGGCAGCTATACAAAAATAAAAAGAGATCCCACCAACAGCCTGGTCACCAAAACGAACAAAATTATCTCTGATTCAACAGCATTAATTGATGAGAACAAACAGTTCTTGTTGAAACCCTCTGCTGCCAGACCACCAAGATTATATGGCCTTCCAAAGATACACAAAGAAGATACACCCCTTCGTCCCATCGTCTCTACTATCAGCTCCCCCACCTACAAACTGGCACGTTTTCTGGCTGATATACTGCGACCTTTCACTGGAAAAACCACCTCTGCGGTACTAAATTCTACTCACCTGGTATCGACAATCAAAGACATTTCCCTGTCCCCAAACGACCTGCTTGTCAGTTTTGATGTGGTGTCCTTGTTCACCAAAGTCCCGGTACCTGACACCATCGCTATCATTGAAGACCTGGTTCATCAAGGACTGCATACTGATGTACCCCCCCTGGTGAGACATTGCTTAACCAACACATACTTCACCTGGAATGGAACTTTCTACAAACAAACTGAGGGCACCCCAATGGGCTCCCCCCTATCTCCGGTTGTAGCCAACGTATTCATGGAAAAATTTGAAACTGACGCCATCCAGACTGCCACTCTACGCCCGACCTTATGGAAGAGGTACGTTGATGACACCTTTGTCATCTGGCCACATGGCCAGCCTGCTCTAGACCAATTCCGCGACCACATCAATTCCATACACCCAGCCATCAGATTTACCATGGAGGTCGAAAAAGATGGCAAACTACCCTTTCTGGATGTCTTAATTAAAAGGAGACATGATGGTTCAATGAGCCACTCTGTCTACAGGAAAGCTACCCATACAGATGCTTACTTGAAACCGGATTCCCACCACCATCCATCCCAGAAGAACTGCCTCATCAAGACTCTATACCATAGAGCCCAATGCATTTCCGACCAGGAACACATTACCAGTGAACTCAAGCACGTACACCAGGCTCTCAGGGCTAATGGCTACTCCGACTACACAATCCGCAAAGCCATTACTAAAAAGATCTCCAAAATCCTGAATAAACACAAGATCCAGGTCCGATTCAACACAGTACACAAAATCCGTGATTTAGTTCCATCTGTAAAAGATGCTCTTCCAGACATACAGTACCCGGGCGTTTACAAACTAAAGTGCCTCTGTGGTAGTAGCTACATTGGAGAAACCAAAAGACATATCTCGGACCGCATCCGCGAACATAAAGCAGACTTGAAACACGGTAAGACGAACTCCTCTGCCGTGGCAGATCACTGTTACAATTCAGTGGGCTCACATGACATTGACTTCTCCAAGACGGAGGTTCTTTGCAAACCAACTGGCTACCATGAGAGATTCGTTCATGAGGCCATTCACATATACAAGCACAGAGACAATTTCAACCGAGAAGATGGATTCAGGCTTAGTAACCACTGGAAAGATGTGTTAAATCATTTCTGTTCTTAATTAATTGTAATTTTACGATGACCTTCAGACCGCAGCTCTTTCGCCAGCATTGCCTCTTAATACCTCTCACACCACGGTTAATGGTATGGTTTACAACATGGAGTATACTAGGGCTTCGCAGCTGTCTCTCTCCCCCTCCTCTGTTCCGACCATGGACGAACTCGTCCGTCTGAACAAGGCCCGTAGCTATCCGTGGTACGGAAATTTGAGGGTAAGAATCCACCCATTTTTTCGCCATATAGCATTGTGATATATAACGACTTATGGTTGGTAGCTTAGCTGATTGGAGAATATAGAGTTTATTGATAACATGAAGGTAATTTATATTTTAGTTTTTATTGGTTCACTATATAGTACTGTGAATAGCTCAGATGTGTAGTCATTTCTGTGACCAGTCACTAGCAAATCACCCAGTTATTTCAATGCTAAATTCGCCTAGTTATTTCAATGCTAAATTCTCCTGTTTTGATTTGTACTAAGTGCCTCGGTGAATGTGTATGCTTTGACTTCAACGTAACTATTTCTGTAGCAGTTACAAGCGAATGCCTTCATTTAGCTATTTCAATGCTAAATTCTATGCTAATTCCTTTTAACAATGGGTGCCTCTGCGGATGTGTATGCTTTAACTTTTAACATAGCTATTTCTGTGACCAGTCACAAGCTAATCATTCAGCCTTTTCAATGCTAAATTTTATGCTAATTCCTTCGTCAAGGCTCTTTGTTCCTCTCACACAGCTTAAAAGCCGTGATCTGAACGTGGCTCTCTCACTCCAGCGCTGTCCTACCAGACAGTCTCGCTCCCTTCACCTGATGAAGGCCGCTTGTGTTGTGGCCGAAACGTCGTGAGAATATTATTGTTATTTTATTTTATCAATTTATTATTTTATTCTCATTCTACGTGACTTTACCGAAAGAACCAAAGAAGATAAATCAGGATTACTTGTTTTACAGATGAAAAAATAGATCAGTAGACAGGGGCTGTATGCGTTTCTACGTTGTAATTTATATTCTGCACAAAGGCGACTCCACAGCAGCTGTGGCGAGGCAAGGCCGGCGATCACGAGAGCCAGATGACAGCAGATAACTCGAGAGAAGCACGCGTTATCGTCTAGCTGTGGGTGTGCTCAACTGCGCGTGTGTTTGTGGCTAAATGCGAGAATGTGGATCGGTGTGTTATTAAATTACGAGGCTGCAATAAGATCCTTGTATGTATGTCGACCTTCTGTTGCACCGTGCTTAGCCAACCGTGATAATCGGACATTACTCAATTGTATTTTACATCGAGCAATCAGCACCCCTACGTGCAGAGCAAAGCCGCTTGCAGGTGAAATGCTGAGTCGCCTTCTTATTGTGCAAAAAAAAAAGTTGCCACTGGGGGTGCCCTTTAGAAGTTCAAAGGGGATTGCATTCCTCGCAAACCACGTGGCCCAGCTTTGCCCTTGAGAGGCAGTCGCGCCGTCCAGGCATCCCAGTGTCAGCGCTGTCACCACCGTCACTATCATCATCACCGTCATTATCGTCACCATCGTCACCACCGTGACTATCGTCATCACCGTCACTATCATCACCACCAACACCATCGTTACCACCGTCACCACTTTCACCATCGTTACCACCGTCACCAACGTCACCACCCACACCATCGTTACCACCATCACCCTCCACGTGTAGGATTCACGGCATTTAAAGGGACAGGGAGTCATCTTAGATGAAAAACCATACATAGGTGTGCAGCATGCATGCACCCACCCTCTCCAACTTATCTAGACCAACAGCTCAGAAAAACTGAATTTGTGACCAAGTTGTCGTGTAGACCGGCGGTCCCCAACCTTTTTGGCACCAGGGACCAATTTCGTGGAAGACATTTTTTTCACGGAGTGGGGGGGGGTCATCATTGGGCCTTTCCCCCTTTTCAAAGAAGCTCTCCAGCGACGTTTCTTTTTTGCTCATTTTGGCGAGGGTTAGCTTGTGGGCTTTATACCAAAACTGTGACTGAGACAAGTGCGCAGTGCGGGAGAGAGGCGTGGACGGAAGTGGTAAATACAATAATGGGCAGGCCACGCGCAGACTATAATAAGTTACGGATTCCGACTTCTCATAAGGAGCGCGCAACCGAGATCCCTGGCATGCGCAGTTGACAGTAGGGTTCGCGCTCCTATGAGAATCTAATGCCGCCGCTGATCTGACAGGAGGCGGATCTCAGACGGTAATGCAAGCGATGGGGAGCGGCTGTAAATACAGATGAAGCTTCGCTCGCTCGCCCACCGCTCGCCTCCTGCTGTGCAGCCCGGTTCCTAACAGGCCACGGACCGGTACCGGTCCGCGGCCCGGGGGTTGGGGACCCCTGGTTTAAACCACAGACTCAAAGCGTTGAGAACACGTGGCTGTCCCAGCAACAGGCAGCAGTGAGACAAAGACAACTGTGGACCGGTTTCGTCTAATTAGGACTCATTAGTGCAGGACGGTAATCAATACTTTCTCTTGCCATATGCCTCTGGCAGCCCCATATATGGAGATGACCTTTACACTATGGTGACCCCATAGACAGTTGTCTAAAGGTAACAGTAATCAAATCTGTAAATGATGAGAAAACCAATCACAACAAATATAAATTATGCAGGCTGGAAACAATAGATTTCACAATGGTATCAGTGAAAATAGTATACTTGTTTTTTTACGGTAAAGTCACGTTTACACGTTCAGATACAAAAACACTCTGCATGTACCCTCCCCGAGCGAATCTAAGTAATTAAATATAAAACAAAAACAGCACCATGCATTACTGCTCTACTTTGTAGTCGCGAAAGTCTAGTGTGACAAGTCTTGATCAAATCGTGTTTATGCATATACACGTGCCTGAGTAAACATTTTAACGATGATAATCCTCTACAATTAAAAAAAACATCGCATTAATAAGATCTGTGTGTGGGAATATTTACAAGGCCTAAAAGTTGCACAGCGCATACGACTTAGGGGTCTACAGCTGTATGCACTGCCGTGCAGTTGAAATCCTTTAAATTGTGAGAAAAAATCACACGCGGGCAGAGTTATTTGTGGTTGGCGCACTGCTTTATGAACCACATATGTATTAGACAGTCACCCACAGAAGTGGATATAACAGAGCTACCTCTAATTACAAATGTAATTTTCTTCTTGATTTCCCTGCATCTGCCCTCATTCCCCTCCACCAAATAAAAAATTCTTCTGCACGAGTTATTTTCAATCTCCCCTTTAATTCTCACACTTTGCCTCTCCTCCTTCAACTCCAATGGCTTCTCGTTCACTACCGCTGTCTTTTAAAATACCTGTCGCTGGTCTTTAAACCTCTCCATGGACTTGCCCTACATAATTTTGCCTCTTTCATCTCCTTCCATGTCCTCTCTCGTCCTCTTTGATCCCAATTTTCTATCTCTGTCCCTCCTCTTTGTGCCAAATCTCATTTATGGTCCCTCTACTTAACCTTCTTCCATTCCTCCCTTAAAGCCCCACCTCTTCTCCATTGCCCATTATCTACCTCTTCTCTCCCCTTAAGCCTCCACTCCTTCTCGTCCCTACTCTTCTCCGATCCCATTACTGTCTATCGCTGTCACTTATTCCTCAAACTTTATACACCCCTGCCATCTAAATCATTCCATTCTGTCACTGCCTTGTGCTTGTTATGTCAAGAGAGAAGGCACTCTATAAATATACACCAAAGCCACCACCGCCACCACCGTCACCCACCGCCACCAAGAAAAGGAACAGATTTATTTGTTGGGTCTGGAAGCGGCCAAAGTGCAAGTCGGCCATGAAAAATTTTTACATTTAAAATTACACCGCTACCAATTAAAACATTAAACACAAACACAAAGGTTGTCTGTATAACCTCAACGGACTCCTGAGGCAAGTGCTTTTAGCGAGCAACTATGAAAGCCAGCATGGTACACAATGGGGAGGGTGGCCAGCACCATGCCTGGCCGCCTATATCTCCTGAGTAGTGATGTTTACACACCGCACCAGGTACTCATTGGAGGCTGAGTCGACCTCGGGTTAGCCCAAAACCACTTTAGTTCATCGGTACTGGTGTTGCCAAGTTCATAGCGCAATACGCGAAACACTATACAATTACCGGATAATACGCATACCCACACAGGCTTGTGCACACAGGCTTGTGCATGTGTGGGTGGGTTATTTATACAGCAGTATGCAGCATGGCAGTCAGTCGGCACCTTCCGCAATGCACGTTTGTTATTCATGAGGGTGCACATCCTGATGTATTCATTGGCTGATCACCCGAAGCCACCGTGTGAGCTGAGAGTTTCTCGATCTTACCGGGTACTCGATAGAGCTGAGAAATGCACTGCGGTCAATACTCAGTCATCATTTAGAGGTAGAGACCCAGAGATGAAGAGAATCCTTAGCAGCCCGTACATATTAATGGATAGCAGTGATGGTCCCAGCTGCTGACTTGTACACCAGGGGTGAAGAATTGAGACAAGGCTGTGGTCCCAAGATAATTTCACTCCTTCCATTTGTTTTGTATTGAGTGGCATCCTGACGGACACGACACGGTTCAGACGCGGCCACCAGCTCAAAAAACACGTACAGAACAAACCCTGCGCAGAGAAGCATGCAGAGACGCGTGCTCGAAATCACACCAAGACAGAGGAACGCGCAGATGAGAGAACATACACAGAGGTAAGATCCCTCCTCATGTTGACCATGAGAAGGAAAGAGCAACACGCAGATGAAAACGTTTCTGGAAGTGACGATGGCTGATGATCAAGAGTAACTTGGAGGGGAGGAGGAGGTGGGAAGCTCATGCACAGGAGGTGCTGGGGCCGATTGTCACAGCGCAGGCGTCACGAGAAGTGACGTTGGTTTGGGGAGGCCTTCATCAAACAGTGGATTTACCACTGGTGATGATGCCCATAATGATGATGAATGCATGGGCAGTCCACTCACATTCGTGCATAATCAGGTGCACGTCCACTCCCCTAGTCACCCCTCCACTAATCTCACTCCCCGAGTCACCCCTCCACTCACCTCACCCCCATTCCCCGAGTCACTCTCACCTCGACTTCTCCACTCTATCGCCAGTCGCCCTGAAGAGGCCCAACTCCGGAGCCTGCCCCAGTGCCACGTTCACTCTCAGCACGAACATCGTGCGGTGCCAATGGACTCGTGTCCTTTGTTGATGAAGGCCATTTAATAAAATAATGATAATTAATTATGCACACACACAGGTCACCAAAGTAGCCTCAATAGACATGTTAGGGCAAGTTGTGGAGCCTTGTGCTGTGGAACACACGAGGGGGTGGTATGTATTTTGTATGTTGAACTTCTTTTGCACGGTACATAGCCAACCGTGCTAATCGGAGGTGCAGGGGAAGGGCAACAAAGTAAGCACAAAAAGTAGTTCTAAAGAAATGAGTTTTCAATCTAGATGTAAAAGTGCACAGCTCCAGTGGCTTCTAATATCAGAAGGAAGAGCGTTCGAGACAGAAGCAGAAGCGCTGTTGAAAGCGTGATGCAGCGACCGCCTTTGTTCGATGGTTCGCCAAAATCCGCTGTGGGGATGTGACGTGGCCAACACCATGCACGCGGCCACCTTTGTATCTCCCAATTGCTGATGTTTATTATAGACACTGCACCAGGTACTCTTTAGAGGGTGAGTCGACCGAGGGAAGGTCCAGGACTGGGTCACACAGACACACACACACAGAAAAAGATGCCCTATGTCAAATCCAGAGGCTTCTAAGAAAATGGAGGTGTAAGATGGACACAGCTATTACATGGATGAAGGTGTAATACAGATATTTGTGTTAAGGTGGTGCTGCTCACCTGAAAACAATAACAAAAATCCCACCACTCATTCATCTGTTTAATCTTTGATTGGAAAACGCTGGGCGAGACCTGCGACATTCGAGTGAGCTCACCTACTCGCTCACAAACACACAACACTCAACCCAGTCAATCAACATGTTACACACCCTAAATATGACCCGCCTTGTCCTGGGGAAGACCTGCAACATGCTACTGAGCTCACCTCTTCACTCACCTACTCACCCACTATTGCTATGTCATCCACACACCCACACACTCGCTTATCTTAACAGACCTCAATAATTGACATTTAGCTCCTGAAGATATTGCTACATGCAATAAAACGCGAGTGTGTGAGTGATTGAGTGATTGATTGAATGTGTAAGTGAGCGTCTGGTTGCGTAAATGAGTGAGCATGTGAGTGCGTGTGTGAGTGTGTAAGGTGAACGGTAGTGTATCGGCGAATGTGCTGTGCTACAAATCTGGTGATCCGAGTTCAAACCTCGCTCACCAGTCTATGGGTCTCTGTATAAGTCTTTACCTCTCTGTAAGTCTATGGGTCTCTGTGTAAGTCTATACCTCTCTCTAAGTCTATGCGTGTCTGTGAGTCTACAGGTCAGGTAAGTTTACTGGTCTCTGTGTGAGTCCATGGGTCTCAATGTGAGTTCATGGGTATCTGTTATCATCATCTGTGTTTGAATGAGTCGATGGCTCTGTGTGATTGACTCCAAGTCTCTCTGTTCGAGTGAGTTTATGGCTTTCTGTGCGAGTCTATGTCTACGTGACTTTACCGAAATAACCAAAGAGTAATTCCTGCAGTCACGAAAGTGCCAAATCAAGTTGGAGTCTATGTCTCTCTGTGTAAGTGAGTACAACATATCCTTGCTTAACGCGGGGGTTGCGTTGTCGAAAATTGCTGCTTAAAGCTATTTTACGTCAAGCAGAAAACTTTTCTACAAGGAAAAACGGTAAAGGGGGAGACTCCATTTTAGCACAATATAACTTTTATAATTATTTTTAATTGAGAGTACAGTACACTGTTTTCTATGTTTATTTTAAATGTGTTGTGTATATGTAGAAGATCTATATTATAATCTTTATTTATACTGGAGGAATCTAAAAAGCCCTTTTTCACAGATTTCCAGTTGGGATGGTACAGAAAGTTACAAGAACAAACGATGCAACAACACAATCGAAGTGAAAAGTATAGGAAAGGTAAGCAAATCACAAAAAAATAAAAATAAACTATTTTTATCTTACCTAGTAAAGCCCTCTAAGCTATTAGCTTCTATTTCAGAAGCGAACTGGCCACAAATTATAGATGAATGAAGTAGCTTATGACGTGGAAATTTATAGCAGCCAAATAATAATAAAAAATTGTGTTACATTCATCAATATACATACAAAGGACGTGAAAGGGAGATATGATGAGTGAAAACTATAAGGGAGTGAGTGAGATGACACTACACACAGATGCTGGAACAAAGGCTGAGGAAGAGGATGACACGCCACGTAACAAAGTGCACACCGGTACAGCATCAGCTCCCAGCAATACAGAACAACGCTGCCAACACCCACACCACTCATAAGAGCAGCCCGTCATGTGCTACTCGAGTTATAGTGGGTGTGGTGTGCGCTAAGCGAAACACATTACATAAAAGACGAGGATGTACTGCATATAGTCCTCTACGTGAGTGAGTCTATGTCTCTCTGTGTGAGTCTGTGCGAGTGACTCTATGGTTCTCTGTGTGGGTTAATCAATGGTTCTCTGTTTGAGTGAGTCTATGTGTCTCCATGTGAGTGAGTCTATGGCTCTGTGTCAGTGAGACTTTGGCTCTCTGTGTGAGTGCTCTCTCTGAGTGAGTCTATGGCTCTCTGTGGGAGTAAGTGGGTCTCTAAGGCCACCACCATCTTGCTCCCTGCCCAGTGCGTCCACCTGGTTGAGCTGCAGGAGTCTATTGTCCACCGCTCCAGACCGCACAGATATCCAGACGTCCACCTCCAGCACAGACACCGGCAGATTCTTAAAATTGGTTGTGGAAGTAAGGACACGAGAGGGGTAATAGTCAACCACCATTACCACCATCAATACCACCATTACAACCACCAAAATCACCGCTATCGTTAACACAACCATCAATATCACCACCTCCACCACAACGATCACAATCAAAATTACAATCACAATACTCTTTGGTTCTTTCGGTAAAGTCATGTCGGTAGAAAAAATAATAGATCACGACGTTTCGATCGCAACACAAGCAACCATCATCAGGTGAAAAAATATAGCGAGAAAGCTGCTGAAACACGAAGTTATATTGGCTTGAGATAAGCTCAGCCCAAGGGTAAGTGGGCGGGGCTAGAGGTAGAATTTGCATGTAAATACAACACCACATCGTGGAAAAGGAAAGAGAGACACAGACACCGAGAGGCATCCACACACAGAGAGAGGCACACACAAAGAGACACACGAGAGACACATATAGAGAAAAACACACCGGCAGAGAGAGATACCCACACAGACAGATGCAGAGAGAGATAGACACAGAGAGAATTACATAATTGCCCATGAATTACTATGGTGTGACAATGCCAATTACCAATGTCAAAGGGAACATCAATGAATGGTAAATGTGGGGTAATATCCCCAGAGGAGCATGTAGACTACATAAAAAATTAAAATAATCAGGCAATATAATATCACATATGGGTTCAGTTTAAAGTTTACTTATGACAAATAATACTGAAATAATTGTGCTCCATAGATTATCTTAATGGTTAAGTTACATAAACATCACGGAATCACTTAAGCTGACCATTTAAAAAGACATTAATTCCAAGATGTTGAGCAAAGGAAATTGTATGGAAGTTCATCTCACACCAAGTACATGTTACTATAAAGCTAAATCTGCATAGTTCTCGATCAGCAAAGTCGCAAACATGTTTTACCACAAGCAAGGAGTTCGGTGTAAAGCTGTTAAGCAAATTAACCACTGCACACGGTTGTAAAGCTCTCTGCCTCAAAGACAGCACTTTACCAAGTGTCACGACGCAGCTGCACACGCCACATGACAATAGGCGGAGTGAGTGAATCTAAGGAGACACTGACCCTGTCAAAGGGGATTCATGTCTAAAGCATTTGTGGCTGGTGCTACACATTTCTAACGTGATTAGCCATTTAGCTGATCTATCATTTGTGGACAGGTCGCTTCTGGAAAACAGCCACATAGCTCAGTGGGTCTCACCTGGTAAAATAAAAAATAGTTTATAGAGTTCGTTCTACCTTAACGCGTGTTTTCATAACGCCATTTGGATATGGCACGATGGATGTATTAGGGAACACGTTTTATAACACGGATGCTAAGTGGTTGAGTCAACAGAACCACGTCGCGCGAGTAGGAATGTGCGGTTGTACGGCTGCCTGGGCACAGCGTCACACGAGGCATTGGGATGCTGCTGGATGCTTCCTGATGCTCCCCACGCGCCTCAGTCTTTGTTCAGCCGACACACGCATCTCACGCTGTTATCACGGACTGTGCTTTACCCTGTATTAGTCATTGTAACGAGGGAGTTTACACAACGCGGTGTTATTCAGCAACGCAACTATCGCGTTATAGAACACTGCAGTAAATATTGTCGCGGTGTGGAAGGAGCAATGAACGTCATCTTGTGGCATGGAAAGGCATCGCAGCCCTAGCGAGCAGCCAGAGACAAAGCCTGCACGCACGGCAAAGTTGTGATTGACCCGGGGACTATTAGCAAGTGACACGTATGGACTAATGGTTACTCTAAATGACGATGTTGACGTTGGTTATAACGTGCTACAAATATGCTGAACGCAACATCGCATTAGCTCTGACAAATAGCGGACTTTTTTTAAGTTATCGTTTACAATGGTTAATTTGTATATCATGCCAAGTGAGTAATTTGCGTGTGGACCCTGACAGCGGCACTCAATGTCCAACTCTTGCGAATGCTCTCAGGGGATCTTTACCGTGCGCTGCGTTCACTCACTCAGCCCCAATCTCCCTGTCGTGAACTCACCACTCACCCACTCACTCACCTCACCCTTCAACTCACTCACCCTCCTCACCTATTAATTCTCCTCATTAACTCACTCACCCTGCAATCCACTCCCTCACCCCCCCCTCCATCACCCGGCACTCACCGCCTGTCCGTGACCACCTCTCCCGTGCCTACAACCACAAACACCACCACCACCTCTCCCGTGCCTACAACCACAAACACCACCACCACCTCTCCCGTGCCTACAACCACAAACACCACCACCACCTCTCCCGTGCCTACAACCACAAACACCACCACCACCTCTCCCGTGCCTACAACCACAAACACCACCACCACCTCTCCCGTGCCTACAACCACAAACACCACCACCACCTCTCCCGTGCCTACAACCACAAACACCACCACCACCACCTCCTGCTCCTGCTGCTGTCGCGGTCTCCGCGTGGCGCCGCGGGCCCAGGGGGAGGCCTCGCGGCCCAAGAGCGGCGCCACGGCTCCCCCCCTCCCGCTCCTGGCCCCTCCCCCTCGTCCCTCCTGGCCCCTCCCTCTCGTCCCTCCTGGCCCCTCCCCCCCTCCCGCTCCTGGCCCCTCCCCCTCGTCCCTCCTGGCCCCTCCCCCTCGTCCCTCCTGGCCCCTCCCCCTCGTCCCTCCTGGCCCCTCCCCCTCGTCCCCCCTGGCCCCTCCCCCTCGTTCCTCCTGGCCCCTCCCCCTCGTCCAGCCTGGCCCCTCCCCCTCGTCCCTCCTGGCCCCTCCCCCTCGTCCCTCCTCCTTCCGCTCGCGACGTGGAGTGATCTCGCCCCCCCACCGCCCATTGTAAGAATGGCGGGAAGCGGTCGCGGGGCCGACCGTGCGCCGCCTCTCGCGTGATTGGCTCGCTTCGCGTCACGTGGGGCAGGCGGAAGAAGAGTATGGGGGAGGATTTTATTTTTCAATTTAAAGCTTTCGTGACTGCAATGATTCATCTTCTTTGGTTCTTTCGGTAAAGTCACGTAGAATGAGAATAAAATAATAAATTGATAAAATAAAATAACACAATAATATTCTCACGACGTTTCGGCCACAACACAAGCGGCCTTCATCAGGTGAAGGGAGCGAGACTGTCTGGTAGGACAGCGCTGGAGTGAGAGAGCCACGTTCAGATCACGGCTTTTAAGCTGTGTGAGAGGAACAAAGAGCCTTTACGAAGGAATTAGCATAAAATTTAGCATTGAAAAGGCTGAATGATTAGCTTGTGACTGGTCACAGAAATAGCTATGTTAAAAGTTAAAGCATACACCTCCGCAGAGGCACCCATTGTTAAAAGGAATTAGCATAGAATTTAGCATTGAAATAGCTAAATTAAGGCATTCGCTTGTAACTGCTACAGAAATAGTTACGTTGAAGTCAGAGCATACACATTCACCGAGGCACTTAGTACAAATCAAAACAGGAGAATTTAGCATTGAAATAACTAGGCGAATTTAGCATTGAGCTATTCACAGTACTATATAGTGAACCAATAAAAACTAAAATATAAATTACCTTCATGTTATCAATAAACTCTATATTCTCCAATCAGCTAAGCTACCAACCATAAGTCGTTATATATCACAGTGCTATATGGCGAAAAAATGGGTGGATTCTTACCCTCAAATTTCCGTACCACGGATAGCTACGGGCCCCGTTCAGATGGACGAGTTCGTCCATGGTCGGAACAGAGGAGGGGGAGAGAGACAGCTGCGAAACCCTAGTATACTCCATGTTGTAAACCATACCATTAACCGTGGTGTGAGAGGTATTAAGAGGCAATGCTGGCGAAAGAGCTGCGGTCTGAAGGTCATCGTAAAATTACAATTAATTAAGAACAGAAATGATTTAACACATCTTTCCAGTGGTTACTAAGCCTGAATCCATCTTCTCGGTTGAAATTGTCTCTGTGCTTGTATATGTGAATGGCCTCATGAACGAATCTCTCATGGTAGCCAGTTGGTTTGCAAAGAACCTCCGTCTTGGAGAAGTCAATGTCATGTGAGCCCACTGAATTGTAACAGTGATCTGCCACGGCAGAGGAGTTCGTCTTACCGTGTTTCAAGTCTGCTTTATGTTCGCGGATGCGGTCCGAGATATGTCTTTTGGTTTCTCCAATGTAGCTACTACCACAGAGGCACTTTAGTTTGTAAACGCCCGGGTACTGTATGTCTGGAAGAGCATCTTTTACAGATGGAACTAAATCACGGATTTTGTGTACTGTGTTGAATCGGACCTGGATCTTGTGTTTATTCAGGATTTTGGAGATCTTTTTAGTAACCCCTGCAATGTAGGGTAAGGTGATGGTTTTGAGTGGCTCCACAAGAGGATCCTTCTTCATGACTGGAGTGATGGCTTTGCGGATTGTGTAGTCGGAGTAGCCATTAGCCCTGAGAGCCTGGTGTACGTGCTTGAGTTCACTGGTAATGTGTTCCTGGTCGGAAATGCATTGGGCTCTATGGTATAGAGTCTTGATGAGGCAGTTCTTCTGGGATGGATGGTGGTGGGAATCCGGTTTCAAGTAAGCATCTGTATGGGTAGCTTTCCTGTAGACAGAGTGGCTCATTGAACCATCATGTCTCCTTTTAATTAAGACATCCAGAAAGGGTAGTTTGCCATCTTTTTCGACCTCCATGGTAAATCTGATGGCTGGGTGTATGGAATTGATGTGGTCGCGGAATTGGTCTAGAGCAGGCTGGCCATGTGGCCAGATGACAAAGGTGTCATCAACGTACCTCTTCCATAAGGTCGGGCGTAGAGTGGCAGTCTGGATGGCGTCAGTTTCAAATTTTTCCATGAATACGTTGGCTACAACCGGAGATAGGGGGGAGCCCATTGGGGTGCCCTCAGTTTGTTTGTAGAAAGTTCCATTCCAGGTGAAGTATGTGTTGGTTAAGCAATGTCTCACCAGGGGGGGTACATCAGTATGCAGTCCTTGATGAACCAGGTCTTCAATGATAGTGATGGTGTCAGGTACCGGGACTTTGGTGAACAAGGACACCACATCAAAACTGACAAGCAGGTCGTTTGGGGACAGGGAAATGTCTTTGATTGTCGATACCAGGTGAGTAGAATTTAGTACCGCAGAGGTGGTTTTTCCAGTGAAAGGTCGCAGTATATCAGCCAGAAAACGTGCCAGTTTGTAGGTGGGGGAGCTGATAGTAGAGACGATGGGACGAAGGGGTGTATCTTCTTTGTGTATCTTTGGAAGGCCATATAATCTTGGTGGTCTGGCAGCAGAGGGTTTCAACAAGAACTGTTTGTTCTCATCAATTAATGCTGTTGAATCAGAGATAATTTTGTTCGTTTTGGTGACCAGGCTGTTGGTGGGATCTCTTTTTATTTTTGTATAGCTGCCATCGTTGAGTAGTTCTTGAATTGGGGGAGGAGCTGCGCGGTTAGGGGCGGGGCCGTGGAGTCACGTGGTTGGCAATGATTGACAATAAGTGGGCAGGGATGACTGTTACGTCATAGTGTACGTCACATCCGGTATAGACGTTAGTATAAATAACGCCCCTTCGTGACGTGCATCACACTTGCCTCTGTCCCGCGTGCCGTCAACACGAGCTGAGCATGGCGCTGCTGATCGTTGGCGTTCTGCTCTTGGCCCTGCTTGGGATGGGGATCTTCATTTATCTTCGTTTTACGCTTTCCATCTCAGACTTTCACCGCGAGACCACGACGCTGCAAAGGGAGATGATGGGCCAGCAGAATGTGGAGCTCTGTCAGAAGAACAAGACGATCCATCTGAAGCTACAGCAGCAGTAGGAGGAGTTAATGGATAACCGAGAGACTCTCCAGAGAGAGAACAGGGGCCTGGTTCAACAGCTTAAAGAGCACCAGTTGGAGCTGGAGTCCACGAGAGTGCCTTGCTGCGAGCGTGCGTCTCTCCGTGCGGATTTTCTCCGAGACTGCAATGCAGCACAGCGGCAAATGTCGCTGCGCTGTAAAAAGGAAGGTCTCCGTAGGTCGCTGCGCATCCACCTGAGGGAGTTGAACTTCCTGAATCCACAGAGAGGGCAGAAGCAGTTTAGGCTGCGCGGGAAGCTGGCGCGTCACGAGGAAAAGTGGCACGGCGAAGAGAAGATGCGCAAAGAGTGCCGGCATCTCAGTAGACAGCTGAAAGAGCTGAAATGCGCCAATTCTCAAATGTACAAAGATGCCACCACCACCAACGCCACTGCCACCGCCGCTGCCACAGCTGCCACCACCGCCACCAAGCTCAAGAAATGAAGAGATGTATTAATTGGGTCCGAAAATGGCTGAAACGCAAGTCGACCATTTAAAAACATTGGGGCAATTTTGAAAATGACACCGCCCCAATTAAAACATTATTCACAAAGACAAACGTTCCCCGTATAGAATCATGAGACTATTTGGGCAAGTTGCTATTAGCAAGGAGCAGCACCTAAGAAGGCCTCCACAATACAATCACAAGCACAAACACAAAGGTCCCCCATGTAGCCTCAACACACTGTTGGGGAAAGTGTTGTACAATATATATTTATCTATGTTTAACTTATTTTGCATCACATGTAGTCAACCATACCAATGGGAGGTGTTGTTAATGAATAGTACAACTTTTGGATTCCATTACAGAGAATCGTTAGTAAGTCGAACAGTTCATAAGTCTGAATAAAATAGTGTACTGTATTTAAAGTCACATACTGGAAGTGTTGTAAAATGTATTA
Organism: Petromyzon marinus; assembly: GCF_048934315.1. NCBI lineage: Eukaryota > Metazoa > Chordata > Hyperoartia > Petromyzontiformes > Petromyzontidae > Petromyzon > Petromyzon marinus. The sequence continues at coordinate 24,780,103 of NC_133745.1, read as the reverse complement.
CGGTTTAACCAAAAATTGGAAGCATTGTTAAAGTCATAACACGGAATATTATACATTTGCAAATAATACTGTAATAAATACTGTATGGTAAACAAAAAATAAAGTTACGTAAATAGAAAAAAATGTTTTTATTGTCACTTACCTTGAGTCTGGATGTGGGCCCGTTTGTCGGGAGGGGGCATAATGAGTCCCCATAACTGCACACGGGGGGGTTGGGGGTGAACGCCCGCAAGCACACAAACACACAACAGCGACAGTCATCCCCCGAATAGCCTAACCAGAATGTTGGGGCAAGTGCTGTTAGCCAGCAGCGCCTATGAAGGCTGGAATGTCGCACGAGGGGGTGCGTGGACAGCACCACGCCCGGCTGCCTTTGTCTCCCCAGTGGTGATATTTACACACCACACCAGGCACTTATTTGAGGCTGAGTCGATCGACGGAAAGCCCAGCAACCATTAATATAATCGTTAAAGGTGTTGGTCGTGAGTGGGAATCGAACTGGGATCGGTGGGATGGTAGACAGTGTTCACCATTGCACTATCTCTCTCCACACACACACTCACAGGGGTATATGCGTCCGTCCACACACGCACAACAACAAGACAATAATCGCCGTTTGCCCCTAAGTGGCAGTAACATCACCACAGCGCTTGTGCGGTGCTTGGTGCATTTTGAGGTCACTTGAAGTGTCGAAGGCTGGCTGGCAGGAAGTCATGAATAGACACAGGTACCATGGGTTGACTTAAGGTGATGACGGGCAGATGCAAAAGCCATGCTCCCCACTGTGCCAACTTTCAGTGTTTCAGTCGTATAAGCGCTCTGCTCATTGTTATGAGTGTCGCTCCGCTGCCCTACGCTATTGCTGGAGGGCAACTGCCTCCACCTCCCCAGTAGAGTCTTTCATGAACCTCCTCCACATAGGCCTATCGCGACACTGCTGCTACCAGTCATCAGCAAGTTCAATCAGCTCCACATCCTTCTGTACCACATCAGTCCATCTCTTCTGTAGCCCATGCCGCGCCTGTTTAGCATGATCTATCCGCCCAAATTGAAGCTGCTTGGGGATGCGGTGACAGTGCAAATAGACTTCATGACCCAGCCAATGGAGCCTGACTTGTCGGAAGGGCCCACTGATGAGCCTTTGTCCAGATATTTCAGGAAATTTTGGCCTCCTCACACAGTCCAGTCTGGTTAAACCCTGGATAGATCGTAGGCAGGCTATGGACCGAATGTTTCAAATCATTGCAGATAATCCTATAGAGAGAAATAAGGGAAGGCATAACTGTGGTCCGGAAGACATGAAGGTTTGTATGGAGTAACAGATCAGGTAGCTTCCATACAATGTTATGCAGCTGATGAAAATATAATGCTGCTCGAATTATTTTAAATGAGACCTCGGCTCCCAAAACGGACTTGATCATCAGCACACTGCCCAAGTACGGAAATATCTCCACTGTCTCCACAACTGCCTCAAAATACATGGGGAATTGAGGGAGGGGAGCATTTTGATGATGTAAAATACCCAGGGAGGTGATTTGTTTTTGTGGGGCTGATGGTAACGGCCCATATTTTAGTAGCATGTTCCGTGTTTAGATGGAGTGTCTCCAACTCCTCCTTAGAGTGGGCAGTAATCACCAGATCATCCGCATTCATAAAATGGTTTAACAATAGAGAGCCATACCATGACCGGACTCGTGCATCGATCAGCCTCCCATTATATCTATACCAGATTTAAATTCTACTGGTACATCCATGGAAATCGTCTCATTACTAAGTAGTCAACGAAATATGTTAAGTCGTGTTGGGGCCAGAGGACATCCATGTCGCACATTACTCACATATTCTATCATCCCTTAACTCCATTATATCGATTTCCCATGAGACACAGCAGTTGTTTTTCTATTGTTTATATATGCTTTTCATTACAGTAACTCTGTTTTTATTTAGCTTTTGTTATTTTGGTGATCCAGGTCTCTCTTGCAAATGAGAATCATCCTAGTCTCTTTAGTTCTCGCCTGTTTTAACTAAATAAATTACTACTTACTCACTCCATTATGAACTCACCCACTTCCCTTACTTTATGACTCACATAAATACGTCCTCTCCTTCCTCATGAGTCATATATTGACCTGATAACCTAGGCAATCACCTGATCATTCACTGTGCCAACATCACTCATGCACTGTTCTCACAATCTCACCAATGACCTACTCATCCCATCACTCACTGCCTTACTCACCATCCGCTTCCCTCATTGACCCACTGGTAAAATGGAAATACGCAGTCTAACACTCACGTGTTTAAAGAAGCTCCTTCGCACGTTAGCTTTTCTAGATGATTTATTTCACGATAACGTATTTACAACGCAAAAGTACGACTCACATGAACCTTACCTCGTACAGTACCCTGCATCTGTTTCCACCCATCAACACTGACACCACTATAACCTTTGCCATTTAAGAGAAAGGAAGTAGAAGACGGTTGAGTCTGCTGGAAGAATGTACCAGGGAAACTGCTGGAAGCTGCCAGGGCGAGGCTGAGTGGGTAGAAAAGGGAGAGCGAGGCCCGCAATTGGGGCGCTAGCTCGGAGACTGAAGGACGACTGCAGGTGGATGACATAGGGGCCGACTGTTGGATATCTACATGGTGGAAACCATTAAGAAAGACTGTTCGAGATGAATGTAGTGGAAAACACTGGGGCTGCAGATAGTCATACCCTTGTGAAGCGTGTGAGTTGCACTCTCTTCTCAAAAATGGAACCTGCAAAGAAGCTTCTGGTGGCAGTGGTGGGATACAGTCTACAAGTTCAAGAAGGAAGACCCGCCGAAGAGCTCCTGCAGAGGACGAGTCATCAACCCTAAGCGCTCCGGGTTTTTGAGACTCGGCAAATGGCGCGAGTGAGAGCCGGACCCCGTTGGCAGCCAAGTTCCCGATGGAAGTGGATGCTCCGCTAAAGACCCAAGAACCAGCATCGCCGAACAAAGAAAATTGGCGGCAGCTGTTGGACAGGTTGGACCACCTTACCTCAGTGGTGGATCGACTGATAATTTCGATGATGAAGAAAAGAGAAAAGGAAGGAACAGGTAGTGCACGGCTTAAGCCAGATCAATCTCCACCATGGACCGCAATGGCGAGGAGAAAGTGCCATAGGGCAGCAGCCATCGCTTCCCCCCGTCGAGCAGCAGGCGGGAACCAATCAAATGACTCAACCACAACTAGAAGCTGTTCAACAGACCTTAACCACCATGCAGAAAAATACGGGAGGCGATTGGATTGCATTCATCAAAAGATTTGAAGCAGCTGTCAGAGTCAGCCGATTGATTGACGACGAAGTGCTACGATTGCTTCCTACGGTGTTGGATGACAGAGCACTATTGGCCTTCTTTATGATCCCGGAAAATCAACCTGCCACAACCCAACACGGTTGTCAAGGGATGGCCGATGTTTTCTGTCCTGCGTCCAGCACAAGGCAGCAATGTTCGGCCTGGAGAAGAGGAGAGAGCGAGCCACTGATGGCTTATAGAAGTACCTTGCAAGCGGTTGCAGATGTGGCATTTTCAACGATGGACATGACAACCTGAAACGTGCTAGTGGTGGAGCGGCTACAAACTCTTCTCTATCAAAGTGGCATTACATTGCCGATTGTGCCAGAGAGGGAGCAAACTTCAATGTAGTTTGCTAAATGCCTCTGGGCACACACAGATCCCAGGGCACCATGTGAAGTAGCAGCCCATGTGACAAGGGTGATGGAGAATGGAGGAGCAGGAGGACCAACGGAGCCAACAGGGACAGCAACAACAGGGACCGCCGCAATGCCCAGCATGGAGGGTGATCTGCAGGCGACCTTGAAAGAGATGGCTGTTGCCATCCAGGGGTTCAACGATTCAAGGTGTCAACTACAGCATCAGCGACCATGGCACAACCACGGAGGAATCCAGGACCATGCGGTGATATATTGCTACAACTGCGGGAGGTCGGGCCACATCGCGAGCGGTTGCCGAGGGGAAGTCATCCCGAGACAACCAAGAAACACCCAGGGGTGTCGCCTGTACACCCAGCCAGATCACACGTGCACCTCATTTCCAAAACCCTCATCACCAACATCACTAGCACACCACTCGATCACATCGACCTGGAGTGAAACAACAGGGAAAATTGGGCCAACATCTCGGGATAAGTGGAAAAAGTTAGTGAGATCGGTCGTAGCAGCAGCGACAGGAGCAGCATGGTGTAAACCGACCCTCCCTGACTCGCCGAGACAGGTGATGTCAATAAACACAGCAATGATAGAAAATGATGTACCACCCGCAGATCATGATCTTGGGCTGATAAGGACCGAATGAATCCGATTGCAAAAATAGGATGAAATTATAGTCATTGGCTGCACAGGCAGCTGAATGTGCTCAAACTGGTCAAAAGGGGGAGCCATTCATCCCATGGCGAGGTCTCCTGATGAGGTGGGACATGAAGATGCAGCGTTGTTGCCTAGTGGTGCAAAAACCCTTGCAAAACAGTTGCTACTAGAAGTGCACGCCAAACAACAAATGCACTTGGTCCACCGAAACACATTGCTCACACTGCAGGCTCGATATTTTTGGCCAGTGATGTCAAAAGATGTACGCGAGCGGGTAATCATTGTCAGGAGTGTGCAAAAAGGAAACCTGCTCCCCATCCTATACAGCCTCCAATGCAGTCGATCGCAGTGGTGAGGGTAAACGAACTAGTAACGTTGGATATCCTGGGTGCATTTCCTAAAACAGCAAGGATAAAAAAAAAATATTTGCTCGAGGGGATGGAGTATTGCACACACTGGCTCGTTGCATGGCCAATACATGACCAAACGGCTGCAATAATAGCAGAAGCCTTTCTCCATGGCTATGTATTGGACAAGGGCCCCACTGAGAAACGTCTAACAGGCCAGGGTCAGAATTTTTCTACTAATCTGTTGCGAGAGGTTTGTAATATCGTGGGTACTAAGAAAATTCGAACGCCACCGTACCACCTGCAGTGTGATGGACAAGTAGATAGGCTTAACCGCACGCTGTCTGCAATGTTGTGCCATGTTGTAAATGGTGATCAGATGGACTGGGACTTGCACATCCCAGGGGTCCTAGGGGCATATTGTAGAGTGCCACATGCATCGGCCGGGCTCTTCCCCTTCGTTTGGATGTAGGGGAGAGACCCTGAGCCACCTATTGAGGACCAACTGGTGGCTTTCCCTGATAAAGTTGTGTCGTCGCCAACCTCCCTCAGACTGCCACTAAAAAAGCTATGTGAAGCTCGTGAAGCCGCGATAGCAGAGTCAGGCAGATCGCAAATAGCAAACAAACGGTTGCGGAAAAGAACGGAGACGCCTGTACCCTTTGAACAGGTTGATCGGGCCTGGTTACACTGTCCTGAGGTCCGGGTTAGAAAATCCGCCAAACTACACCATCCTTTGCAAAGCCCAGTGGAATTGTTAAAATCCTCTGCCCGCAAAGTGTTCGCATCCAAATCGGACGCCAGAGATGGGTGGTTAATCCGAGTCACCCTAAACCAGGGGTCGGGAACCTATGGCTCGCGAGCCAGATGTGGCTCTTTTGATGATTGCATATGGCTCGCAGATAAAACAAAATATTCTCACTTGTTTTAATCCATCCATCGATTTTTCACTGCGCATGTCCTGTTCAGGGCTGCAGGAGCAATTGTCCATTATTTTAATTGGATGATACTGGCCTACGTTTGCCGTTGCTGGGTAAAACAGGTAAACGCCCCCTTTTGAATCAGTCTGAGACTGCGTCTGCTCGGTCATTAGCTCAAAGCTAACCCTTCGACGAAGAAGATGGCGAAAAGAAAAAAAGACGACGAGTATCGTACATTTCAGGACGAATGGACCGAAGAATTCGCCTTTGTGGAGAGAGCGGGTTCTGCGGTGTGTCTAATTTGCAATGACAAAATTACATCGTTGAAACGGTCGAATGTAAAGCGGCACTTCGACACGCGCCACGCTACCTTTGCATCAAAATACCCTGCGGGAGACAGCAGAAAGAAAGCGTGCCAAGAGCTTCTGAGCAGGGTGCAAGCTAGCCAGCAGCAACTCCGCGTATGGACCCGGCAAGGTGACTATAATTCGGCTAGCTTTGCTGGTTCTTTAGCAATAGTGAGGAACGGAAAACCATTCACAGATGGCGAGTATGCTAAAACGTTCATGCTGGATGTAGCCAATGAACTTTTTGATGATCTTCCGAACAAAGACAAGATAATCAAACGGATACAAGACATGCCTCTGTCGGCAAGAACTGTTCATGATCGTACCATCGTGATGGCAAACAAAGTGGAGGAAACGCAAGTGAAGGACATAAATGCAGCGCCGTTCTTTTCTCTGGCTTTGGATGAGTCAACAGACGTGATCCATTTGTCGCAGTTCAGCGTGATTGCAAGATATGCTGTTGGTGACACACTGCGCGAAGAAAGTCTTGCTGTTCTGCCATTAAAAGGGTCCACAAGAGGTGAGGATTTATTCAAGTCTTTCATGGAGTTTGCTCAAGAAAAAAGTCTACCTATGGATAAACTTCTCTCAGTGTGTACTGATGGTGCTCCGTGTATGGTGGGGAAAAACAAAAGATTTGTGGCACTTCTCCGTGAACATGAAAATAGACCCATCCTAAGTTTCCATTGCATTATACACCAGGAGGCACTTTGTGCTCAGATGTGTGACAGGCAGTTTGGCGAAGTGATGTCGCTGGTCATTCGTGTGATCAACTTTATTGTTGCCCAAGCCTTAAATGATCGCCAGTTTAAAACACTGCTGGATGAAGTTGTAAATAACTATCCTGGTCTGCTTTTGCACAGCAATGTGCGTTGGTTGTCAAGAGGGAAGGTGCTTAGCCGTTTTGCGGCTTGCCTGAACGAAATCCGGACTTTCCTTGAAATGAAAGGCGTCGGGCATCCTGAGCTAGCCGACACCGAGTGGCTCCTCAAGTTTTACTATCTCGTAGATCTGACTGAACATCTGAACCAGCTCAACGTGAAAATGCAAGGCATTGGAAATACAGTGTTATCCCTTCAACAAGCTGTATTTGCTTTTGAAAACAAGCTGGAGCTTTTTATCACGGATCTTGAAACAGGTCGTTTACTACATTTTGAAAAACTGAGCCAATTTAAAGATGCATGCACAGCAAGTGAGCCCATTCAAAACCTTGATCTCCACCAGCTAGCTGGCTGCACATCCAGTCTCCTACAGTCCTTCAAAGCACGCTTTGGAGAATTTCGTGAGCACACTCGTCTTTTTAAGTTCATCACCCATCCAAACGAGTGTTCACTGAACACAGCCGACCTGAATTACATCCCTGGTGTCTCCGTCAGAGATTTTGAAGCAGAAGTGGCTGACCTGAAGGCCTCAGACATGTGGGTGAATAAGTTCAAGTCACTGAATGAAGATTTGGAAAGAATCACACGACAGAAAGCGGAGTTGGCGAGCAAGCACATGTGGACAGAAATGAAAAAACTCCAACCCGAAGACCAGCTGATTCTCAAAACTTGGAACGCGCTTCCTGTCACATACCACACACTGCAGCGTGTGAGTATTGCTGTATTGACCATGTTTGGATCTACGTATGCATGTGAGCAGTCATTCTCACATCTTAAAAACATCAAGTCCAACCTACGATCACGTTTAACGGATGAAAGCCTCAACGCTTGCATGAAGCTTAACCTCACCAAGTACCAACCCGACTACAAAGTACCAACCCGACTACAAAGACATCAGCAAATCCATGCAGCACCAGAAGTCGCATTAATGGTGAGTGTTATAACAACATTATTTAAAAGAATAAATTCAGAGGCTTATTATACTGACATTTAGTTGAATTCACTTTTAAAATATATTATATGGCTCTCACTGAAATAAATTTCCAAATGTTTTGCTTTCATGGCTCTCTTAGTCAAAAAGGTTCCCGACCCCTGCCCTAAACCATATAGAGAACTGACGTCACAAGGGATCGTTCAGGCTCAAAAAGGCCGTGTCCAGGGGCGTCATGACGAATGCCAGGGAGGGGAGCATCCTCCTCACAGAAAGTGCCCCCGCACTCTCCTCTCAGGATCGACCGGAATGAAGATGGCCACGATGAGGGAGGCCGACGGACTAATTTCGAGAGGTGCCGAGGAGTGTCACCGGGTCGAATGTGCTGCTCGACCACACCTACAGTACATATTGATGGCTTGTTGTAAATGTAGGGCTAATGATGTTGCGTATTGTTTGCCTAAGAATGTACACCTTCAATAGGGCAGCCCACGTAAGAGTTTGGTGATGATACTGAATGGTCAAGTTGGGTTGTAATGTCTTCCCCCCTTTGATTCAAGCGCCTATGTTAAGCATTAACCCAGAGGTTAAATGTTTTGTACTCCATGCCCACATCATTGAATCCCGTGTGCGATCCCATTGATTGCCACATAGAGTTCCCTATTACTGGTAGGAACGAAGTTGTAAACTGAGTGTACCAGCCTGCAATAGATGAGTGTACCAGCTTGCAATAGATTAATGCGTCCGTCCGTCCGTCCCCTTTCAATACTTTAACGAAGTGAAATCTCGTGCTATTGGGGTGTAAAAATAAAATTGCGCAAAATTCCAATGTTCCTACCAGCCCACCCTGCAGGGACCTGTTAAATTAGAGTTTTAGCCGGGACAGATATTTTTATGGGCAGAAGAGGGTGGTGTAGGGTACTGTACATGGCAAAAGTTATAGTGGTGTCAGTGGAGATGGGTGGAAACAGGTGCATGGTACCGTACGAGGGAAGGTTCGAGGTACAAGACGGTAAAGTCTGCTGGAATAATCTTAAATTAAAGCTTTCATGAATGCAGGGATTCATACTCTTTGGTGGAGACGATAGCACAGAGTGGTGTTCCTTCTTTATGACTCTGATATTTCCATCCTACCTGCCTATATCAGCTGTTATTTCCGACTCTTTGTGTCTCTCTCTATGCCTCTCTCTTAGATCTCTCATGCTCACATGTCCTTTGGATTGCACTCTCATGCCTTTGGATTCCACCACTCTTCGATATTACTTTAACATGCTAATCTCTCACATTAACATAGCCACTTTGATTCCCTCTACGAGGAGGCCGCTCTCCGTTATTACATTTACATGCTAACTTCTCACATTAACATCACTGGCCCCGCCCACTTATTTATGGCCCTTGGGCTACACCCATTTCAAACTCTTTTAAACATTCTACCTCAACAGCAGATCATGCTTTGCCATCTCATGACGGACGCTTGTGTTGCACCCGAAACGTCGTGATTTATTTTATTTTATACCTACGTGACTTTACCGAAAGAACCAAAGAGTATGGAAGATACCAAGTCAGCTTCATCCCAATGGTGGTGTTTAGGCGAAAGTTTATCTATGAGTATATATAGGCTGGCTAACAGGTATGAAGTTACTCCTTTGGTGGTAATATACAACAAAAACAATAATAAATGTATAACCATTGTCATGAGTGAAGTCTTCCCATACGGGATCAGTCATGGAGATTGTTTCACCATACGCCATCATGCTTCTCAACGTGGGTTGATAACGAAAAGGCTCATGGCCAGTTTGTTTGATGTTAACTATAACCGAGAATCAAACTCAAGTGGCCTGATTCATAGTGCAATGCACAAACCATTGTGCCACCGTTCCACTCGTATGTACAAGTTAACAGGGAAATTAAAAACTATGCCATGTTTTTTGTTTACTGTCAATAAAATGAGAAAATAACATTGCCACGTTGGTCAAGTTTTAGGTATAATGCAGACAAGGGTTTTGGTAGTTGGACGATTTCAGAATGGGTTGAAGGTGACAATCCTAATCAAATGCCATTTTCAGGATGCGTGCATAGGTCTGTTGTAGACAAAAAACAACAGCCTGCTGATAAAGCATGTCCTGCATTCTTACATGTGTAAAGAAGCTCCTTCGCAGGTTTCATTTTCTAGATGATTTATTCCCGACGATAACATATTTACAAGGTGAGAGTGCGACTCACACGCTGCACAAGGCTATGACTATCTGCAGTCCCGGTGGTTTCTAATAGAGTAGATTAATCTCGAACAGTCTTTCTTGATGGTTTCCACCATGTTGGTTTCCAACAGTCGGCCCCGATGTCGTCCACCTGCAGTTGTTCTTCAGTCCCAAGGCATCACCCCATTTGTGGGCCACGCTCCCCCTTATATACCCGCACGGCCACGCCCTGGTAACTTCCAGCAGTTTTCCCCGGTAGATTCTCTCAGCAGACTCTACCGTCTTCTACTTCACTTCTCTTGGATGGCAAAGTTTATAGTGGGGGCAGTGGAGATGGGTTGAAACAGGTACAGGTTACTGTACGGGGGAAGGTTCGTGTGAGTCGTACTCTTGCGTTGTAAATACGTCATCGTGAAATAAATCATCTATCAAATGGAACCTGCAAAGGAGCTTCTTTACACATGTGAGTGTAAGCCTGAGTACAATCTCACGTGTTGTTGCTGTCGAGTATTTTAATTTTACCAGTGGGTCAATGAGGGAAGGGGATGATGATTATTGTAGTGATAGAATGGGTGGGTCATTCTTGAGAGCATGAAAAAGTGCGTGAGTGAGGTTGACAGTGAATGATCGGGTGATTGTGTGATCAGGTAAATATATGACTCATGAGGAGAGAGAGGGAGTATTTACGTGAGTCATAGATTTAAGGAGTTGGGTGAGTTCATAATGGAGTGAGTACCAGTTAATTGAGTTGAACAAGGCGAGAACTAAAGCGACCAGGATGAGTCTCATTTGCAAGAGAGACCTGGATCACCCAAATTACCAAAGCTAAATAAAACACAGAGTTACAGTAATTAAAGCAAATATACTATTTTCTTCTTTCGATAAAACATATATAAACAATAGAAAGACAACTGCTGTCTCATGAAAAATCGATGTAATGGAGCTAAGGGATGATAGAATGTGTGAGTAATGTGCGACATGGATGTCCTCTAGCCCCTACACGACTGAACATTTTCTTTGACTACGTAGTTTGAGACGATTTCCATGGATGTACCAGTAGAATTTATCTGGTATAGATATAATGGGAGGCTGATCGATGCCTGAGCCGGTCATGGTATGGCTCTCTATTGTTAAACCATATTATGAATGCGGATGATCTGGTGATTACTGCCCACTCTGAGGAGAAGTTGGAGACACTACAGCTAAACATGAAGCATGCTACTAAAATATGGGCCGTTACCATCAGCCCCACGAAAACAAATCACCTCCCTGGGTATTTTACATCATAAAAATGCTCCCTTCCTCAATTCCTCATGTATTTGGGGCACCTGAGGAGAGAGTGGAGTGGGCAGTGTGCTGATGATCAAGTCCGTTTTGGGAGCCGAGGTCTCATTTAAAATAATTCGAGCAGCATTATATTTTCATCAGCTGCTCAACAGTGTGGAAGCTACCTGGCATGTCACTCCATAAAAATCTTCATGTCTTCTCGGCCAGTTATACCCTCCCTTATCTCTCTCGAAAGGAACATTAAGGTTAGCTTGCCCACGATCTATTCAGGGTTTAACCAGACTGGACTTTGTAAGCTCACAGATTCCTAGAATATCTGGACAAATGCCCATCTGTGGGCTCCTCCAGCAAGCGAGGCTGCGTTGATTGTGTCATGCAGTCCGTATGCAGTCACGGCATCCCCAAGCAGATTCAATTTGGCTGGATAGATGGTGCTAAATGGGCGTGGTACGGGGTAGAGAAGAGATGGACTGATGTGGTGCAGAAGGATGTGGAGCTGATTGGACTTATTGATGACTGGTATCAGCAGTGTCACGATCGGCTTCTGTGGAGGAGGTTCATGAAAGGCGCTGCTGGGAAGGTGGAGGCAGTTGCCCTCCAGCAACAGCATAGGGCAGAGGAGCGAGGCTCAAAACAACGAGCAGAGCGCCAAACAACTGACACAAATAAAGTTGGCACAGTGGGGAGCACGGCTGTTGCATCTGCCCATCATCTTCCTAAGTCAATCCATGGCACCTGCGTCTATTACATGACCTCCTGCCAGCCAGCCTTCGACACTTCACGTGGTCTCAAAATGCACCGAGCATGGCACAAGTGCTGTGGTGATGTCACCGCCACTTAGGGGTGAACGACGGTTGTTGCGTTGTTGTTGTGCGTGTGTGCACGGACGCATGTACGCCTGTGAGTCTCGTGTATGGAGAGATAAAGAGAGGCAGCCGGGCGGGGTGCTGGCCATTCACCCCGTGTGCCATTCAGAGCTTCACAGGCGCTTGCCCCAACATTCTGGTAAGGCTATACAGCGGATGATTGTCGCTGTTGTGTGTGTGTATGGACGTTCACCCCCCTCCCACCGCCCCCGTGTGTGCAGGGACTCATTACGCCCCCTCCTGACAAGCAGACCGGCATCCGGACTAAAGGTAAGTGACAATAACAGATTTTTTTTCCATTTAAGTAACTTTATGTTTTGCTCACAATACAGTATTTATTAGAGTGTTGCATGCAAATGTACGATATTTTGTCTTATATATGACTTTGTTGATGTTCTATTGGGTATGTTTGTCTTTCTGAGTAATGTTTTAATTAGGGTGGTGTCATTTTCACAATTTCCCCAATATTTTAAATGGCCGACTTGCGCTTCAGCAATTTTCGGAACCAATGGCTAAATCTCTTCATCTTCTTGGGCTTGGTGGTGGTGGCAGAAGTGGTGGTGGAAACGGTTGTGGTGGTGGAAGCTGTGGCAGCGGCGGTGGAAGTGGCGTCGGTGGTGGTGGCATCATTGTACATTTGAGACACGGTCCATATTAGCTCTTTCAGCTGGCTACGGAGATGCAGGTTCTCTTCTTGCAGCCTCTTTTCCCCATGCCACATGTCCTCGTGACGCACCAGCTTCCCGCGCAGCCTAAACTGTTCCTGCCCTCTCTGCGGATTCAGGAAGTTCAACTTCCTCAGGTGGGCGTGCAGCGACCTCCGGAGATCTTCGTTTTCACAGCGCAGCGACATTTGCCGCTGTGCTGCATTGCAGTCTCGGAGAAAATCCGCATGCAGAGACTTGCTCTCCCTGCAAGGCACTCTCGTGGGCTCCAGCTCCAACTGGCGCTCTTTAAGCTGTTGAACCAGGCTCCTGATCTCTCTCTGGAGAGTCTCTCGGTTCTCCATGAACTCCTCCAGCTGATGCTGTAGCTCCAGACGGAGCATCTTGCTCTTCTGACAGAGCTCCACATTCTGCAGGCCCATCCTCTCCGTAGACAGCGTCGTGGTCTCATGGTCAAAGTCTGAAATGGAAAGCGTAAAAAGAAGATATATGAAGATCCCCATCCCAAGCATGGCCAAGACCAGAACGCCAACGATCAGCAGCACCATGCTCAGCTCGAGTTGACGGCACGCGGGACAGAAGCAAGTGTGAGACACGTCACGAAGGGGCGTGTTATTTATCGTGACGTCATTACCGGATGTGACGTACACTATGACGTAACAGCCATCCCTGCCCACTTATTGTCAATCATTGCCCACCACGTGACTCCACGGCCCTGCCCCTAACCACGCAGCTCCTCCCCCATACTCTTCTTCCGCCTTCCCCACGTGACGCGAAGTGAGCCAATCACGCGAGAGGCGGCGCGCGGTCGGCCCCGCGTCCGCTTCCCGCCATTCTTGCAATGGGCGGCGGGGCCGCTCAGGGTGGGGCGCGGGGCGCGGGGGCGAGTTCACTCCACGTCGCGAGTCGGGAGGAGGGACGAGGGAGAGGGGCCAGGAGGGATGAGGGGGAGGGGCCAGGATGGACGAGGGGGAGGGGCCAGGAGCGGGAGGGGGGTGGAGCTGAGAGCTGCGAAAGTTTGGGGTACCACTACTTGAAAAATATACTGTACCACAGAAATTAGTTTATGTTTAGTTCGATTTAGAACATCTTTCCAATGGTTGCTTAATTTGAAACCAACTTCTCGGTTGAAATTGTGTCTGTGTTTGTAGATCTGAATTGCCTCGTGAACAAATCTCTGATAAAAACCCGTGGGTTTGCAAAGAACCTTGGTATCGGAGAAAATTATATCGTGATCACCCACAGCGTTGTAACAGTGATCAGCAAAGAATTCGTTTTGCTGTGTTTCAAATCTGATTTGTGCTCGCGAATTCGGTCAGAGACATGTCGCTTTGTCTCCCCGATATAGCAATCACCGCAGGTACAACTCAATTTGTAAACCCCGGGGTACTGTAAGTCAGGAATGCCATCCTTCACGGATGGGATCAGATCACGAATTTTGTGTACTGTATTGAACCGGACCTGGATCTTGTGTTTGTTTAGAATTTTTGAAATCTTTTTAGTAACGCCTGCTATATATGGTAGTGTGATGGTTTTGGCCGGAGTATCAAGTGGTTGTTTCTGTATGGAGGGAGAAACAGCTTGGCGGATGGTACGGTCAGAGTAACCATTCCTTTTGAGGGCCAGGTGTACATGTTTTAATTCACTGGTCAGGTGGTGTTGGTCCGAAATGCAATGAGCCCTATGGTATGAAGTTTTGATGAGAATTATTTTGGGCTGGGTGGTGGTGGGAATCAGGTTTCAAGTAGGAATCTGTGTGGGTGGGTTTCCTGTAGACAGAATGCCCCAATGAGCCATCAGGTCTCCTCTCAAACAGAACATCTAAGAATGGTAGCTTAAATTTCGATTTAAAGTTTTCGTGACTGCAAGGATTCATCTTCTTTGGTTCTTTCGGTAAAGTCACGTAGAATGAGAATAAAATAATAAATTGATAAAATAAAATAACACAATAATATTCTCACGACGTTTCGGCCACAACACAAGCGGCCTTCATCAGGTGAAGGGGACGAGACTGTCTGGAGGACAGCGCTGGAGTGAGAAAGCCACGCTGAGATCACGACCTTTAAGCTGTGTGAGAAGAAACAAAGCGCCTTGACAAAGGAATTAGCATTTAATTTAGCATTGAAATGGCTGAGTGATTAGCTTGTGACTGGTCACAGAAAAGGCTATATTAAAGTTAAAGCATACACATCCGCAAAGGCACCCCTTGACAAAGGAATTAGCATAGAATTTAGCATTGAAATAGCTAAGTTAAAGTATACACATCCGCAGAGGCACTCCTTGACAAAGGAATTAGCATAGAATTTAGCATTGAAATAGCTGAATGATTAGCTTGTAACTGGTCACAGAAATAGCTATGTTAAAGTCAGAGCATATACATTCACCGAGGCACCTAGTACAAATCAAACAGGAGAATTTAGCATTGAAATAACTAGGCGAATTTAGCATTGAAATAACTGAGTGATTAGCTTGTGACTGGTCACAGAAATGGCTGTTGAAGTTAAGGCCTACACATCTGAGCTATTCACTGTAACTGGGTATACAATACAATATATAATGAATACTATATCATGAACCAAAAAAAATACTAAAATATAAATTACCTCAATGTTATCAATACTCTATATTCTCCAATCAGCTAAGCTACCAACAATAAGTCGTTATATATCACAATGCTATATGGCGAAAAATGGGTGGATTCTTACCCTCAACTTTAGCAACACGGATAGCTTAACCGTGGTTAATGGTATGGTTTACAACATGGAGTATAACAGCGCCTCGCAGCTGTCTCTCTCCCCCTCCTCTGTTCCGACCATCGATGAACTCGTCCGTCTCAACGGGACCCGTAGCTATCCGTGGTGCTAAAGTTGAGGGTAAGAATCCACCCATTTTTCGCCATATAGCATTGTGATATATAACGACTTATTGTTGGTAGCTTAGCTGATTGGAGAATATAGAGTTTATTGATAACATTGAGGTAATTTAAATTTTTGTATTTTTTATTGGTTCAGTATATAGTATTCATTATATATTGTATTGTATACCCAGTTACTGTGAATAGCTCAGATGTGTAGGCCTTAACTTCAACATAGCCATTTCTGTGACCAGTCACAAGCTAATCACTCAGTTATTTCAATGCTAAATTCGCCTAGTTATTTCAATGCTAAATTCTCCTGTTTGATTTGTACTAGGTGCCTCGGTGAATGTATATGCTCTGACTTTAACATAGCTATTTCTGTGACCAGTTACAAGCTAATCACTCAGCTATTTCAATGCTAAATTCTATGCTAATTCCTTTGTCAAGGGGTGCCTTTGCGATCTCAGCGTGGCTTTCTCACTCCAGCGCTGTCCTCCAGACAGTCTCGTCCCCTTCACCTGATGAAGGCCGCTTGTATTGTGGCCGAAACGTCGTGAGAATATTATTGTGTTATTTTATTTTATCAATTTATTATTTTATTCTCATTCTACGTGACTTTACCGAAAGAACCAAAGAAAATGGTAGCTTACCATCTTTCTCCACTTCCATGGTCTTGTTCTTCTGACAGAGCTCCACATTCTGCAGGCCCATCCTCTCCGTTTGCAGCGTCGTGGTCTCGCGGTAAAAGTCTGAGATGGAAAGCTTAAAACGAAGATAAATGAAGATCTCCATCCCAAGCATGGCTAACAGAACGCCAACGGTCAGCAGCGCCATGATCAGCTCGTGTTGACGGCACGCGGGACGGAAGGAAGTGTGAGGCACGTCACGAAGGGGCGTGTCCTATATCACCGGATGTGACGTACGGCCATCCCTGCCCACTTATTGGCAATCATTGCCCACCACGTGACTCCACGGCCCCGCCCCTAACCGCGCAGCTCCTCCCCCATACTCTTCTTCCGCCTTCCCCACGTGACGCGAAGCGAGCCATTCTTGCAATGGGCAGCGGGGCCGCGCAGGGGTGGGGGCGGTGGGGGCGGGGGGGGCGGGGCTGAGTTCACTCCACGTCGCGAGCGGGAGGAGGATTGACGAGGGGGAGGGGCCAGGAGGGACGAGGGGGAGGGGCCAGGAAGGACGAGGGGGAGGGGCCAGGAGGGACGAGGGGGAGGAGCCAGGAGGGATGAGGGGGAGGAGCCAGGAGGGTCGAGGGGGAGGGGCCAGGAGCGGGAGGGGGGGAGCCGTGGCGCCGCTCTTGGGCCGCGAGGCCTCCCCCTGGGCCCGCGGCGCCACGCGGAGACCGCGACAGCAGCAGCAGCAGGAGGTGGTGGTGGTGTTTGTGGTTGTAGGCACGGGAGAGGTGGTGGTGTTTGTGGTTGTAGGCACGGGAGAGGTGGTGGTTGTGTTTGTAGGCACGGGAGAGGTGGTGGTGGTGTTTGTGTTTGTAGGCACGGGAGAGGTGGTGGTGGTGTTTGTGGTTGTAGGCACGGGAGAGGTGGTGGTGGTGTTTGTGGTTGTAGGCACGGGAGAGGTGGTCACGGACAGGCGGTGAGTGCCGGGTGATGAAGGGGGGGTGAGGGAGTGGATTGCAGGGTGAGTGAGTTAATGAGGAGAATTAATAGGTGAGGAGGGTGAGTGAGTTGAAGGGTGAGGTGAGTGAGTGGGTGAGTGGTGAGTTCACGATAGGGAGATTGGGGCTGAGTGAGTGAACGCAGCGCACGGTAAAGATCCCCTGAGAGCATTCGCAAGAGTTGGACATTGAGTGCCGCTGTCAGGGTCCACACGCAAATTACTCACTTGGCATGATATACAAATTAACCAATCGTAAACGATAACTTTAAAAAGTACCCTATTTGTCAGAGCTAATGCGATGTGCGTTCAGCATATTTGTAGCACGTTATAACCAACGTCAACATCGTCATTTAGAGTAACCATTAGTCCATACGTGTCACTTGCTAATAGTCCCCGGGTCAATCACAACTTTGCCGTGCGTGCAGGCTTTGTCTCTGGCTGCTCGCTAGGGCTGCGATGCCTTTCCATGCCACAAGATGACGTTCATTGCTCCTTCCACACCGCGACAATATTTACTGCAGTGTTCTATAACGCGGTAATTGCGTTGCTGAATAACACCGCGTTGTGTAAACTCCCTCGTTATAATGACTAATACAGAGTAAAGCACAGTCCGTGATAACAGCGTGAGATGCGTGTGTCGGCTGAACAAAGACCGAGGCGCGTGGGGAGCATCAGGAAGCATCCAGCAGCATCCCAATGCCTCGTGTGACGCTGTGCCCAGGCAGCCGTACAACCGCACATTCCTACTCGCGCGACGTGGTTCTGTTGACTCAATCGCGTTATATCCACTTAGCATCCGTGTCATAAAACGTGTTCCCTAATACATCCATCGTGCTATATCCAATTGGCGTTATGAAAACACGCGTTGAGGCAGAACGAACTCTATAAACTATTTTTATTTTACCAGGTGAGACCCACTGAGCTATGTGGCTGTTTTCCAGAAGCGACCTGTCCACAAATGATAGATCAGCTAAATGGCTAATCACGTTAGAAATGTGTAGCACCAGCCACAAATACTCTAGACATGGATCC
Source organism: Petromyzon marinus (assembly GCF_048934315.1). Lineage (NCBI taxonomy): Eukaryota > Metazoa > Chordata > Hyperoartia > Petromyzontiformes > Petromyzontidae > Petromyzon > Petromyzon marinus. The sequence goes on along the minus strand of NC_133745.1, from coordinate 24,761,792 downwards.
CCTTTGACAGGGTCAGTGTCTACTTAGATTCACTCACTCCGCCTATTATGTGGCGTGTGCAGCTGCGTCGTGACACTTGGTAGAGTGCTGTCTTTGAGGCAGAGAACTTTAAAATCGTGTGCAGTGGTTAATTTGCTTAACAGCTTTACACTGAACTTCTTGCTTGTGGTAAAACATGTTTGCGACTTTGCTGATCGAGAACTATGCAGATTTATATTCATAGTAACATGTACTTGGTGTGAGATGAACTTCCAAACAATTTCCTTTGCTCAACATCTTGCAATTAATGTATTTTTAAATGGTCAGCTTAAGTGATTCCGTGATGTTTATGTAACTTGACCATTAAGATAATCTATGGAGCACAATTATTTCAATATTATTTGTCATAAGTAAACTTTAAAATGAACCCATATGTGATATTATATTGCCTGATTATTTTAATTTTTAATGTAGTCTACATGCTCTTCTGGGGATATTACCCCACATTTACCATTCATTGATGTTCCCTTTGACATTGGTAACTGGCATTGTCACACCATAGTAATTCATGGGCAATTATGTAATTCTCTCTGTGTCTATCTCTCTCTGCATCTACCTGTGTGGGTGTCTCTCTCTGCCGGTGTGTTTTTCTCTATATGCGTCTCTCGTGTGTCTCTTTGTGTGTGCCTCTCTCTGTGTGTGGATGTCTCTCGGTGTCTGTCTCTCTCTTTCCTTTTCCACGATGTGGTGTTGTTTTTACATGCAAATTCTACCTCTAGCCCCGCCCACTTACCCTTGGGCTGAGCTTATCTCAAGCCAATATAACTTCGTGTTTCAGCAGCTTTCTCGCTATATTTTTCACCTGATGATGGTTGCTCGTGTTGCGATCGAAACGTCGTGATCTATTATTTTGTTCTACCTACGTGACTTTACCGAAAGAACCAAAGAGTATTGTGATTGTAATTTTGATAGTGATCGTTGTGGTGGAGGTGGTGATATTGATGGTGGTGTTAACGATAGCGGTGATTTTGGTGGTTGTAATGGTGGTATTGATGGTGGTAATGGTGGTTGACTATTACCCCTCTCGTGTCCTTACTTCCACCACCAGGTTTAAGAATCTGCCGGTGTCTGTGCTGGAGGTGGACGTCTGGATATCTGTGCGGTCTGGAGCGGTGGACAATAGACTCCTGCAGCTCAACCAGGTGGACGCACTGGGCAGGGAGCAAGATGGTGGTGGCCTTAGAGACCCACTTACTCCCACAGAGCCATAGACTCACTCAGAGAGAGCACTCACACAGAGAGCCAAAGTCTCACTGACACAGAGCCATAGACTCACTCACATGGAGACACATAGACTCACTCAAACAGAGAACCATTGATTAACCCACACAGAGAACCACAGACTCACTCGCACAGACTCACACAGAGAGACATAGACTCACTGACGTAGAGGACTATATGCAGTACATCCTCGTCTTTTATGTAATGTGTTTCGCTTAGCGCACACCACACCCACTATGACTCGAGTAGCACATGACGGACTGCTCTTATGAGTGGTGTGGGTGTTGGCAGCGTTGTTCTGTATTGCTGGGAGCTGATGCTGTACCGGTGTGCACTGTGTTACGTGGCGTGTCATCCTCTTCCTCAGCCTTTGTTCCAGCATCTGTGTGTAGTGTCATCTCACTCACTCCCTTATAGTTTTCACTCATCATATCTCCATTTCATGTCCTTTGTATGTATATTGATGAATGTAACATTTTTTTATTATTATTTGGCTGCTATAAATTTCCACGTCATAAGCTACTTCATTCATCTATAATTTGTGGCCAGTTCGCTTCTGAAATAGAAGCTAATAGCTTAGAGGGCTTTACTAGGTAAGATAAAAATAGTTTATTTTTATTTTTTTGTGATTTGCTTACCTTTCCTATACTTTTCACTTCGATTGTGTTTTTGCATCGTTTGTTCTTGTAACTTTCTGTACCACCCCAACTGGAAATCTGTGAAAAAGGGCTTTTTAGATTCCTCCAGTATAAATAAAGATTATAATATAGATCTTCTACATATACACAACACATTTAAAAGAAACATAGAAAACAGTGTACTGTACTCTCAATTAAAAATAATAATAAAAGTTATATTGTGCTAAAACGGAGTCTCCCCCTTTACCGTTTTTCCTTGTAGAAAAGTTTTCTGCTTGACGTAAAATAGCTTTAAGCAGCAATTTTCGACAACGCAACCCCCGCGTTAAGCAAATATATGTTGTACTCACTTACACAGAGAGACATAGACTCAAACTTGATTTGGCACTTTCGTGACTGCAGGAATTACTCTTTGGTTATTTCGGTAAAGTCACGTAGACATAGACTCGCACAGAAAGCCATAAACTCACTCGAACAGAGAGACTTGGAGTCAATCACACAGAGCCATCGACTCATTCAAACACAGATGATGATAACAGATACCCATGAAATCACATTGAGACCCATGGACTCACACAGAGACCAGTAAACTTACCAGACCCGTAGACTCACAGAGACGCATAGACTTACAGAGAGGTATAGACTTACACAGAGACCCATAGACTTACAGAGAGGTAAAGACTTACACAGAGACCCATAGACTGGTGAGCGAGATTTGAACTCGGATCACCAGATTTGTAGCACAGCACATTCGCCGATACACTACCGTTCACCTTACACACTCACACGCACTCACATGCTCACTCATTCACGCAACCAGACGCTCACTTACACATTCAATCAATCACTCAATCACTCACACACTCGCGTTTTATTGCATGTAGCAATATCTTCAGGAGCTAAATGTCAATTATTGAGGTCTGTTAAGATAAGCGAGTGTGTGGGTGAGTAGGTGAGTGAAGAGGTGAGCTCAGTAGCATGTTGCAGGTCTTCCCCAGGACAAGGCGGGTCATATTTAGGGTGTGTAACATTGACTGGGTTGAGTGTTGTGTGTTTGTGAGCGAGTAGGTGAGCTCACTCGAATGTCGCAGGTCTCGCCCAGCGTTTTCCAATCAAAGATTAAACAGATGAATGAGTGGTGGGATTTTTGTTATTGTTTTCAGGTGAGCAGCACCACCTTAACACAAATATCTGTATTACACCTTCATCCATGTAATAGCTGTGTCCGTCTTACACCTCCATTTTCTTAGAAGCCTCTGGATTTGACATAGGGCATCTTTTTCTGTGTGTGTGTCTGTGTGACCCAGTCCTGGACCTTCCCTCGGTCGACTCACCCTCTAAAGAGTACCTGGTGCAGTGTCTATAATAAACATCAGCAATTGGGAGAGACAAAGGTGGCCGCGTGCATGGTGTTGGCCACATCACATCCCCACAGCAGATTTTGGTGAACCATCGAACAAAGACGGTCGCTGCATCGCACTTTCAGAAGCGCTTCTGCGGCCATCTCGAACGCTCTTCCTTCTGATAGAAGCTACTGGAGCTGTGCACTTTTACATCTAGATTGAAAACTCATTTCTTTAGAACTACTTTTTGTGCTTACTTTGTTGCCCTTCCCCTGCACCTCCGATTAGCACGGTTGGCTACGTACCGTGCAAAAGAAGTTCAACATACAAAATACATACCACCCCCTCGTGTGTTCCACAGCACAAGGCTCCACAACTTGCCCTAACATGTCTATTGAGGCTACTTTGGTGACCTGTGTGCGTGCATAATTAATTATCATTATATTATTAAATGGCCTTCATCAACAAAGGACACGAGTCCATTGAGGGATGGGGACAGCGTGGGACCCTTCGTGGAGCCGATTCTCACAATGGCGGAGGAAGAGTTGGAGGGATGCAGCAGAGGAGGGGGTGGCACCGCACAATGTTCTTGCTGAGAGTGAACGTGGCACTGGGGGAGGCTCCGGAGTTGGGCCTCTTCAGGGCGACTGGCGATAGAGTGGAGAAGTCGAGGTGAGAGTGACTCGGGGAATGGGGGTGACGTGAGTGGAGGGGTGACTCGGGGAGTGAGATTAGTGGAGGGTGACTAGGGGAGTGGACGTGCACCTGATTATGCACGAATGTGAGTGGACTGCCCATGCATTCATCATCATTATGGGCATCATCACCAGTGGTAAATCCACTGTTTGATGAAGGCCTCCCCAAACCAACGTCACTTCTTGTGATGCCTGCTCTGTGACAATCAGCCCCAGCACCTCCTGTGCATGAGCTTCCCACCTCCTCCTCCCCTCCAAGTTACTCTTGATCATCAGCCATCGTCACTTCCAGAAACGTTTTCATCTGCGTATTGCTCTTTCCTTCTCATCATGGTCAACATGAGGAGGGATCTTACCTCTGTGTGTGTTCTCTCATCTGCGCGTTCCTCTGTCTTGGTGTGATTTCGAGCACGTGTCTCTGCATGCTTCTCTGCGCAGGGTTTGTTCTGTACGTGTTTTTTGAGCTGGTGGCCGCGTCTGAACCGTGTCGTACCCGTCAGGATGCCACTCAATACAAAACAAATGGAAGGAGTGAAATTATCTTGGGACTACAGCCTTGTCTCAATTCTTCACCCCTGGTGTACAAGTCAGCAGCTGGGACCATCACTGCTATCCATTAATATGTACGGGCTGCTAAGGATTCTCTTCATCTCTGGGTCTCTACCTCTAAATGATGACTCTGAGTATTGACCGCAGTGCATTTCTCAGCTCTATCGAGTACCCGGTAAGATCGAGAAACTCTCAGCTCACACGGTGGCTTCGGGTGATCATCCAATGAATACATCAGGATGTGCACCCTCATGAATAACAAACGTGCATTGCGGAAGGTGCCGACTGACTGCCATGCTGCATACTGCTGTATAAATATCCCACCCACACATGCACAAGCCTCTGTGGGTATGCGTATTATCCGGTAATTGTATAGTGTTTCGCGTATTGCGCGATAAACTTGGCAACACCAGTACCGATGAACTAAAGTGGTTTTGGGCTAACCCGAGGTCGCCTCTGCCTCAAATGAGAACCTGGTGCAGTGTGTAGTGAACATCGCCACTGGGGAGACAATGGCGGCCGGGCGTGTTGGTGCTGGGCACCCACCCCCTCGTGTGCCACAGTGGCGGCCCTCATAGGCACTGCTCGCTAGCAGCACTTGCCCCTACAGTCTTTTACAGGCTATACGGGAGATCTTTGTCTTTGCAGAGTCTACGTGAGTCTAACTCTAAGTGTGTATCTATTCATACGCAGACACAAAGGCTCCCCACAGGCTATACACACTCACTCACATACTCACTCACTCACACACTCACACACTCACACGCTCACTCGCCCACACACTCACATACTCACTTACACACTCAGTCACTCACACACTCACTCGCCCACATACACTCACAAATTCACACACTCACTCAATCACACACTCACTCACTCAATCACACACTCGCCCACAGACACACATTCACCCACTCACACACACTCACACACACATTCGCACTCACACACACATTAACTCACACAAAGTGATTTAGTCACACATTCATTCACCCAACAACAACCGCCATTCGCCACTACGTGACGGTGATGTCACCACGACGCTTGTTCCAGGCTATGTGCACGTTAAGGTCACGTGAAGTGGCGAAAGCCTGCTGGGCAGGAGGTCACGGGGCAGACCCAGGTGCCACGGGTCGACTGACTGAGATGAGTGGCCGAAACACCACCTGTGCCCCCTACTGTGCCAACTTATTCTGCTTTAGCCACCCGGCGCTCTGCTCGTTGTTGTGAGCGTCGCTCCTCCCCCTCTCCGTTATTATTGGAGGGCGACTGCCTCCAACTGCCCAGTATCGTCATTCAAGAGCCTCTGCCACAGAGGCTGATCTTGACACCGCTGGTACCAGTCATCGGCAAGTCCACTCAGCTCCACATCCTCCTGTACCATCTCTTCTCTACGTTTTGAAAGCATAGAAAATTGGGCAAATGAATGTGGCCGAGAAGACCTCAGAATTCGTTCAGAGCGACAGACCAGGTAGCTTCCACACAGCATTATGCAACCGATGAAAGATAATGCTGCACGAATGATTCGGAGTGAGACTTCTGCTGGTTAACCGGAGCCAATCATGAATACACTGCCCAGGTATGGGAAACTCTCCACTCTCTCCACAACTGCCCTATCACCAATTGGGAGTGTCCGATGGTACAAAATACCCAGGCAGGTGCTTAGTTTTGGTGGGGCTGATGGTAAGGCCTCACCTCTTAGCGGAAAACTGAAGGCTCAGCAGCAGCGCCTTCAACTCCTCCTCTGAGTAAGCAGCAATTACCAGATCATCGGCAATAGGGAGCCATCCCTTGACCACACCTGGGCATTCCTCAGCCTCCCATTGTAGCTGTAGCAGATAGAAGGCTTCAGGAAGTACGTGGTAAAAATAGATGTAAATTAATGTGGGAGCCAGAGGACATGCCTGTCGCACCCGAAGGTGTAGAGGGAATGGCTCCGACTCCCGGCCATGCAGTTTTACCCGGGTGGCAAATAATATGAAATCCTGCAGTCACAAACGCTGTAAGTGAAAATAAGTAATGTAATAATAGGAAGGTGATATTTTAAAAAAATGGTGTATTTGAACGTGAGTTCACACAATAACAAAGAAGATATTTAAAGTGAGTTGACACAAGAATGAAGATGAAAGCAATGGGCAAGTTATGAGCAAAACATATTAGGTGTACGATTTGTATGGTGTGTATGGCATTGTGACAAATGCAACATTTATGAAAATGTTTGTAGCTACGTGACATAACAGGTGAGCTGCCAGACCATTGAAAATCACCCCCTGCCTCGCAACCCTCCGCATTTCCCCTGCCACCCCTCCCCCACAAGCCCCAACATCGATTCCCTACACAACATTCATAAATACAGTTACACATCATCGGAATCACCACGCTCATCAGAATCTCGGAGCCACGTTCACCCTTGGCTTTGTGTGGGGTTCACAGAGAGAGAAAGCTCCCCGCTCATTGTCGTCTCAGTCAGGCTCAGAGTCGGTGCCGGTGATAGGAGCTGTTGAGGTGAAATGCGCCGGGCTGCTGTGCGAGTTGCACGTGGGGCAGCTCCGTCTGTTGCAGGGCCAGCGTCGCTTCTCCGCTTAAATCTACAAATGCAGGCTTCCTCTGTGAATCCATTTGCTCCTCAGCTCCTTCTTCCCCTCCTCACTGAAGTCATTGACATCCACCCTGCAACAGAGAGAGGTTCACGCTAACATGGGTTCACACGGAGACTCAGGCAGCTCCTCACAGTTCAAGACCCATGCAGCCCCCACAACAACCATTCTGGATGAAGGTCTCCCCATGCCATGAGAGCTGCTTTACAATACTTCACCATGCAGGTCATGGCAAGTCTGTGATGGCAGGTACTGCAGATCTAGGATCGTAGTACTGTCCAATGGTGGATTGTGCTGCACACTGCAGTCTGTTGCCCGCAACTTAGCTCTGCTGCCTATAACGCCTGTGGTTATGTGCGGTGGTCACCCATCTAAGCACTATACAGCCTTTAACATGCTTATCTTGCAGATTTAAGATCAGGCACATTCCCAGTCGTTTGGTCATGCTCCTTGGTCTGATAATGAATATTAAATGCACTGGAGTACACTCCACTACTAATCCCACTTCTGGCAATGGCTCATGTTGATAGCACACAAACGTGCTGTCAAGGTCCTTTGCACAAAACGTTGCCTTTTCCATGTTTTATTCTGCTAAGGCCACAGTGTTACTGACGAATATAAGTTGTTTTGTCTGTAGCAGTCAGAGCGCGTATGAGACACGAGCAGCTTAACTTACCTGAGCTCCCTCAATGCTTTGTTGGTGATTATGATGTCATGAAGAGCTGGGATCGATTTGTCCGTAAGTGAGCAGTACTGCAGACTACAGGGAGAGAAGAGGCACTGAGTGAGGTGAAACTGGAAAATAAAAAGTGTACACACACAAGATATTGAGAGCAACTCAACATCTTTTAGTACAATAAGGGTGGAAATCTCATAGAATCAGCTAAACAGAGGGAGTAATAATTTCGGACCCAGGAACGCAACCCTATTTGTCTATTTGTTTAATGCGGCTTTGTCCAAAATGGCATTTTACAGGAATGTAACCCACCGCATTTGGCGAGGTCTGCAATATGTTGTATTAAAAATCGCGTTTGTCCATGAAAGGGCACTAGATATAGGCAGAGGAGCCAAAATCTGAATATTAAGAATGGAGAATCCGAAAAGCTGAAAAGCTCTTTTTCACAGATGTCCACGCTACGCATCACGAGGCAAAGGCTGGTTTAAACTGTATATTTGGTAAGGTTAAAATAATGTTCAAATGTATAGGGCTGGCATATAAGAGCCATTGGTGATTTATGGCTTTAATAAGAGTTAGGTTGTGGTGTTATTAATGTAAACGTGTGGGTGGGCAATTATGTCAAGATTGCAGCCATTATATAAAATTCTTAATTGTAATCTATGCCGTTAAATACAGATAATCATTGATTATATCCAGAGCATGCCGATCTGGCTTCCAACATCCGGTGAAACCGCTCCAAAGGCTGTACCAGTCCGGCGATCGGCACCATGTGCGTGACAAAACAAGTAGCTATGCTTTATTTCCGTGTCAAATAATATATACAGTACATTAAACACTACATACAACAACTTAAATAATTAAAATAATGCACATATATAAATGTTTCATGACTAACAACTACAATCATAGAAACAGAAAATATAAAGTGCGATCTGGCGAAAATTGAGTGCAATTCGGCATTCACCAGAGCACCGGTCTGAAGGCTGAATCAGTCCAACGATTGACAAACACAAGTTATTGTCAAACACAAGTTGTTGTCAAACACAAGTTGTTTAACAAGAGCGTAGTATGCACATCACCCCATGCAGAGTCTTCGATATTGGAGTGGTGAGTGCGGTACAGTAAATAGTCACTTTTTACAGCAGGATATTCATTTTGTTTTTGTATATTTATTGAAGCGATTTTTACATCGCAAACTATTTAATGACACTAAATATATACAGAACACCTAAAAATATAATCTTATTCAAGAATATGCAAAAATAATCCATTTTTAATAATGTGATTATCTGGTGTTTTTTAAAAAACGGCTGCCAGATAATCGATGATCTGCTGTCTTAACATAATATTGTATTAACATAATATTAGCATAATTTGAAACAATATCATTGGTTAGAGTAGGTAATGTGACAATTGTAATTGTATTGTTATTTAATAGTGGTTAAAAGTGCTGTAATACGTGTGGTTAATAACTTAATTGACGAGTGCATAAAAACAGCAAGTTATAATAGACGTTAAAATAAAACATTATTATGCTGTACTGAGTATCTTTGTGTTTTGTGTCTATATGTGTGTATATATTTGTTTAGGTGTACTTATATATAAGTGTGGGTGCATCAGGACATTACTCACTCTAACGTCTCCAAACTCCCTTCTCTCCCCAACATCCCGTCCGCCAAAAGTCGGAGGCCGCTGTCTCCGATCTTGTTGCCACTCAGCCTAAACCCGGGTGGACGGGAGAAGGGACAGCGCTGACTTAATGAGCCCATGGTAACCACGGAGTCAAACACGCGGCGAGTGAGGGACACTCAGAATGGCGGTGCACGTGACCAGAGCACACACGTTCATGAGCAAAGATGCTCATTGTTTCATGCTTCTGTGTTAAACATTTTATATATAATAGGTGGCATTCACAAACATCAGTTTACTCACGATCATCCATTCAATTATACTGCACTGTACCTTTTAATATGAAAAGTGTTTGTGTTTATAGAAACACAAAGTTACAACAGAGGATCACACAAGTACATTTTCATCGAGGAACACAGGGAGATGTTTACAATTAATTAATGTATCTGCTAACAGTATGAAAATTGCTTTAGCCTATGTGTTAAATTAAACAAATGTGTTAAGATTACAGTAAAACATTTTGAAAGTGGACTCGATTAAGCAGGACAGCAAGATAAAATGTGTTCACATTTAAATGTTTACTTCACGACGTGTTGCACCAATAATCGGCACAGTTTGTGAACAGAACACATGTGAGAAACGAACAGCAAAGCTTACTCGAGAATCTTCAATCCTGTGTTCGCCTTGAGGATGACACTGAGAGAGGAACCCGACTTGTCCGTCAGTGAACACTGATACAGACTGCAGGAAGAGAAGAGGTGGTTAGTCGGGGCAGAGGGGATGGGTGGAATGTCTGGGTACAGAGTGGGGGATGGTGAGGGGTGGTGGTGGTGGTTGATGGGACAGTGGTTGAGGGTCGTGTTTGTGGAGGCTGTGCACAAATTCACCTCATGTCAAGTTTAATAGGAGCTTGCAAATAGCAACTGCTGTTTAGGTTTTTGGGTTTAACGTGATGTGTGTGAATGTCTACTATGTGTATATTTGCGTTAGTCCATATCTGCGCATGTTGGTACTTGTGTATCATAGTGCATGCATATTTGTGTGCATGCGCATGGGAAGTAGTGGTGCAGTGGTTAGCACAGTGAGCCACAAACCTGGTTCGATTGCCGCTCATGGCTAACTTCATTGATGAATATCTAAAACGGCCGTGGACCTCACCTAGGTCGACTCAGCCTTAAATTACTACCTGGTGTAGTAAGTAAACATCAGTTGGCTGAGTGTGGTGCTGGCCTCCCAACCCCTCATGTGCCGTTCTGGTCTTAATTAGGTGTTCCCGAACAGGTTATGACCGAAAAGTCTGCTAAAGGCTCTCTGTAGAATCTCTGTGTATGTATATATAGATCAAATACTCATGATTTATTTTCGATATTGCATCATCCTATAAGCGGTTACATCTGAAAGCGTTTAATTGATCATCTCATCACAATGTAATTGAAAGGACACCCCCAGTGGCAACGGTCTGAGCACAAGGTAACTTAGCACATGGCCTGCATATCGGCATTTCCACTACAACTCTTCCCATATCCTCTCATTCCTAATTTCCTCAGAAGATCCTCCCATTTCCACGTCAAATAATATATACAGTACATTATACACTACATACAACAACTTAAACAATGAAAATACTGCACTTATATACATTTTTCATGACTAATAACTAGTCATAGAAACAGAAAATATACAGCGCGATCCGCCGAAAATTGCGTGCAATTCGGCGTTCGCCAGAGCACCGATCTGAATCAGTCTGACGATTGTCAAACACAAGTTGTTGTTGTCAAACACAAGTTGTTGTTGTCAAACACAAGTTGTTGTTGTCAAACACAAGTTGTTCTCAAAAACAAGTTGTCAAACACAAGTTGTTGTCAAAGACAGGTTGTTGAACAATATCCTAGTACGCACATCACCCCATGCAGAGTCTTCGATTTTGGAGTGGTGAGTGCGGTACAGTAAATAGTAACTTTTTACAGCAGAATATTCATTTTGTCTTTGTATATTTAGTTAAGCGATTTTTATTTCGCAAACTATTTAATAACACTAAATATACAGAGCACCTAAAAATATAATCTTATTTAAGAATATGCAAAAATAAGCCATTTTAAATAATGATGCGATTATCTGGTGCTTTTGAAATTCTGACTGCCGGATAATCGACGATCTACTGTATTACCATAATATAATTTGAAACAATATCATTGGTTATAGTAGGTAATGTGATAATTGTAATTGTATTGTTAATAGTGGTTAAAAGTGCTGTAATAAGTGTGGCTAATAACTTATTTGACGAGTGCATAAAAACAAAGTTATAATAGACGTTAAAATACAACATTATTATGTTATACTGAGTATCTTTGTGTTTTGTGTCTGTATGTGTGTGTATGTTTAACACGTAGGCTTTCGCGACCAATATTATTCATAATAAAGGTTTTTGGGTTAGATCGTGTTTATTTATAAATGTGTCGTAACCCTCCACCACCCGACACGGCCAATCAGCAAAAAAAGTGTCACGTTGACAAAGACAAATAATTCACTACTTTAGCCCACCGGTGTGTTGAAGAGTGAATCCACATTTACAGTTTGAGTACGACGTTTCGCTGGTAAATACATCCAGCATCATCGGGCAATTCGCCAGAATGGTAAAGCCCTCGCTTGCTCCCGGTTTTATATAGAGCAGCAGGGTGACGTCATCACTTAACTCATATCAGGTGCAGTGATTAGAGGCGGAGGGGGGGGTATTGTAATTATATAATCGATTAGTAATCAGTCATTGGTTATGATTAGTAATGAGTTGTAGATTAGTAATTCTTTAAATCAAAATGTAATGTGTATTATTTAATAGATCCAACTAATACTTTAGAACGTAAGACCACTGCAATAATTGCAAATTCATTAATCCCTAAAAATGAGCAATACCTAATTAAGCCAAGGGCCTCAAAACCACCTAGACTCTATGGGCTACCAAAGATTCATAAAATCGGCATCCCATTACGACCCATAGTCAGTACAATTGGCTCTGCCACATATCAATTAGCAAAATATATAACCAAACAAATACAGCCCTACATCGGTAAGACATCTTCATTCATAAAAAATTCAGAACATCTTGTGAATGTGATTAACGATATTAAACTTACTCCTGATGATATTCTGGTAAGTTTTGATGTGATTTCTCTATTCACTAAGGTTCCAGTGGACGAATCGCTTAAATTACTTGATACACTAGTAAAGAATACCGGTTTACCAAAAGATATTCCGAAACTTGCTGGCCATTGTTTAAATAACACTTACTTCTTATGGAGAGGGGATTTCTTTAAACAAAAGGAAGGAGCAGCAATGGGTTCTCCTTTATCCCCTGCTATAGCAAATTTGTACATGGAAAACTTTGAAATAAGAGCACTTGCCTCGAGCACATTAAAACCATCCTTTTGGTTTAGGTATGTGGATGACACTTTGGTTGTCTGGCCACATGGTAAAGATACACTTAATGATTTTCTAAATCATCTCAATGCACAAAACCCGGCCATCCAGTTCACCATGGAAATGGAGGTGAATAACACACTCCCATTCCTAGATATTTTGCTTGGACATGGCCTAAACGGTAAAATAACACAGCGTTTACAGAAAGCAAACGCACACTGGTGCCTATCTGAATGCAGAATCACATCATCATCCAGCTCAGAAATCCTCTCTTATCAAGACGCTCATACATCGGGCTAAACAGTGTCAGATGGTGAGAGTCTAGTGAGAGAGATTAAACACGTTAAAGACGCACTACGACAGAATGGCTACAATAATGCTCAAATTAACAGAACACTGAATGCCAAATCACGATCACAAAGCAATACTGCTGAAAGCGACCAGATTGTTAAAACAATAAAAAGTCCATATATCTCAGGAGTAACTGACAAATTAGCTCGTGTTTTGCAAAAGCAAAACATTACAGTAAGATTTGGTACAGTACACAAAATTCAAAAATTAGTATCTTGCACTAAAGACGCATTACCTAAACTATCAATAGAAGGTGTATATCGGATTAATTGTTCATGTGGCAGCTACTACATTGGGCAGACGGGACGTAACATCAGCGTAAGACTAAAAGAACATCAGAGAAATATTAAATTATCTCAAACACAACTGTCGGCAGTGGCAGAACATGCTTGTCAACAAGGACACGCAATTGATTTTGACAATGTTGCAGTGGTGTGTAGAACTAATTATTACTGGCAAAGACTAATTAGAGAATCCATTGAAATTGAGAGGAACAAGAATAACTTTAATCGCTCTGACAGCTACCGGCTTAGTGCAGCCTGGAAGCGTATTATTAAATAATACACATTACATTTTGATTTAAAGAATTACTAATCTACAACTCATTACTAATCATAACCAATGACTGATTACTAATCGATTATATAATTACAATACCCCCCCCCTCTGCCTCTAATCACTGCACCTGATATGAGTTAAGTGATGACGTCACCCTGCTGCTCTATATAAAACCGGGAGCAAGCGAGGGCTTTACCATTCTGGCGAATTGCCCGATGATGCTGGATGTATTTACCAGCGAAACGTCGTACTCAAACTGTAAATGTGGATTCACTCTTCAACACACCGGTGGGCTAAATTAGTGAATTATTTGTCTTTTGTCAACGTGACACTTTTTTTGCTGATTGGCCGTGTCGGGTGGTGGAGGGTTACGACACATTTATAAATAAACGCGATCTAACCCAAAAACCTTTATTATGAATATGTGTGTGTATATTTGTTTAGGTGTGCTTATATGTGTGTGTGTGTGCATCAGGACACTCACGCTAACGTCTCCAAACTCCCTTCTCTTCCCAACATCCCGTCCGCTAAAAGTCGGAGGCCGCTGTCTCTGATCTCGTTGAGACTCAACCTAAACCCGGGTGGACGGGAGAAGGGACAGCGCTGACTCACTGAGCCCACGGGAACCGCGGAGTCAAACACGCGGTGAGTGAGGGACACTCACAATGGCGGTGCACGTGACCACAGCACACACGTTCATGAGCAAAGCTGCTCATTGTTTCATGTATAACACAGAAGCATATGATATTTGTGGCATTCACAAATATTTACTCACAATCATCCATTCATTTATACTGCACTGTACCTTTATAATCTGAAACGTGTTTGTGTTTACAAGGGTCTTGTTTTGCAAGACCTCCTCTACAAAAAAAACAAAGATCCCCCGTGTAGCCTTAACAGACTGTAGGGGCAAGTGCTGTTAGCGAGCACCTACTGTATGAAGGCCAGAACGGCACACGAGGGGGTGGGTGGCCAGCACCACGCCCGACCGCCTTTGTCTCCCCAGTGATGTTTACACACCGCACCAGGTACTCATTTGAGGCCGAGTCGATCTAGAGGGAGGCCCAGGTCCGGTTCAGATAATTGGCACCGGTGTTGGCCGTGAGCGGGAATCGAGCCCAGGACGCCGGGTTCATAGCGCAGCGTCGCGCTAATCACGACACTACCACTCCTCGTCTACAAACCTACACACACACAGGAACTAAAGTAAATAACTCATGAAATAAACTTAAAATTCAAACCAGCAATATAAACATGGGGATGTATAGTTCTAAGCATAGACAACAAGCAATTACGTAATGCTACCTAAGGAAAATAATTACGTAATGATATAAAAAAAATACCTTAATCCTGTGAAGCTCGGGCTCGGTGAAGGCGGCGTTTTGGTTGAGGCGGGGCTTAAGCCTCGCTCCGCAGGAGACGACCGCAACCTCAACGTGCTGTACTAGTTGTACTTATGTAACTACCGCTAACATTTCCACACGTTGAGTTTTATTACACGATTCATGGGAGCATTTCTGTAAATTCGGATTTCCGTAAACCTGGGACTCCCTGCACATGCGTATATTAACTAATTTGTCCATGGTGCACTCAGATCACTGGCCGAATTGCGCTTCATGAATGTGAATCCTTATTATATGACGATTGCTTGCATTCATTTTAATGTAAAAAAATACTGTCACATTAAAACTGCAGACTCAAACAGGGGTGTGTATAAGTGTGTGTGAGTGTGTAGTAATGTGCAAGTATTCGTGTATATGGATATTAGTGTATATGTACATGTGCAAGTCACTTTAAGATGTTTTCTTGTTCATGTTTTTGTTTTTTGTTTTGTTGCGGTTGCACCCGATTTAAGAGCCAAACGGCTCACAGGGCTATACCAAATAAATTAAACTGAAAAATGAAACTGAAACTAAGTGTGTGTATATTAATATTTGAGAGTGTACATGTAGGATCTAAAAAAAAATCTGAAAATCTAAATAGGCTCGAGCCTGGATGGTGCTTCTACCCAAGACTAACATGCATAAGAACAGGTGTTGTAGCCTGCAGAGCTGCGTTATGGCAATGGAACAACATTCATCTCTATGCTCTACCCCAACCCACACTGACAAGAGTGGTGATGTCTGGTCAAATAACCCCCAAGACCTGCATGGTGTGGAAGTGCTTTATCCAGCAGTGGAGTGACCAAAGGCTGTACTTGTACATGTGTAGGAGTACGTGAGTTTATATGTACATTGTGTACGTTTGTGTGTGTACATGTCTGTGTGTGTATATGAGTGTCTTTCATCGCATCTTTTTATGCCTTTATGGGAATGGTGGGAAAGTCGTTGGCACATTCCACTACGAACGAAGTGATCTGGGTTCAATATCTGGTAACATAATCAGTGGTGAGTGATAAAAATCTGCTCCTGGAACTCCCCTAGGGTGACTCAGCCTTAAATGAGTACCTGGTATGGTGTGTAAACATCAGCAATGGGGAGAGAAAGACAGCCAAGGACGGTGCTAGTCAGGGAATTGCGATCAGCACTTGCCTCAAAAGTGTATGCAGGTTCCACGGGGAGATTGTTTTTGTGTTCTAAAGTGCAGTGTAGTTGTGTGTGTTTGTTCTCTGTCACTGGCTTCCTTTTCCCCAACAGTTTGTATGGGCCACTTGAGGGATCTTTGTCTCTTTTATGCTTTACAACTAAGATTAACACCCATTACCTATCACCTGTCTCTGTAGCTGCTGTGGTGGGTGGCGCCGATGATGGCAGCCTCGGCCGGTTGGTGCGCCCTGTTTTGTCCAGTTTTGTCTTGTTTTGCTTGATCACCTGTGCTGGTGAGAGGGGCCTGCTGTTCATCACACCCGTGCTGGTGAGAGGGGCCTGTTGTTCAGCACACCTGTGCTGGTGAGAGGGGCCTGTTGTTCATCACACCCGTGCTGGTGAGAGGGGCCTGCTGTTCAGCACACCCGTGCTGGTGAGAGAGGCCTGCTGTTCAACACACCCGTGCTGGTGAGAGAGGCCTGCTGTTCATCACACCCGTGCTGGTGAGAGGGGCCTGCTGCTCAACACACCCGTGCTGGTGAGAGGGGCCTGCTGTTCAGCACACCCGTGCTGGTGAGAGAGGCCTGCTGTTCAACACACCCGTGCTGGTGAGAGAGGCCTGCTGTTCATCACATCCGTGCTGGTGAGAGGGGCCTGCTGTTCAACACACCCGTGCTGGTGAGAGAGGCCTGCTGTTCATCACACCCGTGCTGGTGAGAGGGGCCTGCTGTTCAACACACCCGTGCTGGTGAGAGGGGCCTGCTGTTCAGCACACCCGTGCTGGTGAGAGAGGCCTGCTGTTCATCACACCTGTGCTGGTGAGAGAGGCCTGCTGTTCAGCACACCAGTGCTGGTGAGAGGGGCCTGCTGTTCAGCACACCCGTGCTGGTGAGAGGGGCCTGCTGTTCATCACACCCGTGCTGGTGAGAATATGGCGCCGATGATGGTAGCCTCAGCCGGTCGGCGCGCCCTGTTTTGTCTTGTTTTGTCTGTCAATTCAGTGTTTTGCCAAGATTTTCTGAGTTCTCTAACAAGAGACGAACTTTTAAATATCAGGGAAACAACTCCTGTGGATTTAATTCCTACGTTTCTGCTTCCAGCGGCAGAATTAGTAGGCATTCTAGTCAATGCCGCGCTAGGCTTTGCTCAAGCAGCGAAACGCCGCCCAAGGGGTAAACGGTCGGGGGCTCTTGTACGGCTACGCAGATGCGGGATCCGAACAGTGCTTCCGAGCTTTTTCCTCTCCAACGTGTGTTCACTGTACAACAAAATGGATGAACTTCAGCTACTGATGGTAAAAAACAAAGACTTTCTTTCATCTTCTGTTTAGTGCTTCACGGAGACATGGCTGTGTGATTTGATTCCGGACACTTCGCTACAACTAGCAGGATTCCATCTTGTAAGATCGGATCGTGACATAGCACTCTCCGGCAAGACGAAAGGCGGTGGTATTTGTTTTTACATTAACAGTGGCTGGTGTGTAGATGTCACAGTGATTCTGCAACATTGTTCTTCACTCCTTGAATCCATTTTTATAACCTGTAAACCGTTTTACTCGCCTCGCGAGTTCGCGTCGCTCATTTTAGTCGGAGTTTATTTGCCGCCGTGTCCTCAGGTTAAAGAGGCCCAACGCATGCTCGCCGATCAGATTCTGAGTGTGGAGCGAGCAAATCCAGATTAGTTGGTTATCGTACTTGGCGACTTTAACAAAGGTCATCTCAGCCACGAACTCCCCAAATACATACAATTCATTAAATGCCTAACCAGAGAAGGGAACACTCTGGATCACTGCTACACTACAGTCAGTAGAGCCTACCACGCCATCCCCCGAGCAGCACTAGGACACTCTGACCATGCCATGGTCCACCTGATTCCTGCATACAGGTAGAAACTAAAACTCTGTAAACCTGTTGTGAGGACATCTAAACAGTGGACCAGTGAGGCTGTGGAAGATTTGCGGGCGTGCTTAGACTGTACTGACTGGGATATGTTCACGACTGCTACCAATAGTCTGGATGAACTCACAGAGGCTGTGACGTCCTTCATCAGCTTCTGTGAGGACTGCTGTATCCCAACACGTACCAGGGTGAACTTTAACAACAACAAGCCCTGGTTCTCAGCAAAGCTCAGACGCTTGAGGTTGGAGAAGGAGGAAGCGTTTAGGAGTGGGGATAGAGACAGATTCAAGGAGTCGAAGAACAGGTTTAGCAAAGTGATGAGAGAGGCTAAACGACTGTACTCAGAGAGACTAAAACACCAGTTCTCTACTAACGACTCTGCTTCTGTCTGGAGAGGGCTCAGGCAGATCATAAACTACAAACCCAGAGCCCCCCACACCACTAACGACTCCGGCCTAGCCAACGACTTGAACGAGTTCTACTGCAGATTTGAAAGACAATTGGACTGTCCTGAACCACCCCTTCCCACCCAAGAGGCCCCATCCCCCACCCATACTACAGAGACGACTCTCTCCTTTCAGGAGGGAGAAGTTAATAGACTTTTCAAGAGGCAGAATCCACGCAAAGCAGCCGGGCCAGACTCTGTCTCTCCAGCCACCCTCAGGCACTGCGCTGACCAGCTGTCTCCGGTGTTCACCAACATCTTTAACACCTCCCTGGAGACATGCCATGTACCAGCATGTCTCAAGTCCTCCACCATCATCCCTGTGCCCAAAAAGCTAAGGCCAACAGGACTAAATGATTACAGACCGGTCGCCCTTACATCTGTGGTAATGAAGTATTTTGAGCGCCTGGTCCTGGCACACCTCAAAGCCATCACAGACTCTCTCCTGGACCCCCTTCAGTTTGCCTACAGAGCCAACAGGTCTGTGGACGACGCAGTTAACATGGCCCTCCACTTCACCCTACAGCATCTTGACGCCCCAGCATCCTACGCTAGGATCCTGTTTGTGGACTTCAGCTCTGCCTTTAACACCATCATCCCTGCCCTGCTTCAGGACAAGCTCTTCCAGATGAACGTGCCCTACTCTACCTGCAGATGGTTCACAGACTTCCTGTCTGACAGGAAGCAGTGCGTTAAGCTGGGAACACAAGTCTCTGACTTCAGGTCCTTCAGCACCGGAACTCCTCAGGGCTGCGTCCTTTCCCCACTGCTCTTCTCCCTGTATACCAACACCTGCACCTCCAATCATCTGTCCGTCAAACTCTTGAAATTGGCGGACGACACCACCCTCATTGGGCTGATCTCTGGTGGGGATGAGTCTGACTATAGGTGGGAAGCTGACAACCTGGTGACCTGGTGTAGCCAGAACAACTTAGAGCTAAATGCTCTAAAGACAGTTGAGATGGTTGTGGACTTCAGGAAGAATACAGTCCCACTCACCCCCATCATCCTGTTAGACTCCCCAGTCAAAATTGTAGAGTCCTTCTGCTTCCTGGGTACTATTCTCTCCCGGGACCTCAAGTGGGAACTGAACATCAGCTCCCTCACCAAGAGAGCTCAACAGAGGATGTACTTTCAATGGCAGCTGAAGAAATTCAACCTGCCAAAGACAATGATGGTGCAATTCTATACAGCAATCATTGAATCCATCCTCACCTCCTCCATAACCGTCTGGTACGCTGCTGCCACTGCCAAGGACAAGAGCAGACTGCAGCGTATCATCCACACTGCTGAGAAGGTAATTGCCTGCAATCTACCAACCCTCGAGGACCTGCACACGACAAGGACCATGAGGCGAGCGAGGAAGATTGTGTCCGATTCCTCCCACCCTGGACACTCTCTGTTTTAGCGACTCCCTACTGGCAGAAGGCTTCGGTCCATCAGGACCAAAACCTCACGCCATAAAAACAGTTTCTTCCCATCTGCTGCTGGCCTGTTAAACAAGGCCAAGGGCTTACACTGATGTTAACATTTTATCAACATAATGACACCTTGCCGATATTAACTATGTTAACCTATTTGTATTTTTTCTTTTTATATTATATCTTAAAGCTATTTTATATTAGATATTTATTCAATTTTATATACTTCAGCCCCTTGGTGTTAGTTAGACTTTTAACCCTTATTATAGTAAGATTTTAGATTCCTATATGTTGAATGTATGCACCATCCTGCCAAAGTAAATTCCATGTCGGTGTGAACTTTCATGGCGAATAAAACCCTTTCTGATTCTGATTCTGTAGTGGGGGGCACCATCACTTGCCATGATCCACTGTGAACCAGGGGCTTGAATTGGCCACGTGGATCAAAACGGTACCCTCACTCTCCATTGCAGAGTCGTTATCAAGGCTCCATTTTCTCAGTGTGGCCTACGGTCACCTCACTTTCTGCACCTAGTGTGAGGTCTATCATTATCGATAATTAAATGTTGCTGAAGATGATGGAAAGCTTAAAAGCAACCATGCATATGCATACCTTTTCTTCCTTTAATACTTTAATGTACAGCGACTGCAGCATTCACTGTGGAACCACCTACTCACTACACATTTACTCAACCACTCGCACTATTTCACTCATTCACCAACGCACTCACACACTACTGACCCACCAACTCACTCACATCCTTACGTAACTCAACATACCCACTCATCGATCCACCCACCAACTCAAGTAGGCATGCACTCACTCACCAAACATTACCCCCCCTCAGTGGATGAGTGGGCATGGGTATGGGGGGAGAAGAGTTAAGGGATGAGCAAGGGTGGGGGAGGGATTATGGGAAAAGTGAAGGCAGGAGCAGATCGGGGGGTTAATGGGAGGCATAAGGGGAGGGGTGAGCGTGGTGTGCGGGGAGAGGAGTGAGGAGAATGATGGCAGTGGCTAGGGGAAGACTTTTGTCAAAAGTTGTATTCATGTGTGGGCTATGCAAGACCGAGTGTTACGTGAATATGAGGTTACATTCTACTCTTTGTGTGCACCGTTACTAAGTGAGGATTCTTAGAGACAAAGATCTGCCGTATAGCCTTAACAGACTCCTGGGGAAAGTGCTGTTAGGGAGCACCTATGAAGGCGGGCATGGCATATGATGGGGTGGGTGGCCAGCATCACGCCCGGCCGCCGTTATCTCCCGAGTAGCGATGTTTTACACGCTGCACCTGGTACTCATTTGAAGATGAGTTGATATCACACAAACACATATATGTACGCACAATTTGTGAAGGAGTGAATGCGAGGTGTGCAAGTCTTACAGTAGCCTTTTACATCTGTCCAGTTCAGGCTGAAGCCTCTTCATTTCCTCGGTGCCGATGCCGCAGCCCGACAGGTTGAGTGTCTTCACAGGTTCTTCTCGTTGCAGCAGGATCCAGGAGATGGCAGCGCAGTCTGGCAGGGACAGCCTTGTCCTTGACAGGTCTATCTCAGTCATGGACCGAGTGGCATCACTCAGGGACTTGCGGTCATGCAGCTCGTGCACGCAGTGCAGGAGACTGATGAACCTGTGTTTGTCAACCTTCTGAGTCTTCATGCTGCGATTGAGCCACTCGATTATTTCCTTTTGAGAATCTGCAGATGGAGGATCCAAGATACCCTCAAAGACCTTCCATGGAGTGCTTGATGCTAGTCCACAAAAAAACCTCTGAAACACATCAAACCTCCCATCTTTGCTGTCCTCAATAGCTTTGATGATGTCACTCACTGGCCGTGTTGAATGTGACAGATGCACAGCTATAGCTGCAAAGAATTCCTGCATTGTCAAGTGTGAAAATGAATAGCAACTCCCTTGTTTAATGCCCTCACATGTGAACACTTTGTTGATGAATGTACTTCCAAGTTCATAAGAACTAACAACACACTCTTCTAGATCTTTTTGGCTGAATATCTGGATATTTTGCTGAACCCCCTTCAGAGCAATATTGGCAAGAGACGATACAATTTCCTTGGCTCCGCGGCTGCCACGTCCATGGTGTTCTATGAGCCCAAACACGTATTGTGTGAAGAGGTCGGTCATTGATTTGAGGATAATCTCAGAATGATCCGACTTTTGTAAATGTTCCTTCAGTGTAATGGCTGCTATATGGCAGAATGAAGGGTTCTGGCACAATGTATTCACTGTTTCATTTTCCTGCAGGAGCTTGAGTGCCCTTTCTGCTAGACTCCTATCTTGGTCAAATTTGTTAAAGAATGCTATTTTATCTTCGTTGGAAAACCCAGTGATTTCAACAGCTCGATCAACATTCACTTCCCTCAGCTGCTGCATGGCAATGGGTCTGGTCGTTATCAAGACCGAGGCCTTGGGCAAGAGATTTCCATTCACTAGGGCAGCAATGATGGCTTCTACTGTTGCCGTCTTACGTGGATCAGTGCAAGCATTGGCATAGTGAAGGGACTTTCCAAACTCGTCCAACCCATCCATAACAAAAAGGGTTCTCTTTTGGTTTGTGAAAACCTCATCTGCTTTCTTTCCCAAACATGAGTGCATCACAGAAAACAGCTCTGCGAGTGACACCTCTCCAACATCCTTTATCTCCCTGAACGTTATGAGCACAATGTGCTTAAAGCGGCGTGCAAACACTTTCTCACCTGACAGCAAGCTGTGCACAATGAATTTGCTCAACATGGTTTTACCGCTGCTTGGAATCCCCACTACAATAACCAGTCTGGGGTGTTTTTTTTCTCCAATGTAACCAATGGGATCAAAGAGATTATTGCAAGTCATCCCTTCTCTCTGTGCTCTCTTCATCAGCTCCTCGTGTTTCTTGCCTCTCGCTAGTAACTCGTGCTCCTTGGTTTCTTGCTGGTGGTAGTAGGGAATCAGAATTGGCGTCACCATCCTCTCCAGCAAAAACACTGCAGGTTCTCCAGGTCGTGCGTTGTAGTCTTGTGTTAATGATGTCAGCTTCAGCAAAAATTCTCTGTATACACCAGAGTTATCTAAATAAAACAGAAATAATTTAACAAATTAGTTTCATATACACAAAAAACATTCCTATAGCAGACAAATATGTTTAAAAGGAACTACATCATTAAAAAAGCGTAGCGAATTCGTTCACCTTCGATAATTCAGCAGCATCATGTATATCACGAATTATTGTATGGAAGTTTTCCAGATATGTATGCGAGACATGCAATTTTTGGAAATACTGTACCTTTGTAAAATATATTTTTTATCTTGATAAAAATATCCTCACCACCTGTCTTGTATGTTTTGCCTGTGAAAAAGATAGTACCACCACATTTATCATTACGGTGTACATCATCATTATCAAAAATTAATTCCATCAATTTGGGTGTAAATTTCAATCCTGCCTTGTCCTACAATTATTTATTTTTGTTGTTTAGGATGTTGAATTTAACTTTTTATATTTCACTGGTATTGGGGCTGTGTTTCCTCTCCCATGTCAAGCTGGCCTACATCACATAGCAATGGGACTACACTGGTGGAGTGCAGTACACAAGGCACGGTCCCCTCTGCAGGCAGAGAATATGCAGTGCTTGCACCGCCACAACAACAGCCACATGAATCACAGAACTCGTAGCATCCCACGTGATGCATCGCAGGTTCACTTGAACTTCAACTAATCTGGCTACTGCATCATCAGCAACCACTGTGGCATCCACTACTTTGGGGAGAGTGGCGATTTCCTATGACAAATTTGCTCAACAACTTCCATCAGCTTTCCAAGGAAACATTGAACCCAGTGGATCACCACTTGGGCAATGTTAAATACCGTGATCCCTCTGTATCTGATGTTATTTAAACTCTCAGGAATCAAATGCTCGGGGTCATTAATTCACGTGGACTTTTTTTCAAAATGACGAGGGCTACAAATTTTACATTTAATCTGCAGGAAATTATAACCAATCCGAGTCAGGGTGTGGAGGAGAGAGTAGGTTCAGTTTTATGATTCAATACCAATAAAAGGCTGGGTGTCATTTGAAATAGCAGTGATAGTCGATAATAAAAATTAGGATAATTTTTCTACAGGGAGGAGACATTGTGCCAAGAGCAGATAGCCACGGATGGAGTCATGTGGAACACCATAGAATTGGGGCTTCTGAATGGAAGGCAGTCCTTAATTGGAAAAATAGTGAAGCAGAAGCAATAGGGATGTGTGTGAGAGATGCCTGCGTAGCCATGCCGATTCAAGAGGATGGAGTGGTGTGTGGTATCCAAAGCAGCCGAAAGATCAATAACTAGAAGCAGCTTCCATAGTTTAAGAGAGGTGGTCATTCACCCTGCATAGGGGAACAGTTTCAATGATATGGCCTTGGTGGAATACAAATTGTACCAAGTCATGGAGACCATGGCAGCAGATGGGTTTGCTGCCATGGCCAACTATCTTGGGCTTGGCACTTGAAAGAGAGCTTCATAGCTCATTACATTCTTCCAACTCAAACACGATGTGTCTGTGTCTGAAGAGGTGGGAGAAAGTCACCATGTTCAAGTCTTTTACTAGGAAATGGAGCTGTGGGTTATGGCGAATTAATTAATGTTGGGGTCCAATGTGGATGTAAGGTTTTGATATTTTCACACATTTTCATTATCCATCCATCCATCCTATCCTCCCGATTGCTGATCAATTGTACTTTTCCTGCTATGGAATGGAATATAAATGTCTTCCTTCTGAGAGGAATGTTGTCATGCAAGGGTGGTGCAGTTTGCTAAATTTAAATAATAATTCATCTCAGATCAAAGGAATTTCTTCACCTAAACTTGCCCAAGACATGCGAATGGCTATGTGAAGTTTAGCATCACTCACGAAAAGCTGCTCCAGGGATGGCTTTACCCACAGTTCTGCTCAGATCGACACCCATCACGTTGAGCTGCTGCTCATGCTGTGATATCCACTGATCCAAGAGAGGGATCTCGGATCTCAGCGGCACCAGCACGGCTTCAATGAATCTCATGCACACTTCTTCTCCCTTGTCGAGCACCAGGTCAACCAGGTGCCGTGTTCGTGCAATGGGGTTATTCTCGCTTCTGAGGGACGCGTATTCACTGCGCAGGACTATCCCTGTTTGACAGGAATGGTCAAGCACTTCTGAAGACTTCGCCTGGAGGTATTCCTGCAGTTTCACTTTGTTGGTTCTAATAATCTCATATGCAGGATCATTTGATGCCATCACGACAAATGCATCGAGTCACCTGAAGAAAATGAAAACAAACCACGTGTAACCTGTAATCATAGTCGTGTAATTTTAGCCATGTACGGGAAATAAGAATAATTATTAAAATAAAATGCTGCTACTAAAATCGGAAAGGTCTTGGTTAGGTAAAATTGTGACTTTAGGTATTTGATTGTGAATACATTGAGTTATGTAAATTGTAATGTAAGCTTAAAATTGTTATTTTAATATATGTAAATATATGAAATAGCATCGAAACACCTTAGGCATCTCAAAACACTCTTCAGTGCAAGCATATGAACATTTATATGAACACAACACTACGACAAAAAAAGTAAAATGTAAACCTAATTCAGAACACCACACAGGTTTAGCAGATTAAGCAGCTGCGTGACACCACGTGCTCACTGCCTCGACCACCGTGATGCCACGCAGACGGCGAATTGCGCTATAATGTGCAATGATCGGGATAGCGTCACCTCTCGTTGAGTGACGATTAGGATGGAGGTGGAACGGCAGAGGGTTGGAGCCAGGTTTGATCTTGGGTGGTCTGAGGTTGTCTATCCGTGGTATGACGTCACATACGCTTCACGGAAATTAGTGAACATGATCTTTGTAGAGGTAGTGTGTTTTTGTTTGGAACCCAAAACTTAAAGTACACACATAAGGCAGCGTCAATGTTACTGTGATGTTCATTATGTTAAATTAATCACTTATCCAGGACAGCAGTGGTCCAGGTGTCTGTGCAGCCTCCTTCCTATGCCTTTGAATCTCCACCTACACTCTCTTAGGAGTCCTTAAAAATGGGCGGCACGTTACATCATCATCATCAGCCATTGTCACTACCGCTGGATTAATGCCTCCCGATATGTTTTACGTTAGAAATTAATGAAAAAAATCCTTAATTTAACATTTAAAATTAGTAGAAATAATAATGAAGCCTCTCCATAACAGAATTTTGTCAGTGAGTATGCACCACATGCATTTACAAAAGCATGCAGAGCATGAGACTATAACGAGTTTTGTACATCATGTTCGCAAACCCAAGTGACCCATTCTTTATTTGAGATATTTATACATACAGTGAGGGAAAAAAGTATTTGATCCCCTGCTGATTTTGTACGTTTGCCCACTGACAAAGAAATGATCAGTCTATAATTTTAATGGTAGGTTTATTTGAACAGTGAGAGACAGAATAACAACAACAAAATCCAGAAAAACACATGTCAAAAATGTTATAAATTGATTTGCATTTTAATGAGGGAAATAAGTATTTGGCCCCCTCTCAATCAGAAAGATTTCTGGCTCCCAGGTGTCTTTTATACAGGTAATGAGCTGAGATTGGGAGCACACTCTTAAAGGGAGTGCTCCTAATCTCAGCTTGTTACCTGTATAAAAGACACCTGTCCACAGAAGCAATCAATCAATCACATTCCAAACTCTCCACCATGGCTAAGACGAAAGAGCTCTCCAAGGATGTCAGGGACAAGATTGTAGACCTACACAAGGCTGGAATGTGTTACAAGACCATTGCCAAGCAGCTTGGTGAGGTGACAACAGTTGGTGCGATTATTCGCAAATGGAAGAAACACAAAAGAACTGTCATTCTCCCTCGGCCTGGGGTTCCATGCAAGATCTCACCTCGTGGAGTTGCAATGATCATGAGAACGGTGAGGAATCAGCCCAGAACTACACGGGAGGATCTTGTCAATGATCTCAAGGCAGCTGGGACCATAGTCACCAAAGAAAACAATTGGTAACACACTACGCCGTGAAGGACTGAAATCCTGCAGCGCCCGCAAGATCCCCCTGCTCAAGAAAGCACATATACATGCCCGTCTGAAGTTTGCCAATGAACATCTGAATGATTCAGAGGACAACTGGGTGAAAGTGTTGTGGGTCAGATGAGACCAAAATGGAGCTCTTTGGCATCAACTCAACTCGCCGTGTTTGAAGGAGGAGGAGGAATGCTGCCTATGACCCCAAGAACACCATCCCCACCGTCAAACATGGAGGTGGAAACATTATGCTTTAGGGGATTTTTTCTGCTAAGGGGACAGGACAACTTCACCGCATCAAAGGGACGATGGACGGGGCCATGTACCATCAAATCTTGGGTGAGAACCTCCTTCACTTAGCCAGGGCATTGAAAATGGGTCGTGGATGGGTATTCGAGCATGACAATGACCCAAAACACACGGCCAAGGCAACAAAGGAGTGGCTTAAGAAGAAGCACATTAAGGTCCTGGAGTGGCCTAGCCAGTCTCCATACCTTAATCCCATAGAACATCTGTGGAGGGAGCTGAAGGTTCGAGTTGCCAAACGTCAGCCTTGAAACCTTAATGACTTGGAGAAGATCTGCAAAGAGGAGTGGGACAAAATCTCTCCTGAGATGTGTGCAAACCTGGTGGCCAACTACAAGAAACGTCTGACCTCTGTGATTGCCAACAGGGGTTTTGCCACCAAGTACTAAGTCATGTTTTGCAGAGGGGTCAAATACATAATTCCCTCATTAAAATGCAAATAAATTTATACCATTTTTGACATGCGGTTTTCTGGATTTTTTTGTTGTTACTCTGTCTCTCACTGTTCAAATAAACCTACCATTAAAATTATAGACTGATCATTTCTTTGTCAGTGGGCAAACGTACAAAATCAGCAGGGGATCAAATACTTTTTTCCCTCACTGTATAACTGTGTATTGAGCTGTGTGTATTGCACTACTGCAAACAAAATATCTATACTGTACATATACAGGCCAGTCTGACTTAACCAACGTTCTTTCTACGAGAATGTGCTATAACAAACAATATTAATTTTAACCCATTTTTTGCAAAATTAGAAATTGTTCAAGTAACGAGACAAATTGTGTTCTTTGGCAGCAGGAAAAACACAGTGGCCTGCAGTTTTCATCGCGCGCTTTCAGATGCGCTTTTTCTGCCATCTGATATTCTCTTCTTTCTGATATTAGGAAGCCACTGGGGTGATGCACTTGATTGAAAACTCATCTCTTTAGAACTGCATTTGCATTTAGTTTGTTGTCCTTCCTCCTGACATACAATAACGTGTTGTACGTATGATTGCTGAGCAGTAAAATAGTACGAGGAGATACTGTAATGGGGGGGTGAGTGCGTGGGCTCAGTCGCTTTTTCTCCCATACAGCACACATCTCCACAAATTTTATTTAAAAATTGACACCTGGCAAATGGACATGCATTGATATTCACGCCCAAGGTGCAACAACTCCATTGGTTTCACTCTCATGCAGCTCCACGCTACACACAGCAGACGCACGCTCCCTACAGAGGATCAACGGCAATGCGTCTTCTACGCCTACAGCACGAGCTCCAACACAAACATCCCTGTTATTGAGCCCCTTTGAAGGCCGGCATGGCAAAGAGGGGTAGAAATGGCCAGGATCATACCTGGCCACGTTTGTCTCATAGGTTCTGCTGATTACTTATTGAACCAGGCACTTATTTAATGCAGACTCAACCTAGAGGACCCAAAACCAGTGTAGATATCATGTGCTATTGATAGCTGTGGCCGAGTTTGTTGTGCAGCATGGCTCGCCACAAACACACACATAGGCTATGTACACAAAGATACACATACAAACGAGAAAAATCTCCCATATAGTTTTTGACAGATATTTGAGATTAGTTCTGCTAATGAGCACCTAAGAAGGCTGATACGGCACATGAATGGGTGTATATATACACAATAACAGCCATACCTCACTAAAAATTGTGATGTCAACAAAGTGCTTGTGCCAGGCTAAGTGCACATTGAGGTCATGTGGACTGTCGAAGGCTCATGGGCAGGAAGTTACAGGATAGATAAAGGTGCCATGGGTTGAGTGACAGGGATGACTGGCAGATCTACCACCTGTGCTCCCTACTGTTCCAACTTGCTGAATTTTACTCGTCCAGCACTGTACTCGCCCTCCGTTATTGCTGGAGGAGGACATCCTTCACAAAACTCCTCCAGAGGCTGATCTTCACACCACTGGTACGAGCTGTCGGCAAGTCCAATCAGCTCCACATCCTTCTGTTACACAACAGTCAAACTCTTCTCTATCGCGTTTTGCCCCTTATATCTGCCCAAACAGAAGCTGCTTGGGTACGCAGTGACTGAGAAATTGGGCTACATGCCCCAGCCAATGCTGCCTCACCTGCCTTAGAAGCTCACTGATGGGAATTTGTCCAGATCTTTCAAGGATCTAAACTGCTCACACAATCCAGTTTGTAAGACCCACGCTGGATCGTAGACACTTGAATATGCAAAACCAGTGTAGATGTTCTTTTAAAAGGGATATTTTTTTATTAAATACAGAGAAGGGAGGGGATATCTGGCTGAGAAGACCCAGAGCTTTACATGGAGCGACAGGCAATGCAACTTTCACAGCGTGTTACGCGCTGATTTGGAGCATGACCTCTGCTGCCAAACTGGAGCTGGTCATAAGCACCCTTTCCAGGTATGGACAAAATTCCCACTCTGTCCTAAACTGCCCCACCACTCATGGAGAGTGGAGGGAGGGTAAAATACGATGACATAGAATACCCAGGTTGGTGCTTTGTTTTTTGTAGGGATGATCGTAAACCCCATCTCTTAGTAGTATTCTCTAAGTTCAACAAAAGATCATCCAGCTCATTTTGGATTTCATTTTGATGGTGGGAATGGTGGTAATGTGGAGGTGGGCAGTGGTGACGCATTCTCCTGACGAATGAGGAATCGACAGATTGGGACCAGTTTCAAGATTATGCAAACAACGCCACTAAGACCTGCCCAAAAACCCGTTGCAATATTCGGAAACAATTGATTAGTGATGAAACGTAGTGCTGAAATTGAAAAAAAAATGTGTAAAGCTGCTACAAGGGCCCATAGAAAACTACAAGGGCCTAAGAAGGAAATGCAAAACTCAAACGGTCAAATCAACTTCGCAAAGTTCAGTCAGCTCAGGGGTGCCTACTTCAATGTTTCCTGCGCAATTACAGATGCTGGTCAGCAGTTGAAGGCAGACCATATTATTCGAGAAATAATGACTCGCAATTGCAGAATTTATCTCCATTAAAACCCACTTAAGAGCTCATGCAAGCCACAGATTTAGTCATGTTAAACTTGCCATTTTAGATATACTTCATATAGAAGAGCCATAATATTAATTACAGTAAATGTAACTTCCATAGCCCTGTGTAAACATGAATAAGGATTTTTATTTTTCAGAATAGTTACTTGTTAGACATTAGCATGAGTGGTGACTATATATATGATAAGTATTATACTTGGGATGATATTGGTTATAATTCTAAATCACATTTACAAACACACACATTGAAATGTAACACGACATTTAGAATTATTCATTGTGGTTATAATTTTGATGACATTTATTATACTGTTGATGGTTGTGTTCAGGGACGGAGCCAGGATTTCAGGCCGGGGTGACATTCAACAAATTTTAATTTCAAGAATGATTAGAGATTCAGGCTGTTGAACTAGACGCCACTGGTTGGCGACACACTCTGACAATGCAGTTGCACGGAGTCCGCCAGACCGAGTGTCGTAGAATGTCACCCCTATTACCCCCCCCTGGCTTTGCCCCTGGTTGTGGTTGTCATTTTCCAAAGACATGCTGCATAGCAATGAACTAATTCCCAAAACAACAATAAGAATAAAGTATTTTCGAATGCACTACTGCAGGCAGTCCTCCCCATGCCGTGGCAGTCGTAGAGGTTATTAGACCATAATTCTCCAGTTGTCTGTATTTCACCAGCAAACATTCGCCCCGAGCAAGTCTTTATGTGCAGAAAGGGGCATGACTGAAATTTCCTGCTGATCTGCTGAGCAGTCAAATAGTATAAGGTGAGACTATAATGGGAGGAAGCAGGTGGGGGCGTAGGCTCAGTCGCGTGTTACCTCAAACAGCACACGTCTCTCCAAGAATTATGAAAAAAATTACACCTGGCAAATGGACATCCATTGATGTTTACGCCCAAGGTGAAACAACTCTGTTGACATCTCGCTCGGAATGTGACTCATCCAGCCTTGTCACATACAGGCAGTAGAAAGATCAGCGAGGAAAATAATACAATCGAGAGTGCATTTACAGAGCATCTCAAATATATCTGCATCTCAAAATTCAGTGCACAACAATCAGACAAGCATCATGGGGAACAAGGAGGCGTGTATAGACTGCATACATTCATACAGAGAGAACAGACAGTGATGGACACAGGAGAAGTGGGTGGATAGTGAGAGACAGGCTCAGAATTGTGCCAGAAGGGGGGAATAAGTGCCCTGCTAATGAGTCAAGTTTGACTAAGAACTCCCTTCGTTGCTGGGCAGACAGGACGGAGGGGAGTAGACAGCGATGAGAGGGGCGATAGAGGAGAAAGCAAGGCTAAAGGAGTGGAGTGACTTGTTTTTTTATATTCATCAGGTAAAGTCGACTGAGCTATTTCAGCTCTTTTTCAGAAGCTACTTGGCAACAAATGATAGCTCAACAAAGTGGCTTAACATGTGGAAATGTATAGCAACTAAATAATCTAAATGCATAATTCTAAACGTGGAGGGAAAAACCGGAAGATCCAAATATACAACAGGCGTCAGGGTTGGGACCAAACCCACGACCTCATGCATACCAGGCTAGGGAGATAACATCTCGCCCCCATGGCGCCCCATGAGAGGGAGAGGCAGGCAGGGGTGAGTCCATGGAGGATCTTGAAGACGGCGAGGGCGATCGTGTATTTGATCACCAAGACCTCAGCTTTACCAATGAAAAAAAGAGGTGAGACGGAATAAATTGAGTACTGTGCTATGAATGACAAGGCTCACGGTTACATGGTACCCTTGATAAATATCCAATTTTTACTGTCATTTAAACATGTACAGCGAGGTAGGTTTCATTCCCTTATATCTCATTGTGAACTCGGGCTTCTATGTGATGATGAGTCCCATAGGCAACACCATGGGGTGAAGGGGACAGTGGGGGATATTGCTTTCTCACTTGACTGACTGGGCACGAGTAATTGACCTCAGCCCTGATTGACAATATCTATGAACAGGGAAGTATGAGCCAATCGAATCAACAACAAAAACCGTGACTTTAAAGTTGACACTTTTCCTGTTAAATTACAATTGACCGTACATTACAGTGATGCAAAGGGCAGTAAAGTAAACAAGGCCACTAGGCACTGTACCAGTAAACCGCATCAGATTAACCTCGCAAGACAACCAACAACTCCAACCAACACACCTAGTGCAGAGATACATGGATAAAAGCAGTGAATGCACCAGAATCAAGTAGAAAACATCTCGCCAAGTTGTAAATGCAACACAGAGACAACTAAAGAAAAAGAATAAAATCCACAACCAGACCTGGATATAATAATAAAGCCCTGCTGGATAACGGGCACCCTAAGCGTTGTCAGTCGTGTGGTATCTTGCTTTGCTTTACTTCACCACGCTGGCGAGTGCAAGTTGGTGAAGCGAGGAGGGCAGGACTGATTCATACGTCACTTGCCTCTGATTTTAGTCCAAGGGTTCGTAGTGCAGTGCACCAAGCACTGGGCAACTGTTCCACCCCAGATGCCCTGGGCATCCTTGCGCATGAGACTTTCAATCTCAATAGAATTTGCAGATGAAATATTTTATAGAATGAAATAAAAATGTGCAATCAAGGATAACAGAGAAATAGAAAACTGCCGTGACATGGTCGATTAAAATGATGAATCACGACTGAAGATACAGGGTAAACACACCAAGGTGGTGCTCGATTCATCCACTCATCCTGACACATCAGCGCGATTACTTTCCAGCACGGGTCTCGTGACTCGCGAAGGGAATCACTGCGTCGGTGTTCGCTCGTGCAGCTCCACGCTACCCACAGCAGACGCGCGCTCCCCACAGAGGATCCATCGTCGCGCGTCTTCTATGCCTACAGCACAAGCTCCAACACAAACTTCCCCCATGTATACTCTTTGGTTTTATTCAGTAAAGTCACGTAGATAAAATAAAACAAAATAAAAGAAAATAATTAAATCACGACGTTTCGGAGGCAACACAAGCTTCCATCTTCAGGTGGAAAAGTCAACGCAGAATATCTGTGTTAGGAGCACAGTTCAGAGACAACCTTGGATTATATACAGGTTAAGGGAGGGGGAAGGAGTCAGTAAGGGGGCGTGGGTGGGCGGGATGGCTGGGCTAAGCAGCCTTTTGATAGAATGCTGCGAGTAACACCCGCCTTTGTCTCCCCAATGTGTGATATTTACACACCGCCCATGATACTCATTTTAGTTACACGCACACAGTGACACTTTGCTCGTGAGACACCGCACACAAACTCACACGTGCTACACTATCTTCCAGACACACAGAGAGATTCATGCACCAAAAATAAATCTGCCGTGTAGCCTACACAGGCAGTTTATAGTCTGGACCACACCGCACATCGCCCCCCATGCAACACAAACTCCCCACACTCACCCACGCTGTAAAGTGTCACACCACCCACCGTCCCCCATGCACTACAAACTCCCCACACCCACGCTGTGAAGTGTCACATCACCCACCGTCCCCCATGCACCACAAACTCCCCACACTCACCCACGATGTGAAGTGTCACACCACCCACCGTCCCCCATGCACCACAAACTCCCCACACCCACGCTGTGAAGTGTCACATCACCCACCGTCCCCCATGCACCACAAACTCCCCACACATACCCACGATGTGAAGTGTCACACCACCCACCATTCTCCACACACCACAAACTCCCCACACTCACCCACGCTGTGAAGTGTCGAGTCGCTCGCGTCTCTCGCCCCCTGACACGCGCAGACGCGGCCCCGCTCGCCGTGTCGCCTCCTCCGCCGCTCTCTCAGTCTCAGGCCCTGACGCAAGGAGTGGCATCAAGAAGTCTCTTCAAGTAGCAGCAGAAAGGAGAGGGGAGGAGTGAGTGGGGGAGATGGTAGGGGAGGGGTGGGGGGCGTGGGCTCAGTCACGAACTCTCTCATACAGCACACACATCTACAATATTTGAGAAAAAAATATTTAAAAATACTTTTTAAAAAAACACGCTTTAATGAAATGTACCCTACGAGTAATGGCAGAACTCCACGACTCCAAGAAGTGGCCCCGAAGCTTGCCATAACGAAAGGGACCGTGGTGAGCGTGGACAATTAGACCCGTAAAAAAGATTGTTTAAAAATATATATTTTTAATTTGTAATGATAGAATATAGTATTGTCATCAGTATGACATACATATGCAGTCGATACGACATTGGGAAGACGGTTGAAATTGAGTTACAAGATTTTTTGAGGATACGACAACAGACGGAGTGAGTTAAATAAAAGCGTGTAAAATGTAAAAAAGAAAAATGTTTGGATTTTTTATTATAGAATATAGTATTGTCATCAGTATGACATAAGTATATCAAGTTTGCAGTCGATATCACATTGGGAAGTGGGTAAAAATTGAGTTACAAGATTTTTAGAGGATACGACAACAGACGGAGGAGTGAGTTAAATAAAAGCGTGTAATAATAATAATAAAAAAGACAACTGGTAAATGGACACCCCTTGTCACACTCAGGCAGTAGAGGGAGCAGGGTGGAAAATAATACAATCGAGTGTGCATTTACAGAGCATCTCGAATATATCTGCATCTCAAAATTCAGTGCACAATAATCAGACAAGCATGGGGAACAAGGAGGCGTGTATAGACTGCATACATTCATACAGAGAGAACAGACAGTGATGGGCACAGGAGAAGTGGCTGGATGCTGAGAGACAGGCTCAGAGAATTGTGCCAGAATGGGGGAATAAGTGCCCTGCTAATGAGTCAAGTTTGACTAAAAGCGATGAGACAAGCGATAGAGGAGAGCAAGCCTAAAGGAGAGGAGTTACTTGTTTTTTTTTATTTATCGGTAAAGCCCACTGAACTATTTCAGCTATTTTAAGCTACCTGGCAACAAATGATAGCTCAACGAAGTGGCTTAACATATGGAAATTTATAGCAACTAAATCTAAATGCATAATTCAAAATGTGGCGGGAAAAACGGAAGATCCGAAGAAAAATCCCCATATACACCAGGCGTCAGGGTCGGGACCAAACCCACGACTTCATGCATACCAGGCTAGGGAGATAACATCTCGCCCCCATGGCGCCCCATGAGAGGGAGAGGCAGGCAGAGGCGAGTCCATGGAGGATCTTGAAGACGGCGGGGGCGATCGTGTATTTGATCACCAAGACCTCAGCTTTACCAAAGAACAAAACAGGCGAGACGGAATAAATTGAGTACTGTGCTATGAATGACAAGGCTCACAGTTACATGGTACCCTTGATAAAGATCCAATTTTTACTGTTATTTAAACATTTATAGTGATGTAGGTTTCACTCCATTTTATCTCATTGTGAACTCGGGCTTCTACGTGAGAATGAGTCCAATAGGCAACACTATGGGGTGAAGGGGACAGTGGGGGATATCGCTTTCTCACTTGACCTCAGCCATGACTGACAATATCCGTGAACAGGGAGGTATGAGCCAATCGAATCAACAACAAAACCGTGACTTTAAAGTCGACACTTTTCCTGTTAAATTACAATTGACCGTACATTACAGTGATGCAAAGGGCAGTAAAGTGACCAAGGCCACTAGGCACTGTACCAGTAAACCGCATCAGATTAACCTCGCAAGACAACCAACAACTCCAACCAACACACCTAGTGCAGAGATACATGGATAAAAGCAGTGAATGCACCAGAATCAAGTAGAAAACATCTCGCCAAATTGTAAATGCAACACAGAGACAACTAAAGAAAAATAATAAAATCCACAACCAGTCCTGGATATAATAATAAAGTAAAGCCCTGCTGGATAATTGACATCCTAAGCGCTGTCGGTCGTGTGGTATCTTGCTTTGTTTACTTCACGCTGGCGGGTGCAGGTTGGTGAAGCGAGGGGGGCAGGACTGATTCATGTCACTCGCCTCTGATTTTAGTCCAAGGGTTCGTAGTGCAGTGCACCAAGCACTGGGCAACTGTTCCACCCCAGATGCCCTGGGCATCCTTGCGCATGAGACTTTCTATCTCAATAGAATTTGCAGGTGAAATATTTTATGGAATTAAATAAAAATGTGCAATTAAGGATAACAGAGAAATAGAAACCTACCATGACATGGTGGATTAAAATTATGAATCACGACTGAACATACAAGGTAAACACACCAAGGTGGTGCTCGATTCATCCACTCATCCTCACACTTCAGCGCGATTGCTTTCCAGCGCCTGTCTCGTGACTCGCTATGGAAATCGCTGCGTCGGTGTCCGCTCGTGCAGCTCCACGCGACCCACAGCAGACGCGCGCTCCCCACAGAGGATCCATGGTCACGCGTCTTCTACGCCTACAGCACGAGCTCCAACACAAACTTCCCCCATGGAGCTCCACAGACTGGTGTGGCAGTACTCTTATTGAGCCCCTATAAAGGCCGGAATGACACACAATGGGGTGGGTGTTCAGAACCACGTGGGACCGCCTTTGTCTCCCCAATGTGTGATATTTACACACCGCCCATGATACTCATTTTAGTTACACGCACACAGTGACACTTTGCTCGTGAGACACCGCACACAAACTCACACATGCTACACCATCTTCCAGACACAGAGAGATTAATGCACCGAAAATAAATCTAACGTGTAGCCTACACAGGCAGTTTATAGTCTGGACCACACCGCACATCGCTCCCCACGCACCACAAACTCCCCACACTCACCCACACTGTGAAGTGTCACACCACCCACCGTCCTCCACGCACCACAAACTCCCCACACTCACCAATGCTGTGAAGTGTCACACCACCCACCGTCCCCCACGCACCACAAACCCCCACACTCACCAACGCTGTGAAGTGTCACACCACCCATCATCCCCCACGCACCACAAACTCCCCACACTCACCCACGCTGTGAAGTGTCACACCACCCACCATCCTCCACGCACCACAAACTCCCCACACTCACTCACGCCGTGAAGCGTCACACCACCCACCGTCATCCACACACCACAAACTCCCCACACACCACAAACTCCCCACACCCACGATGTGAAGTGTCGAGTCAACCGCGTCTCTTGCTCCTGACACGCGCAGACGCGGCCCGGCTCCCTGTGTCGCCTCCCCCACCGCTCTCTCAGTCTCAGGCCCTCACGCAAGGAGTGGCATCAAGAAGTCTCTTCAAGTAGCAGCAGAAAGGAGAGGGGAGGAGTGAGTGGGGGAAGAGGTTAGGGGAGGGGTGATGGGCGTGGGCTCAGTCACGAGCTCTCTCATACAGCACACACATCTACAATATTTGAGAAAAAAATATATAAAAATATATATTTTTTAAACACGCTTTAATGAAATGTACCGTACGAGTAATGGCAGAACTCCACGACTCCAGGAAGTGGCCCCGAAGCTTGCCATAACGAAAGGGACCATGGTGATTTACAGCCAACGTGAGTTGAGCGTGGACAATTAGACCAGTAAAAAAGATTGTTTAAAAATATATATTTTAATGTTTTAATAATAGAATATAGTATTGTCATCAGTATGACATACATATACAGTCGATACGACATTGGGAAGACGGTTGAAATTGACTTACAAGATTTGAGGATATGACAACAGTGAGTTAAATAAAAGCGTGTAATAATAAAGACAACTGACAAATGGACACCCATTGATGTTTAAGCCCAAGGCACAATAACTCAATTTGCGTCAAGCTCGGAATGTGGCCCTACCAGCCTTGTCACACCCAGGCAGTGGAGGGAGCAGGGTGGAAAATAATACAATGGAGAGTGCATTTACAGAGCATCTCGAATATATCTGCATCTCAAAATTCAGTGCAAAACAATCAGACAAGCATCATGGGGAACAAGGAGGCGTGTATAGACTGCATACATTTAAACAGAGAGAACAGACAGTGATGGGCACAGAAGTGGCTGGATGCTGAGAGACAGGCTCAGAGAATTGTGCCAGAAGGGGGGGAATAAGTGCCCTGCTAATGAGTCAAGTTTGACTAAAAGCGATGAGGCAAGGGGTAGAGGAGAGCAAGGCTAAAGGAGCGGAGTGACTTGTTTTTTTATATATCGGTAAAGCCCACTGAGCTATTTCAGCTCTTATTGAGAAGCTATCTGGCAACAAATGATAGAGGCAGGCAGGGGCGAGTGCATGGAGGATCAGCAGTGGTGGAAGGTTCGGGAAAGGGGGCGTGGCTAGAGCGGAGCAAGCCTCAGAGCAGGAGAAAAGGCCGGACCCCGAGTGGGTCCGGGCAGTGCTGCCAGCGAAGACAGAAGAACCAGTTGAAGACAGAAGACCAGCTAGCCAGGACCCTGGGACTCACCTGACCCACCGTCCTTGTCAGGGCCAGGACAGAGTAAGCCAGTGGTGCGATATTGGGAGCCTCGGAGCCCGACGTCCTTATCAGGGCCGGGTCTGTGTGGCCAGTGGTCGGGACCTGCGTCTTGGCTGGGCCAGGTCGAGCTAGCCTCCTCTAGACCCCGTGTAGCCAGAGGACCCCGTGACCCTAGCCCAGGAATAGGGCGAGATAGAGAGAGGGCATACCTCCCCAGGCAGCGGGTGAAGGGGCCGTTACCCCTTCGAGAAACATTGTACTGTTGTGTTAAGCCCTTGTAATAAATAAGCGTTGCCTCTACCCATCCGTCTACGACGTCTTACGTACCCACTACACTAATACCGTGGCATCTAGTGAGCGTTACTGCGAGAGCTTCTATTAGTGAGTCTCATGGAAATCTGTCCGGCAGGGGTTATGATTAACAACGTTAAAAGCATCACTCAGTGGCGTAAGTGCCCACTCGCTTCACTCATTTACACACACGCAAACATTCCCAAAAGATAAAGATAACCTGTATAGCTTGAACAGGATATTGGTGAAAGATTAGTTAGTATTTCTGTATATATGTTGAACTTCTTTTGCACTCTATGCATTCAATCGTGATAATCGGAAGTGTGGTGTAAGGAGAACAAACTAAACACAAAAAGCAGTTATAAAGAAATCAGAGTTCAATCTAAATTTAAAAGTGCAACGCTCCAAGTGGTTTCATAATATCGGACGGCTGCAGAAGCGCATCTAAAAGCGCGCGATGCAGTAAACTATCTTTGTTTGATGCCAAGTCAAAAACTGCTGCGATGATGACTGAGATTCGCGTGATAGTTTATGCTTTTGACGAGATCAGCAAGGTATTGTGGTTCATTTGTGGCAAGCACTTTGTGTGTAATGAGTGCGACCTTATCATCGATTCGTTCGGCAACAGGAAGCCAATGTGGCTTGGCGAGCACTGGACAGACATGGTCAGATCTTGCACTACCGGTCACGACACGTACCAAAGAGTTTTGTAAATGCTGCAGCTTCGTAATATTTTGCCAGACGTCCCATAGAGTAGTGAGTATATATGAAGGAGAGAATGGCGAACCAGGGGTTTCCTGGCTAACAGCACGCCCAGCCGCCTTTGGCTCCTCAATTAGGGGAAGCCCAAGACCAGTTAAGATATTCGTCAACAATGTCAAATATGAGTGGGTCATAGCGCAGTGCGCTAACCACGGCGCCAACGCTCCTCACACGCGTTTACAAACACAAAGCCAAAGATCCATCGTGTAGCTGTTAGCGCTTATAAAGGCCTAAACGGCACACACATGCACACACACACACATAAGCGTTTACACGCACATACACACACGCGTTTACACGCACATACACACACGCGTTTACACGCACATACACGCGTTTACACGCACATACACACACGCGTTTACACGCACACACACACGTTTACACGCACACACACACGTTTACACGCACATACACACACATACGTTTACACGCACATACACACACATAAGCGTTTACACGCACATGCACACACATAAGCGTTTACACGCACATACACACATAAGCGTTTACACGCACATACACACACACAAGCGTTTACACGCACATACACACGCGTTTACACGCACACATACACACACACGCGTTTACACGCACATACACACACAGGCGTTCACACACACAAGCGTTTACACGCACATACACACACAAGCGTTTACACGCACATACACACACATAAGCGTTTACACGCACATACACGCGTTTACACGTACACACACGCGTTTACACGCACATACACACATAAGTGTTTACACGCACATACACACACACAAGCGTTTACACGCACATACACACACACAAGCGTTTACACGCACATACACACACACAAGCGTTTACACGCACATACACACACAAGCGTTTACACGCACACACGTTTACACGCACATACACACACGTGTTTACACGCACATGCACACACATAAGCGTTTACACGCACATACACACACATAAGCGTTTACACGTACATGCACACACATAAGCGTTTACACGCACATGCACACACATAAGCGTTTACACGCACATACACACACATAAGCGTTTACACGCACATACACACACATAAGCGTTTACACGCACATACACACACACAAGCGTTTACACGCACATACACACGCGTTTACACGCACATACACACGCGTTTACACGCACATGCACACATACACACACGCGTTTAAATGCACATACACACACGTTTACACGCACATACACACACGCGTTAACACGCACATGCACACACAAAGCGTTTACACGCACATACACACACACGCGTTTACACGCACACACACGTTTACACGCACATACACACACATAAGTGTTTACACGCACATACACACACACATAACCGTTTACATGCACACACATAAGCGTTTACACGCACATACACACACACATAAGCGTTTACACGCACATACACACGCGTTTACACGCACATGCACACATACACACACACGCGTTTACACGCACAGACACACACAAGCGTTTACACGCACACACGTTTACACGCACATACACACACGTGTTTACACGCACATGCACACACATAAGCGTTTACACGCACATACACACACATAAGCGTTTACACGTACATGCACACACATAAGCGTTTACACGCACATGCACACACATAAGCGTTTACACGCACATACACACACATAAGCGTTTACACGCACATACACACACATAAGCGTTTACACGCACATACACACACACAAGCGTTTACACGCACATACACACGCGTTTACACGCACATACACACGCGTTTACACGCACATGCACACACATAAGCGTTTACACGCACATACACACACACAAGCGTTTACACGCACATACACACACAGGCGTTTACACGCACATGCACACATACACACACGCGTTTACAACAACAACAACAACAACAACCGCCATTCGCCACTAAGTGGCGGTGACGTCACCACGACGCTTGTGCCAGGCTATGTGCACCCTGAGGCCACGTGAAGTGTCGAACGCCCGCTGGCAGGAGGTCACGGGGCAGACCCAGGTGCCACGGGTCGACTGACTGAGATGACTGGCTGATGCACCACCTGTGCCCCCTACTGTGCCAACCTGCTGTGCTTTAGCCACCCGGCGCTCCGCTCGCTGTTGTGAGCGTCGCTCCTCCGCCCTCCGTTGTTGTTGGAGGGCGACTGCCTCCAACTGCCCAGTAGCATCCTTCACGAGCCTCCTCCACAGAGGCCGATCTTGACACCGCTGGTACCAGTCATCGGCAAGTCCACTCAGCTCCACGTCCTCCTGTACCACATCACTCCATCTCTTCTCTAGCCCGTGCCGCGCCCG
Organism: Petromyzon marinus; assembly: GCF_048934315.1. Taxonomy (NCBI): domain Eukaryota; kingdom Metazoa; phylum Chordata; class Hyperoartia; order Petromyzontiformes; family Petromyzontidae; genus Petromyzon; species Petromyzon marinus. The sequence goes on along the minus strand of NC_133745.1, from coordinate 24,719,762 downwards.
CTTAGCCCCCTCAATCCGGCCAAACAAAAGCTGTTTCGGCATGCGGTGGCTGGGCATGCGGGCTACATGACCCAGCCATCGCATCCTTGCCTGCCGGAGGAGCTCACCGATGGGACCCTGCCCAGATCTTTCAAGGATTTGTGAGCTCCTCACACAATCCAGTCTGGTTAAACCCAGGATGGATCGTAGGCAGGTCAGCCTAAATGTTTCTAACCGGCGAAGATGTTCCATTAGGGGGGTCCACGTTTCGCAAGCGTAGAGAAGGGAGGGAATGATCGTGGCCGAGAAGACCTGAAGCTTAGTGCGGAGCGACAGACCAGGTAGCTTCCACACAGCGTTACGCAACCGATGAAAAGATATTGCCGCTCGACTGATTCGGAGTGAGACCTCTGCTGTTAAACTGGAGCCAGTCATAAGCACACTGCCCAGGTATGGGAAACTCTCCACTCTCTCCACAACTGCCCCATCACCGATTGGGAGTTGTGGGGGTGGAGTGTCCGATGGTACAAAATACCCAGGCAGGTGCTTAGTTTTGGTGGGGCTGATGGTAAGGCCCCACCTCTTAGTGGCACGCTCCAGTCTCAGCAGCAGCGTCTCCAACTCCTCCTCTGACTGAGCAGCTATTACCAAGTCATCAGCATACATAACGTGGTTGAGCAATAGGGAGCCATCCCTTGACCGCACCCGGGCATCGATTAGCCTCCCATTATATCTGTACCATATGGAGATTCCCCCGGTACAGCTATTGAAGGCTTCACGAACTACGTGGTCAAAATAGATGTTAAATAATGTGGGAGCCAGAGGACATCCCTGTCGCACCCCAAGGTGTACAGGGAATGGCTCTGACTCCCGGCCACGTAGTTTTACCCGGGCCCGCTCACCATCATGAAGGTCCTTAATGATCGTGAGCAGAGGGTCAGGTACTCCAAAAGCACGAAGAACGACCCAGAGCCCAGGCCTACTGATGGTATCATAGGCCTTGACCAGGTCAATAAAGCAGAGATGTAGGTCTTGTTGGAATTCCCTACACCTCTGCTGTAGCAGACGGACAGAAAATATGGCATCTGTGCAGGACCGCCCTTTCCTGAAACCGCATTGGGGCTCCGCAAGCCTCTCCTCAGCGTGCCTGGCAAGGCGATGCTGAATAATCCTTGCCAGGACCTTTCCCGGCACACTGAGGAGTGAGATGCCCCTGTAGTTGTTACAGTCTGTGCGGTCCCCCTTCTTAAAAAGGGGGACCACCAGGGCATCCTTCCAATCCTGCGGAACCCGTCCAGTGGTCCAGACTGTTGTTATGATGTCATATAGGGCAGTCTGTGCACAAACGCCACCCTCCCTCAGCATTTCGCTTGGGAGATCATCTCTGCCCGCTGCCTTTCCTGGTCTCAGACTCCGGATCGCCTTCAATACTTCCTCAGCAGATGGCACCTCAGCCAGCCACTCACAGGGGGTGACTTCATCCAATATTTGAGGCACCGCAGCCTCAGCAGGGTCATCCTCACTTTGTGCCACGATGTTTTCCTGGCTGAGGGATTTTCCCTCCCCCAGGACCTCACAGAAATGCTCAGCAAATCTGCGAACCTGTTCCTGGGGGTCGGAAATTGGATCACCGTTTTTTCCCCTAATGATGGTAATAGGTGTGGCGCTGCAGGTTACTTTTTTGATGGAGTTAAATAGAGATTTGTGATCACGGGCCACTGAGGCAGACTCCATCTCCTCAGCAACCCGCGACCACCACCCATCCTTGCAGCGCCTCACGGCTCTCCGAACCTCCGAGCGAAGGCTGCTGTAAGCCTCCTCATTCTCTGACGTGGGATTCTGTAGCCGATGACAGTGGGCCTGTCGCTTTTTCTCAACCATCCTGAACAACTCCTCTGTCATCCAGGGTGTCTGGGGAGGTCTGGACCGCGTACCCAAAGCAGCCATTGCAGCTGCATGAGTCACAGTCCTAAACCTCGCCCATTTACCCTCGACATCAGGAGGAGTCGGGGACGATGCCAATCCCAGCCGCAAGCGATGATGAAATTCTCGCTTGCAACTTTCATCAGATAACTGAGACCAGGCCACTTTAGGTTGGAATGGGGTCCTGGGTGTACACCCACCACCGGAGTGGAAGAATGGCAGGCGCATCTTACAGATGACTAGTCGATGGTCAGAGGGCAGATCAGCTCCACGGTAGGTCCTGGTGTCAAGTACATGGGCTCGCATTCGCTGGTCCGTCACTATGTAGTCCAGCAGATGTTCTTGCTTGGACCCGGCATGCATCCATGATGTTGTGTGGATGCGCCGATGCCGGAACAGCGTGTTGGTAATTACAAGCCCATGGGCTGCACAAAAATCTAGCAGCCTCCTACCGTTGTTATTGAGCTGATCTGGCCCATGCCCTCCAATCACTCCAGACCAGGTGCCAGTATCATGACCAACTCGGGCATTGAAGTCACCCAACATGATGACTCTATCCCGAGGGGCCACTTTAGCCAGCACCTGTGACAGGAGGTCATAGAAGGCATCTGACTCATCGGCTTTGCCTGCATCCCTCCACGGATGTTCATCTTCGGTGGGGGCATAAGTAACCACGACCACCATTCCTCGCCTCCGGTTGATGGGAAGGCGAGCCCAAAGTAGCCTGGGGCTTACAGCTTCCCACACCTCACCGCCACGCTCCCACGCCCCCTTCATTCTTTTATTCAAAAGAAGACCCACACCCTGTTGTTTGGCAGTCCGCTGCCCCGAGTAGAGGACTGTCCACCCCTCATGGTGGCAGGAGCCAGAGCCGGTCCACCGGACCTCCTGAATGCCGCATAGATCCAGGCGGTACCGGTCCAGCTCCCGACAGAGGAGTGGCAGCCTCTCCTCTGCAGTGAGCGTTCGAACATTCCACGTGGCCACCCGTAGTGGCTTTTCGTTGTTTCTGGAGTAGCCCCGAGGGTAGGTATTCAATCTCCTGGCTCCGCCAATTGGGGTTTGGCCAGGAGACGTCATAGACGCCTGGCCCCCCGGGGCCTCCGGCACAAGCTTAGTTGTTACATATTTCAGTTTAATTCGTGGTTTTGTGGTAATTAATTGAAGGTGGAGGGGTTACCAGCCCCTCGCACCCGTCCAGAGCCCCCGTTTAGCCCCTGTGGTGGACACATATGCCATGAGGGGAGGAGCCAATCAAAATTGGAACTCCCCCACAGCGCTGTCCACGACAGAGTTGCCCGTCCGGCACCGCGAGGAGGTAGGGGGTTGTTTTGCCGGACACGCGTTTACACGCACATACACACACACGCGTTTACACGCACACACACGTTTACACGCACATACACACACATAAGTGTTTACACGCACATACACACACACATAACCGTTTACATGCACACACATAAGCGTTTACACGCACATACACACACACATAAGCGTTTACACGCACATACACACACACAAGCGTTTACACGCACATACACACGCGTTTACACGCACATACACACGCGTTTACACGCACATGCACACACATAAGCGTTTACACGCACATACACACACACAAGCGTTTACACGCACATGCACACACGCGTTTACACGCACATACACACGCGTTTACACGCACATGCACACACATAAGCGTTTACACGCACATACACACACACAAGCGTTTACACGCACATACACACACAGGCGTTTACACGCACATGCACACATACACACACGCGTTTACACGCACATACACACACACGCGTTTACACGCACACACACGTTTACACGCACATACACACACATAAGTGTTTACACGCACATACACACACACATAACCGTTTACATGCACACACATAAGCGTTTACACGCACATACACACACACATAAGCGTTTACACGCACGTACACACGCGTTTACACGCACATGCACACATACACACACACGCGTTTACACGCACAGACACACACGCGTTTACACGCACAGACACACACGCGTTTACACGCACACATACACACACGCGCGTTTACACGCACATGCACACATACACACACACACGCGTTTACACGCACAGACACAGGCGTTTACACGCACATACACACGCGCGCGCGAAGCATCGCGGGTAAACGTCACGGGGCCTTAACCACCGCGCGTGACTTTACAACTCAGTGGGTGTCAACTGCGCGGCAGTGCCTACAGCTGTCGACCCCCCAAGTCGTATGCGATGTGCAACTTTAGGCCTTGTCGTAAATATTCCCGTGCTCACTTCTCCTCAACGCGATTTTCTTTTCAGTTGTAGAGGATCATTTGTGTTACTCACACGCGTGTTGATGCAAGAATGTTTATTTTTGACCCCAATGCGATTTCATCAACACATTAGACTTTCGCGAGTACAAAATAGAATAGCAATGCATGGTGCTGTTTTTTCTGTTGTATTTTAATTACTTAGATTCGCTCGGTGAGGGTACATGTGGAGTGTTTTTAACGTATAAATACGTCACCGACTCTGTTTTTTTTCTGTAAAGTCACGTAGGTAAAAAATTAAACTATATTAAATCACACACCCTCTTGTCACACACAACACCTCTCTCAGACACAGACAAATATCCCCCGTTATACTCTTTGTTTTTTTTTGTAAAGTCACGTAGGTAAAAAAAGAAAATAAATTAAAAATTAAAACAACTACATTAAATCACGACGTTCTCACCTGTTTGCAAATAAATATTTAATGGGAACTAAACCTAGACCACTCCTATTTAGACGAGAGACCACCTTGTCCATCATTCTCGTGCCGTTATCTCTGTTATTGATTGAAAATAGATAACTAATCCCCTCCAGGTAAAACGTGAAAAAATTATGAATTAAATGCTCTGTTATAAGTAGCAGCATATTCTCACAAATAATAAATAGAATTAACATAAAGCAATCACCATAAACTTCGCAAAGCCCGGACATCCGAATGTGAAGACAACTACATCAAAAGAGTGTAAGTGACATGTGTGTGAAGAGAACAGGACCGGCTGCTAGAACATAACCCAACACTAGGGCAGCACAGTACAGGGCAACTTGGAGACGGTCCCCACACCGGACACCGGAACGTGTCCGACGAAGGTAGGGGATGAAGAAACGGCCTCACTGGCCGTCACCGTATCCGCACGCCCCGCGAGCGTGTGCGCGACGCCGGTCCGCTCTTCCGTGCCGCGTCGGCGTCAGAATCGGCGGTGTGCTGGCATGTTTCCAGTCCGCCGGCCAATCCGCCAGGTGAGGCGCCGCTGGTGGAATTACTGGCGGGGCATCTGCAGGCGCACACAAAGGCATGGCATCGCTCGCGCCATCACAACTCGTGCGGCCCGGCTCGGCGGACACAACAGACACCTGGCCCCTGAGTAGTGGAGATGAGGGGATTGCGGCCAGCGCGAGAGAAGAAAAAAAATAACCACAAATTCAGACGCGTTGGATGCACAACCAACGCCGCGATAAACCCAAATACAGTAGAACTTCGGAGATGGAATGCACCAGAACCCGAACCAATTGGTGTTGGAATAGCCGTCTGGAACGAATTAAGTTTGATCTCCGGGGTACCCCTGTATCACCTTCACCCACACAACACGGGTGGCAGGGTTCCCCGACCCCCAGCCACCATTCCATCCACTAGAAGATGATGAAGCGAAGACGGAAGAACCGCCTAGCGCTCACTTACTGCACAACATGCACCCTAACAACGGAAGGATACAGTCTCAATGCAACCGGACAACGCCCGAACAACACGAATCACCAGCCTGTTGCAACGCGCCTCGGAGTGTCTCGATCTCCAGGCTGGCAGGGCGAGCCTACAGCTCCAGATGCACCACGGAGGGTCTGAACCTCCGGGCCGCCAGGTCAAGCCGTCCGCCGTAGCACGACGGGACCACACTCTCCGAGCCATGTGAGCGCACAGCCCCTACTAGGCTATCCACACCACGGAGTGTTTCAATCTCCGGGCGGCCAGGTCAAGCCGTCAGCCATACCATGACGGTACCACAACTGACATGTCAGGCACGCAACACCCCCTGGACCATCCTGGTCAGGATCTGCGCCCCAAGAAATTTGACAGCCAGCACCACAATTCCAACACTGGCAGCATGTCACCATCTCGATTTAAATGCTCCGTACCAATGACGGCAGAGCCACCAACCAAGGCAATCATCCCCCGCACAACTGCAATCTCACACCCTCACAACACATACAAATTGATATTTGCATTTCAAAATGCCCCTCAACATTTACCATGGGACTCGGGCATTCCAATTTGAGGAGCAGAAAAAAAAATTAATACACAAAACGCCCAATAATCGTCGAATGGGGTAATACAGTATATGCAGTCCATGCAGTCTGCATAGAGCCAACCATCTCGAGCAATGCTCCATACAGTCCATACACTGTTAACAAACACAGCACAGCTACACATTAACAATGATGAACAAGCCAACCATCTCGAGCAATGCTCCATACAGTCCATACTCTGTTAACAAACACAGCACAGCTATACATTAACAGTTTTCCACAGTCACACGGTGACAACTCACAAGCGAAGCTCCATACTGTATACCTAAAACAATCGCGACTCCGCAACGGCAACCAACAGTGTCAACAAATCATTAACTCGGCAATCCACTGGATCTTAAGATAACTCCCCGACGCTGTAATGAACCAATAATGTACACGCGGACACCCGGCACGAACGCCACGGACAGACGCAAGTTATCAAAATCATTTGGACGCCCCGCATACCGGTGGGGAAAACAATAAAAAAATAACATTAACTCACAACCCGGCGCACGCCGGTGTGTGTCGCGTCACGCCTCGCCTGACAAGCTGTGACGAGCGGAAGACGGCAGGGTGGAGCGCTGGGATGCCCCGAAGAATCTTGCATGCCAACACGGACTCCTCTTGCGACTGCAGCCGCCGCCCGCGCTCGAACAGAAGTCGGGGCGCCACTTGAAGTGTGGAGCTCAGCCTCTACAGGTGTTGACGTCGGCGGGAACGGCATTTTGGCGGGAACAGCGCCCCCGCCAAAATGGCGGGAACGGCGTTTTGGCGGGAACAGCATCCCGGCCAGCCGCCGAAATGGCGGCCCCACCGCGGCCCCCGCATGCCCTCCGGGCCTCCCCCGCCAGCCCCCTGCAGCGACGATGGCATCCTCTCCTCGCGGCTCCTTCCCGTGCCACAGCTGCTTTAGTAGCAGGCTGCGCACCATGTGGCACTTCCAAAATGGCCGCTCCTGACCAATGCTCCGCCGCGATGGTCAAGATGGCGGCGGCCTGCCACGTGGTCGCTGGAGGACCTGTAATGGAGGCCGTCTCCCCAGCGTGCCCGATGTCCTCCACTGGTGCGGTAGACACACCAGCCGTGGCCGCAATAACCGGGGCGACGGAGCCCGGGGTCGTCCGGTCCCAGGTCACCGCCTCTGCGTCATTGGTAGACGCAACAGGTGGGTTCTGCCTTTTCAAGAGCATCGCCTTGAAAAAGTCCACTTCTGACGCCAGTTGTTGAGGCGTAAATGACGACTTGGAGGCAGATCTTCATGTAGGGGCTTGCGCCAGCTGTTTTATTAAAGACTTGTCTTCGGACACGACTCCGTGTACTGCCCCCTCACTGCCTACGCTCCACACCCCAGGGTAAGGGTACTGGGGAAGTCCCTAGCACCCGCAGGCTACCCTAGCCTGGTGCCAATTTCCCCACAACCTGGGTCCCATCGCTCCCCCAGGGTAGGGGTACTGGGGAAGTCCCTAGCTCACCCCAGGCTCCCCGGAGCCTGGTGCTAATTTCCCCCTACCCTGGGTCCCAACTTCCAACTTCACCCATTCCTGGTCTTCCGCAACGACCCTGAACCCGTGACGGGTTCCAGCTTAAATCCCCCAGGGGGACATGACGTCACTGTCCTGCCCCCTGTCCATGACGTCACCATCCGTGACGTCATTGTACCAGAGGGCAAGCGTGACATGACGTCACTAACTCCTACTCTACAGATGTATTACGTAGGTAAAAAATAAAACAACAAAAATCACGACGTTTCGGCCACAACACAAGCGGCCTTCATCAGGTGAAGGGATCAGGCTGTCTCGAGGACAGCGCTGGAGTGAAACACAGCCACGCTCAGACCGCGACCTTTAAGCTGTGTGCGAGGAAACAAGGTGCCTTGACAAAGGAATTAGCATAAAAAATTAGCTTTTAATTGGCCGACTTAGCATAGAGGAGGTGTACGTGCGGGTGCATTTGCCGTTTGGCGAGGGGGGAGGGGGAGTTTACCTATTGATGGTGTGTAAAGGGAATTTTTAAGAGCTTCGAAAGTTTGGGGTACCACTACTTGAAAAATATACTGTACCATTGAAAATTAGTTTAATGTTTGGTTGGATTTAGAACATCTTTCCAATGGTTGCTTAATTTGAAACCATCTTCTCGGTTGAAATTGTGTCTGTGTTTGTAGATCTGAATTGCCTCGTGAACAAATCTCTGATAAAAACCCGTGGGTTTGCAAAGAACCTTGGTTTCGGAGAAAATTATATCGTGATCACCCACAGCGTTGTAACAGTGATCAGCTACGGCAGAATAATTCGTTTTGCCGTGTTTCAAATCTGATTTGTGCTCGCGAATTCGGTCAGAGACATGTCGCTTTGTCTCCCCGATATAGCAATCACCGCAGGTACAACTCATTTTGTAAACCCCGGAGTACTGTAAGTCAGGAATGACATCTTTCACGGATGGGATCAGATCACAAATTTTGTGTACTGTATTGAACCGGACCTGGATCTTGTGTTTGTTTAGAATTCTGGAAATCTTTTTAGTAACGCCTACTATATATGGTAGTGTGATGGTTTTGACCGGAGTATCAAGTGGTATTTTCTGTATGGAGGGAAAAACAGCTTGGCGGTTGGTACGGTCAGAGTATCCATTCCTTTTGAGGGCCAGGTGTACATGTTTTAATTCACTGGTCAGGTGGTGTTGGTCCGAAATGCAATGAGCCCTATGGTATAAAGTTTTGATGAGAGAATTATTTTGGGTTGGGTCGTGGTGGGAATCAGGTTTCAAGTAGGAATCTGTGTGGGTGGGTTTCCTGTAGACAGAACGCCCCAATTAGCCATCAGGTCTTCTCTCAAACAGATCATCTAAGAATGGTAGCTTGCCATCTTTCTCCACTTCCATGGTGAATTTCATGGCGGGATGTCTGGAATTGATGTGGTGTAGGAAAAGGTTCAGAGCTGGGAGGTCACGTGGCCAAATGACGAAAGTGTCATCCACATATCTCTTCCACAGGGAAGGTCTGAGGGTGGAAGTCTGGATGGCGTCTGATTCAAATTTCTCCATGAAAATATTGGCTATCACTGGTGACAAGGGGGATCCCATGGGGGTATCCTCATTTTGTTTGTAGAAGGAGACATTCCACGTAAAGTAGGTATTGTTGCGGCAGTGCCTAACCAGTGCAGGTGTATTGGGGTCTAGTCCATGTTGGACCAAATTTTCAATTATTTCAATGGTATCAGGTACTGGGACCTTGGTGAACAAAGAGACCACATCGAAGCTGACAAGGATATCGTCAGGGGACAGTACAACATCTTTGACCATAGACACCAATTGGGCTGAGTTAAGTACTGCTGAGGCGGTCTTGCCAGTGAAAGGCAGCAAGGTATCTGACAGAAAACGGGCTAGTCTATAGGTAGGGGAGTTGATCGTGGATACGATGGGTCGTAGTGGGGTGCCTTCTTTATTAATCTTGGGAAGACCATAGAATCTAGGGGGTCTTGCAGTAGAAGGTTTTAGGGAGGGACGTTTAGTTGGGTCGATTAGGGAGGTCGAACTTGTGATGATCTTGTTGGTTTTTATCGCTAGGCTATTGGTAGGGTCATTTTTAATTTTTGAATAACTTCCATCGTTGAGCAGAATCTCGATTTTGTTGTTGTATGAATCTTTATCCATAAATACAGTAGCGTTGCCTTTATCGGCTGAGAGGATGACTATATCACTTGTTTTTTTAAATTCGCGCGTTCAGAGCGTTCATTTTTGCTGATGTTACTAATGGGTTTCTTAGCATTCCTAAGAATAGTGGCTATTTCAGCTCTCGCAACGTCTGCTTGGATGTGTCCTACGCCTTTGAGGGATACATCGACCTGAGAGATGATATCATATACTGGTATGTGTTTTGGGGTGACATCAAAATTCAGTCCCCTAGCCAGTACTGCTTTCAGATTGTCCGAAATCGGGGTGCTACTCTGATTAATGACGATTTTGTTAACGTATAGTTTTGTTATATGTGGAACTGGGTTCTTCTTTGATAGGTGGTTGAATTTAGAAATCAGGTTAGCTTTACATTTGACTGACAGTGAATCAGCAGAAGAAGCAGTCATGTTTGTCTACGTGATTCCAATCAGAAGGTGACATTTTTTGTGTTAACATAAAATGAGCTTGTAGGAGAGTCCTGTCTAAAGTATCGAGTTCAAATCGGAGTAGCCTTCTCCTCTCTGAGATTAAAGATAGGCTGGCCTTAAACAGAATCTGTTTAGAATTCGGAGAAGATACAGCAGCAGAAGTGAGTGTGAAAGCGATGGGTATTACCTTGTGATCGCGGCATCTTTTGAGGAAGGTCAGCGTCTCGATGAGCTGTGACTTCTAGTCCCGTTGTCAGTTAAAAGCTATAACAGATAGGTGAAATCCCTTCCCGTAGAGGTGATCAATTCTAGATTTAAAGCTTTCGTGACTGCAAGGATCCATACTCTTTGTTTCTATTCAGTAAAGTCACGTAGGTAAAAAATAAAACAACAAAAATAACGACGTTTCAGCCACAACACAAGCGGCCTTCATCAGGTGAAGGGATCAGGCTGTCTCGAGGACAGCGCTGGAGTGAAACATAGCCACGCTCAGACCGCGACCTTTAAGCTGTGTGCGAGGAAACAAGGTGCCTTGAAAGATGTTCTAAATCGAACCAAACATTAAACTAATTTTCAATGGTACAGTATATTTTTCAAGTAGAGGTACCCCAAACTTTCGCAGCTCTTAAAAATTCCCTTTTCACACCATCAATAGGTAAACTCCCCCCCCCCCCGCGCCAAACGGCAAGTGCACCCGCACGTACACCACCTCTATGCTAAGTCGGCCAATCAAATGCTAATTTTCATGCTAATTCCTTTGTCAAGGCACCTTGTTTCCTCGCACACAGCTTAAAGGTCGCGGTCTGAGCGTGGCTGTGTTTCACCCCAGCGCTGTCCTCGAGACAGCCTGATCCCTTCACCTGATGAAGGCCGCTTTTGTTGTGGCCGAAACGTCGTAATTTTTGTTGTTTTATTTTTTACCTACGTGACTTTACTGAATATAACCAAAGAGTATGGATCCTTGCAGTCACGAAAGCTTTAAATCTAGAATTGATCACCTCTACGGTGAGGGCTTTCACCTATCTGTTAGAGCTTTTAACAGACAACGGGACAAGAAGTCACAGCTCATCGAGACGCTGACCTTCCTCAAAAGATGCCGCGATCACAAGGTAATACCCATCGCTTTCACACTCACTTCTGCTGCTGTATCTTCTCCGAATTCTAAACAGATTCTGTTTAAGACCAGCCTATCTTTAATCTCAGAGAGGATAAGGCTACTCCGATTTGAACTCGATACTTTAGACAGGACTCTCCTACAAGCTCATTTAATGTTAACACAAAAAATGTCATCCTCTGATTGGAATCACGTAGACAACATGACTGCTTCTTCTGCTGATTCACTGTCAGTCAAATGTAAAGCTAACCTGATTTCTAAATTAAACCACCTATCAAAGAAGAACCCAGTTCCACATATAACAAAAATAGACGTTGACAAAATCGTCATTAATCAGAGTAGCACCCCGATTTCGGACAATCTGAAAACAGTACTGGCTAGGGGACTGAATTTTGCTGTCACCCCAAAACACATACCAGTAGATGATACCATCTCTCAGGTCGATGTAGCCCTCAAAGGCGTAGGACACATCCAAGCAGACGTTACGAGAGCTGAAATAGCCACTATTCTTAAGAATGCTAAGAAACCCATTAGTAACATCAGCAAAAATGAACGCTCTGAACTCGCGAATTCAAAAAACAGAAGTGATATAGTCATCCTCTCAGCCGATAAAGGCAACGCTACTGTAATTATGGATAAAGATTCATACAACAACAAAATCGAGAATCTGCTCAACGATGGAAGTTACTCAAAAATTAAAAATGACCCTACCAATAGCCTAGTGATAAAAACCAACAAGATCATCACAAGTTCGACCTCCCTAATCGACCCAACTAAACGTCCCTCCCTAAAACCTTCTGCTGCAAGATCCCTAGATTCTATGGTCTTCCCAAGATTCATAAAGAAGGCACCCCACTACGACCCATCGTATCCACAATCAACTCCTCTACCTATAGACTAGCCCATTTTCTGTCAGATACCTTGCTGCCTTTCACTGGCCAGACCGCCTCAGCAGTACTTAACTCAGCCCAATTGGTCTCTATGGTCAAAGACGTTGTACTGTCCCCTGACGATATCCATGAGCAATACCAAATTAAGCCAAGGGCCTCAAAACCACCTAGACTCTATGGGCTACCAAAGATTCATAAAATCGGCATCCCATTACGACCCATAGTCAGTACAATTGGCTCTGCCACATATCAATTAACAAAATATATAACTAAACAAATACAGCCCTACATCGGTAGGACATCTTCATTCATAATAAATTCAGAACATCTTGTGAATGTGATTAAAGATATTAAACTTAATCCTAATGATATTTTGGTAAGTTTTGACGTGATTTCTCTATTCGATAAGATTCCAGTGAACGAATCGCTTAAATTACTTGATACACTAGTAAAGAATACAGGTTTACCAAAAGATATTCCGAAACTTGCTGACCATTGTTTAAATAACACTTACTTCTTATGGAGAGGGGATTTCTTTAAACAAAAGGAAGGAGCAGCGATGGACTCTCCTTTATCCCCTGCTATAGCAAATTTGTACGTGGAAAACTTTGAAATAAGAGCACTTGCCTCGAGCACATTAAAACCATCTTTTTGGTTTAGATATGTGGATGACACTTTGGTTGTCTGGCCACATGGTAAAGATTCACTTAATGATTTTCTAAATCATCTCAATGCAAAAAACCCGGCCATCCAGTTCACCATGGAAATGGAGGTGAATAACACACTCCCATTCCTAGATATTTTGCTTGGACATGGCCTATACGGTAAAATAACACACAGCGTTTACAGAAAGCAAACGCACACTGATGCCTATCTGAATGCAGATTCGCATCATCATCCAGCTCAGCAATCCTCTCTTATCAAGAGGCTCATACATCGGGCTAAAACAGTGTCAGGTGGTGAAAGTCTAGTGAGAGAGATCAAACACGTTAAAGACACACTACGACAGAATGGCTACAATAATGCTCAAATTGACAGAGCACTGAATGCCAAATCACGATCGCAAAGCAATACTGCTGAAAGCGATCAGATTGTTAAAACAATAAAATTTCCATATATCTCAGGAGTAACTGACAAATTATCCCGTGTTTTGCAAAAGCAAAACATTACAGTAAGATTTGGTACAGTACACAAAATTCAAAAACTATTATCTTGCACTAAAGACGCATTACCTAAATTATCAACAGAAGGTGTATAGCGGATAAATTGTTTATGTGGCAGATGCTATATTGGACAGACGGGACGTAACATCAGGGTAAGACTAAAAGAACATCAAAGAAATATTAAATTATCTCAAACACAACTGTCGGCAGTGGCAGAACATGCTTGTCAACAAGGACACTCAATTGATTTTGATAACGTTGAAGTGTTGTGTAAAACTAATTATTATTGGCAAAGACTAATTAGAGAATCCATTGAAATTGAGAGTAATAAAAATAACTTTAATCGCTCTGACAGCTACAGGCTTAGTGCGGCCTGGAAGCGTATTATTAAACAATACATATTACAATTCCTTATAGGGGAAACATACTAATTATCGGATTACTAACATAGCATATAATCACTGACACACATTACAACTAATTACTAATCTACAACTCATTACTAATCATAACCATTGACTGATTACTAATCGATTACATAATTACAATACTCCCCCCCCCTCCACCTCAATTCACTGCACCTGAAATGAGTTAAATGATGACGTCACCCTGCTGCTCTATTTAAGACCGGGAGCAAGCGAGGGCTTTACCATTCTGTCGAATTGCCCGATGCTGCTGGAGTAATTGCCAGCGAAACGCGTTCCTGTTCTTCCTGACGCACTACTGCGGCGCTCGTCGGTGTCCCGTGGGTTCTCCAGCCACCCCGGGGTGTGCGAGGGCCCCAGGCCGGGTGGTCTGGGGTGGCCTTGTTGCCGGAGGGTGGGGGAGCCACAGGCGCTGCGGGAGGAGTGACCCCGCTGCAGCGAGCACGTGGAGATGGCGGGGATGGAGACGGAGTCGCGGCGCACGTCGCGGACCAAGGAAGGCGCCCGGGGTGCTGTGAGCGACCGGAGGAGCGGCGCGGGCCCGTCTGGTGCAGGGGTGATGTTGGGTGAGGTGCAACGAGGGAAGAGAGTGGAGGGGGTGGATGGGCTGGAGAGTGCGGGGAGGGAGGAGTGGGGAGGAGAACGAGGGGGAGTGCCGGGAGGATGGGGTGGGAGTGCCCCCGACCAGAATGGGGAGGAAGGGGCAGGAGAGGCGCCTGCAGCCTAGGGGCCGAGGGAGGGGCAGTCGAGGGAGAAGACCGCGGGCGCTGGCCCGGTGGGTGTGGGGAGGCCCGGCGGAGGAGCGGGGAGGTGGCGCAGCAGAGCTGGGGCGGGCCTGACCCTGATGCAGGCCAGGAGGCACAACTGCGTGCGAGTCGAATTCAAGGAAGATGTGGAAGAGGGGGTGACCCTGGACAGGACGACCTTCGTGAGGTCGGTGGTGCTTGGGATGCTGCGGGTGGAGGTGGAGGACCTCTATTGTTTGATTGCTCTGCCGGGGGGGGAGGGCGTTTGATGTGAGCTTCAACACCAACATTCTGCTGCAAAATTTCCTTGCCCGTTTCGAGGGGAAGGGAGGGGAGAAGCCGCTGACGTCCATGAGAACGCGGTTACTGTCGGACCTGGAGACAAAGGTTGTGACCGTGTTCCTTTATAATGAAGTGTTGTATGATCAGGACGTGGAGGTGTGGCTGAGGCAGCATTGTGTGGTTCTGTCAGGTTGCAAGAAGGTGCTGGATGCGGCGGGGATATGGATGGGGGCCAAACAATGGAGGGTGCGTCTGAAGACGGAGGGGGGGGGGGGCACTGAGGCACGTCCCGAGCGCATTGAACATTGGGGGGAACAGGGGCTACGTTGTCTATGCGGGACAGCCCAAACTGTGTAGGAGGTGTGGGGGAGGGGGGCACCTGGCAGCAGCGTGCGTGGCACGCATTTGTTACAGGTGCAGGGCGCTGGACCACACGGTGGATCAGTGCGGGGAGCCGGCCCTTTGCAACCTGTGCGGCAGCAGAAGGCATTTGTATAGGACCTGCCCAGAGTCCTAAGCTAACAGGGTGCGGGCATATCGGAGTGGACAGGTAGAGGAGGCGGCAGAGGAGGCGGCTGGATGGGAAGCGGGCCGCGAGCACGGAGGGGAAGGGAAAGGGGAGGTGGAGGAACCACGACCCCCCGGGGAGGGTGAGGGGGGGGGATCTGTGGGGGAGGGAGCACCACCACCACTGGAGGGGGAGGAGGGGAGGGGAGATGGAGAAGAGGACTCGGAAACCCTAGTGGGGGACTGGGCAGAGGTGATGGGCAAGGAGGAGGGCGAGGAGGGGCAGCGGGTGGAGGAAGAAGCGGATGACGAATGGGAGGAATCGGGGGGCAGAAAAAGTAAACTGGACAGAGTTCTGAAGAAGCTAGTCCCCAGCAAGATCCGAGCCTCTCAGGATCCTCGCCGGATTCGGGGGAATCTGGGTGAAGCCCCGGAGGTTGAAGGGGAGAAAAAAGGTGAAGGAGAAGGCAGACAAAGGCAGACGGGGGGAGCGCGCACCGGAGTCCGACACGGAATAATGCATGCCTCGGCATGGACATATCTGTAGCATCTGTTAATGTGAGAGGAATGAAGGGGAAGGGAAGGAGGGGGGCGATCATGTAGTGGCTGCAGATCACCAGACGTGACGTAATTTTCCTCCAAGAATGTCACCTACCCTATACCCTAGGGTCGGAGGCTCTGCTGGACGAATGGAAGGGACACTACATTTGGTCCGGCAGCAACGGGAACAGATGTACAGGCGTGGTTACCCTCCTAGGAAGAAGGGGAATGAGAGTGGAAGGGACCCAGGAAATAATACCGGGTCGGCTCCTCTGTGTAGATGCATCTTACCAGGGTGTGGAGCTACGGCTGATAAATGTGTATACCCCGGTACAATGTATGGACAGGACGGAGGTGTGGGAGAGCCTGGCGGGCCTACTGGCCACCAGGAGGCAGGTCATTGTGGGGGGCGATTTTAACTGCCCGTTATGTCTGGCAGATCTGGCATCGTTAAAGGGGAGGAGGAAGTTGGATTCCTCTTCCAGGAAACTGAGGGAGTTGATGGAGGACTTTGGGATGGTGGATACGTTCAGGAGGGTGCATGGCACGCGGCCAGGGTTCACGTGGGCGGATAAGAGTGGGGGAACATAGTCACGTATCGACTTTATTTTCGTCTCCGACAAGGTGAATGTGGGAAGTGCGGGGGTGGAACCTTTTCCCCTCTCGGATCACAGAATGGTGGTGGCGGGGCTTGTGATCCCAGGTGGGGTGAAGAGGGGGAAGGGTGTGTGGAAGATGAATGTGGGCTTGCTGGTGGATCAGGAGGTGGCGGAGGACTTCACGTGAGCATATACCAGCTGGAGGACGCTGCAGGTGTGCTTCCCCACGAGGGTGGAGTGGTGGGGGCAGATAAAGGGTAGGATAAGAACGTTCTTTCAGCGTTATAGTAGAAGGAAGGGGGTGGGTAGGGAATTGAGACAGTGGAACGCTAGGTTAGAAAGGCTGTATAGACTGCTAGAGCTAGGGTTCCCGGTGGGAGAAAGGATAAACGAGTTGAAAGGGAGGGTACCCTCAGTCCTGGAAAAGAGGACTAGGCAATTAGTGTATACGGCGAGGGTCAGGGCAAGAGGATAGGGAGCAGTGTACAAGATTTTTCTTTAAGGCGGGTAGGGAGGGAGACAATGAAATGAGGGAGCTGGTTAGTCCTACTAGGGGTAGACAGGTGACAACGGAAGGGATGATTAGTGTAGCAGAGGACTTTTATGGGGAGTTGTATGAGAGGAAAGGGATAGATGGGAGACGGAGGGAGGAGCTGCTGGGGGCATTGGGGAAGAGGGTTGAGAACCCGGAGGCGCTAGTCGAGAGGATTCGATGGGAAGAAGTGGAAGGGGCGGTGAAGGGGCTGAACAAGAACAGGACCCCAGGCCCAGACGGGATCTCAGCGGAATTCTACATAAAATTCTGGGAACTCCTGCGGGAGGGTCTGGTCACGTTGATTTATAAAGGGAAGGGGGATCGTAGGGACCTGGGAAGTTGGAGGCCAATAACCCTCCTGAATGCGGACTACAAGATCGTGGCAAGGGTGGTCGCGGGGCGACTGGGGAAGGTGGTGGGGCCGGACCAGACGTGTGCGGTCCCGTGGAGGAGGATCGCAGACACTTTGGTGGTTTTGAGGGAGGTGATTGAGGGCGAGAGAGAGAGGGGGTGCCCGTTGGGGATCCTAAGTCTGGACCTGGACAAGGCCTTCGACCGCCTCTCTCATGAATTCATGCTGGCGGTGATGGAGAGGATGGGGGTGTGTGGGCCCCTGGTGGAGTGGGTGAAGCGACTCTATGAGGGGCTCAGGGCCAGGCTCCTGATAAATGGGGAATGCTCCGGGATCATTCCAGTGGGATCCGGGGTGCGGCAGGGATGCCCGATGTCCCCAGTACTATTTGTCATGTGCATGGAGCCTCTGGCGCAGATGATCAGGAATGACCAGAGGATTAGGGGGGTGGTAATACCGGGGAGCAAGGAGCAGGGAAAGGTGACCCTGTACATGGACGATGTGGCCATGCTATGCAGGGACGTAGCATCGGCATGGAGGGCAATGGAGGGGATGGGGAGGTTCTGCGCGGCCTCCGGATTGAAGGTTAGTGTGGGGAAAAGTGAGCTGATGGTGTTTGGAGACTCGAGGCTTTTCGAGGGTTGGCCGTCGGAACTGAGTCTACAAACAGAGGGGATAAAGATACTGGGGGTGTTCTTCTGTGGGGATAGGATGGGGGAAAATAGCTGGGAGAAGGGGGTGAGTAAGGCAAAGGGCTGTCTCGGTAACTGGGCTGGGAGGCGGCTCACGATGGCCGGTAGGATTATGGTGGTAAATACAGAAATATTACCATCCCTAAACTACTTGGCGCAGGTTTTCCCGCCAGGTGGGAGGGAGGCTAAGGCCTTGACCTCGGCGATTTTCAGGTTTATCTGGGGGGGAGGGATGGAGGGCCGTGGTGTGTCTGCAGGTCCGGAATGGGGGGAGGGGTGCCCCAAATGTGGGGTATACCCTGCAATCGACTTTTGTCTGCAATGCGCTGCGGCTGTTCTTCTCTGCTGAGCCGCGGGGCAAGTCAGCGTGTTATATGAGGTATCGACTGAATTGCGGGTTGTGGGGGCTCGGGATGACTGGGATAGGAAGGAGCACTCCTTTGGACTGGCGGGGGCGCTGGGTCAGCGACGTGGTGGGGAGCTACGTCGGGCAGCACAGCCTGAACCGGTGGGGGGGCCGGTGGGCTCCCAGAGAGGTGCGGACTGTGGCGGAGAAGGAGGAGGCCTGTGACGAGGTGGCCGGTGCGAGGAGGGAGATGCACGGGAAGATTTGGAGGAATGTGCTGTCGGCAGCGCTCACGAAGGAGCAGAGGGACCTATCATGGCTGGCTGTCTGGGAAAGGTTGGAGACGCGGGGTTTCTTGTACAGCCGCCAAATGGCGCATACCCCCAAGTGCCTGAGGGGCTGCAACGCGGACAAAACTGCAGCGCATGTGATGGTGACGTGCCCTTTTGCCCACGAGGTCTGGAGGAGGAGTAAGCCGTTGCTGGCCCGTTTCGCGCTGTCGAGGGTGATGGCATGGGACGTCATGTGGGGAGAGCTGCGGGGGGTGGGGAGGGAGGACAGGGACCAGGTGTGGGCTGTAATAGGAGTGACGAAGGAGGCGCTGTGGAAAGCGCGAAAGGAGCTGGAGGGGTCCCTGATGTCCCCGTTGGAGACATGTTATGTTGCGAGGAGATTGTTAGAAAGGGTGGTGGAGGTGGACCGGGTGAAAATGGGGCGCGATGCCGCAAGGGAACGATGGAAGTGGCTGCTACCCAGGGTGGGCTAGGGCGGTTGGGGGGGTGGGGGAGGGCAGGGGTGACTCCGGTCCAGAGGATGGGTCGGTGGCCGAGCGGGGCCTTTATGGCGCGAGCGAGGGTGCGGCCCCTCGGTTTTTGCTTTGTTTTGTTTTTGTCTCCGCTGAGATACTGAATAAAATTTAAAAAACCATAATTACCAGCGAAACGTCGTACCCAAACTGTAAATGTTGTGGATTCACTCTTCAACACACCGGTGGGCTAAAGTAGTGAATTATTTGTCTCTTGTCAACGTGACACTTTTTTGCTGATTGGTCATGTCGGGTCGTGGAGGGTTACGACACATTTATAAATAACACGATCTAACCCAAAAACCTTTATTATGAATAATATTGGTCGCGAAAGCCTACGTGTTAAACTGAGAGGCAACTTAGTTTTTAAACACCCGGGTACTGTATGTCTGGAATCACATCTTTTACAGAAGGAACCAGATCACGGATTTTATGTACTGTGTTGAATCGGACCTGGATCTTGTGTTTATTCAGGGTTTTGGAGATCTTTTTTGTGACCCCCGCAATGTAAGGTAAGGTGATGGTTTTGAATGGCTCCTCAAGCGGATCCTTCTTCATGACTGGAGTGATGACTTTGCGGATTGTGTAGTCGGAGAAACCATTAGCCTTGAGAGCTTGGTGTACGTGCTTGAGTTCACTGGCAATGTGTTCCTGGTCGGAAATGCATTGGGCTCTATGGTATAGAGTCTTGATGAGGGAGTTCTTCTGGGATGGATGGTGGTGGGAATCCGGTTTTAAGGTAGCATCCGCATGGGTAGCTTTTCTGTAGACAGAGTGACTCATTGAACCATCAGGTCTCCTTTTAATTAGGACATCCAAAAAGGGTAGCTTGCCATCTTTTTCGACTTCCATGGTAAATCTGATGGCAGGGTGTATGGAATTGATGTGGTCGAGGAATTGGTCTAGAGCAGGCAGGCCATGTGGGCAGATGACAAAAGTGTCATCCACGTACCTCTTCCATAAGGTCGGGCGTAGAGTGGCAGTCTGGATGACGTCAGTTTCAATTTTTTCCATGAACACGTTGGCTACAACCGGAGATAGGGGGGAGCCCATTGGGGTGCCCTCAGTTTGTTTGTAGAAAGCTCCATTCCAGGTGAAGTATGTGTTGGTTAAGCAGTGTCTCACCAGGGGTGGTACATCAGTATAAAGTCCTTGATGAACCAAGTCTTCAATGATTGTGATGGTGTCAAGTACAGGAACTTTGGTGAATAAGGAAACCACGTCAAAACTGGCAAGCAGGTCGTCTGGGGATAGGGAAATACCCTTGATTGTCGATACCAGATGAGTAGAGTTTAGTACTGCAGAGGTGGTTTTTCCAGTAAAAGGTCGCAGGATATCAGACAGAAAACGAGCCAGTTTGTAGGTGGGGGAGTTGATAGGGGAGACGATAGGACGAAGGGTGTATCTTCTTTATGTATATTTGGAAGGCCATATAATCTTGGTGGTCTGGCCGCAGAAGGTGGATTTACCACTGGTGATGATGCAGATAATGATGATGAATGCATGGGTAGTCCACTCACATTCGTGCATAATCAGGTGCACGCCCACTCCCCTAGTCACCCCTCCACTAATCTCACTCCTCGAGTCACCCCTCGACTCACCTCACCCCCATTCCCCGAGTCACTCTCACCTCGACTTCTACACTCTATCGCTAGTCGCCCTGAGGAGGCCCAACTCCGGAGCCTCCCCTAGTGCCACGTTCACTCTCAGCATGAACATCGTGTGGTGCCACCCCCTCCTCTGCTGCATCCCTGTAACTCTTCCTCCGCCATTGTGAGAATCAGCTCCACGAAGGGCCCCACGCTGTCCCCGTCCCTCAATGGACTCGTGTCCTTTGTTGATGAAGGCCATTTCATTAAATAATGAGAATTAATTATGCACCCACACAGGTCACCAAAGTAGCCTCAATAGACATGTTAGGGCAAGTTGTGGATCCTTGTGCTGTGGAACACACGAGGGGGTGGTATGTATTTTGTATGCTGAACTTCTTTTGCACGGTACGTAGCCAACCATGCTAATCGGAGGTGCAGGGGAAGGACATCAAACTCAGCACAAAAAGTAGTTCTAAAGAAATTAGTTTTCAATCGAGATGTAAAAGTGCACAGCTCCAGTGGCTTCCTGATATCAGAAGGAAGAGCGTTCGAGACGGCCGCAGAAGCTCTTCTGAAAGCGCGATGCAGCGACCGTCTTTGTTCGATGGTTCACCAAAATCCGCTGTGGGGATGTGATGTGGCCAACACCATGCACGCGGCCACCTTTGTCTCTCCCAATTGCTGATGTTTATTATAGACACTGCACCAGGTACTCTTTAGAGGGTGAGTCGACCGAGGGAAGGTCCAGGACTGGGTCACACAGACACACACACACACAGAAATGATGCCCTATGTCAAATCCAGAGGCTTCTAAGAAAATGGAGGTGTAAGACGGACACAGCTATTACATGGATGAAGGTGTAATACAGATATTTGTGTTAAGGTGGTGCTGCTCACCTGAAAACAATAACAAAAATCCCACCACTCATTCATCTGTTTAATCTTTGATTGGAAAACGCTGGGCGAGACCTGCGACATTCGAGTGAGCTCACCTACTCGCTCACAAACACACAACACTCAACCCAGTCAATCAACATGTTACACACCCTAAATATGACCCGCCTTGTCCTGGGGAAGACCTGCAACATGCTACTTAGCTCACCTCTTCACTCACCTACTCACCCACTATTGCTATGTCATCCACACACCCACACACTCGCTTATCTTAACAGACCTCAATAATTGACATTTAACTCCTGAAGATATTGCTACATGCAATAAAACGCGAGTGATTGAGTGATTGATTGAATGTGTAAGTGAGCGTCTGGTTGCGTGAATGAGTGAGCATGTGAATGCGTGTGTGAGTGTGTAAGGTGAACGGTAGTGTATCGGCGAATGTGCTGTGCTACAAATCTGGTGATCCGAGTTCAAATCTCGCTCGCCAGTCTATGGGTCTCTGTGTAAGTCTTTACCTCTCTGTAGGTCTATGGGTCTCTGTGTAAGTCTATACCTCTCTGTAAGTCTATGCGTCTCTGTGAGTCTACGGGTCTGGTAAGTTTACTGGTCTCTGTGTGAGTCCATGGGTCTCAATGTGAGTTCATGGGTATCTGTTATCATCATGTGTGTTTGAATGAGTCGATGGCTCTGTGTGATTGACTCCAAGTCTCTCTGTTCGAGTGAGTTTATGGCTTTCTGTGCGAGTCTATGTCTACGTGACTTTACCGAAATAACCAAAGAGTAATTCCTGCAGTCACGAAAGTGCCAAATCAAGTTTGAGTCTATGTCTCTCTGTGTAAGTGAGTACAACATATCCTTGCTTAACACGGGGGTTGCGTTGTCGAAAATTGCTGCTTAAAGCTATTTTACGTCAAGCAGAAAACGTTTCTACAAGGAAAAACGGTAAAGGGGGAGACTCCGTTTTAGCACAATATAACTTTCATTATTATTTTTAATTGAGAGTACAGTACACTGTTTTCTATGTTTATTTTAAATGTGTTGTGTATATGTAGAAGATCTATCTTATAATCTTTATTTATACTGGAGGAATCTAAAAAGCCCTTTTTCACAGATTTCCAGTTGGGGTGGTACAGAAAGTTACAAAAACAAACGATGCAAAAACACAATCGAAGTGAAAAGTATAGGAAAGGTAAGCAAATCACAAAAAAATAAAAATTAACTATTTTTTATCTTACCTAGTAAAGCCCTCTAAGCTATTAGCTTCTATTTCAGAAGCGAATTGGCGACAAATGATAGATGAATGAAGTAGCTTATGACGTGGAAATTTATAGCAGCCAAATAATAATAAAAAATTGTGTTACATTCATCAATATACATACAAAGGACATGAAAGGGAGATATGATGAGTGAAAACTATAAGGGAGTGAGTGAGATGACACTACACACAGATGCTGGAACAAAGGCTGAGGAAGAGGATGACACGCCATGTAACACAGTGCGCACCGGTACAGCATCAGCTCCCAGCAATACAGAACAACGCTGCCAACACCCACACCACTCATAAGAGCAGTCCGTCATGTGCTACTCGAGTTATAGTGGGTGTGGTGTGCGCTAAGCGAAACACATTACATAAAAGACGAGGATGTACTGCATATAGTCCTCTACATGAGTCTATGTCTCTCTGTGTGAGTCTGTGCGAGTGACTCTATGGTTCTCTGTGTGGGTTAATCAATGGTTCTCTGTTTGAGTGAGTATATGTGTCTCCATGTGAGTGAGTCTATGGCTCTGTGTCAGTGAGACTTTGGCTCTCTGTGTGAGTGCTCTCTCTGAGTGAGTCTATGGCTCTCTGTGGGAGTAAGTGGGTCTCTAAGGCCACCACCATCTTGCTCCCTGCCCAGTGCGTCCACCTGGTTGAGCTGCAGGAGTCTATTGTCCACCGCTCCAGACCGCACAGATATCCAAACGTCCACCTCCAGCACAGACACCAGCAGATTCTGAACTTGGTGGTGGAAGTAAGGACACGAGAGGGGTAATAGTCAACCACCATTACCACCATCAATACCACCATTACAACCACCAAAATCACCGCTATCGTTAACACCACCATCAATATCACCACCTCCACCACAACGATCACAATCAAAATTACAATCACAATACTCTTTGGTTCTTTCGGTAAAGTCACGTAGGTAGAAAAAAATAATAGATCACGACGTTTCGATCGCAACACAAGCAACCATCATCAGGCGAAAAAATATAGCGAGAAAGCTGCTGAAACACGAAGTTATATTGGCTTGAGATAAGCTCAGCCCAAGGGTAAGTGGGAAGGGGCTAGAGGTAGAATTTGCATGTAAATACAACACCACATCGTGGAAAAAAAAAGAGAGACAGACACCGAGAGACATCCACACACAGAGAGAGGCACACACAAAGAGACACACGAGAGACGCATATAGAGAAAAACACACCGGCAGAGAGAGACACCCACACAGGTAGATGCAGAGAAAGATAGACACAGAGAGAATTACATAATTGCCCATGAATTACTATGGTGTGACAATGCCAATTTACAATGTCAAAGGGAACATCAATGAATGGTAAATGTGGGGTAATATCCCCAGAAGAGCATGTAGACTACATTAAAAATTAAAATAATCAGGCAATATAATATCACATATGGGTTCAGTTTAAAGTTTACTTACGACAAATAATACTGAAATAATTGTGCTCCATAGATTATCTTAATGGTCACGTTACATAACCATCACGGAATCACTTAAGCTGACCATTTAAAAAGACGTTAATTGCAAGATGTTGAGCAAAGGAAATTGTTTGGAAGCTCATCTCACACTAAGTACATGTTACTATGAATCTAAATCTGCATAGTTCTCGATCAGCAAAGTCGCAAACATGTTTTACCACAAGCAAGGGGTTCTGTGTAAAGCTGTTAAGCA
This sequence comes from Petromyzon marinus, assembly GCF_048934315.1. Taxonomy (NCBI): domain Eukaryota; kingdom Metazoa; phylum Chordata; class Hyperoartia; order Petromyzontiformes; family Petromyzontidae; genus Petromyzon; species Petromyzon marinus. Next base: position 24,694,971 of record NC_133745.1, on the reverse strand, counting down.
AATTAACCACTGCACACGGTTTTAAAGTTCTCTGCCTCAAAGACAGCACTCTACCAAGTGTCACGACGCAGCTGCACACGCCACATGACAATAGGCGGAGTGAGTGAATCTAAGTAGACACTGACCCTGTCAAAGGGGATCCCATGTCTAGAGTATTTGTGGCTGGTGCTACACATTTCTAACGTGATTAGCCATTTAGCTGATCTATCATTTGTGGACAGGTCGCTTCTGAAAAACAGCCACATAGCTCAGTGGGTCTCACCTGGTAAAATAAAAATAGTTTACAGAGTTCGTTCTGCCTCAACGCGTGTTTTCATAACGCCATTTGGATATGGCACGATGGATGTATTAGGGAACACGTTTTATAACGCGAATGCTAAGTGGATATAACGCGATTGAGTCAACAGAACCACGTCGCGCGAGTAGGAATGTGCGGTTGTACGGCTGCCTGGGCACAGCGTCACACGAGGCATTGGGATGCTGCTGGATGCTTCCTGATGCTCCCCACGCGCCTCAGTCTTTGTTCAGCCGACACACGCATCTCACGTTATCACGGACTGTGCTTTACCCTGTATTAGTCATTGTAACGAGGGAGTTTACACAACGCGGTGTTATTCAGCAACGCAACTACCGCGTTATAGAACACTGCAGTAAATATTGTCGCGGTGTGGAAGGAGCAATGAACGTCATCTTGTGGCATGGAAAGGCATCGCAGCCCTAGCGAGCAGCCAGAGACAAAGCCTGCACGCACGGCAAAGTTGTGATTGACCCGGGGACTATTAGCAAGTGACACGTATGGACTAATGGTTACTCTAAATGACGATGTTGACGTTGGTTATAACGTGCTACAAATATGCTGAACGCACATCGCATTAGCTCTGACAAATAGCGGACTTGTTTTAAAGTTATCGTTTACAATGGTTAATTTGTATATCATGCCAAGTGAGTAATTTGCGTGTGGACCCTGACAGCGGCACTCAATGTCCAACTCTTGCGAATGCTCTCAGGGGATCTTTACCGTGCGCTGCGTTCACTCACTCAGCCCCAATCTCCCTGTCGTGAACTCACCACTCACCCACTCACTCACCTCACCCTTCAACTCACTCACCCTCCTCACCTATTAATTCTCCTCATTAACTCACTCACCCTGCAATCCACTCCCTCACCCCCCCCTCCATCACCCAGCACTCACCACCTGTCCGTGACCACCTCTCCCGTGCCTACAACCACAAACACCACCACCACCTCTCCCGTGCCTACAACCACAAACACCACCACCACCTCTCCCGTGCCTACAACCACAAACACCACCACCACCTCTCCCGTGCCTACAACCACAAACACCACCACCACCACCTCCTGCTGCTGCTGCTGTCGCGGTCTCCGCGTGGCGCCGCGGGCCCAGGGGGAGGCCTCGCGGCCCAAGAGCGGCGCCACGGCTCCCCCCTTCCCGCTCCTGGCCCCTCCCCCTCGTCCCTCCTGGCCCCTCCCCCTCGTCCCTCCTGGCCCCTCCCCCTCGTCCCTCCTGGCCCCTCCCCCCGGCCCCCCTCCGCCCCCACCCTGCACGGCCCCGCCGCCCATTGCAAGAATGGCGGGAAGCGGTCGCGGGGCCGACCGCGCGCCGCCTCTCGCGTGATTGGCTCGCTTCGCGTCACGTGGGGAAGGCGGAAGAAGAGTATGGGGGAGGAGCTGCACGGTTAGGGGCGGGGCCGTGGAGTCACGTGGTTGGCAATGATTGACAATAAGTGGGCAGGGATGGCTCTTACGTCAAAGCGTACGTCACATCCGGTAATGACGTTGGTATAAATAACACGCACCTTCGTGACGTGTCTCACACTTGTTTCTGTCCCGCGTGCCGTCAACACGAGCTGAGCATGGCGCTGCTGATCATTGGCGTTCTGCTCTTGGCCCTGCTTGGGATGGGGATCTTCATTTATCTTCGTTTTACGCTTTCTATCTCAGACTTTCACCGCGAGACCACGACGCTGCAAACGGACAGGATGGGCCAGCAGAATGTGGAGCTCTGTCAGAAGAACAAGACGCCCCATCTGAAGCTACAGCAGCAGGAGGAGTTGATGGAGAACCGAGAGACTCTCCAGAGAGAAAACAGGGGCCTGGTTCAACAGCTTAAAGAGCGCCAGTTGGAGCTGGAGTCCACGAGAGTGCCTTACTGCGAGCGTGCGTCTCTCCGTGCGGATTTTCTCCGAGACTGCAATGCAGCACAGCGGCAAATGTCGCTGCGCTGTAAAAAGGAAGGTCTCCGTAGGTCGCTGCGCATCCACCTGAGGGAGTTGAACTTCCTGAATCCACAGAGAGGGCAGGAGCAGTTTAGGCTGCGCAGGAAGCTGGGCGTCACGAGGAAAAGTGGCACGGCGAAGAGAAGATGCGCAAAGAGTGCCGGCATCTCAGTAGACAGCTGAAAGAGCTGAAATGCGCCATTTCTCAAATTTACAAAGATGCCATCACCAACGCCACTGCCACCGCCGCTGCCACAGCTGCCACCACCGCCACCAAGCCCAAGAAATGAAGAGATGTATTAATTGGGTCCGAAAATGGCTGAAACGCAAGTCGACCATTTAAAAACATTGGGGCAATTTTGAAAATGACAGCGCCCCAATTAAAACATTATTCACAAAGACAAACGTTCCCCGTATAGAATCAAGAGACTATTGGGGCAAGTGCTATTAGCAAGGAGCAGCACCTAAGAAGGCCTCCACAATACAATCACAAGCACAAACACAAAGGTCCCCCATGTAGCCTCAACACACTGTTGGGGAAAGTGTTGTACAATATATATTTATCTATGTTTAACTTATTTTGCATCATATGTAGTCAACCATACCAATGGGAGGTGTTGTTAATGAATAGTACAACTTTTGGATTCCATTACAGAGAATCGTTAGTAAGTCGAACAGTTCATAAGTCTGAATAAAATAGTGTACTGTATTTAAATTCACATACTGGAAGTGTTGTAAAATGTATTACGGTTTAACCAAAAATTGGAAGCATTGTTAAAGTCATAAATAACACGGAATATTATACATTTGCAAGTAATACTGTAATAAATACTGTATGGTAAACAAAAAATAAAGTTACGTAAATAGAAAAAAAATATGTTTTTATTGTCACTTACCTTGAGTCTGGATGTGGGCCCGTTTGTCGGGAGGGGGCATAATGAGTCCCCATAACTGCACACGGTGGGGTTGGGGGTGAACGCCCGCAAGCACACACACACACACACAACAGCGACAGTCATCCCCCGAATAGCCTAGCCAGAATGTTGGGGCAAGTGCTGTTAGCCAGCAGCGCCTATGAAGGCTGGAATGTCGCACGAGGGGGTGAGTGGACAGCACCACGCCCGGCTGCCTTTGTCTCCCCAGTGGTGATATTTACACACCACACCAGTCACTTATTTGAGGCTGAGTCGATCGACAGAAAGCCCAGCAACCATTAATATAATCGTTAAAGGTGTTGGTCGTGAGTGGGAATCGAACTGGGATCGGTGGGATGGTAGACAGTGTTCACCATTGCACTATTTCTCCCCACATACACACTCACAGGGGTATATGCGTCCGTGCACACACGCACAATAACAAGACAATAATCGCCATTTGCCCCTAAGTGGCAGTGACATCACCACAGCGCTTGTGCGGTGCTTGGTGCATTTTGAGGTCACTTGAAGTGTCAAAGGCTGGCTGGCAGGAAGTCATGAATAGACACAGGTACCATGGGTTGACTTAAGGTGATGACGGGCAGATGCAAAAACCGTGCTCCCCACTGCCAACTTTCAGTGTTTCAGTCGTATAGCGCTCTGCTCATTGTTATGAGTGCCGCTCCGCTACCCTACGCTATTGCTGGAGGGCAACTGCCTCCACCTCCCCAGTAGAGTCTTTCATGAACCTCCTCCACATAGGCCTATCGCGACACTGCTGCTACCAGTCATCAGCAAGTTCAATCAGCTCCACATCCTTCTGTACCACATCAGTCCATCTCTTCTGTAGCCCATGCCGCGCCTGTTTAGCATGATCTATCCGCCCAAATTGAAGCTGCTTGGGGATGCGGTGACAGTGCATATAGACTTCATGACCCAGCCAATGGAGCCTGACTTGCCGGAAGAGCCCACTGATGAGCCTTTGTCCAGATATTTCAGGAAATTTTGGCCTCCTCACACAGTCCAGTCTGGTTAAACCCTGGATAGATCGTAGGCAGGCTAGACCAAATGTTTCAAACCATTGCAGATAATCCTATAGAGAGAAATAAGGGAAGGCATAACTGTGGTCCAGAAGACATGAAGGTTTGTATGGAGTAACAGATCAGGTAGCTTCCATACAATGTTACGCAGCTGATGAAAATATGTCGCTCGAATGATTCGAAGTGAGACCTCGGTTACCAAAACAGAGTTGGTCATCAGCAAACTGCCCAAGTACGGAAATATCTCCACTCTCTCCACAACTGCCCCAAAATACATGGGGAATTGAGGGAGGGGAGCATTTTGATGATGTAAAATACCCAGGGAGGTGATTTGTTTTTGTGGGGCTGATGGTAACTGCCCATATTTTAGTAGCATGTTCCATGTTTAGATGGAGTGTCTCCAACTCCTCCTTAGAGTGGGCAGTAATCACCAGATCATCACGAAAGCTTTAAATCGAAATTTAACCGCCTCTACGGGGAGGGATTCCACACATCCTTAAGATCATTCAACAGACTCCGGGATAAGAAGGCTCAACTAATCGAGTCTCTCACCTTTCTGAAGAGATGCCGCGACTCTAAGCTATCCGTGGTGCTAAAGTTGAGGCTTAAAGGTCGTGATCTGAACGTGGCTCTTTCACTCCAGCGCTGTCCTACCAGACAGTCTCGTCCCTTCACCTGATAAAGGCCGCTTGTGTTGTGGCCGAAACGTGGTGAGAATATTATTGTGTTATTTTATTTTATCAATTTATTATTTTATTCTCATTCTACGTGACTTTACCGAAAAAACCAAAGAAGATGAATCATTGCAGTCACGAAAGCTTTAAATCGAAATTTAACCGCCTCTATGGGGAGGGATTCCACATATCCTTAAGATCATTCAACAGACTCCGGGATAAGAAGGCTCAACTAATCGAGTCTCTCACCTTTCTGAAGAGATGCCGCGACTCTAAGCTATCCGTGGTGCTAAAGTTGAGGCTTAAAGGTCGTGATCTGAACGTGGCTCTTTCACTCCAGCGCTGTCCTACCAGACAGTCTCGTCCCTTCACCTGATGAAGGCCGCTTGTGTTGTGGCCGAAACGTCGTGAGAATATTATTGTGTTATTTTATTTTATCAATTTATTATTTTATTCTCATTCTACGTGACTTTACCGAAAGAACCAAAGAAGATGAATCATTGCAGTCACGAAAGCTTTAAATCGAAATTTAACCGCCTCTACGGGGAGGGATTCCACACATCCTTAAGATCATTCAACAGACTCCGGGATAAGAAGGCTCAACTAATCGAGTCTCTCACCTTTCTGAAGAGATGCCGCGACTCTAAGCTATCCGTGGTGCTAAAGTTGAGGCTTAAAGGTCGTGATCTGAACGTGGCTCTTTCACTCCAGCGCTGTCCTACCAGACAGTCTCGTCGCTTCACCTGATGAAGGCCGCTTGTGTTGTGGCCGAAACGTCGTGAGAATATTATTGTGTTATTTTATTTTATCAATTTATTATTTTATTCTCATTCTACGTGACTTTACCGAAAGAACCAAAGAAGATGAATCATTGCAGTCACGAAAGCTTTAAATCGAAATTTAACCGCCTCTACGGGGAGGGATTCCACACATCCTTAAGATCATTCAACAGACTCCGGGATAAGAAGGCTCAACTAATCGAGTCTCTCACCTTTCTGAAGAGATGCCGCGACTCTAAGCTATCCGTGGTGCTAAAGTTGAGGCTTAAAGGTCGTGATCTGAACGTGGCTATTTCACTCCAGCGCTGTCCTACCAGACAGTCTCGTCCCTTCACCTGATGAAGGCCGCTTGTGTTGTGGCCGAAACGTCGTGAGAATATTATTGTGTTATTTTATTTTATCAATTTATTATTTTATTCTCATTCTACGTGACTTTACCGAAAGAACCAAAGAAGATCTGTCTATGCTGGTATGTTCAACCCAGAGGATGAACACGAAATTTAGCACTCTTCTGAAATTCGTGGTCTGCCAGGCAAGTGTCTAACTGTGTCGCTGGCCGACTGGTTTTGCATCACGTAAATTTTTCTTAGGTTTTTTGAATTCTCGTCTCTCATCTTCTTGTTGTATTTACCTCCGTGCAGTTTAACGCTCTCTATGTGTTGCGTTGATGTCACCCTATGTGCTATTTGTTTTTACACCTGATGAAGATCGCTTGTGTTGCGGTGAAAACATCGTGATTGATTTATTTTAATATAATTTTATTGCATTTCTACATACGTGACTTTACCGAAAAAAACAATGAGTTAATCAATGGTTATCTGTGTGAGTGAGTCTATGTGTCTCCATGTGAGTGAGCCTATGGCTCTGTGTCAGTGAGACTTTGGCTCTCTGTGTGAGTGTACTCTGTGAGTGAGTCTATGGCTCTCTGTGGGAGTAAGTAGGTCTCTAAGGCCACCACCATCTTGCCCCCTGCCCAGTGCGTCCACCTGGTTGAGCTGCAGAAGTCTATTGTCCACCGCTCCAGACCGCACAGATATCCGACGTCCACCTAGAGCTCAGACACCAGCAGATTCTTAAACCTGGTGGTGGAAGTAAGGACACGAGAGGGGTAATAGTCAACCACCATTACCACCATCAATACCACCATTACAACCACCAAAATCACCGCTATCGTTAACACCACCATCAATATCACCACCTCCACCACAACGATCACAATCAAAATTACAATCACAATACTCTTTGGTTCTTTCGGTAAAGCCACGTAGGTAGAAAAGATAAGAGATCACGACGTTTCGATCGCAACACAAGCAACCATCATCAGGTGAAAAAATATAGCGAGAAAGCTGCTGAAACACGAAGTTATATTGGCTTGAGATAAGCTCAGCCCATGGGTAAGTGGGCGGGGCTAGAGGTAGAATTTGCATGTAAATACAACACCACATCGTGGAAAAGGAAAGAGACAGACACCGAGAGACATCCACACACAGAGAGAGGCACACACAAAGAGACACACGAGACACGCATATAGAGACACACACACCGGCAGAGAGAGACACCCACACAGACATGCAGAGAGAGATAGACACAGAGAATTACATAATTGCCCATGAATTACTATGGTGTGACAATGTCAATTACCAATGTCAAAGGGAACATCAATGAAATGTGGGGTAATATCCCCAGAAGAGCATGTAGACTACATTAAAAATTAAAATAATCAGGCAATATAATATCACATATGGGTTCAGTTTAAAGTTTACTTACGACAAATAATACTGAAATAATTGTGCTCCATAGATTATCTTAATGGTCAAGTTACATAACCATCACGGAATCACTTAAGGTGACCATTTAAAAAGACGTTAATTGCAAGATGTTGAGCAAAGGAAATTGTTTGGAAGTTCATCTCACACTAAGTACATGTTACTATGAATCTAAATCTGCATAGTTCTCGATCAGCAAAGTCGCAAACATGTTTTACCACAAGCAAGGAGTTCGGTGTAAAGCTGTTAAGCAAATTAACCACTGCACACGGTTGTAAAGCTCTCTGCCTTAAAGACAGCACTCTACCAAGTATCACGACGCAGCTGCACACGCCGCATGACAATAGGCGGAGTGAGTGAATCTAAGTAGACACTGACCCTGTCAAAGGGGATCCCATGTCTAGAGTATTTGTGGCTGGTGCTACACATTTCTAACGTGATTAGCCATTTAGCTGATCTATCATTTGTGGAAAGGTCGCTTCTGGAAAACAGCCACATAGCTCAGTGGGTCTCACCTGGTAAAATAAAAATAGTTTATAGAGTTCGTTCTGCCTTAACGCGTGTTTTCATAACGCCATTTGGATATGGCACGATAGATGTATTAGGGAACACGTTTTATAACGTGGATGCTAAGTGGATATGACGCGATTGAGTCAACAGAACCACGTCGCGCGAGTAGGAATGTGCGGTTGTACGGCTGCCTGGGCACAGCGTCACACGAGGCATTGGGATGCTGCTGGATGCTTCCTGATGCTCCCCACGCGCCTCAGTCTTTGTTCAGCCGACACACGCATCTCACGCTGTTATCACGGACTGTGCTTTACCCTGTATTAGTCATTGTAACGAGGGAGTTTACACAACGCGGTGTTCTTCAGCAGCGCAACTGCCGCGTTATAGAACACTGCAGTAAATATTGTCGCGGTGTGGAAGGAGCAATGAACGTCATCTTGTGGCATGGAAAGGCATCGCAGCCCTAGCGAGCAGCCAGAGACAAAGCCTGCACGCACGGCAAAGTTGTGATTGACCCGGGGACTATTAGCAAGTGACACGTATGGACTAATGGTTACTCTAAATGACGATGTTGACGTTGGTTATAAAGTGCTACAAATATGCTAAATGCACATCGCATTAGTTCTCACTAATAGCGGACTTTTTAAAAGTTATCGTTTACAATGGTTAATTTGTATATCATGCCAAGTGAGTAATTTGCGTGTGGACCCTGACAGCGGCACTCAATGTCCAACTCTTGCGAATGCTCTCAGGGGATCTTTACCGTGCGCTGCGTTCACTCACTCAGCCCCAATCTCCCTGTCGTGAACTCACCACTCACGCACTCACTCACCTCACCCTTCAACTCACTCACCCTCCTCACCTATTAATTCTCCTCATTAACTCACTCACCCTGCAATCCACTCCCTCACCCCCCCTCCATCACCCGGCACTCACCGCCTGTCCGTGACCACCTCTCCCGTGCCTACAACCACAAACACCACCACCACCTCTCCCGTGCCTCCAACCACAAACACCACCACCACCTCTCCCGTGCCTACAACCACAAACACCACCACCACCTCTCACGTGCCTACAACCACAAACACCACCACCACCTCTCCCGTGCCTACAACCACAAACACCACCACCACCTCTCCCGTGCCTACAACCACAAACACCACCACCACCTCTCCCGTGCCTACAACCACAGACACCACCACCACCTCCTGCTGCTGCTGCTGTCGCGGTCTCCGCGTGGCGCCGCGGGCCCAGGGGGAGGCCTCGCGGCCCAAGAGCGGCGCCACGGCACCCCCCCTCCCGCTCCTGGCCCCTCCCCCTCGTCCCTCCTGGCCCCTCCCCCTCGTCCCTCCTGGCCCCTCCCCCTCGTCCCTCCTGGCCCCTCCCCTTCGTTCCTCCTGGCCCCTCCCCCTCGTCCCTCCTGGCCCCTCCCCCTCGTTCCAACTGGCCCCTCCCCCTCGTTCCAACTGGCCCCTCCCCCTCGTCCCTGCTGGCCCCTCCCCTTAGTCCCTCCTCCTCCCGCTCGCGACGTGGAGTGATCTCGCCCCCCCACCGCCCATCGCGCCGCCTCTCGCGTGATTGGCTCGCTTCGCGTCACGTGGGGAAGGCGGAAGAGGAGTATGGGGGAGGAGCTGCGCTGTTAGGGGCGGGGCCGTGGAGTCACGTGGTTGGCAATGATTGACAATAAGTGGGCAGGGATGGCTGTTACGTCAACGTGTACGTCACATCCGGTAAAGAAGTTATATAAATAACGCCCCTTCGTGACGTGCCTCACACTTGCTTCTGTCCCGCGTGCCGTCAACACGAGTTGAGCATGGCGCTGCTGATCGTTGGCGTTCTGCTCTTGGCCCTGCTTGGGATGGAGATCTTCATTTATCTTCGTTGTACGCTTTCCATCTCAGACTTTCACCGCGAGACCACGACGCTGCAAACGGAGAGGATGGGCCAGCAGAATGTGGAGCTCTGTCAGGGGAACAAGACGCCCCATCTGAAGCTACAGTATCAGCAGGAGGAGTTGATGGATAACCGAGAGACTCTCCAGAGAGAGAACAGGGGCCTGGTTCAACAGCTTAAAGAGCGCCAGTTAGAGCTGGAGTCCACGAGAGTGCCTGGCTGCGAGCGTGCGTCTCTCCGTGCGGATTTTCTCCGAGACTGCAATGCAGCACAGCGGCAAATGTCGCTGCGCTGTAAAAAGGAAGGTCTCCGTAGGTCGCTGCGCATCCACCTGAGGGAGTTGAACTTCCTGAATCCACAGAGAGGGCAGGAGCAGTTTAGGCTGCGCGGGAAGCTGGCGCGTCACGAGGAAAAGTGGCACGGCGAAGTGCAGATGCGCAAAGAGTGCCGGCATCTCAATAGACAGCTGAAAGAGCTGAAATGCGCCATTTCTCAAATTTACAAAGATGCCACCACCACCAACGCCACTGCCACCGCCGCTGCCACAGCTGCCACCACCGCCACCAAGCCCAAGAAATGAAGAGATGTATTAATTGGGTCCGAAAATGGCTGAAACGCAAGTCGACCATTTAAAAACATTGGGGCAATTTAGAAAATGACACCGCCCCAATTAAAACATTATTCACAAAGACAAACGTTCCCCGTATAGATTCAAGAGACTATTGGGGCAAGTGCTATTAGCAAGGAGCAGCACCTAAGAAGGCCTCCACAATACAATCACAAACACGAAGGTCCCCCATATAGCCTCAACACTGTTGGGGAAAGTGTTGTACAATACATATTTATCTATGTTTAACTTATTTTGCATCACATGTAGTCAACCATACCAATGGGAGATGTTGTTAATGAATAGTACAACTTTTGGATTCCATTACAGAGAATCGTTAATGAGTCGAACAGTTCATAAGTCTGAATAAAATAGTGTACTGTATTTAAATTCACATACTGGAAGTGTTGTAAAATGTATTACGGTTTAACAAAAATTTTGAAGCATTGTTAAAGTCATAACACGGAATATTATACATTTGCAAATAATACTGTAATAAATACTGTATGGTAAACAAAAAATAAAGTTACGTAAATAGGACAAAAAATATGTTTTTAATGTCACTTACCTTGAGTCTGGATGTGGGACCTTTTGTCGGGAGGGGGCATAATGAGTCCCCATAACTGCACACGGGAGGGTTGGGGGTGAACGCCCGCAAGCACACACACACAACAGCGACAGTCATCCCCCGAATAGCCTAACCAGAATGTTGGGGCAAGTACTGTTAGCCAGCAGCGCCTATGAAGGCTGGAATGTCGCACGAGGGGGTGCGTGGACAGCACCACGCCCGGCTGCCTTTGTCTCGCCAGTGGTGATATTTACACACCACACCAGGCACTTATTTGAGGCTGAGTCGATCGACAGAAAACCCAGCAACCATTAATATAATCGTTAAAGGTGTTGGTCGTGAGTGGGAATCGAACTGGGATCGGTGGGATGGTAGACAGTGTTCACCATTGCACTATCTCTCCCCACATACACACTCACAGGGGTATATGCGTCCGTGCACACACGCATAACAACAAGACAATAATCGCCATTTGCCCCTAAGTGGCAGTGACATCACCACAGCGCTTGTGCGGTGCTTGGTGCATTTTGAGGTCACTTGAAGTGTCAAAGGCTGGCTGGCAGGAAGTCATGAATAGACACAGGTACCATGGGTTGACTTAAGGTGATGACGGGGAGATGCAAAAGCCGTGCTCCCCACTGTGCCAACTTTCAGTGTTTCAGTCGTATAGCGCTCTGCTCATTGTTATGAGTGTCGCTCCGCTGCCCTACGCTATTGCTGGAGGGCAACTGCCTCCACCTCCCCAGTAGAGTCTTTCATGAACCTCCTCCACATAGGCCTATCGCGACACTGCTGCTACCAGTCATCAGCAAGTTCAATCAGCTCCACATCCTTCTGTACCACATCAGTCCATCTCTTCTGTAGCCCATGCCGCGCCTGTTTAGCATGATCTATCCGCCCAAATTGAAGCTGCTTGGGGATGCGGTGACAGTGCATATAGACTTCATGACCCAGCCAATGGAGCCTGACTTGCCGGAAGAGCCCACTGATGAGCCTTTGTCCAGATATTTCAGGAAATTTTGGCCTCCTCACACAGTCCAGTCTGGTTAAACCCTGGATAGATCGTAGGCAGGCTAGACCAAATGTTTCAAACCATTGCAGATAATCCTATAGAGAGAAATAAGGGAAGGCATAACTGTGGTCCAGAAGACATGAAGGTTTGTATGGAGTAACAGATCAGGTAGCTTCCATACAATGTTACGCAGCTGATGAAAATATAATGCCGCTCGAATGAATCGAAGTGAGACCTCGGCTCCCAAAACAGAGTTGGTCATGAGCACACTGCCCAAGTACGGAAATATCTCCACTCTCTCCACAACTGCCTCAAAATACATGGGGAATTGAGGGAGGGGAGCATTTTGATGATGTAAAATACCCAGGGAGGTGATTTGATTTTGTGGGGCTGATGGTAACGGCCCATATTTTAGTAGCATGTTCCGTGTTTAGATGGAGTGTCTCCAACTCCTTAGAGTGGGCAGTAATCACCAGATCATCCGCATTCATAATATGGTTTAACTATAGAGAGCCATACCATGACCGGACTCGTGCATCGATCAGCCTCCCATTATATCTATACCAGATATAAATTCTACTGGTACATCCATGGAAATCGTCTCATTACTAAGTAGTCAAAGAAAATGTTAAGTCGTGTAGGGGCCAGAGGACATCCATGTCGCACATTACTCACATATTCTATCATCCCTTAACTCCATTATATCGATTTCTCATGAGACACAGCAGTTGTTTTTCTATTGTTTATATATGCTTTTCATTACGGTAACTCTGTGTTTTTACTTAGCTTTTGTTATTTTGGTGATCCAGGTCTCTCTTGCAAATGAGAATCATCCTAGTCTCTTTAGTTCTCGCCTGTTTTAACTAAATAAATTACTACTTACTCCATTATGAACTCACCCACTTCCCTTACTTTATGACTCACATAAATACGTCCTCTCCTTCCTCATGAGTCATATATTGACCTGATAACTCAGGCAACCACCTGATCATTCACTGTGCCAACATCACTCACGCACTATTTCACAATCTCACCAATGACCTACTCATCCCATCACTCACTACCTTACTCACCATCCGCTTCCCTCATTGACCCACTGGTAAAATGGAAATACGCAGTCTAACACTCACGTGTTTAAAGAAGCTCCTTCGCAGGTTAGATTGTCTAGATGATTTATTTCACGATAACGTATTTACAACGCAAAAGTACGACTCACATGAACCTTCCCTCGTACAGTACCCTGCATCTGTTCCACCCATCAACACTGACACCACTATATCCTTTGCCATCTAAGAGAAAGGACGTAGAAGACGGTTGAGTCTGCTGGAAGAATGTACCAAGGAAACTGCTGCAAGCTGCCAGGGCGAGGCTGCGTGGGTAGAAAAGGGAGAGCGAGGCCCGCAATTGGGGCGCTAGCTCGGAGACTGAAGGACGACTGCAGGTGGATGACATCGGGGCCGACTGTTGTACATGGTGGAAACCATTAAGAAAGATTGTTCGAGATGAATGTAGTGGAAAACACTGGGGCTGCAGATAGTCATACCCTTGTGAAGCGTGTGAGTTGCACTCTCTTCTCAAAAATGGAACCTGCAAAGAAGCTTCTGGTGGCAGTGGTGGGATACAGTCTACAAGTTCAAGAAGGAAGACCCGCCGAAGAGCTCCTGCAGAGAACGAGTTATCAACCCTAAGCGCTCCAGGTTTTTCAAACTCGGCAAATGGCGGGAGTGAGAGCCGGACCCCGTTGGCAGCCAAGTTCCCGATGGAAGTGGATGCTCCGCCAAAGACCCAAGAACCAGCATCGCCGAACAAAGAAAATTGGCGGCAGCTGTTGGACAGGTTGGACCACCTTACCTCAGTGGTGGATCGACTGATAATTTCGATGATGAAGAAAAGAGAAGAGGAAGGAACAGGTAGTGCGCGGCTGAAACCAGATCCATCTCCACCATGGACCGCAATGGCGAGGAGAAAGCGCCATAGGGCAGCAGCCATCACTTCCCCCCGTCGAGCAGCAGGCGGGAACCAATCAAATGACTCAACCACAACTAGAAGCTGTTCAACAGACCTTGACCACCATGCATAAAAATACGGGAGGTGATTGTATTGCATTCATCAAAAGATTTGAAGCAGCTGTCAGAGTCAGCCGATTGATTGACGATGAAGTGCTACGACTGCTGCCTACGGTGTTGGATGACAAAGCACTATTGGCCTTCTTTATGATCCCGGAAAATCAACCTGCCACAACCCAACAAGGTTGTCAAGGGATGGCCGATGTTTTCTGTCCTGCGTCCAGCGCAAGGCAGCAATTTTCATCCTGGAGAAGAGGAGATAGCGAGCCACTGATGGCTTATAGAAGTACCTTGCATGCGGTTGCAGATGTGGCATTTCCAAGGATGGACATGACAACCTGAGACGTGCTAGTGGCGGAGCGGCTACAAATTCTCCTCTATCAAAGTGGCATTACATTGCCGATTTTGCCAGAGAGTGAGCAAACTTCAATGTAGTTTGCTAAATGCCTCTGGGCACACACAGATCCCAGGGCACCATGTGAAGTAGCAGCCCATGTGACAAGGGTGATGGAGAATGGAGGAGCAGGAGGACCAACGGAGCCAACAGGGACAGCAACAACAGGGACCGCCGCAATGCCCAGCATGGAGGGTGATCTGCAGGCGACCTTGGAAGAGATGGCTGTGGCCATCCAGGGGTTCAACGATTCAAGGTGTCAACTACAGCATCAGCGACCATGGCACAACCACGGAGGAATTCAGGACCATGCGGTGATGTACTGCTACCACTGCGGGAGGTCGGGCCACATCGCGAGAGGTTGCCGAGGGGAAGTCATCCCGAGACAACCAAGAAACACCCAGGCGTGTCGCCTGTACACCCAGCCAGATCACACGTGCACCTCATTTCCAAAACCCTCATCACCAACATCACTAGCACACCACTCGATCACATCGACCTGGAGTGAAACAACAGGGAAAATTCGGCCAACATCTCGGGCTAAGTGGAAAAAGTTAGTGAGATCGTTCGTAGCAGCAGCGACAGGAGCAGCATGGTGTAAACCGACCCTCCCTGACTCGCCGAGACAGGTGATGTCAATAAACACAGCAATGATAGAAAATGATGTACCACCCACAGATCATGATCTTGGGCTGATAAGGACCGAATGAATCCGATTGCAAAAACAGGATGAAATTATACAGTCATTGGCTGCACAGGCAGCTGAATGTGCTCAAACTGGTCAAAATGGGGAGCCATTCATCCCATGGCGAGGACTCCTGATGAGGTGGGACATGAAGATGCAGCGTTGTTGCCTAGTGGTGCAAAAACCCTTGCAAAAACAGTTGATACTAGAAGTGCACGCCAAACAACAAATGCACTTGGGCCACCGAAACACATTGCTCACACTGCAGGCTCGATATTTTTGGCCAGTGATGTCAAAAGATGTACGCGAGCGGGTAATCATTGTCAGGAGTGTGCAAAAAGGAAACCTGCTCCCCATCCTATACAGCCTCCACTGCAGTCGATCGCAGTGGTGAGGGTAAACGAACTAGTAGCGTTGGATATCCTGGGTGCATTTCCTAAAACAGCAAGGATAAAATAAATATTTGCTCGAGGGGATGGAGTATTGCACACACTGGCTCGTTGCATGGCCGATAAATGACCAAACGGCTGCAATAATAGCAGAAGCCTTTCTCCATGGCTATGTATTGGACAAGGGCCCCACTGAGAAACGTCTAGCAGGCCAGGGTCAGAATTTTTCTACTAACCTGTTGCGAGAGGTTTGAAATATCGTGGGCACTAAGAAAAATTCGAACGCCACCATACCACCTGCAGTGTGATGGACAAGTAGATAGGCTTAACCGCACGCTGTCCGCAATGTTGTGCCATGTTGTAAATGGTGATCAGATGGACTGGGACTTGCACATCCCAGGGGTCCTAGGGGCATATTGTAGAGTGCCACATGCATCGGCCGGGCTCTTCCCCTTCTTTTTGATGTATGGGAGAGACCCTGAGCCACCTATTGAGGACCAACTGGTGGCTTTCCCTGCTAAAGTTGTGTCGTCACCAGCCTCCCTCAGACTGCCACTAAAAAAGCTCTGTGAAGCTCGTGAAGCCGCGATAGCAGAGTCAGGCAGGTCGCAAATAGCAAACAAACGGTTGCGGAAATGAACGGAGACGCCTGTACCCTTTGAACAGGGTGATCGGGCCTGGTTACACTGTCCTGAGGTCCGGGTTAGAAAATCCGCCAAACTACACCATCCTTGGCAAAGCCCAGTGGAATTGTTAAAATCCTCTGCCCGCAAAGTGTTCGCATCCAAATGGGACGCCAGAGATGGGTGGTTAATCCGAGTCGCCCTAAACCATATAGAGAACTGACATCACAAGGGATCGTTCAGGCTCACAAAGCCGTGTCCAGGGGCGTCGTGATGAATGCCAGGGAGGGGAGCATCCTCCTCACAGAAATACTGCCCCGGCACTCTCCTCTCAGGATCGACCGGAATGAAGATGGCCACGATGAGGGAGGCCGACGGACTAATTTAGAGAGGTGCCGAGAAGGAGTGTCACCAGGTCGAATGTGCTGCTCGACCACACCTACAGTACATATTGATGGCTTGTTGTAAATGTAGGGCTAATGATGTTGCGTATTGTTTGCCTAAGAATGTACACCTTCAATAGGGCAGCCCACGTAAGAGTTTGGTGATGATACTGAATGGTCAAGTTGGGTTGTAATGCCTTCCCCCCCTTGATTCAAGCGCCTATGTTAAGCATTAACCCAGAGGTTAAATGTTTTGTACTCCATGCCCACATCACTGAATCCCGTGTGCGATCCCATTGATTCCCACATAGAGTTCCCTATTACTGGTAGGAACGAAGTTGTAAACTGAGTGTACCAGCCTGCAATAGATGAGTGTACCAGCTTGCAATAGATTAATGCGTCCGTCCGTCCCCTTTCAATACTTTAACGAAGTGAAATCTCGTGCTATTGGGGTGTAAAAATAAAATTGCGCAAAATTCCAATGTTCCTACCAGCCCACCCTGCAGGGACCTGTTAAATTAGAGTTTTAGCCGGGACAGATATTTTTATGGGCAGAAGAGGGTGATGTAGGGTACTGTACATGGCAAAAGTTATAGTGGTGTCAGTGGAGATGGGTGGAAACAGGTGCATGGTACCGTACGAGGGAAGGTTCGAGGTAGAAGACGGTAAAGTTTGCTGGAATAATCTTAAATTAAAGCTTTCATGAATGCAGGGATTCATACTCTTTGGTGGAGACGATAGCACAGAGTGGTGTACCTTCTTTATGACTCTGATATTTCCATCCTACCTGCCTATGTCAGCTGTTATTTCCGACTCTGTGTGTCTCTCTCTATGCCTCTCTCTTAGATCTCTCATGCTCACATGTCCTTTGGATTGCACTCTCATGCCTTTGGATTCCACCACTCTTCGATATTACTTTAACATGCTAATCTCTCACATTAACATAGCCACTTTCATGCCCTCTATGAGGAGGCCGCTCTCCGTTCTTACATTTACATGCTAATTTCTCACATTAACATCACTAGCCCCGCCCACTTATTTTTGGCCCTTGGGCTACACCCATTTAAAACTCTTTTAAACATTCTGCCTCAACAGCAGATCATGCTTTGCCATCTGATGACGGACGCTTGTGTTGCACCCGAAACGTCGTGATTTATTTTATTTTATACCTACGTGACTTTACCGAAAGAACCAAAGAGTATGGAAGATACCAAGTCAGCTTCATCCCAATGGTGCTGTTTAGGCGAAAGTTTATCTATGAGTATATATAGGCTGGCTAACAGGTATGAAGTTACTCCTTGGGTGTTAATATACAACAAAAACAATGATAAATGTATAACCATTGTCATGGGTGAAGTCTTCCCATACTGGATCAGTCATGGAGATTGTTTCACCATACGCCATCATGCTTTTCAACGTGGGTTGATAACGAAAAGGCTCATGGTCAGTTTGTTTGATGTTAACTATAACCGAGAATCAAACTCAAGTGGCCTGATTCATAGTGCAATGCACAAACCATTGTGCCACCGTTTCACTCGTATGTACAAGTTAACAGGGAAATTAAAAACTATGCCATGTTTTTTGTTTACTGTCAATAAAATGAGAAAATAACATTGCCACGTTGGTCAACCCGTCGTCTGAAAATTACGAGATGTACAAGTCAAAAGTCTTAGGTATAATGCAGACAAGGGTTTTGGTAGTTGGACGATTTCATAATGGGTTGCAGGTGACAATCCTAATCAAATGCCATTTTCAAGATCGTGTGCATAAGTCTGTTGTAGACAAAAACAACGGCCTGCTGATAAAGCATGTCCTGCATTCTTACATGTGTAAAGAAGCTCCTTCGCAGGTTTCATTTTCTAGATGATTTATTCCCGACGATAACATATTTACAAGGTGAGAGTGCAACTCACACGTTGCACAAGGCTATGACTATCTGCAGTCCCGGTGGTTTCTAATAGAGTAGATTAATCTCGAACAGTCTTTCTTGATGGTTTCCACCATGTTGATTTCCAACAGTCGGCCCCGATGTCATCCACCTGCAGTTGTTCTTCAGTCCCCAAGGCATCACCCCATTTGCGGGCCATGCTCCCCCTTATATACCCGCACGGCCACGCCCTGGTAACTTTCAGCAGTTTTCCCCGGTAGATTCTCTCAGCAGACTCTATTGTCTTCTACTTCACTTCTCTTGGATGGCAAAGTTTATAGTGGGGGCAGTGGAGATGGGTTGAAACAGGTACAGGTTACTATACGGGGGAAGGTTCGTGTGAGTCGTACTCTTGCGTTGTAAATACGTTATCGTGAAATAAATCATCTATCAAATGGAACCTGCAAAGGAGCTTCTTTACACATGTGAGTGTAAGCCTGAGTACAATCTCACGTGTTGTTGCTGTCGAGTATTTTAATTTTACCAGTGGGTCAATGAGGGAAGGGGATGGTGATTAATGTAGTGATAGAATGGGTGGGTCATTCTTGAGAGCATGAAAAAGTGCGTGAGTGAGGTTGACACAGTGAATGATCGGGTGATTGTGTGATCAGGTAAATATATGACTCATGAGGAGAGAGAGGGAGTATTTACGTGAGTCATAGATTTAAGGAAGTGGGTAGGTTCATAATGGAGTGAGTACCAGTTTATTGAGTTGAACAAGGCGAGAACTAAAGCGACCATGATGAGTCTCATTTGCAAGAGAGACCTGGATCACCCAAATTACCAAAGCTAAATAAAACACAGAGTTACAGTAATTAAAGCAAATATACTATTTTCTTCTTTCGATAAAGCATATATAAACAATATAAAGACAACTGCTGTGTCTCATGGGAAATCGACGTAATGGAGCTAAGGGATGATAGAATGTGTGAGTAATGTGCGACATGGATGTCCTCTGGCCCCTACACGACTGAACATTTTCTTTGACTACGTAGTTTGAGACTATTTCCATGGATGTACCAGTAGAATTTATATCTGGTATAGATATAATGGGAGGCTGATCGATGCCCGAGCCGGTCATGGTATGAATCTATATTGTTAAATAATATTATGAATGCGGATGACCTGGTGATTACTGCCCACTCTAAGGAGAAGTTGGAGACACTACAGCCAAACATGAAGCATGCTACTAAAATATGGGCCGTTACCATCAGCCCCACGAAAACAAATCACCTCCCTGGGTATTTTACATCATAAAAATGCTCCCTTCCTCAATTCCTCATGTATTTGGGGCACCTGAGGAGAGAGTGGAGTGGGCAGTGTGCTGATGATCATCTCCGTTTTGGGAGCTGAGGTCTCATTTCAAATTATTCGAGCAGCATTATATTTTCATCAGCTGCTCAACACAGTGTGGAAGCTACCTGGCATGCCACTCCATACAAATCTTCATGTCTTCTCGGCCAAAGTTATACCCTCCCTTTTCTCTCTCGAAAGGAACATTTAGGTTAGCTTGCCCACGATCTATCCAGGGTTTAACCAGACTGGACTTTATGAGCTCACAGATTCCTAGAATATCTGGACAAATGCCCATCTGTGGGCTCCTCCAGTAAGCGAGGCTGCGTTGATTGTGTCATGCAGTCCGTTTGTACAGCCACGGCATCCCCAAGCAGCTTCAATTTGGCTGGATAGATGGCGCTAAGTGGGCGTGGTACGGGCTAGAGAAGAGATGGACTGATGTGGTTCAGAAGGATGTGGAGCTGATTGGACGTATTGATGACTGGTATCAGCAGTGTCATGATCGGCTTCTGTGGAGGAGGTTCATGAACGGCGCTACTGGGGAGGTGGAGGCAGTCGCCCTCCAGCAACAGCATAGGGCAGAGAAGAGAGGCTCAAAACAACGAGCATAGCGCCAAACAACTGAAACAAAGAAAGTTGCCACAGTGGGGAGCACGGCTGTTGCATCTGTCCATCATCTTCCTAAGTCAATCCATGGCACCTGCGTCTATTACATGACCTCCTGCCAGCCAGCCTTCGACACTTCACGTGGCCTCAAAATACATCGAGCATGGCACAAGTGCTGTGGTGATGTCACCGCCACTTAGGGGTGAACAATGGTTGTTGTGTTGTGCGTGTGTGCACGGACGCATGTACGCCTGTGAGTCTCTTGTATGGAGAGAGAAAGATAGGCAGCTGGGCGTGGTGCTGGCCCGTGTGCTATTCTAAGCTGCATAGGCGCTGCTCGCTAACAGCACTTGCCCCAACATTCTGGTAAGGCTATACGGCGAATGATTGTCGCTGTTGTGTGTGTGTATGGACGTTCACCCCCCTCCCACCGCCCTCGTGTGTGCAGTTTTAGGGACTTATTACGCCCCCTCCCGACAAGCAGGCCAGCATCCGGATTAAAGGTAAGTGACAATAAAAACAGATTTTTTTTTTCCATTTAAGTAACTTTATGTTTTGCTCACAATACAGTATTTATTACAGTGTTGCATGCAAATGTACGATATTTTGTCTTACATATGACTTTGACAATGTTTACATGTTTTGCTGAACCGTGATAACATCTTAAAAAACTTACAGCATGTGGATTTCAATACAGTACACTATTGTATTCAGACTTATGAACTATTCGACTTACGGACAGTTCTCAGGAATGGAACCCATAAGTTGTACTATTCGCTAACAGCACCTTCCATTGGTATGGTTGACTACATACGATGCAAAGAAAGTTAAATATAGATACATATATATATTGTACAGCACTTTCCCCAATAGTATGTTGATGTTCTATGGGGTATGTTTGTCTTGCTGAGTAATGTTTTAATTGGGGCGGTGTCATTTTCATAATTTCCCCAATGATTTTACATGGCCGACTTGCGCGTCAGCAATTTTCGCACCCAATGGATAAATCTCTTCTTCTTCTTGGGCCTGGTGGTGGCAGAAGCGGCGGTGGAAGGGGCATCGGTGGCATCATGGTACATTTGAGACACGGCGCATTTCAATTCTTTCAGCTGGCTACTGAGATGAAGGTTCTCTTCATGCAGCCTCTTTTCCCCATGCCACATGTCCTCGTGACGCACCAGCTTCCCGCGTAGCCTAAACTGTTCCTGGCCTCTCTGCGGATCCAGGAAGTTCAACTCCGTCAGGTGGGCGTGCAGCGACCTAAGGAGATCTTTGTTTTCACAGCGCAGCGACATTTGCCGCTGTGCTGCATTGCAGTCTCGGAGAAAATCCGCATGGAGAGACTTGCTCTCCCTGCAAGGCACTCTCGTGGACTCCAGCTCCAACTGGCACTCTTTAAGCTGTTGAACCAGGCTCCTGTTCTCTCTCTGGAGAGTCTCTCGGTTCTCCATCAACTCCTCCTGCTGCTGCTGTAGCTCCAGACGGAGCATCTTGTTCTTCTGACAGAGCTCCACATTCTGCTGGCCCATCCTCTCCGTTTGCAGCGTCATGGTCTCGCGGTAAAAGTCTGAGATGGAAAGCGTAAAACGACGATAAATGAAGATCTCCATCCCAAGCATGGCCAAGACCAGAACGCCAACGATCAGCAGCGCCATGCTCAGCTCGTGTTGACGGCACCCGGGACAGAAGCAAGTGTGAGACACGTCACGAAGGGGCGTGTTATTTATACTAACGTCATTACCGGATGTGACGTACGCTTTGACGTACGGCCATCCCTGCCCACTTATTGTCGATCATTGCCAACCACGTGACTACACGGCCCCGCCCCTAACCGCGCAGCTCCTCCCCCATACTCTTCTTCCGCCTTCCCCACGTGACGCGAATCGAGCCAATCACGCGAGAGGCGGCGCGCGGTAGGCCCCGCGTCCGCTTCCCGCCATTCTTGCAATGGGCGGCGGGGCCGCGCAGGGTGGGGGGGGCGGAGGGGGGGGACGCGGGGGGCGGGGGGGGCGGGGCTGAGTTCACTCCACGTCGCGAGCGGGAGGAGGAGGGACGAGGGGGAGGGGCCAGGAGGGACGAGGGGGAGGAGCCAGGAGGGACGAGGGGGAGGGTCCAGGAGCGGGAGGGGGGGAGCCGTGGCGCCGCTCTTGGGCCGCGAGGCCTCCCCCTGTGCCCGCGGCGCCACGCGGAGACCGCGACAGCAGCAGCAGGAGGTGGTGGTGGTGTTTGTGGTTGTAGGCACGGGAGAGGTGGTGGTGGTGTTTGTGTTTGTAGGCACGGGAGAGGTGGTGGTGGTGGTGTTTGTGGTTGTAGGCACGGGAGAGGTGGTGTTTGTGGTTGTAGGCACGGGAGAGGTGGTGGTGGTGTTTGTGGTTGTAGGCACGGGAGAGGTGGTGGTGGTGTTTGTGGTTGTAGGCACGGGAGAGGTGGTCACGGACAGGCGGTGAGTGCCGGGTGATGAAGGGGGGGGGGGAGTGGATTGCAGGGTGAGTGAGTTAATGAGGAGAATTAATAGGTGAGGAGGGTGAGTGAGTTGAAGGGTGAGGTGAGTGAGTGGGTGAGTGGTGAGTTCACGACAGGGAGATTGGGGCTGAGTGAGTGAACGCAGCGCACGGTAAAGATCCCCTGAGAGCATTCGCAAGAGTTGGACATTGAGTGCCGCTGTCAGGGTCCACACGCAAATTACTCACTTGGCATGATATACAAATTAACCATTGTAAACGATAACTTTAAAAAAAGTCCGCTATTTGTCAGAGCTAATGCGATGTGCCTTCAGCATATTTGTAGCACGTTATAACCAACGTCAACATCGTCATTTAGAGTAACCATTAGTCCATACGTGTCACTTGCTAATAGTCCCCGGGTCAATCACAACTTTGCCGTGCGTGCAGGCTTTGTCTCTGGCTGCTCGCTAGGGCTGCGATGCCTTTCCAGGCCACAAGATGACGTTCATTGCTCCTTCCACACCGCGACAATATTTACTGCAGTGTTCTATAACGCGGCAGTTGCGTTGCTGAATTACACTGCGTTGTGTAAACTCCCTCGTTACAATGACTAATACAGGGTAAAGCACAGTACGTGATAACAGCGTGAGATGCGTGTGTCGGCTGAACAAAGACTGAGGCGCGTGGGGAGCATCAGGAAGCATCCAGCAGCATCCCAATGCCTCGTGTGACGCTGTGCCCAGGCAACCGATCAACCGCACATTCCTACTCGCGCGACGTGGTTCTGTTGACTCAATCGCGTTATATCCACTTAGCATCCGCGTTATAAAACGTGTTCCCTATTACATCCATCGTGCCATATCCAAATAGCGTTATGAAAACACGCGTTAAGGCAGAACGAACTCTATAAACTATTTTTATTTTACCAGGTGAGACCCACTGAGCTATGTGGCTGTTTTTCAGAAGCGACCTGTCCACAAATGATAGATCAGCGAAATGGCTAATCACATAGAAATGTGTAGCACCAGCCACACATACTCTAGACAGCTTTACACCGAACTCCTTGCTTGTGGTAAAACATGTTTGCGACTTTGCTGATCGAGAACTATGCAGATTTAGATTTATAGTAACATGTACTTGGTGTGAGATGAACTTCCAAACAATTTCCTTTGCTCAACATCTTGGAATTAATGTCTTTTTAAATGGTCAGCTTAAGTGATTCCGTGATGTTTATGTAACTTGACCATTAAGATAATCTATGGAGCACAATTATTTCAGTATTATTTGTCATAAGTAAACTTTAAACTGAACCCATATGTGATATTATATTGCCTGATTATTTTATTTTTTAATGTAGTCTACATGCTCTTCTGGGGATATTACCCCACATTTACCATTCATTGATGTTCCCTTTGACATTGGTAATTGGCATTGTCACACCATAGTAATTCATGGGCAATTATGTAATTCTCTCTGTCTATCTCTCTCTGCATCTACCTGTGTGGGTGTCTCTCTCTGCCGGTGTGTTTTTCTCTATATGCGTCTCTCGTGTGTCTCTTTGTGTGTGCCTCTCTCTGTGTGTTGATGTCTCTCGGTGTCTGTCTCTCTCTTTCCTTTTCCACGAAGTGGTGTTGTATTTACATGCAAATTCTACCTCTAGCCCCTTCCCACTTACCCTTGGGCTGAGTTTATCTCAAGCCAATATAACTTCGTGTTTCAGCAGCTTTCTTGCTATATTTTTTCGCCTGATGATGGTTGCTTGTGTTGCGATCGAAACGTCGTGATCTATTATTTTTTTCTACCTACGTGACTTTACCGAAAGAACCAAAGAGTATTGTGATTGTGATTTTGATTGTGATCGTTGTGGTGGAGGTGGTGATATTGATGGTAGTGTTAACGATAGCAGTCATTTTGGTGGTTGTAATGGGGGTATTGATGGTGGTTGACTATTACCCCTCTCGTGTCCTTACTTCCACCACCAGGTTTAAGAATCTGCTGGTGTCTGTGCTGGAGGTGGACGTCGGATATCTGTGCGGTCTGGAGCGGCGGACAATAGACTTCTGCAGCTCAACCAGGTGGATGCACTGGGCAGGGGGCAAGATGGTGGTGGCCTTAGAGACCCACTTACTCCCACAGAGAGCCATAGACTCACTCACAGAGTACACTCACACAGAGAGCCAAAGTCTCACTGACACAGAGCCATAGGCTCACTCACATGGAGACACATAGACTCACTCACACAGATAACCATTGATTAACTCATTGTTTTTTTCGGTAAAGTCACGTATGTAGAAATGCAATAAAATTATATTAAAATAAATCAATCACGATGTTTTGACCACAACACAAGCGATCTTCATCAGTTGTAAAAACAAATAGCACATAGGGTGACATCAACGCAACACATAGAGAGCGTTAAACTGCACGGAGGTAAATACAACAAGAAGATGAGAGACGAGAATTCAAAAAACCTAAGAAAAATGTACGTGATGCAAAACCAGTCGGCCAACGACACAGTTAGACACTTGCCTGGCAGACCACGAATTTCAGAAGAGTGCTAAATTTCGTGTTCATCCTCTGGGTTGAACATACCAGCATAGACAGATCTTCTTTGGTTCTTTCGGTAAAGTCATGTAGAATGAGAATAAAATAATAAATTGATAAAATAAAATAACACAATAATATTCTCACGATGTTTCGGCCACAACACAAGCGGCCTTCATCAGGTGAAGGGACGAGACTGTCTGGTAGGACAGCGCTGGAGTGAAATAGCCACGTTCAGATCACGACCTTTAAGCCTCAACTTTAGCACCACGGATAGCTTAGAGTCGCGGCATCTCTTCAGAAAGGTGAGAGACTCGATTAGTTGAGCCTTCTTATCCCGGAGTCTGTTGAATGATCTTAAGGATGTGTGGAATCCCTCCCCGTAGAGGCGGTTAAATTTCGATTTAAAGCTTTCGTGACTGCAATGATTCATCTTCTTTGGTTCTTTCGGTAAAGTCACGTAGAATGAGAATAAAATAATAAATTGATAAAATAAAATAACACAATAATATTCTCACGACGTTTCGGCCACAACACAAGCGGCCTTCATCAGGTGAAGGGACGAGACTGTCTGGTAGGACAGCGCTGGAGTGAAAGAGCCACGTTCAGATCACGACCTTTAAGCCTCAACTTTAGCACCACGGATAGCTTAGAGTCGCGGCATCTCTTCAGAAAGGTGAGAGACTCGATTAGTTGAGCCTTCTTATCCCGGAGTCTGTTGAATGATCTTAAGGATGTGTGGAATCCCTCCCCATAGAGGCGGTTAAATTTCGATTTAAAGCTTTCGTGACTGCAATGATTCATCTTCTTTGGTTCTTTCGGTAAAGTCACGTAGAATGAGAATAAAATAATAAATTGATAAAATAAAATAACACAATAATATTCTTACGACGTTTCGGCCACAACACAAGCGGCCTTTATCAGGTGAAGGGACGAGACTGTCTGGTAGGACAGCGCTGGAGTGAAAGAGCCACGTTCAGATCACGACCTTTAAGCCTCAACTTTAGCACCACGGATAGCTTAGAGTCGCAGCATCTCTTCAGAAAGGTGAGAGACTCGATTAGTTGAGCCTTCTTATCCCGGAGTCTGTTGAATGATCTTAAGGATGTGTGGAATCCCTCCCCGTAGAGGCGGTTAAATTTCGATTTAAAGCTTTCGTGATGATCTGGTGATTACTGCCCACTCTAAGGAGGAGTTGGAGACACTCCATCTAAACACGGAACATGCTACTAAAATATGGGCCGTTACCATCAGCCCCACAAAAACAAATCACCTCCCTGGGTATTTTACATCATCAAAATGCTCCCCTCCCTCAATTCCCCATGTATTTTGGGGCAGTTGTGGAGAGAGTGGAGATATTTCCGTACTTGGGCAGTTTGCTGATGACCAACTCTGTTTTGGTAGCCGAGGTCTCACTTCGAATCATTCGAGCGACATTATATTTTCATCAGCTGCGTAACATTGTATGGAAGCTACCTGATCTGTTACTCCATACAAACCTTCATGTCTTCTGGACCACAGTTATGCCTTCCCTTATTTCTCTCTCTAGGATTATCTGCAATGGTTTGAAACATTTGGTCTAGCCTGCCTACGATCTATCCAGGGTTTAACCAGACTGGACTGTGTGAGGAGGCCAAAATTTCCTGAAATATCTGGACAAAGGCTCATCAGTGGGCTCTTCTGGCAAGTCAGGCTCCATTGGCTGGGTCATGAAGTCTATATGCACTGTCACCGCATCCCCAAGCAGCTTCAATTTGGGGGGATAGATCATGCTAAACAGGCGCGGCATGGGCTACAGAAGAGATGGACTGATGTGGTACAGAAGGATGTGGAGCTGATTGAACTTGCTGATGACTGGTAGCAGCAGTGTCGCGATAGGCCTATGTGGAGGAGGTTCATCAAAGACTCTACTGGGGAGGTGGAGGCAGTTGCCCTCCAGCAATAGCGTAGGGCAGCGGAGCGACACTCATAACAATGAGCAGAGCGCTATACGACTGAAACACTGAAAGTTGGCACAGTGGGGAGCACGGCTTTTGCATCTGCCCGTCATCACCTTAAGTCAACCCATGGTACCTGTGTCTATTCATGACTTCCTGCCAGCCAGCCTTTGACACTTCAAGTGACCTCAAAAGGCACCAAGCACCGCACAAGCGCTGTGGTGATGTCACTGCCACTTAGGGGCAAATGGCGATTATTGTCTTGTTGTTATGCGTGTGTGCACGGACGCATATACCCCTGTGAGTGTGTATGTGGGGAGAGATAGTGCAATGGTGAACACTGTCTACCATCCCACCGATCCCAGTTCGATTCCCACTCACGACCAACACCTTTAACGATTATATTAATGGTTGCTGGGTTTTCTGTCGATCGACTCAGCCTCAAATAAGTGCCTGGTGTGGTGTGTAAATATCACCACTGGGGAGACAAAGGCAGCCGGGCGTGGTGCTGTCCACTCACCCCCTCGTGCGACATTCCAGCCTTCATAGGCGCTGCTGGCTAACAGCACTTGCCCCAACATTCTGGCTAGGCTATTCGGGGGATGACTGTCGCTGTTGTGTGTGTGTGTGCTTGCGGGCGTTCACCCCCAACCCCACCGTGTGCAGTTATGGGGACTCATTATGCCCCCTCCCGACAAACGGGCCCACATCCAGACTCAAGGTAAGTGACAATAAAATTTTTTTTTCTATTTACGTAACTTTATTTTTTGTTTACCATACAGTATTTATTACAGTATTACTTGCAAATGTATAATATTCCGTGTTATTTATGACTTTAACAATGCTTCCAATTTTTGGTTAAACCGTAATACATTTTACAACACTTCCAGTATGTGAATTTAAATACAGTACACTATTTTATTCAGACTTATGAACTGTTCGACTTACTAACGATTCTCTGTAATGGGATCCAAAAGTTGTACTATTCATTAACAACACCTCCCATTGGTATGGTTGACTACATATGATGCAAAATAAGTTAAACATAGATAAATATATATTGTACAACACTTTCCCCAACAGTGTGTTGAGGCTACATGGGGGACCTTTGTGTTTGTGCTTGTGATTGTATTGTGGAGGCCTTCTTAGGTGCTGCTCCTTGCTAATAGCACTTGCCCCAATAGTCTCTTGATTCTATACGGGGAACGTTTGTCTTTGTGAATAATGTTTTAATTGGGGCGCTGTCATTTTCAAAATTGCCCCAATGTTTTTAAATGGTCGACTTGCGTTTCAGCCATTTTCGGACCCAATTAATACATCTCTTCATTTCTTGGGCTTGGTGGCGGTGGTGGCAGCTGTGGCAGCGGCGGTGGCAGTGGCGTTGGTGGCATCTTTGTAAATTTGAGAAATGGCGCATTTCAGCTCTTTCAGCTGTCTACTGAGATGCCGGCACTCTTTGCGCATCTTCTCTTCGCCGTGCCACTTTTCCTCGTGCCGCCCCAGCTTCCCGCGCAGCCTAAACTGCTCCTGCCCTCTTTGTGGATTCAGGAAGTTCAACTCCCTCAGGTGGATGCGCAGCGACCTACGGAGACCTTCCTTTTTACAGCGCAGCGACATTTGCCGCTGTGCTGCATTGCAGTCTCGGAGAAAATCCGCACGGAGAGACGCACGCTCGCAGTAAGGCACTCTCGTGGACTCCAGCTCCAACTGGCGCTCTTTAAGCTGTTGAACCAGGCCCCTGTTTTCTCTCTGGAGAGTCTCTCGGTTCTCCATCAACTCCTCCTGCTGCTGTAGCTTCAGATGGGGCGTCTTGTTCTTCTGACAGAGCTCCACATTCTGCTGGCCCATCCTCTCCGTTTGCAGCGTTGTGGTCTCGCGGTGAAAGTCTGAGATGGAAAGCGTAAAACGAAGATAAATGAAGATCCCCATCCCAGAGCAGGGCCAAGAGCAGAACGCCAACGATCAGCAGCGCCATGCTCAGCTCGTGTTGACGGCACGCGGGACAGAAACAAGTGTGAGACACGTCACGAAGGTGCGTGTTATTTATACCAACGTCATTACCGGATGTGACGTACGCTTTGACGTACAGCCATCCCTGCCCACTTATTGTCAATCATTGCCAACCACGTGACTCCACGGCCCCGCCCCTAACCGCGCAGCTCCTCCCCCATACACTTCTTCCGCCTTCCCCACGTGACGCGAAGCGAGCCAATCACGCGAGAGGCGGCGCGCGGTCGGCCCCGCGACCGCTTCCCGCCATTCTTGCAATGGGCGGCGGGGCCGCGCAGGGTGGGGGGGGGGGCGGAGGGGGGCCGGGGGGAGGGGCCAGGAGGGACGAGGGGGAGGGGCCAGGAGGGACGAGGGGGAGGGGCCAGGAGGGACGAGGGGGAGGGGCCAGGAGCGGGAGGGGGGGAGCCGTGGCGCCGCTCTTGGGCCGCGAGGACTCCCCCTGGGTCCGCGGCGCCACGCGGAGACCGCGACAGCAGCAGCAGCAGGAGGTGGTGGTGGTGGTGTTTGTGGTTGTAGGCACGGGAGAGGTGGTGGTGGTGTTTGTGGTTGTAGGCACGGGAGAGGTGGTGGTGGTGTTTGTGGTTGTAGGCACAGGAGAGGTGGTGGTGGTGTTTGTGGTTGTAGGCACGGGAGAGGTGGTGGTGGTGTTTGTGGTGGTAGGCACGGGAGAGGTGGTAGTGGTGTTTGTGGTTGTAGGCACGGGAGAGGTGGTGGTGGTGTTTGTGGTTGTAGGCACGGGAGAGGTGGTGGTTGTGTTTGTGGTTGTAGGCACGGGAGAGGTGGTGGTGGTGTTTGTGGTTGTAGGCACGGGAGAGGTGGTCACGGACAGGCGGTGAGTGCCGGGTGATGGAGGGGGGGGGTGAGGGAGTGGATTGCAGGGTGAGTGAGTTAATGAGGAGAATTAATAGGTGAGGAGGGTGAGTGAGTTGAAGGGTGAGGTGAGTGAGTGGGTGAGTGGTGAGTTCACGACAGGGAGATTGGGGCTGAGTGAGTGAACGCAGCGCACGGTAAAGATCCCCTGAGAGCATTCGCAAGAGTTGGACATTGAGTGCCGCTGTCAGGGTCCACACGCAAATTACTCACTTGGCATGATATACAAATTAACCATTGTAAACGATAACTTTTAAAAAACGTACGATATTTGTCAGAACTAATGCGATGTGCATTTAGCATATTTGTAGCACGTTAACCAACGTCAACATCGTCATTTAGAGTAACCATTAGTCCATACGTGTCACTTGCTAATAGTCCCCGGGTCAATCACAACTTTGCCGTGCGTGCAGGCTTTGTCTCTGGCTGCTCGCTAGGGCTGCGATGCCTTTCCATGCTACAAGATGACGTTCATTGCTCCTTCCACACCCCGACAATATTTACTGCAGTGTTCTATAACGCGGTAGTTGCGTTGCTGAATAACACCGCGTTGTGTAAACTCCCTCGTTACAATGACTAATACAGGGTAAAGCACAGTCCGTGATAACAGCGTGAGATGCGTGTGTCGGCTGAACAAAGACTGAGGCGCGTGGGGAGCATCAGGAAGCATCCAGCAGCATCCCAATGCCTCGTGTGACGCTGTGCCCAGGCAGCCGTACAACCGCACATTCCTACTCGCGCGACGTGGTTCTGTTGACTCAATCGCGTCATATCCACTTAGCATCCACGTTATAAAACGTGTTCCCTAATACATCTATCGTGCCATATCCAAATGGCATTATGAAAACACGCGTTGAGGCAGAACGAACTCTATAAACTATTTTTATTTTACCAGGTGAGACCCACTGAGCTATGTGGCTGTTTTTCAGAAGCGACCTTTCCACAAATGATAGATCAGCGAAATGGCTAATCACATAGAAATGTGTAGCACCAGCCACAAATACTCTAGACATGGGATCCCCTTTGACAGGGTCAGTGTCTACTTAGATTCACTCACTCCGCCTATTGTCATGCGGCGTGCGCAGCTGCGTCGTGACACTTGGTAGAGTGCTGTCTTTGAGGCAGAGAGCTTTACAACCGTGTGCAGTGGTTAATTTGCTTAACAGCTTTACACCGAACTCCTTGCTTGTGGTAAAACATGTTTGCGACTTTGCTGATCGAGAACTATGCAGATTTAGATTCATAGTAACATGTACTTGGTGTGAGATGAACTTCCAAACAATTTCCTTTGCGCAACATCTTGCAATTAATGTCTTTTTAAATGGTCAGCTTAAGTGATTCCATGATGGTTATGTAACTTGTCAATTAAGATACTCTACGGAGCACAATTATTTCAGTATTATTTGTCATAAGTAAACTTTAAACTGAACCCATATGTGATATTATATTGCCTGATTATTTTAATTTTTAATGTAGTCTACATGCTCTTCTGGGGATATTACCCCACATTTACCATTCATTGATGTTCCCTTTGACATTGGTAATTGGCATTGTCACACCATAGTAATTCATGGGCAATTATGTAATTATCTCTGTGTCTATCTCTCTCTGCATCTGTGTGGGTGTCTCTCTCTGCCGGTGTGTTTTTCTCTATATGCGTCTCTCGTGTGTCTCTTTGTGTGTGCCTCTCTCTGTGTGGATGTCTCTCGGTGTCTGTCTCTCTCTTTCCTTTTCCACGATGTGGTGTTGTATTTACATGCAAATTCTACCTCTAGCCCCGCCCAATTACCCTTGGGCTGAGCTTATCTCAAGCCAATATAACTTCGTGTTTCAGCAGCTTTCTCGCTATATTTTTTCACCTGATGATGGTTGCTTGTGTTGCGATCGAAACGTCGTGATCAATTTTTTTTTTCTACCTACGTGACTTTACCGAAAGAACCAAAGAGTATTGTGATTGTAATTTTGATTGTGATCGTTGTGGTGGAGGTGGTGATATTGATGGTGGTGTTAACGATAGCGGTGATTTTGGTGGTTGTAATGGTGGTATTGATGGTGGTAATGGTGGTTGACTATTACCCCTCTCGTGTCGTTACTTCCACCACCAGGTTTAAGAATCTGCTGGTGTCTGTGCTGGAGGTGGACGTCGGATATCTGTGCGGTCTGGAGCGGTGGACAATAGACTTCTGCAGCTCAATCAGGTGGACGCACTGGGCAGGGGGCAAGATGGTTGTGGCCTTAGAGACCCACTTACTCCCACAGAGAGCCATAGACTCACTCACAGAGTACACTCACACAGAGAGCCAAAGTCTCACTGACACAGAGCCATAGGCTCACTCACATGGAGACACATAGACTCACTCACACAGAGAACCATTGATTAACTCATTGTTTTTTTCAGTAAAGTCACGTATGTAGAAATACCATAAAATTATATTAAAATAAATCAATCACGACGTTTCGACCGCAACACAAGCGATCTTGCAACACAAGATCTTGCAACACAAGATCGCTTGTGTTGCAGTCGAAACGTTGTGATTGATTTATTTTAATATAATTTTATGGTATTTCTACATACGTGACTTTACGGAAAAAAACAATGAGTAATTTATGCAGTCACGAAAGCTTTAATTCTTTATTAACACACTTCTACGGGGAAGTTACCTTTACAATTCTGTACTAAACTAATTGCGCCCCCTTACATTTTCCTGCCCCTCCCTCTTCTGCTGCTGCCGTGCCCCTTGCTTTCTTCGGACCCTCCCCCCACCTCTACTACTTATTTTAAGCCTCTGTCTGTTCATCCCTCCGGCCCCTTTTTTCTTGCTTCTCTGTCCGTCTTTCCTCTTCTTACCTCTTGTGTCCCTGTATATGTATTTCTGCTATCTTATACCTCGTATTTGTTCACTCTGTCTATGCTGGTATGTTCAACCCAGAGGATGAACACGAAATTTAGCACTCTTCTGAAATTCGTGGTCTGCCAGGCAAGTGTCTAACTGTGTCGTTGGCCGACTGGTTTTGCATCACGTAAATTTTTCTTAGGTTTTTTGAATTCTCGTCTCTCATCTTCTTGTTGTATTTACCTCCGTGCAGTTTAACTCTCTCTATGTGTTGCGTTGATGCCACCCTATGTGCTATTTGTTTTTACAACTGATGAAGATCGCTTGTGTTGTGGTCGAAACGTCGTGATTGATTTATTTTAATATAATTTTATTGTATTTCAACATACGTGACTTTACCGAAAAAACCAATGAGTTAATCAATGGTTATCTGTGTGAGTGAGTCTATGTGTCTCCATGTGAGTGAGCCTATGGCTCTGTGTCAGTGAGACTTTGGCTCTCTGTGTGAGTGTACTCTGTGAGTGAGTCTATGGCTCTCTGTGGGAGTAAGTGGGTCTCTAAGGCCACCACCATCTTGCCCTCTGCCCAGTGCGTCCACCTGGTTGAGCTGCAGAAGTCTATTGTCCACCGCTCCAGACCGCACAGATATCTGACATCCACCTCCAGCACAGACACCAGCAGATTCTTAAACCTGGTGGTGGAAGTAAGGACACGAGAGGGGTAATAGTCAACCACCATTACCACCATCAATACCACCATTACAACCACCAAAATCACCGCTATCGTTAACACCACCATCAACATCACCACCTCCACCACAACGATCACAATCAAAATTACAATCCCAATACTCTTTGGTTCTTTCGGTAAAGTCACGTAGGTAGAAAAAATAATAGATCACGACGTTTCGATCGCAACACAAGCAACCATCATCGGGTGAAAAAAGATAGCGAGAAAGCTGCTGAAACACGAAGTTATATTGGCTTGAGATAAGCTCAGCCCAAGGGTAAGTGGGCGGGGCTAGAGGTAGAATTTGCATGTAAATACAACACCACATCGTGGAAAAGGAAAGAGAGACACAGACACCGAGAGATCCACACACAGAGAGAGGCACACACAAAGAGACACACGAGAGCCGCATATAGAGAAAAACACACCGGCAGAGAGAGACACCCACACAGGTAGATGCAGAGAGAGATAGACACAGAGAGAATTACATAATTGCCCATGAATTACTATGGTGTGACAATGCCAGTTACCAATGTCAAAGGGAACATCAATGAATGGTAAATGTGGGGTAATATCCCCAGAAGAGCATGTAGACTACATTAAAAATTAAAATAATCAGGCAATATAATATCACATATGGGTTCAGTTTAAAGTTTACTTATGAAAAATAATACTGAAATAATTGTGCTCCATAGATTATCTTAATGGTCAAGTTACATAAACATCACGGAATCACTTAAGCTGACCATTTAAAAATATATTAATTCCAAGATGTTGAGCAAAGGAAATTGTTTGGAAGTTCATCTCACACCAAGTACATGTTACTATAAATCTAAATCTGCATAGTTCTCGATCAGCAAAGTCGCAAACATGTTTTACCACAAGCAAGTAGTTCGGTGTAAAGCTGTCTAGAGTATTTGTGGCTGGTGCTACACATTTCTACGTGATTAGCCATTTCGCTGATCTATCATTTGTGGACAGGTCGCTTCTGAAAAACAGCCACATAGCTCAGTGGGTCTCACCTGGTAAAATAAAAAGTTTATAGAGTTCGTTCTGCCTCAACGCGTGTTTTCATGACGCCATTTGGATATGGCACGATGGATGTATTAGGGAACACGTTTTATAACACGAATGCTAAGTGGATATAACGCGATTGAGTCAACAGAACCACGTCGCGCGAGTAGGAATGTGCGGTTGTACGGCTGCCTGGGCACAGCGTCACGAGGCATTGGGATGCTGCTGGATGCTTCCTGATGCTCCCCACAGGCCTCAGTCTTTGTTCAGCCGACACACGCATCTCACGCTGTTATCACGGACTGTGCTTTACTCTGTATTAGTCATTGTAACGAGGGAGTTTACACAACGCGGTGTTATTCAGCAACGCAACTACCGCGTTATAGAACACTGCATTAAATATTGTCGCGGTGTGGAAGGAGCAATGAACGTCATCTTGTGGCATGGAAAGGCATCGCAGCCCTAGCGAGCAGCCAGAGACAAAGCCTGCACGCACGGCAAAGTTGTGATTGACCCGGGGACTATTAGCAAGTGACACGTATGGACTAATGGTTACTCTAAATGACGATGTTGACGTTGGTTATAACGTGCTACAAATATGGTAAACGCACATCGCATTAGTTCTGACAAATAGCGGACTTTTTTTAAAGTTATCGTTTACAATGGTTAATTTGTATATCATGCCAAGTGAGTAATTTGCGTGTGGACCCTGACAGCGGCACTCAATGTCCAACTCTTGCGAATGCTCTCAGGGGATCTTTACCGTGAGCTGCGTTCACTCGCTCAGCCCCAATCTCCCTGTCGTGAACTCACCACTCGCCCACTCACTCACCTCACCCTTCAACTCACTCACCCTCCTCACCTATTAATTCTCCTCATTAACTCACTCACCCTGAAATCCACTCCCTCACCCCCCCCCCCCCTCCATCACCCGGCACTCACCGCCTGTCCGTGACCACCTCTCCCGTGCCTACAACCACAAACACCACCACCACCTCTCCCGTGCCTACAAACACAAACACCACCACCACCTCTCCCGTGCCTACAACCACAAACACCACCACCACCTCTCCCGTGCCTACAAACACCACCACCACCTCTCCCGTGCCTACAACCACAAACACCACCACCACCTCTCCCGTGCCTACAACCACAAACACCACCACCACCTCTCCCGTGCCTACAACCACAAACACCACCACCACCACCTCCTGCTGCTGCTGTCGCGGTCTCCGCGTGGCGCCGCGGGCCCAGGGGGAGGCCTCGCGGCCCAAGAGCGGCGCCACGGCACCCCCCTTCCCGCTCCTGGCCCCTCCCTCTCGTCCCTCCTGGCTCCTCCCCCTCGTACCTCCCGGCCCCTCGTCCCTCCTGGCTCCTCCCCCTCGTCCCTCCTGGCTCCTCCCCCTCGTCCCTCCTGGCCCCTCCCCCTCGTCCCTCCTGGCCCCTCCTCCCGCTCGCGACGTGGAGTGAACTCAGCCCCCCCTCCGCCCCCCCCCACCCTGCGCGGCCCCGCTGCCCATTGCAAGAATGGCGGGAAGCGGTCGCGGGGCCTACCGCGCGCCGCCTCTCGCGTGATTGGCTCGCTTCGCGTCACGTGGGGAAGGCGGAGGAAGAGTATGGGGGAGGAGCTGCGCGGTTAGGGGCGGGGCCGTGGAGTCACGTGGTGGGCAATGATTGCCAATAAGTGGGCAGGGATGGCTGTACGTCACATCCGGTGATATAGGACACGCCCCTTCGTGACGTGCCTCACACTTCCTTCCGTCCCGCGTGCCGTCAACACGAGCTGAGCATGGCGCTGTTGACCGTTGGCGTTCTGCTCTTGGCCCTGCTTGGGATGGAGATCTTCATTTATCTTTGTTTTACACTTTCCATCTCAGACTTTTACCGCGAGACCACGACGCTGCAAACGGAGAGGATGGGCCTGCAGAATGTGGAGCTCTGTCAGAAGAACAAGACCATGGAAGTGGAGAAAGATGGTAAGCTACCATTTTCTTTGGTTCTTTCGGTAAAGTCACGTAGAATGAGAATAAAATAATAAATTGATAAAATAAAATAACACAATAATATTCTCACGACGTTTCGGCCACAATACAAGCGGCCTTCATCAGGTGAAGGGGACGAGACTGTCTGGAGGACAGCGCTGGAGTGAGAAAGCCACGCTGAGATCGCGATCTTTAAGCTGTGTGAGAAGAAACAAAGCGCCTTGACAAAGGAATTAACATATAATTTAGCATTGAAATGGCTGAGTGATTAGCTTGTGACTGGTCACAGAAAAGGCTATGTTAAGTTAAAGCATACACATCCGCAAAGGCACCCCTTGACAAAGGAATTAGCATAGAATTTAGCATTGAAATAGCTGAGTGATTAGCTTGTAACTGGTCACAGAAATAGCTATGTTAAAGTCAGAGCATATACATTCACCGAGGCACCTAGTACAAATCAAACAGGAGAATTTAGCATTGAAATAACTAGGCGAATTTAGCATTGAAATAACTGAGTGATTAGCTTGTGACTGGTCACAGAAATGGCTATGTTGAAGTTAAGGCCTACACATCTGAGCTATTCACAGTAACTGGGTATACAATACAATATATAATGAATACTATATACTGAACCAATTAAAAATACAAAAAATTAAATTACCTCAATGTTATCAATAAACTCTATATTCTCCAATCAGCTAAGCTACCAACAATAAGTCGTTATATATCACAATGCTATATGGCGAAAAATGGGTGGATTCTTACCCTCAACTTTAGCAACACGGATAGCTACGGGTCCCGTTCAGACGGACGAGTTCATCGATGGTCGGAACAGAGGAGGGGGAGAGAGACAGCTGCGAGGCGCTGTTATACTCCATGTTGTAAACCATACCATTAACCACGGTTAAGCTATCCTGATATAGTATTCATTATATATTGTATTGTATATCCAGTTACTGTGAATAGCTCAGATGTGTAGGCCTTAACTTCAACATAGCCATTTCCGTGACCAGTCACAAGCTAATCACTCAGTTATTTCAATGCTAAATTCGCCTAGTTATTTCAATGCTAAATTCTCCTGTTTGATTTGTACTAGGTGCCTCGGTGAATGTATATGCTTTGACTTTAACATAGCTATTTCTGTGACCAGTTACAAGCTATTCATTAAGCTATTTCAATGCTAAATTCTATGCTAATTCCTTTGTCAAGGAGTGCCTCTGCGGATGTGTATACTTTAACTTAGCTATTTCAATGCTAAATTCTATGCTAATTCCTTTGTCAAGGGGTGCCTTTGCGGATGTGTATGCTTTAACTTTAATATAGCCTTTTCTGTGACCAGTCACAAGCTAATCACTCAGCCATTTCAATGCTAAATTAAATGCTAATTCCTTTGTCAAGGCGCTGTGTTTCTTCTCACACAGCTTAAAGGTCGTGATCTCAGCGTGGCTTTCTCACTCCAGCGCTGTCCTCCAGACAGTCTCGTCCCCTTCACCTGATGAAGGCCGCTTGTGTTGTGGCCGAAACGTCGTGAGAATATTATTGTGTTATTTTATTTTATCAATTTATTATTTTATTCTCATTCTACGTGACTTTACCGAAAGAACCAAAGAAGATGAATCCTTGCAGTCACGAAAACTTTAAATCGAAATTTAAGCTACCATTCTTAGATGTTCTGTTTGAGAGGAGACCTGATGGCTCATTGGGGCATTCTGTCTACAGGAAACCCACCCACACAGATTCCTACTTGAAACCTGATCCCCACCACCACCCAGCCCAAAATAATTCTCTCATCAAAACTTCATACCATAGGGCTCATTGCATTTCGGACCAACACCACCTGACCAGTGAATTAAAACATGTACACCTGGCCCTCAAAAGGAATGGTTACTCTGACCGTACCATCCGCCAAGCTGTTTCTCCCTCCATACAGAAACAACCACTTGATACTCCGGCCAAAACCATCACACTACCATATATAGCAGGCGTTACTAAAAAGATTTCCAAAATTCTAAACAAACACAAGATCCAGGTCCGGTTCAATACAGTACACAAAATTCGTGATCTGATCCCATCCGTGAAGGATGGCATTCCTGACTTACAGTACCCCGGGGTTTACAAATTGAGTTGTACCTGCGGTGATTGCTATATCGGGGAGACAAAGCGACATGTCTCTGACCGAATTCGCGAGCACAAATCAGATTTGAAACACAGCAAAACGAATTCTTTGCTGATCACTGTTACAACGCTGTGGGTGATCACGATATAATTTTCTCCGATACCAAGGTTCTTTGCAAACCCACGGGTTTTTATCAGAGATTTGTTCACGAAGCAATTCAGATCTACAAACACAGACACAATTTCAACCGAGAAGTTGGTTTCAAATTAAGCAACCATTGGAAAGATGTTCTAAATCGAACTAAACATAAACTAATTTCTGTGGTACAGTATATTTTTCAAGTAGTGGTACCCCAAACTTTCCCAGCTCTCAGCTCCCCCCCCTCCCGCTCCTGGCTCCTCCCCCTCGTCCCTCCTGGTCCCTCCCCCTCGTCCCTCCTGGCCCCTCCCCCTCGTCCCTCCTCCCGACTCACGACGTGGAGTGAACTCGCCCCCGCCCCCCGCGCCCCACCCTGAGCGGCCCCGCCGCCCATTGCAAGAATGGCGGGAAGCGGACGCGGGGCCGACCGCGCGCCGCCTCTCGCGTGATTGGCTCGCTTCGCGTCACGTGGGGAAGGCGGAAGAAGAGTATGGGGGAGGAGCTGTGTGGTTAGGGGCAGGGCCGTGGAATCACGTGGTGGGCAATGATTGACAATAAGTGGGCAGGGATGGCTGTTACGTCATAGTGTACGTCACATCCGGTAATGACGTCACGATAGATAACCCGCCCCTTCGTGACGTGTCTCACACTTGCTTCTGTCCCGCGTGCCGTCAACTCGAGCTGAGCATGGTGCTGCTGATCGTTGGCGTTCTGGTCTTGGCCATGCTTGGGATGGGGATCTTCATATATCTTCTTTTTACGCTTTCCATTTCAGACTTTGACCATGAGACCACGACGCTGTCTACGGAGAGGATGGGCCTGCAGAATGTGGAGCTCTGTCAGAAGAGCAAGATGCTCCGTCTGGAGCTACAGCATCAGCTGGAGGAGTTCATGGAGAACCGAGAGACTCTCCAGAGCGAGATCAGGAGCCTGGTTCAACAGCTTAAAGAGCGCCAGTTGGAGCTGGAGCCCACGAGAGTGCCTTGCAGGGAGAGCAAGTCTCTCCATGCGGATTTTCTCCGAGACTGCAATGCAGCACAGCGGCAAATGTCGCTGCGCTGTGAAAACGAAGATCTCCAGAGGTCGCTGCACGCCCACCTGAGGAAGTTGAACTTCCTGAATCCGCAGAGAGGGCAGGAACAGTTTAGGCTGCGCGGGAAGCTGGTGCGTCACGAGGACATGTGGCATGGGGAAAAGAGGCTGCAAGAAGAGAACCTGCATCTCCGTAGCCAGCTGAAAGAGCTAATATGGACCGTGTCTCAAATGTACAATGCCACCACCACCGACGCCACTTCCACCGCCGCTGCCACAGCTTCCACCACCGCAACCGTTTCCACCACCACTTCTGCCACCACCACCAAGCCCAAGAAGATGAAGAGATTTAGCCATTGGTTCCGAAAATTGCTGAAGCGCAAGTCGGCCATTTAAAAATATTGGGGAAATTGTGAAAATGACACCACCCTAATTAAAACATTACTCAGAAAGACAAACATACCCCATAGAACATCAACAAAGTCATATATAAGACAAAATATCGTACATTTGCATGCAACACTCTAATAAATACTGTATTGTGAGCAAAACATAAAGTTACTTAAATGGAAAAAAAAAATCTGTTATTGTCACTTACCTTTAGTCCGGATGCCGGTCTGCTTGTCGGGAGGGGGCGTAATGAGTACCTGCACACACGGGGGCGGTGGGAGGGGGGTGAACGTCCATACACACACACAACAGCGACAATCATCCGCTGTATAGCCTTACCAGAATGTTGGGGCAAGCGCCTATGAAGCTCTGAATGGCACACGGGGTGAATGGCCAGCACCCCGCCCGGCTGCCTCTCTTTATCTCTCCATACACGAGACTCACAGGCGTACATGCGTCCGTGCACACACGCACAACAACAACGCAACAACCGTCGTTCACCCCTAAGTGGCGGTGACATCACCACAGCACTTGTGCCATGCTCGGTGCATTTTGAGGCCACGTGAAGTGTCGAAGGCTGACTGGCAGGAGGTCATGTAATAGACGCAGGTGCCATGGATTGACTTAGGAAGATGATGGGCAGATGCAACAGCCGTGCTCCCCACTGTGCCAACTTTATTTGTGTCAGTTGTTTGGCGCTCTGCTCGTTGTTTTGAGCCTCGCTCCTCTGCCCTATGCTGTTGCTGGAGGGCAACTGCCTCCACCTCCCCAGCAGCGCCTTTCATGAACCTCCACAGAAGCCGATCGTGACACTGCTGATACCAGTCATCAATAAGTCAAATCAGCTCCACATCCTTCTGCACCACATCAGTCCATCTCTTCTCTACCCCGTACCACGCCCATTTAGCACCATCTATCCAGCCAAATTGAAGCTGCTTGGTGATGCCGTGACTGTGCATACGGACTGCATGACACAATCAACGCAGCCTCGCTTGCTGGAGGAGCCCACAGATGGGCATTTGTCCAGATATTCTAGGAATCTGTGAGCTTACAAAGTCCAGTCTGGTTAAACCCTGAATAGATCGTGGGCAAGCTAACCTTAATGTTCCTTTCGAGAGAGATAAGGGAGGGTATAACTGTGGCTGAGAATACATGAAGATTTTTATGGAGTGACATGCCAGGTAGCTTCCACACTGTTGAGCAGCTGATGAAAATATAATGCTGCTCGAATTATTT
This sequence comes from Petromyzon marinus, assembly GCF_048934315.1. Classification (NCBI taxonomy): domain Eukaryota; kingdom Metazoa; phylum Chordata; class Hyperoartia; order Petromyzontiformes; family Petromyzontidae; genus Petromyzon; species Petromyzon marinus. The sequence goes on along the minus strand of NC_133745.1, from coordinate 24,653,326 downwards.
TAAATGAGACCTCGGCTCCCAAAACGGAGTTGATCATCAGCACACTGCCCACTCCACTCTCTCCTCAGGTGCCCCAAATACATGAGTAATTGAGGAAGGGAGCATTTTTATGATGTAAAATACGCAGGGAGGTGATTTGTTTTCGTGGGGCTGATGGTAACGGCCCATATTTTAGTAGCATGCTTCATGTTTAGCTGTAGTGTCTCCAACTTCTCCTTAGAGTGGGCAGTAATCACCAGATCATCCGCATTCATAATATGGTTTAACAATAGAGCCATACCATGACCGGCTCAGGCATCGATCAGCCTCCCATTATATCTATACCAGATAAATTCTACTGGTACATCCGTGGAAATCGTCTCAAACTACGTAGTCAAAGAAAATGTTCAGTCGTGTAGGGGGCAGAGGACATCCATGTCGCACATTACTCACACATTCTATCATCCCTTAGCTCCATTACGTCGATTTTTCATGAGACAGCAGTTGTCTTTCTATTGTTTATATATGCTTTATCGAAAGAAGAAAATAGTATATTTGCTTTAATTACTGTAACTGTGTTTTATTTAGCTTTGTTAATTTGGGTGATCCAGGTCTCTCTTGCAAATGAGACTCATCCTGGTCACTTTAGTTCTCGCCTTGTTCAACTCAATAAACTGGTACTCACTCCATTATGAACTCACCCACTTCCTTAAATCTATGACTCACGTAAATACTCCCTCTCTCTCCTCATGAGTCATATATTTACCTGATCACACAATCACCCGATCATTCACTGTGTCAACCTCACTCACGCACTTTTTCATGCTCTCAAGAATGACCCACCCATTCTATCACTACATTAATCATCATCCCCTTCCCTCATTGACCCACTGGTAAAATTAAAATACTCGACAGTAACAACACGTGAGATTGTACTCAGGCTTACACTCACATGTGTAAAGAAGCTCCTTTGCAGGTTCCATTTGATAGATGATTTATTTCACGATGACGTATTTACAACGCAAGAGTACGACTCACACGAACCTTCCCCCGTACAGTAACCTGTACCTGTTTCAACCCATCTCCACTGCCCCCACTATCAACTTTGCCATCCAAGAGAAGTGAAGTAGAAGACAATAGAGTCTGCTGAGAGAATCTACCGGGGAAAACTGCTGGAAGTTACCAGGGCGTGGCCGTGCGGGTATATAAGGGGGAGCGTGGCCCACAAATGGGGTGATGCCTTGGGGACTGAAGAACAACTGCAGGTGGACGACATCGGGGCCGACTGTTGGAAATCAACATGGTGGAAACCATCAAGAAAGACTGTTCAAGATTAATCTACTCTATTAGAAACCACCGGGACTGCAGATAGTCATAGCCTTGTGCAACGTGTGAGTCGCACTCTCACCTTGTAAATATGTTATCGTCGGGAATAAATAATCTAGAAAATGAAACCTGCGAAGGGGCTTCTTTACACATGTAAGAATGCAGGACATGCTTTATCAGCAGGCTGTTGTTTTTGTCTACAACAGACCTATGCACACGATCTTGAAAATGTCATTTGATTAGGATTGTCACCTTCAACCCATTCTGAAATCGTCCAACTACCAAAACCCTTGTCTGCATTATACCTAAAACTTGACCAACGTGGCAATGTTATTTTCTCATTTTATTGACAGTAAACAAAAAACATGGCATAGTTTTTTTTAATTTCCCTGTTAACTTGTACATACGAGTGGAACGGTGGCACAATGGTTTGTGCATTGCACTATGAATCAGGCCACTTGAGTTTGATTCTCGGTTATAGTTAACATCAAACAAACTGGCCATGAGCCTTTTCGTTATCAACCCACGTTGAGAAGCACGATGGTGTATGTTTGAAACAATCTCCATGACTGATCCAGTATGGGAAGACTTCACCCATGACAATGGTTATACATTTATTATTGTTTTTGTTGTATATTACCACCAAAGGAGTAACTTCATACCTGTTAGCCAGCCTATATATACTTATAGATAAACTTTCGCCTAAACACCACCATTGGGATGAAGCTGACTTGGTATCTTCCATACTCTTTGGTTCTTTCGGTAAAGTCACGTAGGTATAAAATAAAATAAATCACGACGTTTCGGGTGCAACACAAGCGTCCGTCATGAGATGGCAAAGCATGATCTGCTGTTGAGGCAGAATGTTTAAAAGAGTTTGAAATGGGTGTAGCCCAAGGGCCGTAAATAAGTGGGCGGGGCCAGTGATGTTAATGTGAGAAATTAGCATGTAAATGTAAGAACGGAGAGCGGCCTCCTCGTAGAGGGCATCAAAGTGGCCATGTTAATGTGAGAGATTAGCATGTTAAAGTAATATCGAAGAGTGGTGGAATCCAAAGGCATGAGAGTGCAATCCAAAGGACATGTGAGCATGAGAGATCTAAGAGAGAGGCATAGAGAGAGACACAAAGAGTCGGAAATAACAGCTGACATAGGCAGGTAGGATGGAAATATCAGAGTCATAAAGAAGGTACACCACTCTGTGCTATCGTCTCCACCAAAGAGTATGAATCCCTGCATTCATGAAAGCTTTAATTTAAGATTATTCCAGCAGACTTTACCGCCTTCTATCTCGAACCTTCCCTCGTACGGTACCATGCACCTGTTTCCACCCATCTCCACTGACACCACTATAACTTTTGCCATGTACAATACCCTACATCACCCTCTTCTGCCCATAAAAAATATCTGTCCCGGCTAAAACTCTAATTTAACAGGTCCCTGCAGGGTAGGCTGGTAGGAACATTGGAATTTTGCGCAATTTTATTTTTACACCCCAATAGCACGAGATTTCACTTCGTTAAAGTATTGAAAGGGGACGGACGGACGCATTAATCTATTGCAAGCTGGTACACTCATCTATTGCAGGCTGGTACACTCAGTTTACAACTTCGTTCCTACCAGTAATAGGGAACTCTATGTGGGAATCAATGGGATCGCACACGGGATTCAATGATGTGGGCATGGAGTACAAAACATTTAACCTCTGGGTTAATGCATAACATAGGCGCTTGAATCAAGGGGGGGAAGGCATTACAACCCAACTTGACCATTCAGTATCATCACCAAACTCTTACGTGGGCTGCCCTATTGAAGGTGTACATTCTTAGGTAAACAATACGCAACATCATTAGCCCTACATTTACAACAAGCCATCAATATGTACTGTAGGTGTGGTCGAGCAGCACATTCGATTCGGTGACACTCCTTCTCGGCACCTCTAAATTAGTCCGTCGGCCTCCCTCATCGTGGTCATCTTCATTCCGGTCGATCCTGAGAGGAGAGTGCGGCGGCACTATTTCTGTGAGGAGGATGCTCCCCTCCCTGGCATTCGTCATGCCGCCCCTGGACACGGCCTTTTTGAGCCTGAACCATCCCTTGTGACGTCAGTTCTCTATATGGTTTAGGGCGACTCGGATTAACCACCCATCTCTGGTGTCCCATTTGTATGCGAACACTTTGCGGGCAGAGGATTTTAACAATTCCACTGGGCTTTGCCAAGGATGGTGTAGTTTGGCGGATTTTCTAACCCGGACCTCAGGACAGTGTAACCAGGCCCGATCACCCTGTTCAAAGGGTACAGGCGTCTCCGTTCTTTTCCGCAACCGTTTGTTTGCTATTTGCGATCTGCCTGACTCCGCTATCGCGGCTTCACGAGCTTCACAGAGCTTTTTAACTGGCAGTCTGAGGGAGGTTGGCGACGACACAACTTTATCAGGGAAATCCACCAGTTGGTCCTCAATAGGTGGCTCAAGGTCTCTCCCATACATCAAAAAGAAGGGGAAGAGCCCGGCCGATGCATGTGGCACTCTACAATATGCCCCTAGGACCCCTGGGATGTGCAAGTCCCAGTCCATCTGATCACCATTTACAACATGGCACAACATTGCGGACAGCGTGCGGTTAAGCCTATCTACTTGTCCATCACACTGCAGGTGGTACGGTGGCGTTCGAATTTTTCTTAGTGCCCACGATATTACAAACCTCTCGCAACAGATTAGTAGAAAAATTCTGACCCTGGCCTGTTAGACGTTTCTCAGTGGGGCCCATGTCCAATACATAGCCATGGAGAAAGGCTTCTGCTATTATTGCAGCCGTTTGGTCATGTATTGGCCATGCAACGAGCCAGTGTGTGCAATACTCCATCCCCTCGAGCAAATATTTATTTTATCCTTGCTGTTTTAGGAAATGCACCCAGGATATCCAACGCTACTAGTTCGTTTACCCTCACCACTGCGATCGACTGCAGTGGAGGCTGCATAGGATGGGGAGCAGGTTTCCTATTTGCACACTCCTGACAATGATTACCCGCTCGCGTACATCTTTTGACATCACTGGCCAAAAATATCGAGCCTGCAGTGTGAGCAATGTGTATCGGTGGCCCAAGTGCATTTGTTGTTTGGCGTGCACTTCTAGTAGCAACTGTTTTTGCAAGGGTTTTTGGACCACTAGGCAACAACGCTGCATCTTCATGTCCCACCTCATCAGGAGTTCTCGCCATGGGATGAATGGCTCCCCCTTTTGACCAGTTTGAGCACATTCAGCTGCCTGTGCAGCCAATGACTGTATAATTTCATCCTATTTTTGCAATCGGATTCATTCGGTCCTTATCAGCCCAAGATCATGATCTGCGGGTGGTACATAATTTTCTATCGTTGCTGTGTTTATTGACATCACCTGTCTCGGCGAGTCAGGGAGGGTCGGTTTACACCATGCTGCTCCTGTCGCTGCTGTTACGACCGATCTCACTAACTTTTTCCACTTAGCCCGAGATGTTGGCCCAATTTTCCCTGTTGTTTCACTCCAGGTCGATGTGATCGAGTGGTGTGCTAGTGATGTTGGTGATGAGTGTTTTGGAAATGAGGTGAACGTGTGATCTGGCAGGGTGTACAGGCGACACGCCTGGGTGTTTCTTGGTTGTCTCGGGATGACTTCCCCTCGGCAACCTCTCGCGATGTGGCCCGGCCTCCCGCAGTGGTAGCAGTATATCACCGCATGGTCCTGGATTCCTCCGTGGTTGTGCCATGGTCGCTGATGCTGTAGTTGACACCTTGAATCGTTGAACCCCTGGATGGCCACAGCCATCTCTTCCAAGGTCGCCTGCAGATCACCCTCCATGCTGGGCATTGCGGCGGTCCCTGTTGTTGCTGTCCCTGTTGGCTCCGTTGGTCCTCCTGCTCCTCCATTCTCCATCACCCTTGTCACATGGGCTGCTACTTCACATGGTGCCCTGGGATCTGTGTGTGCCCAGAGGCATTTAGCAAACTACATTGAAGTTTGCTCACTCTCTGGCACAATCGGCAATGTAATGCCACTTTGATAGAGGAGAGTTTGTAGCCGCTCCGCCACTAGCACGTCTCAGGTCGTCATGTCCATCCTTGGAAATGCCACATCTGCAACCGCTTGCAAGGTACTTCTATAAGCCATCAGTGGCTCGCTCTCTCCTCTTCTCCAGGCCGAAAATTGCTGCCTTGTGCTGGACGCAGGACAGAAAACATCGGCCATCCATTGACAACCTTGTTGGGTTGTGGCAGGTTGATTTTCCGGGATCATAAAGAAGGCCAATAGTGCTCTGTCATCCAACACCGTAGGCAGCAGTCGTAGCACTTCATCGTCAATCAATCGGCTGACTCTGACAGCTGCTTCAAATCTTTTGATGAATGCAATCCAATCGCCTCCCGTATTTTTCTGCATGGTGGTCAAGGTCTGTTGAACAGCTTCTAGTTGTGGTTGAGTCATTTGATTGGTTCCCGCCTGCTGCTCGACGGGGGGAAGCGATGGCTGCCGCCCTATGGCGCTTTCTTCTCGCCATTGCGGTCCATGGTGGAGATGGATCTGGCTTAAGCCGCGCACTACCTGTTCCTTCCTCTTCTCCTTTCTTCATCATCGAAATTATCAGTCGATCCACCACTGAGGTAAGGTGGTCCAACCTGTCCAACAGCTGCCGCTAATTTTATTTGTTCGGCGATGCTGGTTCTTGGGTCTTTGGCGGAGCATCCACTTCCATCGGGAACTTGGCTGCCAACGGGGTCCGACTCTCACTCGCGCCATTTGCCGAGTCTCAAAAACCCGGAGCGCTTAGGGTTGATAACTCGTCCTCTGCAGGAGCTCTTCGGCGGGTCTTCCTTCTTGAACTTGTAGACTGTTTCCCACCACTGCCACCAGAAGCTCCTTTGCAGGTTCCATTTTTGAGAAGAGAGTGCAACTCACACGCTTCACAAGGGTATGACTATCTGCAGCCCCAGTGTTTTCCACTACATTCATCTCGAACAGTCTTTCTTAATGGTTTCCACCATGTAGATATCCAACAGTCGGCCCCGATGTCAGCCACCTGCAGTCGTCCTTCAGTCTCCGAGCTAGCGCCCAAATTGCGGGCCTCGCTCCCCCTTTTCTACCCACTCAGCCTCGCCCTGGCAGCTTCCAGCAGTTTCCTTGGTACATTCTTCCAGCAGACTCAACCGTCTTCTACTTCCTTTCTCTTAGATGGCAAAGGATATAGTGGTGTCAGTGTTGATGGGTGGAAACAGATGCAGGGTACTGTACGAGGGAAGGTTCATGTGAGTCGTACTTTTGCGTTGTAAATACGTTATCGTGAAATAAATCATCTAGACAATCTAACCTGCGAATGAGCTTCTTTAAACACGTGAGTGTTAGACTGCGTATTTCCATTTTACCAGTGGGTCAATGAGGGAAGCGGATGGTGAGTAAGGTAGTGAGTGATGGGATGAGTAGGTCATTGGTGAGATTGTGAAATAGTGCGTGAGTGATGTTGGCACAGTGAATGATCAGGTGGTTGCCTGGGTTATCAGGTCAATATATGACTCATGAGGAAGGAGAGGACGTATTTACGTGAGTCATAAAGTAAGGGAAGTGGGTGAGTTCATAATGGAGTAAGTAGTAATTTATTTAGTTAAAACAGGCGAGAACTAAAGAGACTAGGATGATTCTCATTTGCAAGAGAGACCTGGATCACCAAAATAACAAAAGCTAAATAAAAACACAGAGTTACAGTAATGAAAAGCATATATAAACAATAGAAAAACAACTGCTGTGTCTCATGGGAAATCGATATAATGGAGTTAAGGGATGATAGAATATGTGAGTAATGTGCGACATGGATGTCCTCTGGCCCCTACACGACTTAACATTTTCTTTGACTACTTAGTAATGAGACGATTTCCATGGATGTACCAGTAGAATTTATATCTGGTATAGATATAATAGGAGGCTGATCGATGCACGAGTCCGGTCATGGTATGGCTCTCTATAGTTAAACCAGATTATGAATGCGGATGATCTGGTGATTACTGCCCACTCTAAGGAGTTGGAGACACTCCATGTAAACACGGAACATGCTACTAAAATATGGGCCGTTACCATCAGCCCCACAAAATCAAATCACCTCCCTGGGTATTTTACATCATCAAAATGCTCCCCTCCCTCAATTCCCCATGTATTTTGAGGCAGTTGTGGAGAGAGTGGAGATATTTCCATACTTGGGCAGTGTGCTCATGACCAACTCTGTTTTGGGAGCCGAGGTCTCACTTCGATTCATTCGAGCGGCATTATATTTTCATCAGCTGCGTAACATTGTATGGAAGCTACCTTATCTGTTACTCCATACAAACCTTCATGTCTTCTGGACCACAGTTATGCCTTCCCTTATTTCTCTCTATAGGATTATCTGCAATGGTTTGAAACATTTGGTCTAGCCTGCCTACGATCTATCCAGGGTTTAACCAGACTGGACTTTGTGAGGAGGCCAAAATTTCCTGAAATATCTGGACAAAGGCTCATCAGTGGGCTCTTCCGGCAAGTCAGGCTCCATTGGCTGGGTCATGAAGTCTATATGCACTGTCACCGCATCCCCAAGCAGCTTCAATTTGGGCGGATAGATCATGCCAAACAGGCGCGGCATGGGCTACAGAAGAGATGGACTGATGTGGTACAGAAGGATGTGGAGCTGATTGAACTTGCTGATTACTGGTAGCAGCAGTGTCGCGATAGGCCTATGTGGAGGAGGTTCATGAAAGACTCTACTGGGGAGGTGGAGGCAGTTGCCCTCCAGCAATAGCGTAGGGCAGCGGAGCGACACTCATAACAATGACCAGAGCGCTATACGACTGAAACACTGAAATTTGGCACAGTGGGGAGCACGGCTTTTGCATCTGCCCGTCATCACCTTAAGTCAACCCATGGTACCTGTGTCTATTCATGACTTCCTGCCAGCCATCCTTCGACACTTCAAGTGACCTCAAAATACACCAAGCACCGCACAAAAGCGCTGTGGTGATGTCACTGCCACTTAGGGGCAAACGGCGATTATTGTCTTCTTGTTGTGCGTGTGTGCACGGACGCATATACCCCTGTGAGTGTGTGTGTGGGGAGAGATAGTGCAATGGTGAACACTGTCTACCATCCCACCGATCCAAGTTCGATTCCCACTCACGACCAACACCTTTAACGATTATATTAATGGTTGCTGGGTTTTCCGTTGATCGACTCAGCCTCAAATAAGTGCCTGGTGTGGTGTGTAAATATCACCACTGGCGAGACAAAGGCAGACGGGCGTGGTGCTGTCCACGCACCCCCTCGTGCGACATTCCAGCCTTCATAGGCGCTGCTGGCTAACAGCACTTGCCCCAACATTCTGGTTAGGCTATTCGGGGGATGACTGTCGCTGTTGCGTGTGTGTGCTTTGCGGGCGTTCACCCCCAACCCCACCGTGTGCAGTTATGGGGACTCATTATGCCCCCTCCCGACAAACGGTCCCACATCCAGACTCAAGGTAAGTGACATTAAAAAGATATTTTTTGTCCTATTTACGTAACTTTATTTTTTGTTTACCATACAGTATGTATTACAGTATTATTTGCAAATGCATAATATTCCGTGTTATGACTTTAACAATGCTTCAAAATTTTTGTTAAACCGTAATACATTTTACAACACTTCCAGTATGTGAATTTAAATACAGTACACTATTTTATTCAGACTTATGAACTGTTCGACTCACTAACGATTCTCTGTAATGGAATCCAAAAGTTGTACTATTCATTAACAACACCTCCCATTGGTATGGTTGACTACATGTGATGCAAAATAAGTTAAACATAGATAAATATATATTGTACAACACTTTCCCCAACAGTGTGTTGAGGCTACATGGGGGACCTTTGTGTTTGTGCTTGTGATTGTATTGTGGAGGCCTTCTTAGGTGCTGCTCCTTGCTAATAGCACTTGCCCCAATAGTCTCTTGATTCTATACGGGGAACGTTTGTCATTGTGAATAATGTTTTAATTGGGGCGGTGTCATTTTCAAAATTGCCCCAATGTTTTTAAATGGTCGACTTGCGTTTCAGCCATTTTCGGACCCAATTAATACATCTCTTCATTTCTTGGGCTTGGTGGCGGTGGTGGCAGCTGTGGCAGCGGCGGTGGCAGTGGCGGTGGTGGTGGTGGCATCTTTGTAAATTTGAGAAATGGCGCATTTCAGCTCTTTCAGCTGTCTACTGAGATGCTGGCACTCTTTGCGCATCTTCACTTCGCCGTGCCACTTTTCCTCGTGACGCGCCAGCTTCCCGCGCAGCCTAAACTGCTCCTGCCCTCTCTGTGGATTCAGGAAGTTCAACTTCCTCAGGTGGATGCGCAGCGACCTACGGAGACCTTCCTTTTTACAGCGCAGCGACATTTGCCGCTGTGCTGCATTGCAGTCTCGGAGAAAATCCTCACGGAGAGACGCACGCTCGCCGCAAGGCACTCTCGTGGACTCCAGCTCCAACTGGTGCTCTTTAAGCTGTTGAACCAGGCCCCTGTTCTCTCTCTGGAGAGTCTCTCGGTTATCCATCAACTCCTCCTGCTGCTGTAGCTTCAGATGGGGCGTCTTGTTCTTCTGGCAGAGCTCCACATTCTGCTGGCCCATCATCTCCCTTTGCAGCGTCGTGGTCTCGCGGTGAAAGTCTGAGATGGAAAGCGTAAAACGAAGATAAATGAAGATCCCCATCCCAAGCAGGGCCAAGAGCAGAACGCCAACGATCAGCAGCGCCATGCTCAGCTAGTGTTGACGGCACGCGGGACAGAAGCAAGTGTGAGGCACGTCACGAAGGGGCGTTATTTATATTAACGTCATTACCGGATGTGACGTACTCCATGACGTAACAGCCATCCCTGCCCACTTATTGTCAATCATTGCCAACCACGTGACTCCACGGCCCCGCCCCTAACCGCGCAGCTCCTCCCCCATACTCTTCTTCCGCCTGCCCCACGTGACGCGAAGCGAGCCAATCACGCGAGAGGCGGCGCGCGGTCGGCCCCGCGTCCGCTTCCCGCCATTCTTGCAATGGGCGGCGGGGCCGCGCAGGGTGGGGGGGGGACGCGGGGGGCGGGGCTGAGTTCACTCCACGTCGCGAGCGGGAGGAGGGACGAGGGGGAGGGGCCAGGAGGGACGGGGGGCCAGGAGCGGGAGGGGGGGGAGCCGTGGCGCCACGCGGAGACCGCGACAGCAGCAGCAGGAGGTGGTGGTGGTGTTTGTGGTTGTAGGCACGGGAGAGGTGGTGGTGGTGTTTGTGGTTGTAGGCACGGGAGAGGTGGTGGTGGTGTTTGTGGTTGTAGGCACGGGAGAGGTGGTGGTGGTGGTGTTTGTGGTTGTAGGCACGGGAGAGGTGGTGGTGGTGTTTGTGGTTGTAGGCACGGGAGAGGTGGTGGTGGTGTTTGTGGTTGTAGGCACGGGAGAGGTGGTCACGGACAGGCGGTGAGTGCCGGGTGATGGAGAGGGGGGGTGAGGGAGTGGATTGCAGGGTGAGTGAGTTAATGAGGAGAATTAATAGGTGAGGAGGGTGAGTGAGTTGAAGGGTGAGGTGAGTGGCTGAGTGGTGAGTTCACGACAGGGAGATTGGGGCTGAGTGAGTGAACGCAGCGCACGGTAAAGATCCCCTGAGAGCATTCGCAAGAGTTGGACATTGAGTGCCGCTGTCAGGGTCCACACGCAAATTACTCACTTGGCATGATATACAAATTAACCATTGTAAACGATAACTTTTTAAAAAGTCCGCTATTAGTCAGAACTAATGCGATGTGCGTTCAGTATATTTGTAGCACGTTAACCAACGTCAACATCGTCATTTAGAGTAACCATTAGTCCATACGTGTCACTTGCTAATAGTCCCCGGGTCAATCACAACTTTGCCGTGCGTGCAGGCTTTGTCTCTGGCTGCTCGCTAGGGCTGCGATGCCTTTCCATGCCACAAGATGACGTTCATTGCTCCTTCCACACCGCGACAATATTTACTGCAGTGTTCTATAACGCGGTAGTTGCGTTGCTGAATAACACCGCGTTGTGTAAACTCCCTCGTTACAATGACTAATACAGGGTAAAGCACAGTCCGTGATAACGTGAGATGCGTGTGTCGGCTGAACAAAGACTGAGGCGCGTGGGGAGCATCAGGAAGCATCCAGCAGCATCCCAATGCCTCGTGTGACGCTGTGCCCACGCAGCCGAACAACCGCACATTCCTACTCGCGCGACGTGGTTCTGTTGACTCAACCACTTAGCATCCGTGTTATAAAACGTGTTCCCTAATACATCCATCGTGCTATATCCAAATGGCGTTATGAAAACACGCGTTGAGGCAGAACGAACTCTATAAACTATTTTTATTTTACCAGGTGAGACCCACTGAGCTATGTGGCTGTTTTCCAGAAGCGACCTGTCCTCAAATGATAGATCAGCTAAATGGCTAATCACGTTAGAAATGTGTAGCACCAGCCACAAATACTCTAGACGTGGGATCCCCTTTGACAGGGTCAGTGTCTACTTAGATTCACTCACTCCGCCTATTGTCATGTGGTGTGTGCAGCTGCGTCGTGACACTTGGTAGAGTGCGGTCTTTGAGGCAGAAAGCTTTAAAATCGTGTGCAGTGGTTAATTTGCTTAACAGCTTTACACCGAACTCATTGCTTGTGGTAAAACATGTTTGCGACTTTGCTGATCGATAACTATGCAGATTTAGGTTCATAGTAACATGTACTTAGTGTGAGATGAACTTCCAAACAATTTCCTTTGCTCAACATCTTGCAATTAATGTATTTTTAAATGGTCAGCTTAAGTGATTCCGTGATGTTTATGTAACTTTACCATTAAGATAACCTATGGAGCACAATTATTTCAGTATTATTTTTCATAAGTAAACTTTAAACTGAACCCATATGTGATATTATATTGCCTGATTATTTTAATTTTTTATGTAGTCTACATGCTCTTCTGGGGATATTACCCCACATTTACCATTCATTGATGTTCCCTTTGAAATTGGTAATTGGCATTGTCACACCATAGTAATTCATGGGCAATTATGTAATTCTCTCTGTGTCTATCTCTCTCTGCATCTACCTGTGTGGGTGTCTCTCTCTGCCGGAGTGTTTTTCTCTATATGCATCTCTCGTGCGTCTCTTTGTGTGTGCCTCTCTCTGTGTGTGGATGTCTCTCGGTGTCTGTCTCTCTTTCCTTTTCCACGATGTGGTGTTGTATTTACATGCAAATTCTACCTCTAGCCCCGCCCACTTACCCTTGGGCTGAGCTTATCTCAAGCCAATATAACTTCGTGTTTCAGCAGCTTTCTCGCTATATTTTTTCACCTGATGATGGTTGCTTGTGTTGCGATCGAAACGTCGTGATCTATTATTTTTTTCTACCTACGTGACTTTACAGAAAGAACCAAAGAGTATTGTGATTGTAATTTTGATTGTGATCGTTGTGGTGGAGGTGGTGATATTGATGGTGGTGTTAACGATAGCGGTGATTTTGGTGGTTGTAATGGTGGTATTGATGGTGGTAATGGTGGTTGACTATTACCCCTCTCGTGTCCTTACTTCCACAACCAGGTTTAAGAATCTGCCGGTGTCTGTGCTGGAGGTGGACGTCTGGATATCTGTGCGGTCTGGAGCGGTGGACAATAGACTCCTGCAGCTCAACCAGGTGGACGCACTGGGCAGGGAGCAAGATGGTGGTGGCCTTAGAGACCCACTTACTCCCACAGAGAGCCATAGACTCACTCAGAGAGAGGACTCACACAGAGAGCCAAAGTCTCACTGACACAGAGCCATAGACTCACTCACATGGAGACACATAGACTCACTCAAACAGAGAACCATTGATTAACCCACACAGAGAACCATAGAGTCACTCGCACAGACTCACACAGAGAGACATAGACTCACTCACGCAGAGGACTATATGCAGTACATCCTCGTCTTTTATGTAATGTGTTTCGCTTAGCGCACACCACACCCACTATAACTCGAGTAGCACATGACGGACTGCTCTTATGAGTGGTGTGGGTTTTGGCAGCGTTGTTTTGTATTGCTGGGAGCTGATGCTGTACCGGTGCGCACTGTGTTACGTGGCGTGTCATCCTCTTCCTCAGCCTTTGTTCCAGCATCTGTGTGTAGTGTCATCTCACTCACTCCCTTATAGTTTTCACTCATCATATCTCCCTTTCATGTCTTTTGTATGTATATTGATGAATGTAACACAATTTTTTATTATTATTTGGCTGCTATAAATTTCCACGTCATAAGCTACTTCATTCATCTATCATTTGTCGCCAGTTCGCTTCTGAAATAGAAGCTAATAGCTTAGAGGGCTTTACTAGGTAAGATAAAAATAGTTTATTTTTATTTTTTTGTGATTTGCTTACCTTTTCTATACTTTTCACTTCGATTGTGTTTTTGCATCGTTTGTTCTTGTAACTTTCTGTACCACCCCAAATGGAAATCTGTGAAAAAGGGCTTTTTAGATTCCTCCAGTATAAATAAAGATTATAATATACATCTTCTACATATACACAACCCATTTAAAATAAACATAGAAAACAGTGTACTGTACTCTCAATTAAAAATAATAATGAAAGTTATATTGTGCTAAAACGGAGCCTCCCCCTTTACCGTTTTTCCTTGTAGAAAAGTTTTCTGCTTGACGTAAAATAGCTTTAAGCAGCAATTTTCGACAACGCAACCCCCGCGTTAAGCAAGGATATGTTGTACTCACTTACACAGAGAGACATAGACTCAAACTTGATTTGGCACTTTCGTGACTGCAGGAATTACTCTTTGGTTATTTCGGTAAAGTCACGTAGACATAGACTCGCACAGAAAGCCATAAACTCACTCGAACAGAGAGACTTGGAGTCAATCACACAGAGCCATCGACTCATTCAAACACAGATGATGATAACAGATACCCATGAACTCACATTGTGACCCATGGACTCACACAGAGACCAGTAAACTTACCAGACCCGTAGACTCACAGAGACGCATAGACTTACAGAGAGGTATAGACTTACACAGAGACCCAAAGACTTACACAGAGACCCATAGACTGGTGAGCGAGATTTGAACTCGGATCACCATATTTGTAGCACAGCACATTCGCCGATACACTACCGTTCACCTTACACACTCACACACGCACTCACATGCTCACTCATTCACGCAACCAGACGCTCACTTACACATTCAATCAATTACTCAATCACTCACACATTCGCGTTTTATTACATGTAGCAATATCTTCAGGAGCTAAATGTCAATTATTGAGGTCTGTTAAGATAAGCGAGTGTGTGGGTGTGTGGATGACATAGCAATAGTGGGTGAGTAGGTGAGTGAAGAGGTGAGCTCAGTAGCATGTTGCAGGTCTTCCCCAGGACAAGGCGGGTCATATTTAGGGTAACATGTTGATTGACTGGGTTGAGTGTTGTGTATTTGTGAGCGAGTAGGTGAGCTCACTCGAATGTCGCAGGTCTCGCCCAGCGTTTTCCAATCAAAGATTAAACAGAAGAATGAGTGGTGGGATTTTTGTTATTGTTTTCAGGTGAGCAGCACCACCTTAACACAAATATCTGTATTACACCTTCATCCATGTAATAGCTGTGTCCGTCTTACACCTCCATTTTCTTAGAAGCCTCTGGATTTGATATAGGGTATCATTTCTGTGTGTGTGTGTCTGTGTGACCCAGTCCTGGACCTTCCCTCGGTCGACTCACCCTCTAAAGAGTACCTGGTGCAGTGTCTATAATAAACATCAGCAATTGGGAGAGACAAAGGTGGCCGCGTGCATGGTGTTGGCCACATCACATCCCCACAGCGGATTTTGGTGAACCATCAAACAAAGACGGTCGCTGCATCGCGCTTTCAGAAGAGCTTCTGCGGCCGTCTCGAACGCTCTTCCTTCTGATATCAGGAAGCCACTGGAGCTGTGCACTTTTACATCTTGATTGAAAACTAATTTCTTTAGAACTACTTTTTGTGCTGAGTTTGATGTCCTTCCCCTGCACCTCCGATTAGCACGGTTGGCTACGTTCCGTGCCAAAGAAGTTCAGCATACAAAATACATACCACCCCCTCGTGTGTTCCACAGCACAAGGATCCACAACTTGCCCTAACACGTCTATTGAGGCTACTTTGGTGACCTGTGTGGGTGCATAATTAATTCTCATTATTTAATGAAATGGCCTTCATCAACAAAGGACACGAGTCCATTGAGGGACGGGGACAGCGTGGGGCCCTTCGTGGAGCTGATTCTCACAACGGCGGAGGAAGAGTTGGAGGGATGCAGCAGAGGAGGGGGTGGCACCGCACGATGTTCATGCTGAGAGTGAACGTGGCACTAGGAGAGGCTCCGGAGTTGGGCCTCCTCAGGGCGACTGGCGATAGAGTGGAGAAGTCGAGGTGAGAGTGACTCGGGGAATGGGGGTGAGGTGAGTCGAGGGGTGACTCGGGGAGTGAGATTAGTGGAGGGGTGACTAGGGGAGTGGGCGTGCACCTGATTATGCAGGAATGTGAGTGGACTACCCATGCATTCATCATCATTATCTGCATCATCACCAGTGGTAAATCCACCTTCTGTGGCCAGACCACCAAGATTATATGGCCTTCCAAATATACATAAAGATACACCCTTCGTCCCATCGTCTCCCCTATCAACTCCCCCAACTACAAACTGGCTCGTTTTCTGTCTGATATCCTGCGACCTTTTACTGGAAAAACCACCTCTGCAGTACTAAACTCTACTCACCTGGTATCGACAATCAAGGGTATTTCCCTATCCCCAGACGACCTGCTTGCCAGTTTTGATGTGGCTTCCTTATTCACCAAAGTTCCTGTACTTGACACCATCACAATCATTGAAGACTTGGTTCATCAAGGACTGTATACTGATGTACCACCCCTGGTGAGACACTGCTTAACCAACACATACTTCACCTGGAATGGAACTTTCTACAAACAAACTGAGGGCACCCCAATGGGCTCCCCCCTATCTCCGGTTGTAGCCAACGTGTTCATGGAAAAAATTGAAACTGACGCCATCCAGACTGCCACTCTACGCCCGACCTTATGGAAGAGGTACGTGGATGACACTTTTGTCATCTGCCCACATGGCCTACCTGCTCTAGGCCAATTCCTCGACCACATCAATTCCATACACCCAGCCATCAGATTTACCATGGAAGTCGAAAAAGAAGGCAAGCTACCCTTTTTGGATGTCCTAATTAAAAGGAGACCTGATGGTTCAATGAGCCACTGTCTACAGGAAACCTACCCATGCGGATGCTACCTTAAAACCGGATTCCCACCACCATCCATCCTAGAAGAACTCCCTCATCAAGACTCTATACCATAGAGCCCAATGCATTTCCGACCAGGAACACATTGCCAGTGAATTCAAGCACGTACACGAAGCTCTCAAGGGTAATGGTTACTCCGACTACACAATCCGCAAAGTCATCACTCCAGTCATGAAGAAGGATCTGCTTGAGGAGCCATTCAAAACCATCACCTTACCTTACATTGCGGGGGTCACAAAAAAGATCTCCAAAATCCTGAATAAAAACAAGATCCAGGTCCGATTCAACACAGTACATAAAATCCGTGATCTGGTTCCTTCTGTAAAAGATGCGATTCCAGACATACAGTACCCGGGTGTTTACAAACTAAGTTGCCTCTCAGTTTAACACGTAGGCTTTCGCGACCAATATTATTCATAATAAAGGTTTTTGGGTTAGATCGCGTTATTTTTAAATGTGTCGTAACCCTCCACCACCCGACATGGCCAATCAGCAAAAAAAGTGTCACATTGACAAAAGACAAATAATTCACTACTTTAGCCCACCGGTGTGTTGAAGAGTGAATCCACAACATTTACAGTTTGGGTACTACGTTTCGCTGGTAATTATGGTTTTTAAAATTTTATTCAGTATCTTAGCGGAGACAACAAAAACAAAACAAAGCAAAAACCGAGGGGCCGCCCCCTCGCTCGCACCATAAAGGCCCCGCTCGGCCACCGACCCATCCTCTGGACCGGAGTCAACCCTGCCCCCCCCCCCCCCGACCGCCCTAGCCCACCCTGGGTAGCGGCCACTTCCATCGTTCCCTTGCGGCATCGCGCCCCATTTTCACCCGGTCCACCTCCACCACCCTTTCCAACAATCTCCTCGCAACATAACATGTCTCCAACGGGGACATCGGGGACCCCTCCAGCTCCTTCTTTCGCGCGTTCCACAGCGCCTCCTTCGTCGCTCCTATTACAGCCCACACCTGGTCCCTGTCCTCCCTCCCCACCCCCCGCAGCTCTCCCCACATGACGTCCCATGCCGTCACCCTCGACAGCGCGAAACGGGCCAGCAACGGCTTACTCCTCCTCCAGACCTCCTGGGCAAAAGGGCACGCCACCATCACATGCGCTGCAGTTTCGTCCACGTTGCAGCCCCTCAGGCACTTGGGGGTATGCGCCATTTGGCGGCTGTACAAGTTACCCCGCGTCTCCAACCTGTCCCGGACAGCCAGCCATGACAGGTCCCTCTGCTCCTTCGTGAGCGCTGCCGACAACACATTCCTCCAAATCTTCCCGTGCATCTCCCTCCTCGCACCGGCCACCTCGTCACAGGCCTCCTCCTTCTCCGCCGCAGCCCGCACCTCCCTGGGAGCCCACCTGCCCCCCCACCAGTTCAGGCCGTGCTGCCCGACGTAGCTCCCCACCACGTCGCTGACCCAGCGCCCCCGCCAGTCCAAAGGAGTGCTCCTTCCTATCCCAGTCATCCCGAGCCCCCGCAACCCCCAATTCAGTCGATACCTCATATAACACGCTGCCTTGCCCCGCGGCTCCGTAGAGAAGAACAGCCGCAGCGCATTGCAGACAAAAGTCGATTGCAGGGTATACTCCACATTTGGGGCACCCCTCCCCCCATTCCGGACCTGCAGACACACCACGGCCCTCCTCACCCTCTCCATCCCTCCCCCCCAGATAAACCTGAAAATCGCCGAGGACAAGGCCTTAGCCTCCCTCCCACCTGGCGGGAAAACCTGCGCCAAGTAGTTTAGGGATGGTAATATATCTGTCTTTACCACCATAATCCTACCGGCCATCGTGAGCCGCCTCCCAGCCCACTTACCGAGACAGAATCTGCTGGTGTCTGTGCTGGAGGTGGACGTCGGATATCTGTGCGGTCTGGAGCGGTGGACAATAGACTTCTGCAGCTCAACCAGGTGGACGCACTGGGCAGGGGGCAAGATGGTGGTGGCCTTAGAGACCCACTTACTCTGACAGAGAGCCATAGACTCACTCACAGAGTACACTCACACAGAGAGCCAAAGTCTCACTGACACAGAGCCATAGGCTCACTCACATGGAGACAAAGACTCACTCACACAGAGAACCATTGATTAACTCATTGTTTTTTTCGGTAAAGTCACGTATGTAGAAATGCCATAAAATTATATTAAAATAAATCAATCACGACGTTTCGACCACAACACTAGCGATCTTGCAACACAAGATCTTGCAACACAAGATCGCTTGTGTTGTGGTCGAAACGTCGTGATTGATTTCTTTTAATATAATTTTATGGTATTTCTACATACGTGACTTTACCGAAAAAAACAATGAGTAATTTATGCAGTCACGAATGCTTTAATTCTTTATTAACACACTTCTATGGGGAAGTTACCTTTACAATTCTGTACTAAACTAATTGCACCCCCTTACATTTTCCTGCCCCTCCTCCCTCTTCTGCTGCTGCCGTGCCCCTTGCTTTCTTCGGCCCCTCCCCCTCCCCCCACCTCTGCTACTTATTTTAAGCCTCTGTCTGTTCATCCCTCCGGCCCCTTTTTTCTTGCTTCTCTGTCCGTCTTTCCTCTTCTTACCTCTTGTGTCCCTGTATATTTATTTCTGCTATCTTATACCTCGTATTTGTTCACTGTCTATGCTGGTATGTTCAACCCAGAGGATGAACACGAAATTTAGCACTCTTCTGAAATTCGTGGTTTGCCAGGCAAGTGTCTAACTGTGTCGTTGGCCGACTGGTTTTGCATCACGTAAATTTTTCTTAGGTTTTTTGAATTCTCGTCTCCCATCTTCTTGTATTTACCTCCGTGCAGTTTAACGCTCTCTATGTGTTGCGCTGATGTCACCCTATGTGCTATTTGTTTTTACACCTGATGAAGAGCACTTGTGTTGCGGTCGAAACGTCGTGCTTGATTTATTTTAATATAATTTTATGGTATTTCTACATACGTGACTTTACCGAAAAAAACAATGAGTTAATCAATGGTTCTCTGTGTGAGTGAGTCTATGTGTCTCCATGTGAGTGAGCCTATGGCTCTGTGTCAGTGAGACTTTGGCTCTCTGTGTGAGTGTATTCTGTGAGTGAGTATATGGCTCTCTGTGGGAGTAAGTGGGTCTCTAAGGCCACCCCCATCTTGCTCCCTGCCCAGTGCGTCCACCTGGTTGAGCTGCAGAAGTCTATTGTCCACCGCTCCAGACCGCACAGATATCCGACGTCCACCTCCAGCACAGACACCGGCAGATTCTTAAACCTGGTGGTGGAAGTAAGGACACGGGAGGGGTAATAGTCAACCACCATTACCACCATTAATACCACCATTACAACCACCAAAATCACCGCTATCGTTAACACAACCATCAATATCACCACCTCCACCACAACGATCACTATCAAAATTACAATCACAATACTCTTTGGTTCTTTCGGTAAAGTCACGTAGGTAGAAAAAAATAATAGATCACGACGTTTCGATCGCAACACAAGCAACCATCATCAGGTGAAAAAATATAGCGAGAAAGCTGCTGAAACACGAAGTTATATTGGCTTGAGATAAGCTCAGCCCAAGGGTAAGTGGGCGGGGCTAGAGGTAGAATTTGCATGTAAATACAACACCACATCGTGGAAAAGGAAAGAGAGACAGACAACGAGAGACATCCACACACAGAGAGAGGCACATACAAAGAGACACACGAGAGCCGCATATAGAGAAAAACACACCGGCAGAGAGAGACACCCACACAGATAGATGCAGAGAGATAGACACAGAGAGAATTACATAATTGCCCATGAATTACTATGGTGTGACAATGCCAATTACCAATGTCAAAGGGAACATCAATGAATGGTAAATGTGGGTTAATATCTCCAGAAGAGCATGTAGACTACATTAAAAATTAAAATAATCAGGCAATATAATATCACATATGGGTTCAGTTTAAAGTTTACTTACGACAAATAATACTGAAATAATTGTGCTCCATAGATTATCTTAATGGTCAAGTTACATAACCATCACGGAATCACTTAAGGTGACCATTTAAAAAGACGTTAATTGCAAGATGTTGAGCAAAGGAAATTGTTTGGAAGTTCATCTCACACCAAGTACATGTTACTATAAATCTAAATCTGCATAGTTCTCGATCAGCAAAGTCGCAAACATGTTTTATCACAAGCAAGGAGTTCGGTGTAAAGCTATTAAGCAAATTAACCACTGCACACGGTTGTAAAGCTCTCTGCCTCAAAGACAGCACTCTACCAAGTGTCACGACGCAGCTGCGCACGCCGCATGACAATAGGCGGAGTGAGTGAATCTAAGTAGACACTGACCCTGTCAAAGGGGATCCCATGTCTAGAGTATTTGTGGCTGGTGCTACACATTTCTAACGTGATTAGCCATTTAGCTGATCTATCATTTGTGGACAGGTCGCTTCTGTAAAACAGCCACATAGCTCAGTGGGTCTCACCTGGTAAAATAAAAATAGTTTATAGAGTTCGTTCTACCTTAACGCGTGTTTTCCTAACGCCATTTGGATATAGCACGATGGATGTATTAGGGAACACGTTTTATAACACGGATGCTAAGTGGTTGAGTCAACAGAACCACGTCGCGCGAGTAGGAATGTGCGGTTGTTCGGCTGCCTGGGCACAGCGTCACACGAGGCATTGGGATGCTGCTGGATGCTTCCTGATGCTCCCCACGCACCTCAGTCTTTGTTCAGCCGACACACGCATCTCACGCTGTTATCACGGACTGTGCTTTACCCTGTATTAGTCATTGTAACGAGGGAGTTTACACAACGCGGTGTTATTCAGCAACGCAACTACCGCGTTACAGAACACTGCAGTAAATATTGTCGCGGTGTGGAAGGAGCAATGAACGTCATCTTGTCGCATGGAAAGGCATCGCAGCCCTAGCGAGCAGCCAGAGACAAAGCCTGCACGCACGGCAAAGTTGTGATTGACCCGGGGACTATTAGCAAGTGACACGTATGGACTAATGGTTACTCTAAATGACGATGTTGACGATGGTTATAACGTGCTACAAATATGCTAAACGCACATCGCATTAGCTCTGACAAATAGCGGACTTTTTAAAGTTATCGTTTACAATGGTTAATTTGTATATCATGCCAAGTGAGTAATTTGCGTGTGGACCCTGACAGCGGCACTCAATGTCCAACTCTTGCGAATGCTCTCAGGGGATCTTTACCGTGCGCTGCGTTCACTCACTCAGCCCCAATCTCCCTGTCGTTAACTCACCACTCACCCACTCACTCACCTCACCGTTCAACTCACTCACCCTCCTCACCTATTAATTCTCCTCATTAACTCACTCACCCTGCAATCCACTCCCTCACCCCCCCCTCTCCATCACCCGGCACTCACCGCCTGTCCGTGACCACCTCTCCCGTGCCTACAACCACAAACACCACCACCACCTCTCCTGTGCCTACAACCACAAACACCACCACCACCACCTCTCCCGTGCCTACAACCACAAACACCACCACCACCTCTCCCGTGCCTACAAACACCACCACCACCACCTCTCCCGTGCCTACAACCACAAACACCACCACCACCTCTCCCGTGCCTACAACCACAAACACCACCACCACCTCCTCCTGCTGCTGCTGTCGCGGTCTCCGCGTGGCGCCGCGGGCCCAGGGGGAGGCCTCGCGGCCCAAGAGCGGCGCCACGGCTCCACCCCTCCCGCTCATGGCCCCTCCCCCTCGACCCTCCTGGCTCCTCCCCCTCATCCCTCCTGGCTCCTCCCCCTCGTCCCTCCTGGCCCCTCGTCCTTCCTGGCCCCTCGTCCCTCCTGGCCCCTCCCCCTTGTCAATCCTCCTCCCGCTCGCGACGTGTAGTGAACTCAGCCCCGCCCCCACCGCCCCCACCGCCCCCACCGCCCCCACCACCCCCACCGCCCCCCCCCCCTGCGCGGCACCCCTGCCCATTGCAAGAATGGCGGGAAGCGGTCGCGGGGCCTACCGCGCGCCGCCTCTCGCGTGATTGGCCCGCTTCGCGTCACGTGTGGAAGGCGGAAGAAGAGTATGGGGGAGGAGCTGCGCGGTTAGGGGCGGGGCCGTGGAGTCACGTGGTGGGCAATGATTGCCAATAAGTGGGCAGGGATGGCTGTACGTCACATCCGGTGATATAGGACACGCCCCTTCGTGACGTGCCTCACACTTACTTCCGTCCCGCGTGCCGTCAACACGAGCTCAGCATGGTGCTGCTGATCGTTGGCGTTCTGCTCTTGGCCATGCTTGGGATGGAGATCTTCATTTATCGTCGTTTTAAGCTTTCCATCTCAGACTTTTACCGCGAGACCACGACGCTGCAAACGGAGAGAATGGGCCTGCAGAATGTGGAGCTCTGTCAGAAGAACAAGACCATGGAAGTGGAGAAAGATGGTAAGCTACCATTTTCTTTGGTTCTTTCGGTAAAGTCCGTAGAATGAGAATAAAATAATAAATTGATAAAATAAAATAACACAATAATATTCTCACGACGTTTCGGCCACAATACAAGCGGCCTTCATCAGGTGAAGGGGACGAGACTGTCTGGAGGACAGCGCTGGAGTGAGAAAGCCACGCTGAGATCGCGATCTTTAAGCTGTGTGAGAAGAAACAAAGCGCCTTGACAAAGGAATTAACATATAATTTAGCATTGAAATGGCTGAGTGATTAGCTTGTGACTGGTCACAGAAAAGGCTATGTTAAAGTTAAAGCATACACATCCGCAAAGGCACCCCTTGACAAAGGAATTAGCATAGAATTTAGCATTGAAATAGCTGAGTGATTAGCTTGTTACTGGTCACAGAAATAGCTATGTTAAAGTCAGAGCATATACATTCACCGAGGCACCTAGTACAAATCAAACAGGAGAATTTAGCATTGAAATAACTAGGCGAATTTAGCATTGATATAACTGAGTGATTAGCTTGTGACTGGTCACAGAAATGGCTATGTTGAAGTTAAGGCCTACACATCTGAGCTATTCACAGTAACTGGGTATACAATACAATATATAATGAATACTATATACTGAACCAATAAAAAATACAAAAATTTAATTACCTCAATGTTATCAATAATCTCTATATTCTCCAATCAGCTAAGCTACCAACAATAAGTCGTTATATCACAATGCTATATGGCGAAAAATGGGTGGATTCTTACCCTCAACTTTAGCACCACGGATAGCTACGGGTCCCGTTCAGACGGACGAGTTCATCGATGGTCGGAACAGAGGAGGGGGAGAGAGACAGCTGTGAGGCGCTGTTATACTCCATGTTGTAAACCATACCATTAACCACGGTTAAGCTATCCGTGTTGCTAAAGTTGAGGGTAAGAATCCACCCATTTTTCGCCATATAGCATTGTGATATATAACGACTTATTGTTGGTAGCTTAGCTGATTGGAGAATATAGAGTTTATTGATAACATTGAGGTAATTTATATTTTAGTATTTTTTTTGGTTCATGATATAGTATTCATTATATATTGTATTGTATACCCAGTTACAGTGAATAGCTCAGATGTGTAGGCCTTAACTTCAACAGCCATTTCTGTGACCAGTCACAAGCTAATCACTCAGTTATTTCAATGCTAAATTCGCCTAGTTATTTCAATGCTAAATTCTCCTGTTTGATTTGTACTAGGTGCCTCGGTGAATGTATATGCTGTGACTTTAACATAGATATTTCTGTGACCAGTTACAAGCTAATCATTCATCTATTTCAATGCTAAATTCTATGCTAATTCCTTTGTCAAGGAGTGCCTCTGCGGATGTGTATACTTTAACTTAGCTATTTCAATGCTAAATTCTATGCTAATTCCTTTGTCAAGGGGTGCCTTTGCGGATGTGTATGCTTTAACTTTAATATAGCCTTTTCTGTGACCAGTCACAAGCTAATCACTCAGCCATTTCAATGCTAAATTAAATGCTAATTCCTTTGTCAGGCGCTTTGTTTCTTCTCACACAGCTTAAAGGTCGTGATTTCAGCGTGGCTTTCTCACTCCAGCGCTGTCCTCCAGACAGTCTCGTCCCCTTCACCTGATGAAGGCCGCTTGTGTTGTGGCCGAAACGTCGTGAGAATATTATTGTGTTATTTTATTTTATCAATTTATTATTTTATTATCATTCTACGTGACTTTACCGAAAGAACCAAAGAAGATGAATCCTTGCAGTCACGAAAACTTTAAATCGAAATTTAAGCTACCATTCTTAGATGTTCTGTTTGAGAGGAGACCTGATGGCTCATTGGGGCATTCTGTCTACAGGAAACCCACCCACACAGATTCCTACTTGAAACCTGATTCCCACCACCACCCAGCCCAAAAGAATTCTCTCATCAAAACTTCATACCATAGGGCTCATTGCATTTCGGACCAACACCACCTGACCAGTGAATTAAAACATGTACACCTGGCCCTCAAAAGGAATGGTTACTCTGACCGTACCATCCGCCAAGCTGTTTCTCCCTGCATACAGAAACAACCACTTGATACTCCGGCCAAAACCATCACACTACCATATATAGCAGGCGTTACTAAAAAGCTTTCCAAAATTCTAAACAAACACAAGATCCAGGTCCGGTTCAATACAGTACACAAAATTCGTGATCTGATCCCATCCGTGAAGGATGGCATTCCTGACTTACAGTACCCCGGGGTTTACAAATTGAGTTGTACCTGCGGTGATTGCTATATCGGGGAGACAAAGCGACATGTCTCTGACCGAATTCGCGAGCACAAATCAGATTTGAATCACAGCAAAACGAATTCTTTGCTGATCACTGTTACAACGCTGTGGGTGATCACGATATAATTTTTTCCGATACCAAGGTTCTTTGCAAACCCACGGGTTTTTATCAGAGATTTGTTCACGAGGCAATTCAGATCTACAAACACAGACACAATTTCAACCGAGAAGTTGGTTTCAAATTAAGCAACCATTGGAAAGATGTTCTAAATCGAACTAAACATAAACTAATTTCTGTGGTACAGTATATTTTTCAAGTAGTGGTACCCCAAACTTTCGCAGCTCTCAGCTCCCCCCCCTCCCGCTCCTGGCCCCTCCCCCTCGTCCCTCCTGGCCCCTCCCCCTCGTCCCTCCTGGCCCCTCCCCCTCGTCCCTCCTCCCGACTCGCGACGTGGAGTGAACTCGCCCCCGCGCCCCGCGCCCCACCCTGAGCGGCCCCGCCGCCCATTGCAAGAATGGCGGGAAGCGGACGCGGGGCCGACCGCGCGCCGCCTCTCGCGTGATTGGCTCGCTTCGCGTCACGTGGGGAAGGCGGAAGAAGAGTATGGGGGAGGAGCTGTGTGGTTAGGGGCAGGGCCGTGGAGTCACGTGGTGTGCAATGATTGACAATAAGTGGGCAGAGATGGCTGGTACGTCATAGTGTACGTCACATCCGGTAATGACGTCACGATAAATAACACGCCCCTTCGTGACGTGTCTCACACTTGCTTCTGTCCCGCGTGCCGTCAACTCGAACTGAGCATGGTGCTGCTGATCGTTGGCGTTCTGGTCTTGGCCATGCTTGGGATGGAGATCTTCATATATCTTCTTTTTACGCTTTCCATTTCAGACTTTGACCATGAGACCACGACGCTGTCTACGGAGAGGATGGGCCTGCAGAATGTGGAGCTCTGTCAGAAGAGCAAGATGCTCCGTCTGGAGCTACAGCATCAGCTGGAGGAGTTCATGGAGAACCGAGAGACTCTCCAGAGAGAGATCAGGAGCCTGTTTCAACAGCTTAAAGAGCGCCAGTTGGAGCTGGAGCCCACGAGAGTGCCTTGCAGGGAGAGCAAGTCTCTCCATGCGGATTTTCTCCGAGACTGCAATGCAGCACAGCGGCAAATGTCGCTGCGCTGTGAAAACGAAGATCTCCGGAGGTCGCTGCACGCCCACCTGAGGAAGTTGAACTTCCTGAATCCGCAGAGAGGGCAGGAACAGTTTAGGCTGCGCGGGAAGCTGGTGCGTCACGAGGACATGTGGCATGGGGAAAAGAGGCTGCAAGAAGAGAACCTGCATCTCCGTAGCCAGCTGAAAGAGCTAATATGGACCGTGTCTCAAATGTACAATGATACCACCACCACCGACGCCACTTCCACCGCCGCTGCCACAGCTTCCACCACAGCAACCGTTTCCACCACCACATCTGCCACCACCACCAAGCCCAAGAAGATGAAGAGATTTAGCCATTGGTTCCGAAAATTGCTGAAGCGCAAGTCGGCCATTTAAAAATATTGGGGAAATTGTGAAAATGACACCACCCTAATTAAAACATTACTCAGAAAGACAAACATACCCCATAGAACATCAACAAAGTCATATATAAGACAAAATATCGTACATTTGCATGCAACACTCTAATAAATACTGTATTGTGAGCAAAACATAAAGTTACTTAAATGGAAAAAAAATCTGTTATTGTCACTTACCTTTAGTCCGGATGGCTTGTCGGGAGGGGGCGTAATGAGTCCCTACACACACGGGGGCGGTGGGAAGGGGGTGAACGTCCATACACACACACAACAGCGACAATCATCCGCTGTATAGCCTTACCAGAATGTTGGGGCAAGCGCCTATGAAGCTCTGAATGGCACACGGGGTGAATGGCCAGCACCCTGCCCGGCTGCCTCTCTTTATCTCTCCATACACGAGACTCACAGGCATACATGCGTCCGTGCACACACGCACAACAACAACGCAACAACCGTCGTTCACCCCTAAGTGGCGGTGACATCACCACAGCACTTGTGCCATGCTCGGTGCATTTTGAGGCCACGTGAAGTGTCGAAGGCTGGCTGGCAGGAGGTCATGTAATAGACGCAGGTGCCATGGATTGACTTAGGAAGATGATGGGCAGATGCAACAGCCGTGCTCCCCACTGTGCCAACTTTATTTGTGTCAGTTGTTTGGCGCTCTGCTCGTTGTTTTGAGCCTCGCTCCTCTGCCCTATGCTGTTGCTGGAGGGCAACTGCCTCCACTTCCCCAGCAGCACCTTTCATGAACCTCCTCCACAGAAGCCGATCATGACACTGCTGATACCAGTCATCAATAAGTCCAATCAGCTCCACATCCTTCTGCACCACATCAGTCCATCTCTTCTCTACCCCGTACCACGCCCATTTAGCACCATCTATCCAGCCAAATTGAAGCTGCTTGGGGATGCCGTGACTGCATACGGACTGCATGACACAATCAACGCAGCCTCGCTTGCTGGAGGAGCCCACAGATGGGCATTTGTCCAGATATTCTAGGAATCTGTGAGCTTACAAAGTCCAGTCTGGTTAAACCCTGAATAGATCGTGGGCAAGCTAACCTTAATGTTCCTTTCGAGAGAGATAAGGAAGGGTATAACTGTGGCCGAAGATTTTTATGGAGTGACATGCCAGGTAGCTTCCACACTGTTGAGCAGTTGATGAAAATATAATGCTGCTCGAATTATTTTAAATGAGACCTCGGCTCCCAAAACGGACTTGATCATCAGCACACTGCCCACTCCACTCTCTCCTCAGGTGCCCCAAATCCATGAGGAATTGAGGAAGGGAGCATTTTTATGATGTAAAATACCCAGGGAGGTGATTTGTTTTCATGGGGCTGATGGTAACGGCCCATATTTTAGTAGCATGCTTCATGTTTAGCTGTAGTGTCTCCAACTTCTCCTTAGAGTGGGCAGTAATCACCAGATCATCCGCATTCATAATATGGTTTAACAATAGAGAGCCATACCATGACCGGCTCAGGCATCGATCAGCCTCCCATTATATCTATACCAGATACATTCTACTGGTACATCCATGGAAATCGTCTCAAACTACGTAGTCAAAGAAAATGTTCAGTCGTGTAGGGGGCAGAGGACATCCATGTCGCACATTACTCACACATTCTATCATCCCTTAGCTCCATTACGTCGATTTTTCATGAGACAGCAGTTGTCTTTCTATTGTTTATATATGCTTAATCGAAAGAAGAAAATAGTATTTTTGCTTTAATTACTGTAACTCTGTGTTTTATTTAGCTTTGGTAATTTGGGTGATCCAGGTCTCTCTTGCAAATGAGACTCATCCTGGTCGCTTTAGTTCTCGCCTTGTTCAACTCAATAAACTGGTACTCACTCCATTATGAACTCACCCACTTCCTTAAATCTATGACTCACGTAAATACTCCCTCTCTCTCCTCATGAGTCATATATTTACCTGATCACACAATCACCCGATCATTCACTGTGTCAACCTCACTCACGCACTTTTTAATGCTCTCAAGAATGACCCACCCATTCTATCACTACATTAATCATCATCCCCTTCCCTCATTGACCCACTGGTAAAATTAAAATACTCGACAGCAACAACACGTGAGATTGTACTCAGGCTTACACTCACATGTGTAAAGAAGCTCCTTTGCAGGTTCCATTTGATAGATGTCTTATTTCACTATGACGTATTTACAACGCAAGAGTACGACTCACACGAACCTTCTCCCGTACAGTAACCTGTACCTGTTTCAACCCATCTCCACTGCCCCCACTATAAACTTTGCCATCCAAGAGAAGTGAAGTAGAAGACAATAGAGTCTGCTGAGAGAATCTACCGGGGAAAACTGCTGGAAGTTACCAGGGCGTGGCCGTGCGGGTATATAAGGGGGAGCGTGGCCCGCAAATGGGGTGATGCCTTGGGGACTGAAGAACAACTGCAGGTGGACGACATCGGGGCCGACTGTTGGGAATCAACATGGTGGAAACCATCAAGAAAGACTGTTCGAGATTAATCTACTCTATTAGAAACCACCGGGACTGCAGATAGTCATAGCCTTGTGCAACGTGTGAGTCGTACTCTCACCTTGTAAATATGTTATCGTCGGGAATAAATCATCTAGAAAATGAAACCTGCGAAGGAGCTTCTTTACACATGTAAGAATGCAGGACATGCTTTATCAGCAGGCCGTTGTTTTTGTCTACAACAGACCTATGCACACGATCTTGAAAATGGCATTTGATTGGGATTGTCACCTTCAACCCATTCTGAAATCGTCCAACTACCAAAACCCTTGTCTGCATTATACCTAAAACTTGACCAACGTGGCAATGTTATTTTCTCATTTTATTGACAGTAAACAAAAAACATGGCATAGTTTTTTAATTTCCCTGTTAACTTGTACATACGAGTGGAACGGTGTCACAATTGTTTGTGCATTGCACTATGAATCAGGCCACTTGAGTTTGATTCTCGGTTATAGTTAACATCAAACAAACTGGCCATGAGCCTTTTCGTTATCAACCCACGTTGAGAAGCATGATGGCATATGGTGAAACAATCTCCATGACTGATCCAGTATGGGAAGACTTCACCCATGACAATGGTTATACATTTATTATTGTTTTTGTTGTATATTACCACCAAAGGAGTAACTTCATACCTGTTAGCCAGCCTATATATACTCATAGATAAACTTTCGCCTAAACACCACCATTGGGATGAAGCTGACTTGGTATCTTCCATACTCTTTGGTTCTTTCGGTAAAGTCACGTAGGTATAAAATAAAATAAATCACGACGTTTTGGGTGCAACACAAGCGTCCGTCGAGATGGCAAAGCATGATCTGCTGTTGAGGCAGAATGTTTAAAAGAGTTTGAAATGGGTGTAGCCCAAGGGCCATAAATAAGTGGACGGGCCAGTGATGTTAATGTGAGAAATTAGCATGTAAATGTAAGAACGGAGAGCGGCCTCCTCGTAGAGGGCATCAAAGTGGCCATGTTAATGTGAGAGATTAGCATGTTAAAGTAATATCGAAGAGTGGTGGAATCCAAAGGCATGAGAGTGCAATCCAAAGGACATGTAAGCATGAGAGATCTAAGAGAGAGGCATAGAGAGAGACACAAAGAGTCGGAAATAACAGCTGACATAGGCAGGTAGGATGGAAATATCAGAGTCATAAAGAAGGTACACCACTCTGTGCTATCGTCTCCACCAAAGAGTATGAATCCCTGCATTCATGAAAGCTTTAATTTAAGATTATTCCAGCAGATTTTACCGTCTTCTACCTCGAACCTTCCCTCGTACGGTACCATGCACCTGTTTCCACCCATCTCCACTGACACCACTATAACTTTTGCCATGTACAGTACCCTACATCACCCTCTTCTGCCCATAAAAATATCTGTCCCGGCTAAAACTCTAATTTAACAGGTCCCTGCAGGGTGGGCTGGTAGGAACATTGGAATTTTGCGCAATTTTATTTTTACACCCCAATAGCACGAGATTTCACTTCGTTAAAGTATTGAAAGGGGACGGACGGACGCATTAATCTATTGCAAGCTGGTACACTCATCTATTGCAGGCTGGTACAATCAGTTTACAACTTCGTTCCTACCAGTAATAGGGAACTATGTGGGAATCAATGGGATCGCACACGGGATTCAGTGATGTGGGCATGGAGTACAAAACATTTAACCTCTGGGTTAATGCTTAACATAGGCGCTTGAATCAAGGGGGGGAAGGCATTACAACCCAACTTGACCATTCAGTATCATCACCAACCTCTTACGTGGGCTGCCCTATTGAAGGTGTACATTCTTAGGCAAACAATACGCAACATCATTAGCCCTACATTTACACCAAGACATCAATATGTACTGTAGGTGTGGTCGAGCAGCACATTCGACCCGGTGACACTCCTCGGCACCTCTCTAAATTAGTCCGTCGGCCTCCCTCATCATGGCCATCTTCATTCCGGTCGATCCTGAGAGGAGAGTGCGAGGGCAGAATTTTTGTGAGGAGGATGCTCCCCTCCCTGGCATTTGTCATGACGCCCCTGGACACGGCTTTGTGAGCCTGAACGATCCCTTGTGACGTCAGTTCTCTATATGGTTTAGGGCGACTCGGATTAACCACCCATCTCTGGCGTCCCATTTGGATGCGAACACTTTGCGGGCAGAGGATTTTAACAATTCCACTGGGCTTTGCCAAGGATGGTGTAGTTTGGCGGATGTGCTAACCCGGACCTCAGGACAGTGTAACCAGGCCCGATCACCCTGTTCAAAGGGTACAGGCGTCTCCGTTCTTTTCCTCAACCGTTTGTTTGCTATTTGCGATATGCCTGACTCCGCTATCGAGGATTCACGAGCTTCACAGAGCTTTTGTAGTGGCAGTCTGAGGGAGGCTGGCGACGACACAACTTTAGCAGGGAAAGCCACCAATTGGTCCTCAATAGGTGGCTCAGGGTCTCTCCCATACATCAATAAGAAGGGGAAGAGCCCGGCCGATGCATGTGGCACTCTACAATATGCCCCTAGGACCCCTGGGATGTTCAAGTCCCAGTCCATCTGATCACCATTTACAACATGGCACAACATTGCGGACAGCGTGCGGTTAAGTCTATTTACTTGTCCATCACACTGCAGGTGGTACGGTGGCGTTCGAATTTTCTTAGTGCCCACGATATTACAAACCTCTCTCAACAGGTTAGTAGAAAACTTCTGATCCTGGCCTGTTAGACGTTTCTCAGTGGGGCCCTTGTCCAATACATAGCCATGGAGAAAGGCTTCTGCTATTATTGCAGCCGTTTGGTCATGTATCGGCCATGCAACGAGCCAGTGTGTGCAATACTCCATCCCCTCGAGCAAATATTTATTTTATCCTTGCTGTTTTAGGAAATGCACCCAGGATATCCAACGCTACTAGTTCGTTTACCCTCACCACTGCGATCGAGTGCAGTGGAGGCTGTATAGGATGGGGAGCAGGTTTCCTTTTTGCACACTCCTGACAATGATTACCCGCTCGCGTACATCTTTTGACATCACTGGCCAAAAATATCGAGCCTGCAGTGTGAGCAATGTGTTTCGGTGGCCCAAGTGGATTTGTTGTTTGGCGTGCACTTCTAGTAGCAACTGTTTTTGCAAGGGTTTTTGCACCACTAGGCAACAACGCTGCATCTTCATGTCCCACCTCATCAGGAGTCCTCGCCATGGGATGAATGGCTCCCCATTTTGACCAGTTTGAGCACATTCAGCTGCCAGTGCAGCCAATGACTGTATAATTTCATCCTGTTTTTGCATCGGATTCATTCGGTCCTTATCAGCCCAAGATCATGATCTGTGGGTGGTACATCATTTTCTATCGTTGCTGTGTTTATTGACATCACCTGTCTCGGCGAGTCAGGGAGGGTCGGTTTACACCATGCTGCTCCTGTCGCTGCTGCTACGACCGATCTCACTAACTTTTTCCACTTAGCCCGAGATGTTGGCCGAATTTTCCCTGTTGTTTCACTCCAGGTCGATGTGATCGAGTGGTGTGCTAGTGATGTTGGTGATGAGGGTTTTGGAAATGAGGTGCACGTGTGATCTGGCTGGGTGTACAGGCGACACGCCTGGGTGTTTCTTGGTTGTCTCGGGATGACTTCCCCTCGGCAACCTCTCGCGATGTGGCCCGACCTCCCGCAGTGGTAGCAGTACATCACCGCATGGTCCTGAATTCCTCCGTGGTTGTGCCATGGTCGCTGATGCTGTAGTTGACACCTTGAATCGTTGAACCCCTGGATGGCCACAGCCATCTCTTCCAAGGTCGCCTGCAGATCACCCTCCATGCTGGGCATTGCGGCGGTCCCTGTTGTTGCTGTCCCTGTTGGCTCCATTGGTCCTCCTGCTCCTCCATTCTCCATCACCCTTGTCACATGGGCTGCTACTTCACATGGTGCCCTGGGATCTGTGTGTGCCCAGAGGCATTTAGCAAACTACATTGAAGTTTGCTCACTCTCTGGCAAAATCGGCAATGTAATGCCACTTTGATAGAGGAGAGTTTGTAGCCGCTCCGCCACTAGCACGTCTCAGGTTGTCATGTCCATCCTTGGAAATGCCACATCTGCAACCGCATGCAAGGTACTTCTATAAGCCATCAGTGGCTCGCTATCTCCTCTTCTCCAGGATGAAAATTGCTGCCTTGCGCTGGACGCAGGACAGGAAACATCGGCCATCCCTTGACAACCTTGTTGGGTTGTGGCAGGTTGATTTTCCGGGATCATAAAGAAGGCCAATAGTGCTCTGTCATCCAACACCGTAGGCAGCAGTCATAGCACTTCATCGTCAATCAATCGGCTGACTCTGACAGCTGCTTCAAATATTTTGATGAATGGAATACAATCGCCTCCCGTATTTTTATGCATGGTGGTCAAGGTCTGTTTGAACAGCTTCTAGTTGTGGTTGAGTCATTTGATTGGTTCCCGCCTGCTGCTCGACGGGGGGAAGCGATGGCTGCTGCCCTATGGCGCTTTCTCCTCGCCATTGCAGTCCATGGTGGAGATGGATCTGGCTTCAGCCGCGCACTACCTGTTCCTTCCTCTTCTCTTTTCTTCACCATCGAAATTATCAGTCGATCCACCACTGAGGTAAGGTGGTCCAACCTGTCCAACAGCTGCCGCCAATTTTCTTTGTTCGGCGATGCTGGTTCTTGGGTCTTTGGCGGAGCATCCACTTCCATCGGGAACTTGGCTGCCAACGGGGTCCGGCTCTCACTCCTGCCATTTGCCGAGTCTGAAAAACCTGGAGCGCTTAGGGTTGATAACTCGTTCTCTGCAGGAGCTCTTCGGCGGGTCTTCCTTCTTGAACTTGTAGACTGTATCCCACCACTGCCACCAGAAGCTTCTTTGCAGGTTCCATTTTTGAGAAGAGAGTGCAACTCACACGCTTCACAAGGGTATGACTATCTGCAGCCCCAGTGTTTTCCACTACATTCATCTCGAACAATCTTTCATAATGGTTTCCACCATGTACAACAGTCGGCCCCGATGTCATCCACCTGCAGTCGTCCTTCAGTCTCCGAGCTAGCGCCCCAATTGCGGGCCTCGCTCTCCCTTTTCTACCCACTCAGCCTCGCCCTGGCAGCTTCCAGCAGTTTCCTTGGTACATTCTTCCAGCAGACTCAACCGTCTTCTACTTCCTTTCTCTTAGATGGCAAAGGATATAGTGATGTCAGTGTTGATGGGTGGAAACAGATGCAGGGTACTGTACGAGGGAAGGTTCATGTGAGTCGTACTTTTGCGTTGTAAATACGTTATCGTGAAATAAATCATCTAGACAATCTAACCTGCGAAGGAGCTTCTTTAAACACGTGAGTGTTAGACTGCGTATTTCCATTTTACCAGTGGGTCAATGAGGGAAGCGGATGGTGAGTAAGGTAGTGAGTGATGGGATGAGTAGGTCATTGGTGAGATTGTGAAATAGTGCGTGAGTGATGTTGGCACAGTGAATGATCAGGTGGTTGCCTGGGTTATCAGGTCAATATATGACTCATGAGGAAGGAGAGGACGTATTTATGTGAGTCATGAAGTAAGGGAAGTGGGTGAGTTCATAATGGAGTAAGTAGTAATTTATTTAGTTAAAACAGGCGAGAACTAAAGAGACTATGATGATTCTCATTTGCAAGAGAGACCAGGATCACCAAAATAACAAAAGCTAAATAAAAACACAGAGTTACAGTAATGAAAACCATATATAAACAATAGAAAAACAACTGCTGTGTCTCATGGGAAATCGATATAATGGAGTTAAGGGATGATAGAATATGTGAGTAATGTGCGACATGGATGTCCTCTGGCCCCTACACGACTTAACATTTTCTTAGTAATGAGACGATTTCCATGGATGTACCAGTAGAATTTATATCTGGTATAGATATAATGGGAGGCTGATCGATGCACGAGTCCGGTCATGGTATGGCTCTCTATAGTTAAACCATATTATGAATGCGGATGATCTGGTGATTACTGCCCACTCTAAGGAGTTGGAGACACTCCATCTAAACACGGAACATGCTACTAAAATATGGGCCGTTACCATCAGCCCCACAAAATCAAATCACCTCCCTGGGTATTTTACATCATCAAAATGCTCCCCTCCCTCAATTCCCCATGTATTTTGAGGCAGTTGTGGAGAGAGTGTTGATATTTCCGTACTTGGGCAGTGTGCTCATGACCAACTCTGTTTTGGGAGCCGAGGTCTCACTTCGATTCATTCGAGTGGCATTATATTTTCATCAGCTGCGTAACATTGTATGGAAGCTACCTGATCTGTTACTCCATACAAACCTTCATGTCTTCTGGACCACAGTTATGCCTTCCCTTATTTCTCTCTATAGGATTATCTGCAATGGTTTGAAACATTTGGTCTAGCCTGCCTACGATCTATCCAGGGTTTAACCAGACTGGACTTTGTGAGGAGGCCAAAATTTCCTGAAATATCTGGACAAAGGCTCATCAGTGGGCTCTTCCGGCAAGTCAGGCTCCATTGGCTGGGTCATGAAGTCTATATGCACTGTCACCGCATCCCCAAGCAGCTTCAATTTGGGCGGATAGATCATGCTAAACAGGCGCGGCATGGGCTACAGAAGAGATGGACTGATGTGGTACAGAAGGATGTGGAGCTGATTGAACTTGCTGATGATTGGTAGCAGCAGTGTCGCGATAGGCCTATGTGGAGGAGGTTCATGAAAGACTCTACTGGTGAGGTGGAGGCAGTTGCCCTCCAGCAATAGCGTAGGGCAGCGGAGCGACACTCATAACAATGAGCAGAGCGCTATACGACTGAAACACTGAAATTTGGCACAGTGGGGAGCACGGCTTTTGCATCTGCCCGTCATCACCTTAAGTCAACCCATGGTACCTGTGTCTTTTCATGACTTCCTGCCAGCCATCCTTCGACACTTCAAGTGACCTCAAAATGCACCAAGCACCGCACAAAAGCGCTGTGGTGATGTCACTGCCACTTAGGGGCAAACGGCGATTATTGTCTTCTTGTTGTGCGTGTGTGCACGGACGGATATACCCCTGTGAGTGTGTGTGTGGGGAGAGATAGTGCAATGGTGAAAACTGTCTACCATCCCACCGATCCCAGTTCGATTCCCACTCACGACCAACACCTTTAACGATTATATTAATGGTTGCTGGGCTTTCCGTCGATCGACTCAGCCTCAAATAAGTGCCTGGTGTGGTGTGTAAATATCACCACTGGCGAGACAAAGGCAGCCGGGCGTGGTGCTGTCCACGCACCCCCTCGTGCGACATTCCAGCCTTCATAGGCGTTGCTGGCTAACAAGCACTTGCCCCAACATTGTGGTTAGGCTATTCGGGGGATGACTGTCGCTGTTGTGTGTGTGTGCTTGCGGGCGTTCACCCCCAACCCTCCCGTGTGCAGTTATGGGGACTCATTATGCCCCCTCCCGACAAACGGTCCCACATCCAGACTCAAGGTAAGTGACATAAAAAACATATTTTTTGTCCTATTTACGTAACTTTATTTTTTGTTTACCATACAGTATTTATTACAGTATTATTTGCAAATGTATAATATTCCGTGTTATGACTTTAACAATGCTTCAAAATTTTTGTTAAACCGTAATACATTTTACAACACTTCCAGTATGTGAATTTAAATACAGTACACTATTTTATTCAGACTTATGAACTGTTCGACTCACTAACGATTCTCTGTAATGGAATCCAAAAGTTGTACTATTCATTAACAACATCTCCCATTGGTATGGTTGACTACATGTGATGCAAAATAAGTTAAACATAGATAAATATATATTGTACAACACTTTCCCCAACAGTGTGTTGAGGCTACATGGGGGACCTTTGTGTTTGTGCTTGTGATTGTATTGTGGAGGCCTTCTTAGGTGCTGCTCCTTGCTAATAGCACTTGCCCCAATAGTCTCTTGAATCTATACGGGGAACGTTTGTCTTTGTGAATAATGTTTTAATTGGGGCGGTGTCATTTTCTAAATCGCCCCAATGTTTTTAAATGGTCGACTTGCGTTTCAGCCATTTTCGGACCCAATTAATACATCTCTTCATTTCTTGGGCTTGGTGGCGGTGGTGGCAGCTGTGGCAGCGGCGGTGGCAGTGGCGTTGGTGGTGGTGGCATCTTTGTAAATTTGAGAAATGGCGCATTTCAGCTCTTTCAGCTGTCTACTGAGATGCCGGCACTCTTTGCGTATCTGCACTTCGCCGTGCCACTTTTCCTCGTGACGCGCCAGCTTCCCGCGCAGCCTAAACTGCTCCTGCCCTCTCTGTGGATTCAGGAAGTTCAACTCCCTCAGGTGGATGCGCAGCGACCTACGGAGACCTTCCTTTTTACAGCGCAGCGACATTTGCCGCTGTGCTGCATTGCAGTCTCGGAGAAAATCCGCACGGAGAGACGCACGCTCGCAGCCAGGCACTCTCGTGGACTCCAGCTCTAACTGGCGCTCTTTAAGCTGTTGAACCAGGCCCCTGTTCTCTCTCTGGAGAGTCTCTCGGTTATCCATCAACTCCTCCTGCTGATACTGTAGCTTCAGATGGGGCGTCTTGTTCCTCTGATAGAGCTCCACATTCTGCTGGCCCATCCTCTCCGTTTGCAGCGTCGTGGTCTCGCGGTGAAAGTCTGAGATGGAAAGCGTAAAACGAAGATAAATGAAGATCTCCATCCCAAGCAGGGCCAAGAGCAGAACGCCAACGATCAGCAGCGCCATGCTCAGCTCTTGTTGACGGCACGCGGGACAGAAGCAAGTGTGAGGCACATCACGAAGGGGCGTTATTTATATAACTTCATTACCGGATGTGACGTACGCTTTGACGTAACAGCCATCCCTGCCCACTTATTGTCAATCATTGCCAACCACGTGACTCCACGGCCCCGCCCCTAACCGCGCAGCTCCTCCCCCATACTCCTCTTCCGCCTTCCCCACGTGACGCGAAGCGAGCCAATCACGCGAGAGGCGGCGCGCGGTCGGCCCCGCGACCGCTTCCCGCCATTCTTGCAATGGGCGGTGGGGGGGCGAGATCACTCCACGTCGCGAGCGGGAGGAGGAGGGACTAGGGGGAGGGGCCAGCAGGGACGAGGGGGAGGGGCCAGGAGGAACGAGGGGGAGGGGCCAGGTGGAACGAGGGGTAGGGGCCAGGAGGGACGAGGGGCCAGGAGGAACGAGGGGGAGGGGCCAGGAGAGACGAGGGGGAGGGGCCAGGAGGGACGAGGGGGAGGGGCCAGGAGGGACGAGGGGGAGGGGCCAGGATCGGGAGGGGGGGAGCCGTGGCGCCGCTCTTGGGCCGCGAGGCCTCCCCCTGGGCCCGCGGCGCCACGCGGAGACCGCGACAGCAGCAGCAGGAGGTGGTGGTGGTGTTTGTGGTTGTAGGCACGGGAGAGGTGGTGGTGGTGTTTGTGGTTGTAGGCACGGGAGAGGTGGTGTTTGTGTTTGTAGGCACGGGAGAGGTGGTGGTGGTGTTTGTGTTTGTAGGCACGGGAGAGGTGGTGGTGGTGTTTGTGGTTGTAGGCACGGGAGAGGTGGTGGTGGTGTTTGTGGTTGTAGGCACGGGAGAGGTGGTGGTGGTGTTTGTGGTTGTAGGCACGGGAGAGGTGGTGGTGGTGTTTGTGGTTGTAGGCACGGGAGAGGTGGTCACGGACAGGCGGTGAGTGCCGGGTGATGGAGGGGGGGTGAGGGAGTGGATTGCAGGGTGAGTGAGTTAATGAGGAGAATTAATAGGTGAGGAGGGTGAGTGAGTTGAAGGGTGAGGTGAGTGAGTGGGTGAGTGGTGAGTTCACGACAGGGAGATTGGGGCTGAGTGAGTGAACGAAGCGCACGGTAAAGATCCCCTGAGAGCATTCGCAAGAGTTGGACATTGAGTGCCGCTGTCAGGGTCCACACGCAAATTACTCACTTGGCATGATATACAAATTAACCATTGTAAACGATAACTTTTAAAAAACCTACTCTATTAGTCAGAGCTATTGCGATGTGCGTTCAGCATATTTGTAGCACGTTATAACCAACGTCAACATCGTCATTTAGAGTAACCATTAGTCCATACGTGTCACTTGCTAATAGTCCCCGGGTCAATCACAACTTTGCCGTGCGTGCAGGCTTTGTCTCTGGCTGCTCGCTAGGGCTGCGATGCCTTTCCATGCCACAAGATGACGTTCATTGCTCCTTCCACACCGCGACAATATTTACTGCAGTGTTCTATAACGCGGTAGTTGCGTTGCTGAATAACACCGCTTTGTGTAAACTCCCTCGTTACAATGACTAATACAGGGTAAAGCACAGTCCGTGATAACAGCATGAGATGCGTGTGTCGGCTGAACAAAGACTGAGGCGCGTGGGGAGCATCAGGAAGCATCCAGCAGCATCCCAATGCCTCGTGTGACGCTGTGCCCAGGCAGCCGTACAACCGCACATTCCTACTCGCGCGACGTGGTTCTGTTGACTCAACCACTTAGCATCCGCGTTATAAAACGTGTTCCCTAATACATCCATCGTGCCATATCCAAATGGCGTTATGAAAACACGCATTGAGGCAGAACGAACTCTATAAACTTTTTATTTTACCAGGTGAGACCCACTGAGCTATGTGGCTGTTTTCCAGAAGCGACCTTTCCACAAATGATAGATCAGCTATATGGCTAATCACGTTAGAAATGTGTAGCACCAGCCACAAATACTTAGACAGGGTCAGTGTCTACTTAGATTCACTCACTCCGCCTATTGTCATGCGGCGTGCGCAGCTGCGTCGTGACACTTGGTAGAGTGCTGTCTTTGAGGCAGAGAGCTTTACAACCGTGTGCAGTGGTTAATTTGCTTAACAGCTTTACACCGAACTCCTTGCTTGTGGTAAAACATGTTTGCGACTTTGCTGATCGAGAACTATGCAGATTTAGATTCATAGTAACATGTACTTAGTGTGAGATGAACTTCCAAACAATTTCCTTTGCTCAACATCTTGCAATTAACGTCTTTTTAAATGGTCAGCTTAAGTGATTCCGTGATGGTTATGTAACTTGACCATTAAGATAATCTATGGAGCACAATTATTTCAGTATTATTTGTCGTAAGTAAACTTTAAACTGAACCCATATGTGATATTATATTGCCTGATTATTTTAATTTTTAATGTAGTCTACATGCTCTTCTGGGGATATTACCCCACATTTACCATTAATTGATGTTCCCTTTGACATTGGTAATTGGCATTGTCACACCATAGTAATTCATGGGCAATTATGTAATTATCTCTGTGTCTATCTCTCTCTGCATCTGTCTGTGTGGGTGTCTCTCTCTGCCGGTGTGTTTTTCTCTATATGTGTCTCTCGTGTGTCTCTTTGTGTGTGCCTCTCTCTGTGTGTGGATGTCTCTCGGTGTCTGTGTCTCTCTTTCCTTTTCACGATGTGGTGTTGTATTTACATGCAAATTCTACGTCTAGCCCCGCCCACTTACCCTTGGGCTGAGCTTATCTCAAGCCAATATAACTTCGTGTTTCAGCAGCTTTCTCGCTATATTTTTTCACCTGATGATGGTTGCTTGTGTTGCGATCGAAACGTCGTGATCTATTAATTTTTTCTACCTACGTGACTTTACCAAAAGAACCAAAGAGTATTGTGATTGTAATTTTGATAGTGATCGTTGTGGTGGAGGTGGTGATATTGATGGTGGTGTTAACGATAGCGGTGATTTTGGTGGTTGTAATGGTGGTATTGATGGTGGTAATGGTGGTTGACTATTACCCCTCTCGTGTTCTTACTTCCACTACCAGGTTTAAGAATCTGCCGGTGTCTGTGCTGGAGGTGGACGTCGGATATCTGTGCAGTCTGGAGCGGTGGAC
This sequence comes from Petromyzon marinus, assembly GCF_048934315.1. Taxonomy (NCBI): domain Eukaryota; kingdom Metazoa; phylum Chordata; class Hyperoartia; order Petromyzontiformes; family Petromyzontidae; genus Petromyzon; species Petromyzon marinus. The sequence goes on along the minus strand of NC_133745.1, from coordinate 24,612,046 downwards.
AATAGACTCCTGCAGCTCAACCAGGTGGACGCACTGGGCAGGGAGCAAGATGGTGGTGGCCTTAGAGACCCACTTACTCCCACAGAGAGCCATAGACTCACTCAGAGAGAGCACTCACACAGAGAGCCAACGTCTCACTGACACAGAGCCATAGACTCACTCACATGGAGACACATAGACTCACTCAAACAGAGAACCATTGATTAACCCACACAGAGAACCACAGAGTCACTCGCACAGACTCACACAGAGAGACATAGACTCACTCACGTAGAGGACTATATGCAGTACATCCTCGTCTTTTATGTAATGTGTTTCGCTTAGCGCACACCACACCCACTATAACTCGAGTAGCACATGACGGACTGCTCTTATGAGTGGTGTGGGTGTTGGCAGCGTTGTTCTGTATTGCTGGGAGCTGATGCTGTACCGGTGCGCACTGTGTTACGTGGCGTGTCATCCTCTTCCTCAGCCTTTGTTCCAGCATCTGTGTGTAGTGTCATCTCACTCACTCCCTTATAGTTTTCACTCATCATATCTCTCTTTCATGTCCTTTGTATGTATATTGATGAATGTAACACATTTTTTTATTATTATTTGGCTGCTATAAATTTCCACGTCATAAGCTACTTCATTCATCTATCATTTGTGGCCAGTTCGCTTCTGAAATAGAAGCTAATAGCTTAGAGGGCTTTACTAGGTAAGATAAAAATAGTTTATTTTTATTTTTTGTGATTTGCTAACCTTTCCTATACTTTTCACTTCGATTGTGTTTTTGCATCGTTTGTTCTTGTAACTTTCTGTATCACCCCAACTGGAAATCTGTGAAAAAGGGCTTTTTAGATTCCTCCAGTATAAATAAAGATTATAAGATAGATCTTCTACATGTACACAACACATTTAAAATAAACATAGAAAACAGTGTACTGTACTCTCAATTAAAAATAATAATAAAAGTTACATTGTGCTAAAACGGAGCCTCCCCCTTTACCGTTTTTCCTTTTAGAAAAGTTTTCTGCTTGACGTAAAATAGCTTTAAGCAGCAATTTTCGACAACGCAACCCCCACGTTAAGCAAGGATATGTTGTACTCACTTACACAGAGAGATATAGACTCAAACTTGATTTGGCACTTTCGTGACTGCAGGAATTACTCTTTGGTCATTTCGGTAAAGTCACGCAGACATAGACTCGCACAGAAAGCCATAAACTCACTCGAACAGAGAGACTTGGAGTCAATCACACAGAGCCATCGACTCATTCAAACACAGATGATGATAACAGATACCCATGAACTCACATTGAGACCCATGGACTCACACAGAGACCAGTAAACTTACCAGAACCGTAGACTCACAGAGACGCATAGACTTACAGAGAGGTATAGACTTACACAGAGACCCATAGACTTACAGAGAGGTAAAAACTTACACAGAGACCCAAAGACTGGTGAGCGAGATTTGAACTCGGATCACCAGATTTGTAGCACAGCACATTCGCCGATACACTACCGTTCACCTTACACACTCACACGCACTCACATGCTCACTCATTCACGCAACCAGACGCTCACTTACACATTCAATCAATCACTCAATCACTCACACACTCGCGTTTTATTGCATGTAGCAATATCTTCAGGAGCTAAATGTCAATTATTGAGGTCTGTTAAGATAAGCGAGTGTGTGTGGATGACATAGCAATAGTGGGTGAGTAGGTGAGTGAAGAGGTGAGCTCAGTAGCATGTTGCAGGTCTTCCCCAGGACAAGGCGGGTCATATTTAGGGTGTGTAACATGTTGATTGACTGGGTTGAGTGTTGTGTGTTTGTGAGCGAGTAGGTGAGCTCACTCGAATGTCGCAGGTCTCGCCCAGCGTTTTCCAATCAAAGATTAAACAGATGAATGAGTGTTGGGATTTTTGTTATTGTTCTCAGGTGAGCAGCACCACCTTAACACAAATATCTGTATTACACCTTCATCCATGTAATAGCTGTGTCCGTCTTACACCTCCATTTTCTTAGAAGCCTCTGGATTTGACATAGGGCATCTTTTTCTGTGTGTGTGTCTGTGTGACCCAGTCCTCGACCTTCCCTCGGTCGACTCACCCTCTAAAGAGTACCTGGTGCAGTGTCTATAATAAACATCAGCAATTGGGAGAGACAAAGGTGGCCGCGTGCATGGTGTTGGCCACATCACATCCCCACAGCAGATTTTGGCGAACCATCGAACAAAGACGGTCGCTGCATCGCACTTTCAGAAGCGCTTCTGCGGCCGTCTCGAACGCTCTTCCTTCTGATATTAGAAGCCACTGGAGCTGTGCACTTTTACATCTAGATTGAAAACTAATTTCTTTAGAACTACTTTTTGTGCTTTCTTTGTTGCCCTTCCCCTGCACCTCCGATTAGCACGGTTGGCTACGTACCGTGCAAAAGAAGTTCAACATACAAAATACATACCACCCCCTCGTGTGTTCCACAGCACAAGGCTCCACAACTTGCCCTAACATGTCTATTGAGGCTACTTTGGTGACCTGTGTGTGTGCATAATTAATTGTCATTATTTTATTAAATGGCCTTCATCAACAAAGGACACGAGTCCATTGAGGGACGGGGACAGCGTGGGACCCTTCGTGGAGCCGATTCTCGCAATGGCGGAGGAAGAGTTGGAGGGATGCAGCAGAGGAGGGGGTGGCACCACACGATGTTCGTGCTGAGAGTGAACGTGGCACTGGGGGAGGCTCCGGAGTTGGGCCTCTTCAGGGCGACTGGCGATAGAGTGGAGAAGTCGAGGTGAGAGTGACTCGGAGAATGGGGGTGAGGTGAGTGGAGGGGTGACTCGGGGAGTGAGATTAGTGGAGGGGTGACTAGGGAAGTGGACGTGCACCTGATTATGCACGAATGTGAGTGGACTGCCCATGCATTCATCATCATTATGGGCATCATCGCCAGTGGTAAATCCACTGTTTGATGAAGGCCTCCCCAAACCAACGTCACTTCTCGTGACGCCTGCGCTGTGACAATCGGCCCCAGCGCCTCCTGTGCATGAGCTTCCCACCTCCTCCCCTCCAAGTTACTCTTGATCATCAGCCATCGTCACTTCCAGAAACGTTTTCATCTGCGTGTTGCTCTTTCCTTCTCATCATGGTCAACATGAGGAGGGATCTTACCTCTGTGTATGTTCTCTCATCTGCGCGTTCCTCTGTCTTGGTGTGATTTCGAGCACGCGTCTCTGCATGCTTCTCTGCGCAGGGTTTGTTCTGTACGTGTTTTTTGAGCTGGTGGCCGCGTCTGAACCGTGTCGTGCCCGTCAGGATGCCACTCAATACAAAACAAATGGAAGGAGTGAAATTATCTTGGGACCACAGCCTTGTCTCAATTCTTCACCCCTGGTGTACAAGTCAGCAGCTGGGACCATCACTGCTATCCATTAATATGTACGGGCTGCTAGGGATTCTCTTCATCTCTGGGTCTCTACGTCTAAATGATGACTGAGTATTGACCGCAGTGCATTTCTCAGCTCTATCGAGTACCCGGTAAGATCGAGAAACTCTCAGCTCACACGGTGGCTTCGGGTGATCAGCCAATGAATACATCAGGATGTGCACCCTCATGAATAACAAACGTGCATTGCGGAAGGTGCCGACTGACTGCCATGCTGCATACTGCTGTATAAATAACCCACCCACACATGCATACGCCTGTGTGGGTATGCGTATTATCCGGTAATTGTATAGTGTTTCGCGTATTGCGCGATGAACTTGGCAACACCAGTACCGATGAACTAAAGTGGTTTTGGGCTAACCCGAGATCGACTCAGCCTCCAATGAGTACCTGGTGCGGTGTGTAAACATCACTACTCGGGAGATAAAGGCGGCCAGGCATGGTGCTGGCCACCTTCCCCATTGTGTACCATGCTAGCTTTCATAGTTGCTCGATAAAAGCACTTGCCTCAAGAGTCCGTTGAGATTATACAGACAACCTTTGTGTTTGTGTTTAATGTTTTAATTAGTGGCGGTGTAATTTTAAATGTAAATTTTTTTCATGGCCGACTTGCACTTTGGCCACTTCCAGACCCAACAAATAAATCTGTTCCTTTTCTTGGTGGCGGTGGTGACGGTGGTGGCGGTGGTGGCTTTGGTGTATATTTATAGAGTGCCTTCTCTCTTGACATAACAAGCACAAGACGGTGACAGAATGGAATGATTTAGATGGCAGGGGTGTACAAAGTTTGAGGAATAAGTGACAGCGATAGACAGTAATGGGATCGGAGAAGAGTAGGGACGAGAAGGAGTGGAGGCTTAAGGGGAGAGAAGAGGTAGAGAATGGGCAATGGAGAAGAGGTGGGGATTTATGGGAGGAATGGAAGAAGGTTAAGTAGATGGACCATAAATGAGGTTTGGCACAAAGAGGAGGGACAGAGACAGAAGATTGGGAACAAAGAGGACGAGAGAGGACATGGAAGGAGATGAAAGAGGCAAAATTATGTAGGGCAAGTCCATGGAGAGGTTTAAAGACCAGCGACAGGTATTTTAAAAGACAGCGGTAGTGAACGAGAAGCCATTGGAGTTGGAGGAGAGGCAAAGTGTGAGAATTAAAGGGGAGATTGAAAATAACTCGTGCAGAATAATTTTTTATTTGGTGGAGGGGAATGAGGGCAGATGCAGGGAAATCAAGAAGAAAATTACATTTGTAATTAGAGGTAGCTCTGTTATATCCACTTCTGTGGGTGACTGTCTAATACATATGTGGTTCATAAAGCAGTGCGCCAACCATAAATAACTCGGTCCGCGTGTGATTTTTTCTCACAATTTAAAGGATTTCAACTGCACGGCAGTGCGTACAGCTGTAGACCCCTAAGTCGTATGCGCTGTGCAACTTTTAGGCCTTGTAAATATTCCCACACACAGATCTTCTTAATGCGATGTTTTTTTCAATTGTAGAGGATTATCATCGTTAAAATGTTTACTCAGGCACGTGTATATGCATAAACACGATTTGATCAAGACTTGTCACACTAGACTTTCGCGACTACAAAGTAGAGAAGTAATGCATGGTGCTGTTTTTGTTTTATTTTAATTACTTAGATTCGCTCGGGGAGGGTACATGCGGAGTGTTTTTGTATCTGAACGTGTAAACGTGACTTTACCGTAAAAAAAACAAGTATACTATTTTCACTGATACAATTGTGAAATCTATTGTTTCCAGCCTGCATAATTTATATTTGTTGTGATTGGTTTTATCATCATTTACAGATTTGATTACTGTTACCTTTAGACAACTGTGTATGGGGTCACCATAGTGTAAAGGTCATCTCCATATATGGGGCTGCCAGAGGCATATGACAAGAGAAATTATCGATTACCGTCCTGCACTAATGAGTCCTAATTAGATGAAACCGGTCCACAGTTGTCTTTGTCTCACTGCTGCCTGTTGCTGGGACGGCCACGTGTTCTCAACGCTTTGAGTCTGTGGTCTAAACCAGGGGTCCCCAACCCCCGGGCCGCGGACCGGTACCGGTCCGTGGCCTGTTAGGAACCGGGCCGCACAGCAGGAGGCGAGCGGTGGGCGAGCGAGCGAAGCTTCATCTGTATTTACAGCCGCTCCCCATCGCTTGCATTACCGTCTGAGATCCGCCTCCTGTCAGATCAGCGGCGGCATTAGATTCTCATAGGAGCGCGAACCCTACTGTCAACTGCGCATGCCAGGGATCTAGGTTGCACGCTCCTTATGAGAAGTCGGAATCCGTAACTTATTATAGTCTGCGCGTGGCCTGCCTATTATTGTATTTACCACTTCCGTCCGCGCCTCTCTCCCGCACTGTGCACTTGTCTCAGTCACAGTTTTGGTGTAAAGCCCACAAGCTAACCCTCGCCAAAATGAGCAAAAAAGAAACGTCGTTGGAGAGCTTCTTTGAAAAGGGGGAAAGGCCCAATGATGACCCCCCCCCCCCCCCCAGTCCGTGAAAAAAATTTCTTCCACGAAACTGGTCCCTGGTGCCAAAAAGGTTGGGGACCGCCGGTCTAAACGACAACTTGGTCACAAATTCAGTTTTTCTGAGCTGTTGGTCTAGATAAGTTGGAGAGGGTGGGTGCATGCATGCTGCACACCTATGTATGGTTTTTCATCTAAGATGACTCCCTGTCCCTTTAAATGCCGTGAATCCTACACCTGGAGGGTGATGGTGGTAACGATGGTGTGGGTGGTGACGTTGGTGACGGTGGTAACGATGCTGAAAGTGGTGACGGTGGTAACAATGGTGTGGGTGGTGATGATAGTGACGGTGGTGACGATGGTGATGGTGGTGACGGTGGTGACAGCGCTGACACTGGGACGCCTGCATGGCGCGACTGCCTCTCAAGGGCAAAGCTGGGCCACGTGGTTTGCGAGGAATGCAATCCCCTTTGCACTTCTAAAGGGCACCCCCAGTGGCAACTTTTTTTTTTGCACAATAAGAAGGCGACTCAGCATTTCACCTGCAAGCGGCTTTGCTCTGCACGTAGGGGTGCTGATTGATCGATGTAAAATACAATTGAGTAATGTCCGATTATCACGGTTGGCTAAGCACGGTGCAACAGAAGGTCGACATACATACAAGGATCTTATTGCAGCCTCGTAATTTAATAACACACTGATCCACATTCTCGCATTTAGCCACAAACACGCGCAGTTGAGCACACCCACAGCTAGACGATAACGCGTGCTTCTCTCGAGTTATCTGCTGTCATCTGGCTCTCGTGATCGCCGGCCTTGCCTCGCCACAGCTGCTGTGGAGTCGCCTTTGTGCAGAATATAAATTACAACGTAGAAACGCATACAGCCCCTGTCTACTGATCTATTTTATCATCTGTAAAACAAGTAATCCTGATTTGTTTACAGATGTTTTACTAACTAAAAGTCTATCCTCCCAAGAGCGGGTGAGTGAGCGGGTGAATGTGTATGGATGGGTGGGTGAGCAGGTGGGTGGTGAGTGGGTGGGTGGTGAGTGGTTGGGTGGGTGTGTGAGTGAGTGGGTGAGCGAATGGGTGGTTGAGCGGGTGGCAGGTGTGTGAGTGGGTGGGTGAGTGAGCAGGTGGGTGGTTGAGCACTTGGGTTGGTAAGCGGGTATGGTTGGTGGGCGGGTGGGCAGGCGGGTGGGTGAGAGTGTGAGTGAGTGGGTGAGCGGGTGGGTAAGCAGATGGTGAGTGTGTGAGTAGGTGGGTGAGTGAGCGAGTGAGCGGGTGGGTGAGCAGGTGGGTGGATAAGCAGATGGCAGGTGTGTGAGAGGGTGGGTGAGTGAGCGGGTGAGTGGGCGAGTGAGCGGGTGGGTGGGTGAGCGGGTGGGTGGGTGAGCAGTTGGGTAGGTGAGCGGATGGGTTGGTGAGTGGGTGGGTGGTGAGTGTGTGACTGAATGAAGGAATGGGTGGATGGTGAGTGGGTGAGTGGTTGAGAGCGTGGGTGAGCGAGTGAATGGGTGGACGAGTGAGTGGTGAGCAAATCGGCGAGCGAGTTGGTGAGCCAGTGGTGAGTGGGTGAGCGGGTAGGTGGATGAGTGGTGGGTGGGTTAGGGGGTGAGCGGTTAGGTAGTGAGTGGCTGGGTGAGCGAGTGGATGAGCGGCTGGGTGAGCGAGTGGGTGAGCGGGCGGTTGAGTGGGTGGGTGGTGAAGGGGTAGGTGAATGGCTGGGTGGTGAATGGGTAACTGGCTGGTGGGTGAGTGTGAGGGTGAGTGGGTGAGCGGGTGGGCGAGTTGTGAGCAAATGGCAGCGCTGCTCGTGAAGCTGAGTCTCTGTGAGTCTCTGTGTAAGCCTCCGTGTGTCTCCGTGTCTCTGTGCGAGTCTGTGAATCATGAGGTGAGTTTATTTGCGAGTCTTTGCGTGCGTCTCTGTGCGAGTCCCCGAGTCTCCGTGTCTCTCTCAGGACCCCCTGGATGCGTTGAGGCAGCTCTGATCGCGTAACTGTGAATCTCTCAAGGTGGAGTTCTCCAGCGGAGAGTCTCGCGTCTTGTCCTGGACTCGCACCCAGGAGTCTTTCGCCCAAGAGCTCCTGGATCTGCCCCACTGCCAGGACCACTGCGTGCATCTCCACGGCAACTGCCGTAGCAATCGCGGCAACCAACATCACCGCGATGGTCACCATAGAGACCGCCATGATTATAGCAACTTCCATCGCCATAGCAGCAACCACCATCACCACAGTAATCACCGTAGTTACCACCATCACTGTCAGCAACCATAGCGTAGCAACCACAATCAGTCTAGCAACAACCACCATCACCACAGCCACCAATATGGCAACTACAATACAGCAATCACCATCAACATAGTTGCAATCACAGCATAGAAACCACATTCACTCTAGCAGCAAACCACCATCACCACAGCAATCATCGTAGTAACCACCGTCACCAAAGCAACCACCATAACTGGAATCCAATAGGAATGAGTCATTATGTTGACGATGATGTTTTTGTTGCTGCAAGTTGCAAATCAACTTTTTTCTAAACTCAAATGAAGAAACACCATCTCTACCCCCCCCCTTTCCTCGCGCTCGGTTGCCTAGCGACGCCGTGTGTGTTGTAAGTACCAATAATAAGTTCATAGTTCATTTATTTGGTATAGCCCTGTGAGCCATTCGGCTCTTGAATCGGGTGCAACCGCAACAAACAAAAAACATGAACAAGAAAACGTCTTAAAGTGATTATGTGACTGTGCAAACAAAAAATACAGGAAAAAAATATCAAAATATTCCTGAAATAGCACCGTACACCAACGCTGTGCGCAAAAATCCCAGTGGGATGCAAGTCAAAATAACAACAACCACAAGACAACTAAGATTAAGGCCATCAGTCAACTCCGTACTACAATAAACAAAAACATGGCCAAAACAAAAAAAAACCTTTTCGAAATCACCAAAATAAAACCCATAAATCCAATGTAACAGTGATCATAGGGACTGTGACCGAATTTTTTACAATAAACTACATAAATTAATTATAACACCAAAATCTAGAGCCATATTTTAGGCCACTGAATAGCAGTGGCAGCTAGGGTTGTACAACTCCTCTAGAGCAGTTTTGAGTGAAGATCTCATAGGTAGTGATTCAAGTTGCAGTTTATTGGCAATAGCATTCCAGACCCTACGGGCATCAATAGCAAAGGCCCTTCAGTTTTAGTATGGCAATAGGGAATGTGAAGCTGGTAAATAAACACCGAGTTGTCTCCAAAGTCCGTGTCTCCGCGATCTCTCTCCCTGCTATACTAAGGTTTTTAAATTTTTCCCCCCTGATTCTGCTGAAGATTTCCTCTTCATACTTCCTCGTCTCCTTGTTCTCGAGTGCCTCTTCTCATTGCGTTCTGGATGTCCATTTTAGTCGTAGGTTGCATAGTACCAACCACTGAGGCATGGACAGTCCTAACACATGGGATTGGAAACTGCAAAACAGGGAGTGGCTCTTCTTTTGAATAAAACAATGAATGCGGTGTGGGAAGCTGCGAATCTCAAGTAACGGTGGGCTCACCTCCCATTATCGGGAGTCAGGTAATGGTGGCTTGGTCACAGGAAGATGCGCTTGAGAGTCTTCCACTCTGGTGGTGGGTGTCCATCTCGGACCCCATTAAAACCGACAGTGGCCTGGTTTCAGCCAGCTGATGAAAGTTGTAATAAATAATTTCATCATCGCTTGCAGTTGGGGTTGGCATCGTCCCCCTCTCCTACTTATGCCCATCCATCCTGGGTTTAACCAGGCTGGATTGTGAGCTCACATCACGTGAGCTCTTCCAACGGGCAATACTTGAGTTGACTGGGTCATCTAGCCAACATACCCAGCCTCCACATGCTCAAGTAGCTTATGTTGGGGCAGATAGAGGGTTATAAACGGACATCACACAGGCTGGAAAAGAGATGGATTGATGCAGTAAAGGAGAATGTCGAGCCGAGTGTATTTGCTAAAGACGGCGCTCAAGGGAGAGCTGCATTTTGGGGACATGGGTGTTACGAGATAAGAAATAGGCTGAGCCATTTTCCCAAAGAGCACTTGACTCTAGAGCCTGTATGGCTATTAGGGGTTCTTTGTCTCAGCTTTTTGTGTGGAGGAGAGGGAAAGAGTGCTCTTAGCAGAGAGAGAGAATTTCAAATATGATAATAACAATGTTGTCCATCTATCTGCGATAACATCACTGGCATCCCAAGACTAATTTTTTTAAGCCTGCCCTGGGACGGCTGACTATTTCCATGAAACAGGTGTTTGGCTTTGTGTGGGAGGGAACCGGAGTACCGGGAGAAACTCCACCTTGCACATGAGAGAATAACACTCACAGTTCTGCAACCAGATGGAATTCACAGACCCACTTGCTGTACTGCTAGATAAAGGCCTTCCTATGTATTATCTGTAGTAATGCTTTTTTTCTAGATTTGAAGCTTTTGTGACTGCAAGGATCCATACTCTTTGGTTCAATTCGGTAAAGTCACGTAGGTAAAAAAGAAAATAACAAAAATCACGACGTTTCGACCACAACACAAGTTGCCTTCAGGTGAAGGGACCGAGCTGTCATTAGGACAGCGTTGGAGTGAAAACAGCCAAGCCCAGGTCGCGTCATTTAAGCTGTGTGGAAGCAAAACGCTTGGCCAAGGAATTAGCATAAAAATGAGCATGATGTACGTAGGAGGTGCATGGGCCATGATGGGCCAGCAGCGGGGGGGGGGGGGGGGGAGTAGAGTGAGTGAGTGGAGTGAGTGAGTGGAGTGGAGTGAGTGAGTGGAGTGAGTGAGTGGAGTGAGTGGATGGAGTGAGTGAGTGGATGGAGTGAGTGAGTGGAGTGAGTGAGTGGAGTGAGTGAGTGGAGTGAGTGAGTGGAGTGAGTGTTTTAGAACATCTTTCCAATGATTGCTTAATTTGAAACCATCCTCTTGGTTGAAATTGTGTCTGTGTTTGTAAATCTGAATTGCCTCGTGGACAAATCTCTGATAAAAACCCGTGGGTTTGCAGAGAACCTTGGTATCGGAGAAAACTACATCGTGATCACCCACAGCATTGTAACAGTGGTCAGCTACGGCAGAATAATTCGTTCTGCCGTGTTTCAAATCTGATTTGTGCTCGCGAATTCTGTCAGACATGTCGCTTCGTCTCCCCGATATAGCAATCACCACAAGTGCAGCTCAATTTGTAAACCGCGGGGTACTGTAAGTCAGGAATGACATCCTTCACGGATGGGATCAGGTCACGGATTTTGTGCACTGTATTGAACCGGACCAGGATCTTGTGTTTGTTTGGAATTTTGGAGATCTTTTTAGTAACGCCTGCTATATATGGTAGAGTGATGGTTTTGACTGGAGTATCAAGTGGTTGTTTCTGTATGGAGGGAGAAACAGCTTGGCGGATGGTATGGTCAGAGTATCCGTTTCTCTTGAGGGCCAGGTGTACATGTTTTAATTCACTGGTCAGGTGGTGTTGGTCCGAAATGCAATGTGCCCTGTGGTATAACGTTTTGATGAGATAATTATTTTGAGCTGGGTGGTGGTGGGAATCAGGTTTCAAGTAGGAATCTGTGTGGGTGGGTTTCCTGTAGACCGAATGCCCCAGTGAGCCATCAGGTCTCCTCTCAAACAGAACATCCAAGAATGGTAGCTTGCCATCTTTCTCCACTTCCATGGTGAATTTGATGGCGGGATGTCTAGAATTGATGTGGTGTAGGAAAAGGTTCAAAGCTGGGAGGCCATGTGGCCAAATGACGAAAGTGTCATCCACATATCTCTTCCACAGGGAAGGTCTGAGGGTGGAAGTCTGGATGGCGTCTGATTCAAATTTCTCCATGAAAACATTGGCTATCACTGGTGATAATGGAGAACCCATGGGGATACCCTCATTTTGTTTGTAGAAGCTGCCATTCCAAGTAAAGTAGGTAGGTATTGGTGAGGCAGTGTCTAATCAGCGCAGGTGTATCGGGGTCTAGTCCATGTTGGACCAAATTTTCAATTATTTCAATGGTATCAGGTACCGGGACCTTGGTGAACAGGGAGACCACATCGAAGCTTGACAAGGATATCGTCAGGGGACAGTACGTCTTTGACCATAGAGACCAAATGAGCTGAGTTAAGTACTGCTGAGGTCTTGCCAGTGAAAGGTAGCAAGGTATCTGACAGAAAACATGCTAGCTTATAGGTAGGGGAGTTGATCATGGATACGATGGGTTGTAGTGGAGTGCCTTCTTTATGAATCTTGGGGAGACCATAGAATCTAGGGGGTCTTGCAGCAGAAGGTTTTAAGGAGGGACGTTTAGTTGGTTCGATTAGGGAGGTCGAACTTGTGATGATCTTGTTGGTTTTTATAGTTAGGCTATTAGTAGGGTCATTTTTAATGTTTGAGTAACTTCCATCGTTGAGTAGGTTCTGGATTTTGTTGTTGTACGAATCTTTATCCATAATTACAGTAGCGTTGCCTTTGTCGGCTGAGAGGATGACTATATCACTTCTGGTTTTTAAATTCGCGAGTTCAGAGCGTTCATTTTTGCTTGTGTTGCTAATGGGTTTCTTAGCATTATTCTTAGCTCTTTCGGTAAAGTCACGTTGAAGGGAAACAATAAAGTAATAAAATATATATAAAACAATAAAAAAAATTCTCACGTTTCGACCATAACACAAACGGTCGTCATCAGGGTGTGTCGGTTTGCATAAATTTATTTATTTTTAAACGGTGCATTTATATATTTATAAAAAACGTCAGCGCCACGTGCAGCGATTTGGCAGTTTATTTAGAAGGACTAGTCCATCTATGTTCTGAAAAGAGGAGGGGGGAGACGAAAAATTAATGTATGCTGTCTGAAAGCCACTGTAAGCGTGAACAATCAATTAAGACCTGAAATGGTTTATCAAATCTTTCCAATGATTGCTAAGCCAGAATCCATTTTCTCGGTTGAAATTGTCTCTGTGCTTGTATATGTGGATAGCCTCATGAACGAATCTCTCATGGTAGCCAGATGGCTTACAAAGAACACCGTTTAAAATACACCGTTTAAAAATAAATAAATGCATGCAAACCGACACACCTGATGACGATGGTTTGTGTTATGGTCGAAACGTCGTGAGAATTTTTTTCTTGTTTTATATATATTTTATTATTTTATTGTTTCCCTTCAATGTGACTTTACCGAAAGAGCTAAGAATATGAATTACTGCAGTCACAAAAGCTTTAAATCAACATTTCTTAGAATTCTTAGGAATAGTGGATATTTCAGCTCTCGCAACGTCTGCTTGGATGTGTCCTATGCCTTTAAGGGCCGCATCGACCTGAAAGATATCTACAGGAATGTTTCGGGGTGACAGTAAAATTTAGCCCTCTAGCCAGTACTGTTTTCAGATTGTCCGAAATCGGGGTGCTACTCTGATTAATGACGATTTTGTTAACGTCTAGTTTTGTTATATGTGGGACTGGGTTCTTCTTCGATAGGTGGTTGAATTTAGAAATCAAGTTAGCTTTGTATTTGACTGAAAGTGAATCGGCAGAAGAAGCAGTCATGTTGTCTACGTGGTTCCAATCAGCAGGTGACATTTTTGTGTTAGCGTTAAATGAGCTTGTAGGAGAGTCTTGTCTAAAGTATCGAGTCAAAACGGAGTAGTCTTATCCTCTCTGAGATAAAAGATAGGCTGGCCTTAAACAGAATCTGTTTAGAATTCGGTGAGGATACAGCAGCAGATGTTAGTGTGAAAGCGATGGGTATTACCTTGTTGTCGCGGCATCTTTTGAGGAAGGTCAGCGTCTCGATGAGCTTTGACTTATTGTCCCGTTGTCTGTTGAAAGCGCTAACAGATAGGTGAAAGCCCTCCCCGTAGAGGTTATCAATTCTAGATTTGAAGCTTTCGTGACTGCAAGGATCCATACTCTTTGGTTCTATTCGGTAAAGTCACGTAGGTAAAAAAGAAAATAACAAAAATCGCGACGTTTCGGCCACAACACAAGTGGCCTTCATCAGGTGAAGGGACCGTGCTGTCATGAGGACAGCGTTGGAGTGAAAACAGCCAAGCCCAGGTCGTGTCCTTTAAGCTATGTGGGAGGAAGCAAAACGCTTGACAAAGGAATTAGCATAAAAATTAGCATGATGTACGTAGGAGGTGCATGGGCCATGATGGACCAGGAGCGGGTGGGGACCATGACAGACCAGCAGCGGGGGGGGGGGGGGGGGGAGTAGAGTGAGTGAGTGGAGTTAGTGAGTGGAGTGAGTGAGTGAGTGGAGTGAGTGAGTGGAGTGAGTGAGTGGAGTGAGTGGAGTGAGTGGAGTGAGTGAGTGGAGTGAGTGGAGTGAGTGAGTGGAGTGAGTGGAGTGAGTGAGTGGAGTGAGTGAGCGGAGTGAGTGAGTGAGTGGAGTGAGTGTGTGGAGTGAAATATGCAGCTGTGAAAGTTTGGAATACCACTACTTGAAGAAAAAATTACTGTACCATTGAAAATTTGTTTAATGTGTGGTTTGATTTAGAACATCTTTCCAATGATTGCTTAATTTGAAATCATCCTCTCGGTTGAAATTGTGTCTGTTTGTAAATCTGAATTGCCTCGTGGACAAATCTCTGATAAAAACCCGTGGGTTTGCAGAGAACCTTGGTATCGGAGAAAACTATATCGTGATCACCCACAGCGTTGTAACAGTGGTCAGCTACGGCAGAATTCGTTCTGCCGTGTTTCAAATCTGATTTGTGCTCGCGAATTCGGTCGCTGCTGGTCCATCATGGCCCATGCACCTCCTACGTACATCATGCTCATTTTTATGCGAATTCCTTTGTCAAGCGTTTTGCTTCCTCCCACATAGCTTAAAGGACGCGACCTGGGCTTGGCTGTCTTCACTCCAACGCTGTCCTCATGACAGCACGGTCCCTTCACCTGAAAGGCCACTTGTGTTGTGGCCGAAACGTCGTGATTTTTGTTATTTTATTTTTTACCTACGTGACTTTACCGAATAGAACCAACGAGTAAATGCTTTTTTTCTATATTTCACCATTACGCCCTGTATGGGTTGGTGAAGCGAGGGGGGGCAGGACTGATTCTTCTTCACTCGACTGCTTTCAGGCCATGGGTTTGTCGTGTGGTGCATCTAAGCACTGCAACTGCTCCACCTGATATTCCTTTGCACCGTTGCACGTAAGATATTCTATCGCAATGGATTTTCCAGATTAAATATTTTCTAAAATAAAAAATGCAATGCAGGAAAAACAGAAAAACTGCCACGACACGGTGGGCAGGTGTGAGATAGAATGGATTAAAATGATCACGACTGAACACCCATCCCGAGCACACCGTAGTGGTGTTCACTTCATCTGGTGGCGAGATGTTAACGAACACCTTGTGAAAGGCCCAAGGCAGATCCCTGGGTTTGATCTTCCAAGAAGCTCATGGTCCACCCTAAACCGCATCCACTGCACAAACCATGGCAGATGCAGATAGCTGATGCACAAATGGAAAATTAAAAACTCTCCAGTGTTCAACTGTGGTCATCCAGAACAGACCAATCAACATACAATGAAGCAATGTCCGATCCACATGACAATGACACACTGCGCTACTCTTGACGTGGTTATCTGGCTTGACCACCTGAATGTGAAATTTTAGTTGTTACTCTGCATCTACATCAGCCATCTGAAAACAGAAGACAAAATGATAGGGGAGGGAGGGGTAGAGAATGGGAAATGGAGAAGCGGTGAGGCTTTAAGAGAGGAACAGAATGAGGTTAAGGAGGGGGACTGCTTAATGTGCTGGGGAAAGTTATTCCAGTGGAGGTGTCCAGAGAGAAGGATTGGGCGTAGGGAGATGGAGGGACAGGGAAGATTGGGAACGGAGACGACGAGAGGGCACATGGAAGGAGATGAGGGGCAAGATGAGGTAGGGCAAGGCCCTAGAAAGATTTGAAGATGAGCATCAGGCATTTTAAAAGGCAGCGGTAGTGAACGGGAAGCCAGTGAAGTTGAAGTAGGAGAGGTAAAATGTAAAAAATAAATGGTAGATTGAAAATAACTTGTGTGGAAGAATTTTGTATTTGTGGAGGAGAGTGAGGGTTGATTCAGGGAGACCAAGACGACGAGAATAACAGTGGTCCAGACGGTTAAAGATCAGAAAATTAACTAGGAGTGGGATAATAGTGGGAGGGATTAGTGGTATAGTGGGCGTGGCAAACTGTGAAATTGGCAGATCTTAATGGTAGTGGGCTGGGTTAGTGATGAAGTGGGTTGGGCTAAGTGAGGGAGTAGGCGGGCCTCGTTGGGGAGTGTGCGGGTCTCATGATGGAATGGGCATCCCTAGTGGTAGAGTGGGCGGTGCTAGTTGGGGGGGGGGGGGGGGCTCTCTGTATGATTCTCTGGACGTTTTCGTGAGTCTGTAGCTTTGAGTTGATATGAGTCTCTTTGTGAGTGTGTTTGTCGAAGCGAGACTGTGTGCCTTGTGTGAGTCTATGCATCCCTGTAAGTCTCTAGCTCAGTGTGAGCTAGAGACTTACTTTAAATGGCAACGCCGCATGAGTAACCAGGAGAGTCCTCTTGTGAGTTACACCGAGTTTGTATTCTCCAGCACGTAGTCCATGCGAGAAGTTAGAATGCTTGACAAGCAAGAGAAGCAAGTGGAGTCAGACAAATGGACATTTCCTAAACCTCCTGCATCAAAAGCTCAACGCGCTGACACTGGGAGCGGAGGAGTGGAGTCGCTGGGAGTCTCTTCTCTGTTCCCGTGTTTCATCATCACCATCTAAACCACGGCTACCCCCACACACAAGTACAACACAGATCCCCCATATACAGTACACACACACACACGAGGAAACATACACAGATTCCCCATGTAGCCTCCACAAGCTGTATCGGAAAGTCCAGTTAGTTAGCACCTATTCAGGCTGACATGGCACACGAGGGTGTGGTGTGGCCAGTGCCACGCTCGGCCACCTTTGTCTCCCCAGTGCTGATGTTTACACACTGCGATGGATACTCAGTTAAGGCTGAGTATATAAATATAAATCTACACTTAATAGCAGAATCTGAACATTTATACTGGAGTAATGCAATGAGTGCAGTAGAGACAGGACAAAAGTTACAACAACCAATACAATACAACACGATAAGAGTGCACAGTAAAGTAAAGGTGAACAAATCACTTAAAATATACAAATGAAACTAAACTCTTTTTTTTATCTTACCAGGAAAGGCCCAGAGCTATTATCTAATTTTTCAGAAGCAAGCCACTAATAATAGCTCGAGGAAGTGGATTATCACGTGAAAATTTATAGCAGCAAATACATGTAAACGGATGTTTCTAAATATGGAGAGAAAAACTGGAGAACCCAGAGGAAAAAAAAAACAAGTGACCACGGAGAGAACATGCAGACTCCAACTATACAGCAGGTGTCAGGGTCGAAATCCAACCCCTGAACTCTTGCATACCAGGCGAGGAAGATGACATCACACCACCATGGCGTTACTTAAACAAATACCTAAAAGTATGCAAGTTCAAATTGCATCAGTTCCCAAGCTTGGGAAAGGCAGTAAAACAACAGCAATAAACATTCCCAGACCACATCCAGACAATGACAGTCTGCCAATAAATGTATACATTAAAATTGAATTATTGATACGTTGTTAAGCATTTCGAGGCTGAAGTGCTGTTATTTGGTATACAGATGTGTATAATCAAAGATAAGAAATATCAAGTGTATTTGTTTAGCCAGGTTTTTAACCTGGATAGTTTCAATTGCAAGTGTGATCCGAGGCACCAAAATCGAAAACTAATCAATTAGAGCAATGAAAGAGAATTCAGAGTAAAACAACTTTATAACAATCGTTAGTACATTTCTTATATCTGAAGTTGGCTTGGAAGATTATTTTTAGACCGATCATAGCGCAACTGAAAGTTAAAATGCATGAATATAAAAAAGATAGAGGGTGAATATTGAAGTCATACATAAATAGACGAGGATATCTGCATGAGTGTGATACACACCCCTATGTACGCACATTCATGACAAACATTCCTACTCAGTGAAACAATGGTGAGCTGCCAGACCATTTAAAAGCCACCGACACCCCTTCCACATGCCACCAACATCGCTTCCCTATACCACATATTCATAAATACACTTACACATTATTACACATTATTGGAATCACCACACTCATCAGCATCTTGGAGTCGCGTTCACCCTTGGCTCCATGTGGAGCTCACAGAGAAAGCTCCCAGCTCATTGTCGTCTCAGAGTCAGGGTCGACGATCGGAGCGGTGGAGGTAAAATGAGCCGGGCTGCTGTTCAAGTCGTGCGTGGACCAGCTCCATCTGCTGCAGGGCCAGCACGGCCTCTCAGCTTATATCTAAATATCCAGGCCTCCTCGGTGAGTCCATCTGCTCCTCAACTCCTGCTTCCCTTCCTCACTGAAGCGAGTGCCATCCACCCTGCAGCAAGAGAGAGGTTCACGCTGACGCGGGTTCACACAAAGACCCACGCAGCCCCCACAACAACCATGCTGGATGAAGGTCTCCCCATGCCATGAGAGCTGTTTCACCATACTTCACCACGCGGGTCAGTGCAGGCCTGTGATGGCAAGGACTGCAGATCTAGGATCGTAGTGAAGTACAACGGTGGATTGTGCTGCACACTGCAGTCTGTTGTCTGCAACTTAGCTCTGCTGCCTATAACTCCTGTGGTTATGTGCGGTGGTCACCCGTCTCAGCACTCCAGGCTAAAGCCTGCTTATCTTGCAGATTTAAGATCAGGCGCATTTCCAGTCGTTTGGTCATGTTCATTGGTCTGATAATGAATATTGTCATTATTTGGAGGAGCGGGGTCAACCAGGTGGGGTGTTGGCTGTTGTGCTGTTCGGTTCTGTGTTGTGTTGCATTGTGTTTCTAAGTTTGCCATTTTTTTCATTCTTACCTGATGATGGTTGCTTGTGTTGCAATCGGAACGTCTATTCTATTATTATTATTTGATTTGATTTTCTATGTGACTTTACCGAAAGAACCAAAGAGAATATTAAATGCACTGGAATACACTCCACTACTCACTCCACTTCTGGCAATGGCTCTCTTAGCACACAAACATGGTGTGAAGGTCAATTTCCAAAACGTTGCCTTTTCCATATTTTCTCCTGCTAAGGCCACAGTGTTACTGACGAATCTCAGTTGTTTTGTTTGTAGCAACAATCAGAGCGCGTATGAGACACAAGCTGCATAACTTACCCGAGCTTCCTCAATGCTTTGTTGGTGATCATGATGTCATGGAGAGCTGGGATCGATTTGTCCGTCAGTGAGCACTCTATCAGACTACAGGGAGAGAAAAGGCACTGAGTGGGGTGAAACTGGAAAATAAAAGTGTACACACTCACAAGAAATGGAGAGCAACTCAACACCTTTTAGTACAATAAGGGTGGAAATCTCGTAGAATCAGCTAAACAGAGGGAGTAATCATTTCGGACCCAGGAACGCAATCCTATTTGTCTATTAATTGTTTAATGTGGCTTTGTCCAACACGGCATTTTACAGGAACGTAACCCACCGCATTTGGCGAGGTCTGCAATATTTTGTATTAAAAATCGCGTTTGTCCATGCAAGGCCACTAGATACAGGCAGAGGAGCCAGAATATAAATCTGAATATTTATTTATATTAGAGAATCTAAAAAGCTAAAAAGCTCTTTTTCACAGATGTCCACGTAACCCATCACGAGGCAAAGGCTAGTTTAAACTGTATATTGGGTAAGGATCAAATAATGTTCAAATGTATCGGGTTGGCGAATAAGAGCCATTGGTGATTTATGGCTTTAATAAGAGTCAGGTTGTGGTGTTATTAATGTAAACGTATGGGTGGGCAATTAATGTCAAGATTGCAGCCGTTCATTATATAAAATTCTTAATTGTAATCTATGACATTAAATACAGATGATCATTGATTATATCCAGAGCGTGCCTATCTGGCTTCCAACATCCGATGAAACCGGTAAAACCGCTCCAAAGGCTGAACCAGTCCGGCGATCGGCACAAAGTGCGTGACAAAACAAGCAGCTATGCTTTATTTCAGTGTCAAATAATATATACAGTTCATTACACACTACATACAACAACTTAAACAATGAAAATACTCCACGTATATACATGTTTCATGACTAATAACTAGTCATAGAAACAGAAAATATAAAGTGCGATCTGGCGAAAATTGAGTGGAATTCGGCATTCACCAGAGCACCGGTCTGAAGGCTGCATCAGTCCAACTATTGACAAACACAAGTTGTTGTTGTCAAGCACAAGTTGTTTAACAAGAGCATAGTACACAAATCACCCCATGCAGAGTCTTTGATATTGGAGTGGTGAGTGCGGTTAGTAAATGTTGTGGCCGAAACGTCGTGATAATTTTATAATGTTTTATTTTTATTATTTTATTATTTCCATCCTACGTGACTTTACCGAAAGAACCAATAAGAGTAAATAGTCACTTTTTACAGCAGAATATTCATTTTGTCTTTGTATATTTACTTTTAGCGATTTTTAGATCGCAAACTATTTAATAACACTAAATATATATACAGAACACCTAAAAATATAATCGTATTTTTAGCTCTTTCGGTAAAGTCACGTTGAAGGGAAACAATAAATAATAAAATATATAAACAATAAAAAATACATTATATATTTTATTATTTTATTGTTTCCCTTCAACGTGACTTTACTGAAAGAGCTAAAAATATGAATTACTGCAGTCACGAAAGCTTTAAATCAAAATGTAATCGTATTTAAGAATATGCAAAAATAAGATATTTTAAATAATTATGCGATTATCTGGTTGTTTGAAAATCTGGCTGCCGGATAATCGATGATCTAATATATTAACATAATATAATTTAAAACAATATCATTGGTTAGAGTTGGTTATGTGACAATTGTAATTGTATTGTTATTTAATAGTGGTTAACAGTGCTGTAATAAGTGTGGCAAATAACTTAATTGATAAGTGCATAAAAATTATGTTAAAATCGACGTTAAAATACAACATTATTATGCTACTGAATATCTTTGTGTTTTGTGTCTGTATATGTGTATATATTTGTTTAGGCGTACTTATATAAGTGTGTGTGCATCAGGACATTACTCACACTAACGTCTCCAACCTCCCTTCTCTCTCCAACATCCCGTCTGCTAAAAGTCGGAGGCCGCTGTCTCCGATCTCGTTGCGACGCAGCCTAAACCCGGGTGGACGGGAGAAGAGACAGCGCTGACTCACTGAGCCCACGGGAACCGCAGAGTGAAACACGCGGTGAGTGAGGGACACTCACAATGGCGGTGCACGTGATCACAGCACACACCGTCATGAGCAAAGCTGCTCATTGTTTAATGCTTCTGTTAGACATTTTATATATAATAGGTGGCATTCACAAATATCAGTTTACTCACGATCATCCATTCAATTATACTGCACTGTACCTTTATAATATGAAGTGTTTGTGTTTATATAAACACAAAGTTACAAGAGAGGATCACACACAAGTGAAGTACATTTTCATCGAGAACACAGGGAGATGTTTTCAATTAATGTATCTGCTAACAATGTTGTGAATATTGCTTTAACCTATGTGTTAAACTAAACAAATGTGTTAAGATTACAGTAAAACATTTTTAAAGTGGACTCGATTAAGCAGGACAGCAAGATTAAATGTGTTCACATTCAAATGTTTACTTGACAACGCGTTGCACCAATAATTAGCAGTTAGTGCACAGAGCACAAGTGAGAAACGAACAGCAGAGCTTACCTGAGAATCTTCAAACCTGTGTTGGCCTTGAGGATGACACTGAGAGAGGAACCCGACTTGTCCGTCAGTGAACAAAGATACAGACTGCAGGAAGAGAAGAGGTGGTTAGTCGGGGCAGAGGGGATGGGTGGAGGGTCTGGGCACAGAGTGGGGGATGGTGAGGGGTGGTGGTGGTTGATGGGACAGTGGTTGAGGGTCGTGTTTGTGGCTACTGTGCACAAATGAACCTCGTGTCAACTTTAATAGGAGCTTGCAAATAGCAACTGCTGTTTAGATTTTTGGGTTGAATGTGATGTGTGTGTGAATGTCTACTATGTGTGCATTTGTGTAAGTCCATCTCTATACGTGTTTGGTACATGTGTATCTTAGTGCATGCATATTTGTGTGCATGCACGTGGGAAGTAGTGGTGCAGTGGTTAGCACAGTGAGCCACAAACCTGGTTCGATTGCCGCTCACGGCGAACTTCATTGATGAATATCTAAAACGGCCATGGACCTCACCTAGGTCGACTCAGCCTTAAATTACTACCTGGTGTAGTAAGTAAACATCAGTTGGCTGAGTGTGGTGCTGGCCTCCCAACCCCTCATGTGCCGTTCTGGTCTTCATTAGGTGTTCCCGAACAGTACATGACCCAAAAGTCTGCTAAAAGTTATCTGTAGAATCTCTGTGTATGTATATATAGATCAAATAATCATGATTTATCTTCGATATTGCATCATTCTGTAAGCGGTCACATCTGAAAGCGTTTCATGTAACATCTCATCACAATGTAATTAAAGGAAACCCCCAGTGACAACTGTCTGGCACAAGGTAACTTAGCACCTGGCCTGCATATCAGCATTTCCACAACAACTCTTCCAGTAGCCTCTCATTCCTAATTTCCTCAGAACATCCTCCCATTTCCGCATCAAAAAATATATACAGTACATTATACACTACATACAACTTAAACAATGAAAATACTGCACTTATATACATTTTCATGACTAACAACTACAGTAATAGAAAGAGTAAATATACAGCTTGATCCGGCGAAAATTGCGTGCAGTTCGGCGTTCGCCAGAGCACCGGTCTGAAGGCTGCATCAGTCCGGCGATTGTCAAACACAAGTTGTTGTTGTCAACCACAAGTTGTTGTTGTCAAAAACATGTTGTTGTCAAACACATGTTGTTGTTGTTGTTGTTGTCAAACACAAGTTGTCAAACACAAGTTGTCAAACACAAGTCGATGTCTAACACAAGTTGTTGAACAAGAGCGTTGTACGCACATCACCCCATGCAGAGTCTTCGATATTGGAGTGCTGAGTGCGGTACAGTAAATAGTCACTATTTACAGCAAGATATTTATTTTGTCTTTGTATATTTAGTTAAGCGATTTTTATATCGTAAACTATTTGAAACAGTCAATATATATGCAGAACACCTAAAAACATAATCTTATTCAAGAATGTGCAAAAACAAGCTATTTTAAATAATGATGTGATCATCTGGTGTTTTTTGAAAATCCAGTACCCCTCCCCTCCGATGCTGCTGGATAATCGATGATCTACTGTATTAACACAATATAGTTGAAACAATATCATTGGTTATAGTAGGTAATGTGACAATGGTAATTGCATTGTTATTCTTTGGGTCTTTCGGTAAAGTCACGTAGATAGAAAAATAATCAAATATTATTTTCTATCTACATGACTTTACCGAAAGACCTAAAGAGTATGAATTCCTGCAGTCACGAAAGCTTTAAGTCAATATGTAATTGTATTGTTATTTAAGTGGTTAACAGTGCTGTAATAAGTGTGGCTAATAACTTAATTGATGAGTGCATATAAATTAAGTTATAATCGACGTTTAAATACATTATTATGGTATAGTGAGTATATTTGTGTTTTGTGTCCATATATGTGTATATATTTGTTTAGGTGTACCTATATTAGTGTGTGTGCATCAGGAAATTACTCAACACTAACGTCTCCAAACTCCCTTCTCTCTCCAACATCCCGTCGGCTAAAAGTTGGAGTCCCCTGTCTCTGATCTCGTTCTCACTCAGCCTAAACCCGGGTGGACAGGGGAAGGGACAGCGCTGACTCACTGAGCCCACGGGAACCGCGGAGTCAAACACGCGGTGAGTGAGGGACACTCACAATGGCGGTGCACGTGACCAGAGCACACACGTTCATGAGCAAAGCTGCTCATTGTTCAATGCTTCTGTGTTAGACATTTTATATATCATAGGTGGCATTCACAAAAAGGAGTTTACTCACAATCATCCATTCATTTATACTGCACTGTACCTTTATAATCTGAAACGTGTTTGTGTTCATAAGGGTGTTGTTTTGCAAGACCTCATCTTACAAAAAAGACAAAGATCCCCCGTGTAGCCTTAACAGACTGTAGGGGCAAGTGCTGTTAGCGAGCACCTATGAAGGCCGGAACGGCACACGAGGGGGTGGGTGGTGTTGTATATGGCCCTTTTTCCACAATTAAAATCAATAATAATATTTGCCGATATTTTTAAAATAGTAACTGAAATAAATAAATAAACACCGCTACGACAAGGACCAGCAAACAGCAACGGGAGATCGAAAAAAGGTCGTTTAAATAAATAAATAATACCCTCCGGGGCAAAGAGAGGTTAGCGACTATCTGCAAAATCTCCAGATTGCCAAAGGACAATTCACAAACAAACCTGTTTGATGTAACACAGCCGCCCGGGGTCACCAAGAGGGGAGGGGGGCAATCACGCGCGCGACCGCGGTGAGACAGCGGACGGGGAGGGCATCTGTTTTTTCTCTCTCTCGCAAGAGACGCGGAGAGAGGAGAGGGAATTTCACATTTAAGCTCCGCAAAGGACAGCGAGACAGCGTTCGGAAGAAGACATCAAGCCAGCTCCGAGGCATGGCCTCGAGACATTAGCAATGGGTGCTGTGTCCCGCAGAGAAGAGGGGCGAGGGGACGTTAGGTGCTGAGTTCGGCATGGGCAGACAGAGTATCGCTGAAAGTTATTATACATTCATCCTGATGTTTTGAGTCGCTTGCAGAATCGAGGATTGCGATAAGCTGTATCATACTAAGCTATCAGAGTTGTGTAAGAGGTGTGCAAATACAATTTTCAAGTTTTGAGAGTGAGCGACAATAGCACACTCGACAGTTCAACAAGACAACAGCTCAGCAAGCGCCAGAAGAGGGTGGCGAGCGGCAGGCTCCAAGGGGGCCCCGCGATCAACCGAGGATGCGAGGCTGGCAGAGTAGCGATGTGCCACCGAGTGTGAGTTCAGAGCTGAAAGAAATATCGCTAAAAGACTTTTATTCTACATTGAGTGCCAGCTGCCAGCAGCCAAGCGTGTGCTGACTTGGCTCATCCAGCAATGGAAAGAGCCTGACCAGCCGCCCATGAGCAAAAGAGTCAGCGAACCAGCAAAGAGCGCGTTCGAGCATCTCCACAGAGAGCACGTGCGGATCAGCTACTACATCAGTGGAAAGAGACCGTATCTGCCAGCACGAGCAGCCAAGCCGACGCCCCGAGCAAGAGAACAAAGCAGTTCGTATAACCCTCCCCCCACACTCTCACCCTCACGACGCATCACCCTGCGTCTGTTTCACGAAGACACACAACACGCATATCGGGACAATCAAGAAGAGTGACATTCCAAGGTGCTGATCGTGAAGAACATTGCTGCCTATTGAGTTACGTGGATACGGTCATTTAGAAGTATCTCAGTCGTTCGTTTTCTTTTAATGGCATAATCTTGCCGATGAATCCATTGACGTATACTTTTGCCTTTGAGAATAATAATTGTTTTGACTGCCTTTTCGCATGAATATCGTCGGATGAACTACTAAGGACTTTTTATTCGTATTTTCCATATGCTCGTGGTACCCAGAGGAAGCAATCAATTGTTCCGTTACCCAATTAACAACGTGATTATTGAGGGTTGAAGAGATGGATCAATGAAATGAACATTGCCTGTAGTACTATGCTGACAATTTCAAGTACAAAAATTTCCATATTAGAGTGTTAAGGTTTTTGTGTAGAATAGCGTGCCTGCATGTTTTAACGACTCTCCCTATCACCAATTAAGCTCGCGTTACGCAGTGGAATTAATAATATGTGCAGTTGTCAAAGTGAAACAACGCAATCGTTGATGTTTACTGTGTTGATGCTGTGTTGAAAATTCCGAGCTTGAGAGTTCGCATATCCTTATGTTAAAGTTTTGTTTAGAATAAAATTGATTAACGCAGAAGTGGTTGCGTGTGTCCTTCCTGATTTCGTGCGTAATAATCTTATTTATAAGAACTGTATTCTGCGTTGAGATCTCAATTTGGAGACCTGACATAAACACACTAATACACTCAGTAAATGTTAAAACGAGAATAATTGTATTATACCGATCGATAATACGAAGTTAAACAAGGAAGCTGAGCTGACTCTGGCATGCTCACAGCACCTGTATAACTTCATACGAAGAATTGTATTATTCCGATTGATAATCCGACCCTCGTCAGCGAGGCGGGGCCTAATCATAATAACGGATTGCAATAGCATAATCACACACACGAGCATTAATGAATATGATTATATCTCGAATTAGCATAATTTATGCGCATAATTGCATCACCTAACATAATTGCGGATAATTACGCAAATTCCAAATTTCATTTAATTTTTATTATTTTCATCAAAATTTTCACAACCAACATATACAACAGTGACCTACACCACCCCGACCGCCTTTGTATCCTTAGTGGCAATGTTTACACACTGCACCAGGTCCTCATTTGAGGCTGAGTCGACCTAGAGGGAGGCCCAGGTCCGGTTCAGATAATCGTCACCGGTGTTGGTCGTGAGCGGGAATCGAACCCGGGACGCCGGGTTCATAGCGTAGCGTAGCGCTAATCACGACACTACTACTCCTCGTCTACACACCTACATACACACACAGTAACGAAAGTAAATAACGCACATACATGCGTATATTCACTAATTTGTCCATGGCGCACTCATATCACTGGATGAATTGCGCCTCATGAATGTGAATCCTTATTATATGAAGATTCCTTGCATTCATTTTCATGTAAAAAAATACTGTCACATTAAAACTGCAGACTCAAACAGGGGTGTGTAAAGTGTGTACAGCAGAGGTCTCACTCCGAATCAGTCGAGCGGCAATATCTTTTCATCGGTTGCGTAACGCTGTGTGGAAGCTACCTGGTCTGTCGCTCCGCACTAAGCTTCAGGTCTTCTCGGCCACGGTCATTCCCTCCCTTCTCTACGCTTGCGAAACGTGGACCCCCCTAATGGAACATCTTCGCCGGTTAGAAACATTTAGGCTGGCCTGCCTACGATCCATCCTGGGTTTAACCAGACTGGATTGTGTGAGGAGCTCACAAATCCTTGAAAGATCTGGGCAGGGTCCCATCGGTGAGCTCCTCCGGCAGGCAAGGCTGCGATGGCTGGGTCATGTAGCCCGCATGCCCAGCCAACGCATGCCGAAACAGCTTTTGTTTGGCCGGATTGAGGGGGCTAAGCGGGCGCGGCACGGGCTAGAGAAGAGATGGAGTGATGTGGTACAGGAGGACGTGGAGCTGAGTGGACTTGCCGATGACTGGTACCAGCGGTGTCAAGATCGGCCTCTGTGGAGGAGGCTCGTGAAGGATGCTACTGGGCAGTTGGAGGCAGTCGCCCTCCAACAACAACGGAGGGCGGAGGAGCGACGCTCACAACAGCGAGCGGAGCGCCGGGTGGCTAAAGCACAGCAGGTTGGCACAGTAGGGGGCACAGGTGGTGCATCAGCCAGTTATCTCAGTCAGTCGACCCGTGGCACCTGGGTCTGCCCCGTGACCACCTGCCAGCGGGCGTTCGACACTTCACGTGGCCTCAGGGTGCACATAGCCTGGCACAAGCGTCGTGGTGACGTCACCGCCACTTAGTGGCGAATGGCGGTTGTTGTTGTTGTTGTATATTCATATATGAGAGTGTGTATATTAGTGTACATGTGTAGTGGAGTAGGAAGGTGCATAGTGGAAACAGCGTGATTACATAACACAGACAGTACGGGTTATGTTGGGTCAGCCTGTAGCGAAGGCAAATACAGTGCAGGTTATATTAGGGCAATTAAGCTGGGTGAGCCAAGGACGGCTGTGATTGGCTGGAGCTGTTGCCAAGTCTAGAGTCGCGCCTAAAGGTCTGGAGGAGAAGCAGGTGCGAACGACGAGGAGCGTGGTTGGGACGCGGACTAATTAATTGGGGAGTAATGAGAGCGGGGATAAATTGGGGGGTCGGCAATTGGAGCGAGGTTGTTGAAGTTGGAGAGCTTGGAGTGAACAGCGGGGAATTGAAGTTGGAGTCAACAGCAGGGAATTGAAGTGTGGAGAGCTTGGAGACAGAGAGTGGAGAGACAGAGTTTGAGAGACAGAGTTGGAGATGGAGCATGGAAACAGCATAGCGATAGCAGAGCTGAAGAAGAGAAGCAGCCAGCAGTGGAGAGAGCGTAGCGATGGCGGAGCTGAAGAAGAGAAGCAGCCAGCAGTGGAGAGAGCATAGCGATAGCGAAGCTGAACAGAGACGAAGCAGTTAGCAGTGGAGAGAGCATAGTGATGGTGATAGCGGTGAACAGAGACAAAGCAATTAGCAGTGGAGTGAGCATAGCGACGGTGATAGCGGAGAGCGGAGACAAAGAAGTTAGCGACGGAGTAAGCGAAGTAATCATGGGGAGTGGAGAGACAAAGGTGGCGAGCGAGTCGAGTGAAGCACGGTGAGCGAGCCGTGACGACATGGATACTGTAAAATATTGAGGACATGCTGAAAGTTGTAAATAAAGCGGTGTTCGAAGAAAGACAAAAGTTGTCCGAGTGAAATCGAACACTACATTTCGTGTCAGAGTGACTACGAACCATGCCGAGATGTCAAGGAAGGCGGCCAAGAAGAAGAACGTGCCGGTGGACTCATCCGACGACAGCAACGACGAGGACGTGCTTGCCCGTGTCCTGCCAAGTGGCCGATACTCCTCCGGAGGGCCTGGTTGAACGAGAGTCTAGAGAATGAGACAGCGGTTCGAGCGAGGCCGAGACCCCCGCACCGTCGAGTGATTGGAGAGTCCTCATGGCCCAGTGGGAGGCCAGGATGGCGACATTGACGGAGGCGTTTAACCGCTTTGTGACATCGGACCAGATGCAACCGACGGTGTCAAGTCGACCAGCAGATGTTGCCGCGGGGTCGGAGCGATTGGAGAAATCCGACGACGATGAAGCACCACCATCGGGAACAGCACGGCGACTTCATGTGCAGCGGTTCGAGGCCAAAGTTGGGGATTGGACGGCATTTACAAGACGGTTCCGAGCAGCTTATCAATCTCTGGAGTGGACTGAGGGTGCCGCTCTGCGGGCACTGCCGACGGCCCTCGATGATGATACCTTGGCGACATTTAATGGATTCCCTGCCACCATCAGGTCAACACTGGATGGGGCATTCGCGGCAATGAGCAAGGTGTACGAGCCGCGGTCGGTCGCCAAACGTAGATTCCAGCAAAGGAAGCGGGAGGACACGGAATCCCCTCTTGCATTCCGCAGCGCGCTGTTGGCCCTCGCTCAAGTAGCATACCTGGCGATGGACCAGGAGGCCCTGGATTCCTTGCTGCAGGAGAAGCTTTTGCAGTTGGCCAAGGAGCTACGAGTCGTCCTTTCGCTTCCTGACAGCAACAACGACGATGACATGTCTCTACAGATCGCCAGGAACATCAAAGTCAACCTGGACCTCCGCGATGAGCCAGCGGTGGTGGGTGCGCAGCTGCTGTTGCTGAGCGCTGCCGCGTCCGAGAGCGCGGTGGCGGTGGGCGAGGCACCGCCGATTGCAGCGGCGGCCGGGGTGCCACCCGCGGGCATGCTGCGTCGCCCCGCGGTGTATGGATGTACTACGAGTGCGGACGGAGAGGACATGTTGCCCGCGACTGCTGGTGGCGCAGGGGCGGCCTTCCAAGGGCGCCGACCAGCTACAACCGAGGATTCTCCCAGGACCGAGGATTCCGGGTGAGTCGCGATACATTCAATACACGGCCGCTCTTTCCACATCACCAATCTGCGTCATCTCACCCATTCACATCTCATTCGTATGTTGCGCACGGTCAGGACGTGTGGGGCGCGTTGGTGCATCGTGTTTTGGGAGCTGCGCCGGGGTCGTCGGATGTGATGGCACTTATTCAAGGGGTGATGGTCAGAGTTATTGTTGACACGGGGGCTTCTGCGACCCTTATCTCGTTACAAACTTTTTGCTTATTGCCAACTTTGCCCCAGGCCCTAGAACCGGTTGATGGGCCGTGCATAGTAGCAAATGGTGGCAGTCTCGGTATTATGGGTTGTATGGTCGCGACGAATCAAATTGGCGAAGTGAGCGTTACGGGGAATATTTTGGTTTCCAAGGCCTTGGCGGTACCGTGTTTGTTGGGAACGGATTATTTGCAAAGGATGCCACTTAGAATTTCTATAGAGAAAGCGGTGTTTGGAATT
The DNA here is from genome assembly GCF_048934315.1 of Petromyzon marinus. Lineage (NCBI taxonomy): Eukaryota > Metazoa > Chordata > Hyperoartia > Petromyzontiformes > Petromyzontidae > Petromyzon > Petromyzon marinus. Next base: position 24,581,821 of record NC_133745.1, on the reverse strand, counting down.
GCCATCGGGAAAATGTCTAAAATTTTTGGGAACGTCTTTTAAGCTTGCGGTTGCGAATGCCGTGGTGCAGGCCGTGGTGAGCCGCACCGTTCGCGTTCCGCCTGGCACGCAGATGCTTGTGCCGCTGCGCTTTAAAAAACAGTTGCCTTTCGGCGAGCAACAGGAGGGTATATTGCTGACGCCCTCAAATGCTGTATCACGGATGCCCACTTTGGTAGGGGCTTTGACTATTGTACCGGCAAATTGCGACCCTTTAATACAAATTGTAAACGTGGGACACGAATCGGTCGTCATTCTGGAGGGTACAACGTTGGCGCATGCAACGGCAGCGCCGGGTCCGGAAGGGGAGGCGTGTTTGGCAACGGGACAGAGTGAGATGTTGCCGGGTGATGGAGATGATCCGGACTGGTTGCGAGATCTATATATGCAAAACCCTGAACTAACGCCTGTGCAGCGGTCGCGTCTCCATGGGTTTCCCTTTGAATTCAAAGATGTGTTCAGCGTGATTACATGATAACACAGACACTACGGGTTATGTTGGGTCAGCCTGTAGCGAAGGCAAATACAGTGCAGGTTATATTAGGGCAATTAAGCTGGGTGAACCAAGGACGGCTGTGATTGGCTGGAGCTGTTGCCAAGGCTAGAGTGGCACCTAAAGGTCTGGAGGAGAAACAGGTTCGAACGATGCGGAGCGTCGTTGGGACACGGACTAATTAATTGGGGAGTAATGAGAGCGGGGATAAATTGGGGGGTCGGCAATTGGAGCAAGGTTGTTGAAGTTGGAGAGCTTGGAGTGAACAGCGGGGAATTGAAGTGTGGAGAGCTTGGAGACAGAGAGTTGGAGAGACAGAGTTTGGGAGACAGAGTTGGAGACAGAGCTTGGAAACAGCGTAGCGATAGCGGAGCTGAAGAAGAGAAGCAGCCAGCAGTGGAGAGAGCGTAGCGATAGCGGAGCTGAAGAAGAGAAGCAGCCAGCAGTGGAGAGAGCGTAGCGATAGCGAAGCTGAACAGAGACGAAGCAGTTAGCAGTGGAGAGAGCATAGTGACCGTGATATAGGAGAGCAGAGATGAAGAAGTTAGCGGCTGAGTAAGCGAAGTAATCGTGGGGGAGTGGAGAGACAAAGGTGGCGAGCGAGTCGAGTGAAGCACAACGAGCGAGCCGTGGCGACATGGATACTGTAAAATATTGAGGACATGCTGAGAGTTGTAAATAAAACGGTGTTCAAAGAAAGACAAAAGTTGTCCGAGTGAAATCGAACACTACACATGTAAGGTCTAATAAATCTGAAAATCTAAATAGGCTCGAGGCTGGATGGTGCTTCTACCCAAGACTAACATGTATAACAACAGTTGTTGTAGCCTGCGGAGCTGCGTTATGGCAATGGAACAACATTCATCTCTATGCTCTACACCAACCCACACTGACAAGATTGGTGATGTCTGGTCAAATAACCCCCAAGACCTGCATGGTGTGGGAGTGCCTTATCCAGCAGTAGACTGACCAAAGGCTGTACTTGTACATGTGTAGGAGTGTGTGAGTTTATATGTACACTATGTGTACGTTTGTGTGTGTACATGTCTGTGTGTATATACGAGTGTCTTTGATTGTGTATTTATATGCGTTTAGGGGAATGGTGGGAAAGTCGTTGGCACATTACATTACAAACGAAGTGACCTGGGTTCAATATCCGTAAACAGCATCAGTGGTGAGTGATGAAAAAAATTCTGGTCCTGGAACTCCCGTAGGGTGACTCTGCCTTAAATGAGTACCTGGTGGTGTGTCAACATCAGCAATGGGGAGAGAAAGACAGCCAAGGACGGTGCTGGTCAGGGAAGTGCGATCAGCACTTGCCTCAAAAGTGTATGCAGGCTCCACGGGGAGATTGTCTTTGTGCTCTAAAGTGCAGTGTAATAGTGTGTGCTTGTTCCCTGTCACTGGCTTCACTTTCCCCACCAGTTTATATGGGCTACTTGGGGGATCATTGTCTCTTTAATGCTTTACAACTAAGATTAACACCCATTACCAATTAGCTGTCTCTGTAGTGGTGAGCACAATCACTGACCATGATCCACTGTGAACCAGGGGCTTGAATCGGACACGTGGATCAAACCGTTACCCTCACTCTCCACCGCAGTCGCAATCAGGGCTACATTTTCTCAGTATGGCCTAAGGTCACCTCACTCCCTGCATATAGTGTGAGGGCTATCATTATCGCTAATTAAATGTTGCTGAAGATGATGGAAAACTTTACAGCATCCATGAATATGCGTAACTTTTTTTTCCTTTTGTACTTTAACGTACAGTGAGTGCAGCATTCACTGTGGACCCACCTACTCACTGTACATTTACTTACCCACTCACACTAATTCACTCATTCACCAACCCACTCACACACTAATTCACTCATTCACCAACCCACTTACACGCCACTCACATCCTCACTTAACTCCACATATTCACTCATCGATCCACCCACCAAGTCACCCACCAACTCAAGCAGGCACGCACTCACTCACCGAACCTCATCCCTCAGTGGATGAGTGGGAGTGGGTATGCGGCTGGAGAGTGAAGGTATGGGCAAGGGTGGGGGATGGGTTATGGAAAAAGTGAAGGCAGGTGCAGATTGGGGGTTAATGGGAGGTATCAAGGGAGGGGTGAGCGTGGCGTGCGGGGAGAGGAGTGAAGTGAGTGAGGACAATGATGGCAGTGGCAAGGGGAAGAATTTGTCAAAATTTGTGTTCATGCTTGGGCTACGCAAGACCGAGTGTTTACGTGAGAATGGAGTTACATTGTACTGTATGCACAGTTAATAAGTGAGGATTCTTATAGACAAAGATCTGCCGTATAGCCTTAACAGACTGCTGGGGAAAGTGCCGTTAGGGAGCACCTATGAAAGCCGGCATGGCATATGATGGAGTGGGTGGCCAGTATCACGCCCGGCTGCTTTTGTCTCCCGAGTAGCGATGTTTTACACACTGCACCTGGTGCTCAATTGAAACTGAGTTGATATCACGCACAATTATGCACACACAATTTGTGAAGTAGTGAATGCAAGGTGTGCCAGTCTTACACTAGATGTTTACATCTGTGCAGTCCACGCTGAAGCCTCTTCATTTCCTCGGTGCCGATGCCACAGCCGAACAGGTTGAGTGTCTCCACAGGTTCTTCTCGCTGCAGCAGGATCCAGGAGATGGCAGCGCAGTCTGGCAGGGACAGCCTTGTGAATGACAGGTCTATCTCAGTCATGGACCGAGTGACATCACTCAGGGACTTGCGGTCGTGCAGCTCGTGCACGCAGTGCAGGAGACTGTTGAGCCTGTGTTTGTCAACCATCCGATTCTTCATGCTGCGATTGAGCCACTCGATTATTTCCTTTTGATAATCTGCAGATGGAGGATCCAAGATACCCTCAAAGAACTTCCATGGAGTGCTTGATGCCAGTCCACAAAAAAACCTCTGAAACACATCAAACCTCCCATCTTTGCTGTCCTTAATAGCCTTGATGACGTCATTCACTGGCCATGTTGAATGTGACAGATGCAGAGCTATCGCTGCAAATAATTCCTGCATTGTCAAGTGTGAAAATGAATAACAACTCCCTTGTTTAATGCCCTCACATGTGAACACTTTGTTGATGAATGTACTTCCTAGTTCAGAAGAACTAACAACAAACTCTTCTAGATCTTTTTGGCTGAACATCTGGATGTTTTGCTGAACCCCCTTCAGAGCCATATTGCCAAGAGACGATACAATTTCCTTGGCACAGCAGCTGCCACGTCCATGGTGTACTATGAGCCCAAACACGTATTGTGTGAAGAGGTCGGTCATTGATTTGAGGATAATCTCAGAATGTTCAGACTTTTGTAAATGTTCCTTCAGTGTAATGGCTGCTATATGGCAGAATGAAGGGTTCTGGGACAATGTATTCACTGTTTCATTTTCCTGCAGGAGCTTGAGTGCCCTTTCTGCTAGACTCCTATCTTGGTAAAATTTGTTAAAAAATGCTATTTTATCTTTGTTGGAAAACCCAGTGATTTCAACAGCTCGATCAACATTCACTTGACTCAGTTGTTCCATGGCAATGGGTCTGGTCGTTATCAAGACCGAGGCCTTGGGCAAGAGATTTCCATTCACTAGGGCAGCAATGATGGCTTCTACTGTTGCCGTCTTATGTGGATCGGTGCACGCATTGGCATAGTCAAGGCGCTTTCCAAACTCGTCCAACCCGTCCATAACAAAATGGGTTCTCTCTTGGTTTGCGAAAACCTCATCCGCTTTGTTTCCCAAACATGAGTGCAGCTTAGAAAACAGCTCTGCCAGTGACACCTCTCCAATATCATTTATCTCCCTGAACCTTATGAGCACGATGTGCTCAAAGCGTCGTGCAAATACTTTCTCACCTGACAGCAAGCTGTGCACAATGAATTTGCTCAACATGGTTTTACCGCTGCCTGGAGTCCCCACTACAATAACCAGTCGGGGGTGTGTTTTTTTTCCAATGTGATCAAAGAGCTTCTTGTAAGTAATCCCTTCTCTCTGTGCTCTCTTCATCAGCTCCTCGTGCTGCTTGCCTCTCGCTAGTAACTCGTGCTCCTTGGTTTCTTGATGGCGGTAGTAGGGAACCAGAATTGGCTTCACCATCCTCTCCAGCAAAAACACTGCAGGTTCTCCAGGTCGTGCGTCGTAGTTTCGTGTTAATGATGTCAGCTTCAGCAATAATTCTCTGAAATCATCACCAGGCTTATCTAAATGACACAAATAATTTAACGAGCAGATCAGTTTCACTTACAATAAAAAACATATTCCTATAGCAGACAAATATGTTTAAAATAAACTATGTAAAAAAAGCGTAGCGAATTCATTCACCATGGATAATGCAGCAACATCATGTACATCATGAATTATTGTGTGGAAGTTTTCACGATGTGTATTCTCCAAATGCAATTTTTATAAACACTGTACCTTTTGTAAAAAAATATGTTTTATCATAACAAAAATGCTACCACCATGTGTCTTGTTTGTTTTGCCTGTGAAAAAGATAGTACCACATTTAGCATTACCGTGTACATCAGCATCATCACAACCTAATTCTATCAATCTGTGTGTAAAATGCACTGCTTGCCTTATCCTACAATTATCGATTTTTTTTTTGTCTAGGATGTTGATTTTTTTTTTTATATTTCACTGGTATTGGGGCTGTGTTTCCTCTCCCATCTCAAGCTGGCCTACATCACGTAGCACGGGGGCTACACTGGTGGAGTGCAGTACACCAGCCACGGTCCTAGCAGCAGAGAAGATGAAGTGCTGTCACTTCCACAAGAACAGACACATGAATCACAACACTCGTAGCATCCCACGTGATACATCGTAGGTTCACTTGAACTTCAACTAATCTGGCTACTGCATCATCAGCAAACACTGTGGCAGCCACTACATTGTGGAGAGTGTCGATTTCCAATGACAAATTTGCTCAACAACTTCCATCAGCTTTCCAAGGAAACATTGAACCCAGTCTCTCACCACTTGGGCAATGGTGACCATGAGTAGCCTGATCCCTCTGTATCTGATCTTATTTTAATTTCTCGGGAATCATATATTCGGAGTCATTATCTCCCGTGGACTTTTTTTACAAATGACGAGGTCTACAAATTTGACGTTGAATCTGGAGTGAAGTATAACCAATCCAGTTTCAGTTTCATTTATTTTGTATAGCCCTGTGAGCCATTCGGCTCTTGAATCGGGTGCAACTGCAACAAACAAAACCAGGAACAAGAAACATCTTAAAGTGACTACGCGCAAACAGAAAAATCCAGGAAAAAACAGCAAAGTCTTCCGGAAAAAGCACCGTATATCAATGCTGTGTGCAAACATCCCAGTGGGATGCAAGCCAAACAATTACAACCATAAGACAATTTAGATTAAAGTTATCAGTCTAACTCTGTACTACAACAAATAAATATGGCTAAACCAAAACGTTTTAGAAATCACTAAAATAAAGCTATAAAAGCAATGTAACAGTGATCATAGGAACTAATTTAAATTTTACAATAAAAGATACACATAACATGTACTACCAAACTTTGCAGCCATAGCTTGCTGCATGAGTCACTCCATAACAGCAGGAGTATCAGTAGGAGTATCAACATTTTTCAAGAGTTAAGAGGAGAGAGTAGGTTCCGTTTCATGAGTCAATGGCATTAAAAGGCGGGGTGTCATTAGAAATAGCAGTCATTTCTAGATTTAAAGCTTTCGTGACTGCAAGGATCCATATTCTGGTTCTATTCGGTAAAGTCACGTTAGTAAAAAATAAAACAACAAAAATCACGACGTTTCGGCCACAACACAAGCGGCCTTCATCAGGTGAAGGGACCAGGCTGTCTCGAGGACAGCGCTGGAGTGAAACACAGCCACGCTCAGACCGCGACCTTTAAGCTGTGTGCAAGGGAACAAGGTGCCTTGACAAAGGAATTAGCATAAAAATTAGCATTTGATTGGCCGACTTAGCATGATGAACGGTGTAGAGGTGGTTTACATGTGGGTGCACATTCCGGTTGGCGTGGGGGGGGAGGGGGAGTTTACCTATTGATGGTGTGAAAAAGGAATTTTTAAGAGCTGCGAAAGTTTGGGGTACCACTACTTGAAAAATATACTGTACCATTGAAAATTAGTTTAATGTTTGGTTCGATTTACAACATCTTTCCAATGGTTGCTTAATTTGAAACCATCTTCTCGGTTGAAATTGTGTCTGTGTTTGTAGATCTGAATTGCCTCGTAAACAAATTTCTGATAAAAACCCGTGGGTTTGCAAAGAACCTTGGTATCGGAGAAAATTATATCGTGATCACCCACAGCGTTGTAACAGTGCTCAGCTACGGCAGAATAATTCGTTCTGCCGTGTTTCAAATCTGATTTGTGCTCGCGAATTCGGTCAGAGACATGTCGCTTTGTCTCCCCGATATAGCAAGCACCGCAGGTAAAACTCAATTTGTAAACCCCGGGGTACTGTAAGTCAGGAATGACATCCTTCACGGATGGGATCAGATCACGAATTTTGTGTACTGTATTGAACCGGACCTGGATCTTGTGTTTGTTTAGAATTTTGGAAATCTTTTTAGTAACGCCTGCTATATATGGTAGTGTGATGGTTTTCACCGGAGTATCAAGTGGTTGTTTCTGTATCGAGGGAGAAACAGCTTGGCGGATGGTACGGTCAGAGTATCCATTCCTTTTGAGGGCCAGGTGTACATGTTTTAATTCACGGGTCAGGTGGTGTTGGTCCGAAATGCAATGAGCTCTTAAAAATTCCCTTTTCACACCATCAATAGGTAAACTCCCCCTCCGCGCCAACCGGCATGTGCACCCGCATGTACACCACCTCTACGCCGTTCATCATGCTAAGTCGGCCAATCAAATGCAAATTTTTATGCTAATTCCTTTGTCAAGGCACCTTGTTTCCTCGCACACAGCTTAAAGGTCGCGGTCTGAGCGTGGCTGTGTTTCACTCCAGCGCTGTCCTCGAGACAGCCTGGTCCCTTCACCTGATGAAGGCCACTTGTGTTGTGGCCGAAACGTCGTGATTTTTGTTGTTTTATTTTTTACCTACGTGACTTTACTGAATAGAACCAAAGAGAATAGCAGTCATAGCTAGTCAATATAAAAAAATTAGGAGTAAAAAATGTCCACAAAGGAGGAGACATTATACTGAGAAGAGCAGATAGCCAAGGACCGAGCCACGTGGAACACCATATAATTGGGACTTCTGAACAGAAGGCAGTCCTTGCTTGCAAAAATAGGGCTCACTTTTAGAGGGGAAGCAGAAGCAATGGGGAAGTGTGAGAGATGCCTGCGTAGCCATGCCGATTCAATAGGATGGAGTGGTGTGTGGTATCCAAAGCAGCCCAAAAGTCAAGAACTAGAAGCAGCTTCCATAATTTAAGAGAGGTGGTCATTCACCCTCAATAGGGAAACAGTTTCAACGAAATGGCCTTGGTGGAATCCAGATTGTACCAAGTCATGGAGACCAAGGCAGCTGATGGGTTTGCTGCCATGGCCAAACATATTGGGCATGACACTTGAAAGAGAGCTTCATAGCTCATTATATTCTTCCAGCTCAAATAAAATGCCTGTGTCTGAAGAGGTGAGAGAAAATCACCATGTTTAAGTCATTTGCAAGGAAAGGGAGGTGTAGGATAGGACAGAAATTCAGGAATGTTGGGGTACAGTGTGGATGCAATGTTTTGATACTGACACACATTTCCATTATCCATCCATCCTTTCCTCCAAATTTCTGATCCCTTGTACATACCCTGCTATGGAATGGAATATGAATGTCCTCCTCCTGAGAGGGATGTTGTTATGCAAGAGTGGTGCAGTTTGCGAATATCAAATGACAGTTCATATCAGTTCAAAGCAATTCCTTCGCTTAAACTTGCCAGAGACATGCGAATGGTTACGTGAAGTTTAGCATCACTCACGAGAAGCTGCTCCAGGGATGGCTTTACCCGCAGTCGTGCTCAGATCGACACCCATCACGTTGAGCTGCTGCTCATGCTGTGATATCCACTGACCCAAGAGAGGGATCTCGGATCTCAGTGGCACCAGCACATCTTTAAGGAATCTCATGCACACTTCTTCTCCATTGTTGAGCACCAGGTCAACCAGGTCCCGTGTTCGTGCCATGGGGTTATTCTCGCTTTTGAGGGACGCATATACACTGTCCAGGACTATCCCTGTTTGATAGGAATAGTCAAGCACTTCTGAAGACTTCGCCTGGAGGTATTTCTGCAGATTCACTTTGTTGGTTTTAATGCTCTCACATGCAGAAACTTTTGATGCCATCACGACAAATGCATCGAGTCACCTGAAGAAAATGAAAACAAACCATGTGTCACCTGTAAGCATAGTCGTGTAATTTTAGACAGGTACGGGAAAGAATAATAATTATAAAAATAAAATGTTGCTACTAAAATCTGAGAGGTCTCGGTTAGGTACAATTGTGACTTTAGGTATTTGATTGTGAATACATTGAGTTATTTAAATTGTAATGAAAGCTTAAAAATTGTCATTGGAATATATAGAAATACATACAATTGCATCGAAACACTTTAGGCATCTCAAAACACTCTTCAGTGCAAGCATTTGAACATTCACATGAACACAACACTACGATAAAGAAAAGTAAAATGTAAACCTAATTCAAAACACCACACAGGTTTAGCAGATTAAGCAGCTGCGTGACACCACGTGCTCACTGCCTCGACCATCGTGATGCCACGCAGACGGCAAATTGCGTTGTAATGTGCAATGATCGGGATAGCGTCACCTCTAGTTGAGTGACGATTAGAGGGTGGGAGCCAGGTTTGATCTTGGGTAGTCCCTATGTAGTGGGCACTCCCATGCTCTCAATGTATGGGTAGAGGGTGCTCTGAGGTTGTCTAGCAGTGGTATGACGTCACATACCGCGCTCCCAGCAGCGGCTGGCGGGGCCATTTGTGAGGGGGCCGGGGGAGCCGACGGAGGGAGCTGATGGAGCCAGGAGGCCGACGGGGTGGGGGAGCCGGGGGGGGGGGGGCGACGGAGCCGGGGGGAGGGGGGGGCGACAGCGCGGGCAGAGGGAGCCGACACTGACTTTCTCATACATCATACACTGACTCATTCACACCATGCACTGACTCACTCACACATCATGCACTGACTCACTCACACATCATGCACTGACTCGCTCACACATCATGCACTGACTCGCTCATCATGCGCTTACTCACTCACACATCATACACTCGAACAACCACTGACCCATTCACTCATCATACACAGGTTCACTCATCGTGTGCTGGCTCACTCGCACATCATACACTCACTCTGCCGCTGACTCGCTCACACATCATACACTGACTCACTCATCATGCGCTGGCTCACACATCATGTACTCACTCAACCTAATACTGACTCGATCATCATACGCTGACTCGCACATCATACGTTGACTCGCACATCATACACTCACTCACGCTGCTGCTGACTCACTCACACATCATACACTGGGAGTGTCGTGCTGCCAGCTATGGCTGCAGGTTTTGTCGTACATGTTATGTTTATCGTTTTTTTTATTTTAAAATCACAGTTCCTATGATTACTGCTGTTACATTGTTTTTGTAGCTTTATTTTGGTCTGGTTGTGGTTCAATACTTTTCTGCAATGTAGATTCATATTTTGTTTGTTGCGTTTGCACCCGACTTAAGAGCCGCATGGCTCACAGGGCTATACCTAATAAATTAAACTTGAATACGCTTCACAGAAATGAGTAAACATGACCTTTTGTGGAGGTAGTGTGTTTGTGTGGGGAAGCCAAAACTTAAAGTACACACATGAGGCAACGTCAATGTTACTGTAATGTTCATTATGTTAAATAAATCACTTATACAGGACAGCAGTGGTCCAGGTGTCTGTGCAACCACCTTCCTATGCCTTTGAATCTCCACTTGCACTGTCTCTTAGGAATTCTTCAAAATTAGCGGCACGTTACATCATCATCAGCAGCCATTGTCTCTCTACCGCTGGATGAACGCCTCCCTATATTTGTTTAACGTGAGAAATTGATGAAGAAAATTCTTAATTTAACATTTTTTATTAGTATCAATAATAACGAAGCATCTGGTCAGTGAGTATGCACCACGTGCATTTACAACAGCATGCAGAGCATGAGACTATAACGAGTTTTGTACATCATGTTTGTAAACCCAAGTAATCCATTCTTTAGTATGAGATATTTATACATTTAACTCTTTGTGTATTGAGCTGTGTGTATTGCATTGCTGCAAACTAAATATCTATACTGTACATATACAGGCCGGTCTGACTTAACCAGCGTTCTTTCTACAAGAAGGTGCTATAACAAGCAATATTAATTTATCCCTGGGGTGTCACTATATACGTATGATTTTATGAGTAGTCAAATAGTACGAGGAGATAATGCAATAGGGAGAAGGGGGTGAGGGCGTGGGCTTAGTCGCTTTTTCTCTCATACAGCACACATCTCCACAGGAAATGAAAAAAATAACACCTGGCAAATGGACATACATTGATGTTTACGCCCAAGGCGCAACAACTCTATTGGTTTCACTATCGTGCAGCTCCACGCTACACACAGCAGACGCGTGCTCCCTACAGAGGATAAACTGTCGAGCGTCTTCTACGCCGACAGAACGAGCTTCAACACAAACATCCCCCATATAGCTCCACAGACTGGTGGGTCAAGTGCTGTTAGTGAGCCCCTTTGAAGACCTGCACGCAAAGTGGGGTAGAAATGGCCAGCACCACACCTGGCCACGTTTGTCTCATAGGTTATACTGATTACCCATTGTACCAGGCACTCATTTAATGCAGACACAACCTAGAGGACCCAAAACCAGTGTAGATATCACGTGCTATTGATAACTGTGGCTGAGTTTGTTGTGCAGCATGGCTCGCCACAAACACACATAGGCGATGTACACAAACATACAAGATACAAATGAGAAAAATCTCCCATATCGTTTTTTACATTATTGGGATTAGTTCTGCTAGCGAGCACCTAAGAAGGCCAGTACGACACATGAAGGGGTGGATACATAAACACAATAACAATAAAAGCCATTCGCCACTCAAAATTGGTGACGTCAAAAAAGTGTTTGTGCCAGGCTAAGTGCACATTGAGGTCATGTGGACTGTCGAAGGCTCATGGGCAGTAGGTTACAGGATAGATAAAGGTGTCATGGGTTGAGTGACAGGGATGACTGGCAGATCTACCACCTGTGCTCCCTACTGTTCCACCTTGCTGCATTTTACTCATTCTGCACTCCGCTCGTTGTTGTGAGCATCACTCCTCCGCCCTCCGTTATTGCTGGAGGCGGACATCCTTCACAAAACTCCTCCAGAGACGCTGATCTTGAAACCACTGGTCGAGCTGTTGGCAAGCCCAAACAGCTCCACCATCCTTCTGTTACACTGCAGTCAAACTCTTGCCTATAGCGATAAGCCCCTTATATCTGGACAAACAGAAGCTGTTTGGGTACACAGTGACTGGGCATTTGGGCTACATGACCCAGCCAATGCTGCCTCACCTGCCTTAGTATCTCACTGATGGGCATTTGTCCAGATCATTCAAGGATCTAAGCTGCTCACATAATCTAGTTTGTTAAGCCCACGGTGGATCGTAGACAACTTGAATATGCAAAACCAGTGTGGATGTTCCTTTAAAAGGGATCCAAATTTCTCAAATGTAGAGAAGGGAGGGGATATCTGGCTGAGAAGACCCAGAGCTTTACATGGAGCGACAGGCAATGTAGCATTCACAGTGTGTTACGCAGCTGAGATAATTATGTTCAACCGATTCGGAGCATGACCTCTGCTGCCAAACTGGAGCTAGTCACATGCACCCTTTCCAGGTATGGAAAATTGTTCTGCTCTGTCCAAAACTGCCCCACTGCTCATGGGGAGTGGAGGGATGGGAGAATACGATGACAGAATACCCAGGCAGGTGCTTTGTTTTATGTGGGGATGAACGTAAACCCCATTTCTTAGTAGTACTCTCGAAGTTCAACAAAAGCTTCTCCAGCTCATACTGGATATAATTCTTATGGTGGGGATGGTTGTAATGTGGAGGTGGGCAGTGGTAATGCACGCTCCTGTCTAATGAGGAACCAACAGTTTAGGACAATTTCAAGATTATGTAAACAACGCCGCCAAGACCAGCCCAACAACCTGTTGCAATATTGGAAATGAATGGATTAGTGATTAAACGTGGTGTTTAATTGAAAAACGAACGTAAAAACTGCTACAAGGGCCTAAGAAGGCAATGCAAAACTCAGATCTGGCATGAACAGAGGGGGCCTGATGGAAAAACTGCAGCAGTTGAATAATAACTCTCAGTCAAATAAAGGATGACTTTGCAAACTTCAGTCAGCTCAGGGGAGCCTACTTTAATATTTCCTGCGCAATTACAAATGCCAGTGGCAAGCTCCTCAGCAGTTGAAGGCGGAAACTAGCATGCTAGAAGTAATTATGCTCCCAAATGCAGAATCGCTCTTCGTCATATCCCTTTGAAGAGCTCATGCAAGCCACAGCAACCAAAGACCCTACACCTTCTGCATTGAGCCATTTGAGTATAAAGTGAGAGGTACCCTAAGAAAAATGAAAGAAATCACTAGTATCCAACACTTGCAATATCAGAGCAGAAATGCTGACACCCAGAGGCTCAACTATCATCACATGGGTGAGTAAGATCTTTTAACACACGTGGAGGGCAGGCTTGAAACCAGCTTTCAATGATGCAGCCTTTTTGGTTGGACTGCAGGCAGTCTTACTCGTGCCGTGTCAGTCATAGAAGTTGTTGGACCATACTTATATTTGCCTCAAGCAAGTCTTGACGAACAAAGTGGGGTATAATCTGCTGAGTAGTGTAATGGAGGCTGTGAAATGAGAAATAATCAATTAGAGTGCCTTTAAAAAGAGCCTCTGTCAAGGTGATGTGCACATCAGTGAGATACAATCATCATTGGGAACAAGGAGGTGTACATTCAGCCTACATTTCTAAAGAGAGAACATAAAGTGATGATCACAGGAGAAATCTGTGGATGGTAAGTGACAGGCCCAAATAATTGCATCAAAAGAAAAGGGAATGAGTGACCTCCGAATGAGTAAAGGTTGATTAGAAGTTCCAACAGGAAGCCTTGGTTGCTGGGCGGAGAATGAGTGAAGGGGAGTAAAGCGAGATGGTAGGGACGATATAGGAGAACATTGGGAGGGGAATAAGATGATGGGAGAGGCAAGCAGGAGCGTGTCCATGGTGGAACTTGAAGACAGCAAAGGGGATATTGTGCTTGATGCAGAAATTAATCGAATACCAGTGGAGGGATCAAACACGATCACAGCTTTACCAATTAAAAACCAGGCAACAGAAACAAACATGAGTACAGTATTACCAAAGACAAGACTGTCACACTATATAAAGTCCCACTAATTTCATAGATCGTTATTAAACAAAGGTGTCGCTTTAATCGACATTGTGAACTCGGGATGTTACGGGACAATGAGTCCCATAGGCAACGCCACGGGCTGAAGGGCACAGTGAGGGCTATCACTCCCTCGGCTGACTGTGCGCGAGTAACAGACTTCAGCCTCTATTGACGATCTCTGTGAACAGGGAGGTGGAAGCCAATAGAGTTCATGTCAACAACAAAAACCGTGACCTTTAAAGAGACAATGCTCCTGTTAAAGTACGATTGACAGTACATTACCATTTTTACATGCTTCAGAGTACTATACCCATTTTAGAAGCAGCGTTGCTTTGTAGATTGATTTTGTTACTGATGGAGATAGTAAAAAAAGCATGTGGCAAGATGAGACGTTCATTCGAATCCGTGTTCTCAATGTCCTAGCCCCTTGGCATAGCCCCTAGGCTCAAGCACAAGACACTGATACTATTTTACTCAACACCCACCTCTATAACCCCCCTAATCGCTCCCCCTCAATCCCGCTATCTCCCCCTCCCCCCATCGCGATGTTATTTATCTTCCAAAAAAACTTCTTCGATAACACCGCTTTGAAATGAAATGTTTATAGTAAGAGACGATTCAGGCAATGGCCCTTTTGTCACAGCACTTCAGTCTCCTCGACTTGTGACATCGGCACCACCCATGAGGAGGCCGCATTTGTTGCACTCCAAGATGGCTTGGTGAACGCCCCTCCCCTCCACTACCCCGACTTTTCCTTGCCGTTTGTCCTTGATACAGATGCTAGTAACACTGGCATTGGAGCTGTTCTGTCTCTAGTTGTCAATGGCATCGAGAGTGTTATCGCATAAGGAAGCAGAGTGCTGTCTCCGGCTGAACAGCGGTACTGTGTCACACGCTGATAACTGTTAGCTATCGTGTTTTTCTTGCAACAGTATCTTCCATATTTGTATGGGAGAGACTTTGAGGTGCGCTCGGACCACGCGGCGCTGCAGTACGCGCTGCAGGTTGACCAGCCATCTGGCGAACTTTCACGCTGGTTGGAGGTCCTCCGTGACTACTCTTTTCAGGTTACCTATCGCAAAGGCTCCCATCACACGAACGCGGACGCCCTCTCGCGATTACCCACGAACGAGAGTTGCGCAAGTTTTTCGGGCTCCGGTCGCTGTAAGCCGCGCAACGAACACTCGCCCCCTACCCTTACGGCATCGGCCGAGGTTGTAACATCTGAGGGAGCTGGGGATCCAGTGGCGCGTGATGCTGTCATTGGATTGGACCACGAAGAATGGGGGCGCCTCCAGGTTGAGGACGCTTCCCTGCTTAAATTGCGATGCGGAGTCAGAGAGACTGATGGGGGCGAGGATCGATGGGGTGTCGCCTCTTTCATTCTCAGAGGTGGATTGCTCATGCATTGGGACGGAGAGATGCGATGTTCCAACATTGTTGTGCCCACCGCCCTGCGGGGTAAGGTCATTTGGGCGGTGCACGAGCGTCTGTTGCACTTGGGTGTGCATAAACTAGCATTGGCCACACGTAAGTCGGATTTCTTCTGGCCTGGCATGGCTGAGGATGCTGCTAATTTGTTGAAGGGGTGTGTGCAGTACACGCGGTAGAAGCCGCTCGTGGGAATAAATATTTTCTGGTGGGAGTCGAGTATTTCTCATGATGGCCTGTGGCCTGGCCGCTTCCCAAACAGTTGGCGGCAAAGATCACTGAGGCATTCCTCAATGGCTATGTAATTGTAGTGGCATGGTTGAACATGATCGCTACTAATCATAGCCGGCAGTACTAGCTTGTGTCAGTAGGGAGCAGAGGGGAGGCTGAACCTGCTGGATTAATGATGACGGGCCGTTGGCCAAGGCAATCCCTGGGGGAGCATCGTGACCAACGGTCGGGACCCCAGATCCCGGGAAGGGGGCTGGGGAGATGATGTCATTCTCCAGACCCTCGGAGACGGTCCTAGAAGGAAGGCGTGGCCAGGGGCGGAGTGAGCCAGGAGCCTATATATAAGTCAGGTCCCTGAGCGGTCCCAGCAGTTGTTCTCCGGCCAAAGACTGAAGAGCATCCTGGAGCCCTGAAGAGTAGAGCCCAATGGGCAGAGCCGAACCCCTGGCTAGGGTCGGCTCGAGCTTGTACCAGTGAAAGCTCCAGCTGATAACCAGTGAAGACTCAAGCGAAGACTCAAGCCCCAGCAGTATAGATGTCGTGATAGCCAGTGAGAGGCAAGCTAGTCTGGAGGGACTACCTCCATAGAGTATCGGGTGAAAGGGGCCATTACCCCATTGTGTAATAACCTGTTAATGTTATAATAAATGTGTTGCCTCAGAGTAAGCTTCCTCCAGTTTATTACCCACTACATAATGGACAAGAGTGCTCCCGAACGTCTTCTGAACAATCAGGGCAAAACATTTTCTTCAAAATTATTGCAAGAGGTGTGCGTTAGTTGTGACCCAAGAAAGTACGCATGTCACCGCACAATCCGCAGATGGATGGTATGGTTGAGGTGGCTGCACAGAACTCTGACCTCCATGTTGAGTCATCAGGTCAGCGAGAACACGACCCCCTGATTCATGTTCAGTTACAAGCCGCACCCAACAAGGCTAAATCTTAAATCTCTGACTCCGTGTGCTGTACCCTTCAAAAGCTTTCAGAAGTGCGGGAGACTTCCAGGGTAAATTCTGATTCGTGCCGATTGGCCAATGAATGGCTGAGGGGCTTCCGTACTTCAAAAACATGAATGGGCACCTGGGGACAGAGCTTGGTTGCACTGTCCACAGGTACCGGTGGGTACATCGCCCAAATTGCTCAAACCCTGGAGAGGGCTGGTTGATGTGATTCGGGTCATTCGACCGCAGTGTGTCCAGATCCGCTTGGGGCGGCGGAGTTGATTTGTACACTCCTCTTGCCCTAAGCCCTTTATTGCTCCCTGTGAGTTTGTTCCATCTCCACACTGTGGGCGCCGAGGGACAGATGTGTCCGGCGAGCTGGCATGTGTGCACGTTGAGGTTGGTCCTCAGCGGAGTCGTGTGCTTCCTCCCTCAGGTGCCGCGCGCCTGATGTCCCCCGAGCCGCCGCCTGCGCTGTCTTCACTTGATTCGAGAGAGGAGAACCCGTCGACCCGGCCTACTGCTCTTCGTGAGGAGCCGGATTCGACTGGACAGTTGCATATTCCCCCTGGGACCTCCAGGGAGAGTGAGCCCACCTCCACTGGAGGCCCAGCCACGAGGACTCGCTCAAAAACTCTTCGGATTTTGTGACACCCATGCACACACACTCCCACACCATCAGTTGCTTGTCACACTCAGTAGGCCATATCGGTTATTGGCTGAACCTAGCCTTTGTTGTGCTTATGGGTATTGTTACACGGTGAGGATGGGAGTTGTTGGTGATGGAAGGGATTCCGTGCATTCGCGTTTTATATTTTCTCGTGTTGTTCTGTACATTTGCAGCTAGTGTATATATTGTATAGGTGGGCTTGGTTATTTATATGCTATTTGTTATTGTTATTGAGGCACACATAGCGTTTAGTCACTTTTACTCGCTTTTTTCACCTTATTCACTTAAGCAACCATTGGAAAGATGTTCTAAATCATACCAAACATTAAACTAATTTTCAATGGTATTTATCCAAATAGTGATATACCAAACTTTCATAGAAGCTTATTTCACTTCACACCTACATTTGTAAACTCCCCCCCCGCCCCGTGCCGGTCCTCTACGTTCCAATTCACACCCCCTCCCCCCCTCCGTGCCGGTCCTCTTGTGCGTTACGGTCATTTTATGCTAATTCCTTTGTCAAAGCATTTTGTTTCCTCCCACACAGCTTAAAAGGACGCGACCTGGGATGGACTGTCTTCACTCCAACGCTGTCCTCATGACAGTACGGTCCCCTTCACCTGATGAAGGCCACTTGTGTTGTGGAAGAAACGTCATGATTTTTGTTGTTTTATTTTTTACCTACGTGACTTTACCGAATAGAACCAAAGAGTATGGATCCTTGCAGTCACGAAAGCTTCAAATCTAGAACTTATTCACTTGGTTAGTTTTAAGGGGGAGTTGACAGCCAGGACGGCTGAATGCTACGAATGGGGGGGGTGTAATGTAGTGACATCGGGAATGCCACTGTGTAGTGCCGGCCTGAAGAGGCACGGCGTGCGATGTAATTACATCACCGACACCCCATATATGTGGGTGTAGTACCAGCCCTAGTGGGGCTTGGTGAGCGCTGAGTCATGGCGCTGAGTGGCACCACGTGTGGCGTGCAGTGCTGTTCTCTATAGGAGGGGTGTGAAAGTGTCAACCATGAATGAGGTTAATGTGGGCCATTGCACTCTGGTTGACCCTGGAAGGTACATGACGGGTAAAGTCTACACAGGGGCCCCAAGTTGGGGCTAGTGGGTAGTCACGTATCAGGGCGAGATCTTGCAATAGGAATCGAGAAGGTAGTCGTGGCCAAGAGCAGAGCCGGCCACGACTGGTGAGCATATAAACCGGGTCCCCAGAGGGACCGGGGTTCAGCTTTGCTGTTGTCTTCTGAAAGATCTACATTCAACGTCCGTGAAGAGTCACCAACACATGGGCAGGACTCAAGCTGGAGTCCTGCTCATTGTAGCTATCCCAGAGTGTTAGCGCAGATAGCCTGGTGGTCCACCACCATAGGTTGTTATCTGGTAAAAGGGAAGTTACCCCTTCGTGTTGGTATAAATAAATTTGTTGCCTCCAAAGAGTATGTCTGCGACTCAATTGAACCGACTACACAATGGTGCAAAGGTCAGTAAAGTGACCGAGGCCACCAGGGGCTGTACCAGTATACCACATCAGATTAACAAGGGGCTCAGTGGTGGCAACAAGTTATCCCCTTCGCCTGGAATGCAGGAGGTCGTGGGTTCGATTCCAACCCCGACGCCTGGATATTTGGAGTTTGCATATTCTCCCCGTGGTGGCGTGGGTTTTTCTCTGGATCCTCGAGTTTTTTTCCCTCCACATTTAGAAATATGCGTTTACAGTATTTGGCTGCTACAAATTTCCACGTGATAAGCCACTTCGTTGAGCTACGATTTGTGGCCAGGTTGCTTTTGAAAAACAGCTATATAGCTCAGTGGACCTTACTTGGTACAATAAAATAAAAATCTGCCGATTCCTGGAGTTATACTATAGGAAGGCCTGGGTACCCAAGGGACCAGGTTACAGCATCTGTCAGTTCAATGAAAAATCTAATAGCTTAGTGAACTTTGCCTGGTTCATAAAATATTTTGTTAGTGTTTAACCTCACGTGACAAACAATAAATCCAACAAACACACCCAGTGCTGAAATGCACTGAAAAACAGTAAATGTACCAGAATGAAGCAGTACACATCTTGTCAAGTTGTATTTATGCAACAAAGAAAACTAAAGAAAAATAACCAAATCCACATTAGATGTGGATGTGATCATAAAGTAAAGCACTTCTGGATAATGGGCACCCTATGCCCTGTCGGTCGTGTTGATTTTTTACCATATTTCACCATGCTGACTAGTGCGGGTTGGTGAAGCGAGGGGGGCAGAACTGATTCATTTGTCACTCGCCTCTGGATTTAGTCCATGGGTGTGTAGTGATGTGCGCTAAACACTGTGCAATTGGACGACCCCACATGCCCTGGGCACCCTTTCGCATGAGATATTCAAACTCAATCTATTTTGCAGGTGAAATATTTCTGAAATAAAAATGCAATGAAGGAAAACAGAGAAACTGCCATGACACGGTGCACAGGTGTGAATTAATATATTATAATAATCAGTCACACGACTGACCATACAAGGCAAGCACACCATGGTGGTGTTTCCCAGCGCCTATCTCGTGACTCGGTATGGGAATCGCTGCGGCGGTGTCCGCTTGTGCAGCTCCATGCGACCCACAGCAGACGCGCGCTCCCTACAGAGGATCCACGGTCGTGCGTCGTCTACACCTACAGCACGAGCTCCAACACAAACATCCCCCATGGAGCTCCACAGACTAGTGGGGCAAGTGCTGTTATTGAGCTCCTATGAAGGCTGGCATAGTACACGAAATGGTAAGTGGTCAGAACCACGCCGGACCGCCTTTGTCTCCCCAATGTGTGATGTTTACACACCGCCCCAGATACTAATTTGCGTTACACACACATTTACCTCCCTACCCCCCACCGCACACACACTCACACACTACACCGTTTTCCACACACACACATTTAAGCACCAATCAAAAATCCCCCGTGTATCCTACACAGGTGATTTATATTCTGGACCACACCACCCACCGTCCCCCATGCACCACGAACTCCCCACACTCACCCACGCTGTGAAGTGTCGAGTCGCCCCGCGTCTCTCGCCCCTGACGCGGCCCAGTTCCCCGTGTAGCCTCCTCTCCCGTGCTCTCAGCCTCTGGCCCTGACGCAGCAGAAAGGAGAGGGGTGGAGGGGTGACGGGAGGAGTGAAAGGAGCGTTGAGGGGAGGGTTGGGGGGAGGATCGGTGGGAGGGGTGGGGTGGGTGGGGTGGGGTGGGTGGGGTGGGGTGGGTGGGTGAGGTGGGGATGGGTGGGGATGGGTGGGGATGGGTGGGGATGGGTGGGTGGGGTGGGGATGGGTGGGTGGGGTGGGTGGGGTGGGTGGGGTGCCCCTTGCTTTCTTCCGCCCCTCCCCCCACCTCTACTACTTATTTTAAGCCTCTGTCTGTTCATCCCTCCGGCCCCTTTTTTCTTGCTTCTCTGTCCGTCTTTCCTCTTCTTACCTCTTGTGTCCCTGTATATGTATTTCTGCTATCTTATACCTCGTATTTGTTCACTCTGTCTATGCTGGTATGTTCAACCCAGAGGATGAACACGAAATTTAGCACTCTTCTGAAATTCGTGGTCTGCCAGGCAGGTGTCTAACTGTGTCGTTGGCCGACTGGTTTTGCATCACGTAAATTTTTCTTAGGTTTTTTGAATTCTCGTCTCTCATCTTCTTGTTGTATTTACCTCCGTGCAGTTTAACGCTCTCTATGTGTTGCGCTGATGTCACCCTATGTGCTATTTGTTTTTACACCTGATGAAGATCGCTTGTGTTGCGGTCAAAACGTCGTGATTGATTTATTTTAATATAATTTTATGGTATTTCTACATACGTGACTTTACCGAAAAAACCAATGAGTTAATCAATGGTTCTCTGTGTGAGTGAGTCTATGTGTCTCCATGTGAGTGAGCCTATGGCTCTGTGTCAGTGAGACTTTGGCTCTCTGTGTGAGTGTACTCTGTGAGTGAGTCTATGGCTCTCTGTGGGAGTAAGTGGGTCTCTAAGGCCACAACCATCTTGCCCCCTGTCCAGTGCGTCCACCTGGTTGAGCTGCAGGAGTCTATTGTCCACCGCTCCAGACCGCACAGATATCCGACGTCCACCTCCAGCACAGACACCAGCAGATTCTTAAACCTGGTTGTGGAAGTAAGGACACGAGAGGGGTAATAGTCAACCACCATTACCACCATCAATACCACCATTACAACCACCAAAATCACCGCTATCGTTAACACCACCATCAATATCACCACCTCCACCACAACGATCACTATCAAAATCACAATACTCTTTGGTTCTTTAGGTAAAGTCACGTAGTTAGAAAAAAATAATAGATCACGACGTTTCGATCGCAACACAAGCAACCATCATCAGGTGAAAAAATATAGCGAGAAAGCTGCTGAAACACAAAGTTATATTGGCTTGAGATAAGCTCAGCCCAAGGGTAAGTGGGCGGGGCTAGAGGTAGAATTTGCATGTAAATACAACACCACATCGTGGAAAAGGAAAGAGAGACACAGACACCGAGAGACATCCACACACAGAGAGAGGCACACACAAAGAGACACACGAGAGACGCATATAGAGAAAAACACACCGGCAGAGAGAGACACCCACACAGACAGATGCAGAGAGAGATAGACACAGAGGGAATTACATAATTGCCCATGAATTACTATGGTGTGACAATGCCAATTACCAATGTCAAAGGGAACATCAATGAATGGTAAATGTGGGGTAATATCCCCAGAAGAGCATGTAGACTACATTAAAAAATAAAATAATCAATCAATATAATATCACATATGGGTTCAGTTTAAAGTTTACTTATGACAAATAATACTGAAATAATTGTGCTCCATAGATTATCTTAATGGTCAAGTTACATAACCATCACGGAATCACTTAAGCTGACCATTTAAAAAGACATTAATTGCAAGATGTTGAGCAAAGGAAATTGTTTGGAAGTTCATCTCACACTAAGTACATGTTACTATAAATCTAAATCTGCATAGTTCTCGATCAGCAAAGTCGCAAACATGTTTTACCACAAGCAAGGAGTTCGGTGTAAAGCTGTTAAGCAAATTAACCACTGCACACGGTTGTAAAGCTCTCTGCCTCAAAGACAGCACTCTACCAAGTGTCGCGACGCAGCTGCGGATGCCGCATGACAATAGGCGGAGTGAGTGAATCTAAGTAGACACTGACCCTGTCAAAGGGGATCCCATGTCTAGAGTATTTGTGGCTGGTGCTACACATTTCTAACGTGATTAGCCATTTAGCTGATCTATCATTTGTGGAAAGGTCGCTTCTGGAAAACAGCCACATAGCTCAGTGGGTCTCACCTGGTAAAATAAAAATAGTTTATAGAGTTCGTTCTGCCTCAACGCGTGTTTTCATAACGCCATTTGGATATGGCACGATGGATGTAATAGGGAACACGTTTTATAACGCAGATGCTAAATGGATATAACGCGATTGAGTCAACAGAACCACGTCGCGCGAGTAGGAATGTGCGGTTGTACGGCTGCCTGGGCACAGCGTCACACGAGGCATTGGGATGCTGCTGGATGCTTCCTGATGCTCCCCACGCGCCTCAGTCTTTGTTCAGCCGACACACGCATCTCACGCTGTTATCACGGACTGTGCTTTACCCTGTATTAGTCATTGTAACGAGGGAGTTTACACAACGCGGTGTTATTCAGCAACGCAACTGCCGCGTTATAGAACACTGCAGTAAATATTGTCGCGGTGTGGAAGGAGCAATGAACGTCATCTTGTGGCATGGAAAGGCATCGCAGCCCTAGCGAGCAGCCAGAGACAAAGCCTGCACGCACGGCAAAGTTGTGATTGACCCGGGGACTATTAGCAAGTGACACGTATGGACTAATGGTTACTCTAAATGACGATGTTGACGATGGTTATAACGTGCTACAAATATGCAAAACGCACATCGCATTAGCTCTGACAAATAGCGGACTTTTTTAAAGTTATCGTTTACAATGGTTAATTTGTATATCATGCCAAGTGAGTAATTTGCGTGTGGACCCTGACAGCGGCACTCAATGTCCAACTCTTGCGAATGCTCTCAGGGGATCTTTACCGTGCGCTGCGTTCACTCACTCAGCCCCAATCTCCCTGTCGTGAACTCACCACTCACCCACTCACTCACCTCACCCTTCAACTCACTCACCCTCCTCACCTATTAATTCTCCTCATTAACTCACTCACCCTGCAATCCCCCCCCCCCTCCATCACCCGGCACTCACCGCCTGTCCGTGACCACCACTCCCGTGCCTACAACCACAAACACCACCACCACCTCTCCCGTGCCTACAACCACAAACACCACCACCACCTCTCCCGTGCCTACAACCACAAACACCACCACCACCTCTCCCGTGCCTACAACCACAAACACCACCACCACCTCTCCCGTGCCTACAACCACAAACACCACCACCACCTCTCCCGTGCCTACAACCACAAACACCACCACCACCTCTCCCGTGCCTACAACCACAAACACCACCACCACCTCTCCCGTGCCTACAACCACAAACACCACCACCACCTCCTGCTGCTGCTGCTGTCGCGGTCTCCGCGTGGCGCCGCGGGCCCAGGGGGAGGCCTCGCGGCCCAAGAGCGGCGCCACGGCTCCCCCCCTCCTGCTCCTGGCCCCTCCCCCTCGTCCCTCCTGGCCCCTCCCCCTCGTCCCTCCTGGCCCCTCCCCCTCGTTCCAACTGGCCCCTCCCCCTCGTCCCTGCTGGCCCCTCCCCCTAGTCCCTCCTCCTCCCGCTCGCGACGTAGAGTGATCTCGCCCCCCCACCGCCCATCGCGTCGCCTCTCGCGTGATTGGCTCGCTTCGCGTCACGTGGGGAAGGCGGAAGAGGAGTATGGGGGAGGAGCTGCGCTGTTAGGGGCGGGGCCGTGGAGTCACGTGGTTGGCAATGATTGACAATAAGTGGGCAGGGATGACTGTTACGTCAAAGTGTACGTCACATCCGGTAATTACGTTAATATAAATAACGCTCCTTCGTCACGTGTCTCACACTTGCTTCTGTCCCGCGTGCCGTCAACACTAGCTGAGCATGGCGCTGCTGATCGTTGGCGTTCTGCTCTTGGCCCTGCTTGGGATGGGGATCTTCATTTATCTTCGTTTTACGCTTTCCATCTCAGACTTTCACCGCGAGACCACGACGCTGCAAAGGGAGATGATGGGCCAGCAGAATGTGGAGCTCTGTCAGAAGAACAAGACGCCCCATCTGAAGCTACAGCAGCAGCAGGAGGAGTTGATGGATAACCGAGAGACTCTCCAGAGAGAGAACAGGGGCCTGGTTCAACAGCTTAAAGAGCACCAGTTGGAGCTGGAGTCCACGAGAGTGCCTTGCTGCGAGCGTGCGTCTCTCCGTGCGGATTTTCTCCGAGACTGCAATGCAGCACAGCGGCAAATGTCGCTGCGCTGTAAAAAGGAAGGTCTCCGTAGGTCGCTGCGCATCCACCTGAGGGAGTTGAACTTCCTGAATCCACAGAGAGGGCAGAAGCAGTTTAGGCTGCGCGGGAAGCTGGCGCGTCACGAGGAAAAGTGGCACGGCGAAGAGAAGATGCGCAAAGAGTGCCGGCATCTCAGTAGACAGCTGAAAGAGCTGAAATGCGCCAGGTCTCAAATTTATAAAGATGCCACCACCACCAACGCCACTGCCACCGCCGCTGCCACAGCTGCCACCACCGCCACCAAGCTCAAGAAATGAAGAGATGTATTAATTGGGTCCGAAAATGGCTGAAACGCAAGTCGACCATTTAAAAACATTGGGGCAATTTTGAAAATGACACCGCCCCAATTAAAACATTATTCACAAAGACAAACGTTCCCCGTATAGAATCAAGAGACTATTGGGGCAAGTGCTATTAGCAAGGAGCAGCACCTAAGAAGGCCTCCACAATACAATCACAAACACAAAGGTCCCCCATGTAGCCTCAACACACTGTTGGGGAAAGTTGTACAATATATATTTATCTATGTTTAACTTATTTTGCATCACATGTAGTCAACAATACCAATGGGAGGTGTTGTTAATGAATAGTACAACTTTTGGATTCCATTACAGAGAATCGTTAGTAAGTCGAACAGTTCATAAGTCTGAATAAAATAGTGTACTGTATTTAAATTCACATACTGGAAGTGTTGTAAAATGTATTACGGTTTAACAAAAAATTGGAAGCATTGTTAAAGTCATAACACGGAATATTATACATTTGCAAATAATACTGTAATAAATACTGTATGGTAAACAAAAAATTAAGTTACGTAAATAGAAAAAAATATGTTTTTTTGTCACTTACCTTGAGTCTGGATGTGGGCCCGTTTGTCGAGAGGGGGCATAATGAGTCCCCATAACGGCACACGGGGGGGTTGGGGGTGAACGCCCGCAAGCACACACACACACAACAGCGGCAGTCATCCCCCGAATAGCCTAACCAGAATATTGGGGCAAGTGCTGTTAGTCAGCAGCGCCTATGAAGGCTGGAATGTCGCACGAGGGGGTGCGTGGACAGCACCACGCCCGGCTGCCTTTGTCTCCCCAGTGGTGATATTTACACACCACACCAGGCACTTATTTGAGGCTGAGTTGATCGACGGAAAGCCCAGCAACCATTAATATAATCGTTAAAGGTGTTGGTCGTGAGTGGGAATCGAACTGGGATCGGTGGGATGGTAGACAGTGTTCACCATTGCACTATCTCTCTCCACACACACACTCACAGGGGTATATGCGTCCGTGCACACACGCACAACAAAAAGACAATAATCGCCGTTTGCCCCTAAGTGGCAGTAACATCACCACAGCGCTTGTGCGGTGCTTGGTGCATTTTGAGGTCACTTGAAGTGTCGAAGGCTTGCTGGCAGGAAGTCATGAATAGACACAGGTACCATGGGTTGACTTAAGGTGATGACGGGCAGATGCCAAAGCCGTGCTCCCCACTGTGCCAACTTTCAGTGTTTCAGTCGTATAACGCTCTGCTCATTGTTATGAGTGTCGCTCCGCTGCACTACGCTATTGCTGGAGGGCAACTGCCTCCACCTCCCCAGTAGAGTCTTTGATGAACCTCCTCCACATAGGCCTATCGCGACACTGCTGCTACCAGTCATCAGCAAGTTCAATCAGCTCCACATCCTTCTGTACCACATCAGTCCATCTCTTCTTGAGCCCATGCCGCGCCTGTTTAGCATGATCTATCTGCCCAAATTGAAGCTGCTTGGGGATGCGGTGACAGTGCATATAGACTTCATGACCCAGCCAATGGAGCCTGACTTGTCGGAAGGGCCCGCTGATGAGCCTTTGTCCAGATATTTCAGGATATTTTGGCCTCCTCACACAGTCCAGTCTGGTTAAACCCTGGATAGATCGTAGGCAGGCTAGACCGAATGTTTCAAACCATTGCAGATAATCCTATAGAGAGAAATAAGGGAAGGCATAACTGTGGTCCAGAAGACATGAAGGTTTGTATGGAGTAACAGATCAGGTAGCTTCCATACAATGTTACGCAGCTGATGAAAATATAATGCCGCTCGAATGAATCGAAGTGAGACCTCGGCTCCCAAAACAGAGTTGGTCATCAGCACACTGCCCAAGTATGGAAATATCTCCACTGTCTCCACAACTCCCTCAAAATACATGGGGAATTGAGGGAGGGGAACATTTTGATGATGTAAATACCCAGGGAGGTGATTTGTTTTGGTGGGGCTTATGGTAACGGCCCATATTTTAGTAGCATGTTCCGTGTTTAGATGGAGTGTCTCCAACTCCTCCTTAGAGTGGGCAGTAATCACCAGATCATCCGCATTCATAATATGGTTTAACAATAGAGAGCCATACCATGACCGGACTCGTGCATCGATCAGCCTCCCATTATATCTATACCAGATATAAATTCTCCTGGTACATCCATGGAAATCGTCTCATTACTAAGTAGTCAAAGAAATATGTTAAGTCGTGTTGGGGCCAGAGGACATCCATGTCGCACATTACTCACATATTCTATCATCCCTTAACTCCATTATATCGATTTCCCATGAGACACAGCAGTTGTTTTTCTATTGTTTATATATGCTTTTCATTACAGTAACTCTGTGTTTTTATTTAGCTTTTGTTATTTTGGTGATCCAGGTCTCTCTTGCAAATGAGAATCATCCTAGTCTCTTTAGTTTTCGCCTGTTTTAACTAAATAAATTACTACTTACTCACTCCATTATGAACTCACCCACTTCCCTTACTTTATGACTCACATAAATACGTCCTCTCCTTCCTCACGAGTCATATATTGACCTGATAACCCAGGCAATCACCTGATCATTCACTGTGCCAACATCACTCATGCACTATTTCACAATCTCACCAATGACCTACTCATCCCATCACTCACTACCTTACTCACCATCCGCTTTCCTCATTGACCCACTGGTAAAATGGAAATATGCAGTCTAACACTCACGTGTTTAAAGAAGCTCCTTCGCAGGTTAGATTTTCTAGATGATTTATTTGACGATAACGTATTTACAACGCAAAAGTACGACTCACATGAACCTTCCCTCGTACAGTACCCTGCACCTGTTTCCACCCATCAACACTGACACCACTATAACCTTTGCCATCTAAGAGAAAGGAAGTAGAAGACAGTTGAGTCTGCTGGAAGAATGTACCAGGGAAAACTGCTGGAAGCTGCCAGGGCGAGGCTGAGTAGGTAGAAAAGGGGGAGCGAGGCCCACAATTGGGGCGCTAGCTCGGAGAATGAAGGACGACTGCAGGTGGCTGACATCGGGGCTGACTGTTGGATATCTACATGGTGGAAACCATTAAGAAAGACTGTTCGAGATGAATGTAGTGGAAAACACTGGGGCTGCAGATAGCCATACCCTTGTGAAGCGTGTGAGTTGCACTCTCTTCTCAAAAATGGAACCTGCAAAGAAGCTTCTGGTTGCAGTGGTGGGATACAGTCTACAAGTTCAAGAAGGAAGACCCGCCGAAGAGCTCCTGCAGAGGACGAGTCATCAACCCTAAGCGCTCCGGGTTTTTGAGACTCGGCAAATGGCGGGAGTGAGAGCCGGACCCCGTTGGCAGTTCCCGATGGAAGTGGATGCTCCACCAAAGACCCAAGAACCAGCATCGCCGAACAAAGAAAATTGGCGGCAGCTGTTGGACAGGTTGGACCACCTTACCTCAGTGGTGGATCGACTGATAATTTCGATGATGAAGAAAAGAGAAAAGGAAGGAACAGGTAGTGCACGGCTTAAGCCAGATCCATCTCCACCATGGACCGCAATGGCGAGGAGAAAGCGCCATAGGGCAGCAGCCATCGCTTCCCCCCGTCGAGCAGCAGGCGGGAACCAATCAAATGACTCAACCAAAACTAGAAGCTGTTCAACAGACCTTAACCACCATGCAGAAAAATACGGGAGGCGATTGGATTGCATTCATCAAAAGATTTGAAGCAGCTGTCAGAGTCAGCCGATTGATTGACGACTAAGTGCTACGATTGCTGCCTACGGTGTTGGATGACAGAGCACTATTGGCCTTCTTTATGATCCCGGAAAATCAACCTGCCACAACCCAACACGGTTGTCAAGGGATGGCCGATGTTTTCTGTCCTGCGTCCAGCACAAGGCAGCAATGTTCGGCCTGGAGAAGAGGAGAGAGCGAGCCACTGATGGCTTATAGAAGTACCTTGCAAGCGGTTGCAGATGTGGCATTTTCAACGATGGACATGACGACCTGAAACGTGCTAGTGGTGGAGCGGCTACAAACTCTTCTCTATCAAAGTGGCATTACATTGCCGATTGTGCCAGAGAGGGAGCAAACTTCAATGTAGTTTGCTAAATGCCTCTGGGCACACACAGATCCCAGGGCACCATGTGAAGTAGCAGCCCATGTGACAAGGGTGATGGAGAATGGAGGAGCAGGAGGACCAACGGAGCCAACAGGGACAGCAACAACAGGGACCGCCGCAATACCCAGCATGGAGGGTGATCTGCAGGCGACCTTGGAAGAGATGGCTGTTGCCATCTAGGGGTTCAACGATTCAAGGTGTCAACTACAGCATCAGCGACCATGGCACAACCACGGAGGAATCCAGGACCATGCGGTGATATACTGCTACCACTGCGGGAGGCCGGGCCACATCGCGAGAGGTTGCCGAGGGGAAGTCATCCCGAGACAACCAAGAAACACCCAGGCGTGTCGCCTGTACACCCAGCCAGATCACACGTGCACCTCATTTCCAAAACCCTCATCACCAACATCACTAGCACACCACTCGATCACATCGACCTGGAGTGAAACAACAGGGAAAATTGGGCCAACATCTCGGGCTAAGTGGAAAAAGTTAGTGAGATCGGTCGTAGCAGCAGCGACAGGAGCAGCATGGTGTAAACCGACCCTCCCTGACTCGCCGAGACAGGTGATGTCAATAAACAGCAACGATAGAAAATGATGTATCACCCGCAGATCATGATCTTGGGCTGATAAGGACCGAATGAATCCGATTGCAAAAATAGGATGAAATTCTAGTCATTGGCTGCACAGGCAGCTGAATGTGCTCAAACTGGTCAAAAGGGGGAGCCATTCATCCCATGGCGAGGACTCCTGATGAGGTCGGACATGAAGATGCAGCGTTGTTGCCTTTTGGTGCAAAAACCCTTGCAAAAACAGTTGCTACTAGAAGTGCACGCCAAACAACAAATGCACTTGGGCCACCGAAACACATTGCTCACACTGCAGGCTCGATATTTTTGGCCAGTGATGTCAAAAGATGTACGCGAGCGGGTAATCATTGTCAGGAGTGTGCAAAAAGGAAACCTGCTCCCCATCCTATACAGCCTCCACTGCAGTCGATCGCAGTGGTGAGGGTAAACGAACTAGTAACGTTGGATATCCTGGGTGCATTTCCTAAAACAGCAAGGATAAAAAATATTTGCTCGAGGGGATAGAGTATTGCACACACTGGCTCGTTGCATGGCCAATACATGACCAAACGGCTGCAATAATAGCAGAAGCCTTTCTCCATGGCTATGTATTGGACAAGGGCCCCACTGAGAAACGTCTAACAGGCCAGGGTCAGAATTTTTCTACTAATCTGTTGCGAGAGGTTTGTAATATCGTGGGTACTAAGAAAATTCGAACGCCACCGTACCACCTGCAGTGTGATGGACAAGTAGATAGGCTTAACCGCACGCTGTCCGCAATGTTGTGCCATGTTGTAAATGGTGATCAGATGGACTGAGACTTGCACATCCCAGGGGTCCTAGGGGCATATTGTAGAGTGCCACATTCATCGGCCGGTCTCTTCCCCTTCTTTTTGATGTATGGGAGAGACCCTGAGCCACCTATTGAGGACCAATTGGTGGCTTTCCCTGCTAAAGTTGTGTCGTCGCCAACCTCCCTCAGACTGCCACTAAAAAAGCTCTGTGAAGCTCGTGAAGCCGCGATAGCAGAGTCAGGCAGATCGCAAATAGCAAACAAACGGTTGCGGAAAAGAACGGAGACGCCTGTACCCTTTGAACAGGTTGATCGGGCCTGGTTACACTGTCCTGAGGTCCGGGTTAGAAAATCCGCCAAACTACACCATCCTTTGCAAAGCCCAGTGGAATTGTTAAAATCCTCTGCCCGCAAAGTGTTCGCATCCAAATGGGACGCCAGAGATGGGTGGTTAATCCGAGTCGGCCTAAACCATATAGAGAACTGACGTCACAAGGGATCGTTCAGGCTCAAAAAGGCCGTGTCCAGGGGCGTCGTGACGAATGCCATGGAGGGGAGCATCCTCCTCACAGAAATACTGCCCCCGCACTCTCCTCTCAGGATCGACCGGAATGAAGATGGCCACGATGAGGGAGGCCGACGGACTAATTTCGAGAGGTGCCGAGAAGGAGTGTCACCGGGTCGAATGTGCTGCTCGACCACACCTACAGTACATATTGATGGCTTGTTGTAAATGTAGGGCTAATGATGTTGCGTATTGTTTGCCTAAGAATGTACACCTTCAATAGGGCAGCCCACGTAAGAGTTTGGTGATGATACTGAATGGTCAAGTTGGGTTGTAATGTCTTCCCCCCCTTGATTCAAGCGGCTATGTTAAGCATTAACCCAGAGGTTAAATGTTTTGTACTCCATGCCCACATCATTGAATCCCGTGTGCGATCCCATTGATGTCCACATAGAGTTCCCTATTACTGGTAGGAACGAAGTTGTAAACTGAGTGTACCAGCCTGCAATAGATGAGTGTACCAGCTTGCAATAGATTAATGCGTCCGTCCGTCCGTCCCCTTTCAATACTTTAACGAAGTGAAATCTCGTGCTATTGGGGTGTAAAAATAAAATTGCGCAAAAGTCCAATGTTCCTACCAGCCCACCCTGCAGGGACCTGTTAAATTAGAGTTTTAGCCGGGACAGATATTTTTATGGGCAGAAGAGGGTGATGTAGGGTACTGTACATGGCAAAAGTTATAGTGGTGTCAGTGGAGATGGGTGGAAACAGGTGCATGGTACCGTACGAGGGAAGGTTCGAGGTACAAGACGGTAAAGTCTGCTAGAATAATCTTAAATTAAAGCTTTCATGAATGCAGGGATTCATACTCTTTGGTGGAGGCGATAGCACAGAGTGGTGTACCTTCTTTATGATTCTGATATTTCCATCCTACCTGCCTATATCAGCTGTTATTTCCAACTCTTTGTGTCTCTCTCTATGCCTCTCTCTTAGATCTCTCATGCTCACATGTCCTTTGGATTGCACTCTCATGCCTTTGGATTCCACCACTCTTCGATATTACTTTAACATGCTAATCTCTCACATTAACATAGCCACTTTGATGCCCTCTACGAGGAGGCCGCTCTCCGTTCTTACATTTACATGCTAATTTCTCACATTAACATCACTGGCCCCGCCCACTTATTTATGGCCCTTTGGCTACACCCATTTCAAACTCTTTTAAACATTCTGCCTCAACAGCAGATCATGCTTTGCCATCTCATGACGGACGCTTGTGTTGCACCCGAAACGTCGTGATTTATTTTATTTTATACCTACGTGACTTTACCGAAAGAACCAAAGAGTATGGAAGATACCAAGTCAGCTTCATCCCAATGGTGGTGTTTAGGCGAAAGTTTATCTATGAGTATATATAGGCTGGCTAACAGGTATGAAGTTACTCCTTTTGTGGTAATATACAACAAAAACAATAATAAATGTATAACCATTGTCATGGGTGAAGTCTTCCCATACTGGATCAGTCATGGAGATTGTTTCACCATACGCCATCATGCTTCTCAACGTGGGTTGATAACGAAAAGGCTCATGGCCAGTTTGTTTGATGTTAACTATAACCGAGAATCAAACTCGTGGCCTGATTCATAGTGCAATGCACAAACCATTGTGCCACCGTTCCACTCGTATGTACAAGTTAACAGGGAAATTAAAAACTATGCCATGTTTTTTGTTTACTGTCAATAAAATGAGAAAATAACATTGCCACGTTGGTCAAGTTTTAGGTATAATGCAGACAAGGGTTTTGGTAGTTGGACGATTTCAGAATGGGTTGAAGGTGACAATCCTAATCAAATGCCATTTTCAAGATCGTGTGCATAGGTCTGTTGTAGACAAAAACAACAGCCTGCTGATAAAGCATGTCCTGCATTCTTACTTGTGTAAAGAAGCTCCTTCGCAGGTTTAATTTTCTAGATTATTTATTCCCGACGATAACATATTTACAAGGTGAGAGTACGACTCATACGTTGCACAAGGCTATGACTATCTGCAGTCCCGGTGGTTTCTAATAGAGTAGATTAATCTCGAACAGTCTTTCTTGATGGTTTCCACCATGTTGATTTCCAACAGTCGGCCCCGATGTCGTCCACCTGCAGTTGTTCTTCAGTCCCCAAGGCATCACCCCATTTGTGGGCCACGCTCCCCCTTATATACCCGCACGGCCACGCCCTGGTAACTTCCAGCAGTTTTCCCCGGTAGATTCTCTCAGCAGACTCTATTGTCTTCTACTTCACTTCTCTTGGATGGCAAAGTTTATAGTGGGGGCAGTGGAGATGGGTTGAAACAGGTACAGGTTACTGTACGGGGGAAGGTTCGTGTGAGTCGTACTCTTGCGTTGTAAATACGTTATCTTGAAATAAATCATCTATCAAATGGAACCTGCAAAGGAGCTTCTTTACACATGTGAGTGTAAGCCTGAGTACAATCTCACGTGTTGTTGCTGTCGAGTATTTTAATTTTACCAGTGGGTCAATGAGGGAAGGGGATGGTGATTAATGTAGTGAAAGAATGGGTGGGTCATTCTTGAGAGCATGAAAAAGTGCGTGAGTGAGGTTGACACAGTGAATGATCGGGTGATTGTGTGATCAGGTAAATATATGACTCATGAGGAGAGAGAGGGAGTATTTACGTGAGTCATAGATTTAAGGTAGTGGGTGAGTTCATAATGGAGTGAGTGAGTACCAGTTTATTGAGTTGAGCAAGGCGAGAACTAAAGCGACCATGATGAGTCTCATTTGCAAGAGAGACCTGGATCACCCAAATTACCAAAGCTAAATAAAACACAGAGTTACAGTAATTAAAGCAAATATACTATTTTCTTCTTTCGATAAAGCATATATAAACAATATAAAGACAACTGCTGTTTCATGGGAAATCGACGTAATGGAGCTAAGGGATGATAGAATGTGTGAGTAATGTGCGACATGGATGTCCTCTGGCCCCTACACGACTGAACATTTTCTTTGACTACGTTGTTTGAGACGATTTCCATGGATGTACCAGTAGAATTTATCTGGTATAGATATAATGGGAGGCTGATCGATGCCTGAGCCGGTCATGGTATGGCTCTCTATTGTTAAACCATATTATGAATGCGGATGATCTGGTGATTACTGCCCACTCTGAGGAGAAGTTGGAGACACTACAGCTAAACATGAAGCATGCTACTAAAATATGGGCCGTTACCATCAGCCCCACGAAAACAAATCACCTCCCTGGATATTTGACATCATAAAAATGCTCCCTTCCTCAATTCCTCATGTATTTGGGGCACCTGAGGAGAGAGTGGAGTGGGCAGTGTGCTGATGATCAACTCCGTTTTGGGAGCCGAGGTCTCATTTAAAATAATTCGAGCAGCATTATATTTTCATCAGCTGCTCAACACAGTGTGGAAGCTACCTGGCATGTCACTCCATAAAAATCTCCATGTCTTCTCGGCCACAGTTATACTCTCCTTTATCTCTCTCGAAAGGAACATTAAGGTTAGCTTGCCCACGATCTATTCAGGGTTTAACCAGACTGGACTTTGTAAGCTCACAGATTCCTAGAATATCTGGACAAATGCCCATCTGTGGGCTCCTCCAGCAAGCGAGGCTGCGTTGTGTCATGCAGTCCGTATGCAGTCACGGCATCCCCAAGCAGCTTCAATTTGGCTGGATAGATGGTGCTAAATGGGCGTGGTACAGAATAGAGAAGAGATGGACTGATGTGGTGCAGAAGGATGTGGAGCTGATTGGACTTATTGATGACTGGTATCAGCAGTGTCATGATCGGCTTCTGTGGAGGAGGTTCATGAAAGGTGCTGCTGGGGAAGTGGAGGCAGTTGCCCTCCAGCAACAGCATAGGGCAAAGGAGCGAGGCTCAAAACAACGAGCAGAGCGCCAAACAACTGACACAAATAAAGTTGGCACAGTGGGGAGCACGGCTGTTGCATCTGCCCATCATCTTCCTAAGTCAATCCATGGCACCTGCGTCTATTACATGACCTCCTGCCAGCCAGCCTTCGACACTTCACGTGGCCTCAAAATGCACCGAGCATGGCACAAGTGCTGTGGTGATGTCACCGCCACTTAGGGGTGAACGACGGTTGTTGCGTTGTTGTTGTGCGTGTGTGCACGGACGCATGCACGCCTGTGAGTCTCGTGTATGGAGAGATAAAGAGAGGCAGCCGGGCAGGGTGCTGGCCATTCACCCCGTGTGCCATTCAGAGCTTCATAGGCGCTTGCCCCAACATTCTGGTAAGGCTATACAGCGGATGATTGTCGCTGTTGTGTGTGTGTATGGACGTTCACCCCCCTCCCACCGCCCCCGTGTGTGCAGGGACTCATTACGCCCCCTCCCGACAAGCAGACCGGCATCCGGACTAAAGGTAAGTGACAATAACAGATTTTTTTTCCATTTAAGTAACTTTATGTTTTGCTCACAATACAGTATTTATTAGAGTGTTGCATGCAAATGTACGATATTTTGTCTTATATATGACTTTGTTGATGTTCTATGGGGTATGTTTGTCTTTCTGAGTAATGTTTTAATTAGGGTGGTGTCATTTTCACAATTTTCCCAATATTTTTAAATGGCCGACTTGCGCTTCAGCAATTTTCGGAACCAATGGCTAAATCTCTTCATCTTCTTGGGCTTGGTGGTGGTGGCAGAAGTGGTGGTGGAAACGGTTGCGGTGGTGGAAGCTGTGGCAGCGGCGGTGGAAGTGGCGTCGGTGGTGGTGGCATCATTGTACATTTGAGACACGGTCCATATTAGCTCTTTCAGCTGGCTACGGAGATGCAGGTTCTCTTCTTGCAGCCTCTTTTCCCCATGCCACATGTCCTCGTGACGCACCAGCTTCCCGCGCAGCCTAAACTGTTCCTGCCCTCTCTGCGGATTCAGGAAGTTCAACTTCCTCAGGTGGGCGTGCAGCGACCTCCGGAGATCTTCGTTTTCACAGCGCAGCGACATTTGCCGCTGTGCTGCATTGCAGTCTCGGAGAAAATCCGCATGCAGAGACTTGCTCTCCCTGCAAGGCACTCTCGTGGGCTCCAGCTCCAACTGGTGCTCTTTAAGCTGTTGAACCAGGCTCCTGATCTCTCTCTGGAGAGTCTCTCGGTTCTCCATGAACTCCTCCAGCTGATGCTGTAGCTCCAGACGGAGCATCTTGCTCTTCTGACAGAGCTCCACATTCTGCAGGCCCATCCTCTCCGTAGACAGCGTCGTGGTCTCATGGTCAAAGTCTGAAATGGAAAGCGTAAAAAGAAGATATATGAAGATCCCCATCCCAAGCATGGCCAAGACCAGAACGCCAACGATCAGCAGCACCATGCTCAGTTCGAGTTGACGGCACGCGGGACAGAAGCAAGTGTGAGACACGTCACGAAGGGGCGTGTTATTTATCGTGACGTCATTACCGGATGTGACGTACACTATGACGTAACAGCCATCTCTGCCCACTTATTGTCAATCATTGCCCACCACGTGACTCCACGGCCCTGCCCCTAACCACACAGCTCCTCCCCCATACTCTTCTTCCGCCTTCCCCACGTGACGCGAGCCAATCACGCGAGAGGCGGCGCGCGGTCGGCCCCGCGTCCGCTTCCCGCCATTCTTGCAATGGGCGGCGGGGCCGCTCAGGGTGGGGCGCGGGGGGCGGGGGCGAGTTCACTCCACGTCGCGAGTCGGGAGGAGGGACGAGGGGGAGGGGCCAGGAGGGACGAGGGGGAGGGGCCAGGAGGGACGAGGGGGAGGGGCCAGGAGCGGGAGGGGGGGGGAGATGAGAGCTGCGAAAGTTTGGGGTACCACTACTTGAAAAATATACTGTACCACAGAAATTAGTTTATGTTTAGTTCGATTTAGAACATCTTTCCAATGGTTGCTTAATTTGAAACCAACTTCTCGGTTGAAATTGTGTCTGTGTTTGTAGATCTGAATTGCCTCGTGAACAAATCTCTGATAAAAACCCGTGGGTTTGCAAAGAACCTTGGTATCGGAGAAAATTATATCGTGATCACCCACATGGTTGTAACAGTGATCAGCAAAGAATTCGTTTTGCTGTGTTTCAAATCTGATTTGTGCTCGCGAATTCGGTCAGAGACATGTCGCTTTGTCTCCCCGATATAGCTATCACCGCAGGTACAACTCAATTTGTAAACCCCGGGGTACTGTAAGTCAGGAATGCCATCCTTCACGGATGGGATCAGATCACGAATTTTGTGTACTGTATTGAACCGGACCTGGATCTTGTGTTTGTTTAGAATTTTTGAAATCTTTTTAGTAACGCCTGCTATATATGGTAGTGTGATGGTTTTGGCCGGAGTATCAAGTGGTTGTTTCTGTATGGAGGGAGAAACAGCTTGGCAGATGGTACGGTCAGAGTAACCATTCCTTTTGAGGGCCAGGTGCACATGTTTTAATTCACTGGTCAGGTGGTGTTGGTCCGAAATGCAATGAGCCCTATGGTATGAAGTTTTGATGAGAGAATTCTTTTGGGCTGGGTGGTGGTGGGAATCAGGTTTCAAGTAGGAATCTGTGTGGGTGGGTTTCCTGTAGACAGAATGCCCCAATGAGCCATCAGGTCTCCTCTCAAACAGAACATCTAAGAATGGTAGCTTAAATTTCGATTTAAAGTTTTCGTGACTGCAAGGATTCATCTTCTTTGGTTCTTTCGGTAAAGTCACGTAGAATGAGAATAAAATAATAAATTGATAAAATAAAATAACACAATAATATTCTCACGACGTTTCGGCCACAACACAAGCGGCCTTCATCAGGTGAAGGGGACGAGACTGTCTGGAGGACAGCGCTGGAGTGAGAAAGCCACGCTGAGATCACGACCTTTAAGCTGTGTGAGAAGAAACAAAGCGCCTGACAAAGGAATTAGCATTTAATTTAGCATTGAAATGGCTGAGTGATTAGCTTGTGACTGGTCACAGAAAAGGCTATATTAAAGTTAAAGCATACACATCTGCAAAGGCACCCCTTGACAAAGGAATTAGCATAGAATTTAGCATTGAAATAGCTAAGTTAAAGTATACACATCCGCAGAGGCACTCCTTGACAAAGGAATTAGCATAGAATTTAGCATTGAAATAGCTGAATGATTAGCTTGTAACTGGTCACAGAAATAGCTATGTTAAAGTCAGAGCATATACATTCACCGAGGCACCTAGTACAAATCAAACAGGAGAATTTAGCATTGAACTAGGCGAATTTAGCATTGAAATAACTGAGTGATTAGCTTGTGACTGGTCACAGAAATGGCTGTTGAAGTTAAGGCCTACACATCTGAGCTATTCACTGTAACTGGGTATACAATACAATATATAATGAATACTATATCATGAACCAAAAAAAATACTAAAATATAAATTACCTCAATGTTATCAATAAACTCTATATTCTCCAATCAGCTAAGCTACCAACAATAAGTCGTTATATATCACAATGCTATATGGCGAAAAATGGGTGGATTCTTACCCTCAACTTTAGCAACACGGATAGCTTAACCGTGGTTAATGGTATGGTTTACAACATGGAGTATAACAGCGCCTCGCAGCTGTCTCTCTCCCCCTCCTCTGTTCCGACCATCGATGAACTCGTCCGTCTGAACGGGACCCGTAGCTATCCGTGGTGCTAAAGTTGAGGGTAAGAATCCACCCATTTTTCGCCATATAGCATTGTGATATATAACGACTTATTGTTGGTAGCTTAGCTGATTGGAGAATATAGAGTTTATTGAAAACATTGAGGTAATTTAAATTTTTGTATTTTTTATTGGTTCAGTATATAGTATTCATTATATATTGTATTGTATACCCAGTTACTGTGATTAGCTCAGATGTGTAGGCCTTAACTTCAACATAGCCATTTCTGTGACCAGTCACAAGCTAATCACTCAGTTATTTCAATGCTAAATTCGCCTAGTTATTTCAATGCTACATTCTCTTGTTTGATTTGTACTAGGTGCCTCGGTGAATGTATATGCTCTGACTTTAACATAGCTATTTCTGTGACCAGTTACAAGCTAATCACTCAGCTATTTCAATGCTAAATTCTATGCTAATTCCTTTGTCAAGGGGTGCCTTTGCGGATGTGTATGCTTTAACTGTAACATAGCCTTTTCTGTGACCAGTCACAAGCTAATCACTCAGCCATTTCAATGCTAAATTATGTTAATTCCTTTGTCAAGGCGCTTTGTTTCTTCTCACATAGCTTAAAGATCGCGATCTCAGCGTGGCTTTCTCACTCCAGCGCTGTCCTCCAGACAGTCTCGTCCCCTTCACCTGATGAAGGCCGCTTGTATTGTGGCCGAAACGTCGTGAGAATATTATTGTGTTATTTTATTTTATCAATTTATTATTTTATTCTCATTCTACGTGACTTTACCGAAAGAACCAAAGAAAATGGTAGCTTACCATCTTTCTCCACTTCCATGGTCTTGTTCTTCTGACAGAGCTCCACATTCTGCAGGCCCATCCTCTCCGTTTGCAGCGTCGTGGTCTCGCGGTAAAAGTATGAGATGGAAAGCTTAAAACGAAGATAAATGAAGATCTCCATCCCAAGCATGGCCAACAGCGGAACGCCAACGGTCAACAGCGCCATGCTGAGCTCGTGTTGACGGCACGCGGGACGGAAGGAAGTGTGAGGCACGTCACGAAGGGGCGTGTCCTATATCACCGGATGTGACGTACAGCCATCCCTGCCCACCTATTGGCAATCATTGCCCACCACGTGACTCCACGGCCCCGCCCCTTACCGCGCAGCTCCTCCCCCATACTCTTCTTCCGCCTTCCCCACGTGACGCGAAGCGAGCCAATCACGCGAGAGGCGGCGCGCGGTAGGCCCCGCGACCGCTTCCCGCCATTCTTGCAATGGGCAGCGGGGCCGCGCAGGGGGGGGGGCGGTGGGGGCGGGGGGGGCGGGGCTGAGTTCACTCCACGTCGCGAACGGGAGGAGGATTGACGAGGGGGAGGGGCCAGGAGAGACGAGGGGGAGGGGCCAGGAGGGACGAGGGGGAGGGGCCAGGAGCGGGAGGGGGGGGAGCCGTGGCGCCGCTCTTGGGCCGCGAGGCCTCCCCCTGGACCCGCGGCGCCACGCGGAGACCGCGACAGCAGCAGCAGGAGGTGGTGGTGGTGGTGTTTGTGGTTGTAGGCACGGGAGAGGTGGTGGTGGTGTTTGTGGTTGTAGGCACGGGAGAGGTGGTGGTGGTGTTTGTGGTTGTAGGCACGGGAGAGGTGGTGGTGGTGTTTGTGGTTGTAGGCACGGGAGAGGTGGTGGTGGTGTTTGTGTTTGTAGGCACGGGAGAGGTGGTGGTGGTGTTTGTGGTTGTAGGCACGGGAGAGGTGGTGGTGGTGTTTGTGGTTGTAGGCACGGGAGAGGTGGTCACGGACAGGCGGTGAATGCCGGGTGATGGAGGGGGGGGGATTGCAGGGTGAGTGAGTTAATGAGGAGAATTAATAGGTGAGGAGGGTGAGTGAGTTGAAGGGTGAGGTGAGTGAGTGGGTGAGTGGTGAGTTCACGACAGGGAGATTGGGGCTGAGTGAGTGAACGCAGCGCACGGTAAAGATCCCCTGAGAGCATTCGCAAGAGTTGGACATTGAGTGCCGCTGTCAGGGTCCACACGCAAATTACTCACTTGGCATGATATACAAATTAACCATTGTAAACGATAACTTTAAAAAAGTCCGCTATTTGTCAGAGCTAATGCGATGTGCGTTTTGCATATTTGTAGCACGTTATAACCATCGTCAACATCGTCATTTAGAGTAACCATTAGTCCATACGTGTCACTTGCTAATAGTCCCCGGGTCAATCACAACTTTGCCGTGCGTGCAGGCTTTGTCTCTGGCTGCTCGCTAGGGCTGCGATGCCTTTCCATGCCACAAGATGACGTTCATTGCTCCTTCCACACCGCGACAATATTTACTGCAGTGTTCTATAACGCGGCAGTTGCGTTGCTGAATAACACCGCGTTGTGTAAACTCCCTCGTTACAATGACTAATACAGGGTAAAGCACAGTCCGTGATAACAGCGTGAGATGCGTGTGCCGGCTGAACAAAGACTGAGGCGCGTGGGGAGCATCAGGAAGCATCCAGCAGCATCCCAATGCCTCGTGTGACGCTGTGCCCAGGCAGCCGTACAACCGCACATTCCTACTCGCGCGACGTGGTTCTGTTGACTCAATCGCGTTATATCCACTTAGCATCCGTGTTATAAAACGTGTTCCCTAATACATCCATCGTGCTATATCCAAATGGCGTTATGAAAACACGCGTTGAGGCAGAACGAACTCTATAAACTATTTTTATTTTACCAGGTGAGACCCACTGAGCTATGTGGCTGTTTTCCAGAAGCGACCTGTCCACAAATGATAGATCAGCGAAATGGCTAATCACATAGAAATGTGTAGCACCAGCCACAAATACTCTAGACATGGGATCCCCTTTGACAGGGTCAGTGTCTACTTAGATTCACTCACTCCGCCTATTGTCATGCGGCGTGTGCAGCTGCGTCGTGACACTTGGTAGAGTGCTGTCTTTGAGGCAGAGAGCTTTACAACCGTGTGCAGTGGTTAATTTGCTTAACAGCTTTACACCGAACTCCTTGCTTGTGGTAAAACATGTTTGCGACTTTGCTGATCGAGAACTATGCAGATTTAGATTTATAGTAACATGTACTTAGTGTGAGATGAACTTCCAAACAATTTCCTTTGCTCAACATCTTGCAATTAATGTCTTTTAAAATGGTCAGCTTAAGTGATTCCGTGATGGTTATGTAACTTGGCCATTAAGATAATCTATGGAGCACAATTATTTCAGTATTATTTGTCATAAGTAAACTTTAAACTGAACCCATATGTGATATTATATTGCCTGATTATTTTATTTTTTTAATGTAGTCTACATGCTCTTCTGGGGATATTACCCCACATTTACCATTCATTGATGTTCCCTTTGATATTGGTAATTGGCATTGTCACACCATAGTAATTGATGGGCAATTATGTAATTCCCTTTGTGTCTATCTCTCTCTGCATCTGTCTGTGTGGGTGTCTCTCTCTGCCGGTGTGTTTTTCTCTATATGCGTCTCTCGTGTGTCTCTTTGTGTGTGCCTCTCTCTGTGTGTGGATGTCTCTCGGTGTCTGTGTCTCTCTTTCCTTTTCCACGATGTGGTGTTGTATTTACATGCAAATTCTACCTCTAGCTCCTTCCCACTTACCCTTGGGCTGAGCTTATCTCAAGCCAAAATAACTTCGTGTTTCAGCAGCTTTCTCGCTATATTTTTTCACCTGATGATGGTTGCTTGTGTTGCGATCGAAACGTCGTGATCTATTATTTTTTCTACCTACATGACTTTTCCGAAATAACCAAAGAGTATTGTGATTGTAATTTTGATTGTGATCGTTGTGGTGGAGGTGGTGATATTGATGGTGGTGTTAACGATAGCGGTGATTTTGGTGGTTGTAATGGTGGTATTAATGGTGGTAATGGTGGTTGACTATTACCCCTCCCGTGTCCTTACTTCCACCACAAGGTTTAAGAATCTGCCGGTGTTTGTGCTGTAGGTGGACGTCGGATATCTGTGCGGTCTGGAGCGGTGGACAATAGACTTCTGCAGCTCAACCAGGTGGACGCACTGGGCAGGGAGCAAGATGGTGGTGGCCTTAGAGACCCACTTACTCCCACAGAGAGCCATAGACTCACTCAGAGAGAGCACTCACACAGAGAGCCAACGTCTCACTGACACAGAGCCATAGACTCACTCACATGGAGACACATAGACTCACTCAAACAGAGAACCATTGATTAACCCACACAGAGAACCATAGAGTCACTCGCACAGACTCACACAGAGAGACATAGACTCACTCACGCAGAGGACTATATGCAGTACATCCTCGTCTTTTATGTAATGTGTTTCGCTTAGCGCACACCACACCCACTATAACTCGATTAGCACATGACGGACTGCTCTTATGAGTGGTGTGGGTGTTGGCAGCGTTGTTTTGTATTGCTGGGAGCTGATGCTGTACCGGTGCGCACTGTGTTACGTGGCGTGTCATCCTCTTCCTCAGCCTTTGTTCCAGCATCTGTGTGTAGTGTCATCTCACTCACTCCCTTATAGTTTTCACTCATCATATCTCCCTTTCATGTCCTTTGTATGTATATTGATGAATGTAACACAATTTTTTATTATTATTTGGCTGCTATAAATTTCCACGTCATAAGCTACTTCATTCATCTATCATTTGTCGCCAGTTCGCTTCTGAAATAGAAGCTAATAGCTTAGAGGGCTTTACTAGGTAAGATAAAAATAGTTTATTTTTATTTTTTTGTGATTTGCTTACCTTTTCTATACTTTTCACTTCGATTGTGTTTTTGCATCGTTTGTTCTTGTAACTTTCTGTACCACCCCAAATGGAAATCTGTGAAAAAGGGCTTTTTAGATTCCTCCAGTATAAATAAAGATTATAATATAGATCTTCTACATATACACAACCCATTTAAAATAAACATAGAAAACAGTGTACTGTACTCTCAATTAAAAATAATAATGAAAGTTATATTGTGCTAAAACGGAGCCTCCCCCTTTACCGTTTTTCCTTGTAGAAAAGTTTTCTGCTTGACGTAAAATAGCTTTAAGCAGCAATTTTCGACAACGCAACCCCCGCGTTAAGCAAGGATATGTTGTACTCACTTACACAGAGAGACATAGACTCAAACTTGATTTGGCACTTTCGTGACTGCAGGAATTACTCTTTGGTTATTTCGGTAAAGTCACGTAGACATAGACTCGCACAGAAAGCCATAAACTCACTCGAACAGAGAGACTTGGAGTCAATCACACAGAGCCATCGACTCATTCAAACACAGATGATGATAACAGATACCCATGAACTCACATTGTGACCCATGGACTCACACAGAGACCAGTAAACTTACCAGACCCGTAGACTCACAGAGACGCATAGACTTACAGAGAGGTATAGACTTACACAGAGACCCAAAGACTTACACAGAGACCCATAGACTGGTGAGCGAGATTTGAACTCGGATCACCATATTTGTAGCACAGCACATTCGCCGATACACTACCGTTCACCTTACACACTCACACACGCACTCACATGCTCACTCATTCACGCAACCAGACGCTCACTTACACATTCAATCAATCACTCAATCACTCACACATTCGCATTTTATTACATGTAGCAATATCTTCAGGAGCTAAATGTCAATTATTGAGGTCTGTTAAGATAAGCGAGTGTGTGGGTGTGTGGATGACATAGCAATAGTGGGTGAGTAGGTGAGTGAAGAGGTGAGCTCAGTAGCATGTTGCAGGTCTTCCCCAGGACAAGGCGGGTCATATTTAGGGTAACATGTTGATTGACTGGGTTGAGTGTTGTGTGTTTGTGAGCGAGTAGGTGAGCTCACTCGAATGTCGCAGGTCTCGCCCAGCGTTTTCCAATCAAAGATTAAACAGAAGAATGAGTGGTGGGATTTTTGTTATTGTTTTCAGGTGAGCAGCACCACCTTAACACAAATATCTGTATTACACCTTCATCCATGTAATAGCTGTGTCCGTCTTACACCTCCATTTTCTTAGAAGCCTCTGGATTTGACATAGGGTATCATTTCTGTGTGTGTGTGTCTGTGTGACCCAGTCCTGGACCTTCCCTCGGTCGACTCACCCTCTAAAGAGTACCTGGTGCAGTGTCTATAATAAACATCAGCAATTGGGAGAGACAA
Organism: Petromyzon marinus; assembly: GCF_048934315.1. Classification (NCBI taxonomy): domain Eukaryota; kingdom Metazoa; phylum Chordata; class Hyperoartia; order Petromyzontiformes; family Petromyzontidae; genus Petromyzon; species Petromyzon marinus. Next base: position 24,536,985 of record NC_133745.1, on the reverse strand, counting down.
AGGTGGCCGCGTGCATGGTGTTGGCCACATCACATCCCCACAGCGGATTTTGGTGAACCATCAAACAAAGACGGTCGCTGCATCGCGCTTTCAGAAGAGCTTCTGCGGCCGTCTCGAACGCTCTTCCTTCTGATATCAGGAAGCCACTGGAGCTGTGCACTTTTACATCTTGATTGAAAACTAATTTCTTTAGAACTACTTTTTGTGCTGAGTTTGATGTCCTTCCCCTGCACCTCCGATTAGCACGGTTGGCTACGTTCCGTGCCAAAGAAGTTCAGCATACAAAATACATACCACCCCCTCGTGTGTTCCACAGCACAAGGATCCACAACTTGCCCTAACACGTCTATTGAGGCTACTTTGGTGACCTGTGTGGGTGCATAACTAATTCTCATTATTTAATGAAATGGCCTTCATCAACAAAGGACACGAGTCCATTGAGGGACGGGGACAGCGTGGGGCCCTTCGTGGAGCTGATTCTCACAACGGCGGAGGAAGAGTTGGAGGGATGCAGCAGAGGAGGGGGTGGCACCGCACGATGTTCATGCTGAGAGTGAACGTGGCACTAGGAGAGGCTCCGGAGTTGGGCCTCCTCAGGGCGACTGGCGATAGAGTGGAGAAGTCGAGGTGAGAGTGACTCGGGGAATGGGGGTGAGGTGAGTCGAGGGGTGACTCGGGGAGTGAGATTAGTGGAGGGGTGACTAGGGGAGTGGGCGTGCACCTGATTATGCAGGAATGTGAGTGGACTACCCATGCATTCATCATCATTTTCTGCATCATCACCAGTGGTAAATCCACCTTCTGTGGCCAGACCACCAAGATTATATGGCCTTCCAAATATACATAAAGATACACCCTTCGTCCCATCGTCTCCCCTATCAACTCCCCCACCTACAAACTGGCTCGTTTTCTATCTGATATCCTGCGTCCTTTTACTGGAAAAACCACCTCTGCAGTACTAAACTCTACTCACCTGGTATCGACAATCAAGGGTATTTCCCTATCCCCAGACGACCTGCTTGCCAGTTTTGATGTGGCTTCCTTATTCACCAAAGTTCCTGTACTTGACACCATCACAATCATTGAAGACTTGGTTCATCAAGGACTGTATACTGATGTACCACCCCTGGTGAGACACTGCTTAACCAACACATACTTCACCTGGAATGGAACTTTCTACAAACAAACTGAGGTCACCCCAATGGGCTCCCCCCTATCTCCGGTTGTAGCCAACGTGTTCATGGAAAAAATTGAAACTGACGCCATCCAGACTGCCACTCTACGCCCGACCTTATGGAAGAGGTACGTGGATGACACTTTTGTCATCTGCCCACATGGCCTACCTGCTCTAGGCCAATTCCTCGACCACATCAATTCCATACACCCAGCCATCAGATTTACCATGGAAGTCGAAAAAGAAGGCAAGCTACCCTTTTTGGATGTCCTAATTAAAAGGAGACCTGATGGTTCAATGAGCCACTGTCTACAGGAAACCTACCCATGCGGATGCTACCTTAAAACCGGATTCCCACCACCATCCATCCTAGAAGAACTCCCTCATCAAGACTCTATACCATAGAGCCCAATGCATTTCCGACCAGGAACACATTGCCAGTGAATTCAAGCACGTACACTAAGCTCTCAAGGGTAATGGTTACTCCGACTACACAATCCGCAAAGTCATCACTCCAGTCATGAAGAAGGATCTGCTTGAGGAGCCATTCAAAACCATCACCTTACCTTACATTGCGGGGGTCACAAAAAAGATCTCCAAAATCCTGAATAAAAACAAGATCCAGGTCCGATTCAACACAGTACATAAAATCCGTGATCTGGTTCCTTCTGTAAAAGATGCGATTCCAGACATACAGTACCCGGGTGTTTACAAACTAAGTTGCCTCTCAGTTTAACACGTAGGCTTTCGCGACCAATATTATTCATAATAAAGGTTTTTGGGTTAGATCGCGTTATTTTTAAATGTGTCGTAACCCTCCACCACCCAACATGGCCAATCAGCAAAAAAAGTGTCACATTGACAAAAGACAAATAATTCACTACTTTAGCCCACCGGTGTGTTGAAGAGTGAATCCACAACATTTACAGTTTGGGTACTACGTTTCGCTGGTAATTATGGTTTTTAAAATTTTATTCAGTATCTTAGCGGAGACAACAAAAACAAAACAAAGCAAAAACCGAGGGGCCGCCCCCTCGCTCGCACCATAAAGGCCCCGCTCGGCCACCGACCCATCCTCTGGACCGGAGTCAACCCTGCCCCCCCCCCCCCCGACCGCCCTAGCCCACCCTGGGTAGCGGCCACTTCCATCGTTCCCTTGCGGCATCGCGCCCCATTTTCACCCGGTCCACCTCCACCACCCTTTCCAACAATCTCCTCGCAACATAACATGTCTCCAACGGGGACATCGGGGACCCCTCCAGCTCCTTCTTTCGCGCGTTCCACAGCGCCTCCTTCGTCGCTCCTATTACAGCCCACACCTGGTCCCTGTCCTCCCTCCCCACCCCCCGCAGCTCTCCCCACATGACGTCCCATGCCGTCACCCTCGACAGCGCGAAACGGGCCAGCAACGGCTTACTCCTCCTCCAGACCTCCTGGGCAAAAGGGCACGCCACCATCACATGCGCTGCAGTTTCGTCCACGTTGCAGCCCCTCAGGCACTTGGGGGTATGCGCCATTTGGCGGCTGTACAAGTTACCCCGCGTCTCCAACCTGTCCCGGACAGCCAGCCATGACAGGTCCCTCTGCTCCTTCGTGAGCGCTGCCGACAACACATTCCTCCAAATCTTCCCGTGCATCTCCCTCCTCGCACCGGCCACCTCGTCACAGGCCTCCTCCTTCTCCGCCGCAGCCCGCACCTCCCTGGGAGCCCACCTGCCCCCCCACCAGTTCAGGCCGTGCTGCCCGACGTAGCTCCCCACCACGTCGCTGACCCAGCGCCCCCGCCAGTCCAAAGGAGTGCTCCTTCCTATCCCAGTCATCCCGAGCCCCCGCAACCCCCAATTCAGTCGATACCTCATATAACACGCTGCCTTGCCCCGCGGCTCCGTAGAGAAGAACAGCCGCAGCGCATTGCAGACAAAAGTCGATTGCAGGGTATACCCCACATTTGGGGCACCCCTCCCCCCATTCCGGACCTGCAGACACACCACGGCCCTCCTCACCCTCTCCATCCCTCCCCCCCAGATAAACCTGAAAATCGCCGAGGTCAAGGCCTTAGCCTCCCTCCCACCTGGCGGGAAAACCTGCGCCAAGTAGTTTAGGGATGGTAATATATCTGTCTTTACCACCATAATCCTACCGGCCATCGTGAGCCGCCTCCCAGCCCACTTACCGAGACAGAATCTGCTGGTGTCTGTGCTGGAGGTGGACGTCGGATATCTGTGCGGTCTGGAGCGGTGGACAATAGACTTCTGCAGCTCAACCAGGTGGACGCACTGGGCAGGGGGCAAGATGGTGGTGGCCTTAGAGACCCACTTACTCTGACAGAGAGCCATAGACTCACTCACAGAGTACACTCACACAGAGAGCCAAAGTCTCACTGACACAGAGCCATAGGCTCACTCACATGGAGACAAAGACTCACTCACACAGAGAACCATTGATTAACTCATTGTTTTTTTCGGTAAAGTCACGTATGTAGAAATGCCATAAAATTATATTAAAATAAATCAATCACGACGTTTCGACCACAACACTAGCGATCTTGCAACACAAGATCTTGCAACACAAGATCGCTTGTGTTGTGGTCGAAACGTCGTGATTGATTTCTTTTAATATAATTTTATGGTATTTCTACATACGTGACTTTACCGAAAAAAACAATGAGTAATTTATGCAGTCACGAATGCTTTAATTCTTTATTAACACACTTCTATGGGGAAGTTACCTTTACAATTCTGTACTAAACTAATTGCACCCCCTTACATTTTCCTGCCCCTCCTCCCTCTTCTGCTGCTGCCGTGCCCCTTGCTTTCTTCGGCCCCTCCCCCTCCCCCCACCTCTGCTACTTATTTTAAGCCTCTGTCTGTTCATCCCTCCGGCCCCTTTTTTCTTGCTTCTCTGTCCGTCTTTCCTCTTCTTACCTCTTGTGTCCCTGTATATTTATTTCTGCTATCTTATACCTCGTATTTGTTCACTGTCTATGCTGGTATGTTCAACCCAGAGGATGAACACGAAATTTAGCACTCTTCTGAAATTCGTGGTTTGCCAGGCAAGTGTCTAACTGTGTCGTTGGCCGACTGGTTTTGCATCACGTAAATTTTTCTTAGGTTTTTTGAATTCTCGTCTCCCATCTTCTTGTTGTATTTACCTCCGTGCAGTTTAACGCTCTCTATGTGTTGCGCTGATGTCACCCTATGTGCTATTTGTTTTTACACCTGATGAAGAGCGCTTGTGTTGCGGTCGAAACGTCGTGCTTGATTTATTTTAATATAATTTTATGGTATTTCTACATACGTGACTTTACCGAAAAAAACAATGAGTTAATCAATGGTTCTCTGTGTGAGTGAGTCTATGTGTCTCCATGTGAGTGAGCCTATGGCTCTGTGTCAGTGAGACTTTGGCTCTCTGTGTGAGTGTATTCTGTGAGTGAGTATATGGCTCTCTGTGGGAGTAAGTGGGTCTCTAAGGCCACCCCCATCTTGCTCCCTGCCCAGTGCGTCCACCTGGTTGAGCTGCAGAAGTCTATTGTCCACCGCTCCAGACCGCACAGATATCCGACGTCCACCTCCAGCACAGACACCGGCAGATTCTTAAACCTGGTGGTGGAAGTAAGGACATGGGAGGGGTAATAGTCAACCACCATTACCACCATTAATACCACCATTACAACCACCAAAATCACCGCTATCGTTAACACAACCATCAATATCACCACCTCCACCACAACGATCACTATCAAAATTACAATCACAATACTCTTTGGTTCTTTCGGTAAAGTCACGTAGGTAGAAAAAAATAATAGATCACGACGTTTCGATCGCAACACAAGCAACCATCATCAGGTGAAAAAATATAGCGAGAAAGCTGCTGAAACACGAAGTTATATTGGCTTGAGATAAGCTCAGCCCAAGGGTAAGTGGGCGGGGCTAGAGGTAGAATTTGCATGTAAATACAACACCACATCGTGGAAAAGGAAAGAGAGACAGACAACGAGAGACATCCACACACAGAGAGAGGCACATACAAAGAGACACACGAGAGCCGCATATAGAGAAAAACACACCGGCAGAGAGAGACACCCACACAGATAGATGCAGAGAGATAGACACAGAGAGAATTACATAATTGCCCATGAATTACTATGGTGTGACAATGCCAATTACCAATGTCAAAGGGAACATCAATGAATGGTAAATGTGGGTTAATATCTCCAGAAGAGCATGTAGACTACATTAAAAATTAAAATAATCAGGCAATATAATATCACATATGGGTTCAGTTTAAAGTTTACTTACGACAAATAATACTGAAATAATTGTGCTCCATAGATTATCTTAATGGTCAAGTTACATAACCATCACGGAATCACTTAAGGTGACCATTTAAAAAGACGTTAATTGCAAGATGTTGAGCAAAGGAAATTGTTTGGAAGTTCATCTCACACCAAGTACATGTTACTATAAATCTAAATCTGCATAGTTCTCGATCAGCAAAGTCGCAAACATGTTTTATCACAAGCAAGGAGTTCGGTGTAAAGCTATTAAGCAAATTAACCACTGCACACGGTTGTAAAGCTCTCTGCCTCAAAGACAGCACTCTACCAAGTGTCACGACGCAGCTGCGCACGCCGCATGACAATAGGCGGAGTGAGTGAATCTAAGTAGACACTGACCCTGTCAAAGGGGATCCCATGTCTAGAGTATTTGTGGCTGGTGCTACACATTTCTAACGTGATTAGCCATTTAGCTGATCTATCATTTGTGGACAGGTCGCTTCTGGAAAACAGCCACATAGCTCAGTGGGTCTCACCTGGTAAAATAAAAATAGTTTATAGAGTTCGTTCTACCTTAACGCGTGTTTTCCTAACGCCATTTGGATATAGCACGATGGATGTATTAGGGAACACGTTTTATAACACGGATGCTAAGTGGTTGAGTCAACAGAACCACGTCGCGCGAGTAGGAATGTGCGGTTGTTCGGCTGCCTGGGCACAGCGTCACACGAGGCATTGGGATGCTGCTGGATGCTTCCTGATGCTCCCCACGCACCTCAGTCTTTGTTCAGCCGACACACGCATCTCACGCTGTTATCACGGACTGTGCTTTACCCTGTATTAGTCATTGTAACGAGGGAGTTTACACAACGCGGTGTTATTCAGCAACGCAACTACCGCGTTACAGAACACTGCAGTAAATATTGTCGCGGTGTGGAAGGAGCAATGAACGTCATCTTGTCACATGGAAAGGCATCGCAGCCCTAGCGAGCAGCCAGAGACAAAGCCTGCACGCACGGCAAAGTTGTGATTGACCCGGGGACTATTAGCAAGTGACACGTATGGACTAATGGTTACTCTAAATGACGATGTTGACGATGGTTATAACGTGCTACAAATATGCTAAACGCACATCGCATTAGCTCTGACAAATAGCGGACTTTTTAAAGTTATCGTTTACAATGGTTAATTTGTATATCATGCCAAGTGAGTAATTTGCGTGTGGACCCTGACAGCGGCACTCAATGTCCAACTCTTGCGAATGCTCTCAGGGGATCTTTACCGTGCGCTGCGTTCACTCACTCAGCCCCAATCTCCCTGTCGTTAACTCACCACTCACCCACTCACTCACCTCACCGTTCAACTCACTCACCCTCCTCACCTATTAATTCTCCTCATTAACTCACTCACCCTGCAATCCACTCCCTCACCCCCCCTCTCCATCACCCGGCACTCACCGCCTGTCCGTGACCACCTCTCCCGTGCCTACAACCACAAACACCACCACCACCTCTCCTGTGCCTACAACCACAAACACCACCACCACCACCTCTCCCGTGCCTACAACCACAAACACCACCACCACCTCTACCGTGCCTACAAACACCACCACCACCACCTCTCCCGTGCCTACAACCACAAACACCACCACCACCTCTCCCGTGCCTACAACCACAAACACCACCTCCTCCTGCTGCTGCTGTCGCGGTCTCCGCGTGGCGCCGCGGGCCCAGGGGGAGGCCTCGCGGCCCAAGAGCGGCGCCACGGCTCCACCCCTCCCGCTCATGGCCCCTCCCCCTCGACCCTCCTGGCTCCTCCCCCTCATCCCTCCTGGCTCCTCCCCCTCGTCCCTCCTGGCCCCTCGTCCTTCCTGGCCCCTCGTCCCTCCTGGCCCCTCCCCCTTGTCAATCCTCCTCCCGCTCGCGACGTGTAGTGAACTCAGCCCCGCCCCCACCGCCCCCACCGCCCCCACCGCCCCCACCGCCCCCCCCCCTGCGCGGCACCCCTGCCCATTGCAAGAATGGCGGGAAGCGGTCGCGGGGCCTACCGCGCGCCGCCTCTCGCGTGATTGGCCCGCTTCGCGTCACGTGTGGAAGGCGGAAGAAGAGTATGGGGGAGGAGCTGCGAGGTTAGGGGCGGGGCCGTGGAGTCACGTGGTGGGCAATGATTGCCAATAAGTGGGCAGGGATGGCTGTACGTCACATCCGGTGATATAGGACACGCCCCTTCGTGACGTGCCTCACACTTACTTCCGTCCCGCGTGCCGTCAACACGAGCTCAGCATGGTGCTGCTGATCGTTGGCGTTCTGCTCTTGGCCATGCTTGGGATGGAGATCTTCATTTATCGTCGTTTTAAGCTTTCCATCTCAGACTTTTACCGCGAGACCACGACGCTGCAAACGGAGAGAATGGGCCTGCAGAATGTGGAGCTCTGTCAGAGGAACAAGACCATGGAAGTGGAGAAAGATGGTAAGCTACCATTTTCTTTGGTTCTTTCGGTAAAGTCCGTAGAATGAGAATAAAATAATAAATTGATAAAATAAAATAACACAATAATATTCTCACGACGTTTCGGCCACAATACAAGCGGCCTTCATCAGGTGAAGGGGACGAGACTGTCTGGAGGACAGCGCTGGAGTGAGAAAGCCACGCTGAGATCGCGATCTTTAAGCTGTGTGAGAAGAAACAAAGCGCCTTGACAAAGGAATTAACATATAATTTAGCATTGAAATGGCTGAGTGATTAGCTTGTGACTGGTCACAGAAAAGGCTATGTTAAAGTTAAAGCATACACATCCGCAAAGGCACCCCTTGACAAAGGAATTAGCATAGAATTTAGCATTGAAATAGCTGAGTGATTAGCTTGTAACTGGTCACAGAAATAGCTATGTTAAAGTCAGAGCATATACATTCACCGAGGCACCTAGTACAAATCAAACAGGAGAATTTAGCATTGAAATAACTAGGCGAATTTAGCATTGATATAACTGAGTGATTAGCTTGTGACTGGTCACAGAAATGGCTATGTTGAAGTTAAGGCCTACACATCTGAGCTATTCACAGTAACTGGGTATACAATACAATATATAATGAATACTATATACTGAACCAATAAAAAATACAAAAATTTAATTACCTCAATGTTATCAATAATCTCTATATTCTCCAATCAGCTAAGCTACCAACAATAAGTCGTTATATATCACAATGCTATATGGCGAAAAATGGGTGGATTCTTACCCTCAACTTTAGCACCACGAATAGCTACGGGTCCCGTTCAGACGGACGAGTTCATCGATGGTCGGAACAGAGGAGGGGGAGAGAGACAGCTGTGAGGCGCTGTTATACTCCATGTTGTAAACCATACCATTAACCACGGTTAAGCTATCCGTGTTGCTAAAGTTGAGGGTAAGAATCCACCCATTTTTCGCCATATAGCATTGTGATATATAACGACTTATTGTTGGTAGCTTAGCTGATTGGAGAATATAGAGTTTATTGATAACATTGAGGTAATTTATATTTTAGTATTTTTTTTGGTTCATGATATAGTATTCATTATATATTGTATTGTATACCCAGTTACAGTGAATAGCTCAGATGTGTAGGCCTTAACTTCAACAGCCATTTCTGTGACCAGTCACAAGCTAATCACTCAGTTATATCAATGCTAAATTCGCCTAGTTATTTCAATGCTAAATTCTCCTGTTTGATTTGTACTAGGTGCCTCGGTGAATGTATATGCTGTGACTTTAACATAGATATTTCTGTGACCAGTTACAAGCTAATCATTCATCTATTTCAATGCTAAATTCTATGCTAATTCCTTTGTCAAGGAGTGCCTCTGCGGATGTGTATACTTTAACTTAGCTATTTCAATGCTAAATTCTATGCTAATTCCTTTGTCAAGGGGTGCCTTTGCGGATGTGTATGCTTTAACTTTAATATAGCCTTTTCTGTGACCAGTCACAAGCTAATCACTCAGCCATTTCAATGCTAAATTAAATGCTAATTCCTTTGTCAGGCGCTTTGTTTCTTCTCACACAGCTTAAAGGTCGTGATCTCAGCGTGGCTTTCTCACTCCAGCGCTGTCCTCCAGACAGTCTCGTCCCCTTCACCTGATGAAGGCCGCTTGTGTTGTGGCCGAAACGTCGTGAGAATATTATTGTGTTATTTTATTTTATCAATTTATTATTTTATTATCATTCTACGTGACTTTACCGAAAGAACCAAAGAAGATGAATCCTTGCAGTCACGAAAACTTTAAATCGAAATTTAAGCTACCATTCTTAGATGTTCTGTTTGAGAGGAGACCTGATGGCTCATTGGGGCATTCTGTCTACAGGAAACCCACCCACACAGATTCCTACTTGAAACCTGATTCCCACCACCACCCAGCCCAAAAGAATTCTCTCATCAAAACTTCATACCATAGGGCTCATTGCATTTCGGACCAACACCACCTGACCAGTGAATTAAAACATGTACACCTGGCCCTCAAAAGGAATGGTTACTCTGACCGTACCATCCGCCAAGCTGTTTCTCCCTGCATACAGAAACAACCACTTGATACTCCGGCCAAAACCATCACACTACCATATATAGCAGGCGTTACTAAAAAGCTTTCCAAAATTCTAAACAAACACAAGATCCAGGTCCGGTTCAATACAGTACACAAAATTCGTGATCTGATCCCATCCGTGAAGGATGGCATTCCTGACTTACAGTACCCCGGGGTTTACAAATTGAGTTGTACCTGCGGTGATTGCTATATCGGGGAGACAAAGCGACATGTCTCTGACCGAATTCGCGAGCACAAATCAGATTTGAATCACAGCAAAACGAATTCTTTGCTGATCACTGTTACAACGCTGTGGGTGATCACGATATAATTTTCTCCGATACCAAGGTTCTTTGCAAACCCACGGGTTTTTATCAGAGATTTGTTCACGAGGCAATTCAGATCTACAAACACAGACACAATTTCAACCGAGAAGTTGGTTTCAAATTAAGCAACCATTGGAAAGATGTTCTAAATCGAACTAAACATAAACTAATTTCTGTGGTACAGTATATTTTTCAAGTAGTGGTACCCCAAACTTTCGCAGCTCTCAGCTCCCCCCCCTCCCGCTCCTGGCCCCTCCCCCTCGTCCCTCCTGGCCCCTCCCCCTCGTCCCTCCTGGCCCCTCCCCCTCGTCCCTCCTCCCGACTCGCGACGTGGAGTGAACTCGCCCCCGCGCCCCGCGCCCCACCCTGAGCGGCCCCGCCGCCCATTGCAAGAATGGCGGGAAGCGGACGCGGGGCCGACCGCGCGCCGCCTCTCGCGTGATTGGCTCGCTTCGCGTCACGTGGGGAAGGCGGAAGAAGAGTATGGGGGAGGAGCTGTGTGGTTAGGGGCAGGGCCGTGGAGTCACGTGGTGTGCAATGATTGACAATAAGTGGGCAGAGATGGCTGGTACGTCATAGTGTACGTCACATCCGGTAATGACGTCACGATAAATAACAGGCCCCTTCGTGACGTGTCTCACACTTGCTTCTGTCCCGCGTGCCGTCAACTCGAACTGAGCATGGTGCTGCTGATCGTTGGCGTTCTGGTCTTGGCCATGCTTGGGATGGGGATCTTCATATATCTTCTTTTTACGCTTTCCATTTCAGACTTTGACCATGAGACCACGACGCTGTCTACGGAGAGGATGGGCCTGCAGAATGTGGAGCTCTGTCAGAAGAGCAAGATGCTCCGTCTGGAGCTACAGCATCAGCTGGAGGAGTTCATGGAGAACCGAGAGACTCTCCAGAGAGAGATCAGGAGCCTGTTTCAACAGCTTAAAGAGCGCCAGTTGGAGCTGGAGCCCACGAGAGTGCCTTGCAGGGAGAGCAAGTCTCTCCATGCGGATTTTCTCCGAGACTGCAATGCAGCACAGCGGCAAATGTCGCTGCGCTGTGAAAACGAAGATCTCCGGAGGTCGCTGCACGCCCACCTGAGGAAGTTGAACTTCCTGAATCCGCAGAGAGGGCAGGAACAGTTTAGGCTGCGCGGGAAGCTGGTGCGTCACGAGGACATGTGGCATGGGGAAAAGAGGCTGCAAGAAGAGAACCTTCATCTCCGTAGCCAGCTGAAAGAGCTAATATGGACCGTGTCTCAAATGTACAATGATGCCACCACCACCGACGCCACTTCCACCGCCGCTGCCACAGCTTCCACCACAGCAACCGTTTCCACCACCACATCTGCCACCACCACCAAGCCCAAGAAGATGAAGAGATTTAGCCATTGGTTCCGAAAATTGCTGAAGCGCAAGTCGGCCATTTAAAAATATTGGGGAAATTGTGAAAATGACACCACCCTAATTAAAACATTACTCAGAAAGACAAACATACCCCATAGAACATCAACAAAGTCATATATAAGACAAAATATCGTACATTTGCATGCAACACTCTAATAAATACTGTATTGTGAGCAAAACATAAAGTTACTTAAATGGAAAAAAAATCTGTTATTGTCACTTACCTTTAGTCCGGATGGCTTGTCGGGAGGGGGCGTAATGAGTCCCTACACACACGGGGGCGGTGGGAGGGGGGTGAACGTCCATACACACACACAACAGCGACAATCATCCGCTGTATAGCCTTACCAGAATGTTGGGGCAAGCGCCTATGAAGCTCTGAATGGCACACGGGGTGAATGGCCAGCACCCTGCCCGGCTGCCTCTCTTTATCTCTCCATACACGAGACTCACAGGCGTACATGCGTCCGTGCACACACGCACAACAACAACGCAACAACCGTCGTTCACCCCTAAGTGGCGGTGACATCACCACAGCACTTGTGCCATGCTCGGTGCATTTTGAGGCCACGTGAAGTGTCGAAGGCTGGCTGGCAGGAGGTCATGTAATAGACGCAGGTGCCATGGATTGACTTAGGAAGATGATGGGCAGATGCAACAGCCGTGCTCCCCACTGTGCCAACTTTATTTGTGTCAGTTGTTTGGCGCTCTGCTCGTTGTTTTGAGCCTCGCTCCTCTGCCCTATGCTGTTGCTGGAGGGCAACTGCCTCCACTTCCCCAGCAGCACCTTTCATGAACCTCCTCCACAGAAGCCGATCATGACACTGCTGATACCAGTCATCAATAAGTCCAATCAGCTCCACATCCTTCTGCACCACATCAGTCCATCTCTTCTCTACCCCGTACCACGCCCATTTAGCACCATCTATCCAGCCAAATTGAAGCTGCTTGGGGATGCCGTGACTGCATACGGACTGCATGACACAATCAACGCAGCCTCGCTTGCTGGAGGAGCCCACAGATGGGCATTTGTCCAGATATTTTAGGAATCTGTGAGCTTACAAAGTCCAGTCTGGTTAAACCCTGAATAGATCGTGGGCAAGCTAACCTTAATGTTCCTTTCGAGAGAGATAAGGAAGGGTATAACTGTGGCCGAAGATTTTTATGGAGTGACATGCCAGGTAGCTTCCACACTGTTGAGCAGTTGATGAAAATATAATGCTGCTCGAATTATTTTAAATGAGACCTCGGCTCCCAAAACGGACTTGATCATCAGCACACTGCCCACTCCACTCTCTCCTCAGGTGCCCCAAATCCATGAGGAATTGAGGAAGGGAGCATTTTTATGATGTAAAATACCCAGGGAGGTGATTTGTTTTCGTGGGGCTGATGGTAACGGCCCATATTTTAGTAGCATGCTTCATGTTTAGCTGTAGTGTCTCCAACTTCTCCTTAGAGTGGGCAGTAATCACCAGATCATCCGCATTCATAATATGGTTTAACAATAGAGAGCCATACCATGACCGGCTCAGGCATCGATCAGCCTCCCATTATATCTATACCAGATACATTCTACTGGTACATCCATGGAAATCGTCTCAAACTACGTAGTCAAAGAAAATGTTCAGTCGTGTAGGGGGCAGAGGACATCCATGTCGCACATTACTCACACATTCTATCATCCCTTAGCTACATTACGTCGATTTTTCATGAGACAGCAGTTGTCTTTCTATTGTTTATATATGCTTTATCGAAAGAAGAAAATAGTATTTTTGCTTTAATTACTGTAACTCTGTGTTTTATTTAGCTTTGGTAATTTGGGTGATCCAGGTCTCTCTTGCAAATGAGACTCATCCTGGTCGCTTTAGTTCTCGCCTTGTTCAACTCAATAAACTGGTACTCACTCCATTATGAACTCACCCACTTCCTTAAATCTATGACTCACGTAAATACTCCCTCTCTCTCCTCATGAGTCATATATTTACCTGATCACACAATCACCCGATCATTCACTGTGTCAACCTCACTCACGCACTTTTTAATGCTCTCAAGAATGACCCACCCATTCTATCACTACATTAATCATCATCCCCTTCCCTCATTGACCCACTGGTAAAATTAAAATACTCGACAGCAACAACACGTGAGATTGTACTCAGGCTTACACTCACATGTGTAAAGAAGCTCCTTTGCAGGTTCCATTTGATAGATGTCTTATTTCACTATGACGTATTTACAACGCAAGAGTACGACTCACACGAACCTTCTCCCGTACAGTAACCTTTACCTGTTTCAACCCATCTCCACTGCCCCCACTATAAACTTTGCCATCCAAGAGAAATGAAGTAGAAGACAATAGAGTCTGCTGAGAGAATCTACCGGGGAAAACTGCTGGAAGTTACCAGGGCGTGGCCGTGCGGGTATATAAGGGGGAGCATGGCCCGCAAATGGGGTGATGCCTTGGGGACTGAAGAACAACTGCAGGTGGACGACATCGGGGCCGACTGTTGGGAATCAACATGGTGGAAACCATCAAGAAAGACTGTTCGAGATTAATCTACTCTATTAGAAACCACCGGGACTGCAGATAGTCATAGCCTTGTGCAACGTGTGAGTCGTACTCTCACCTTGTAAATATGTTATCGTCGGGAATAAATCATCTAGAAAATGAAACCTGCGAAGGAGCTTCTTTACACATGTAAGAATGCAGGACATGCTTTATCAGCAGGCCGTTGTTTTTGTCTACAACAGACCTATGCACACGATCTTGAAAATGGCATTTGATTGGGATTGTCACCTTCAACCCATTCTGAAATCGTCCAACTACCAAAACCCTTGTCTGCATTATACCTAAAACTTGACCAACGTGGCAATGTTATTTTCTCATTTTATTGACAGTAAACAAAAAACATGGCATAGTTTTTTAATTTCCCTGTTAACTTGTACATACGAGTGGAACGGTGTCACAATTGTTTGTGCATTGCACTATGAATCAGGCCACTTGAGTTTGATTCTCGGTTATAGTTAACATCAAACAAACTGGCCATGAGCCTTTTCGTTATCAACCCACGTTGAGAAGCATGATGGCATATGGTGAAACAATCTCCATGACTGATCCAGTATGGGAAGACTTCACCCATGACAATGGTTATACATTTATTATTGTTTTTGTTGTATATTACCACCAAAGGAGTAACTTCATACCTGTTAGCCAGCCTATATATACTCATAGATAAACTTTCGCCTAAACACCACCATTGGGATGAAGCTGACTTGGTATCTTCCATACTCTTTGGTTCTTTCGGTAAAGTCACGTAGGTATAAAATAAAATAAATCACGACGTTTTGGGTGCAACACAAGCGTCCGTCGAGATGGCAAAGCATGATCTGCTGTTGAGGCAGAATGTTTAAAAGAGTTTGAAATGGGTGTAGCCCAAGGGCCATAAATAAGTGGACGGGCCAGTGATGTTAATGTGAGAAATTAGCATGTAAATGTAAGAACGGAGAGCAGCCTCCTCGTAGAGGGCATCAAAGTGGCCATGTTAATGTGAGAGATTAGCATGTTAAAGTAATATCGAAGAGTGGTGGAATCCAAAGGCATGAGAGTGCAATCCAAAGGACATGTAAGCATGAGAGATCTAAGAGAGAGGCATAGAGAGAGACACAAAGAGTCGGAAATAACAGCTGACATAGGCAGGTAGGATGGAAATATCAGAGTCATAAAGAAGGTACACCACTCTGTGCTATCGTCTCCACCAAAGAGTATGAATCCCTGCATTCATGAAAGCTTTAATTTAAGATTATTCCAGCAGATTTTACCGTCTTCTACCTCGAACCTTCCCTCGTACGGTACCATGCACCTGTTTCCACCCATCTCCACTGACACCACTATAACTTTTGCCATGTACAGTACCCTACATCACCCTCTTCTGCCCATAAAAATATCTGTCCCGGCTAAAACTCTAATTTAACAGGTCCCTGCAGGGTGGGCTGGTAGGAACATTGGAATTTTGCGCAATTTTATTTTTACACCCCAATAGCACGAGATTTCACTTCGTTAAAGTATTGAAAGGGGACGGACGGACGCATTAATCTATTGCAAGCTGATACACTCATCTATTGCAGGCTGGTACACTCAGTTTACAACTTCGTTCCTACCAGTAATAGGGAACTATGTGGGAATCAATGGGATCGCACACGGGATTCAGTGATGTGGGCATGGAGTACAAAA
Organism: Petromyzon marinus; assembly: GCF_048934315.1. Taxonomy (NCBI): domain Eukaryota; kingdom Metazoa; phylum Chordata; class Hyperoartia; order Petromyzontiformes; family Petromyzontidae; genus Petromyzon; species Petromyzon marinus. Next base: position 24,521,018 of record NC_133745.1, on the reverse strand, counting down.
CATTTAACCTCTGGGTTAATGCTTAACATAGGCGCTTGAATCAAGGGGGGGAAGGCATTACAACCCAACTTGACCATTCAGTATCATCACCAACCTCTTACGTGGGCTGCCCTATTGAAGGTGTACATTCTTAGGCAAACAATACGCAACATCATTAGCCCTACATTTACACCAAGACATCAATATGTACTGTAGGTGTGGTCGAGCAGCACATTCGACCCGGTGACACTCCTTCTCGGCACCTCTCTAAATTAGTCCGTCGGCCTCCCTCATCGTGGCCATCTTCATTCCGGTCGATCCTGAGAGGAGAGTGCGGGGGCAGTATTTCTGTGAGGAGGATGCTCCCCTCCCTGGCATTCATCACGACGCCCCTGGACACGGCTTTGTGAGCCTGAACGATCCCTTGTGACGTCAGTTCTCTATATGGTTTAGGGCGACTCGGATTAACCACCCATCTCTGGCGTCCCATTTGGATGCGAACACTTTGCGGGCAGAGGATTTTAACAATTCCACTGGGCTTTGCCAAGGATGGTGTAGTTTGGCGGATTTTCTAACCCGGACCTCAGGACAGTGTAACCAGGCCCGATCACCCTGTTCAAAGGGTACAGGCGTCTCCGTTATTTTCGGCAACCGTTTGTTTGCTATTTGCGATCTGCCTGACTCTGCTATCGCGGCTTCACGAGCTTCACAGAGCTTTTTTAGTGGCAGTCTGAGGGAGGCTGGTGACGACACAACTTTAGCAGGGAAAGCCACCAGTCGGTCCTCAATAGGTGGCTCAGGGTCTCTCCCATACATCAAAAAGAAGGGGAAGAGCCTGGCCGATGCATGTGGCACTCTACAATATGCCCCTAGGACCCCTGGGATGTGCAAGTCCCAGTCCATCTGATCACCATTTACAACATGGCACAACATTGCGGACAGCGTGCGGTTAAGCCTATCTACTTGTCCATCACACTGCAGGTGGTATGGTGGCGTTCGAATTTTTCTTAGTGCCCACGATATTACAAACCTCTCTCAACAGGTTAGTAGAAAAATTCTGACCCTGGCCTGCTAGACGTTTCTCAGTGGGGCCCTTGTCCAATACATAGCCATGGAGAAAGGCTTCTGCTATTATTGCAGCCGTTTGGTCATGTATCGGCCATGCAACGAGCCAGTGTGTGCAATACTCCATCCCCTCGAGCAAATATTTATTTTATCCTTGCTGTTTTAGGAAATGCACCCAGGATATCCAACGCTACTAGTTCGTTTACCCTCACCACTGCGATCGACTGCAGTGGAGGCTGTATAGGATGGGGAGCAGGTTTCCTTTTTGCACACTCCTGACAATGATTACCCGCTCGCGTACATCTTTTCACATCACTGGCCAAAAATATCGAGCCTGCAGTGTGAGCAATGTGTTTCGGTGGCCCAAGTGGATTTGTTGTTTGGCGTGCACTTCTAGTAGCAACTGTTTTTGCAAGGGTTTTTGCACCACTAGGCAACAACGCTGCATCTTCATGTCCCACCTCATCAGGAGTCCTCGCCATGGGATGAATGGCTCCCCATTTTGACCAGTTTGAGCACATTCAGCTGCCTGTGCAGCCAATGACTGTATAATTTCATCCTGTTTTTGCAATCGGATTCATTCGGTCCTTATCAGCCCAAGATCATGATCTGTGGGTGGTACATCATTTTCTATCGTTGCTGTGTTTATTGACATCACCTGTCTCGGCGAGTCAGGGAGGGTCGGTTTACACCATGCTGCTCCTGTCGCTGCTGCTACGACCGATCTCACTAACTTTTTCCACTTAGCCCGAGATGTTGGCCGAATTTTCCCTGTTGTTTCACTCCAGGTCGATGTGATCGAGTGGTGTGCTAGTGATGTTGGTGATGAGGGTTTTGGAAATGAGGTGCACGTGTGATCTGGCTGGGTGTACAGGCGACACGCCTGGGTGTTTCTTGGTTGTCTCGGGATGACTTCCCCTCGGCAACCTCTCGCGATGTGGCCCGACCTCCCGCAGTGGTAGCAGTACATCACCGCATGGTCCTGAATTCCTCCGTGGTTGTGCCATGGTCGCTGATGCTGTAGTTGACACCTTGAATTGTTGAACCCCTGGATGGCCACAGCCATCTCTTCCAAGGTCGCCTGCAGATCACCCTCCATGCTGGGCATTGCGGCGGTCCCTGTTGTTGCTGTCCCGGTTGGCTCCATTGGTCCTCCTGCTCCTCCATTCTCCATCACCCTTGTCACATGGGCTGCTACTTCACATGGTGCCCTGGGATCTGTGTGTGCCCAGAGGCATTTAGCAAACTACATTGAAGTTTGCTCACTCTCTGGCAAAATCGGCAATGTAATGCCACTTTGATAGAGGAGAGTTTGTAGCCGCTCCGCCACTAGCACGTCTCAGGTTGTCATGTCCATCCTTGGAAATGCCACATCTGCAACCGCATGCAAGGTACTTCTATAAGCCATCAGTGGCTCGCTATCTCCTCTTCTCCAGGATGAAAATTGCTGCCTTGCGCTGGACGCAGGACAGAAAACATCGGCCATCCCTTGACAACCTTGTTGGGTTGTGGCAGGTTGATTTTCCGGGATCATAAAGAAGGCCAATAGTGCTCTGTCATCCAACACCGTAGGCAGCAGTCGTAGCACTTCATCGTCAATCAATCGGCTTACTCTAACAGCTGCTTCAAATCTTTTGATGAATGCAATACAATCGCCTCCCGTATTTTTATGCATGGTGGTCAAGGTCTGTTGAACAGCTTCTAGTTGTGGTTGAGTCATTTGATTGGTTCCCGCCTGCTGCTCGACGGGGGGAAGCGATGGCTGCTGCCCTATGGCGCTTTCTCCTCGCCATTGCGGTCCATGGTGGAGATGGATCTGGCTTCAGCCGCGCACTACCAGTTCCTTCCTCTTCTCTTTTCTTCATCATCGAAATTATCAGTCGATCCACCACTGAGGTAAGGTAGTCCAACCTGTCCAACAGCTGCCGCCAATTTTCTTTGTTCGGCGATGCTGGTTCTTGGGTCTTTGGCGGAGCATCCACTTCCATCGGGAACTTGGCTGCCAACGGGGTCCGGCTCTCACTCCCGCCATTTGCCGAGTTTGAAAAACCTGGAGCGCTTAGGGTTGATAACTCGTTCTCTGCAGGAGCTCTTCGGCGGGTCTTCCTTCTTGAACTTGTAGACTGTATCCCACCACTGCCACCAGAAGCTTCTTTGCAGGTTCCATTTTTGAGAAGAGAGTGCAACTCACACGCTTCACAAGGGTATGACTATCTGCAGCCCCAGTGTTTTCCACTACATTCATCTCGAACAATCTTTCTTAATGGTTTCCACCATGTACAACAGTCGGCCCCGATGTCATCCACCTGCAGTCGTCCTTCAGTCTCCGAGCTAGCGCCCCAATTGCGGGCCTCGCTCTCCCTTTTCTACCCACTCAGCCTCGCCCTGGCAGCTTCCAGCAGTGTCCTTGGTACATTCTTCCAGCAGACTCAACCGTCTCTACTTCCTTTCTCTTAGATGGCAAAGGATATAGTGGTGTCAGTGTTGATGGGTGGAAACAGATGCAGGGTACTGTACGAGGGAAGGTTCATGTGAGTCGTACTTTTGCGTTGTAAATACGTTATCGTGAAATAAATCATCTAGACAATCTAACCTGCGAAGGAGCTTCTTTAAACACGTGAGTGTTAGACTGCGTATTTCCATTTTACCAGTGGGTCAATGAGGGAAGCGGATGGTGAGTAAGGTAGTGAGTGATGGGATGAGTAGGTCATTGGTGAGATTGTGAAATAGTGCGTGAGTGATGTTGGCACAGTGAATGATCAGGTGGTTGCCTGGGTTATCAGGTCAATATATGACTCATGAGGAAGGAGAGGACGTATTTATGTGAGTCATAAAGTAAGGGAAGTGAGTGAGTTCATAATGGAGTAAGTAGTAATTTATTTAGTTAAAACAGGCGAGAACTAAAGAGACTAGGATGATTCTCATTTGCAAGAGAGACCTGGATCACCAAAATAACAAAAGCTAAATAAAAACACAGAGTTACAGTAATGAAAAGCATATATAAACAATAGAAAAACAACTGCTGTGTCTCATGGGAAATCGATATAATGGAGTTAAGGGATGATAGAATATGTGAGTAATGTGCGACATGGATGTCCTCTGGCCCCTACACGACTTAACATTTTCTTTGACTACTTAGTAATGAGACGATTTCCATGGATGTACCAGTAGAATTTATATCTGGTATAGATATAATGGGAGGCTGATCGATGCACGAGTCCGGTCATGGTATGGCTCTCTATAGTTAAACCATATTATGAATGCGGATGATCTGGTGATTACTGCCCACTCTAAGGAGTTGGAGACACTCCATCTAAACACGGAACATGCTACTAAAATATGGGCCGTTACCATCAGCCCCACAAAATCAAATCACCTCCCTGGGTATTTTACATCATCAAAATGCTCCCCTCCCTCAATTCCCCAGGTATTTTGAGGCAGTTGTGGAGAGAGTGGAGATATTTCCGTACTTGGGCAGTGTGCTCATGACCAACTCTGTTTTGGGAGCCGAGGTCTCACTTCGATTCCTTCGAGCGGCATTATATTTTCATCAGGTGTGTAACATTGTATGGAAGCTACCTGATCTGTTACTCCATACAAACCTTCATGTCTTCTGGACCACAGTTATGCCTTCCCTTATTTCTCTCTATAGGATTATCTGCAATGGTTTGAAACATTTGGTCTAGCCTGCCTACGATCTATCCAGGGTTTAACCAGACTGGACTTTGTGAGGAGGCCAAAATTTCCTGAAATATCTGGACAAAGGCTCATCAGTGGGCTCTTCCGGCAAGTCAGGCTCCATTGGCTGGGTCATGAAGTCTATATGCACTGTCACCGCATCCCCAAGCAGCTTCAATTTGGGCGGATAGATCATGCTAAACAGGCGCGGCATGGGCTACAGTAGAGATGGACTGATGTGGTACAGAAGGATGTGGAGCTGATTGAACTTGCTGATGACTGGTAGCAGCAGTGTCGCGATAGGCCTATGTGGAGGAGGTTCATGAAAGACTCTACTGGGGAGGTGGAGGCAGTTGCCCTCCAGCAATAACGTAGGGCAGCGGAGCGACACTCATAACAATGAGCAGAGTGCTATACGACTGAAACACTGAAATTTGGCACAGTGGGGAGCACGGCTTTTGCATCTGCCCGTCATCACCTTAAGTCAACCCATGGTACCTGTGTCTATTCATGACTTCCTGCCAGCCATCCTTCGACACTTCAAGTGACCTCAAAATGCACCAAGCACCGCACAAAAGCGCTGTGGTGATGTCACTGCCACTTAGGGGCAAACGGCGATTATTGTCTTCTTGTTGTGCGTGTGTGCACGGACGCATATACCCCTGTGAGTGTGTGTGTGGGGAGAGATAGTGCAATGGTGAACACTGTCTACCATCCCACCGATCCCAGTTCGATTCCCACTCACGACCAACACCTTTAACGATTATATTAATGGTTGCTGGGCTTTCCGTCGATCGACTCAGCCTCAAATAAGTGCCTGGTGTGGTGTGTAAATATCACCACTGGCGAGACAAAGGCAGCCGGGCGTGGTGCTGTCCACGCACCCCCTCGTGCGACATTCCAGCCTTCATAGGCGCTGCTGGCTAACAAGCACTTGCCCCAACATTCTGGTTAGGCTATTCGGGGGATGACTGTCGCTGTTGTGTGTGTGTGCTTGCGGGCGTTCACCCCCAACCCTCCCGTGTGCAGTTATGGGGACTCATTATGCCCCCTCCCGACAAACGGTCCCACATCCAGACTCAAGGTAAGTGACATTAAAAACATATTTTTTGTCCTATTTACGTAACTTTATTTTTTGTTTACCATACAGTATTGATTACAGTATTATTTGCAAATGTATAATATTCCGTGTTATGACTTTAACAATGCTTCAAAATTTTTGTTAAACCGTAATACATTTTACAACACTTCCAGTATGTGAATTTAAATACAGTACACTATTTTATTCAGACTTATGAATTGTTCGACTCACTAACGATTCTCTGTAATGGAATCCAAAAGTTGTACTATTCATTAACAACATCTCCCATTGGTATGGTTGACTACATGTGATGCAAAATAAGTTAAACATAGATAAATATATATTGTACAACACTTTCCCCAACAGTGTGTTGAGGCTACATGGGGGACCTTTGTGTTTGTGCTTGTGATTGTATTGTGGAGGCCTTCTTAGGTGCTGCTCCTTGCTAATAGCACTTGCCCCAATAGTCTCTTGAATCTATACGGGGAACGTTTGTCTTTGTGAATAATGTTTTAATTGGGGCGGTGTAATTTTCTAAATTGCCCCAATGTTTTTAAATGGTCGACTTGCGTTTCAGCCATTTTCGGACCCAATTAATACATCTCTTCATTTCTTGGGCTTGGTGGCGGTGGTGGCAGCTGTGGCAGCGGCGGTGGCAGTGGCGTTGGTGGTGGTGGCATCTTTGTAAATTTGAGAAATGGCGCATTTCAGCTCTTTCAGCTGTCTACTGAGATGCCGGCACTCTTTGCGCATCTGCACTTCGCCGTGCCACTTTTCCTCGTGACGCGCCAGCTTCCCGCGCAGCCTAAACTGCTCCTGCCCTCTCTGTGGATTCAGGAAGTTCAACTCCCTCAGGTGGATGCGCAGCGACCTACGGAGACCTTCCTTTTTACAGTGCAGCGACATTTGCCGCTGTGCTGCATTGCAGTCTCGGAGAAAATCCGCACGGAGAGACGCACGCTCGCAGCCAGGCACTCTCGTGGACTCCAGCTCTAACTGGCGCTCTTTAAGCTGTTGAACCAGGCCCCTGTTCTCTCTCTGGAGAGTCTCTCGGTTATCCATCAACTCCTCCTGCTGATACTGTAGCTTCAGATGGGGCGTCTTGTTCCTCTGACAGAGCTCCATATTCTGCTGGCCCATCCTCTCCGTTTGCAGCGTCGTGGTCTCGCGGTGAAAGTCTGAGATGGAAAGCGTAAACCGAAGATAAATGAAGATCTCCATCCCAAGCAGGGCCAAGAGCAGAACGCCAACGATCAGCAGCGCCATGCTCAGCTCTTGTTGACGGCACGCGGGACAGAAGCAAGTGTGAGGCACGTCACGAAGGGGCGTTATTTATATAACTTCATTACCGGATGTGACGTACGCTTTGACGTAACAGCCATCCCTGCCCACTTATTGTCAATCATTGCCAACCACGTGACTCCACGGCCCCGCCCCTAACCGCGCAGCTCCTCCCCCATACTCCTCTTCCGCCTTCCCCACGTGACGCGAAGCGAGCTAATCACGAGAGGCGGCGCGCGTCGGCCCCGCGACCGCTTCCCGCGATTCTTGCAATGGGCGGTGGGGGGGCGAGATCACTCCACGTCGCGAGCGGGAGGAGGAGGGACGAGGGGGAGGGGCCAGCAGGGACGAGGGGCCAGGAGGAACGAGGGGGAGGGGCCAGGTGGAACGAGGGGTAGGGGCCAGGAGGGACGAGGGGCCAGGAGGAACGAGGGGGAGGGGCCAGGAGAGACGAGGGGGAGGGGCCAGGAGGGACGAGGGGGAGGGGCCAGGAGGGACGAGGGGGAGGGGCCAGGATCGGGAGGGGGGGCGCCGTGGCGCCGCTCTTGGGCCGCGAGGCCTCCCCCTGGGCCCGCGGCGCCATGCGGAGACCGCGACAGCAGCAGCAGGAGGTGGTGGTGGTGGTGGTGTTTGTGGTTGTAGGCACGGGAGAGGTGGTGGTGGTGTTTGTGGTTGTAGGCACGGGAGAGGTGGTGGTGGTGTTTGTGGTTGTAGGCACGGGAGAGGTGGTGGTGGTGTTTGTGGTTGTAGGCACGGGAGAGGTGGTGGTGGTGTTTGTGGTTGTAGGCACGGGAGAGGTGGTGGTGGTGTTTGTGGTTGTAGGCACGGGAGAGGTGGTGGTGGTGTTTGTGGTTGTAGGCACGGGAGAGGTGGTGGTGGTGGTGTTTGTGGTTGTAGGCACGGGAGAGGTGGTGGTGGTGTTTGTGGTTGTAGGCACGGGAGAGGTGGTGGTGGTGTTTGTGGTTGTAGGCACGGGAGAGGTGGTGGTGGTGTTTGTGTTTGTAGGCACGGGAGAGGTGGTGGTGGTGTTTGTGGTTGTAGGCACGGGAGAGGTGGTGGTGGTGTTTGTGGTTGTAGGCACGGGAGAGGTGGTGGTGGTGTTTGTGGTTGTAGGCACGGGAGAGGTGGTCACGGACAGGCGGTGAGTGCCGGGTGATGGAGGGGGGGTGAGGGAGTGGATTGCAGGGTGAGTGAGTTAATGAGGAGAATTAATAGGTGAGGAGGGTGAGTGAGTTGAAGGGTGAGGTGAGTGAGTGGTGAGTTCACGATAGGGAGATTGGGGCTGAGTGAGTGAACGCAGCGCACGGTAAAGATCCCCTGAGAGCATTCGCAAGAGTTGGACATTGAGTGCCGCTGTCAGGGTCCACACGCAAATTACTCACTTGGCATGATATACAAATTAACCATTGTAAACGATAACTTTTAAAAAACCTACGCTATTAGTCAGAGCTAATGCGATGTGCGTTCAGCATATATGTAGCACGTTATAACCAACGTCAACATCGTCATTTAGAGTAACCATTAGTCCATACGTGTCACTTGCTAATAGTCCCCGGGTCAATCACAACTTTGCCGTGCGTGCAGGCTTTGTCTCTGGCTGCTCGCTAGGGCTGCGATGCCTTTCCATGCCACAAGATGACGTTCATTGCTCCTTCCACACCGCGACAATATTTACTGCAGTGTTCTATAACGCGGTAGTTGCGTTGCTGAATAACACCGCGTTGTGTAAACTCCCTCGTTACAATGACTAATACAGGGTAAAGCACAGTCCGTGATAACAGCGTGAGATGCGTGTGTCGGCTGAACAAAGACTGAGGCGCGTGGGGAGCATCAGGAAGCATCCAGCAGCATCCCAATGCCTCGTGTGACGCTGTGCCCAGGCATCCGTACAACCGCACATTCCTACTCGCGCGACTTGGTTCTGTTGACTCAATCGCGTTATATCCACTTAGCATCCTTGTCATAAAACGTGTTCCCTAATACATTCATCATGCTATATCCAAATGGCGTTATGAAAACACGCGTTAAGGCAGAACGAACTCTATAAACTATTTTTATTTTACCAGGTGAGACCCACTGAGCTATGTGGCTGTTTTCCAGAAGCGACCTTTCCACAAATGATAGATCAGCTAAATGGCTAATCACGTTAGAAATGTGTAGCACCAGCCACAAATACTCTAGACATGGGATCCCCTTTGACAGGGTCAGTGTCTCCTTAGATTCACTCACTCCGCCTATTGTCATGCGGCGTGCGCAGCTGCGTCGTGACACTTGGTAGAGTGCTGTCTTTGAGGCAGAGAACTTTAAAATCGTGTGCAGTGGTTAATTTGCTTAACAGCTTTACACCGAACTCCTTGCTTGTGGTAAAACATGTTTGCGACTTTGCTGATTGAGAACTATGCAGATTTAGACACAGTTTTGGTATAAAGCCCACAAGCTAACCCTCGCCAAAATGAGCAAAAAACAAACGTCGCTGGAGAGTTTCTTTGAAAAGGGGGAAAGGCCCAATGATGACCCCCCCTCCAGTCCGTAAAAAAATGTCTTCCACGAAACCGGTCCCTGGTGCCAAAAAGGTTGGGGACCGCCGGTCTAAACGACAACTTGGTCACAAATTCAGTTTTTCTGAGCTGTTGGTCTAGATAAGTTGGAGAGGGTGGGTGCATGCATGCTGCACACCTATGTATGATTTTTCATCTAATATTACTCCCCGTCCCTTCAAATTCCGTGAATCCTACACGTGGAGGGTGATGGTGGTAACGATGGTGTGGGTGGTGACGTTGGTGACGGTGGTAACCATGGTGAAAGTGGTGACGGTGGTAACGATGGTGTGGGTGGTGATGATAGTGACGGTGGTGACGATAGTCACGATGGTGACGATGGTGACGGTGGTGACAGCGCTGACACTGGGACGCCTGCACGGCACGACTGCCTCTCAAGGGCAAAGCTGGGCCACGTGGTTTGCGAGGAATGCAATCCCCTTTGCACTTCTAAAGGGCACCCCCAGTGGCAACTTTTTTTTTTGCACAATAAGAAGGCGACTCAGCATTTCACCTGCAAGCGGCTTTGCTCTGCACGTAGGGGTGCTGATTGCTCGATGTAAAATACAATTGAGTAATGTCCGATTATCACGGTTGGCTAAGCACGGTGCAACAGAAGGTCGACATACATACAAGGATCTTATTGCAGCCTCGTAATTTAATAACACACCGATCCACATTCTCGCATTTAGCCACAAACACACGCGCAGTTGAGCACACCCACAGCTAGACGATAACGCGTGCTTCTCTCGAGTTATCTGCTGTCATCTGGCTCTCGTGATCGCCGGCCTTGCCTCGCCACAGCTGCTGTGGAGTCGCCTTTGTGCAGAATATAAATTACAACGTAGAAACGCATACAGCCCCTGTCTACTGATCTATTTTATCATCTGTAAAACAAGTAATCCTGATTTGTTTACAGATGTTTTACTAACTAAAAGTCTATCCTCCCAAGAGCGGGTGAGTGAGCGGATGGGTGTGGGTGGGTGAGCGGATGAATGTGTGGATGGGTGAGCGGGTGAATGTGTGGATGGATGGGTGGGTGAGCAGGTGGATGTGGGTGGGTGGTGAGTGGGTGGATGAATGGGTGGGTGGTGAGTGGTTGGGTGGATGTGTGAGTGAGTGGATGAGCGAATGGGTGAGTGGGTGGGTGGTTGAGCAGGTGGCAGGTGTGTGAGTGGGTGGGTGAGTGAGCAGGTGGGTGGTTGAGCACTTGGGTTGGTGAGCGGGTATGGTTGGTGAGTGGGTGGGCGGGTGGGCAGGAGGGTGGTGAGTGAGTGGGTAAGCGATTGGGTGAGTGGATGGGTGGGTAAGCAAGATGGTGGGTGTGTGAGTAGGTGAATGAGCGAGTGAGCGGGTGGGTGGACGAGCGGGTGGGTGGGTGGGTAAGCAGATGGCAGGTGTGTGAGTGGGTGAGTGAGCGGGTAAGTGAGCGGGTGGGTGAGTGGGTGGGTAGGTGAGCGGGTGGGTTGGTGAGTGGATGGGCGGGTGAGTAGGTGGTTGGTGAGTGTGTGAATGAAGGAATGGGTGGATGGTGAGTGAGTGGTTGAGAGCGTGGGTGACCGAGTGAGTGGGTGGACGAGTTGGTGGACGAGTGAGTGGTGAGCAAATCGGCGAGCGAGTTGGTGAGCCGGTGGTGAGTGGGTGAGCGAGCAAGCGGGTAGGTGTATGAGTGGTGGGTGGGTTAGGAGGTGAGTGGCTGGGTGAGCGAGTGGGTGAGCAGGCGGTTGAGTGGTTGGGTGGTGAAGGGGTAGGTGAATTGCTGGATGGTGAATGGGTAACTGGCTGGTGGGTGAGTGGGAGGGTGAGTGAGTGGATGAGCGGGTGGGCGAGTTGTGAGCGAGTGGCAGCGCTGCTCGTGAAGCTGTGAGTCTGTGTGTCTCTGTTTAAGCCTCCGTGTCTCTGTGCGAGTCTGTGAATCATGAGGTGAGTTTATTTGCGAGTCTTAGCGTGCGTCTTTGTGCGAGTTCACGAGTCTCCGTGTCTCTCTCAGGACCCCCTGGATGCGTTGAGGCAGCTCTGATCGCGTAACTGTGAATCTCTCAAGGCGGAGTTCTCCAGCGGCGAGTCTCGCGTCTCGTCCTGGACTCGCACCCAGGAGTCCTTCGCCCAGGAGCTCCTGGATCTGCTCCACTGCCAGGACCACTGCGTGCATCTCCACGGCAACCGCCGTAGCAATCGCGGCAACCAACATCACCGCGATGGTCACCGTAGAGACCGCCATGATTATAACAACTTCCATCGCCATAGCAGCAACCACCATCACCACAGTAATCACCGTAGTTACCACCATCACTGTCGCAGCAACCACAGCGTAGAAACCACAATCAGTCTAGCAACAACCACCATCACCACAGCCACCAATATGGCAATGACAACACAGCAATCACCATCAACATAGTTGCAATCACAGCATATAAACCACATTCACTCTAGCAGCAAACCAACATCACCACAGCAATCATCGTAGTAACCACCGTCACCAAAGCAACCACCATAACTGGAACCCAATAGGAATGAGTCATTATGTTGATGATGTTGACGATGATGTTTTTGTTGCTGCAAGTTGCCAATCAACTTTTTTCTAAACTCAAATGAAGAAACACCATCTCTACCCCCCTTTCCTCGCGCTCGGTTGCCTAGCGACGCCGTGTGTGCTGTAAGTACCAATAATAAGTTCATAGTTCATTTATTTGGTATAGCCCTGTGAGCCATTCGGCTCTTGAATCGGGTGCAACCGCAACAAACAAAAAACATGAACAAGAAAACGTCTTAAAGTGATTATGTGACTGTGCAAACAGAAAATACAGGAAAAAATATCAAAATATTCCTGAAATAGCACCGTACACCAACGCTGTGCGCAAAAATCCCAGTGGGATGCAAGTCAAAATAACAACAACAACCACAAGACAACTAAGATTAAGGCCATCAGTCAACTCCGTACTACAATAAAAAACATGGCCAAAACAAAAAAAACATTTCGAAATCACCAAAATAAAAGCCATAAATCCAATGTAACAGTGATCATAGGGACTGTGACCGAATTTTTTACAATAAACTACATAAATTAATTATAACACCAAAATCTAGAGCCATATTTTAGGCCACTGAATAGCAGTGGCAGCTAGGGTTGTACAACTCCTCTAGAGCAGTTTTGAGTGAAGATCTCATAGGTAGTGATTCAAGTTGCAGTTTATTGGCAATAGCATTCCAGACCCTACGGGCATCAATAGCAAAGGCCCTTCCTCCAGTTTTAGTACGGCAATAGGGAATGTGAAGCTGGTAAATAAACACCGAGTTGTCTCCAAAGTGCGTCTCTCCGTGATCTCTCTCCCTGCTATACTAAGGTTTTTAAATTTTTCCCCCCTGATTCTGCTGAAGATTTCCTCTTCATACTTCCTCGTCTCCTTGTTCTCGAGTGCCTCTTCTCATTGCGTTCTGGATGTCCATTTTAATTTTAGTCGTAGGTTGCATAGTACCAACCACTGAGGCATGGACAGTCCTAAACATGGGATTGGAAACTGCAAAACAGGGAGTAACTCTTCTTTTGAATAAAACAATGAATGCGGTGTGGGAAGCTGCGAATCTCAAGTAACGGTGGGCTCACCTCCCCATTATCGGGAGTCAGGTAATGGTGGCTTGGTCACAGGAAGATGCGCTTGAGAGTCTTCCACTCTGGTGGTGGGTGTCCATCTCGGACCCCATTAAAACCGACAGTGGCCTGGTTTCAGCCAGCTGATGAAAGTTGTAATAAATAATTTCATCATCGCTTGCAGTTGGGGTTGGCATCGTCCCCCTCTCCTACTTATGCCCATCCATCCTGGGTTTAACCAGGCTGGATTGTGAGCTCACATCACGTGAGCTCTTCCAACGGGCAATGCTTGAGTTGACTGGGTCATCTAGCCAACATACCCAGCCTCCACATGCTCAAGTAGCTTATGTTGGGGCAGATAGAGAGTTATAAACGGACATCACACAGGCTGGAAAAGAGATGGATTGATGCAGTAAAGGAGAATGTGGAGCCGAGTGTATTTGCTAAAGACGGCGCTCAGGGGAGAGCTGCATTTTGGGGACATGGGTGTTACGAGATAAGAAATAGGCTGAGCCATTTTCCCAAAGAGCACTTGACTCTAGAGCCTGTATGGCTATTAGGGGTTCTTTGTCTCAGCTTTTTGTGTGGAGGAGAGGGAAAGAGTGCTCTTAGCAGAGAGAGAGAATTTCAAATATGATAATAACAATGTTGTCCATCTATCTGCGATAACATCACCGGCATCCCAAGACTTTTTTTTAAGCCTGCCCTGGAACAGCTGACCATTTCCATGAAACAGGTGTTTGGCTTTGTGTGGGAGGGAACCGGAGTACCGGGAGAAACTCCACCTTGCACATGAGAGAATAACACTCACAGTTCTGCAACCAGATGGAATTCACAGACCCACTTGCTGTACTGCTAGATAAAGGCCTTCCTATGTATTATCTGTAGTAATGCTTTTTTTTCTAGATTTGAAGCTTTCGTGACTGCAAGGATCCATACTCTTTGGTTCAATTCGGTAAAGTCACGTAGGTAAAAAAGAAAATAACAAAAATCACGACGTTTCGGCCACAACACAAGTGGCCTTCATCAGGTGAAGGGACCGTGCTGTCATGAGGACAGCGTTGGAGTGAAAACAGCCAAGCCCAGGTCGCGTCATTTAAGCTGTGTGGGAGGAAGAAAAACGCTTGACAAAGAAATTAGCATAAAAATGAGCATGATGTACGTAGGAGGTGCATGGGCCATGATGGACCAGCACCGTGGGGGGGGAGGGGGGGAGTAGAGTGAGTGAGTGAGTGTAGTGAGTGAGTGAGTGGAGTGAGTGAGTGGAGTGAGTGGAGTGAGTGGAGTGAGTGAGTAAGTGGAGTGAGTGGAGTGAGTGAGTGGAGTGAGTGATTTAGAACATCTTTCCAATGATTGCTTAATTTGAAACCATCCTCTTGGTTGAAATTGTGTCTGTGTATGTAAATCTGAATTGCCTCGTGGACAAATCTCTGATAAAAACCCGTGGGTTTGCAGAGAACCTTGGTATCGGAGAAAACTATATCGTGATCACCCACAGCATTGTAACAGTGGTCAGCTACGGCAGAATAATGCGTTCTGCCGTGTTTCAAATCTGATTTGTACTCGCGAATTCTGTCAGACATGTCGCTTCGTCTCCCCGATATAGCAATCACCACAAGTGCAGCTCAATTTGTAAACCGCGGGGTACTGTAAGTCAGGAACGACATCCTTCACGGATGGGATCAGGTCACGGATTTTGTGCACTGTATTGAACCGGACCAGGATCTTGTGTTTGTTTGGAATTTTGGAGAACTTTTTAGTAACGCCTGCTATATATGGTAGAGTGATGGTTTTGACCGGAGTATCAAGTGGTTGTTTCTGTATGGAGGGAGAAACAGCTTGGCGGATGGTATGGTCAGAGTATCCGTTTCTCTTGAGGGCCAGGTGTACATGTTTTAATTCACTGGTCAGGTGTTGTTGGTCCGAAATGCAATGTGCCCTGTGGTATAATGTTTTGATGAGATAATTATTTTGATCTGGGTGGTGGTGGGAATCAGGTTTCAAGTAGGAATCTGTGTGGGTGGGTTTCCTCTAGACAGAATGCCCCAGTGAGCCATCAGGTCTCCTCTCAAACAGAACATCCAAGAATGGTAGCTTGCCATTTTTCTCCACTTCCATGGTGAATTTGATGGCGGGATGTCTAGAATTGATGTGGTGTAGAAAAAGGTTCAAAGCTGGGAGGCCATGAGGCCAAATGACGAAAGTGTCATCCACATATCTCTTCCACAGGGAAGGTCTGAGGGTGGAAGTCTGGATGGCGTCTGATTCAAATTTCTCCATGAAAACATTGGCTATCACTGGTGATAAGGGAGAACCCATGGGGGTACCCTCATTTTGTTTGTAGAAGCTGCCATTCCAAGTAAAGTAGGTAGGTATTGGTGAGGCAGTGTCTAATCAGCACAGGTGTATCGGGGTCTAGTCCATGTTGGACCAAATTTTCAATTATTTCAATAGTATCAGGTACCGGGACCTTGGTGAACAGAGAGACCACATCGAAGCTTGACAAGGATATCGTCAGGGGACAGTACAACGTCTTTGACCATAGAGACCAAATGAGCTGAGTTAAGTACTGCTGAGGAGGTCTTGCCAGTGAAAGGTAGCAAGGTATCTGACAGAAAACGTGCTAGCTTATAGGTAGGGGAGTTGATCGTGGATACGATGGGTTGTAGTGGAGTGCATTCTTTATGAATCTTGGGGAGACCATAGAATCTAGGGGGTCTTGCAGCAGAAGGTTTTAAGGAGGGACGTTTAGTTGGTTCGATTAGGGAGGTCGAACTTGTGATGATCTTGTTGGTTTTTATAGTTAGGCTATTAGTAGGGTCATTTTTAATGTTTGAGTAACTTCAATCGTTGAGTAGGTTCTGGATTTTGTTGTTGTACAATCTTTATCCATAATTACAGTAGCGTTGCCTTTGTCGGCTGAGAGGATGACTATATCACTTCTGGTTTTTAAATTCGCGAGTTCAGAGCGTTCATTTTTGCCTATGTTGCTAATGGGTTTCTTAGCATTATTCTTAGCTCTTTCGGTAAAGTCACGTTGAAGGGAAACAATAAATAATAAAATATATATAAAACAATAAAAAAAATTCTCACGACGTTTTGACCATAACACAAACGGTCGTCATCAGGGGTGGCGGTTTGCATAAATTTATTTATTTTTAAACGGTGCATTTATATATTTATAAAAAAAAACGTCAGCGCCACGCGCAGCGATTTGGCAGTTTATTTAGAAGGAGTAGTCCATCTATGTTCTGAAAAGAGGAGGGGGGAGACGAAAAATTAATGTATGCTGTCTGAAAGCCACTGTATGCGTGAACAATCAATTAAGACCTGAAATGGTTTATCAAATCTTTCCAATGATTGCTAAGCCATAATCCATTTTCTCGGTTGAAATTGTCTCTGTGCTTGTATATGTGGATAGCCTCATGAACGAATCTCTCATGGTAGCCAGATGGCTTACAAAGAACACCGTTTAAAATACACCGTTTAAAAATAAATAAATTGATGCAAACCAATACACCTGATGACGACGGTTTGTGTTATGGTCGAAACGTCGTGAGATTTTTTTTATTGTTTTATATATTTTATTGCTTCCCTTCAACGTGACTTTACCGAAAGAGCTAAGAATATGAATTACTGCAGGCACGAAAGCTTTAAATCAAAATTTCTTAGCATTCTTAAGAATAGTGGCTATTTCAGCTCTCGCAACGCATGCTTGGATATGTCCTATGCCTTTAAGGGCCGCATCGACCTGAGAGATGATATCTACAGGAATATGTTTCGGGGTGACAGCAAAATTTAGCCCTCTAGCCAGTACTGTTTTCAGATTGTCCGAAATCGGGGTGCTACTCTGATTAATGACGATTTTGTTAACGTCTAGTTTTGTTATATGTGGGACTGGGTTCTTCTTCGATAGGTGGTTGAATTAAGAAATCAGGTTAGCTTTGTATTTGACTGAAAGTGAATCGGCAGAAGAAGCAGTCATGTTGTCTACGTGGTTCCAATCAGCAGGTGACATTTTTTGTGTTAGCGTTAAATGAGCTTGTAGGAGAGTCCTGTCTAAAGTATCGAGTCAAAACGGAGTAGTCTTATCCTCTCTGAGATTAAAGATAGGCTGGCCTTAAACAGAATCTGTTTAGAATTCGGTGAGGATACAGCAGCAGATGTTAGTGTGAAAGCGATGGGTATTACCTTGTTTTCGCGGAATCTTTTGAGGAAGGTCAGCGTCTCGATGAGCTTTGACTTATTGTCCCGTTGTCTGTTGAAATCTCTAACAGATAGGTGAAAGCCCTCCCCGTAGAGGTTATCAATTCTAGATTTGAAGCTTTCGTGGCTGCAAGGATCCATACTCTTTGGTTCTATTCGGTAAAGTCATGTAGGTAAAAAAGAAAATAACAAAAATCACGACGTTTCGGCCACAACACAAGTGGCCTTCATCAGGTGAAGGGACCGTGCTGTCATGAGGACAGCGTTGGAGTGAAAACAGCCAAGCCCAGGTCGCGTCCTTTAAGCTATATGGGAGGAAGCAAAACGCTTGACAAAGGAATTAGCATAAAAATGAGTATGATGTACATAGGAGGTGCATGGGCCATGATGGACCAGGAGCGGGTGGGGACCATGACGGACCAGCAGCGGGGGGGGGGGGGGAGTTGAGTGAGTGAGTGGAGTTAGTGAGTGGAGTGAGTGGAGTGAGTGGAGTGAGTGAGTGGAGTGAGTGAGTGGAGTGAGTGGAGTGAGTGAGTGGAGTGAGTGAACGGAGTGAGTGTGTGGAGTGAAATAAGCAGCTGTGAAAGTTTGGAATACCACTACTTGAAGAAAAAAAATTACTGTACCATTGAAAATTAGTTTAATGTGTGGTTTGATTTAGAACATCTTTCCAATGATTGCTTAATTTGAAACCATCCTCTCGGTTGAAATTGTGTCTCTGTTTGTAAATCTGAGTTGCCTCGTGGACAAATCTCTGATAAAAACCCGTGGGTTTGCAGAGAATCTTGGTATCGGAGAAAACTATATCGTGATCACCCACAGCTATGGCAGAATTCGTTCTGCCGTGTTTCAAATCTGATTTGTGCACGCGAATTCGGTCAGAGACAAACATTAAACTAATTTTCAATGGTACAGTATTTTTTTTTTCAAGTAGTGGTATCCCAAACTTTCACAGCTGCTTATATCTCTCCACTCACTCCACCCACTCACTCTCCACCCACTCCACTCTCCACCCACTCCACTCTCCACCCACTCCTCCACTCTCCACCCACTCCTCCACTCTCCACCCACTCCTCCACTCTCCACCCACCCACTCCTCCACTCTCCACCCACCCACTCCTCCATTCTCCACCCACCCACTCCTCCACTCTCCACCCACTCCTCCACTCTCCACCCACCCACTCCTCCACTCTCCACCCACCCACTCCTCCACTCTCCACCCAGCCACTCCTCCACTCTCCACCCACCCACTCCTCCACTCTCCACCCACCCACTGCTCCACTCTCCACCCACCCACTCCTCCACTCTCCACCCACTCCTCCACTCTCCACTCTCCACCCACTCCTCCACTCTCCACTCTCCACCCACTCCTGCACTCTCCACCCACTCCTCCACTCTCCACTCTCCACCCACTCCTCCACTCTCCACTCTCCACCCACTCCTCCACTCTCCACCCACTCCTCCACTCTCCACTCTCCACCCACTCCTCCACTCTCCACTCTCCACCCACTCCTCCACTCTCCACCCACTCCTCCACTCTCCACTCTCCACCAACTCCTCCACCAACTCCTCCACTCTCCACTCTCCACCCACTCCTCCACTTTCCACCCACTCCTCCACTCTCCACCCACTCCTCCACTCTCCACCCACTCCACCACTCTCCACTCTCCACCCACTCGTCCACTCTCCACTCTCCACCCACTCCTCCACCCTCCACTCTCCACCCACTCCTCCACCCTCCACTCTCCACCCACTCCTCCACTCTCCACTCTCCACCCACTCCTCCACTCTCCACCCACTCCTCCACTCTCCACCCACTCCTCCACTCTCCACTCTCCACCCACTCCTCCACTCTCCACTCTCCACCCACTCCTCCACTCTCCACTCTCCACCCACTCCTCCACTCTCCACTCTCCACCCACTCCTCCACTCTCCACTCTCCACCCACTCCTCCACTCTCCACTCTCCACCCACTCCTCCACTCTCCAGCCACTCCTCCACTCTCCACTCTCCACCCACTCCTCCACTCTCCACCCACTCCTCCACTCTCCACTCTCCACCCACTCCTCCACTCTCCACCCACTCCTCCACTCTCCACCCACTCCTCCACTCTCCACTCTCCACCCACTCCTCCACTCTCCACTCTCCACCCACTCCTCCACTCTCCACCCACTCCTCCACTCTCCACTCTCCACCCACTCCTCCACTCTCCACTCTCCACCCACTCCTCCACTCTCCACTCTCCACCCACTCCTCCACTCTCCACTTTCCACCCACTCCTCCACTCTCCACTCTCCACACACTCCTCCACTCTCCACCCACTCCTCCACTCTCCACTCTCCACCCACTCCTCCACTCTCCACTCTCCACCCACTCCTCCACTCTCCACCCACTCCTCCACTCTCCACCCACTCCTCCACTCTCCACTCTCCACCCACTCCTCCACTCTCCACTCTCCACCCACTCCTCCACTCTCCACCCACTCCTCCACTCTCCACTCTCGACCCACTCCTCCACTCTACACCCACTCCTCCACTCTCCACTCTCCACCCACTCCTCCACTCTCCACTTTCCACCCACTCCTCCACTCTCCACACACTCCTCCACTCTCCACCCACTCCTCCACTCTCCACTCTCCACCCACTCCTCCACTCTCCACTCTCCACCCACTCCTCCACTCTCCACCCACTCCTCCACTCTCCACCCACTCCTCCACTCTCCACTCTCCACCCACTCCTCCACTCTCCACTCTCCACCCACTCCTCCACTCTCCACTCTCCACCCACTCCTCCACCCTCCACTCTCCACCCACTCCTCCACCCTCCACTCTCCACCCACTCCTCCACCCTCCACTCTCCACCCACTCCTCCACTCTCCACTCTCCACCCACTCCTCCACTCTCCACCCACTCCTCCACTCTCCACTGTCCACTCTCCACCCACTCCTCCACTCTACACTCTCCACCCACTCCTCCACTCTCCACCCACTCCTCCACTCTCCACCCACTCCTCCACTCTCCACTCTCCACCCACTCCTCCACTCTCCACCCACTCCTCCACTCTCCACTCTCCACCCACTTCTCCACTCTCCAGCCACTCCTCCACTCTCCACTCTCCACCCACTCCTCCACTCTCCACCCACTCCTCCACTCTCCACCCACTCCTCCACTCTTTGAACAAGGCGAGAACTAAAGCGACCAGGATGAGTTTCATTTGCAAGAGAGACCTGGATCAGCCAAATTACCAAAGCTAAATAAAACACAGAGTTACAGTAATTAAAGCAAATATACTATTTTCTTCTTTCGATAAAGCATATATAAACAATAGAAAGACAACTGCTGTCTCATGAAAAATCGACGTAATGGAGCAAAAGGGATGATAGAATGTGAGTAATGTGCGACATGGATGTCCTCTGCCCCCTACACGACTGAACATTTTCTTTGACTACGTAGTTTGAGACGATTTCCATGGATGTACCAGTAGAATTTATCTGGTATAGATATAATGGGAGGCTGATCGATGCCTGAGCCGGTCATGGTATGGCTCTCTATTGTTAAACCATATTATGAATGCAGATGATCTGGTGATTACTGCCCACTCTAAGGAGAAGTTGGAGACACTACAGCTAAACATGAAGCATGCTACTAAAATATGGGCCGTTACCATCAGCCCCACGAAAACAAATCACCTCCCTGGGTATTTTACATCATAAAAATGCTCCCTTCCTCAATTCCTCATGTATTTGGGGCACCTGAGGAGAGAGTGGAGTGGGCAGTGTGCTGATGATCAAGTCCGTTTTGGGAGCCGAGGTCTCATTTAAAATAATTCGAGCAGCATTATATTTTCATCAGCTGCTCAACAGTGTGGAAGCTACCTGGCATGTCACTCCATAAAAATCTTCATGTCTTCTCGGCCACAGTTATACCCTCCCTTATCTCTCTCGAAAGGAACATTAAGGTTAGCTTGCCCACGATCTATTCAGGGTTTAACCAGACTGGACTTTGTAAGCTCACAGATTCCTAGAATATCTGGACAAATGCCCATCTGTGGGCTCCTCCAGCAAGCGAGGCTGCGTTGATTGTGTCATGCAGTCCGTATGCAGTCACGGCATCCCCAAGCAGCTTCAATTTGGCTGGATAGATGGTGCTAAATGGGCGTGGTACGGGGCAGAGAAGAGATGGACTGATGTGGTGCAGAAGGATGTGGAGCTGATTGGTCTTATTGATGACTGGTATCAGCAGTGTCACGATCGGCTTCTGTGGAGGAGGTTCATGAAAGGCGCTGCTGGGGAGGTGGAGGCAGTTGCCCTCCAGCAACAGCATAGGGCAGAGGAGCGAGGCTCAAAACAACGAGCAGAGCGCCAAACAACTGACACAAATAAAGTTGGCACAGTGGGGAGCACGGCTGTTGCATCTGCCCATCATCTTCCTAAGTCAATCCATGGCACCTGCGTCTATTACATGACCTCCTGCCAGCCAGCCTTCGACACTTCACGTGGCCTCAAAATGCACCGAGCATGGCACAAGTGCTGTGGTGATGTCACCGCCACTTAGGGGTGAACGACGGTTGTTGCGTTGTTGTTGTGCGTGTGTGCACGGACGCATGTACGCCTGTGAGTCTCGTGTATGGAGAGATAAAGAGGCAGCCGGGCGGGGTGCTGGCCATTCACCCCGTGTGCCATTCAGAGCTTCATAGGCGCTTGCCCCAACATTCTGGTAAGGCTATACAGCGGATGATTGTCGCTGTTGTGTGTGTGTATGGACGTTCACCCCCCTCCCACCGCCCCCGTGTGTGCAGGGACTCATTACGCCCCCTCCCGACAAGCAGACCGGCATCCGGACTAAAGGTAAGTGACAATAACAGATTTTTTTTCCATTTAAGTAACTTTATGTTTTGCTCACAATACAGTATTTATTAGAGTGTTGCATGCAAATGTACGATATTTTGTCTTATATATGACTTTGTTGATGTTCTATGGGGTATGTTTGTCTTTCTGAGTAATGTTTTAATTAGGGTGGTGTCATTTTCACAATTTTCCCAATATTTTTAAATGGCCGACTTGCGCTTCAGCAATTTTCGGAACCAATGGCTAAATCTCTTCATCTTCTTGGGCTTGGTGGTGGTGGCAGAAGTGGTGGTGGAAACGGTTGCGGTGGTGGAAGCTGTGGCAGCGGCGGTGGAAGTGGCGTCGGTGGTGGTGGCATTGTACATTTGAGACACGGTCCATATTAGCTCTTTCAGCTGGCTACGGAGATGCAGGTTCTCTTCTTGCAGCCTCTTTTCCCCATGCCACATGTCCTCGTGACGCACCAGCTTCCCGCGCAGCCTAAACTGTTCCTGCCCTCTCTGCGGATTCAGGAAGTTCAACTTCCTCAGGTGGGCATGCAGCGACCTCCGGAGATCTTCGTTTTCACAGCGCAGCGACATTTGCCGCTGTGCTGCATTGCAGTCTCGGAGAAAATCCGCATGGAGAGACTTGCTCTCCCTGCAAGGCACTCTCGTGGGCTCCAGCTCCAACTGGCGCTCTTTAAGCTGTTGAACCAGGCTCCTGATCTCTCTCTGGAGAGTCTCTCGGTTCTCCATGAACTCCTCCAGCTGATGCTGTAGCTCCAGACGGAGCATCTTGCTCTTCTGACAGAGCTCCACATTCTGCAGGCCCATCCTCTCCGTAGACAGCGTCGTGGTCTCATGGTCAAAGTCTGAAATGGAAAGCGTAAAAAGAAGATATATGAAGATCCCCATCCCAAGCATGGCCAAGACCAGAACGCCAACGATCAGCAGCACCATGCTCAGTTCGAGTTGACGGCACGCGGGACAGAAGCAAGTGTGAGACACGTCACGAAGGGGCGTGTTATTTATCGTGACGTCATTACCGGATGTGACGTACACTATGACGTAACAGCCATCTCTGCCCACTTATTGTCAATCATTGCCCACCACGTGACTCCACGGCCCTGCCCCTAACCACACAGCTCCTCCCCCATACTCTTCTTCCGCCTTCCCCACGTGACGCGAGCCAATCACGCGAGAGGCGGCGCGCGGTCGGCCCCGCGTCCGCTTCCCGCCATTCTTGCAATGGGCGGCGGGGCCGCTCAGGGTGGGGCGCGGGGGGCGGGGGCGAGTTCACTCCACGTCGCGAGTCGGGAGGAGGGACGAGGGGGAGGGGCCAGGAGGGACGAGGGGGAGGGGCCAGGAGGGACGAGGGGGAGGGGCCAGGAGCGGGAGGGGGGGGGAGCTGAGAGCTGCGAAAGTTTGGGGTACCACTACTTGAAAAATATACTGTACCACAGAAATTAGTTTATGTTTAGTTCGATTTAGAACATCTTTCCAATGGTTGCTTAATTTGAAACCAACTTCTCGGTTGAAATTGTGTCTGTGTTTGTAGATCTGAATTGCCTCGTGAACAAATCTCTGATAAAAACCCGTGGGTTTGCAAAGAACCTTGGTATCGGAGAAAATTATATCGTGATCACCCACATGGTTGTAACAGTGATCAGCAAAGAATTCGTTTTGCTGTGTTTCAAATCTGATTTGTGCTCGCGAATTCGGTCAGAGACATGTCGCTTTGTCTCCCCGATATAGCAATCACCGCAGGTACAACTCAATTTGTAAACCCCGGGGTACTGTAAGTCAGGAATGCCATCCTTCACGGATGGGATCAGATCACGAATTTTGTGTACTGTATTGAACCGGACCTGGATCTTGTGTTTGTTTAGAATTTTTGAAATCTTTTTAGTAACGCCTGCTATATATGGTAGTGTGATGGTTTTGGCCGGAGTATCAAGTGGTTGTTTCTGTATGGAGGGAGAAACAGCTTGGCAGATGGTACGGTCAGAGTAACCATTCCTTTTGAGGGCCAGGTGCACATGTTTTAATTCACTGGTCAGGTGGTGTTGGTCCGAAATGCAATGAGCCCTATGGTATGAAGTTTTGATGAGAGAATTCTTTTGGGCTGGGTGGTGGTGGGAATCAGGTTTCAAGTAGGAATCTGTGTGGGTGGGTTTCCTGTAGACAGAATGCCCCAATGAGCCATCAGGTCTCCTCTCAAACAGAACATCTAAGAATGGTAGCTTAAATTTCGATTTAAAGTTTTCGTGACTGCAAGGATTCATCTTCTTTGGTTCTTTCGGTAAAGTCACGTAGAATGAGAATAAAATAATAAATTGATAAAATAAAATAACACAATAATATTCTCACGACGTTTCGGCCACAACACAAGCGGCCTTCATCAGGTGAAGGGGACGAGACTGTCTGGAGGACAGCGCTGGAGTGAGAAAGCCACGCTGAGATCACGACCTTTAAGCTGTGTGAGAAGAAACAAAGCGCCTGACAAAGGAATTAGCATTTAATTTAGCATTGAAATGGCTGAGTGATTAGCTTGTGACTGGTCACAGAAAAGGCTATATTAAAGTTAAAGCATACACATCCGCAAAGGCACCCCTTGACAAAGGAATTAGCATAGAATTTAGCATTGAAATAGCTAAGTTAAAGTATACACATCCGCAGAGGCACTCCTTGACAAAGGAATTAGCATAGAATTTAGCATTGAAATAGCTGAATGATTAGCTTGTAACTGGTCACAGAAATAGCTATGTTAAAGTCAGAGCATATACATTCACCGAGGCACCTAGTACAAATCAAACAGGAGAATTTAGCATTGAACTAGGCGAATTTAGCATTGAAATAACTGAGTGATTAGCTTGTGACTGGTCACAGAAATGGCTGTTGAAGTTAAGGCCTACACATCTGAGCTATTCACTGTAACTGGGTATACAATACAATATATAATGAATACTATATCATGAACCAAAAAAAATACTAAAATATAAATTACCTCAATGTTATCAATAAACTCTATATTCTCCAATCAGCTAAGCTACCAACAATAAGTCGTTATATATCACAATGCTATATGGCGAAAAATGGGTGGATTCTTACCCTCAACTTTAGCAACACGGATAGCTTAACCGTGGTTAATGGTATGGTTTACAGCATGGAGTATAACAGCGCCTCGCAGCTGTCTCTCTCCCCCTCCTCTGTTCCGACCATCGATGAACTCGTCCGTCTGAACGGGACCCGTAGCTATCCGTGGTGCTAAAGTTGAGGGTAAGAATCCACCCATTTTTCGCCATATAGCATTGTGATATATAACGACTTATTGTTGGTAGCTTAGCTGATTGGAGAATATAGAGTTTATTGATAACATTGAGGTAATTTAAATTTTTGTGTTTTTTATTGGTTCAGTATATAGTATTCATTATATATTGTATACCCAGTTACTGTGAATAGCTCAGATGTGTAGGCCTTAACTTCAACATAGCCATTTCTGTGACCAGTCACAAGCTAATCACTCAGTTATATCAATGCTAAATTCGCCTAGTTATTTCAATGCTAAATTCTCCTGTTTGATTTGTACTAGGTGACTCGGTGAATGTATATGCTCTGACTTTAACATAGCTATTTCTGTGACCAGTTACAAGCTAATCACTCAGCTATTTCAATGCTAAATTCTACGCTAATTCCTTTGTCAAGGGGTGCCTTTGCGGATGTGTATGCTTTAACTTTAACATAGCCTTTTCTGTGACCAGTCACAAGCTAATCACTCAGCCATTTCAATGCTAAATTATGTTAATTCCTTTGTCAAGGCGCTTTGTTTCTTCTCACACAGCTTAAAGATCGCGATCTCAGCGTGGCTTTCTCACTCCAGCGCTGTCCTCCAGACAGTCTCGTCCCCTTCACCTGATGAAGGCCGCTTGTATTGTGGCCGAAACGTCGTGAGAATATTATTGTGTTATTTTATTTTATCAATTTATTATTTTATTCTCATTCTACGTGACTTTACCGAAAGAACCAAAGAAAATGGTAGCTTACCATCTTTCTCCACTTCCATGGTCTTGTTCTTCTGACAGAGCTCCACATTCTGCAGGCCCATCCTCTCCGTTTGCAGCGTCGTGGTCTCGCGGTAAAAGTATGAGATGGAAAGCTTAAAACGAAGATAAATGAAGATCTCCATCCCAAGCATGGCCAACAGCGGAACGCCAACGGTCAACAGCGCCATGCTGAGCTCGTGTTGACGGCACGCGGGACGGAAGGAAGTGTGAGGCACGTCACGAAGGGGCGTGTCCTATATCACCGGATGTGACGTACAGCCATCCCTGCCCACTTATTGGCAATCATTGCCCACCACGTGACTCCACGGCCCCGCCCCTTACCGCGCAGCTCCTCCCCCATACTCTTCTTCCGCCTTCCCCACGTGACGCGAAGCGAGCCAATCACGCGAGAGGCGGCGCGCGGTAGGCCCCGCGACCGCTTCCCGCCATTCTTGTAATGGGCAGCGGGGCCGCGCAGGGGCGGTGGGGGCGGGGGGGGCGGGGCTGAGTTCACTCCACGTCGCGAACGGGAGGAGGATTGACGAGGGGGAGGGGCCAGGAGGGACGAGGGGGAGGGGCCAGGAAGGACGAGGGGGAGGGGCCAGGAGCGGGAGGGGGGGAGCCGTGGCGCCGCTCTTGGGCCGCGAGGCCTCCCCCTGGACCCGCGGCGCCACGCGGAGACCGCGACAGCAGCAGCAGCAGGAGGTGGTGGTGGTGGTGTTTGTGGTTGTAGGCACGGGAGAGGTGGTGGTGTTTGTGGTTGTAGGCACGGGAGAGGTGGTGGTGGTGGTGTTTGTGGTTGTAGGCACGGGAGAGGTGGTGGTGGTGTTTGTGGTTGTAGGCACGGGAGAGGTGGTGGTGTTTGTGGTTGTAGGCACGGGAGAGGTGGTGGTGGTGGTGTTTGTGGTTGTAGGCACGGGAGAGGTGGTGGTGGTGTTTGTGGTTGTAGGCACGGGAGAGGTGGTGGTGGTGTTTGTGGTTGTAGGCACGGGAGAGGTGGTGGTGGTGGTGTTTGTGGTTGTAGGCACGGGAGAGGTGGTCACGGACAGGCGGTGAGTGCCGGGTGATGGAGGGGGGGGGATTGCAGGGTGAGTGAGTTAATGAGGAGAATTAATAGGTGAGGAGGGTGAGTGAGTTGAAGGGTGAGGTGAGTGAGTGGGTGAGTGGTGAGTTCACGACAGGGAGATTGGGGCTGAGTGAGTGAACGCAGCGCACGGTAAAGATCCCCTGAGAGCATTCGCAAGAGTTGGACATTGAGTGCCGCTGTCAGGGTCCACACGCAAATTACTCACTTGGCATGATATACAAATTAACCATTGTAAACGATAACTTTAAAAAAGTCCGCTATTTGTCAGAGCTAATGCGATGTGCGTTTTGCATATTTGTAGCACGTTATAACCATCGTCAACATCGTCATTTAGAGTAACCATTAGTCCATACGTGTCACTTGCTAATAGTCCCCGGGTCAATCACAACTTTGCCGTGCGTGCAGGCTTTGTCTCTGGCTGCTCGCTAGGGCTGCGATGCCTTTCCATGCCACAAGATGACGTTCATTGCTCCTTCCACACCGCGACAATATTTACTGCAGTGTTCTATAACGCGGCAGTTGCGCTGCTGAAGAACACCGCGTTGTGTAAACTCCCTCGTTACAATGACTAATACAGAGTAAAGCACAGTCCGTGATAACAGCGTGAGATGCGTGTGTCGGCTGAACAAAGACTGAGGCGCGTGGGGAGCATCAGGAAGCATCCAGCAGCATCCCAATGCCTCGTGTGACGCTGTGCCCAGGCAGCCGTACAACCGCACATTCCTACTCGCGCGACGTGGTTCTGTTGACTCAATCGCGTCATATCCACTTAGCATCCACGTTATAAAACGTGTTCCCTAATACATCTATCGTGCCATATCCAAATGGCGTTATGTAAACACGCGTTAAGGCAGAACGAACTCTATAAACTATTTTTATTTTACCAGGTGAGACCCACTGAGCTATGTGGCTGTTTTCCAGAAGCGACCTTTCCACAGATGATAGATCAGCTAAATGGCTAATCACGTTAGAAATGTGTAGCACCAGCCACAAATACTCTAGACATGGGATCCCCTTTGACAGGGTCAGTGTCTACTTAGATTCACTCACTCCGCCTATTGTCATGTGGCGTGTGCAGCTGCGTCGTGATACTTGGTAGAGTGCTGTCTTTAAGGCAGAGAGCTTTACAACCGTGTGCAGTCGTTAATTTGCTTAACAGCTTTACACCGAACTCCTTGCTTGTGGTAAAACATGTTTGCGACTTTGCTGATCGAGAACTATGCAGATTTAGATTCATAGTAACATGTACTTAGTGTGAGATGAACTTCCAAACAATTTCCTTTGCTCAACATCTTGCAATTAACGTCTTTTTAAATGGTCAGCTTAAGTGATTCCGTGATGTTTATGTAACTTGACCATTAAGATAATCTATGGAGCACAATTATTTCAGTATTATTTGTCGTAAGTAAACTTTAAACTGAACCCATATGTGATATTATATTGCCTGATTATTTTATTTTTTAATGTAGTCTACATGCTCTTCTGGGGATATTACCCCACATTTACCATTCATTAATGTTCCCTTTGACATTGGTAATTGGCATTGTCACACCATAGTAATTCATGGGCAATTATGTAATTCTCTCTGTGTCTATCTGTCTCTGCATCTACCTGTGTGGGTGTCTCTCTCTGCCGGTGTGTTTTTCTCTATATGCGTCTCTCGTGTGTCTCTTTGTGTGTGCCTCTCTCTGTGTGTGGATGTCTCTCGGTGTCTGTGTCTCTCTTTCCTTTTCCACGATGTGGTGTTGTATTTACATGCAAATTCTACCTCTAGCTCCTTCCCACTTACCCTTGGGCTGAGCTTATCTCAAGCCAAAATAACTTCGTGTTTCAGCAGCTTTCTCGCTATATTTTTTCACCTGATGATGGTTGCTTGTGTTGCGATCGAAACGTCGTGATCTATTATTTTTTCTACCTACATGACTTTACCGAAATAACCAAAGAGTATTGTGATTGTAATTTTGATTGTGATCGTTGTGGTGGAGGTGGTGATATTGATGGTGGTGTTAACGATAGCGGTGATTTTGGTGGTTGTAATGGTGGTATTAATGGTGGTAATGGTGGTTGACTATTACCCCTCCCGTGTCCTTACTTCCACCACCAGGTTTAAGAATCTGCCGGTGTTTGTGCTGTAGGTGGACGTCGGATATCTGTGCGGTCTGGAGCGGTGGACAATAGACTTCTGCAGCTCAACCAGGTGGACGCACTGGGCAGGGAGCAAGATGGTGGTGGCCTTAGAGACCCACTTACTCCCACAGAGAGCCATAGACTCACTCAGAGAGAGCACTCACACAGAGAGCCAACGTCTCACTGACACAGAGCCATAGACTCACTCACATGGAGACACATAGACTCACTCAAACAGAGAACCATTGATTAACCCACACAGAGAACCACAGAGTCACTCGCACAGATTCACACAGAGAGACATAGACTCACTCACGTAGAGGACTATATGCAGTACATCCTCGTCTTTTATGTAATGTGTTTCGCTTAGCGCACACCACACCCACTATAACTCGATTAGCACATGACGGACTGCTCTTATGAGTGGTGTGGGTGTTGGCAGCGTTGTTCTGTGATGCTGGGAGCTGATGCTGTACCGGTGCGCACTGTGTTACGTGGCGTGTCATCCTCTTCCTCAGCCTTTGTTCCAGCATCTGTGTGCAGTGTCATCTCACTCACTCCCTTATAGTTTTCACTCATCATATCTCTCTTTCATGTCCTTTGTATGTATATTGATGAATGTAACACATTTTTTTATTATTATTTGGCTGCTATAAATTTCCACGTCATAAGCTACTTCATTCATCTATCATTTGTGGCCAGTTCGCTTCTGAAATAGAAGCTAATAGCTTAGAGGGCTTTACTAGGTAAGATAAAAAATAGTTTATTTTTTTGTGATTTGCTTACCTTTCCTATACTTTTCACTTCGATTGTGTTTTTGCATCGTTTGTTCTTGTAACTTTCTGTACCACCCCAACTGGAAATCTGTGAAAAAGGGCTTTTTAGATTCCTCCAGTATAAATAAAGATTATAATATAGATCTTCTACATATACACAACCCATTTAAAATGAACATAGAAAACAGTGTACTGTACTCTCAATTAAAAATAATAATAAAAGTTATATTGTGCTAAAACGGAGCCTCCCCCTTTACCGTTTTTCCTTGTAGAAAAGTTTTCTGCTTGACGTAAAATAGCTTTAAGCAGCAATTTTCGACAACGCAACCCCCGCGTTAAGCAAGGATATGTTGTACTCACTTACACAGAGAGACATAGACTCAAACTTGATTTGGCACTTTCGTGACTGCAGGAATTACTCTTTGGTTATTTCGGTAAAGTCATGTAGACATAGACTCGCACAGAAAGCCATAAACTCACTCGAACAGAGAGACTTGGAGTCAATCACACAGAGCCATCGACTCATTCAAACACAGATGATGATAACAGATACCCATGAACTCACATTGAGACCCATGGACTCACACAGAGACCAGTAAACTTACCAGACCCGTAGACTCACAGAGACGCATAGACTTACAGAGAGGTATAGACTTACACAGAGACCCATAGACTTACAGAGAGGTAAAGACTTACACAGAGACCCAAAGACTGGTGAGCGAGATTTGAACTCGGATCACCAGATTTGTAGCACAGCACATTCGCCGATACACTACTGTTCACCTTACACACTCACACGCACTCACATGCTCACTCATTCATGCAACCAGACGCTCACTTACACATTCAATCAATCACTCAATCACTCACACACTCGCGTTTTATTGCATGTAGAAATATCTTCAGGAGCTAAATGTCAATTATTGAGGTCTGTTAAGATAAGCGAGTGTGTGTGGATGACATAGCAATAGTGGGTGAGTAGGTGAGTGAAGAGGTGAGCTCAGTAGCATGTTGCAGGTCTTCCCCAGGACAAGGCAGGTCATATTTAGGGTGTGTAACATGTTGATTGACTGGGTTGAGTGTTGTGTGTTTGTGAGTGAGTAGGTGAGCTCACTCGAATGTCGCAGGTCTCGCCCAGCGTTTTCCAATCAGAGATTAAACAGATGAATGAGTGGTGGGATTTTTGTTATTGGTCTCAGGTGAGCAGCACCACCTTAACACAAATATCTGTATTACACCTTCATCCATGTAATAGCTGTGTCCGTCTTACACCTCCATTTTCTTAGAAGCCTCTGGATTTGACATAGGGCATCTTTTTCTGTGTGTGTGTCTGTGTGACCCAGTCCTGGACCTTCCCTCGGTCGACTCACCCTCTAAAGAGTACCTGGTGCAGTGTCTATAATAAACATCAGCAATTGGGAGAGACAAAGGTGGCCGCGTGCATGGTGTTGGCCACATCACATCCCCACAGCGGATTTTGGCGAACCATCGAACAAAGGCGGTCGCTGCATCGCACTTTCAGAAGCGCTTCTGCGGCCGTCTCGAACGCTCTTCCTTCTGATATTAGAAGCCACTGGAGCTGTGCACTTTTACATCTAGATTGAAAACTCATTTCTTTGGAACTACTTTTTGTGCTTACTTTGTTGCCCTTCCCCTGCACCTCCGATTAGCACGGTTGGCTACGTACCGTGCAAAAGAAGTTCAACATACAAAATACATACCACCCCCTCGTGTGTTCCACAGCACAAGGCTCCACAACTTGCCCTAACATGTCTATTGAGGCTACTTCGGTGACCTGTGTGTGTGTGCATAATTAATTATCATTATTTTATTAAATGGCCTTCATCAACAAAGGACACGAGTCCATTGAGGGACGGGGACAGCGTGGGACCCTTCGTGGAGCCGATTCTCGCAATGGCGGAGGAAGAGTTGGAGGGATGCAGCAGAGGAGGGGGTGGCACCGCACAATGTTCGTGCTGAGAGTGAACGTGGCACTGGGGGAGGCTCCGGAGTTGGGCCTCTTCAGGGCGACTGGCGATAGAGTGGAGAAGTCGAGGTGAGAGTGACTCGGGGAATGGGGGTGAGGTGAGTGGACGGGTGACTCGGGGAGTGAGATTAGTGGAGGGGTGACTAGGGGAGTGGACTTGCACCTGATTATGCACGAATGTGAGTGGACTGCCCATGCATTCATCATCATTATGGGCATCATCGCCAGTGGTAAATCCACTGTTTGATGAAGGCCTCCCCAAACCAACGTCACTTCTCGTGACGCCTGCGCTGTGACAATCGGCCCCAGCGCCTCCTGTGCGATAGACAGTAATGGGATCGGAGAAGAGTAGGGACGAGAAGGAGTGGAGGCTTAAGGGGAGAGAAGAGGTAGAGAATGGGCAATGGAGAAGAGGTGGGGCTTTATGGGAGGAATGGAAGAAGGTTAAGTAGATGGACCATAAATGAGGTTTGGCACAAAGAGGAGGGACAGAGACAGAAGATTGGGAACAAAGAGGACGAGAGAGGACATGGAAGGAGATGAAAGAGGCAAAATTATGTAGGGCAAGTCCATGGAGAGGTTTAAAGACCAGCGACAGGTATTTTAAAAGACAGTGGTAGTGAACGAGAAGCCATTGGAGTTGAAGGAGGAGAGGCAAAGTGTGAGAATTAAAGGGGAGATTGAAAATAACTCGTGCAGAATATTTTTTTATTTGGTGGAGGGGAATGAGGGCAGATGCGGGGAAATCAAGAAGAAAATTACATTTGTAATTAGAGGTAGCTCTGTTATATCAACTTCTGTGGGTGACTGTCTAATACATATGTGGTTCATAAAGCAGTGCGCCAACCACAAATAACTCTGTCCGCGTGTGAATTTTTTCTCACAATTTAAAGGATTTCAACTGCACGGCAGTGCGTACAGCTATAGACCCCTAAGTCGTATGCGCTGTGCAACTTTTAGGCCTTGTAAATATTCCCACACACATCTTCTTAATGCGATGTTTTTTTCAATTGTAGAGGATTATCATCGTTAAAATGTTTACTCAGGCACGTGTATATGCATAAACACGATTTGATCAAGACTTGTCACACTAGACTTTCGCGACTACAAAGTAGAGCAGTAATGCATGGTGCTGTTTTTGTTTTATTTTAATTACTTAGATTCGCTCGGGGAGGGTACATGCGGAGTGTTTTTGTATCTGAACGTGTAAACGTGACTTTACCGTAAAAAAACAAGTATACTATTTTAACTGATACCATTGTGAAATCTATTGTTTCCAGCCTGCATAATTTATATTTGTTGTGATTGGTTTTCTCATCATTTACAGATTTGATTACTGTTACCTTTAGACAACTGTGTATGGGGTCACCATAGTGTAAAGGTCATCTCCATATATGGGGCTGCCAGAGGCATATGGCAAGAGAAAGTATTGATTACCGTCCTGCACTAATGAGTCCTAATTAGACGAAACTGGTCCACAGTTGTCTTTGTCTCACTGCTGCCTGTTGCTGGGACGGCCACGTGTTCTCAACGCTTTGAGTCTGTGGTCTAAACCAGGGGTCGCCAACCCCCGGGCCGCGGACCGGTACCGGTCCGTGGCCTGTTAGGAACCGGGCCGCACAGCAGGAGGCGAGCGGTGGGTGAGCGAGTGAAGCTTCATCTGTATTTACAGCCGCTCCCCATCGCTTGCATTACCGTCTGAGATCCGCCTCCTGTCAGATCAGCGGCGGCATTAGATTCTCATAGGAGCGCGAACCCTACTGTCAACTGCGCATGCCAGGGATCTAGGTTGCGCGCTGCTTATGAGAAGTCGGAATCCGTAACTTATTATAGTCTGCGCGTGGCCTGCCCATTATTGTATTTACCACTTCCGTTCGCGCCTCCCTCCCGCACTGCGCACTTGTCTCAGTCACAGTTTTGGTATAAAGCCCACAAGCTAACCCTCGCCAAAATGAGCAAAAAACAAACGTCGCTGGAGAGTTTCTTTGAAAAGGGGGAAAGGCCCAATGATGACCCCCCCTCCAGTCCGTGAAAAAATGTCTTCCACGAAACCGGTCCCTGGTGCCAAAAAGGTTGGGGACCGCCGGTCTAAACGACAACTTGGTCACAAATTCAGTTTTTCTGAGCTGTTGGTCTAGATAAGTTGGAGAGGGTGGGTGCATGCATGCTGCACACCTATGTATGATTTTTCATCTAATATTACTCCCCGTCCCTTCAAATTCCGTGAATCCTACACGTGGAGGGTGATGGTGGTAACGATGGTGTGGGTGGTGACGTTGGTGACGGTGGTAACCATGGTGAAAGTGGTGACGGTGGTAACGATGGTGTGGGTGGTGATGATAGTGACGGTGGTGACGATAGTCACGGTGGTGACGATGGTGACGGTGGTGACAGCGCTGACACTGGGACGCCTGCACGGCGCGACTGCCTCTCAAAGGCAAAGCTGGGCCACGTGGTTTGCGAGGAATGCAATCCCCTTTGCACTTCTAAAGGGCACCCCCAGTGGCAACTTTTTTTTTTTGCACAATAAGAAGGCGACTCAGCATTTCACCTGCAAGCGGCTTTGCTCTGCACGTAGGGGTGCTGATTGCTCGATGTAAAATACAATTGAGTAATGTCCGATTATCACGGTTGGCTAAGCACGGTGCAACAGAAGGTCGACATACATACAAGGATCTTATTGCAGCCTCGTAATTTAATAACACACCGATCCACATTCTCGCATTTAGCCACAAACACGTGCAGTTGAGCACACCCACAGCTAGACGATAACGCGTGCTTCTCTCGAGTTATCTGCTGTCATCTGGCTCTCGTGATCGCCGGCCTTGCCTCGCCACAGCTGCTGTGGAGTCGCCTTTGTGCAGAATATAAATTACAACGTAGAAACGCATACAGCCCCTGTCTACTGATCTATTTTATCATCTGTAAAACAAGTAATCCTGATTTGTTTACAGATGTTTTACTAACTAAAAGTCTATCCTCCCAAGAGCGGGTGAGTGAGCGGATGGGTGTGGGTGGGTGAGCGGATGAATGTGTGGATGGGTGAGCGGGTGAATGTGTGGATGGATGGGTGGGTGAGCAGGTGGATGTGGGTGGGTGGTGAGTGGGTGGGTGGTGAGTGGGTGGATGAATGGGTGGGTGGTGAGTGGTTGGGTGGATGTGTGAGTGAGTGGATGAGCGAATGGGTGAGTGGGTGGGTGGTTGAGCAGGTGGCAGGTGTGTGAGTGGGTGGGTGAGTGAGCAGGTGGGTGGTTGAGCACTTGGGTTGGTGAGCGGGTATGGTTGGTGAGTGGGTGGGCGGGTGGGCAGGAGGGTGGTGAGTGAGTGGGTAAGCGATTGGGTGAGTGGATGGGTGGGTAAGCAAGATGGTGGGTGTGTGAGTAGGTGAATGAGCGAGTGAGCGGGTGGGTGGACGAGCGGGTGGGTGGGTGGGTAAGCAGATGGCAGGTGTGTGAGTGGGTGAGTGAGCGGGTAAGTGAGCGGGTGGGTGAGTGGGTGGGTAGGTGAGCGGGTGGGTTGGTGAGTGGATGGGCGGGTGAGTAGGTGGTTGGTGAGTGTGTGAATGAAGGAATGGGTGGATGGTGAGTGAGTGGTTGAGAGCGTGGGTGACCGAGTGAGTGGGTGGACGAGTTGGTGGACGAGTGAGTGGTGAGCAAATCGGCGAGCGAGTTGGTGAGCCGGTGGTGAGTGGGTGAGCGAGCAAGCGGGTAGGTGTATGAGTGGTGGGTGGGTTAGGAGGTGAGTGGCTGGGTGAGCGAGTGGGTGAGCAGGCGGTTGAGTGGTTGGGTGGTGAAGGGGTAGGTGAATTGCTGGATGGTGAATGGGTAACTGGCTGGTGGGTGAGTGGGAGGGTGAGTGAGTGGATGAGCGGGTGGGCGAGTTGTGAGCGAGTGGCAGCGCTGCTCGTGAAGCTGTGAGTCTGTGTGTCTCTGTTTAAGCCTCCGTGTCTCTGTGCAAGTCTGTGAATCATGAGGTGAGTTTATTTGCGAGTCTTAGCGTGCGTCTTTGTGCGAGTTCACGAGTCTCCGTGTCTCTCTCAGGACCCCCTGGATGCGTTGAGGCAGCTCTGATCGCGTAACTGTGAATCTCTCAAGGCGGAGTTCTCCAGCGGCGAGTCTCGCGTCTCGTCCTGGACTCGCACCCAGGAGTCCTTCGCCCAGGAGCTCCTGGATCTGCTCCACTGCCAGGACCACTGCGTGCATCTCCACGGCAACCGCCGTAGCAATCGCGGCAACCAACATCACCGCGATGGTCACCGTAGAGACCGCCATGATTATAACAACTTCCATCGCCATAGCAGCAACCACCATCACCACAGTAATCACCGTAGTTACCACCATCACTGTCGCAGCAACCACAGCGTAGAAACCACAATCAGTCTAGCAACAACCACCATCACCACAGCCACCAATATGGCAATGACAACACAGCAATCACCATCAACATAGTTGCAATCACAGCATATAAACCACATTCACTCTAGCAGCAAACCACCATCACCACAGCAATCATCGTAGTAACCACCGTCACCAAAGCAACCACCATAACTGGAACCCAATAGGAATGAGTCATTATGTTGATGATGTTGACGATGATGTTTTTGTTGCTGCAAGTTGCCAATCAACTTTTTTCTAAACTCAAATGAAGAAACACCATCTCTACCCCCCTTTCCTCGCGCTCGGTTGCCTAGCGACGCCGTGTGTGCTGTAAGTACCAATAATAAGTTTATAGTTCATTTATTTGGTATAGCCCTGTGAGCCATTCGGCTCTTGAATCGGGTGCAACCGCAACAAACAAAAAACATGAACAAGAAAACGTCTTAAAACGATTATGTGACTGTGCAAACAGAAAATACAGGAAAAAAATATCAAAATATTCCTGAAATAGCACCGTACACCAACGCTGTGCGCAAAAATCCAAGTGGGATGCAAGTCAAAATAACAACAACCACAAGACAACTAAGATTAAGGCCATCAGTCAACTCCATACTACAATAAAAAACATGGCCAAAACAAAAAAAAACATTTCGAAATCACCAAAATAAAAGCCATAAATCCAATGTAACAGTGATCATAGGGACTGTGACCGAATTTTTTACAATAAACTACATAAATTAATTATAACACCAAAATCTAGAGCCATATTTTAGGCCACTGAATAGCAGTGGCAGCTAGGGTTGTACAACTCCTCTAGAGCAGTTTTGAGTGAAGATCTCATAGGTAGTGATTCAAGTTGCAGTTTATTGGCAATAGCATTCCAGACCCTACGGGCATCAATAGCAAAGGCCCTTCCTCCAGTTTTAGTACGGCAATAGGGAATGTGAAGCTGGTAAATAAACACCGAGTTGTCTCCAAAGTCCGTGTCTCCGCGATCTCTCTCCCTGCTATACTAAGGTTTTAAAAATTTTCCCCCCTGATTCTGCTGAAGATTTCCTCTTCATACTTCCTCGTCTCCTTGTTCTCGAGTGCCTCTTCTCATTGCGTTCTGGATGTCCATTTTAATTTTAGTCGTAGGTTGCATAGTACCAACCACTGAGGCATGGACAGTCCTAAACATGGGATTGGAAACTGCAAAACAGGGAGTAACTCTTCTTTTGAATAAAACAATGAATGCGGTGTGGGAAGCTGCGAATCTCAAGTAACGGTGGGCTCACCTCCCCATTATCGGGAGTCAGGTAATGGTGGCTTGGTCACAGGAAGATGCGCTTGAGAGTCTTCCACTCTGGTGGTGGGTGTCCATCTCGGACCCCATTAAAACCGACAGTGGCCTGGTTTCAGCCAGCTGATGAAAGTTGTAATACATAATTTCATCATCGCTTGCAGTTGGGGTTGGCATCGTCCCCCTCTCCTACTTATGCCCATCCATCCTGGGTTTAACCAGGCTGGATTGTGAGCTCACATCACGTGAGCTCTTCCAACGGGCAATGCTTGAGTTGACTGGGTCATCTAGCCAACATACCCAGCCTCCACATGCTCAAGTAGCTTATGTTGGGGCAGATAGAGAGTTATAAACGGACATCACACAGGCTGGAAAAGAGATGGATTGATGCAGTAAAGGAGAATGTGGAGCCGAGTGTATTTGCTAAAGACGGCGCTCAGGGGAGAGCTGCATTTTGGGGACATGGGTGTTACGAGATAAGAAATAGGCTGAGCCATTTTCCCAAAGAGCACTTGACTCTAGAGCCTGTATGGCTATTAGGGGTTCTTTGTCTCAGCTTATTGTGTGGAGGAGAGGGAAAGAGTGCTCTTAGCAGAGAGAGAGAATTTCAAATATGATAATAACAATGTTGTCCATCTATCTGCGATAACATCACCGGCATCCCAAGACTTTTTTTAAGCCTGCCCTGGAACGGCTGACCATTTCCATGAAACAGGTGTTTGGCTTTGTGTGGGAGGGAACCGGAGTACCGGGAGAAACTCCACCTTGCACATGAGAGAATAACACTCACAGTTCTGCAACCAGATGGAATTCACAGACCCACTTGCTGTACTGCTAGATAAAGGCCTTCCTATGTATTATCTGTAGTAATGCTTTTTTTTCTAGATTTGAAGCTTTCGTGACTGCAAGGATCCATACTCTTTGGTTCAATTCGGTAAAGTCACGTAGGTAAAAAAGAAAATAACAAAAATCACGACGTTTCGGCCACAACACAAGTGGCCTTCATCAGGTGAAGGGACCGTGCTGTCATGAGGACAGCGTTGGAGTGAAAACAGCCAAGCCCAGGTCGCGTTATTTAAGCTGTGTGGGAGGAAGAAAAACGCTTGACAAAGGAATTAGCATAAAAATGAGCATGATGTACGTAGGAGGTGCATGGGCCATGATGGACCAGCACCGTGGGGGGGAGGGGGGGAGTAGAGTGAGTGAGTGAGTGTAGTGAGTGAGTGAGTGGAGTGAGTGAGTGAGTGGAGTGAGTGGAGTGAGTGAGTAAGTGGAGTGAGTGAGTGAGTGGAGTGAGTGATTTAGAACATCTTTCCAATGATTGCTTAATTTGAAACCATCCTCTTGGTTGAAATTGTGTCTGTGTTTGTAAATCTGAATTGCCTCGTGGACAAATCTCTGATAAAAACCCGTGGGTTTGCAGAGAACCTTGGTATCGGAGAAAACTATATCGTGATCACCCACAGCATTGTAACAGTGGTCAGCTACGGCAGAATAATGCGTTCTGCCGTGTTTCAAATCTGATTTGTACTCGCGAATTCTGTCAGACATGTCGCTTCGTCTCCCCGATATAGCAATCACCACAAGTGCAGCTCAATTTGTAAACCGCGGGGTACTGTAAGTCAGGAACGACATCCTTCACGGATGGGATCAGGTCACGGATTTTGTGCACTGTATTGAACCGGACCAGGATCGTGTGTTTGTTTGGAATTTTGGAGAACTTTTTAGTAACGCCTGCTATATATGGTAGAGTGATGGTTTTGACCGGAGTATCAAGTGGTTGTTTCTGTATGGAGGGAGAAACAGCTTGGCGGATGGTATGGTCAGAGTATCCGTTTCTCTTGAGGGCCAGGTGTACATGTTTTAATTCACTGGTCAGGTGTTGTTGGTCCGAAATGCAATGTGCCCTGTGGTATAACGTTTTGATGAGATAATTATTTTGATCTGGGTGGTGGTGGGAATCAGGTTTCAAGTAGGAATCTGTGTGGGTGGGTTTCCTGTAGACAGAATGCCCCAGTGAGCCATCAGGTCTCCTCTCAAACAGAACATCCAAGAATGGTAGCTTGCCATTTTTCTCCACTTCCATGGTGAATTTGATGGCGGGATGTCTAGAATTGATGTGGTGTAGAAAAAGGTTCAAAGCTGGGAGGCCATGAGGCCAAATGACGAAAGTGTCATCCACATATCTCTTCCACAGGGAAGGTCTGAGGGTGGAAGTCTGGATGGCGTCTGATTCAAATTTCTCCATGAAAACATTGGCTATCACTGGTGATAAGGGAGAACCCATGGGGGTACCCTCATTTTGTTTGTAGAAGCTGCCATTCCAAGTAAAGTAGGTAGGTATTGGTGAGGCAGTGTCTAATCAGCGCAGGTGTATCGGGGTCTAGTCCATGTTGGACCAAATTTTCAATTATTTCAATAGTATCAGGTACCGGGACCTTGGTGAACAGAGAGACCACATCGAAGCTTGACAAGGATATCGTCAGGGGACAGTACAACGTCTTTGACCATAGAGACCAAATGAGCTGAGTTAAGTACTGCTGAGGAGGTCTTGCCAGTGAAAGGTAGCAAGGTATCTGACAGAAAACGTGCTAGCTTATAGGTAGGGGAGTTGATCGTGGATACGATGGGTTGTAGTGGAGTGCATTCTTTATGAATCTTGGGGAGACCATAGAATCTAGGGGGTCTTGCAGCAGAAGGTTTTAAGGAGGGACGTTTAGTTGGTTCGATTAGGGAGGTCGAACTTGTGATGATCTTGTTGGTTTTTATAGTTAGGCTATTAGTAGGGTCATTTTTAATGTTTGAGTAACTTCAATCGTTGAGTAGGTTCTGGATTTTGTTGTTGTACAATCTTTATCCATAATTACAGTAGCGTTGCCTTTGTCGGCTGAGAGGATGACTATATCACTTCTGGTTTTTAAATTCGCGAGTTCAGAGCGTTCATTTTTGCCTATGTTGCTAATGGGTTTCTTAGCATTATTCTTAGCTCTTTCGGTAAAGTCACGTTGAAGGGAAACAATAAATAATAAAATATATAAAACAATAAAAAAAATTCTCACGACGTTTTGACCATAACACAAACGGTCATCATCAGGGGTGGCGGTTTGCATAAATTTATTTATTTTTAAACGGTGCATTTATATATTTATAAAAAAAACGTCAGCGCCACGCGCAGCGATTTGGCAGTTTATTTAGAAGGAGTAGTCCATCTATGTTCTGAAAAGAGGAGGGGGGAGTCGAAAAATTAATGTATGCTGTCTGAAAGCCACTGTAAGCGTGAACAATCAATTAAGACCTGAAATGGTTTATCAAATCTTTCCAATGATTGCTAAGCCATAATCCATTTTCTCGGTTGAAATTGTCTCTGTGCTTGTATATGTGGATAGCCTCATGAACGAATCTCTCATGGTAGCCAGATGGCTTACAAAGAACACCGTTTAAAATACACCGTTTAAAAATAAATAAATTGATGCAAACCAACACACCTGATGACGACGGTTTGTGTTATGGTCGAAACGTCGTGAGATTTTTTTTATTGTTTTATATATTTTATTGTTTCCCTTCAACGTGACTTTACCGAAAGAGCTAAGAATATGAATTACTGCAGGCACGAAAGCTTTAAATCAAAATTTCTTAGCATTCTTAAGAATAGTGGCTATTTCAGCTCTCGCAACGTATGCTTGGATATGTCCTATGCCTTTAAGGGCCGCATCGACCTGAGAGATGATATCTACAGGAATATGTTTCGGGGTGACAGCAAAATTTAGCCCTCTAGCCAGTACTGTTTTCAGATTGTCCGAAATCGGGGTGCTACTCTGATTAATGACGATTTTGTTAACGTCTAGTTTTGTTATATGTGGGACTGGGTTCTTCTTCGATAGGTGGTTGAATTAAGAAATCAGGTTAGCTTTGTATTTGACTGAAAGTGAATCGGCAGAAGAAGCAGTCATGTTGTCTACGTGGTTCCAATCAGCAGGTGACATTTTTTGTGTTAGCGTTAAATGAGCTTGTAGGAGAGTCCTGTCTAAAGTATCGAGTCAAAACGGAGTAGTCTTATCCTCTCTGAGATTAAAGATAGGCTGGCCTTAAACAGAATCTGTTTAGAATTCGGTGAGGATACAGCAGCAGATGTTAGTGTGAAAGCGATGGGTATTACCTTGTTTTCGCGGAATCTTTTGAGGAAGGTCAGCGTCTCGATGAGCTTTGACTTATTGTCCCGTTGTCTGTTGAAAGCTCTAACAGATAGGTGAAAGCCCTCCCCGTAGAGGTTATCAATTCTAGATTTGAAGCTTTCGTGGCTGCAAGGATCCATACTCTTTGGTTCTATTCGGTAAAGTCACGTAGGTAAAAAAGAAAATAACAAAAATCACGACGTTTCGGCCACAACACAAGTGGCCTTCATCAGGTGAAGGGACCGTGCTGTCATGAGGACAGCGTTGGAGTGAAAACAGCCAAGCCCAGGTCGTGTCCTTTAAGCTATATGGGAGGAAGCAAAACGCTTGACAAAGGAATTAGCATAAAAATGAGCATGATGTACGTAGGAGGTGCATGGGCCATGATGGACCAGGAACGGGTGGGGACCATGACGGACCAGCAGCGGGGGGGGGGGGGGAGTAGAGTGAGTGAGTGGAGTTAGTGAGTGGAGTGAGTGGAGTGAGTGAGTGGAGTGAGTGAGTGGAGTGAGTGGAGTGAGTGAGTGGAGTGAGTGAACGGAGTGAGTGTGTGGAGTGAAATAAGCAGCTGTGAAAGTTTGGAATACCACTACTTGAAGAAAAAAAATTACTGTACCATTGAAAATTAGTTTAATGTGTGGTTTGATTTAGAACATCTTTCCAATGATTGCTTAATTTGAAACCATCCTCTCGGTTGAAATTGTGTCTGTGTTTGTAAATCTGAATTGCCTCGTGGACAAATCTCTGATAAAAACCCGTGGGTTTGCAGAGAATCTTGGTATCGGAGAAAACTATATCGTGATCACCCACAGCTATGGCAGAATTCGTTCTGCCGTGTTTCAAATCTGATTTGTGCACGCGAATTCGGTCAGAGACAAACATTAAACTAATTTTCAATGGTACAGTATTTTTTTTTTCAAGTAGTGGTATCCCAAACTTTCACAGCTGCTTATATCTCTCCACTCACTCCACCCACTCACTCTCCACCCACTCCACTCTCCACCCACTCCACTCTCCACCCACTCCTCCACTCTCCACCCACTCCTCCACTCTCCACCCACTCCTCCACTCTCCACCCACTCCTCCACTCTCCACCCACCCACTCCTCCACTCTCCACCCACCCACTCCTCCACTCTCCACCCACCCACCCACTCCTCCACTCTCCACCCACCCACTCCTCCACTCTCCACCCACCCACTCCTCCACTCTCCACCCAGCCACTCCTCCACTCTCCACCCACCCACTCCTCCACTCTCCACCCACCCACTGCTCCACTCTCCACCCACCCACTCCTCCACTCTCCACCCACTCCTCCACTCTCCACCCACTCCTCCACTCTCCACTCTCCACCCACTCCTCCACTCTCCACTCTCCACCCACTCCTGCACTCTCCACCCACTCCTCCACTCTCAACTCTCCACCCACTCCTCCACTCTCCACTCTCCACCCACTCCTCCACTCTCCACTCTCCACCCACTCCTCCACTCTCCACCCACTCCTCCACTCTCCACTCTCCACCCACTCCTCCACTCTCCACTCTCCACCCACTCCTCCACTCTCCACCAACTCCTCCACTCTCCACCAACTCCTCCACTCTCCACTCTCCACCCACTCCTCCACTCTCCACCCACTCCTCCACTCTCCACCCACTCCTCCACTCTCCACTCTC
The DNA here is from genome assembly GCF_048934315.1 of Petromyzon marinus. Classification (NCBI taxonomy): domain Eukaryota; kingdom Metazoa; phylum Chordata; class Hyperoartia; order Petromyzontiformes; family Petromyzontidae; genus Petromyzon; species Petromyzon marinus. The sequence goes on along the minus strand of NC_133745.1, from coordinate 24,477,256 downwards.
CACCCACTCCTCCACTCTCCACCCACTCCTCCACTCTCCACTCTCCACCCACTCCTCCACTCTCCACCCACTCCTCCACCCTCCACTCTCCACCCACTCCTCCACCCTCCACTCTCCACCCACTCCTCCACTCTCCACTCTCCACCCACTCCTCCACTCTCCACCCACTCCTCCACTCTCCACCCACTCCTCCACTCTCCACCCACTCCTCCACTCTCCACTCTCCACCCACTCCTCCACTCTCCACTCTCCACCCACTCCTCCACTCTCCACCCACTCCTCCACTCTCCACTCTCCAGCCACTCCTCCACTCTCCACTCTCCACCCACTCCTCCACTCTCCACCCACTCCTCCACTCTCCACTCTCCACCCACTCCTCCACTCTCCACTCTCCACCCACTCCTCCACTCTCCACTCTCCACCCACTCCTCCACTCTCCACCCACTCCTCCACTCTCCACTCTCCACCCACTCCTCCACTCTCCACTCTCCACCCACTCCTCCACTCTCCACTCTCCACCCACTCCTTCACTCTCCACTCTCCACCCACTCCTTCACTCTCCACTCTCCACCCACTCCTCCACTCTCCACTCTCCACCCACTCCTCCACTCTCCACCCACTCCTCCACTCTCCACCCACTCCTCCACTCTCCACTCTCCACCCACTCCTCCACTCTCCACTCTCCACCCACTCCTCCACTCTCCACTCTCCACCCACTCCTCCACTCTCCACCCACTCCTCCACCCTCCACTCTCCACCCACTCCTCCACCCTCCACTCTCCACCCACTCCTCCACCCTCCACTCTACACCCACTCCTCCACTCTCCACTCTCCACCCACTCCTCCACTCTCCACCCACTCCTCCACTCTCCACTCTCCACCCACTCCTCCACTCTCCACTCTCCACCCACTCCTCCACTCTCCACTCTCCACCCACTCCTCCACTCTCCACCCACTCCTCCACTCTCCACTCTCCACCCACTCCTCCACTCTCCACCCACTCCTCCACTCTCCACTCTCCACCCACTCCTCCACTCTCCACTCTCCAGCCACTCCTCCACTCTCCACTCTCCACCCACTCCTCCACTCTCCACCCACTCCTCCACTCTCCACCCACTCCTCCACTCTTTGAACAAGGCGAGAACTAAAGCGACCAGGATGAGTTTCATTTGCAAGAGAGACCTGGATCACCCAAATTACCAAAGCTAAATAAAACACAGAGTTACAGTAATTAAAGCAAATATACTATTTTCTTCTTTCGATAAAGCATATATAAACAATAGAAAGACAACTGCTGTCTCATGAAAAATCGACGTAATGGAGCTAAGGGATGATAGAATGTGAGTAATGTGCGACATGGATGTCCTCTGCCCCCTACACGACTGAACATTTTCTTTGACTACGTAGTTTGAGACGATTTCCATGGATGTACCAGTAGAATTTATCTGGTATAGATATAATGGGAGGCTGATCGATGCCTGAGCCGGTCATGGTATGGCTCTCTATTGTTAAACCATATTATGAATGCGGATGATCTGGTGATTACTGCCCACTCTAAGGAGAAGTTGGAGACACTACAGCTAAACATGAAGCATGCTACTAAAATATGGGCCGATACCATCAGCCCCACGAAAACAAATCACCTCCCTGGGTATTTTACATCATAAAAATGCTCCCTTCCTCAATTCCTCATGTATTTGGGGCACCTGAGGAGAGAGTGGAGTGGGCAGTGTGCTGATGATCAAGTCCGTTTTGGGAGCCGAGGTCTCATTTAAAATAATTCGAGCAGCATTATATTTTCATCAGCTGCTCAACAGTGTGGAAGCTACCTGGCATGTCACTCCATAAAAATCTTCATGTCTTCTCGGCCACAGTTATACCCTCCCTTATCTCTCTCGAAAGGAACATTAAGGTTAGCTTGCCCACGATCTATTCAGGGTTTAACCAGACTGGACTTTGTAAGCTCACAGATTCCTAGAATATCTGGACAAATGCCCATCTGTGGGCTCCTCCAGCAAGCGAGGCTGCGTTGATTGTGTCATGCAGTCCGTATGCAGTCACGGCATCCCCAAGCAGCTTCAATTTGGCTGGATAGATGGTGCTAAATGGGCGTGGTACGGGGTAGAGAAGAGATGGACTGATGTGGTGCAGAAGGATGTGGAGCTGATTGGTCTTATTGATGACTGGTATCAGCAGTGTCACGATCGGCATCTGTGGAGGAGGTTCATGAAAGGCGCTGCTGGGGAGGTGGAGGCAGTTGCCCTCCAGCAACAGCATAGGGCAGAGGAGCGAGGCTCAAAACAACGAGCAGAGCGCCAAACAACTGACACAAATAAAGTTGGCACAGTGGGGAGCATGGCTGTTGCATCTGCCCATCATCTTCCTAAGTCAATCCATGGCACCTGCGTCTATTACATGACCTCCTGCCAGCCAGCCTTCGACACTTCACGTGGCCTCAAAATGCACCGAGCATGGCACAAGTGCTGTGGTGATGTCACCGCCACTTAGGGGTGAACGACGGTTGTTGCGTTGTTGTTGTGCGTGTGTGCACGGACGCATGTACGCCTGTGAGTCTCGTGTATGGAGAGATAAAGAGGCAGCCGGGTGGGGTGCTGGCCATTCACCCCGTGTGCCATTCAGAGCTTCATAGGCGCTTGCCCCAACATTCTGGTAAGGCTATACAGCGGATGATTGTCGCTGTTGTGTGTGTGTATGGACGTTCACCCCCCTCCCACCGCCCCCGTGTGTGCAGGGACTCATTACGCCCCCTCCCGACAAGCAGACCGGCATCCGGACTAAAGGTAAGTGACAATAACAGATTTTTTTTCCATTTAAGTAACTTTATGTTTTGCTCACAATACAGTATTTATTAGAGTGTTGCATGCAAATGTACGATATTTTGTCTTATATATGACTTTGTTTATGTTCTATGGGGTATGTTTGTCTTTCTGAGTAATGTTTTAATTAGGGTGGTGTCATTTTCACAATTTTCCCAATATTTTTAAATGGCCGACTTGCGCTTCAGCAATTTTCGGAACCAATGGCTAAATCTCTTCATCTTCTTGGGCTTGGTGGTGGTGGCAGAAGTGGTGGTGGAAACGGTTGCGGTGGTGGAAGCTGTGGCAGCGGCGGTGGAAGTGGCGTCGGTGGTGGTGGCATTGTACATTTGAGACACGGTCCATATTAGCTCTTTCAGCTGGCTACGGAGATGCAGGTTCTCTTCTTGCAGCCTCTTTTCCCCATGCCACATGTCCTCGTGACGCACCAGCTTCCCGCGCAGCCTAAACTGTTCCTGCCCTCTCTGCGTTGATTCCTTGGGGACTGAAGAACAACTGCAGGTGGACGACATCGGGGCCGACTGTTGGAGATCTACATGGGAGAAACCATCAACAAAGACTGTTCGATATTACTCTATTAGAAACCACCAGGACTGCGGTAGTTATAGCCTTGTGAAACGTGTGAGTCGTACTCTCGCCTGTAAATATGTTATCGCGAAATAAATCATCATGAAAATGTACCCTGCGAATGAGCTTCTTTACACATGTCGGAATAGAGGACATGTTTCATCGCAGGCCGTTTTTTGTCTACAACAGACCTAAACACACGAAATATGAAAAATGGCATTTGATTAGGATTGCCACCTGCTACCCATTCTGAGATCGCCCAATTAGCAAAACCCTTCTTTCCATTATACCTAAGACTTTAGATTTGTACATTCCGTAATTTCAAGACGACGAGTTGACCAAAGTGGCAATGTTATTTTGTCATTTTATTCACAGTAACAAAAATGGTATAGTTTTTTTCCCTGTTAACTTATGCATACGAGTTTAACTGTGGCACAATGGTTGGCCATTGCAATATGAATCAGACCACTTTAGTTTGATTCTCAGTCATAGTTACCATCAAGCAAACTGGCCTTGAGCCTTCTCGTCATCAACCCACGTTGACAAGCATGATGGAGTATGGTCAAGCAATCTCCACGACTTATCCAGTATGGAAAGACTTCACCCATAAGTGGTATGACAAAGGATAACAATTATTATTATTATTGTTGTTGTTTATTACCACCGAAGGAATAACTTCATATCTGTCAGCCAGCCTATATATACTCATAGATAAATGCTCTCCTAAACACCACCATTGGGTTGAAGCTGATTTGGTATCTTCCACTTTGAGAGCCTCGCCACAAGGACCATCCTACTCGATCCAGCGGTGTATCAGCGCTTTGTCAGGAGCGAAGCAGTCGGCAGTATTCCGGCTGTGAGACGTGAACAACGTTAGAGCGTTATATCATCCCCATTAATAGTTCAGTCATGCTATCAGTCAAGAAGGCATGAAAACAGTAGCCAGGCAGCTCCAAGGGCAGAGCGCGAAGCTGGTACTGCCAATGTCCTTCATCAGCTTCCTGTTATTGAGCGACTTTTCTAGTGCAGATATTTCATGGCCTCAGCCAGGTCATCAATGACTGCACAAATAATGAAATTACATTTGCATCTGCACTTGATCTTACTAAATGTCACATATACGAATAAAACATTGGCTTGCCGATGGTATAATGTGCATTGCTCTTTGTAGCAGCCTCGTTGAGCGTGAAATTTTCAACGAGATTCAAGGCAGGACGCATTCTCTTTTGAGCTAAAATTGGACAAAGAATGGAACTGACCAACGGCAAAAAAAAAAAAAATCCGTAAAAAATCCTATATATAAAACTAGCTAGATAATCACCTGCCAACTCTAGTTGGCTAGCACATCAGATGTAAGGTCAACATTAACAATGCAATGGTGGCCAAATTATGGAAGGGAAAAAGGAAGCAGATGAAAAAAATTAGTTGAGATGAGAAGATTTAGTGGAACACAGTGAATTAAGGTTGACAAGAGATTTCTGCATTCTCTAAATTATTCATCTGTTGTCTTCAGAAATGCTTCCAGTGGGCAATTATTCGTTTGAACCATGTCATATTGTTCCAAATGATTTTGATGGCCATTGTCAATAGTTTTTGGAGGGTGAGGGGTCCAATAAGACAGAGAGCTAGCATTAAAGATCATAACTTAATATCTCGATAAGGTACTGAATCATCCTTTCATCCCTCTGGAGTTGATGAGTACCTCTTTGTGGGACATTAACATGAGCTATTCCTTGGAAAGTGCCAACAATGATAGGCATTCATAATTGCCATTGACCTGGTGCCACTGCCGCAGGCTCTTTTAAACAAAGACATTTCATTTTTAATATTTACGAGATGGTTACCCCTCCGATTGCCTTTTTTTCTCAATTACTGTATTTTACAGTATTGAACTGATACAATGTGTTTTTCTGTTCACTAAAAGAAAGGCCATGATCATCATGAACGTCATCAGTTGGATGTCACAAGTCCTCCAACATGATAATGTCAGATTAGACATGAGCCTGATAACATCATGCATAGTACTGGCTTCCCTCTACTTTAGAAATGGATGAGTTCTGGAAAAAACACGAGTCAAACAAAATTTCGTGATCAGAAAATATTTTCCCATTATATTCAACACAAAAAATTAGGGATGAGTTTCAGACAATCATTCCACCCCACTCCTAACCAAAAATTGTTCACATATTGACAAATCTGAAATAATAAGAAAGTACATAAATGTTAAGAAGATTGAATAACAACTAATTTAAGACGAATAATTAATTCTAGATTTCAAGCTTTCGCGACTGCAAGGATCCATACTTTTAAGGGAACTCACCAAACGATCTGCATGTTGGAATGCCTAGAAAGGCGATGTGAGGCGTTACTGGTGAGCTGTAGGGATATACTGACAGTGTCGCGGATGGATGACGCATCCTCCTGGGTGCTTCTTCTTTGATGCTTTCATGGCGTGTGCCGTGTAAAATTTCGTTAACATGGAAATTCGATTTCGTAAATAGAAAAATGTCCATCATTTGTCAATTGCATGAACGCGAAATTCCGTAATCCGAACGTCTGTAAATCTATGGATATCTGTAGAGCCAACATCTGGAATACTCAGACTTTAATTGTTTCATCAGTTGGAGGCACTATCTACTTCAACACCGTAGGAAAAATGTCACTGCTGTATTAAGGTGATGAATTTGCAATGATTATTTGACGGTGGTACCATGGATCCAGGTTGGTGCAAGTGCACAGAGAAATATGCAATTGTTAATGGCATTACCTGAACAGGATCAGGAAAATAATTTATCACAAGGCTGGGAGAGGGTTTTTCAATGCCAAGTGAGTGGTCGAATGTTGCTTTTTCATCATAATTCACGTTGCTGGTGAGTATGGATTGGAGAATGCAGAAGGAATATATGTGAGAGGATAGAAGATGTGTTGACTATAAGCAGTGACATTGTATTTGTGTAGGGGACTGTAAAGAGAAAGTGCTAGAGCGTACACGTTGAGATAATTAGAAACAGGTGGCCGGAAGGTACTGTATTGATGGTACTGTAGCAATGGTACTGTAGCAATGAACGTCATCTTGTGGCATGGAAAGGCATCGCAGCCCTAGCGAGCAGCCAGAGACAAAGCCTGCACGCACGGCAAAGTTGTGATTGACCCGGGGACTATTAGCAAGTGACACGTATGGACTAATGGTTACTCTAAATGACGATGTTGACGATGGTTATAACGTGCTACAAATATGGTAAACGCACATCGCATTAGTTCTGACAAATAGCGGACTTTTTTAAAGTTATAATCGTTTACAATGGTTAATTTGTATATCATGCCAAGTGAGTAATTTGCGTGTGGACACTGACAGCGGCACTCAATGTCCAACTCTTGCGAATGCTCTCAGGGGATCTTTACCGTGCGCTGCGTTCACTCACTCAGCCCCAATCTCCCTGTCGTGAACTCACCACTCACCCACTCACTCACTTCACCCTTCAACTCACTCACCCTCCTCACCTATTAATTCTCCTCATTAACTCACTCACCCTGCAATCCACTCCCTCACCCCCCCTCCATCACCCGGCACTCACCGCCTGTCCGTGACCACCTCTCCCGTGCCTACAACCACAAACACCACCACCACCTCTCCCGTGCCTACAAACACCACCACCACCTCTCCCGTGCCTACAACCACAAACACCACCACCACCTCTCCCGTGCCTACAACCACAAACACCACCACCACCTGTCCCGTGCCTACAACCACAAACACCACCACCACCTCCTGCTGCTGCTGTCGCGGTCTCCGCGTGGCGCCACGGGCCCAGGGGGAGGCCTCGCGGCCCAAGAGCGGCGCCACGGCCCCCACCCTCCCGCTCCTGGCCCCTCCCCCTCGTCCCTCCTGGCCCCTCCCCCTCGTCCCTCCTGGCCCCTCCCCCTCGTCCCTCCTGGCCCCTCCCTCTCGTCCCTCCTCCTCCTCCCGCTCGCGACGTGGAGTGAACTCAGCCCCGCCCCCACCCTGCACGGCCCCGCCGCCCATTGCAAGAATGGCGGGAAGCGGTCGCGGGGCCTACCGCGCGCCGCCTCTCGCGTGATTGGCTCGATTCGCGTCACGTGGGGAAGGCGGAAGAAGAGTATGGGGGAGGAGCTGCGCGGTTAGGGGCGGGGCCGTAGAGTCACGTGGTGGGCAATGATTGCCAATAAGTGGGCAGGGATGGCTGTTACGTCATAGCGTACGTCACATCCGGTAATGACGTTTGTATAAATAACACGCCCCTTCGTGACGCGTCTCACACTTCCTTCCGTCCCGCGTGCCGTCAACACGAGCTGAGCATGGTGCTGCTGATCGTTGACGTTCTGGTCTTGGCCATGCTTGGGATGGGGATCTTCATTTATCTTCTTTTTACGCTATCCATTTCAGACTTTGACCATGAGGTCACGACGCTGTCTACGGAGAGGATGAGCCTGCAGAATGTGGAGCTCTGTCAGAAGAACAAGATGCTCCGTCTGGAGCTACAGCAGCAGCAGGAGGAGTTGATGGAGAACCGAGAGACTCTCCAGAGAGAGAACAGGAGCCTGGTTCAACAGCTTAAAGAGTGCCAGTTGGAGCTGGAGTCCACGAGAGTGCCTTGCAGGGAGAGCAAGTCTCTCCATGCGGATTTTCTCCGAGACTGCAATGCAGCACAGCGGCAAATGTCGCTGCGCTGTGAAAACAAAGATCTCCGGAGGTCGCTGCATGCCCACCTGACGGAGTTGAACTTCCTGGATCCGCAGAGAGGCCAGGAACAGTTTAGGCTACGCGGGAAGCTGGTGCGTCACGAGGACATGTGGCATGGGGAAGAGAGGCTGCATGAAGAGAACCTTCATCTCAGTAGCCAGCTGAAAGAATTGAAATGCGCCGTGTCTCAAATGTACCATGATGCCACCGATGCCCCTTCCACCGCCGCTGCCACAGCTTCCACCACCACTTCTGCCACCACCAAGCCCAAGAAGAAGAAGAAGAAGAGATTTATCCATTGGGTGCGAAAATTGCTGACGCGCAAGTCGGCCAATGTAAAAACATTGGGGAAATTGTGAAAATGACACCGCCCCAATTAAAACATTACTCAGAAAGACAAACATACCCCATAGAACATCAACATACTATTGGGGAAAGTGCTGTACAATATATATGTATCTATATTTAACTTTCTTTGCATCGTATGTAGTCAACCATACCAATGGAAGGTGCTGTTAGCGAATAATACAACTTATCGGTTCCATTCCTGAGAACTGTCCGTAAGTCGAACGGTTCATAAGTCTGAATACAATAGTGTACTGTATTTAAATCCACATACTGTAAGTTTTTTAAGATGTTATCACGGTTCAGCAAAACATGGAAACATTGTCAAAGTCATATGTAAGACAAAATATCGTACATTTGCATGCAACAATGTAATAAATACTGTATTGTGAGCAAAACATAAAGTTACTTAAATGGAAAAAAAAATCTGTTTTTATTGTCACTTACCTTTAGTTCGGATGCTGGCCTGCTTGTCGGGAGGGGGCGTAATGAGTCCCTAAAACTGCACACACGGGGGCGGTGGGAGGGGGGTGAACGTCCATACACACACACAACAGCGACAATCATTCGCCGTATAGCCTTACCAGAATGTTGGGGCAAGCGCTGTTAGTGAGCAGTGCCTATGAAGCTCAGAATGGCACACGGGCCAGCACAACGCACGGCTGCCTCTCTTTATCTCTCCATACACGAGATTCACAGGCGTACATACGTCCGTGCACACACGCACAACAACGAAACAACCGTCGTTCACCCCTAAGTGGCGGTGACATCACCACAGCAGATTTAAAGTTTTCGCTGTCCTCCAGACAGTCTCGTCCCTTCACCTGATGAAGGCCGCTTGTGTTGTGGCCGAAACGTCGTGATTTTTTGTTATTTTATTTTTTACCTACGTGACTTTATCCAATATAACCAAAGAGTATCACCACAGCACTTGTGCCATGCTCGGTGCATTTTGAGGCCACGTGAAGTGTCGAAGGCTGGCTGGCAGGAGGTCATGTAAATCGACACAGGTGCCATGGATTGACTAAGGAAAATGATCGGCAGATGCAACAGCCGTGCTCCCCACTGTGCCAACTTTATTTGTGTCAGTTGTTTGGCGCTCTGCTCGTTGTTTTGAGCCTTGCTCCTCTGCCCTATGCTGTTGCTGGAGGGCGACTGCCTCCACCTCCCCAGCAGCGCTTTTCATGAACCTCCTCCACAGAAGCCGATCGTGACACTGCTGATACCAGTCATCAATAAGTCCAATCAGCTCCACATCCTTCTGTACCACATCAGTCCATCTCTTCTCTAGCCCGTACCACGCCCATTTAGCACCATCTATCCAGCCAAATTGAAGCTGCTTGGGGATGCCGTGACTGTGCATACGGACTGCATGACACAACCAACGCAGCCTCGCTTGCTGGAGGAGCCCACAGATGGGCATTTGTCCAGATATTCCAGAAATCTGAGCTCCTCACAAAGTCCAGTCTGGTTAAACCCTGGATAGATCGTGGGCTAACCAAAATGTTTCACACCAGTGCAGATGTTCCTTTCGAGAGAGATACGGGAGGGCATAACTGCGGTCCAGAAGACATGAAGGTTTGTATGGAGTGACATGCCAGGTAGCTTCCACACAGTATTCAGCAGCTGATGAAAATAGAATGCCGCTCGAATGATTCGAAGTGAGACCTCGGCTACTGAAACAGAGTTGGTCATCAGCACACTGCCCAAGTACGGAAATATCTCCACTCTCTCCACAACTGCCCCAAAATACATGGGGAATTGAGGGAGGGGAGCATTTTGATGATGTAAAATACCCAGGGAGGTGATTTGTTTTTGTGAGGCTCATGGTAACGGCCCATAATTTAGGATAATGCTCCATGTTTAGCTGTAGTGTCTCCAACTTCTCCTTAGAGTGGGAAGTAATCACCAGATCATCCGCATTCATAATATGGTTTAACAATAGAGAGCCATACCATGACCGGACTGGGGCATCGATCAGCCTCCCATTATATCTATACGAGATATAGATTCTACTGGTACATCCATGGAAATCGTCTCAAACTACGTAGTCAAAAAAAATGTTAAGTCGTGAAAGGGCCAGAGGACACCCGTGTCGCACCTTACTCACATATTCTATCATCCCTTAACTCCATTACGTCGATTTCCCATGTGACGCATCAGTTGTTTTGTATTATTTATATTTGCTTTCATTACTGTAACTCTGTGTGTATATTTAGCTTTGGTCATTTGGGTGATCCAGGTCTCTCTTGCAAATGAGACTCATCCTGGTCGCTTTAGTTCTCGCCTTGTTCAACTAAATAAACTGGTACTCACTCACTCCATTATGAACTCACCCACTTCCCTTACTCTATGACTTACATAAATGCTCCCTCTCCCTCCTCATGAGTCATATATTTACCTGATCATTCACACAATCACCTGATCATTCACTGTGTCAACCTCACTCCCGCACTTTTTCATGCTCTCAAGAATGACCCACCCATCCTATCACTCACTACCTTAATCACCATCCCCTTATCTCATTGACCCACTGGTAAAATGAAAATACTCTACAGCAACAACACGTGCGATTGTACTCAGGCTTACACTCACATGTGTAAAGAAGCTCCTTTGCAGGTTCCAATTTCTTGATGATTTATTTCACGATAAAGTATTTACAACGCAGGAGTACGACTTTTACGAACCTTCCCCCGTAAAGTACCCTGTACCTGTCTCCACCCATCAACACTGACACCACTATAACCTTTGCCATCGAAGAGAAGGGAAGTAGATGACGATAGAGTTTGCTGATAGAATCTACCGGGGGCAAGTGCTGGAAGTTACCAGGGCGTGGCCGTAGGGGTATATAAGGGGGAGCGAGGCCCGCGAATGGGTTGATTCCTTGGGGACTGAAGAACAACTGCAGGTGGACGACATCGGGGCCGACTGTTGGAGATCTACATGGGAGAAACCATCAACAAAGACTGTTCGATATTACTCTATTAGAAACCACCAGGACTGCGGTAGTTATAGCCTTGTGAAACGTGTGAGTCGTACTCTCGCCTGTAAATATGTTATCGCGAAATAAATCATCATGAAAATGTACCCTGCGAATGAGCTTCTTTACACATGTCGGAATAGAGGACGTGTTTCATCGCAGGCCGTTTTTTGTCTACAACAGACCTAAACACACGAAATATGAAAAATGGCATTTGATTAGGATTGCCACCTGCTACCCATTCTGAGATCGCCCAATTAGCAAAACCCTTCTTTCCATTATACCTAAGACTTTAGATTTGTACATTCCGTAATTTCAAGACGACGAGTTGACCAAAGTGGCAATGTTATTTTGTCATTTTATTCACAGTAACAAAAATGGTATAGTTTTTTTCCCTGTTAACTTATGCATACGAGTGTAACGGTGGCACAATGGTTGGCCATTGCAATATGAATCAGACCACTTTAGTTTGATTCTCAGTCATAGTTACCATCAAGCAAACTGGCCTTGAGCCTTCTCGTCATCAACCCACGTTGACAAGCATGATGGAGTATGGTCAAGCAATCTCCACGACTTATCCAGTATGGAAAGACTTCACCCATAAGTGGTATGACAAAGGGTAACAATTATTATTATTGTTGTTGTTTATTACCACCGAAGGAATAACTTCATATCTGTCAGCCAGCCTATATATACTCATAGATAAATGCTCTCCTAAACACCACCATTGGGTTGAAGCTGATTTGGTATCTTCCACTTTGAGAGCCTCGCCACAAGGACCATCCTACTCGATCCAGCGGTGTATCAGCGCTTTGTCAGGAGCGAAGCAGTCGGCAGTATTCCGGCTGTGAGACGTGAACAACGTTAGAGCGTTATATCATCCCCATTAATAGTTCAGTCATGCTATCAGTCAAGAAGGCATGAAAACAGTAGCCAGGCAGCTCCAAGGGCAGAGCGCGAAGCTGGTACTGCCAATGTCCTTCATCAGCTTCCTGTTATTGAGCGACTTTTCTAGTGCAGATATTTCATGGCCTCAGCCAGGTCATCAATGACTGCACAAATAATGAAATAACATTTGCATCTGCACTTGATCTTACTAAATGTCACATATACGAATAAAACATTGGCTTGCCGATGGTATAATGTGCATTGCTCTCTGTAGCAGCCTCGTTGAGCGTGAAATTTTCAACGAGATTCAAGGCAGGACGCATTCTCTTTTGAGCTAAAATTGGACAAAGAATGGAACTGACCAACGGCAAAAAAAAAATTTCCGTAAAAAATCCTATATATAAAACTAGCTAGATAATCACCTGCCAACTAGAGTTGGCAGGTGATTATCTAGCACATCAGATGTAAGGTCAACATTAACAATGCAATGGTGGCCAAATTATGGAAGGGAAAAAGGAAGCAGATGAAAAAAATTAGTTGAGATGAGAAGATTTAGTGGAACACAGTGAATTAAGGTTGACAAGAGATTTCTGCATTCTCTAAATTATTCATCTGTTGTCTTCAGAAATGCTTCCAGTGGGCAGTTATTCGTTTGAACCATGTCATATTGTTCCAAATGATTTTGATGGCCATTGTCAATAGTTTTTGGAGGGTGAGGGGTCCAATAAGACAGAGAGCTAGCATTAAAGATCATAACTTAATATCTCGATAAGGTACTGAATCATCCTTTCATCCCTCTGGAGTTGATGAGTACCTCTTTGTGGGACATTAACATGAGCTATTCCTTGGAAAGTGCCAACAATGATAGGCATTCATAATTGCCATTGACCTGGTGCCACTGCCGCAGGCTCTTTTAAACAAAGACATTTCATTTTTAATATTTACGAGATGGTTACCCCTCCGATTGCCTTTTTTTCTCAATTACTGTATTTTACAGTATTGAACTGATACAATGTGTTTTTCTGTTCACTAAAAGAAAGGCCATGATCATCATGAACGTCGTCAGTCGGATGTCACAAGTCCTCCAACATGATAATGTCAGATTAGACATGAGCCTGATAACATCATGCATAGTACTGGCTTCCCTCTACTTTAGAAATGGATGAGTTCTGGAAAAACACGAGTCAAACAAAATTTCGTGATCAGAAAATATTTTCTCATTATATTCAACACAAAAAATTAGGGATGAGTTTCAGACAATCATTCCACCCCACTCCTAACCAAAAATTGTTCACATATTGACAAATCAGAAATAATAAGAAAGTACATAAATGTTAAGAAGATTGAATAACAACTAATTTAAGACGAATAATTAATTCTAGATTTCAAGCTTTCGCGACTGCAAGGATCCATACTTTTAAGGGAACTCACCAAACGATCTGCATGTTGGAATGCCTAGAAAGGTGATGTGAGGCGTTACTGGTGAGCTGTAGGGATATACTGTGACAGTGTCGCGGATGGATGACGCATCCTCCTGGGTGCTTCTTCTTTGATGCTTTCATGGCGTGTGCCGTGTAAAATTTCGTTAACATGGAAATTCGATTTCGTAAATAGAAAAATGTCCATCATTTGTCAATTGCATGAACGCGAAATTCCGTAATCCGAACGTCTGTAAATCTATGGATATCTGTAGAGCCAACATCTGGAATACTCAGAATTTAATTGTTTCATCAGTTGGAGGCACTATCTACTTCAACACCGTAGGAAAAATGTCACTGCTGTATTAAGGTGATGAATTTGCAATGATTATTTGACGGTGGTACCATGGATCCAGGTTGGTGCAAGTGCACAGAGAAATATACAATTCTTAATGGCATTACCTGAACAGGATCAGGAAAATAATTTATCACAACAAGGCTGGGAGAGGGTTTTTCAATGCCAAGTGAGTGGTCGAATGTTGCTTTTTCATCATAATTCACGTTGCTGGTGAGTATGGATTGGAGAATGCAGAAGGAATATATGTGAGAGGATAGAAGATGTGTTGACTATAAGCAGTGACATTGTATTTGTGTAGGGGACTGTAAAGAGAAAGTGCTAGAGCGTACACGTTGAGATAATTAGAAACAGGTGGCCGGAAGGTACTGTATTGATGATAATAAATTATCCAATAACCAATACACTTGCCACAGTGGAGTGGGGGCACTGTCTCATAGGGGCGGGGCCAAGGGGGTATATTAGGGGAGCGAGGCCCGCGATCTCCGCACTTGCCCGGGGATGCACAAAGAACAAGGTGGACGAGATTGGGACAGACTAATTGTGGAGCGATAAGGTGGAAACCATCAGGGCTGACTGATAGCCGTAGTAATAACGCTCTAAGTTGTAAATGTGTAGTGAGTTCAACTGAGTCGCAGACGTAGACTTGGAGGCAACACATTTATTTAACTCCAACACACAGGGTAACTTTCCCTTAGAATAACAACCTATGGTGGTGACCACCAGGCTAACTACACTAATTACAACGTAACTAGCTACTGCAGACCGAGACCAACAGCTCGGGTCCAGGTACACGTGTTGGAGACTCGTTGAACGGAGAACGTAGATCATAGAACGTAGACCGTCGACGAATGTTTCTTCCAGGATGAAAAACAACAACAACAACAACCCTGGTCCCTCTCGGGACCCGGCTTATATTCTCTGCGGCATGGCTGGCTCCACCCTTGGTCACGACCACCTTACAGAATCCTAGAGCAGGATCAGGATCCCAAACACGTGACCCCCCCCTAGCCCTCACTTAGGGCCCCTTTGTCAACTCCCCCTTCAATAAAAGAACAAAACGAACAACCCGTTAGTGTGCATCAACAAATAAATACTTCAACCCATCTATACAATATATACAATATATACAAAAACCGAAGAGTCTTTGATCGAGTCCTTGTGGCCAGGCTCCCAGGAGAGGTGGCCGTACTCTCCTCGGGGGTCCCAGGGGGAATTTCAAAATGTCCCATCGAGCAAAGAGCAGTCGGCCGGGCAGACGAGCCTTCCGCTCCCGAAGCTTGTGAAGACGGCGCAGGTGGCGGCTTGGGGGATGTTAAAACGTGCGGCATCTGAGGATGGGATCACATGACTCCCCTGAGAACCAACCTCAGTGGGTACACACCTCAGCTCGCCAGACACATCTGACACTTGGCCCCTGTGTAGTGTAGATGGGATGAATTCACGCAGCGTGATGAAAGGCTTGAGGCGAGAGGGATGTACAAACCAACTCCGCCGACCCAAGCAAATTTTTTTCACACTGGAGCCAAACGACCCAAATCACGCCAAACGGCCCCCTCCAGGGTTTAAACAATTTCAGTGAAGTACCCACCAGTATGTGGGGACAGTGCAGCCAGGCTCTGTCGCCTGAAGGCCACTCATGTCCGGAAAGATGGAGACCCCTCATTTGACAATTGGCACGAATTGGAATTCTCTCTGGAAGCCTCGCGTGCTTCTGAAAGCCTCTGATGGGTAAAGCGCATGGACTCCGAAATTTTAGATTTAGCCTTGTTTGGCTCGGCTCATAATTGGACATCAATCTTGGGGTCGTGTTCTCTTCCATACATTTAAAAAATGGTGAGAAGCCGGTGGATGGGTGAGGGGCCATTCTATAGACAGCCAGGACCCCGGTAACATGCAAGTCCCAGTCAAGCTGGGACTCACTGACCTGATGGCTCAACATGGAGGTCAGAGTCCTCTGCAGCCGCTCCACCATTCCATCCGTCTGGGGGTGGTATGGTGACGTGCGTATTTTCTTTGTTCCCAACAAGTCGTACACCTCCCGCAGCAATTTTGAAGAAAATTCCTTGCCCTGATCGGTCAGAAGATGCTCAGGGCCCCCCTTGTCCATCACATAGCAATCAAGGAATGCCTCGGTGATGGCCAAATCCGATTGGTTGGGCGGCGGCCAAGCCATCGGCTAAAATATTCGACGCCCACCAGTAAATACTTATTGCCACGAGGGGTGGTAGGAAATGGACCAAGGATAACAAGAGCGACCAGCTCATTTATGCGGGAAACCTGAATGGATTGCAATGGTGGACAGCAGAGTTTGGACGGAGGTTTCCGCCGTGCACACTGCACACACCCCTTGAATACAATAGCGACATCTTCCACCATGCCAGGCCAGAAGAAGTCGAGCTTAAGTGTGGCTAGCATCTTATGCACCCCAAGGTGCAACAGTCGCTCATGCACAGCCCAGATGACTTTACTCCGTAGGGCAGTAGGCACGACAATGTTGTAACGTGTCAATCCTCCATTCCAATGCATGAGCAATCTGCCTCTGAGGATGACAGAGGCTACACCCCGTCGATTCCCACCCCCGTCCACCTCCTTGACACGGCGTTGTAACTTGAACAGGGAAGCGTCTTCCACCTGAAGGCGTCCGAAGTCTGCATGGTTCATGCCAATAACGGCGTCATGCGCCACAGGACCGTCGGCTTTCCTCAGAGATGTCAACCTCAGCCAATGCCAGAAGGGGACGAGGCGAGTCTTCAGCAGGTGCCTTACAGCGCCCCGGCCCGAGAAACACGTTCACCCGTCGCTCGTTGGTAATCGCGAAAGGGCATCCGCGTTCGTGTGTTGGGTACCTTTACGAAAGGAAACAGTAATGGAATAGTCCTGGTGGACTTCCAACCAACATGAAAATTGGTCAGATGGTTGCTCAATATGCAGCGCGTACTGTAGCGCTGCATGGTCAGAGAGCATCTCAAAGCGTCTGCCATAAAGATAGGCGCGATACTGTTGCACAAAAAAAAACAGTTGCCAAAAGTTCCGCCGGAGACATCACTCTGCTGCCATATGCTACAACACTTTCCATGCCATAACGACTTGAGACAGAACAGCGCCAATTCCGGTGTTGCTAGCATACGTATCAAGGATGAACGGCAAGGAAAAGTCGGGGTAGTGGAGGGGAGGGGCGTTCACCAAGCCATCCCAGAGCACAACAAATGTGGCCTCCTCCTACTGCCCCCAATGGAACTTCTGACCTTTTGCCGTCAAGGTGTGGAGAGGTTTGGCGATCGTGGCAAACCCGGTGACAAAACGGTGGTAATAGGATGCAAATCCAATGAAACTCCGCACCTCCTTCCCCACCGACGTGGGGGTCAGCCAAGTATGGACACATGTGGTTTTGTTCAGGTCCATCGCTATCCCTGATTTACTGACTATGTGGCCAAGATACCGAACCCATTTTTAGAGCAGGTTGACACTTCTGCAGTTTAAATTTGAGATTCGCCGCAGGAATGTTAAGAAAGACAGCACGTAACCATTCAAGATGTTTTTTAAACGTACGGCTAAAAACGATAACATCGTCCAGATATATTAGGCATGAGTCCCACTGAAGGCCTGCCAGAACTAGTTGCGTCAATCGCTGGAACGTAGCCGAGTGGAGTGAAGACCCATTGTAAGCTGATTTAATTCAAATAAGCCTTGTGATGTGCGAAAAGCTGTCTTCGGTTTAGAGGATTCATCCAAGGGCAACTGCGAAAATCAAGATAGGTCAAGAGTCGAAAAATAATATGCCCCTGCGAGAGCGTCCAAGGAATCGTCCATCCGAGGAAGAGGGTACGGGTCAGCTACAGAGATCTTATTAAGATTACAGAAGTCAACACAGAAGTGCAAACTACCATCCTGCATTTTTTAACAAGAGCAATCGGGGCTCCCCATGGGCTGGTGGATGGTGAGATAATATCGGCGGCCAACGTTTCATCAACTACCAGCTGTACGTGTTCTTTTTCCATAGGGCTCAGCCGGTAGGGGTTCTGCTGGATGGGAGCGGCGTCGCCCATATCGATGTGGTGACTCTGGGACTCGAACAATTCCGAATTTTCGGAACAAAGCGTATCCATCCACTTTTCATCAGAAACCTGTTGCGGCTTCGTATTCAACGTGACCCCCTACACCGCCAATGATGTTTCCCTCGTGAAGCATGGACGACACGTAAGCTAGCACGGTGCCCTCCTGAATGACAAACATGTCTAACCCTGCATTCAGGACTTGAATGAGCGGTTCCTGGTAATTGGCTATGATAGTTTGGGCCCCCACCAACGGCAAACCACAAATGTCTTTGTTTGAGGATCCTAGAAGAATTCCCCCCTCAGTCGCCTCCTGGTCTAGCGGCTTGCGCAATCGTAAAGGAACCAACATTTGCGTGCTGGGGGGAATCTTTACGGTCTTACTCGCAAGCGCTTGTACAGTAGCGTTGGCAAAGAACAATCGAGTGGGAGAAGGCAAAAGGCCATTCGATGGCCCAATGGTAACTCAAGGGAACCTTGATCGATCAAAATTTTCAGGGGCATCTGCCTCAAGAAGTCAGTCCTGAGCAAGCAAGGAACAGCAAGGGACGTTGATACAAGAACTGGCCTCATAAATTTAATATCTCCAATACACACCTCCGCTGTTATTTTCCCAGTGAGGCCCAATGAGCAGCCATTTGCATAAAAGGGGACAGAATGATAAAAATCAACTTGGAAATGATAGTCGCGGATGCACCAGTATCGACGAACATTCTGATTTCAACCCCCTCTATCAATCCGATAACAGCGGATGAACCTGCGGTCACAGCAATCGCTCTATGGACCAACTCCAATCACCGACCCGGTCGAAGCAGCCAGTCAGCCTGAGCAATATCTGAACCCTCATGCACCGACACACGACGGGAATGAAAACCGACCGAACGTGATGAGTGAGGTGGATTCAGGGGCCGAAGGCGACTCGCCTTCGGGTGCAGTGGAGTGGTGGACAGTCAGGTGGATGACTGTGGTGCCCGCTCTCAGAATGAGGAGAGGTATCTTGCCATCGAAGTTGTTCATCCTGTCACACCATGCCATCCCCCCCCCGCCAGCCTCCGCCTTGGGTTGAAGCACAGGCTTGGATGGGCTCCACATCTTCGGGTGTATCTCGCATCTCACTAGGCACAGTATACGCCGCCAACCCCTCATGTCGTTGCAAGAGCAGGTGCGCCTGGATGCATCTTGCAACTTTGAGAGAAGACAAGTCGTCTTTGTCGACGGATGGCAGGACGATGTCGAGGTTGTTGTATACGTGGGTTATGAAAATTTGATGAAAATAATAATATTAAATGAAGTTTGAAATTTGCATAATTTATCCGCAATTATGTTAATTTGGGTAATCATGCATATAAATTATGCTAATTCGTATTAATTTATGCGAGTGGGTGTGGTTATGGTAATGACAGCCTTTATGATAATCAGGCCCTGCCTCGTTGACGAGGGTCAGTTATCAATCGGGATAATACAATTAATCGTATGCAGTTATGCTAGTATGATGCGAGTATGCCAGAGTGAACTCGGCTTCATTGTTAACTTCGTATTATCGATCAGTATAATACAATTATTCTTGCTTTAACATTTACTGAGTATGGATTAGAGTGTTTATGTAAGGTCACCAAGTTCATATCTCAACGCAGAACCAGTTCTAATGCATAGATTTCAGGAAAGAATCACACAATCACTTCTGCGTTAATCAATTTTATTTTCTAACTAAACTTTAATTCTAATATAATATGTGAACTCTCGATCTTAGAATTGCAACACAGTATCATCACAGTAACCATCACGACTGCGTTGTTTCACTTTGACAACAGCACCTGTGGTTAATTCCGCTGCATAACGCGAGCTCAGTTGGTGAGAGAGAGAGAGAGTCGTTAAACATCTAAACAAAACAAACCTTGATACTCTATTATGAAAGATTATACTGGAATTTGCACACACAGTACGGCGTTCATTCAGAGATCCATAAGAAACCCTTATCACGTTGTTAGCACATTGGGTCATGGAACAGTTGAGTATTCTGTAGAGTACGCGGCGATCATTAACAAAGGTGCTTAAAGATTATATGACGAAATTCATACGAAAAGGCGATCAAAACAGTGATTATTCCCAAAGGCACAAATATATCAATAGATCCATCGGCAAGATCAGATGATTACAGAAATGGCTTGGATTGAGGTTGTGTGGTGGGATGCATGCTGTCTCACGGGAGATTATTTAATTCGTGGACGGAATTGTATAAGGAAACCGGTTTAATGCGATTTCTCCCCGTGAGCGAAGCTCCATGGCGAAGGTGTCAGGAATTAATTCGGATTGATGGATCTGTTGGTAATTTATGCGATTAGAAGTACAATCCAAGACAAAATAGTTAAGATGGAAAAATTATTACTATACTTATAAACGACGGATGGTTATCACTCGGTCTGTCACGATACCTTCACGGCCACTGATGGTTCCCGTCTTGAGAATTAGGCCTTTGTCAATGACTCGTGTGTTTTTAGTGATATGGATGGTGTACAGTAGGCCAGTGTTCGGAACGAATTCTTTGCGTCAAGCAGACGCCAGACTGGTCGTGTGGTGGGGGGCAGAGTACATCATACGTATCGTTTATTTCTTCTTTCACGGCAGTCGGTTCGGGTTCGGCTGACGTAGGTTGACGAGTTGACACGTTATTGTAGTTGCGATGGTCGTCGGTAGATTGCTGGCTGCTGGCACGGTGGTGTCGTTGGCGTGATGACCACTGGTTGCACTATCGGGCGCTGGCGATACGCGTTCGTTGCGATGCTACTATTGATGGTGCGACTCGCACCGTGTAGCCCCGTCACTAAACAGTGAGTCCCGCCATTCTGGCGGGCGGTAGAGACTTCTTCTGCGTCGGTGGTGGTGGATCTTCTGCAGGGATGAGTTGAGCTGGTAAGCTGGTCTTGTCCGCTTGCCGATGAGCTGCTCTGCCAGCAACAACAGCGGCTGCTACTGCTGCACTCTGCTGCTGAGAGTCGCTCTGCTTCTGAGAGTCGCTCCGCTGATGAGAGTCGCGCTCTGCTGATGAGAGTCGCGCTCTGCTGATGAGAGTCGCACTCTGCTGATGAGAGTTGCTCTCTGCTCATAGCAGCAACAGCGGCTGTTGCTGCTTCTGCCTCTGCCTCTCCGATGAGAGGATCCGCTCCGACGACCTACTACCGTTTCAATGCTGTAGTGTCCTATTTTATGCCAAAATCCCTCCTCTTGGCTCCTCCCCACAAGGCGGAGCTTCTTTTTATTTAGCTGTGTGTCATGGTCGGGAGTGTGTGTCCGTATGTGCGTCCGTATGTGTGTCCGTCCGTATGTGGGTCCGTGTATGTGTCATTAACGGCATGGTTCGGTTGCCCTCCTCTTTCCGTAAGCCATAACAACAGGTGTTACTAATTGTCTCAAGGGCCTCTCTATGTCTTACACAATCTGGAGGGCGATGTGCGTCATGTATGACCTTCCCCGACGCCCAAAAGTTGGTTAAGGTTTTTAAGTTACATTTTATCCCACCATAGTTCATTCCATCATAGTCTTACAGTTATGATTCTGTATGTGATTCGAGGTCTGTTGTGTTAGTTTTCCATCGTGGTGTTTGATTTCATTTCAAGGGAAGGTGCTGTCTTGCACGTATGCATATTCTTATCATGTGCTACAGGAAGACAAAGGCGGCCGGGAGACTTTTTCTTTGGCCCCCGGTTTAACATTGCTCAAACATCATTTCGTTTTACGTCCATCAAGTTCAGTTTGTTGTAACTCTGTCCGCCCGACGCACCTCTCGGGTTATACCGAGATTCGCGTTGTTATGATGGAGGTATTATTTATTTAAAAATAATAATTTTTATCTTGAGTTATGAGGCAAGTTCCTCAATTCTGTGACATATCCCTTGGTTCTGTAATGTTATATAACGGAATATAGTTTACGGTGAATAACGTTAACATTGATGTTATGTATGAATTATGTATTGTGATTTCTTCAACTTAAAACCTGTTCGCCTGGTTTTGCTGACACACGTTGCGCACTCCAAGGCAATTCTCCCCACGCCCCCTCCCCTTTGCTTGCACGTGTGGTGTGTGTGTTGTTCATTAGGCTTTAGCTCTCCCTTGAACCCCGATAGCCGGTGATAATTCCTTGCCTTCTGGTGTTATCTTTTCTCCCTCACGCTGCGGGGAGACAAAGGCGCCTCTCGCCTCTCCGTTGCCCTTCGCTTACCATAACTCAATTATTCTTTGTTTATGTTCAACAAGGTGGTGATTCACCCCGCTATCCTGGCCCTTCTCCAGCCGTTATTAATTTCTGTGTGACTACGTCGTGCAATATCTTAAACTTAATTTGTCCGCTGAGGTCCGCTGATGCCCTCGCTCACAAGGAATCTCCCCCCACCCCCTCTCTGCCCGCGCGGCCATGGCGTGCCATTCGTCCAGCGGTGGTGGGGGGGGGGGTGTTTACGGAGTTGTATATATTGGTGTTGTGAAAATTGATGCAAAATAATAAAAAAAATGAAAATTGTAATTTACATAATTAATCCGAAATTATGTTAATGTGTGCAATTATGCACATAAATTATGCTAAATCGATAGATAATCATATTAATTTATGCGAGTGGGTGTGGTTATGTTAATGATGGTCTTTATGATAATTAGGTCCCGGTTCGTTGTTTAGGGTTGTGTCATCAACAGAATTAATACAATTATTCTTATGCAGTTATGCTAGTGTGATGCTAGTACGCCAGATTGGTCAATTCGGCTTCATAGTTTATCTTCGTATTGTCGATCAGTATAATACAATTGTTCTTGCTTTAACGTTTACTGAGTGTGTATTAGAGTGTTTATGTAATAGGTCACCAAGTTCATATCTCAATCGCAGAACCAGTCTTATGCAGCAATTTAGAAAGAAATCACACAACTACTTCTGCGTTAATCAATTTTATTTTCTAACTAAACATTAACTTTATAAGTTATTAAAACATGCAAATGCTATGCTAAACAAAAGCTTACACATTATAATATGAACGATTATTATGCTTGAAATCGTCAGCACAGTATCACAGGCGATTGATTAAGATGCAACGATATTCATATAAACACACGATAAAAACAGTGATTATTTCCAAAGGCATAAATGTAACAACAGATCCACCGGACAGATTATAGGATTACCGAAATGGCTTAGAGTGAAGGTGTGTGGCGGGACGTGCTATCTCACGGGAGATTAATTAATTCGTGAACAAGATTGTATCATCAGAAAACCGGTTTAGCACGATTTCTCCCCGGGAGCATAGCTCCGTGGCGACAGTGCCAAGGATTAATTTGTAGTGATGGATCGGTTGGTAATTTATGCGATTAGAAGTACAGCCAAAAACAAAATATTAAAGAAGAAAATTACGAATATACTTATAAACGGAGTGTTCACCCTTGTCCGCTGTGGTGCCCTCACGGCAACTGATGATCTACGAACTTGAATATTGGCTTTTTGGTCAAGGACCCATGTATGCGTAAGTGATATGAATTGTCTTGGGGCGTCAGTGTTCGGAATTAATTCTTTATGTTAATGCAGACCCCTGACTTGTCGTGTAGTGGGGGGCAATGTGCGTCATACGTATTCGTTGATTCTTTCAAGGTAGTCGGTTCGGTTCGGCCCACACACAGGTTGACAGGTTGACGAGTTGACAAGTTGACACAGGTTGAAAAGTTGACACGTTGTTGTAGTTGCGACTGGCCTTCGGTAGATGGCGAACACAGCACGCCCGTGGCGGCGCCGTGGTGTGCTGTGGCTTTGATGGCTCGCTGCTCTCTGGTGGCTGACGGCGCTCTGTGGCTGACGGCGCTCTGTGGCTGAAGGCTCTCTGGGGCTTATGAGCAGTTGAGCTGGCCCGCTGATAAGTCGAGCTGCTCTTAGCCCTTGCTGATGATGAGGTCGTAGCAGAGCCGACCCGCAGATCGTAGCTGGTGATGAGCCGAGTTGCTCTTAGCCGGCTGATGAGCTCGGTTGATGAGCCGAGCCGAGCTGGTAAACTCAGCTGATGAGCTGAGCTCCGCTGATGGTAGCTCAGCTGAGTTCCGGACAAACTCAGCTGAGTTCCTGACGAACTGAGTTTTCAATGTTGTAGCGTTCTCTTTTATGCCAAAATCCTTCCTGTTGGCTCCTCCCCACAAGGTGGGGCTTCTTTTGATTTAGCGGTGTGTCATGGTCTGGAACGTGTGTTCGTATGTGTGTTCGTCCATATGTGTGTCCTTGTGTGCACAATTTACGGCATAGTTCTGCACAACCTTCTTCTTCTATAAACCATAACAACAGGTGCACCAAATCGTCTCACAGGTATCTCTGTCTGTCTTACACAATATCTCCTTTGGCCTTCCCTTTCCATAAACCAAAAAAAACCACAGGCGTTACAAATCGTCTCAAGGCATCTTTCTGTGGCTCCCTCCTCTCAGCTTGCCCATGGCGGCGTGTTATCCTGGCTGCGGTGGCGGAGCGTTATCTACGTTTTCCCATCCTTGTGAATGCAGGTGACTGGAATAATTGCTTGGCGCCTGTCCGCTCTCTCACACTACGATTTAGACAAAGGCCCTCTGCTTCTCTCCCCACGCCCTTGAGTCAACACTGTCCTAATATTCGCCTACGTCCTAAGGCTACAGAATTCATTTTGACTTTAGTAAAACTCTGTGTTTGTCATGCTCTTCGGTCAGGTTGTACAGAAACTTATTAAAGATTAATTAACATTCAGTATTGGATTAACAAATGGGCAATGGTTCATTTATGTAGCTCGTAACTTGGTCTCCAATTAGAGCGAGTGTGAGGATCGATAACTTTAGCCTACTTGTTGTTGAATTCCAACTTTTAACGTTACTGTAGTAGCATTGCAGGTCTATGGTTTTTAGCTGCTTCTATGTCTATCTGCTCTCTGCCTCTCTCCTCTCTGCCTGCACTTGGTTAAATTATTACTTGTTTTATGTTCAAGGTAGTTTACGGAGTCCTGGCTTTCTCGTGAGCGTAGGTGGCCGTCATTATTCTGTTTGGCTCTGGTTTCTATCATTTATTTATATATTTCAATTCAACGGCCCTTTCTCCATTTTACGTGTGGTGTGCGCGTCATTCATTATGCCCTATTTCTCCCCTGGATAAGGTTGCGAGTCCGTCATCCTGGCCCTCCTTCCGTTTTATTAATTCTCAACACCTGGTGTTTTGCGGGTGCAGTTAGCTGCGTGTTTCCTTTATTAAAAAGACATATCTACCAGCAAATTTTATTAATTTTAATTTTGGTCACTATTATTAAAAATATATATGCAAATTAGATTATTGATATAAATTATGGAAAAAGGTACATATCCAACAGAGTCCTAGCCTTCCCTTGAACACAGATAGCCGGTGATAATTCCTTGCCTTCTGGTGTTATCTTTTCTCTCTCACGCTGCGGTAATCTCTCTTTCCCTCTGTTGCCCTTGAGCGCAGGTGGTTGCGATAATTGCTTGGCGTGGTTTCTGTCCTTGAGTCCACACTGCATCATTATTTGCTTAAGTCCTCTCTTCTGTCTGCTGTGAGTCTGGCGTACGTGTTTTCATTATTATTTCTTGTTAAAAATTATCGGCAAATATTAATTTTCATTTTGGAAAAAGGGGCATATACAACAAGGTCCTTTGCCAATGTCAATACTCTCTCGAGGACCAGTGAGTCGACTCCATTGTGGTCCATCTTCGGGAAGGCAGCCTTTGCTAGCGCCAATAGTGTGCTATGGAAGGTGAGGGGCATCTAGGCCTCCCCTCTCCTCCGCGCAGCAAACTTATGGCGAGCGTTTGATGGCGGTTCGTAGATTGCCACCATTTGAGCACAGGCTTGTTGTAGCGTGGCCCTCGCCGATGGCGGGATGGTGAGAAACGCCACTAGGGCATCGTTGTCAAGCACCGCGGGCAGCACTCTCAGCACCTCTGCCTCCATCCACCCCGCCAAGTCACAGTTTGTCTAGAACCGGCGCCTGGGGGATGAAATCTCAACAGGCGAACTCGATGCAGTCTCAGATTTTGCGGGCTCTCTGCCCCGCTCCACGAACAAAATGGCGGCCGAATACACGGGCTGCACCACGGAGCTTTCCCGCTGGCGGGAAATGGCGATGGAATGCTCGACCCCGCGGAGTCATGCGTCGGCGCGCTGTATCCCTTTAATTACGCACGAGACGGGGTTTCACTCCGCGGGCACGCTCACCGCAGCACGTCCGCCCCTGAGCCCGCGTAGCGCGTCAAAAGCGTAAAGCGGTCAGTTCCACTAAGTGAATCATGAATATGCGGGGGGCAGCAGCAAAGTCGGGGGTACAGGGGAGCGAGGAATTGGGGGGCCGTAGCCCGCACCT
Source organism: Petromyzon marinus (assembly GCF_048934315.1). NCBI lineage: Eukaryota > Metazoa > Chordata > Hyperoartia > Petromyzontiformes > Petromyzontidae > Petromyzon > Petromyzon marinus. The sequence continues at coordinate 24,450,761 of NC_133745.1, read as the reverse complement.
GACAGAGCAGTCGGGAGCAGTAACTCGGTCACGATGGAGGAGTCGGGAGACAACGGCCCCGACAAGTGTGTGTGATGAGTGTGTTAATGTGTTTGAGTGGGTCAGAGGATGTGTCTGTGTGTGTGAGTGGGTTGCTGAGAAGATGGAGTCTGCCTCAATGGCCCGCGATCACAAATCCCTATTTAGCTCCATCAAAAAAGTAACCTGCAGTGCCACAATTATTACCATCATTAGGAGAAAGAACGATGATCCAATCTGCGACCCCCAGGAACAGGTTTGCAGATTTGCTGAGCATTTATGTGAGGTCCTGGGGGAGGGGAAATCCCTCAGCCTGGAAAACATCATGGGACAAAGTTGGTATGACCCTGCTGAGGCTGCGGTGCCTCAAATATTGGAAAAGGAAGTCACCCCCTGTGAGTGGCTGGCTGAGGTGCTATCTGTTGAGGAAGAACTAAGGCCGATCCAGAGTCTGAGATCAGGAAAGGCACCGTACAGAGATGATCTCCGAAGAGAAATGCTGAGGGATGGTGGCGGTTGTGCACAGACTGCCCGACATGACATCATAACAAGAGTCTGGGCCACTGGACGGGTTCGGCAGGATTGGAAGGATGCCCTGGTAGTCCCCCTATTTAAGAAGGGGGACCGCACAGACTTTAACAACTACAGGGGCATATCACTCCTCAGTGTGCCTGGAAAAGTCCTGGCAAGGATTATTCAACATTGCCTTGCTAGGCACGCTGAGGAGAGGCTTGCGGAGCCCCAATGCGATTTCTGGAAAGGGCGGTCCTGCACAGATGCCATCTTTTCTGTCCGTCTGCTACAGCAGAGGTGTAGAAAATTCCAACAAGACCTACATCTCTGCTTCATTGACCTGGTCAAGGCCTATGATACCATCAGCAGGCCTGGGCTCTGGGTTGTTCTTCGTGCTTTCAGAGTCCCTGACCTTCTGCTCACGCTCATTAAGGACCTTCATGATGGTGAGCGGGCCCGGGTAAAACTACGTGGCCGGGAGTCAGAGCCATTCCCTGTACACCTTGGGGTGCGACAGGGATGTCCTCTGGCTCAAACATTATTTAACATCTATTTCGACCACGTAGCTCGTGAAACCTTCAGTAGCTGAACCGGAGGAATTTCCATCTGGTACAGATACAATGGGAGTCTGATCGATGCCCGGGTGTGGTAAAGGGATGGCTCCCTATTGGTCAATTACTTTATGTATGCCGACGACATGGTAATTGCGGCTATCTCAGAGGAGGACTTGGAGACACTGCTGCTGAAACTGGAGTGTTCCACTAAGAGGTGGGGCCTTACCATGAGCCCTACCAAAAGGAAGCACCTGCCTGGGTATTTTGTACCATGGGCACTCCACCCCCACAACTCCCAATCGGTGATGGGGCAGTTGTGGAGAGAGTGGAGCGTTTCCTATACCTGCGCAGTGTGCTCATGACCAGCTCCGGTTTAACTGCAGAGGTCTCAATCCGAATCTGTCGAGTGGCATTATCTTTTAATTGTTTGCGTAATGCTGTGTGGAAGATACCTGGTCTGTCGCTCCGCACGAAGCCTCAGGTCTTCTCGGCCACGATCATTCCTTCCCGTCTCTACGCTTGCGAAACGTGGACCCCCCTAATGGAACATCTTCGCTGGTTGGAAACATTCAGGCTGGCCTGCCTACTATCCATCCTCGGTTTAAACAGGCTGGATTGTGTGAGGAGCTCACAAATCCTAGAAAGATCTGGACAAAGTCCCATCGGTGAGCACCTCCGGCAGGCAAGGCTGCGTTGGCTAGGTCATGTAACCCGCATGCCCAATCACAACATGCCTAAACAACTTTCGTTCGGCCGGATAGAGGGGGATAAACGGGCGTGACACGGGCTAGAGAAGAGATGAAGTGATGTGGTACAGGAGGACGTGGAGCTGAGTGGACTTGCCAATGACTGGTAACATAAGTGTCAAGATCGGCCTCTGTTGAGGAGGCTCGTGAAGGACACTTCTGGGCAGTTGGAGGGAGTCGCCCTCCAACAACAACAGAGGGCGGAGAAGCAACTCTCACAATGAGCGGAGCGCCGGCTTGCTAAAGCACAGCAATTTGGCACAGTAGGGGGCACAGGTGATGCATCAGCCAGTCATCTCAGTAAGTTGACCCGTGGCACCTGGGTCTGGGGAGCGGTAGTGTAGCGTTTAGCGCGCTTTTCTATGAACCTCACGACTCGGGTTCGATTCCCGCTCACGGCCAACACCAGTAACGATTATTTGAACTGGTCTTGGGCCTCCCCTAGGTCGACTCAGCCTTAAAGGGCTGACTTTGATCTTCTGCATTCTGCAATTTCTGGCACTCACTTGGTACAGCCTTTCATTCATTCCGTTTGTCAGAGATGCAGTGAAGATGTGCTTCGACTCCTGCTTATCTTGAGCCTCACTTTCACGACGTTTCGGCCACAACACAAGTAGCCTTCTACAGGTGAAAGAACAGAACTGTCGGGACGACTGAGCTTCAAATAACGCTGCTAAGATTCGCAGCGTCTTTTAAGCTCGGTGAGAGGCGTGAAGAGCCTTGACAAAGGAGTTTACATATTAAAGCAGGAGAATTTAGCATTTAAAAAGCTGAGGGATTAGCTCAGGGGTGGTCAAATTTTTAGACTCGCGGGCCACAATGGGTTCTAAAATTTGACAGAGGGGCCGGGCCAGGAACAGATGGATGGAGTGTTTGTGTGAACTAATTAAAATGACATGTAAAAATCATTACATGAAAGGATTTGGCTTTTAACAGGTAGCAAAGCATTTATTTGCACGACAAATGGGGGCATTACAGGAGAAAGGTTAAATTTAATTTAATAATAATATTTGGACAAGTTCGGCGGGCCTGATAAAAAGCCCAACGGGCCATATACGTCCCGGGGGCCGTACTTTGCCCATGTCTGGATTAGCTTGTGACAGAAATAGCTGTGTTACAGTCAAAGTTTACAAATCCACAGAGGCATTTAGTATATGGACGATAAAGGCCTCCAACTACCAACTATCATAAAGTAAACAATAGCGTCTTTTAAGCTCGGTGAGAGGCGTGAAGAGCCTTGACAAAGGAGTTTACATATCAGAGCAGGAGAATTTAGCATTAAAATAGCAGAGGGATTAGCTTGTGACAGAATTAGCTGTGTTAAAGTCAAAGTTTACATATCAACAGAGGCATTTAGTATATGGACGATAAAGGCCTCCAACTAACCAACTATCATAAAGTAAACCGATGTGAAAAAACTAAGTCTATATCATATCAATATAATAAATGTACTTAATATATTCTTCAATAAGCTGAGCTATTAATCATACAGTAACTGGTTATACATTACACTATATAATGGATACCATATAGTAAACCAATAAAAAACTAAAATATAAGCTCCTCAATGTTATCAATAAACTCTATATACTCTTCAATCAGCTGAGCAACTAACAATAAGTCGTTATATATCACAATGTTATACGGTAAAAATTGCGTTTTTTCTTCCACTCAACACCAGCACCACGGACAGCTACATTCAGGCGGACGAGTCATTCCATGCTCGGAAGGGAGGAGGGGGGAGAGAGAAACAGTCACAATGCCAGCGAAAGAGCTGCGGTCTGACGGTCACCGTAAAATACAATTAATTTAGAACCGAAATGGTTTAAAACATCTTTCCAATGGTTACTAAACCAGAATCCATCTTCTCGCGTGAAATTGTCTCTGTGCTTGTATATGTGGATGGCCTCATGAACGAATCTCTCATGGTAACCGGTTGGCTGGCAAAGAACCTCCGTCTTGGAGAAGTCAATGTCATGTGAACCCACTGAATTATTACAGTGATCTGCCACGGCAGAAGAGTTCGTCCTACCATGTTTCAAGTCTACTTTATGTTCGCAGATGCGGTCTGAGATATGTCGTTTGGTTTCCCCAATGTAGTTGCTACCACAGAGGCACTTTAGTTTATAAACACCCGGGTACTGTATGTCTGGAACAGCATCTTTTAAAGATGGAACCATATCACGGATTTTATGTACTGTGTTGAATTGGACCTGGATCTTGCGTTTATTCAGGATTTTGGAGATCTTTTTAGTGACCCCTGCAATGTAGGGTAAAGTGATGGTTTTGAATGGCTCCTCAAGAGGATCCTTCTTCATGACTGGAGTGATGGCTTTGCGGATTGGGTAGTTGGAGTAACCATTAGCCCTGAGAGCCTGGTGTACGTGTTTGAATTCACTGGTAATGTGTTCCTGGTCGGAAATGCATTGGGCTCTATGGTATAGAGTCTTGATGAGGGAGTTCTTCTGGGATGGATGGGGGTGGGAATCCGGTTTCAAGTAAGCATCTGTATGGGTAGCTTTTCTATAGACAGAGTGGCTCATTGAACCATCAAGTTTCCTTTTAATTAAGACATCCAAAAAGGGTAGCTTGCCATCTTTTTCGACCTCCATGATAAATCTGATGGATGGGTGCATGGAATTGATGTGGTCAAGAAATTGGTCTAGAGCAGGCTGGCCATGTGGCCAGATGACAAAAGTGTCATCCACGTACCTCTTCCATAAGGTTGGGCGTAGAGTGGCAGTCTGGATGGCCTCAGTCTCAAATTTCTCCATGAAAATGTTGGCTACAAACGGAGACAAGGGGGAGCCCATTGGGGTGCCCTCAGTCTGTTTGTAGAAAGTTCCATTCCAGGTGAATTATGTGTTGGTTAAGCAATGTCTCACCAGAGGGCGTACATCAGTATGCAGTCCTTGATGAACCAAGTCTTCAATGATTGCGATGGTGTCAGGTACCGGAACTTTGGTGAATAAGGACACCACATCAAAACTGACAAGCAGGTCGTCTGGAGACAGAGAAATGCCTTTGATTGCCGATACCAGGTGAGCAGAATTTAGTACCGCAGAGGTGGTTTTTCCAGTAAAAGGTCGCAGTACATCAGCCAGAACACGTGCCAGTTTATAAGTGGGGGAGTTGATAGTAGAGACGATGGGACGAAGAGGTGTTTCTTCTTTGTGTATCTTTGGGAGGCCATATAATATTGGTGGTCTGGCAGCAGAGGGTTTCAACGAGAACTGTTTGGTCTGATCAATTGATGCTGTTGAATCAGAGATGATTTTGTTCGTTTTGGTAACCAGGCTGTTGGTGGGATCTCTTTTTATTATTGTATAGCTGCCATCGTTGAGTAGTTCTTGAATATTGTTGTTATATTCTGTTTGTCCATGATGACAGTGGCATTGCCCTTGTCGGCTGAGAGGACGACAATATCATCTCTCTTCTTTAATTGAGATAATTCAAAGCGTTCATCTTTGCTGATGTTGCTAGGTGGCATCTTAGCGTTTTTGAGGGTTGCAGCGATTTCAGATCTTGCTACGTCTGCAGCAATGTGACTCAGGCCGTTGAGTGCAACGACAACATGGGCAATGATATCATTAACTGGTATGTGTCTCGGTGTCACAGCAAAGTTTAGCCCTTTAGCTAAAACGGATTTCAGGCCATCAGAAATGGAACTGTTACTGCGATTAATTACGACTTTGTTAACGTCTATCTTTTCGGTGTGTGGATCCGATTTTTTGTTGGAGAGGCGATTCAAATTAGAAATCAAATTGTCCCTACATTTGGTCGACATAGTGGCAGCCAAGGTAGTCATATTGTCTATATGTTCCCAATCCGATGTAGACATCGTTGCTGTCAATGTTAAGTGTGATTTATAGAGTATCTTGTCTAACTGATCTAGTTCGTTGCGTGTAAGTCTGATTTTTTCGGAGCTAAAAGTTAAGCTGGATCTAGCTAGAATTCGTTTTGCATTAAAAGAAGTTGCAGCAGCAGAGGTTAGTGTAAATGCGGTTGGTATTACCTTAGAGTCGCGGAATCTCTTCAGAAAGATGAGAGACTCGATTAGTTGAGCTTTCTTGTCCTGGAGTCTGTTGAATGATCTTAAGAATGTGTGGAAACCCTCCCCGTAGAGGCGATTAAATTTCGATTTAAAGCTTTCGTGACTGCAAGGATATCATCTTCTTTGGTTCTTTCGGTAAAGTCACGTAGAATGAGAATAAAATAAAATAAGACAAGATAATTCTCACGACGTTTCGGCCACAACCCAAGTAGCCTTCTTCAGGTGAAAGAACAGAACTGTGGGGACGACAGAGCTTCAATTAACGCTGCAGAGGTCACAAAAAGACCTCCAAAATCCTGAATAAACACAAGATCCAGGTCCGATTCAACACAGTACATAAAATCCGTGATCTGGTTCCATCTGTAAAAGATGCTGTTCCAGACATACAGTACCAAGGCGTTTACAAACTAAAGTGCCTCTGTGGTAGCAACTACATTGGGGAAACCAAACGACATATCTCAGACCGCATCCGCGAACATAAAGCAGACTTGAAACAAGGTAGGACGAACTCTTCTGCCATGGCAGATCACTGTTATAATTCAGTGGGTTCACATGACATTGACTTCTCCAAGACGGAGGTTCTTTGCAAGCCAACCAGCTACCATGAGAGATTCGTTCATGAGGCCATCCACATATACAAGCACAGAGGCAATTTCAACCGTGAAGATGGATTCTGGCTTAGTAACCATTGGAAAGATATTTTAAACAATTTCGGTTCTTAATTAATTGTATTTTACGGTGACCGTCAGACCGCAGCTCTTTCGCTGGCATTGTGACTGTTTCTCTCTCCCCCCTCCTCCCTTCCGAGCATGGATTGACTCGTCCGCCTGAATGTCGCTGTCCGTGATGCTGGTGTTGAGTGGAAGAAAAAACGCATTTTTCACCATATAACATTGTGATATATAACGACGTATTGTTAGTTGCTCAGCTGATTGGAGAGTATATAGAGTTTAATGATGACATTGAGGAGCTTATATTTTAGTTTTTTATTGGTTTACTATATGGTATTCATTATATAGTGTAATTTATACCCAGTTACTGTATGATTAATAGCTCAGCTTATTGAAAAATATATTAAGTACATTTATTATATTGATGTGATATAGACTTAATTTTTTCACATCGGTTTACTTTATGATAGGTGGTTAGTTGGAGGCCTTTATCGTCCATATACTAAATGCCTCTGTTGATATGTAAACTTTGACTTTAACACAGCTATTTCTGTCACAAGCTAATCCCTCTGCTATTTCAATGCTAAATTCTCCTGCTCTGATATGTAAACTCCTTTGTCAAGGCTCTTCACGCCTCTCACCGAGCTTGAAAGACGCTATTGTTTACTTTATGATAGTTGGTAGTTGGAGGCCTTTATCGTCCATATACTAAATGCCTCTGTGGATTTGTAAACTTTGACTGTAACACAGCTATTTCTGTCACAAGCTAATCCAGACATGGGCAAAGTACGGCCCCCGGGCCGTATATGGCCCGTTGGGCTTTTCATCAGGCCCGCCGAACTTGTCCAAATATTATTAAATAAAATTTTACCTTTCTCCAGTAATGCCCCCATTAGATGGCGCACTTTAACCGGGAGTTTCGACATGTTTTTTTAATTGTTCATGTTCGTGCAATTTGTTAAATTGCCGTGCAAATAAATGCTTTGCTACCTGTTAAAGGCCAAATCCTTTCATGTAATGATTTTTACATGTCATTTTAATTAGTTCACACAAACACTCCATCCATCTGTTCCTGGCCCGGCCCCTCTGTCAAATTTTAGAACCCATTGTGGCCCGCGAGTCTCAAAATTTGCCGACCCCTGAGCTAATTCCCTCTGCTTTTTAAATGCTAAATTCTCCTGCTTTAATATGTAAACTCCTTTGTCAAGGCTCTTCACGCTTCTCACCGAGCTTAAAAGACGCTGGGAATCTTAGCAGCGTTAATTGAAGCTCTGTCGTCCCGACAGTTCTGTTCTTTCACCTGAAGAAGGCTACTTGTGTTATGGCCGAAACGTCGTGAGAATTGTATTCTCTTATTTTATTTTATTATTTTATTCTCATTCTACGTGACTTTACAGAAAGAACCAAAGAAGATGAATCCTTGCAGTCACGAAAGCTTTAAATCGAAAGATGGCACCCTGTCACTTAACTTCCTCTCCCCACTCACGCACTTACACTGACGCACACTCACTCTCCCACTCACACACACATTCACACACTCAAACACACTCGCTCACCCACACACTCACCCACACAGCCACTGACCCACTCACACAGTAACACACTCACACACTCATACACAATCCCTCAACCCCACACTTATCCACACATCCACTGACCTACTCACATATGCATTAACACTCTCATCACACACACTCAAACACACACACTCACCCACACAGCCTCTGACCCACTCACACACAGTAACACACTCACGCACTTACAGACACTCCCTCACCCACACACACACACTGATGCACTCACACTCACACACAGCCACTGACCCACTTACACACAGTAACACACACACACGCTCACAATACATTCCCTCACCCACACACCCACTGACCCACTCACACACACACTCACACAGTAACACACTCACACACAGTAACACACACTCCCTCAGAAAGATCAAAGACCCCCCGTATAGCCTTAACAGACTGTAGGGGAAAGGGCTGTTAGCGAGCACCTATGAAGGCCGGAACGGTATACGAGGAGGTAGGTAGCCAGCACCACGCCCGACCGCCTTTGTCTCCCAAGTGGCGATGTTTACACACCGCACCAGGTACTCATTTAAGGCTGAGTCGACCTAAGGGAGGCCCAAGACCAGTTCAAATAATCGTTACTGGTGTTGGCCGTGAGCGGGAATCGAACCCGAGTCGTGAGGTTCATAGAAAAGTGCGCTAAACGCTACACTACCGCTCCCCAGACCCAGGTGCCACGGGTCGACTTACTGAGATGACTGGCTGATGCATCACCTGTGCCCCCTACTGTGCCAAATTGCTGTGCTTTAGCAACCCGGCGCTCCGCTCATTGTGAGCGTTGCTCCTCCGCCCTCTGTTGTTGTTGGAGGGCGACTGCCTCCAACTGCCCAGAAGTGTCCTTCACAAGCCTCCTCAGCAGAGGCCGATCTTGACACCTATGTTACCAGTCATCGGCAAGTCCACTCAGCTCCACGTCCTCCTGTACCACATCACTTCATCTCTTCTCTAGCCCGTGTCACGCCCGTTTATCCTCCTCTATCCGGCCGAACAAAAGCTGTTTAGGCATGTTGTGATTGGGCATGCGGGTTACATGACCTAGCCAACGCAGCCTTGCCTGCCGGAGGTGCTCACCGATGGGACTTTGTCCAGATCTTTCTAGGATTTGTGAGCTCCTCACACAATCCAGCCTGTTTAAACCCAGGATTGATAGTAGGCAGGCCAGCTTGAATGTTTCCAACCAGCGAAGATGTTCCATTAGGGGGGTCAACGTTTCGCAAGCGTAGAGACGGGAAGGAATGATCGTGGCCGAGAAGACCTGAGGCTTCGTGCGGAGCGACAAACCAGGTATCTTCCACACAGCATTACGCAAACAATGAAAAGATAATGCCATTCGACTGATTCGGAGTGAGACCTCTGCTGTTAAACCGGAGCCAGTCATGAGCACACTGCACAGGTATAGGAAACGCTCCACTCTCTCCACAACTGCCCCATCACCGATTGGGAGTTGTGGGGGTGGAGTGCCCGATGGTACAAAATACCCAGGCAGGTGCTTCCTTTTGGTAGGGCTCATGGTAAGGCCCCACCTCTTAGTGGAACACTCCAGTTTCAACAGCAGTGCCTCCAAGTCCTCCTCTGAGATAGCCGCAATTACCATGTCGTCGGCATACGTGAAGTAATTGACCAATAGGGAGCCATCCCTTTACCACACCCGGGCATCGATCAGACTCCCATGGTATATGTACCTGATGGAAATTCCTCCGGTACAGCTATTGAAGGCTTCACGAACTACGTGGTCAAAATAGATGTTAAATAATGTTTGAGCCAGAGGACATCCCTGTCGCACCCCAAGGTGTACAGGGAATGTCTCTGACTCCCGGCCACGTAGTTTTACCCGGGCCCGCTCACCATCATGAAGGTCCTTAATGAGCGTGAGCAGAGGGTCAGGGACTCTGAAAGCACGAAGAACAACCCAGAGCCCAGGCCTGCTGATGGTATCATAGGCCTTGACCAGGTCAATGAAGCAGAGATGTAGGTCTTGTTGGAATTTCCTACACCTCTGCTGTAGCAGACGGACAGAAAAGATGGCATCTGTGCAGGACCGCCCTTTCCAGAAATTGCATTGGGGCTCCGCAAGCCTCTCCTCAGCGTGCCTAGCAAGGCGATGTTGAATAATCCTTGCCAGGACCTTTCCCGGCACACTGAGGAGTGATATGTCCCTGTAGTTGTTAAAGTCTGTGCGGTCCCCCTTCTTAAATAGGGGGACTACCAGGGCATCCTTCCAATCCTGCCGAACCCGTCCAGTGGCCCAGACTCTTGTTATGATGTCATGTCGGGCAGTCTGTGCACAACCGCCATCATCTCTCAGCATTTCTCTTCGGAGATCATCTCTTTACGGTGCCTTTCCTGATCTCAGACTCTGGATCGGCCTTAGTTCTTCCTCAACAGATAGCACCTCAGCCAGCCACTCACAGGGGGTGACTTCCTTTTCCAATATTTGAGGCACCGCAGCCTCAGCAGGGTCATCCCAACTTTGTTCCATGATGTTTTCCAGGCTGAGGGATTTCCCCTCCCCCAGGACCTCACATAAATGCTCAGCAAATCTGCAAACCTGTTCCTGGGGGTCGCAGATTGGATCACCGTTCTTTCCCCTAATGATGGTAATAATTGTGGCACTGCAGGTTACTTTTTTGATGGAGCTAAATAGGGATTTGTGATCGCGGGCCATTGAGGCAGACTCCATCTTCTCAGCAACCCAAACACAGACACATCCTCTGACCCGCTCAAACACATTAACACACTCATCACACACACTTGTCGGGGCCGTTGTCCCCCGACTCCTCCATCGTGACCGAGTTACTGCTCCCGACTGCTCTGTCGGGTGCGGGCTACCGCCCCCCAATTCCTCGCTCCCCTGTACCCCCGACTTTGCTGCTGCCCCCCGCATATTCATGATTCACTTAGTGGAACTGACCGCTTTACGCTTTTGACGCGCTACGCGGGCTCAGGGGCGGACGTGCTGCGGTGAGCGTGCCCGCGGAGTGAAACCCCATCTCGTGCGTAATTAAAGGGATACAGCACGCCGACGCATGACTCCGCGGGGTCGAGCATCCCATCGCCATTTCCCGCCAGCGGGAAAGCTCCGTGGTGCAGCCCGTGTATTCGGCCGCCATTTTGTTCGTGGAGTGGGGCGGCGAGCCCGCAAAATCTGAGACTGCATCGAGTTCGCCTGTTGAGATTTCATCCCCCAGGCGCCGGTTCTAGACAAACTGTGACTTGGCGGGGTGGATGGAGGCAGAGGTGCTGAGAGTGCTGCCCGCAGTGCTTGACAACGATGCCCTAGTGGCGTTTCTCACCATCCCGCCATCGGAGAGGGCCACGTTACAACAAGCCTGTGCTCAAATGGTGGCAATCTACGAACCGCCATCAAACGCTCGCCATAACTTTGCTGTGCGGAGGAGAGGGAAGGCCTAGATGCCCCTCACCTTCCATAGCACACTATTGGCGCTAGCAAAGCCTGCCTTCCCGAAGATGGACCACAATGGAGTCAACTCACTGGTCCTCGAGAGAGTATTGACATTGGCAAAAGACCTTGTTGGATATGCCCCTTTTTCCAAAATGAAAATTAATATTTGCCGATAATTTTTAACAAGAAATAATAATGAAAACACGTACGCCAGACTCACAGCAGACAGAAGAGAGGACTTAAGCAAATAATGATGCAGTGTGGACTCAAGGACAGAAACCACGCCAAGCAATTATCGCAACCACCTGCGCTCAAAGGCAACAGAGGGACTCTGTTGGATATGTACCTTCTTCCATAATTTATATCAATAATCATATTTGCATATATATTTTTAATAATCGTGACCAAAATTAAAATTAATCAAATTTGCTGGTAGATATGTCTTTTTAATAAAGAAAACACGCAGCTAACTGCACTCGCAAAACACCAGGTGTTGAGAATTAATACAACGGAAGGAGGGCCAGGATGACGGACTCGCAACCTTGTCCAGGGGAGAGATAGGGCCTAATGAATGACGCGCACACCACACGTAAAACGGAGAAAGGGCCGTTGAATTGAAATATATAAATAAATGATAGAAACCAGAGACAAACAGAATAATGATGGCCACCTACGCTCACGAGAAAGCCAGGACTCCGTAAACTACCTTGAACATAAAACAATTAATAATTTAACCAAGTGCAGGCAGTGAGGAGAGAGGCAGAGAGCAGATAGACATAGAAGCAGCTAAAAACCATAGACCTGCATTGCTACTGCAGTAACGTTAAAAGTTCGAATTCAACAACGAGTAGGCTAAAGTTATCGATCCTCACACTCGCTCCAATTGGAGACCAAGTTACGAGCTACATCAATGAACCATTGCCCATTTGTTAATCCAATACTGAATGTTAATTAATCTTTAATAAGTTTCTGTACAACCTGACCGAAGAGCATGACAAACACAGAGTTTTACTAAAGTCAAAATGAATTCTGTAGCTTTAGGACATAGACGAATATTAGGACAGTGTTGACTCAAGGGCGTGGGGAGAGAAGCAGAGGGCCTTTGTCTAAATCGTAGTGTGAGAGAGCGTACAGACGCCAAGCAATTATTCCAGTCACCTGCATTCACAAGGATGGGAAAACGTAGATAACGCTCCCCCACCACAGCCAGGATAACACGCCGCCATGGGCAAGCTGAGAGGAGGGAGCCACAGAAAGACGCCTTGAGACGATTTGTAACGTCTGTGGTTTTTTTGGTTTATGGAAAGGGAAGGCCAAAGGAGAGATTGTGTAAGACAGACAGAGATGCCTGTGTAACGATTTGGAACACCTGTTGTTATGGTTTATGGAAGAAGAAGGTTGTACAGAACTATGCCGTAAATGGCGCACACAAGGACACACATATGGACGAACACACATACGAACACACGTTCCAGACCATGACACACCGCTAAATCAAAAGAAGCCCCACCTTGTGGGGAGGAGCCAACAGGAAGGATTTTGGCATAAAAGAGAACGCTACTACATTGAAAACTCAGTTCGTCAGGAACTCGGCTGAGTTTGTCCGGAACTCAGCTGAGCTACCATCAGCGGAGCTCAGCTCATCAGCTGAGTTCACCAGCTCGGCTCGGCTCATCAACCGAGCTCATCAGCCGGCTAAGAGCAGCTCGGCTCATCACCAGCTACGATCTGCGGGTCGGCTCTGCTACGACCTCATCATCAGCAAGGGCTAAGAGCAGCTCGACTTATCAGCGGGCCAGCTCAACTGCTCATCAGCCCCAGAGAGCCTTCAGCCACAGAGCGCCGTCAGCCACAGAGCGCCGTCAGCCACCAGAGAGCAGCGAGCCATCAAAGCCACAGCACACCACGGCGCCGCCACGGGCATGCTATATGTGAGCCATCTACCGAAGGCCAGTCGCAACTACAACAACGTGTCAACTTTTCAACCTGTGTCAACTTGTCAACTCGTCAACCTGTCAACCTGTGTGTGGGCCGAACCGAACCGACTACCTTGAAAGAATCAACGAATACGTATGACGCACATTGCCCCCCACTACACGACAAGTCAGGGATCTGCATTAACATAAAGAATTAATTCCGAACACTGACGCCCCAAGACAATTCATATCACTTACGCATACATGGGTCCTTGACCAAAAAGACAATTTTCAAGTTCGTAGATCATCAGTTGCCGTGAGGGCACCACAGCGGACAAGGGTGAACACTCCGTTTATAAGTATATTCGTAATTTTCTTCTTTAATATTTTGTTTTTGGCTGTACTTCTAATCGCATAAATTACCAACCGATCCATCACTACAAATTAATCCTTGGCACTGTCGCCACGGAGCTATGCTCCCGGGGAGGAATCGTGCTAAACCGGTTTTCTGATCATACAATCTTGTTCACGAATTAATTAATCTCCCGTGAGATAGCACGTCCCGCCACACACCCTCACTCTAAGCCATTTCGGTAATCCTATAATCTGCCCGGTGGATCTGTTGTTGTTGCTATGAGCAGAGAGCAACTCTCATCAGCAGAGTGCGACTCTCATCAGCAGGGTGCGACTCTTATCAGCAGAGCGCGACTCTCATCAGCAGAGCGCGACTCTCATCAGCGGAGCGACTCTCAGCAGTAGAGTGCAGCAGTAGCAGCCGCTGTTGTTGCTGGCAGAGCAGCTCATCGGCAAGCGGACAAGACCAGCTTACCAGCTCAACTCATCCCTGCAGAAGATCCACCACCACCGACGCAGAAGAAGTCTCTACCGCCCGCCAGAATGGCGGGACTCACTGTTTAGTGACGGGGCTACATGGTGCGAGTCGCACCATCAAAAGTAGCATCGCAACGAACGCGTATCGCCAGCGCCCAATAGTGCAACCAGTGGTCATCACGCCAACGACACCACCGTGCCAGCAGCCAGCAATCTACCGACGACCATCGCAACTACAATAACGTGTCAACTCGTCAACCTACGTCAGCCGAACCCGAACCGACTGCCGTGAAAGAAGAAATAAACGATACGTATGATGTACTCTGCCCCCCACCACACGACCAGTCTGGCGTCTGCTTGACGCAAAGAATTCGTTCCGAACACTGGCCTACTGTACACCATCCATATCACTAAAAACACACGAGTCATTGACAAAGGCCTAATTCTCAAGACGGGAACCATCAGTGGCCGTGAAGGTATCGTGACAGACCGAGTGATAACCATCCGTCGTTTATAAGTATAAGTAATCATTTTTCCATCTTAACTATTTTGTTTTGGATTGTACTTCTAATCGCATAAATTACCAACAGATCCATCAATCCGAATTAATTCCTGACATCTTCGCCACGGAGCTTCGCTCACGGGGAGAAATCGTATTAAACCGGTTTCCTTATACAATTCCGTCCACGAATTAATTAATCTCTCATGAGACAGCACGCACCCCACCACACAACCTCAATCCAAACCATTTCTGTAATCATCTGATCTTGCCGATGGATCTATTGATATATTTGTGCCTTTGGGAATAATCACTGTTTTGATCGCCTTTTCGTATGAATTTCGTCATGTAATCTTTAAACACCTTCGTTAATGATCGCCGCATGTACTCGCGTACTCTACAGAATACTCAACTGTTCCATGACCCAATGTGCTAACAACGTGATAAGGGTTTCTTATGGATCTCTGAATGAACGCCGTACTGTGTGTGCAAATTCCAGTATAATCTTTCATAATAGAGTATCAAGGTTTGTTTTGTTTAGATGTTTAACGACTCTCTCTCTCTCTCTCACCAACTGAGCTCGCGTTATGCAGCGGAATTAACCACAGGTGCTGTTGTCAAAGTGAAACAACGCAGTCGTAATGGTTACTGTGATGATACTGTGTTGAAATTCCAAGTTCGAGAGTTCGAATATTATATTAGAATTAAAGTTTAGTTAGAAAATGAAATTGATTAACGCATAAGTGATTGTTTGATTCTTTCCTGAAATCTATGCATAAGAACTGGTTCTGCGTTGAGATATGAACTTGGTGACCTTACATAAACACTCTAATCCATACTCAGTAAATGTTAAAGCAAGAATAATTGTATTATACTGATCGATAATAAGAAGTTAAACAACGAAGCTGAGTTGACTCTGGCATACTCGCATCACACTAGCACAGTGGTTCTTAACCTGGGTTCGATCGAACCCCAGGGGTTCGGTGAGTCGATCTCAGGGGTTCGGCAGAGCCCCCGCCACAGAGGTCCGGACACACTTGAATTATTGTGTAAATTTGTGATGACACACACGGCCCGCTTGGCCATCACTGGCTGCAGATGATCATGCTACACTGCTTGGCCAATCAGCGCTGCGGGGAATTTAGTGCGTACTCAGTAGTCAACGTGTGACTGTTGTTGTCGTACGTCGTGTGATTTCTTTAATATTTTATCCATACTAACTATGTCGGGCAAAAGAAGAAAGTGGTCGGACGAATATGTACAACATGGATTCTCATGTATCACGGAACGTGATGGGAGTGAGCGTCCTATCTGCATGATTTGCAACGCCAAGTTGAGCAACTCTAGTCTTGCACCGGCAAAACTAAAGGAACACTTCTTGAAGCTGCATGGAGACGGGGAATACAAGAACACAACACTTGCTGAATTCAGGGTGAAGAGAGCCAGATTCGATGAAAGGGCCACTCTGCCTGCTCTTGGATTTGTACCTGTTAACAAACCGATCCTGACAGCATCGTACGAAGTTGCTTACCTGATCGCAAAGCAGGGCAAGCCACACACCATTGGTGAAACACTTGTGAAACCAGCTGCATTAAAGATGGCGAATCTGATACTCGGAACAGCGGCCGAAGGTAAATTATCCCAAATTCCCCTTTCAAATGACACCGTCAGTGACAGAATAGAAGACATGAGTAAAGACATCTTGGCTCAAGTAGTCGCGGATCTGATTTCAAGCCCGGCAAAATTCAGCCTTCAACTCGACGAAACCACAGACGTTTCTGATCTAAGCCAGCTTGCTGTTTTTGTACGCTATGTGAAAGACGACATGATAGAAGAAGAGTTTTTATTTTGTAAGCCTCTTACAACAACAACGAAGGCAGCCGATGTGAAGAAGCTTGTGGATGACTTCTTCAGAGACAACAATCTTTCATGGGATATGGTTTCTGCAGTTTGTACGGACGGAGTTCCAGTCATGCTGGGAAGAAAGTCTGGTTTTGGTGCGCTAGTAAAGGCCGATGCACCACACATCATTGTGACGCATTGTATTCTGCACAGGCATGCGTTGGCAACAAAAACCTTACCTCCAAAAATGGCAGAAGTATTAAAAACTGTGGTGGAATGTGTGAACTATGTGCGAAAAAGTGCTCTGAGGCACCGCATCTTCAGTGAGCTCTGTAAAGAAATGGGCTCTGAATTTGAGGTACTTCTGCTCCATTCTAATATTCGGTGGTTATCCCGGGGACAGGTGCTGAATCGTGTTTTTGCCATGCGTGTGGAATTAGCCCTGTTTTTGCAAGAGCACCAACACTGCCATGCAGATTGCTTCAAAAATCCTGAGTTAATTCTCATTTTAGCGTACATGGCTGATATATTCGCAGCTCTCAATCATCTCAATCAGCAGATGCAGGGTGGTGGAGTCAATATCATGGAAGCGGAAGAACACCTGAAGGCTTTTCAAAAAAACCTACCGTTATGGAAACGACGAACAGAGAACAATAACTTCGCAAACTTCCCGCTTCTGGACGACTGTGCAAGTAAGATCGAAGATGTGTCTGGAATCTGAGATATTACTGTATCCACGGAACTGAAGCAAACAATTGCCACGCACTTAGATGAGCTTGCAAAGTCTCTCGACGGATATTTCCCTACAAGAGAGTCATATCCAGCATGGGTGAGACAGCCGTTCACGTTTGCTGTTGAAACAGCAGATGTCAATGATGAATTCCTCGACGAAATCATTGAAATTCAGCAGAGCCAGGTTCAACAGCAACTCTTCAGAACAACAACGCTCTCAACGTTTTGGTGTCGACAAATGAACAAGTATCCAGTTATTGCTAAGAAAGCCCTGGATTTTTTTTATACCATTTGTTACAACATATCTTTGTGAGCAATCCTTTTCGAGGATGCTGGACATAAAAACGAAGAAAAGGAACAGACTTTGCTGTGAAAATGACATGAGAGTGGCACTTGCCAAGGTGAAGCCACGCATATCTGAACTGATCTCTCAAAGGCAACAGCAGAAGTCACATTGATTTCCAGGTATGTAATTTGTTGTGAGTTTATGCATTGTGTTGGTTTTATTCTTTGAACAAGGTAATGTTCATGCACGGCTCATTTTGTGTACCAATAAAAAACATATCTATGTCTTGAATTTGAAAAAAATCACATTTTATTTTTCACTAAAGAGGGGTTCGGTGAATGCGCATATGAAACTGGTGGGGTTCGGTACCTCCAACAAGGTTAAGAACCACTGCACTAGCATAACTGCATACGATTAATTATATTATCCCGATTGATAACCAACCCTCGTCAACGAGGCGGGGCCTGATTATCATAAAGGGTGTCATTAACATAACCACACCCACTCGCATAAATTAATACGATTTAAAGCTTTCGTGACTGCAATGATTCATCTTCTTTGGTTCTTTCGGTAAAGTCACGTAGAATGATAATAAAATAATAAATTGATAAAATAAAATAACACAATAATATTCTCACGACGTTTCGGCCACAACACAAGCGGCCTTCATCAGGTGAAGGGGGCGAGACTGTCTGGTAGGACAGCGCTGGAGTGAAAGAGCCACGTTCAGATACGGCCTTTAAGCTGTGTGAGAGGAACAAAGCGCCTTGACAAAGGAATTAGCATATAATTTAGCATTGAAATGGCTGAATGATTAGCTTGTGACTGGTCACAGAAATAGCTATGTTAAAAGTTAAAGCATACACACCCGCAGAGGCACCCATTGTTAAAGGGATTAGCATAGAATATAGCATTGAAATAGCTAAGTTAAGGCATACACATCTTGACAATGGAATTAGCATAGAATTTAGCATTGAGATAGCTGAGTGATTGCTTGTACCTGCTGCAGAAATAGAGCTTGTACCTGCTGCAGAAATAGCTACGTTAAAGTCAGAGCATACACATTCACCGAGGCCCTTAGTACAAATCAAACAGGAGAATTTAGCATTGAAATAACTAGGCGAATCCAGCATTGAAACAACTGAGTGATTAGCTAGTGACTGGTCACAGAAATGACTACACATCTGAGCTATTCACAGTACTATATAGTGAACCAATAAAAACTAAAATATAAATTACCTTCATGTTATCAATAAACTCTATATTCTCCAATCAGCTAAGCTACCAACAATAAGTCGTTATATATCACAATGCTATATGGCGAAAAAATGGGTGGATTCTTACCCTCAAATTTCACCACCACGGATAGCTACGGGCCCCGTTCAGACGGACGAGTTCGTCCATGGTCGGAACAGAGGAGGGGGAGAGAGACAGCTGCGAGGCCCTAGTATGCTCCATATTGTAAAACTATACCATTAACCGTGGTGTGAGAGGTATTAAGAGGCAATGCTGGCGAAAGAGCTGCGGTCTGAAGGTCATCGTAAAAATACAATTAATTAAGAACAGAAATGATTTAAAACATCTTTCCAGTGGTTACTAAGCCTGAATCCATCTTCTCGGTTGAAATTGTCTCTGTGCTTGTATATGTGAATGGCCTCATGAACGAATCTCTCATGGTAGCCGGTTGGTTTGCAAAGAACCTCCGTCTTGGAGAAGTCAATGTCATGTGAGCCCACTGAATTATAACAGTGATCTGCCACGGCAGAGGAGTTCGTCCTACCGTGTTTCAAGTCTGCTTTGTGTTCGCGGATGCGGTCCGAGATATGTCTTTTGGTTTCTCCAATGCAGCTACTACCACAGAGGCACTTTAGTTTGTAAACGCCCGGGTACTGTATGTCTGGAACAGCATCTTTTACAGATGGAACTAAATCACGGATTTTATGTACTGTGTTGAATCGGACCTGGATCTTGTGTTTGTTCAGGATTTTGGAGATCTTTTTAGTGACCCCTGCAATGTAGGGTAAGGTGATGGTTTTGAGTGGCTCCACAAGAGGATCCTTCTTCATGACTGGAGTGATGGCTTTGCGGATTGTGTAGTCGGAGTAGCCATTAGCCCTGAGAGCCTGGTGTACATGCTTGAGTTCACTGGTAATGTGTTCCTGGTCGGAAATGCATTGGGCTCTATGGTATAGAGTCTTGATGAGGGAGTTCTTCTGGGATGGATGGTGGTGGGAATCCGGTTTCAAGTAAGCATCTGTATGGGTAGCTTTCCTGTAGACAGAGTGGCTCATTGAACCATCATGTCTTCTTTTAATTAAGACATCCAAAAAGGGTAGTTTGCCATCTTTTTTGACCTGCATGGTAAATCTGATGGCTGGGTGTATGGAATTGATGTGGTCGCGGAATTGGTCTAGAGCAGGCTGGCCATGTGGCCAGATGACAAAGGTGTCATCAACGTACCTCTTCCATAAGGTCGGGCGTAGAGTGGCAGTCTGGATGGCGTCAGTTTCAAATTTTTCCATGAATACGTTGGCTACAACCGGAGATAAGGGGGAGCCCATTGGGGTGCCCTCAGTTTGTTTGTAGAAAGTTCCATTCCAGGTGAAGTAAGTGTTGGTTAAGCAATGTCTCACCAGGGGGGGTACATCAGTATGCAGTCCTTGATGAACCAGGTCTTCAATGATAGCGATGGTGTCAGGTACCGGGACTTTGGTGAACAAGGACACCACATCAAAACTGGCAAGCAGGTCGTTTGGGGACAGGGAAATGCCTTTGATTGTCGATACCAGGTGAGTAGAATTTAGTACAGCAGAGGTGGTTTTTCCAGTGAAAGGTCGCAGTATATCAGCAAGAAAACGTGCCAGTTTGTAGGTGGGGGAGCTGATAGTAGAGACGATGGGACGAAGGGGTGTATCTGGAGCTATCAGCTCCAGCGCTGTCCTACCAGACAGTCTCGCCCCCTTCACCTGATGAAGGCCGCTTGTGTTGTGGCCGAAACGTCGTGAGAATATTATTGTGTTATTTTATTTTATCAATTTATTATTTTATTATCATTCTACGTGACTTTACCGAAAGAACCAAAGAAGATGAATCATTGCAGTCACGAAAGCTTTAAATCGAAATTTAACCGACTCTACGGGGAGGGATTCCACACATCCTTAAGATCATTCAACAGACTTCGGGATAAGAAGGCTCAACTAATCGAGTCTCTCACCTTTCTGAAGAGATGCCGCGACTCTAAGGTAATACCAACCGCATTTACACTAACCTCTGCTGTTGCAACTTCTCTCAATGCAAAACGAATTCTAGCTAGAACTAGCTTCGCTCTTATCTCGGAAAAAAATCAGACTTACACGCACCGAACTCGATCAGTTAGACAAGACACTCTACAAATCACACTTAAAATTGACAGCAACAATGTCTACATCGGATTGGGAACATGTAGACAATATGACTACCTCTTCGGCTGCCACTATGTCGAACAAATGTAGGGACAATTTGATTTCCAAATTCAATCACCTCTCCAGCAAAAAATCGGATCCACACACCGAAAAGATAGACGTCAACAAAGTCGTAATTAATCGCAGTAACAGTTCCATTTCTGATGGTCTGAAATCCGTTTTAGTTAAAGGTCTAAACTTTGCTGTCACACCGAGACACTTACCGGTTAATGATATCATTGCCCATGTCGACGTTGCACTCAAGGGCTTGAGTCACATCTCTGCAGACGTAGCAAGATCTGAAATCGCTGCAACCCTCAAAAACGCTAAGTTGCCACCCAGCAACATCAGCAAAGACGAACGTTTTGAATTATCTCAATTAAAAAATAGGGATGATATTGTCGTCCTCTCAGCCGACAAAGGCAATGCCACTGTCATCATGGACAAAACAGAATATAACAACAAAATTCAAGAACTACTCAACGATGGCAGCTACACAAAAATAAAAAGAGATCCCACCAACAGCCTGGTCACCAAAACGAACAAAATAATCTCTGATTCAACAGCATTAATTGATGAGATCAAACAGTTCTCGTTGAAGCCCTCTGCTGCCAGACCACCAAGATTATATGGCCTTCCAAAGATACACAAAGAAGATACACCCCTTCGTCCCATCGTCTCTACTATCAGCTCCCCCACCTACAAACTGGCACGTTTTCTTGCTGATATACTGCGACCTTTCACTGGAAAAAACACCTCTGCGGTACTAAATTCTACTCACCTGGTATCGACAATCAAAGGCATTTCCCTGTCCCCAAACGACCTGCTTGTCAGTTTTGATGTGGTGTCCTTGTTCACCAAAGTCCCGGTACCTGACACCATCGCTATCATTGAAGACCTGGTCCATCAAGGACTGCATACTGATGTACCCCCCATGGTGAGACATTGCTTAACCAACACTTCACCTGGAATGGAACTTTCTACAAACAAACTGAGGGCACCCCAATGGGCTCCCCCTTATCTCCGGTTGTAGCCAACGTATTCATGGACAAATTTGAAACTGACGCCATCCAGACTGCCACTCTACGCCCGACCTTATGGAAGAGGTACGTTGATGACACCTTTGTCATCTGGCCACATGGCCAGCCTGCTCTAGACCAATTCCGCGACCACATCAATTCCATACACCCAGCCATCAGATTTACCATGGAGGTCGAAAAAGATGGCAAACTACCCTTTTTGGATGTCTTAATTAAAAGAAGACATGATGGTTCAATGAGCCACTCTGTCTACGGGAAAGCTACCCATACAGATGCTTACTTGAAACCGGATTCCCACCACCATCCATCCCAGAAGAACTCCCTCATCAAGACTCTATACCATAGAGCCCAATGCATTTCCGACCAGGAACACATTACCAGTGAACTCAAGCACGTACACCAGGCTCTCAGGGCTAATGGCTACTCCGACTACACAATCCGCAAAGCCATCACTCCAGTCATGAAGAAGGATCCTCTTGTGGAGCCACTCAAAACCATCACCTTACCCTACATTGCAGGGGTCACTAAAAAGATCTCCAAAATCCTGAACAAACACAAGATCCAGGTCCGATTCAACACAGTACATAAATCCGTGATTTAGTTCCATCTGTGAAAGATGCTGTTCCAGACATACAGTACCCGGGCGTTTACAAACTAAAGTGCCTCTGTGGTAGTAGCTGCATTGGAGAAACCAAAAGACATATCTCGGACCGCATCCGCGAACACAAAGCAGACTTGAAACACGGTAGGACGAACTCCTCTGCCGTGGCAGATCACTGTTATAATTCAGTGGGCTCACATGACATTGACTTCTCCAAGACGGAGGTTCTTTGCAAACCAACCGGCTACCATGAGAGATTCGTTCATGAGGCCATTCACATATACAAGCACAGAGACAATTTCAACCGAGAAGATGGATTCAGGCTTAGTAACCACTGGAAAGATGTTTTAAATCATTTCTGTTCTTAATTAATTGTATTTTTACGATGACCTTCAGACCGCAGCTCTTTCGCCAGCATTGCCTCTTAATACCTCTCACACCACGGTTAATGGTATAGTTTTACAATATGGAGCATACTAGGGCCTCGCAGCTGTCTCTCTCCCCCTCCTCTGTTCCGACCATGGACGAACTCGTCCGTCTGAACGGGGCCCGTAGCTATCCGTGGTGCTGAAATTTGAGGGTAAGAATCCACCCATTTTTTCGCCATATAGCATTGTGATATATAACGACTTATTGTTGGTAGCTTAGCTGATTGGAGAATATAGAGTTTATTGATAACATGAAGGTAATTTATATTTTAGTTTTTATTGGTTCACTATTTAGTACTGTGAATAGCTCAGATGTGTAGTCATTTCTGTGACCAGTCACTAGCTAATCACTCAGTTGTTTCAATGCTGGATTCGCCTAGTTATTTCAATGCTAAATTCTCCTGTTTGATTTGTACTAAGGGCCTCGGTGAATGTGTATGCTCTGACTTTAACGTAGCTATTTCTGCAGCAGGTACAAGCTCTATTTCTGCAGCAGGTACAAGCTAATCACTCAGCTATCTCAATGCTAAATTCTATGCTAATTCCATTGTCAAGATGTGTATGCCTTAACTTAGCTATTTCAATGCTACATTCTATGCTAATCCCTTTAACAATGGGTGCCTCTGCGGGTGTGTATGCTTTAACTTTTAACATAGCTATTTCTGTGACCAGTCACAAGCTAATCATTCAGCCATTTCAATGCTAAATTATATGCTAATTCCTTTGTCAAGGCGCTTTGTTCCTCTCACACAGCTTAAAGGCCGTATCTGAACGTGGCTCTTTCACTCCAGCGCTGTCCTACCAGACAGTCTCGCCCCCTTCACCTGATGAAGGCCGCTTGTGTTGTGGCCGAAACGTCGTGAGAATATTATTGTGTTATTTTATTTTATCAATTTATTATTTTATTATCATTCTACGTGACTTTACCGAAAGAACCAAAGAAGATGAATCATTGCAGTCACGAAAGCTTTAAATCGAAATTTAACCGACTCTACGGGGAGGGATTCCACACATCCTTAAGATCATTCAACAGACTTCGGGATAAGAAGGCTCAACTAATCGAGTCTCTCACCTTTCTGAAGAGATGCCGCGACTCTAAGGTAATACCAACCGCATTTACACTAACCTCTGTTGTTGCAACTTCTCTCAATGCAAAACGAATTCTAGCTAGAACTAGCTTCGCTCTTATCTCGGAAAAAATCAGACTTACACGCACCGAACTCGATCAGTTAGACAAGACACTCTACAAATCACACTTAAAATTGACAGCAACAATGTCTACATCGGATTGGGAACATGTAGACAATATGACTACCTCTTCGGCTGCCACTATGTCGAACAAATGTAGGGACAATTTGATTTCCAAATTCAATCACCTCTCCAGCAAAAAATCGGATCCACACACCGAAAAGATAGACGTCAACAAAGTCGTAATTAATCGCAGTAACAGTTCCATTTCTGATGGTCTGAAATCCGTTTTAGCTAAAGGTCTAAACTTGTCACACCGAGACACTTACCGGTTAATGATATCATTGCCCATGTCGACGTTGCACTCAAGGGCTTGAGTCACATCTCTGCAGACGTAGCAAGATCTGAAATCGCTGCAACCCTCAAAAACGCTAAGTTGCCACCCAGCAACATCAGCAAAGACGAACGTTTTGAATTATCTCAATTAAAAAATAGGGATGATATTGTCGTCCTCTCAGCCGACAAAGGCAATGCCACTGTCATCATGGACAAAACAGAATGTAACAACAAAATTCAAGAACTACTCAACGATGGCAGCTACACAAAAATAAAAAGAGATCCCACCAACAGCCTGGTCACCAAAACGAACAAAATAATCTCTGATTCAACAGCATTAATTGATGTGATCAAACAGTTCTCGTTGAAGCCCTCTGCTGCCAGACCACCAAGATTATATGGCCTTCCAAAGATACACAAAGAAGATACACCCCTTCGTCCCATCGTCTCTACTATCAGCTCCCCCACCTACAAACTGGCACGTTTTCTTGCTGATATACTGCGACCTTTCACTGGAAAAACCACCTCTGCGGTACTAAATTCTACTCACCTGGTATCGACAATCAAAGGCATTTCCCTGTCCCCAAACGACCTGCTTGTCAGTTTTGATGTGGTGTCCTTGTTCACCAAAGTCCCGGTACCTGACACCATCGCTATCATTGAAGACCTGGTTCATCAAGGACTGCATACTGATGTACCCCCCCTGGTGAGACATTGCTTAACCAACACTTACTTCACCTGGAATGGAACTTTCTACAAACAAACTGAGGGCACCCCAATGGGCTCCCCCTTATCTCCGGTTGTAGCCAACGTATTCATGGACAAATTTGAAACTAACGCCATCCAGACTGCCACTCTACGCCCGACCTTATGGAAGAGGTACGTTGATGACACCTTTGTCATCTGGCCACATGGCCAGCCTGCTCTAGACCAATTCCGCGACCACATCAATTCCATACACCCAGCCATCAGATTTACCATGGAGGTCGAAAAAGATGGCAAACTACCCTTTTTGGATGTCTTAATTAAAAGAAGACATGATGGTTCAATGAGCCACTCTGTCTACAGGAAAGCTACCCATACAGATGCTTACTTGAAACCGGATTCCCACCACCATCCATCCCAGAAGAACTCCCTCATCAAGACTCTATACCATAGAGCCCAATGCATTTCCGACCAGGAACACATTACCAGTGAACTCAAGCACGTACACCAGGCTCTCAGGGCTAATGGCTACTCCGACTACACAATCCGCAAAGCCATCACTCCAGTCATGAAGAAGGATCCTCTTGTGGAGCCACTCAAAACCATCACCTTACCCTACATTGCAGGGGTCACTAAAAAGATCTCCAAAATCCTGAACAAACACAAGATCCAGGTCCGATTCAACACAGTACATAAATCCGTGATTTAGTTCCATCTGTGAAAGATGCTGTTCCAGACATACAGTACCCGGGCGTTTACAAACTAAAGTGCCTCTGTGGTAGTAGCTGCATTGGAGAAACCAAAAGACATATCTCGGACCGCATCCGCGAACACAAAGCAGACTTGAAACACGGTAGGACGAACTCCTCTGCCGTGGCAGATCACTGTTATCATTCAGTGGGCTCACATGACATTGACTTCTCCAAGACGGAGGTTCTTTGCAAACCAACCGGCTACCATGAGAGATTCGTTCATGAGGCCATTCACATATACAAGCACAGAGACAATTTCAACCAAGAAGATGGATTCAGGCTTAGTAACCACTGGAAAGATGTTTTAAATCATTTCTGTTCTTAATTAATTGTATTTTTACGGTGACCTTCAGACCGCAGCTCTTTCGCCAGCATTGCCTCTTAATACCTCTCACACCACGGTTAATGGTATAGTTTTACAATATGGAGCATACTAGGGCCTCGCAGCTGTCTCTCTCCCCCTCCTCTGTTCCGACCATGGACGAACTCGTCCGTCTGAACGGGGCCCGTAGCTATCCGTGGTGCTGAAATTTGAGGGTAAGAATCCACCCATTTTTTCGCCATATAGCATTGTGATATATAACGACTTATTGTTGGTAGCTTAGCTGATTGGAGAATATAGAGTTTATTGATAACATGAAGGTAATTTATATTTTAGTTTTTATTGGTTCACTATATAGTACTGTGAATAGCTCAGATGTGTAGTCATTTCTGTGACCAGTCACTAGCTAATCACTCAGTTGTTTCAATGCTGGATTCGCCTAGTTATTTCAATGCTAAATTCTCCTGTTTGATTTGTACTAAGGGCCTCGGTGAATGTGTATGCTCTGACTTTAACGTAGCTATTTCTGCAGCAGGTACAAGCTCTATTTCTGCAGCAGGTACAAGCTAATCACTCAGCTATCTCAATGCTAAATTCTATGCTAATTCCATTGTCAAGATGTGTATGCCTTAACTTAGCTATTTCAATGCTAAATTCTATGCTAATCCCTTTAACAATGGGTGCCTCTGCGGGTGTGTATGCTTTAACTTTTAACATAGCTATTTCTGTGACCAGTCACAAGCTAATCATTCAGCCATTTCAATGCTAAATTATATGCTAATTCCTTTGTCAAGGCGCTTTGTTCCTCTCACACAGCTTAAAGGCCGTATCTGAACGTGGCTCTTTCACTCCAGCGCTGTCCTACCAGACAGTCTCGCCCCCTTCACCTGATGAAGGCCGCTTGTGTTGTGGCCGAAACGTCGTGAGAATATTATTGTGTTATTTTATTTTATCAATTTATTATTTTATTATCATTCTACGTGACTTTACCGAAAGAACCAAAGAAGATGAATCATTGCAGTTACGAAAGCTTTAAATCGAAATTTAACCGCCTCTACGGGGAGGGATTCCACACATCCTTAAGATCATTCAACAGACTTCGGGATAAGAAGGCTCAACTAATCGAGTCTCTCACCTTTCTGAAGAGATGCCGCGACTCTAAGGTAATACCAACCGCATTTACACTAACCTCTGTTGTTGCAACTTCTCTCAATGCAATACGAATTCTAGCTAGAACTAGCTTCGCTCTTATCTCGGAAAAAATCAGACTTACACGCACCGAACTCGATCAGTTAGACAAGACACTCTACAAATCACACTTAAAATTGACAGCAACAATGTCTACATCGGATTGGGAACATGTAGACAATATGACTACCTCTTCGGCTGCCACTATGTCGAACAAATGTAGGGACAATTTGATTTCCAAATTCAATCACCTCTCCAGCAAAAAATCGGATCCACACACCGAAAAGATAGACGTCAACAAAGTCGTAATTAATCGCAGTAACAATTCCATTTCTGATGGTCTGAAATCCGTTTTAGCTAAAGGTCTAAACTTGTCACACCGAGACACTTACCGGTTAATGATATCATTGCCCATGTCGACGTTGCACTCAAGGGCTTGAGTCACATCTCTGCAGACGTAGCAAGATCTGAAATCGCTGCAACCCTCAAAACCGCTAAGTTGCCACCCGGCAACATCAGCAAAGACGAACGTTTTGAATTATCTCAATTAAAAAATAGGGATGATATTGTCGTCCTCTCAGCCGACAAAGGCAATGCCACTGTCATCATGGACAAAACAGAATATAACAACAAAATTCAAGAACTACTCAACGATGGCAGCTACACAAAAATAAAAAGAGATCCCACCAACAGCCTGGTCACCAAAACGAACAAAATAATCTCTGATTCAACAGCATTAATTGATGAGATCAAACAGTTCTCGTTGAAGCCCTCTGCTGCCAGACCACCAAGATTATATGGCCTTCCAAAGATACACAAAGAAGATACACCCCTTCGTCCCATCGTCTCTACTATCAGCTCCCCCACCTACAAACTGGCACGTTTTCTTGCTGATATACTGCGACCTTTCACTGGAAAAAACACCTCTGCGGTACTAAATTCTACTCACCTGGTATCGACAATCAAAGGCATTTCCCTGTCCCCAAACGACCTGCTTGTCAGTTTTGATGTGGTGTCCTTGTTCACCAAAGTCCCGGTACCTGACACCATCGCTATCATTGAAGACCTGGTTCATCAAGGACTGCATACTGATGTACCCCCCCTGGTGAGACATTGCTTAACCAACACTTACTTCACCTGGAATGGAACTTTCTAAAAACAAACTGAGGGCACCCCAATGGGCTCCCCCTTATCTCCGGTTGTAGCCAACGTATTCATGGAAAAATTTGATACTGACGCCATCCAGACTGCCACTCTACGCCCGACCTTATGGAAGAGGTACGTTGATGACACCTTTGTCATCTGGCCACATGGCCAGCCTGCTCTAGACCAATTCCGCGACCACATCAATTCCATACACCCAGCCATCAGATTTACCATGGAGGTCGAAAAAGATGGCAAACTACCCTTTTTGGATGTCTTAATTAAAAGAAGACATGATGGTTCAATGAGCCACTCTGTCTACAGGAAAGCTACCCATACAGATGCTTACTTGAAACCGGATTCCCACCACCATCCATCCCAGAAGAACTCCCTCATCAAGACTCTATACCATAGAGCCCAATGCATTTCCGACCAGGAACACATTACCAGTGAACTCAAGCACGTACACCAGGCTCTCAGGGCTAATGGCTACTCCGACTACACAATCCGCAAAGCCATCACTCCAGTCATGAAGAAGGATCCTCTTGTGGAGCCACTCAAAACCATCACCTTACCCTACATTGCAGGGGTCACTAAAAAGATCTCCAAAATCCTGAACAAACACAAGATCCAGGTCCGATTCAACACAGTACATAAAATCCGTGATTTAGTTCCATCTGTAAAAGATGCTGTTCCAGACATACAGTACCCGGGCGTTTACAAACTAAAGTGCCTCTGTGGTAGTAGCTACATTGGAGAAACCAAAAGACATATCTCGGACCGCATCCGCGAACACAAAGCAGACTTGAAACACGGTAGGACGAACTCCTCTGCCGTGGCAGATCACTGTTATAATTCAGTGGGCTCACATGACATTGACTTCTCCAAGACGGAGGTTCTTTGCAAACCAACCGGCTACCATGAGAGATTCGTTCATGAGGCCATTCACATATACAAGCACAAAGACAATTTCAACCGAGAAGATGGATTCAGGCTTAGTAACCACTGGAAATATGTTTTAAATCATTTCTGTTCTTAATTAATTGTATTTTTATGATGACCTTCAGACCGCAGCTCTTTCGCCAGCATTGCCTCTTAAAACCTCTCACACCACGGTTAATGGTATAGTTTTACAATATGGAGCATACTAGGGCCTCGCAGCTGTCTCTCTCCCCCTCCTCTGTTCCGACCATGGACGAACTCGTCCGTCTGAACGGGGCCCGTAGCTATCCGTGGTGCTGAAATTTGAGGGTAAGAATCCACCCATTTTTTCGCCATATAGCATTGTGATATATAACGACTTATTGTTGGTAGCTTAGCTGATTGGAGAATATAGAGTTTATTGATAACATGAAGGTAATTTATATTTTAGTTTTTATTGGTTCACTATATAGTACTGTGAATAGCTCAGATGTGTAGTCATTTCTGTGACCAGTCACTAGCTAATCACTCAGTTGTTTCAATGCTGGATTCGCCTAGTTATTTCAATGCTAAATTCTCCTGTTTGATTTGTACTAAGGGCCTCGGTGAATGTGTATGCTCTGACTTTAACGTAGCTATTTCTGCAGCAGGTACAAGCTCTATTTCTGCAGCAGGTACAAGCTAATCACTCAGCTATCTCAATGCTAAATTCTATGATAATTCCATTGTCAAGATGTGTATGCCTTAACTTAGCTATTTCAATGCTACATTCTATGCTAATCCCTTTAACAATGGGTGCCTCTGCGGGTGTGTATGCTTTAACTTTTAACATAGCTATTTCTGTGACCAGTCACAAGCTAATCATTCAGCCATTTCAATGCTAAATTATATGCTAATTCCTTTGCCAAGGCGCTTTGTTCCTCTCACACAGCTTAAAGGCCGTATCTGAACGTGGCTCTTTCACTCCAGCGCTGTCCTACCAGACAGTCTCGCCCCCTTCACCTGATGAAGGCCGCTTGTGTTGTGGCCGAAACGTCGTGAGAATATTATTGTGTTATTTTATTTTATCAATTTATTATTTTATTATCATTCTACGTGACTTTACCGAAAGAACCAAAGAAGAGAAATTAATACGACATTAGCATAATGTATACGCATGATTACCCAAATTAACATAATTGCAGATAAATTATGCACATTTCTAACTTCATTTAATGGTAATATTTTCATCAAATTTTCATAACCCACATATACAACAACCTCCACATCGTCCTGCCATCTGTCGACAAAGACGACTTGTCTTCTCTCAAAGTTGCAATATGCATCCAGGCGCACCTGCTCTTGCAACGACATGAGGGGTTGGCGGTGTATACTGCGCCTAGTGAGATGCATGATACACCCGAAGATGTGGAGCCCATCCAAGCCTGTGCTTCAACCCAAGGCGGAGGCTGGCGGGGGGGATGGCATGGTGTGACAGGATGAACAACTTCGACGGCAAGATACCTCTCCTCATCCTGAGAGCGGGCACCACAGTCATCCGCCTGACTGTCCACCACTCCACTGCACCCGAAGGCGAGTCGCCTTCGGCTCCCGAATCCACCTCACTCATCACGTTCGGTCGGTTTTCATTCCCGTCGTGTGTCGGTGAATGAGGGTTCAGATTTTGCTCAGGCTGACTGGCCGCTCCAACCGGGTCGGTGATCGGAGTTGGTCCATAGAGCGATTGCTGTGACCGCAGGTTCATCCGCTGTTATCGGATTGATAGAGGGGGTTGAAATCAGAATGTTCGTCGATACTGGTGCATCCGCGACTATCATTTCCAAGTTGATTTTTAACATTCTGCCCCCTAAATGTCGTACCCTATGTCCCGTCAGGGTTGCTCATTGGGCCTCACTGGGAAAATAACAGCGGAGGTGTGTATCGGAGATATCAAATTGACGGGGCCAGTTCTTGTATCAACGTACCTTGCTGTTCCTTGCTTGCTCAGGACTGACTTCTTGAGGAAGATGCCCCTGAAAATGTTGATTGATCAAGGTTCCCTTGAGTTACCATTGGGCCATCGAATGGCCTTTTGACTTCTCCCACTCGATTGTTCTTTGCCAACGCTACTGTACAAGCGCTTGCGAGTAAGACCGTAAAGATTCCCCCCAGCACACAAATGTTGGTTCCTTTACGATTGCGCAAGCCGCTAGACCAGGAGGCGACTGAGGGGGGAATTCTTCTAGGATCCTCAAACAAAGACATTCGTGGTTTGCCGTTGGTGGGGGCCCAAACTATCATATCCAATCACCAGGAACCGCTCATTCAAGTCCTGAATGCAGGGTTGGACATGTTTGTCATTCAGGAGGGCACCGTGCTAGCTCATGTGTCGTCCATGCTTCACGAGGGAAACATCATTGGCGGTGTGGGGGTCACGTTGAATACGAAGCCGCAACAGGTTTCTTATGAAAAGTGGATGGATACGCTTTGTTCTGAAAATTCGGAATTGTATGAGTCCCAGAGTCACCACATCGATATGGGCGACGCCGCTCCCATCCAGCAGAACCCCTACCGGCTGAGCCCTAAGGAAAAAGAACACGTACAGCTGGCAGTTGATGAAACGTTGGCCGCCAATATTATCTCACAGTCCACCAGCCCGTGGGGAGCCCCGATTGCTCTTGTTAAAAAGCAGGATGGTAGTTTGCACTTCTGTGTTGACTTCCGTAAGCTTAATAAGATCTCTGTAGCTGACCCGTACCCTCTTCCTCGGATGGACGATTCCCTGGACGCTCTCGCAGGGGCATATTATTTTTTGACTATTGACCTATCTTGATTTTCGCAGTTGCCCTTGAATGAATCCTCTAAACCTAAGACAGCTTTTTGCACATCACAAGGCTTAATTGAATTAAATCAGCTTCCGATGGGTCTTCACTCCACTCGGCTACGTTCCAACGATTGACGGAACTAGTTCTGGCAGGCCTTCAGTGGGACTCATGCCTAATATATCTGGATGATGTTATCGTTTTTAGCCGTACGTTTAAAAAACATCTGGAATGGTTACATGCTGTCTTTCTTAACATGCCTGCGGCGAATCTCAAATTTAAACTGCAGAAGTGTCAACCTGCTCTAAAACTGGGTTCGGTATCTTGGCCACATAGTCAGTAAATCAGGGATAGCGATGGACCTGAACAAAACCACATGTGTCCGTACTTGGCTGACCCCCACGTCGGTGGGGAAGGAGGTGCAGAGTTTCATTGGATTTGCATCCTATTACCGCCGTTTTGTCACCGGGTTTGCCATGATCGCCAAACCTCTCCACGCCCTGACGGCAAAAGGTCAGAAGTTCCATTGAGGGGAGTAGGAGGAGGGCACATTTGTTGTGCTCTGGGATGGCTTGGTGAACGCCCCTCCCCTCCACTACCCCGACTTTTCCTTGCCGTTCATCCTTGATACGTATGCTAGCAACACCGGAATTGGCGCTGTTCTGTCTCAAGTCGTTATGGCATGGAAAGTGTTGTAGTATATGGCAGCAGAGTGATGTCTCCGGCGGAACTTTTGGCAACTGTTTTTTTTATGCAACAGTATCGCGCCTATCTTTATGGCAGACGCTTTGAGATGCTCTCTGGCAATGCAGCGCTACAGTATGCGCTGCATATTTAGCAACCATCTGACCAATTTTCATGTTGGTTGGAAGTCCTCCAGGACTATTCCTTTACTGTTTCCTTTTGTAAAGGTACCCAACACACGAACGCGGATGCCCTGTCGCGATTACCAACGAGCGACGGGTGAACGTGTTTCTCGGGCCGGGGCGCTGTAAGGCACCTGCTGAGGACTCGCCTCGTCCCCTTCCGGCATTGGCTGAGGTTGACATCTCTGAGGAAAGCCGACGGTCCTGTGGCGCATGACGCCGTTATTGGCATGAACCATGCAGACTTCGGACGCCTTCAGGTGGAAGACGCTTCCCTGTTCAAGTTACAACGCCATGTCAAGGAGGTGGACGGGGGTGGGAATCGATGGGGTGTAGCCTCTGTCATCCTCAGAGGCAGATTGCTCATGCATTGGAATAGAGGGTTGACACGTTACAACATTGTCGTGCCTACTGCCCTACGGAGTAAAGTCATCTGGGCTGTGCATGAGCGACTGTTGCACCTTGGGGTGCATAAGATGCTAGCCACACTTAAGCTCGACTTTTTCTGGCCTGGCATGGTGGAAGATGTCGCTATTGTATTCAAGGGGTGTGTGCAGTGTGCACGGCAGAAACCCCCGTCCAAACTCTGCTGTCCACCATTGCAATCCATTCAGGTTTCCCGCATAAATGAGCTGGTCGCTCTTGTTATCCTTGGTCCATTTCCTACCACCCCTCGTGGCAATAAGTATTTACTGGTGGGCGTCGAATATTTTGGCCAATGGCTTGGCCGCCGCCCAACCAATCGGATGTGGCCATCACCGAGGCATTCCTTGATTGCTATGTGATGGACAAGGAAAGCCCTGAGCATCTTCTGACCGATCAGGGCAAGGAATTTTCTTCAAAATTGCTGCGGGAGGTGTACGACTTGTTGGGAACAAATAAAATACGAACGTCACCATACCACCCTCAGACGGATGGAATGGTGGAGCGGCTGCAGAGGACTCTGACCTCCATGTTGAGCCATCAGGTCAGCGAGTCCCAGCTTGACTGGGACTTGCATGTTACCGGGGTCCTGGCTGCCTATAGAATGGCCCCTCACCCATCCACCGGCTTCTCACCATTTTTTTAATGTATGGAAGAGAACACGACCCCCAGATTGATGTCCAATTATGTGCCGAGCTAAACAAGGCTAAATCTTAAATTTCGGAGTCCATGCGCTTTACTCTTCAGAGGCTTTCAGAAGCACGCGAGGCTTCCAGAGAAAATTCCAATTCGTACCAATTGTCAAATGAGCAGCTGAGGGGTCTCCATCTTTCCAGACATGAGTGGGCTTCAGGCGACAGAGCCTGGCTGCACTGTCCCCACATACTGGTGGGTACATCACCGAAATTGTTTAAACCCTGGAGGGGGCCGTTTGGCGTGATTTGGGTCGTTTGGCTCCAGTGTGAAAAAAATTTGCTTGGGTCGGCGGAGTTGGTTTGTACATCCCTCTCGCCTCAAGCCTTTCATCACGCTGCGTGAATTCATCCCATCTACACTACACAGGGGCCAAGTGTCAGATGTGTCTGGCGAGCTGAGGTGTGTACCCACTGAGGTTGGTCCTCAGGGGAGTCATGTGATCCCATCCTCAAATGCCGCACGTTTAACATCCCCCAAGCCGCCACCTGCGCCGTCTTAACAAGCTTCGGGAGCGGAAGGCTCGTCTGCCCGGCGACTGCTTTTTGCTCGATGGGACATTTTGAAATTCCCCCTGCGACCCGCGAGGAGAGTACGCCCACCTCTCCTGGTAGCCTGGCCACAAGGACTCGATCAAAGACTCATCGGTTTTGTATATATTGTATATATTGTATAGATGGGTTGAAGTATTTATTTGTTGGTGCACACTAACGGGTTGTTTGTTTTGTTCTTTTATTGAAGGGGGAGTTGACAAAGGGGCCCCAAGTGAGGGCTTGGGGGGTCATGTGGTTGGGATCCAGATCCTGCTCGAGGATTCTGTAAGGTGGTCGCGACCAAGGGTGGAGCCAGCCACGCCGCAGAGAATATAAGCCGGGTCCCGAGAGGGACCAGGGTTGTTGTTGTTGTTGTTCATCCTGGAAGAAACATTCGTCGACGGTCTACGTTCTATGATCTACGTTCTCCATTCAACGAGTCTCCAACACGTGTACCTGGACCCGAGCTGTTGGTCCCGGTCTGTAGTAGCTAGTTACGTTGTAATTAGTGTAGTTAGCCTGGTGGTCACCACCATAGGTTGTTATTCTAAGGGGAAGTTACCCTGTGTGTTGGAGTTAAATAAATGTGTTGCCTCCAAGTCTACGTCTGCGACTCAGTTGAACTCACTACACATTTACAACTTAGAGCATTATTACTACAGCTATCAGTCAGCCCTGATGGTTTCCACCTTATCACTCCACAATTAGTTTGTCCCAATCTCGTCCACCTTGTTCTTTGTGCATCCCCGGGCAAGTGCGGAGATCGCGGGCCTTGCTCCCCTAATATACCCCCTTGGCCCCGCCCCTATCAGACAGTGCCCCCACTCCACTGTGGCAAGTGTATTGTTTATTGGATCATTTATTATCATCAATACAGTACCTTTCGGCCACCTGTTTCTAATTATCTCAAAGTGTACGCTCTAGAACTTTCTCTTTACAGTCCCCTACACAAATACAATGTCACTGCTTATAGTCAACACATCTTCTATCCTCTCACATATATTCCTTCTGCATTCTCCAATCCGTACTCACCAACAACGTGAATTATGATGAAAAAGCAACAATCGACAACTCACTTGGCATTGAAAAACCCTCTCCCAGCCTTGTTGTGATCAATTATTTTCCTGATCCTGTTCAGGTAATGCTATGAACAATTGTATATTTCTCTGTGCACTTGCACCATCCTGGATCCATGGTACCACCGTCAAATAACATTGCAAATTCATCACCTTAATACAGCAGTGACATTTTTCCTACGGTGTTGAAGTAGACAGTGCCTCCAACTGATGAAGCAATTACATTTTGAGCATTCCAGATGTTGGCTCTACAGATATCCATAGATTTACAGACGTTCGGATTACGGAATTTCGCGTTCATGCAATTGACAAGTTATGGACATTTTTCTATTTACGAAATCGAATTTCCATGTTAACGAAATTTTACACGGCACACGCAATGAAAGCATCAAAGAAGAAGCACCCAGGAGGATGCGTCATCCATCCGCGACACTGTCACAGTATATCCCTACAGCTCACCAGTAACGCCTCACATCGCCTTTCTAGGCATTCCAACATGCAGATCGTTTGGTGAGTTCCCTTAAAAGTATGGATCCTTGCAGTCGCGAAAGCTTGAAATCTAGAATTAATTATTCGTCTTAAATTAGTTATTTTTCAATCTTCTTAACATTTATGTACTTTCTTATTATATATGATTTGTCAATATGTGAACAATTTTTGGTTAGGAGTGGGGTGGAATGATTGCCTGAAACTCATCCCTAATTTTTTGTATTGAATATAATGGGAAAAGATTTTCTGATCACGAAATTTTGATTAAAAAATTGTGTTTGACTCAAGAACTCATCCATTTCTTAATTCGACGGATGCCAGTATTATGCATGGTGTTCTCAGGCTCATGTCTAATCTGACATTATCATGTTGGAGGACTTCTGACATCCGACTGACGACGTTCATGATGGTCATGGCCTTTCTTTTAGTGAACAGAAAAACACTTTGTATCAGTTCAATACTGTAAAATACAGTAATTGAGAAAAAAAGGCAATCGGAGGGGTAACTATCTCGTAAATATTAAAAATGAAATATCTTTGTTTAAAAGAGCCTGCGGCAGTGGCACCAGGTCAATGGCAATTATGAATGCCTATCATAGTTGGCACTTTCCAAGGAATAGCTCATGTTAATGTCCCACAAAGAGGTACTCATCAACTCCAGAGGGATGAAAGGATGATTCAGTACCTTATCGAGATATTATCTTATGATCTTTAATGCTAGCTTTCTGTCTTATTGGACCCCTCACCCTCCAAAAACTATTGACAATGGCCATCAAAATCATTTGGAACAATATGACATGGTTCAAACGAATAACTGCCCACTGGAAGCATTTCTGAAGACAACAGATGAATAATTTAGAGAATGCAGAAATCTCTTGTCAACCTTAATTCACTGTGTTCCACTAAATATTCTCATCTCAACTAATTTTTTTCATCTGCTTCCTTTTTCCCTTCCATAATTTGGCCACCATTGCATTGTTAATGTTGACCTTACATCTGATGTGCTAGATAATCACCTGCTAACTCTAGTTGGCAGGTGATTATATAGTTAGTTTTTTTTGCCGTTGGTCAGTTCCATTCTTTTGTCCAATTTTAGCTCAAAAGAGAATGCGTCTTGCCTTGAATCTCGTTGAACATTTCACTCACAACGAGGCTGCTACAGAGAGCAATGCACATTATACTATCGGCAAGCCAATGTTTTATTCGTATATGTGACATTTAGTAAGATCAAGTGCAGATGCAAATGTAATTTCATTATTGTGCAGTCATTGATGACCTGGCTGAGGCCATGAAATATCTGCACTAGAAAAGTCGCTCAATAACAGGAAGCTGTCTTGATTCAGATGAAGGATATTGGCAGTACCAGCATCGCGCTCTGCCCTTGGAGCTGCCTGGCTACTGTTTTCATGCCTTCTTGACTGATAGCATGACTGAAATATTAATGGGGATGATATAACGCTCTAACGTTGTTCACGTCTCACAGCCGGAATACTGCCGACTGCTTCGCTCCTGACAAAGCGCTGATACACCGCTGGATCGAGTAGGATGGTCCTTGTGGCGAGGCTCTCAAAGTGGAAGATACCAAATCAGCTTCAACCCAATGGTGGTGTTTAGGAGAGCATTTATCTATGAGTATATATAGGCTGGCTGACAGATATGAAGTTATTCCTTCGGTGGTAATAAACAAGGACAATAATAATTGTTACCCTTTGTCATACCACTTATGGGTGAAGTCTTTCCATACTGGATAAGTCGTGGAGATTGTTTGACCATACTCCATCATGCTTGTCAACGTGGGTTGAATGACGAGAAGGCTCAAAGGCCAGTTTGCTTGATGGTAACTATGACTGAGAATCAAACTAAAGTGGTCTGATTCATATTGCAATGGCCAACCATTGTGCCACCGTTACACTCGTATGCATAAGTTAACAGGGAAAAAAAACTATACCATTTTAGTTACTGTGAATAAAATGACAAAATAACATTGCCACTTTGGTCAACTCGTCGTCTTGAAATTACGGAATGTACAAATCTAAAGTCTTAGGTATAATTGAGAGAAGGGTTTTGCTAGTTGGGCGATCTCAGAATGGGTAGCAGGTGGCAATCCTAATCAAATGCCATTTTTCATATTTCGTCTGTTTAGGTCTGTTGTAGACAAAAAACGGCCTGCGATGAAACATGTCCTCTATTCCGACATGTGTAAAGAAGCTCATTCGCAGGCTACATTTTCATGATGATTTATTTCACGATAACATATTTACAGGCGAGAGTACGACTCACACGTTTCACAAGGCTATAAATACCGCAGTCCTGGTGGTTTCTAATAGAGTAATATCGAAGTCTATATTGATGGTTTCCACCATGTAGATCTCCAACAGTCGGCCCCGATGTCGTCCACCTGCAGTTGTTCTTCAGTCCCCAAGGAATCAACCCATTTGCGGGCCTCGCTCCCCCTTATATACCCCTACGGCCACGCCCTGGTAACTCCCAGCACTTGCCCCCGGTAGATTCTATCAGCAAACTCTATCGTCATCTACTTCCCTTCTCTTCGATGGCAAAGCTTATAGTGGTGTCAGTGTTGATGGGTGGAGACAGGTACAGGGTACTTTACAGGGGAAGGTTCGTAAAAGTCGTATTCCTGCGTTGTAAATACTTTATCGTGAAATAAATCATCAAGAAATTGGAACCTGCAAAGGAGCTTCTTTACACATGTGATTGTAAGCCTGAGTACAATCTCACGTGTTGTTGCTGTAGAGTATTTTCATTTTACCAGTGGGTCAATAAGATAAGGGGATGGTGATTAAGGTACTGAGTGATAGGATGGGTGGGTCATTCTTGAGAGCATGAAAAAGTGCGTGAGTGAGGTTGACACAGTGAATGATCAGATGATTGTGTGAATGATCAGGTAAATATATGACTCATGAGGAGGGAGAGGGAGCATTTATGTAAGTCATAGAGTAAGGGAAGTGGGTGAGTTCATAATGGAGTGAGTGAGTACCAGTTTATTGAGTTGCACAAGGCGAGAACTAAAGCGACCAGGATGAGTCTCATTTGCAAGAGAGACCTGGATCACCCAAATGACCAAAGTTAAATAAAAACACAGAGTTACAGTAATGAAAGCAAATATAAATAATACAAAACAACTGATACATCACATGGGAAATCGACGTAATGGAGTTAAGGGATGATAGAATATGTGAGTAAGGTGCGACACGGATGTCCTCTGGCCCTTTCACGACTTAACATTTTTTTTGACTACGTAGTTTGAGACGATTTCCATGGATATACCAGTAGAATTTATATCTGGTATAGATATAATGGGAGGCTGATCGATGCCCCAGTCCGGTCATGGTATGGTTCTCTATTGTTAAACCATATTATGAATGCGGATGATCTGGTGATTACTTCCCACTCTAAGGAGAAGTTGTAGACACTACAGCTAAACATGGAGCATGCTCCAAAATTATGGGCCGTTACCATCAGCATCACAAAAACAAATCACCTCCCTGGGTATTTTACATCATCAAAATGCTCCCCTCCCTCAATTCCCCATGTATTTTGGGGCAGTTGTGGAGAGAGTGGAGATATTTCCGTACTTGGGCAGTGTGCTGATGACCAACTTTGTTTCAGTAGCCGAGGTCTCACTTCGAATCATTCGAGCGGCATTATATTTTCATCAGCTGCTGAACACTGTGTGGAAGCTACCTGGCATGTCACTCCATACAAACCTTCATGTCTTCTGGACCGCAGTTATGCCCTCCCGTATCTCTCTCGAAAGGAACATCTGCGCTGGTTTGAAACATTTTGGTTAGTCCACGATCTATCCAGGGTTTAACCAGACTGGAATCTGTGAGGAGCTCAGATTCCTGGAATATCTGGACAAATGCCCATCTGTGGGGCTCCTCCAGCAAGCGAGGCTGCGTTGGTTGTTTCATGCAGTCCGTATGCACAGCCACGGCATCCCCAAGCAGCTTCAATTTGGCTGGATAGATGGTGCTAAATGGGCGTGGTACGGGCTAGAGAAGAGATGGACTGATGTGGTACAGAAGGATGTGGAGCTGATTGGACTCATTGATGACTGGTATCAGCAGTGTCACGATCGGCTTCTGTGGAGGAGGTTCATGAAAAGCGCTGCTGGGGAGGTGGAGGCAGTTGCCCTCCAGCTACAGCATAGGGCAGAGGAGCGAGGCTCAAAACAACGAGCAGAGCGCCAAACAACTGACACAAATAAAGTTGGCACAGTGGGGAGCACGGCTGTTGCATCTGCCCATCATTTTCCTAAGTCAATCCATGGCACCTGCGTCTATTACATGACCTCCTGCCAGCCAGCCTTCGACACTTCACGTGGCCTCAAAATGCACCGAGCATGGCACAAGTGCTGTGGTGACACTCTTTAGTTCTATTGGATAAAGTCACGTAGGTAAAAAATAAAATAACAAAAATCACGACGTTTCGGCCACAACACAAGCGGCCTTCATCAGGTGAAGGAACGAGACTGTCTGGAGGACAGCGAAAGCTTTAAATCTGCTGTGGTGATGTCACCGCCACTTAGGGGTGAACGACGGTTGTTGCGTTGTTGTTGTGCGTGTGTGCACGGACGCATGTACGCCTGTGAGTCTCGTGTATGGAGAGAGAGAGGCAGCCGTGCGTTGTGCTGGCCCGTGTGCCATTCTGAGCTTCATAGGCGCTGCTCGCTAACAGCGCTTGCCCCAACATTCTGGTAAGGCTATACGGCGAATGATTGTCGCTGTTGTGTGTGTGTGTATGGACGTTCACCCCCCTCCCACCGCCCCCATGTGTGCAGTTTTAGGGACTCATTACGCCCCCTCCCGACAAGCAGACCAGCATCCGGACTAAAGGTAAGTGACAATAAAAACAGATTTTTTTTTTCCATTTAAGTAACTTTATGTTTTGCTCACAATACAGTATTTATTACAGTGTTGCATGCAAATGTACGATATTTTGTCTTACATATGACTTTGACAATGTTTCCATCTTTTGCTGAACCGTGATAACATCTTAAAAAACTTACAGTATGTGGATTTAAATACAGTACACTATTGTATTCAGACTTATGAACCATTCGACTTACGGACAGTTCTCAGGAATGGAACCGCTAAGTTGTACTATTCGCTAACAGCACCTTCCATTGGTATGGTTGACTACATACAATGCAAAGAAAGTTAAATATAGATACATATATATTGTACAGCACTTTCCCCAATAGTATGTTCATGTTCTATGGGGTATGTTTGTCTTGCTGAGTAATGTTTTAATTGGGGCAGTGTCATTTTCATAATTTCCCCAATGTTTTTACATGGCCGACTTGCGCGTCAGCAATTTTCGCACCCAATGGATAAATCTCTTCCTCTTCTTGGGCCTGGTGGCGGTGGTGGCAGAAGTGGCGGTGGAAGGGGCATCGGTGGCATCATGGTACATTTGAGACACGGCGCATTTCAATTCTTTCAGCTGGCTACTGAGATGAAGGTTCTCTTCATGCAGCCTCTTTTCCCCATGCCACATGTCCTCGTGACGCACCAGCTTCCCGCGTAGCCTAAACTGTTCCTGGCCTCTCTGCGGATCCAGGAAGTTCAACTCCGTCAGGTGGGCGTGCAGCGACCTCCGGAGATCTTTGTTTTCACAGCGCAGCGACATTTGCCGCTGTGCTGCATTGCAGTCTCGGAGAAAATTCGCATGGAGAGACTTGCTCTCCCTGCAAGGCACTCTCGTGGATTCCAGCTCCAACTGGCACTCTTTAAGCTGTTGAACCAGGCTCCTGTTCTCTCTCTGGAGAGTCTCTCGGTTCTCCATCAACTCCTCCTGCTGCTGCTGTAGCTCCAGACGGAGCATCTTGTTCTTCTGACAGAGCTCCACATTCTGTTGGCTCATCCTCTCCGTTTGCAGCGTCATGGTCTCGCGGTAAAAGTCTGAGATGGAAAGCGTAAAACGACGATAAATGAAGATCTCCATCCCAAGCATGGCCAAGACCAGAACGCCAACGATCAGCAGCACCATGCTCAGCTCGTGTTGACGGCACGCGGGACGGAAGGAAGTGTGAGACACGTCACGAAGGGGCGTGATATTTATACCAACGTCAATACCGGATGTGACGTACGCTATGACGTACCAGCCATCCCTGCCCACTTATTGTCAATCATTGCTCACCACGTGACTCCACGGCCCCGCCCCTAACCGTGCAGCTCCTCCCCCATACACTTCTTCCGCCTTCCCCACGTGACGCGAAGCGAGCCAATCAGGCGAGAGGCGGCGCGCGGTCGGCCCCGCGACCGCTTTCCGCCATTCTTGCAATGGGCGGCGGGGCCGCGCAGGGTGGTAGGGGGCGGAGGGAGGCAGGGGGGGAGGGGCCAGGATGGACGAGGGGGAGGGGCCAGGAGGGACGAGGGGGAGGGGCCAGGAGGGACGAGGGGGAGGAGCCAGGAGGGACGATGGGGAGGGGCCAGGAGCGGGAGGGGGGGAGCCGTGGCGCCGCTCTTGGGCCGCGAGGCCTCCCCCTGGGCCCGCGGCGCCACGCGGAGACCGCGACAGCAGCAGCAGCAGGAGGTGGTGGTGGTGGTGGTGTTTGTGGTTGTAGGCACGGGAGAGGTGGTGGTGGTGTTTGTGGTTGTAGGCACGGGAGAGGTGGTGGTGGTGTTTGTGGTTGTAGGCACGGGAGAGGTGGTGGTGGTGTTTGTGGTTGTAGGCACGGGAGAGGTGGTCACGGACAGGCGGTGAGTGCCGGGTGATGGAGGGGGGGTGAGGGAGTGGATTGCAGGGTGAGTGAGTTAATGAGGAGAATTAATAGGTGAGGAGGGTGAGTGAGTTGAAGGGTGAGGTGAGTGAGTGGGTGAGTGGTGAGTTCACGACAGGGAGATTGGGGCTGAGTGAGTGAACGCAGCGCACGGTAAAGATCCCCTGAGAGCATTCGCAAGAGTTGGACATTGAGTGCCGCTGTCAGGGTCCACACGCAAATTGCTCACTTGGCATGATATACAAATTAACCATTGTAAACGATAACTTTAAAAAGTCCGCTATTTGTCAGAACTAATGCGATGTGCGTTCAGGATATTTGTAGCACGTTATAACCAACGTCAACATCGTCATTTAGAGTAACCATTAGTCCATACGTGTCACTTGCTAATAGTGCCCGGGTCAATCACAACTTTGCCGTGCGTGCAGGCTTTGTCTCTGGCTGCTCGCTAGGGCTGCGATGCCTTTCCATGCCACAAGATGACCTTCATTGCTCCTTCCACACCGCGACAATATTTACTGCAGTGTTCTATAACGCGGTAGTTGCGTTGCTGAAGAACACCGCGTTGTGTAAACTCCCTCGTTACAATGACTAATACAGGGTAAAGCACAGTCCGTGATAACAGCGTGAGATGCGTGTGTCGGCTGAACAAAGACCGAGGCGCGTGGGGAGCATCAGGAAGCATCCAGCAGCATCCCAATGCCTCGTGTGACGCTGTGCCCAGGCAGCCGTACAACCGCACATTCCTACTCGCGCGACGTGGTTCTGTTGACTCAATCGCGTTATATCCACTTAGCATCCGTGTCATAAAACGTGTTCCCTAATACATCCATCGTGCTATATCCAATTGGCGTTATGAAAACACGCGTTGAGGTAGAACGAACTCTATAAACTATTTTTTATTTTACCAGGTGAGACCCACTGAGCTATGTGG
Organism: Petromyzon marinus; assembly: GCF_048934315.1. NCBI lineage: Eukaryota > Metazoa > Chordata > Hyperoartia > Petromyzontiformes > Petromyzontidae > Petromyzon > Petromyzon marinus. The sequence continues at coordinate 24,406,484 of NC_133745.1, read as the reverse complement.
CTGTTTTCCAGAAGCGACCTGTCCACAAATGATAGATCAGCTAAATGGCTAATCACGTTAGAAATGTGTAGCACCAGCCACAAATACTCTAGACATGGGATCCCCTTTGACAGGGTCAGTGTCTACTTAGATTCACTCACTCCGCCTATTGTCATGTGGTGTGTGCAGCTGCGTCGTGACACTTGGTAGAGTGCTGTCTTTGAGGCAGAGAGCTTTAAAACCGTGTGCAGTGGTTAATTTGCTTAACAGCTCTACACCGAACCCCTTGCTTGTGGTAAAACATGTTTGCGACTTTGCTGATCGATAACTATGCAGATTTAGGTTCATAGTAACATGTACTTGGTGTGAGATGAACTTCCAAATAATTTCCTTTGCTCAACATCTTGCAATTAATGTCTTTTTAAATGGTCAGCTTAAGTGATTCCGTGATGTTTATGTAACTTTACCATTAAGATAACCTATGGAGCACAATTATTTCAGTATTTTTTGTCACAAGTAAACTTTAAACTGAACCCATATGTGATATTATATTGCCTGATTATTTTAATTTTTAATGTAGTCTACATGCTCTGCTCGGGATATTACCCCACATTTACCATTCATTGATGTTCCCTTTGACATTGGTAATTGGCATTGTCACACCATAGTAATTAATGGGCAATTATGTAATTCTCTGTGTCTATCTCTCTCTGCATCTACCTGTGTGGGTGTCTCTCACTGCCGGTGTGTTTTTCTCTATATGCGTCTCTCGTGTGTCTCTTCGTTTGTGCCTCTCTCTGTGTGTGGATGTCTCTCGGTGTCTGTATCTCTCTTTCCTTTTCCACGATGTGGTGTTGTATTTACATGCAAATTCTACCTCTAGCCCCACCCACTTACCCTTGGGCTGAGCTTATCTCAAGCCAATATAACTTCGTGTTTCAGCAGTTTTCTCGCTATATTTTTTCACCTGATGATGGTTGCTTGTGTTGCGATCGAAACGTCGTGATCTATTATTTTTTCTACCTACGTGACTTTACAGAAAGAACCAAAGAGTATTGTGATTGTAATTTTGATTGTGATCGTTGTGGTGGAGGTGGTGATATTGATGGTGGTTTTAACGATAGCGGTGATTTTGGTGGTTGTAATGGTGGTATTGATGGTGGTAATGGTGGTTGACTATTACCCCTCTCGTGTCCTTCCACCACCAGGTTTAAGAATCTGCTGGTGTCTGTGCTGGAGGTGGACGTCGGATATCTGTGCGGTCTGGAGCGGTGGACAATAGACTTCTGCAGCTCAACCAGGTGGACGCACTGGGCAGGGGGCAAGATGGTGGTGGCCTTAGAGACCTACTTACTCCCACAGAGAGCCATAGACTCACTCACAGAGTACACTCACACAGAGAGCCAAAGTCTCACTGACACAGAGCCATAGGCTCACTCACATGGAGACACATAGACTCACTCACACAGAGAACCATTGATTAACTCATTGGTTTTTTCGGTAAAGTCACGTATGTAGATATACCATAAAATTATATTAAAATAAATCAAGCACGACGTTTCGACCGCAACACAAGCGATCTTCATCAGGTGTAAAAACAAATAGCAAATAGGGTGACATCAACGCAAACACATAGAGAGCGTTAAACTGCACGGAGGTAAATACAACAAGAAGATGAGAGACGAGAATTCAAAAAACCTAAGAAAAATTTACGTGATGCAAAACCAGTCGGCCAACGACACAGTTAGACACTTGCCTGGCAGACCACGAATTTCAGAAGAGTGCTAAGTTTCGTGTTCATCCTCTGGGTTGAACATACCAGCATAGAGTGAACAAATACGAGGTATAAGATAGCAGAAATACATATGCAGGGACACAAGAGGTAAGAAGAGGAAAGAGGGACAGAGAAGCAAGAAAAAAGGGGCCGGAGGGATGAACAGACAGAGGCTTAAAATAAGTAGCAGAGGTGGGGGGAGGGTCCGAAGAAAGCAAGGGGCACGGCAGCAGCAGAAGAGGGGGGAGGGGCAGGAAAATGTAAGGGGGCGCAATTAGTTTAGTACAGAATTGTAAAGGTAACTTCCCCGTAGAAGTGTGTTAATAAAGAATTAAAGCTTTCGTGACTTCATAAATTACTCATTGCTTTTTTTCAGTAAAGTCACGTATGTAGAAATACCATAAAATTATATTAAAATAAATCAATCACGACGTTTCTACCGCAACACAAGCGATCTTGTGTTGCAGGATCTTTACGTAGGTAAAACAAATTTAAATAAAATGAACAATTAAAACACGACGTTTCGGAGGCAACGCAAGCTTCCGTCTTCAGTTGGGACCAGTCACAGCCAAAATCGCTGCACCAAGTGGCGAGGCTCTGGGAACCTAGCGCTTAAATACAGGTTAAGGTAGGGGGGGGTGTGGGAGGGGCCATGTAGGGGGACTTTAGTGGGGTGCGGAGCTCAGTTAATCCGTCTTTTGTTGTGTAGAGGGTGCGGGGGATGGGTCACTGTGTGTGTGCAATATAAACAGAAAGAGGCTCTCCCAGGCTGTGCTGTAAGGCGAGGCAGTAGATAAAAGGAAAATCGAAAAGTTCGGAAATAATATGTTTAGTATACCACTGCTTGAAATTGCTGATAGAAATTAGTTAGCGTTTGGTTTGATTTAAAACGTTTCTTCAGTGGTTGCTTAATTTGAAACCATCCTCTCAGTTGAAGTAATGCCTGTGTTTGTATTTGTTGTGTAGAGGGTGCAAGGGATGGGTGACTGTGTGTGTGCAGGACTGAGTTAATCCGTCTTTTGTTGTGTAGAGGGAGCGGGGGATGGGTCGCTGTGTGTGTGCGGGGATGAGTTAATCCGTCTTTTGTTGTGTGGAGGGTGTGGGAGATGGGTCACTGTGTGTGTGCAATATAAACGGAAAGAGTATCGGCCAGGATGTGCTGTAAGGGAGCAGTAGAAAAAAGGAAAATAGAAAAGTTCGGAAAGAATATGTTTGGTATACCACTGCTTGAAATTGTTGTTAGAAATTAGTTAGCGTTTGGTATGATTCAAAACGTCTTTCCAGTGGTTGTTTAATTTTAAACCATCCTCTCGGTTGAAATTATTCCTGTGTTTGTATATCTGCATGGCTTCGTGGACAAATCTTTGGTGATAACCTGTAGGTTTACAAAGAACCTTGGTATCGGAAAAGACAATCTCATGATCACCCATAGCGTTGTAACAGTGATCAGCCACAGCAGATGAATTCGTTCTGCCGTGTTTCAAATCTGATTTATGCTCACGAATTCGGTCAGAGATATGTCGTTTTGTCAACAATAACAATCACCACAGGTACAGCTAAATTTGTAAACTCCGGGGTACTGTAAGTCAGGGTTGACATCCTCTCATCAAAACGTTACACCATAGGGCTCATTGCATTTCAGACCAACACCACTTGACCAGTGAATTAAAATTGGTACGGCTGGCCCTTAGGAGGAACGGATACTCTGACCGTACCATCCGCCAAGCTGTTTCTCCTACCATACAGAAACAACCACCTGATACTCCGATCAAAACCATCACACTACCTTACATAGCAGGCGTTACTAAAAAGATTTCCAAAATTCTAAACAAACATAAGATCCAAGTCCGATTCAATACAGTACACAAAATACGTGATCTGATCCCATCCGTAAAGGATGTCATCCCTGACTTACAGTACCCCGGAGTTTACAAATTGAGCTGTACCTGTGGTGATTGTTATATCGGGGAGACGAAACGACATATCTCTGACCGAATTCGCGAGCATAAATCAGATTTGAAACACGGCAGAACGAATGCATCTGCTGTAGCTGATCACTGTTACAATGCTATGGGTGATCATGAGATTGTCTTTTCCGATACCAAGGTTCTTTGTAAACCTACAGGTTATCACCAAAGATTTGTCCACAAAGCCATTCAGATATACAAACACGGGCATAATTTCAACCAAGAGGATGGTTTAAAATGAAGCAACCACTGGAAAGACGTTTTGAATCATACCAAACACTAACTAATTTCTAACAGCAATTTCAAGCAGTGGTATACCAAACATTCTTTCCAAACTTTTCTATTTTCCTTTTTTCTACTGCTCCCTTACAGCACATCCTGGCCGATACTCTTTCCGTTTATATTGCACACACACAGTGACCCATCTCCCGCACCCTCCACACAACAAAAGACGGATTAACTCATCCCCGCACACACACAGCGACCCATCCCCCGCACCCTCTACACAACAAATACAAACACAGGCATTACTTCAACCGAGAGGATGGTTTCAAATTAAGCAACCACTGAAGAGACGTTTTAAATCATACCAAACGCTAACTTATTTCTAACAGCAATTTCAAGCAGTGGTATACTAACCATTATTTCCGAACTTTTCGATTTTCCTTTTTTCTACTGCCTCCCCTTACAGCACAGCCTGGCAGAGCCTCTTTCCGTTTATATTGCACACACACAGTGACCCATCCCCCGCACCCTCTACACAACAAAAGACGGATTTACTCAGCTCCTCACCCCACTAAAGTCCCCCTACATGGCCCCTCCCACACCCCCCCCCCCCCCCCCCTTAACCTGTATTTAAGCGCTAGGTTCCCAGGGCCTCGCCACTTGGTGCAGCGATTTTGGCTGTGACTGATCCCACCTGAAGACGGAAGCTTGCGTTGCCTCCAAAACGTCGTGTTTTAATTGTTTATTTTATTTAATTTTAATTTGTTTTACCTACGTGACTTTTCCGAATAGAACCAAAGAGTATGAATCCTTGCAGTCACGAAAGCTTCAAATCTAGAATCATCGTTATCCCATTGACTCCCATGCTAAAAGCTGAGCTACGTTTCAGCCCCAACATGTTCCAATCTTTACCAACTTTATTACGGTGAAAGATACACTTACCACACATAAAGAACCACAGTGCTTGCAGGTGCCACAGCTCCCCACACCAACCTCTCTCCCACCCCTCCCCTTTCTGCTGCTGTTGGAGGAGACTTCTTGATGCCACTGCTGGCGTCAGGGCCTGAGGCTGAGGGAACAGCAGAGTAGGTGACACGGGGAGCCGGGCCGCGTCTGCACATGTCAGGGGCGAGAGACGCTGGCGGCTCGACACTTCACAACGTGGGTGAGTGTGGGGAATTTGTGGTGTGTGGGGGACGGTGGGTGGTGTGGTCCAGAATATAAACCGCCTGTGTAGGCTACATGGCAGATTTTTTTTAATTGGTGCTTAAATGTCTGTGTATGTGTAAGATGGTGTAGTGAGTGTGTGTGCGGTGGGGGTACGGAGGTCAATGTGTGTGTAACGCAAATGAGTATCTGGGGCGGTGTGTAAACATCACACATTGGGGAGACAAAGGCGGTCCGGCGTGGTTCTGACCACTTACCATTTCGTGTACTATGCCGGCCTTCATAGGAGCTCAATAACAGCACTTGCCCCACCAGTCTGTGGAGCTCCATGGGGGATGTTTGTGTCAGAGCTCGTGCTGTAGGCATAGACGACGCGCGACCGTGGATCCTCTGTAGGTAGCGTGCGTCTGCTGTGGGTCGCATGGAGCTGCACGAGCGGACACCACCGCAGCGATTCCCATACCGAGTCACAAGATAGGCGCTGGGAAACAATTGCGCTGAAGTGTGTTGCTGGGTGGATGAAGCGAGCACCACCATGGTGTGCTTGCCTTGTTTGGTCAGTCGTGTGACTGATTATTATAATATATTAATTCACACCTGTGCACCGTGTCATGGCAGTTTCCCTGTTTTTCCTTCATTGCATTTTTATTTCAGAAATATTTCACCTGCAAAATAGATTGAGTTTGAATATCTCATGCGAAAGGGTGCCCAGAGCATGTGGGGTCGTCCAATTGCACAGTGCTTAACGCACATCACTACACACCCATGGACTAAATCCAGAGGCGAGTGACAAATGAATCAGTTCTGCCCCCCTCGCTTCACCAACCCGCACTAGTCAGCGTGGTGAAATATGGTAAAAAATCAACACGACCGACAGGGCATAGGGTGCCCATTATCCAGAAGGGCTTTACTTTATTATCACATCCACATGTAATTGTGGATTTGGTTATTTTTCTTTAGTTATTTTTGTTGCATAAATACAACTTGACAAGATGTGTACTGCTTCATTCTGGTACATTTACTGTTTTTCAGTGCATTTCAGCACTGGGTGTGTTTGTTGGATTTATTGTTTGTCACGTGAGGTTAAACACTAAAAAACTATTTTATGAACCAGGAAAAGTCCACTAAGCTATTCGATTTTTCATTGAACTGACAGATGCTGTAACCTGGTCCCTTGGGTACCCAGGCCTTCCTATAGTATAACTCCAGGAATCGGCAGATTTTTTTATTTTATTGTACCAAGTAAGGTCCACTGATCTATATAGCTGTTTTTCAAAAGCAACCTGGCCACAAATCATAGCTCAACGAAGTGGCTTATCACGTGGAAATTTGTAGCAGCTAAATACTGTAAACGCATATTTCTAAATGTGGAGGGAAAAAAACTCGAGGATCCAGAGAAAAACCCACGCCACCACGGGGAGAATATGCAAACTCCAAATATCCAGGCGTCGGGGTTGGAATCGAACCCACGACCTCCTGCATTCCAGGCGAAGGGGATAACTTGTTGCCACCACTGAACCCGTTGTTAATCTGATGTGGTATACTGGTACAGCCCCTGGTGGCCTCGGTCACTTTACTGACCTTTGCACCATTGTGTAGTCGGTTCAATTGAGTCGCAGACACTCTTTGGAGGCAACAAATTTATTTATACCAACACGAAGGGGTAACTTCCCTTTTACCAGATAACAACCTATGGTGGTGGACCACCAGGCTATCTGCGCTAACACTCTGGGATAGCTACAACGAGCAGGACTCCAGCTTGAGTCCTGCCCATGTGTTGGTGACTCTTCACGGACGTTGAATGTAGATCTTTCAGAAGACAACAGCAAAGCTGAACCCCGGTCCCTCTGGGGACCTGGTTTATATGCTTACCAGTCGTGGCCGGCTCCGCCCTTGGCCACGACTACCTTCTCGATTCCTATTGCAAGATCTCGCCCTGACACGTGACTACCCACTAGCCCCAACTTGGGGCCCCTGTGTAGACTTTACCCGTCATGTACCTTCCAGGGTCAACCAGAGTGCAATGGCCCACATTAACCTCATTCATGGCTGACACTTTCACACCCCTCCTATAGAGGACAGCACTGCACGCCACGCGTGGTGCCACTCAGCGCCATGGCCCAGCGCTCACCAAGCCCCACTAGGGCTGGTACTACACCCACATATATGGGGTGTCGGTGATGTAATTACATCGCACGCCGTGCCTCTCAGGCCGGCACTACACAGTGGCATTCCCGATGTTACTACATTACCCCCCCCCATTCGTAGCATTCAGCCGTCCTGGCTGTCAACCCCCCCTTAAAACTAACCAAGTGAATAAGTTCTAGATTTGAAGCTTTCGTGACTGCAAGGATCCATACTCTTTGGTTCTATTCGGTAAAGTCACGTAGGTAAAAAATAAAACAACTAAAATCATGACGTTTCGGCCACAACACAAGTGGCCTTCATCAGGTGAAGGGGACCATACTGTCATGAGGACAGCGTTGGAGTGAAGACAGTCCAGCCCAGGTCGTGTCCTTTTAAGCTGTGTGGGAGGAAACAAAATGCTTTGACAAAGGAATTAGCATAAAATGACCGTAACGCACAAGAGGACCGGCACGGAGGGGGGGAGCGGGTGTGAAGTGGAACGTAGAGGACCGGCACGGGGCGGGGGGGGGGGGAGTTTACAAATGTAGGTGTGAAGTGAAATAAGCTTCTATGAAAGTTTGGTATATCACTATTTGGATAAATACCATTGAAAATTAGTTTAATGTTTGGTATGATTTAGAACATCTTTCCAATGGTTGCTTAAGTGAATAAGGTGATAAAAAGCGAGTAAAAGTGACTAAACGCTATGTGTGCCTCAATAATTAACAATAACAAATAGCATATAAATACCCAAGCCCACCTATACAATATATACACTAGCTACAAATGTACAGAACAACACGAGAAAATATAAAACGCGAATTCACGGAATCCCCTCCATCACCAACAACTCCCATCCTCACCGTGTAACAATACCCATAAGCACAACAAAGGCTAGGTTCAGCCAATAACCGATATGGCCTACTGAGTGTGACAAGCAACTGATGGTGTGGGAGTGTGTGGGCATGGGTGTCACAAAATCCGAAGAGTTTTTGAGCGAGTCCTCGTGGCTGGGCCTCCAGTGGAGGTGGGCTCACTCTCCCTGGAGGTCCCAGGGGGAATATGCAACTGTCCAGTCGAATCCGGCTCCTCACGAAGAGCAGTAGGCCGGGTCGACGGGTTCTCCTCTCCCAAATCAAGTGAAGACAGCGCAGGCGGCTCGGGGGACATCAGGCGCGCGGCACCTGAGGGAGGAAGCACACGACTCCACTGAGGACCAACCTCAATGGGCACACATGCCAGCTCGCCGGACACATCTGTCCCTCGGCGCCCACAGTGTGGAGATGGAACAAACTCACAGGGAGCAATAAAGGGCTTAGGGCAAGAGGAGTGTTTGTTTCTGTTGCCTGGTTTTTAATTGGTAAAGCTGTGATCGTGTTTGATCCCTCCACTGGTATCCGATTAATTTCTGCATCAAGCACAATATCCCCTTTGCTGTCTTCAAGTTCCACCATGGACACGCTCCTGCTTGCCTCTCCCATCATCTCATTCCCCTCCCAATGTTCTCCTATATCGTCCCTACCATCTCGCTTTACTCCCCTTCACTCATTCTCCGCCCAGCAACCAAGGCTTCCTGTTGGAACTTCTAATCAACCTTTACTCATTCGGAGGTCACTCATTCCCTTTTCTTTTGATGCAATTATTTGGGCCTGTCACTTACCATCCACAGATTTCTCCTGTGATCATCACTGTATGTTCTCTCTTTAGAAATGTAGGCTGAATGTACACCTCCTTGTTCCCAATGATGATTGTATCTCACTGATGTGCACATCACCTTGACAGAGGCTCTTTTTAAAGGCACTCTAATTGATTATTTCTCATTTCACAGCCTCCACTACACTACTCAGCAGATTATACCCCACTTTGTTCGTCAAGACTTGCTTGAGGCAAATATAAGTATGGTCCAACAACTTCTATGACTGACACGGCACGAGTAAGACTGCCTGCAGTCCAACCAAAAAGGCTGCATCATTGAAAGCTGGTTTCAAGCCTGCCCTCCACGTGTGTTAAAAGATCTTACTCACCCATGTGATGATAGTTGAGCCTCTGGGTGTCAGCATTTCTGCTCTGATATTGCAAGTGTTGGATACTAGTGATTTCTTTCATTTTTCTTAGGGTACCTCTCACTTTATACTCAAATGGCTCAATGCAGAAGGTGTAGGGTCTTTGGTTACTGTGGCTTGCATGAGCTCTTCAAAGGGATATGACGAAGAGCGATTCTGCATTTGGGAGCATAATTACTTCTAGCATGCTAGTTTCTGCCTTCAACTGCTGAGGAGCTTGCCACTGGCATTTGTAATTGCGCAGGAAATATTGAAGTAGGCTCCCCTGAGCTGACTGAAGTTTGCAAAGTCATCCTTTATTTGACTGAGAGTTATTATTCAACTGCTGCAGCTTTTCCATCAGGCCCCCTCTGTTCATGCCAGATCTGAGTTTTGCATTGCCTTCTTAGGCCCTTGTAGCAGTTTTTACGTTCTTTTTTCAATTAAACACCACGTTTAATCACTAATCCATTCATTTCCAATATTGCAACAGGTTGTTGGGCTGGTCTTGGCGGCGTTGTTTACATAATCTTGAAATTGTCCCAAACTGTTGGTTCCTCATTAGACAGGAGCGTGCATTACCACTGCCCACCTCCACATTACAACCATCCCCACCATAAGAATTATATCCAGTATGAGCTGGAGAAGCTTTTGTTGACCTTCGAGAGCACTGCTAAGAAATGGGGTTTATGTGCATCCCCACATAAAACAAAGCACCTGCCTGGGTATTCTGTGTCATCGTATTCTCCCATCCCTCCACTCCCCATGAGCAGTGGGGCAGTTTTGGACAGAGCAGAACAATTTTCCATACCTGGAAACGGTGCATGTGACTAGCTCCAGTTTGGCAGCAGAGGTCATGCTCTGAATCGGTTGAACATAATTATCTCAGCTGCGTAACACACTGTGAATGCTGCATTGCCTGTCGCTCCATGTAAAGCTTTGGTTCTTCTCAGCCAGATATCCCCTCCCTTCTCTACATTTGAGAAATTTGGATCCCTTTTAAAGAAACATCCACACTGGTTTTGCATATTCAAGTTGTCTACGATCCACCGTGGGCTTAACAAACTAGATTATGTGAGCAGCTTAGATCCTTGAATGATCTGGACAAATGCCCATCAGTGAGATACTAAGGCAGGTGAGGCAGCATTGGCTGGGTCATGTAGCCCAAATGCCCAGTCACTGTGTACCCAAACAGCTTCTGTTTGTCCAGATATAAGGGGCTTATCGCTATAGGCAAGAGTTTGACTGCTGTGTAACAGAAGGATGGTGGAGCTGTTTGGGCTTGCCAACAGCTCGACCAGTGGTTTCAAGATCAGCGTCTCTGGAGGAGTTTTGTGAAGGATGTCCGCCTCCAGCAATAACGGAGGGCGGAGGAGTGATGCTCACAACAACGAGCGGAGTGCAGAATGAGTAAAATGCAGCAAGGTGGAACAGTAGGGAGCACAGGTGGTAGATCTGCCAGTCATCCCTGTCACTCAACCCATGACACCTTTATCTATCCTGTAACCTACTGCCCATGAGCCTTCGACAGTCCACATGGCCTCAATGTGCACTTAGCCTGGCACAAACACTTTGTTGACATCACCAATTTTGACTGGCGAATGGCTTTTATTGTTATTGTGTTTATGTACCCACCCCTTCATGTGCCGTACTGGCCTTCTTAGGTGCTCGCTAGCAGAACTAATCCCAATAATGTAAAAAACGATATGGGAGATTTTTCTCATTTGTATCTTGTATGTTTGTGTACATCGCCTATGTGTGTTTGTGGCGAGCCATGCTGCACAACAAACTCAGCCACAGTTATCAATAGCACGTGATATCTACACTGGTTTTGGGTCCTCTCGGTTGTGTCTGCATTAAATGAGTGCCTGGTACAATGGGTAATCAGTATAACCTATGAGACAAACGTGGCCAGGTGTGGTGCTGGCCATTTCTACCCCACTTTGCGTGCGGGTCTTCAAAGGGGCTCACTAACAGCACTTGACCCACCAGTCTGTGGAGCTACATGGGGGATGTTTGTGTTGAAGCTCGTGCTGTCGGCGTAGAAGACGCTCGACAGTTTATCCTCTGTAGGGAGCACGCATCTTCTGTGTGTAGCGTGGAGCTGTACGATAGTGAAACCAATAGAGTTGTTGCGCCTTGGGCGTAAACATCAATGTATGTCCATTTGCCAGGTGTTATTTTTTTCATTTCCTGTGGAGATGTGTTCTGTATGAGAGAAAAAGCGACTGAGCCCACGCCCTCACCCCCTTCTCCCTATTGCATTATCTCCTCCTACTATTTGACTACTCATAAAATCATACGTATATAGTGACACCCCAGGGATAAATTAATATTGCTTGTTATAGCACATTCTTGTAGAAAGAACGCTGGTTAAGTCAGACCGGCCTGTATATGTACAGTATAGATATTTAGTTTGCAGCAATGTAATACACACAGCTCAATGCACAAAGAGTTAAATGTATAAATATCTCATACTAAAGAATGGATTACTTGGGTTTACAAACATGATGTACAAAACTCGTTATAGTCTCATGCTCTGCATGCTGTTGTAAATGCACGTGGTGCATACTCACTGACCAGATGCTTCATTATTATTTATACTAATAAAAAATGTTAAATTAAGAATTTTTTTCATTAATTTCTCATGTTAAACAAATATAGGGCGTTCATCCAGCGGTAGAGAGACAATGGCTGCTGATGATGTAACGTGCCGCTCATTTTGAAGGATTCCTAAGAGACAGTGCAAGTGGAGATTCAAAGGCATAGGAAGGTGGTTGCACAGACACCTGGACCACTGCTGTCCTGTATAAGTGATTTATTTAACATAATGAACATTACAGTAACATTGACGCTGCCTCATGTGTGTACTTTAAGTTTTGGCTTCCCCACACAAACACACTACCTCCACAAAAGGTCATGTTTACTCATTTCTGTGAAGCGTATTCAAGTTTAATTTATTAGGTATAGCCCTGTGAGCCATGCCGCTCTTAAGTCGGGTGCAACCGCAACAAACAAAATATGAATCTACATTGCAGAAAACTATTAAACCACAACCAGACCAAAATAAAGCTACAAAAACAATGTAACAGCAGTAATCATAGGAACTGTGATTTTAAAATTAAGAATAAACATAACATGTACGACAAAACCTGCAGCCATAGCTGGCAACACGACACTCCCAGTGTATGATGTGTGAGTGAGTCAGCAGCAGCGTGAGTGAGTGTATGATGTGCGAGTCAACGTATGATGTGCGAGTCAGCGTATGATGATTGAGTCAGTATTAGGTTGAGTGAGTATATGATGTGTGAGTCAGCGCACGATGTGTTAGTCAGCGCATGATGAGTGAGTCAGTGTATGATGTGTGAGCGAGTCAGCGGCAGAGTGAGTGTATGATGTGCGAGTGAGCCAGCACACGATGAGTGAACCTGTGTATGATGAGTGAATGGGTCAGTGGTTGTGCGAGTGTATGATGTGTGAGTGAGTAAGCACATGATGAGCGAGTCAGTGCATGATGTGTGAGCGAGTCAGTGCATGATGTGTGAGTGAGTCAGTGCATGATATGTGAGTGAGTCAGTGCATGGTGTGAGTGAGTCAGTGTATGATGTATGAGAAAGTCAGTGTCGGCTCCCTCTGCTCGCACTGTCGCCCCCTCCTCCCCCCGGCTCCGTCGCTCCCCCCAACCCCGGCTCCCCCGTCCCGTCGGCCCCCTGGCTCCATCGGCTCCCTCCGTCGGCTCCCCCGGCCCCCTCACAAACGGCCCCGCCAGCCGCTGCTGGGAGCGCGGTATGTGACGTCATAACACTGCTAGACAATCTCAGAGTACCCTCTACCCATACATTGAGAGCATGGGAGTGCCCACTACATAGGGACTACCCAAGATCAAACCTGGCTCCCACCCTCTAATCGTCACTCAACTAGAGGTGACGCTATCCCGATCTTTGCACATTACAACGCAATTTGCCGTCTGCGTGGCATCACGATGGTCGAGGCAGTGAGCACGTGGTGTCACGCAGCTGCTTAATCTGCTAAAACTGTGTGGCGTTTTGAATTAGGTTCACATTTTACTTTTTTTATCGTTGTGTTGTGTTGATGTGAATATTCCAATAACAATTTTAAGCTTTCATTACAATTTAAATAAGTCAATGTATTCACAATCAAATACCTAAAGTCACAATTGTACCTAACCGAGACCTCTCAGATTTTAGTAGCAACATTTTATTTTTTTAGAATTATTCTTCCCTGTACCTGGATAAAATTACACGACTATGCTTACAGGTGACACGTGGTTTGTTTTCATTTTCTTCAGGTGACTCGATGCATTTGTCGTGATGGCATCAAAAGATCCTGCATATGAGATCATTAAAACCAACGAAGTGAATCTGCAGAAATACCTCCAGGCGAAGTCTTCAGAAGTGCTTGACCATTCCTATCAAACAGGGATAGTCCTGGACAGTGAATACACGTCTCTTAACAGCGAGAATGACCCCGTTGTGCAAACACGGCGTCTGGTTAACCTGGTGCTCATAAAGGGAGAACAAGTCTGCATGATATTTCTTGAAGATGTGCTCGTGCGACTGAGATCCGAGATCCCTCTCTTGGATCAGTGGATCTCACAGCATGAGCAGCAGCTCAACGTGATCGGTGTCGATCTGAGCAGAACTGCGGGTAAAGCCATCCCTGGAGCAGCTTCTCGTGAGTGATGCTAAACTTCACATAGCCATTCACATGTCTCTGGCAAGTTTAGGTGAAGGAATTGCTTTGAACTGAGATTGTCATTTAATATTAGCAAACTGCACCACCCTTGCATGACAACATTCCTCTCAGAAGGAGGACATTTATATTCCATTCCATAGCAGGGAAACTACAATTTATCAGCAATTGGGAGGAAAGGATAGATGGATAATGAAAATGTGTGTAAATATCAAAAACTTACATCCACACTGGACCCCAACATTCATTAATTCGTCATATCCCACACCTCCCTTTCCTTGGAAAAGACGTAAACATGGTGATTTTCTACCTCCTCTTCAGACACAGACATGGTATTTAAGCTGTAATAATGTAATGACCTATGAAGCTCTCTTTCAAGTGTCAAGCCCAAGATGTTTGGCAATGGCAGCAAACCCATCTGCTGCCATGGTCTCCATGACTTGGTACAATCTGGATTCCACCAAGGCCATGTCATTGAAACTATTCCCCTATGCAGGGCAAATGACCATTTCTGTTAAACTATGGATGCTGCTTCTAGTTGTTGACCTTTGGGCTGCTTTTGACACCACTCCATCCTCTTGAATCTTCATGGCGATGCAGGTGTTGTCTGACAAACTTATGTCCTGGTTCTGCTTCATGCACAAAGCTGTCCCTGCCAGACTGCGCTGCCCTCTCCTGGATCTTGATGCATCGAGAAGAACCTATGGAGACACTCAACCTGTGGGGCTGCGGCATCGGCACCGAGGAAATGAAGAGACTCCAGCGTGGACTGCACAGATGTAAAGAGCTAGTGTAAGACTGACACACCTCACATTCACTACTTCACAAATTGTGCACGCATATGTATGTGTGGGTGTGTGTGATATTAACTCGTCTTCAAATGAGTAGCAGGTGCGTTGTGTAAAACATTGCTACTCGGGAGACAACGGCGGCCGGGCACGATGCTGGTCACCGACGCCATCATATGCCATACTCATGTAAACACTCGGTCTTGCGTAGCCCATGCATGAATACAACTTGTGACGAAATTATTCCCCTTGCCACTGCCATCATTGTCCTCACTCCTCACTTCACTCCTCTCCCCGCACTCCACGCTCACCCATTTCCTTATACCTCCCATTAACCCCCCCAATTTGCTCCTGCCTTCACTTTTCCCATAACCCCACCCGTCCCTTGCCCATCTCTTCACTCTGCCCCCATACTCACGCCCACTCATCCATAGAGGGATAATGTTTGGTGAGTGAATGCGTGCCTGCTTGAGTTGGTGGGTGACTTGGGGGATGGATCGATGAGTGAGTATGTTGAGTTAGGTGATGATGTGAGTGAGTAGGTGGGTCAGTGCTGTGTGAGTGGTTTGGTAAATGAGATAATTAATGTGAGTGGGTGAGTAAATGTATACTGAGTAGGTGGGTCCACAGTGAATGCTGCACTCACTGTACATTAAAGTACAGAAGGAAGAAAAGTTATGCATATGGGTGGCTGCTGTAACGCTTTCCATCATCTTCAGCAACATTTAATTCGCAATAATTATAGCCCTCACACTAGGCGCAGGAAGTGAGGTGACCGTAGGCGACATTTAGAAAATGGAGCCCTGATAGCGACTCTGCGGTGGAGAGTGAGGGTAACGGTTTGATTCACGTGGCCGATTCAAGTCCCTTGTTTACAGTGGACCATGGTCAGTTATGGTTGCCCCCACTACAGAGACAGCTGATATGTAATGGGTGTCATTCTTAGTTGTAAAGCATTAAAGAGACAGATATCCCCCAAGTACCCCATACAAACTGTTGGGGAAAGTGAAGCCCGTGACAGAGAACAAGCACACACAACTACACTGCACTTTAGAGCACAAAGACAATCTCCCCGTGGAGCCTGCATACACTTTTGAGGCAAGTGCTGATCACACTTCCCTGACTAGCACCGTCCTTGGCTGTCTTTCTCTCCCCATTGTTGATGTTTACACACCATACCAGGTACTCATTTAAGGCTCAGGCACCATAGAGGACTTCCAGGACCAGATTTTTTTTTATCACTCACCACTGATGCTGTTACCAGATATTGAACCCAGGTCACTTAGTAATGGAATGGTGCCAAGGACTTCCCCACAATTTCCATAACCACATTCAAATACGCAATGAAAGACACTCGTATATACACACACAGACATGTACACAGTGTACATATAAACTCACACACTCCTACACATGTACAAGTAAAGCCTTTGGTCACTCCACTGCTGGATAAAGCACTCCCACACCATGCAGGTCTTGGGGGTTATTTGACCATACATCACCACTCAAGTCAGTGTGGGTTGGTGTAGAGCATAGAGATGAATGTTGTTCCATTACCATAACGCAGCTCCGCAGGCTACAATAACTGTTGTTATGCATGTTAGTCACGGGTAGAAGTAGAAGCACCATCCAGGCTCGATACTTTATAGATTTTCAGATTTATTAGATCTTACATGTACACTAATATACACACTTTCATATATGAATACACACACTCACATGTACATAAACACTAATATCCATATACACGTATATTTGCACATTGCTACACACTCACACACACACTTATACACACCCCTGTTTGAGTCTGCAGTTTTAATGTGACAGTATTTTTTTACGTTAAAATAAATGCAAGCAATCTTCATATAATAAGGATTAGCATTCATTAGGCTCAATTCGTCCAGTGATCTGATTGCGCCATTGACAAAATTAGTTAATATACGCATGTATGTGCAGGCAGTCCCAGGTTTATAGAAATCCGAATTTACGGAAATGCAACCATAAATAATGTAAAAAAACTCAACGTGTGGAAATGTTAGCGTTAGTTACATAAGTGCAACTAGTGCAGCGCGTTGAGGTTGGATATTAATACTGCGGAGTGAGGCTTAAGCCCCGCTGCAACCAAAATGTCGCCTTCACCGAGCCCGAGCTTCACGAGGATTAAGGTATTTTTTTAATATTGTATTATATAATTATTTTCCTTTTGTAGCATTACGTATTTGCTTGTTTTCTATGCTGAGAACTATATATTCCCATGTTTTTATTGCTGGTTTTCATTTTAAGTTCATTTCTTGAGTTATTTACTTTAATTACTGTGTGTGTATGTAGGTGTGTAGACGAGGTAAAACAACCCCCTACCTCCGCGTGGTGTCGGACGGGCAACGCTGTCATGGACAGTGCTGTGGGGGGGAGGGCCAATTCCGATTGGCCTTTCCTCTCTTGGTGTCAGTGACCACCACAGCGGCTAAATGGGGGGGCTGGACAGGTGTGAGGGGCTGGTAACCCCTCCACCTTCATTTAACCACTAAACTACGACCAAAATTTTTTACGAACATGCTTGTGCCGGAGTCCCCGGGGGGACAGGCGTCTATGACGTCTCCTGGCCAAACCCCATTTGGCGGAGCCAGGAGATTGAATCTTTACCCTCGGGGCTCCTCCAGAAACAAAAAATGCCACTATGGATGGCCACATGGAATGTTCGAATGCTCACTGCTAAGGAGAGGCTGCCACTCCTTTGTAGGGAGCTGGACCAGTACTGCCTGGATCTCTGTGGTATTCAGGAGGTCCGGTGAACCGGCTCTGGTTTCTGCCACCATGAGGGGTGGGCAGTCCTATACTCGGGGCAGGAGACTGCCAACCAACAGGGAGTGGCTCTTCTTCTGGACAAAAGAATTAAGGGGGCGTGGGAGCGTGGTGGTGAGGGGTGGGATGCTGTAAGCCCCAGGCTATTTTGGGCTCGCCTTCCCATCAACCGGAGGCGAGGAGTGGTGGTCGTGGTTACTTATGCCCCCACTGAAGACGAACATCCGTGGAGGGATGCAGGCAAGGCTGATGAGTCAGATGCCTTCTATGACCTCCTGTCACAGGTGCTAGCTAAGTGACCCCTTGGGATGGAGTCATCTTGTTAGGTGACTTTAATGCCCGAGTTGGTCATGATGCTGGCACCTGGTCTGGAGCAATTGGAAGGCATGGGCCAGATCAGCTCAGTAACAATGGTAGGAGGCTGCTAGATTTTTGTAAAGCCCATGGGCTTGTAATTACCAACACGCTGTTCCGGTATCGGCACATCCATACAACATCATGGATGCATGCCGAGTCCAAGCAAGAACATCTGCTGGACTACGTAGTGACAGAACAGTGGATGCGGGCCCATGTCCTTGACACCAGGACCTACCGTGGAGCTGATCTACCCTCTGACCATCGACTAGTCATCTGTACGATGCGCCTTCCATTATTCCACTCCGGTGGTGGGTGTACACCCAGGACCCCATTCCAATCTAAGGTGGCCTGGTCTCAGCTAGCTGATGAAAGTTGCATCGCTTGTGGCAGGGGTTGGCATCGTCCCCCATTCCTGCAGATGTCGAGGGTAAATAGGTGAGATTTAGGACTGTGACTCAGGCAGCTGCAATGGCTGCTTTGGATACATGGTCCAGACCTCCCCAGAGACCCTGGCTGACAGAGGAGGTGTTCAAGCTGGCTGAGAAAAAGCCACAGGCCCACTCTCATTGGCTACAGCATCCCACGTCGGAGAATGAGGAGGCTTACCGCAGCCTTCGCTCGGAGGTTCGGAGAGCTGTGAGGCGCTGCAAGGATGGGTGGTGGTCGCGGGTTGCTGAAGAGAAGTAATCTGCCTCAATGGCCCATGATCACAAATCCATATTTAATTCCATCAAAAAAGTAACCTGCAGCGCCACACTTATTACCAACATTAGGGGAAAAAACAGTGATCCAATCTCCGACCACCAGGAACAGGTTTTCAGATTTGCCGAGCATTTCTGTGAAGTCCTGGGGGAGGGGAAATCCCTCCACCAGGAAAACATCGTGGGACAAAGTGGGGATGACCCTGTTGAGGCTGCGGTGCCTCAAATATTGGAAGAGGAAGTCACCCCCTGTCAGTGGCTGTCTGAGGTGCCATCTGTTGAGGAAGTACTGAAGGCGATCCAGAGTCTGAGACAAGGAAAGGCACCGGGCAGAGATGATCTCCCCAGCAAAATGCTGAGGGAGGGCGGCGTTTGTGCACAGACTGCCCTACATGACATCATAACAACAGTCTGGACCACTGGACGGGTTCCCCAGGACTGGAAGGATGCCCTGGTGGTCCCCATCTTTAAGAAGGAAGACCGCACAGACTGTAACAACTACAGGGGCATCTCACTCCTCAGTGTACCAGGAAAGGTCCTGGCAAGGATTATTCAGGAACGGGCGGTCCTACACAGATGCCATATTTTCTGTCCGTCTGCTACAGCAAACAAGACCTACATCTCTGCTTTATTGACCTGGTCAAGGCCCATGATACCATCAGTAGGCCTGGGATCTGGGTTGTTCTTTGTGCTTTCGGAGTCCCTGACACGCTGCTCACGATCATTAAGGACCTTCATGATGGTGAGCGGGCCCGGGTATAACTACGTGGCCGGGAGTCGGAAACCATTCCCTGTTAACATTGGGGTGTGACAGGGATGTCCTCTGGCTCCAACATTATTTAACATCTATTTCGACCACGTAATTCGTGAAGCCTTCAGTAGTTGTACCGGAGGAATTTCCATCTGGTACAGATACAATGGGAGGCTGATCGATGCCCGGGTGCGGTCAAAGGATGGCTCCCTATTGGTCAACCACGTTGTGTATGCCGATGACCTGGTCATTTCGGCTCACTCAGAGGAGGAGTTGGAGGCGCTGCTGCTGAAACTGTGTGCCATTTAGAGGTCGGGCCTTACCATCAGCCCCACCAAAACGAAGCACCTGCCTGGGTATTTTGTACCATCGGGCACTCCACCCCCACAACTCCCAATCGGTTATGGGGCAGTTGTGGAGAGAGTCGAGAGATTCCCATACCTGGGCAGTGTGTTCATGACCGGCTCCGGTTTAACAGCAGAGGTCTCACTCTGAATCAGTCGAGCGGCATTATCTTTTCATTGGTTGCGTAATGCTGTGTGGAAGCTACCTGGTCTGTCGCTCCGCAAGAAGCTTCAGGTCTTCTCGGCCACAGTCATTCCCTCCCTTCTCTATGCTTGTGAAATGTGGACCCCCCTAATGAAACATTTTCGCCGGTTAGAAACATTTAGGCTGGCCTGCCTATGATCAATCTTGGGTTTAACCAGGCTGGATTGTGTGAGGAGCTCACAAATCCCTGAAAGATCTGGACAAAGTCCAATCGGTGAGCTCCTCCAGCAGGCAAGGCTGAGTTGGCTGGGCCATGTAGCCCGCATGTCCAATCACCGCATGCCCAAACAGCTTAGGTTTGGCCGGATCAAGGGGGCTAAATGGGGGTGGCACGGGCTAGAGAAGAGATGGAGTGATGTGGTACAGGAGGATGTGCAGCTGAGTGGACTTGCCGATGACTGGTACCAGTGGTGTCAAGATCGGCCTCTGTGGAGGAGGCTCGTGAAGGATGCTACTGGGCAGTTGGAGGCAGTCGCCCACCAACAACAACGGAGGGTGGAGGAGCGACGCTCACAACAACGAGCAGAGCGCCGGGTGGCTAAACCACAGCAAGTTGGCACTGTAGGGGGCACAGGTGGTGCATCAGCCAGTCATCTGAGTCAGTCGACCCGGTGCACCTGGGTCTGCCCCGTGACCTGCCAGCGGGCGTTCGACACTTCACATGGCCTCAAGGTGCACATAGTCTGGAACAAGCGTCGTGGTGACGTCACCACCACTTAGTGGCGAATGGCGGTTGTTGTTGTAGACGACAAGCGGTAGTGTCGTGATTAGCGCTACGCTGCGCTATGAACCCGGTGTCCCGAGTTCGATTCCTGCTCACGGCCAACACCAGTGACGATTATCTGAACAGGACTTGGACTTCCCCTAGGTCGATTCAGCCTCAAATGAGCACCTGGTGCGATGTGTAAACATCACCACTGGGTAGACAAAGACGGTCGGGCGTGTTGCAGGCCACTCACCTCGTGTGCCGTTCCGGCCTTCATAGGTATTTACTAACAACACTTTCCACTACAGTCTGTTAAGGCTATAAGGGGGATCTTTGTATTTTTTTGGAGACGAGGTCTTGCAAAACAACACCCTTATAAACACAAACACGTTTCAGATTATAAAGGTACAGTGCAGTATAAATGAATGGATAATTGTGAGTAAACTGATATTTGTTAATGCCACAAATATCATATGCTTCTGTGTTATATATGAAACAATGAGCAGCTTTGCTCATGAACGTTTGTGCTGTGGTCACGTGCACCGCCATTGTGAGTGTCCCTCACTCAACGCGTGTTTGACTCCGCGGTTCCCGTGGGCTCAGTGAGTCAGCGCTGTCCCTTCTCCCGTCCACCCGGGTTTAGGCTGAGTGAGAACGAGATCAGAGACAGTGGACTCCGACTTTTAGCGGACGGGATGTTGGAGAGAGAAGGGAGTTTGGAGACGTTAGAGTGAGTAATGTCCTGATGCACACACACTTATATAAGTACTGTACAACTATACAAATATATATACATACAGACACAAAACACAAAGATACTCAGTATAGCATAATAATGTTGTATTTTAACGTCGTTTATAACTACATTTTTATGCACTCATCAATTAAGTTATTAGCCACACTTTTTACAGCACTTTTAACCACTATTAAATAACACTACAAATAAATTTTGACTTAAAGCTTTCGTGACTGCAGGAATTCATACTCTTTAGGTCTTTTGGTCACGGCACGTAGATAGAAAATAATATTTTATTATTTTTATATCTACGTGACTTTACCGAAAGACCCAAAGAATAACAATACAATTACCATTGTCACATTACCTACTATAACTAATGATATTATTTTAAACTATGTCATGTTAATACAGTAGATCGTCGATTATCCAGCGGCTTGGGAGGGAAGGGGTTACTGAATTTTGAAAAACAGATAATCGCATCATTATTTAAAATAGCTTGTTTTTGCACAATCTTGAATAAGATTATGTTTTTAGGTGGTCTGTATATATATTGACTGTTTTAAATAGTTTACAATATAAAAATCGCTTAACTAAATATACAAAGACATAATAAATATCTTGCTGTATACTGACTATTTACTGTACCGCACTCACCACTCCAATCTCGAAGACTCTGCATGGGGTGATGTGCGTACTACGCTCTTGTTCAACAACTTGTGTTAGACATCGACTTGTGTTTGACAACAACAACTTGTGTTTGACTACAACAACTTGTGTTTGACAACAACAACTTGTGTTTGACAACAACAACTTGTGTTTGACAACAACAACTTGTGTTTGACAACAACAACTTGTGTTTGACAACAACAACTTGTGTTTGACAACAACAACTTGTGTTTGACAACAACAACTTGTGTTTGACAACAACTTGTGTTTGACAACAACAACTTGTGTTTGACAACAACAACAACTTGTGTTTGACGACAACTTGTGTTTGACAACAACAACTTGTGTTTGACAACAACAACTTGTGTTTGACAACTTGTGTTTGACAACTTGTGTTTGACAACAACTTGTGTTAGACAACAGCAACTTGTGTTTGACAACAACAACTTATGTTTGACAACAACAACTTGTGTTTGACAATCGTCGGACTGATGCAGCCTTCAGATCGGTGCTCTGGCAAACGCCGAATTGCACGGAATTTTTGCCGGATTGCACTGCATATTTACTATTTCTATGACTAGTTATTAGTCATGAAAAATGTATTTACGTGCAGTATTGTAATTGTTTAAGTTGTTGTATGTAGTGTATAATGTAATGTAAATATAATTTGACGAGGAAATTGGAGGATGTTCAGAGGAAATTAGGAATGAGAGGATATGGGAAGAGTTGTAGTGGAAATGCCGATATGCAGGCCAGGTGCTAAGTTACCTTGTGCTCAGACAGTTGTCACTGGGGGATTCCTTTCAATTACATTGTGATGAGATGTTCAATGAAATGCTTTCAGATGTGACCGCTTATAGGATGATGCAATATCGAAAATAAATCATGATTATTTGATCTATATATACATACACAGAGATTCTACAGATAGCCTTTAGCAGACTTTTGGTCATATACTGTTAGGGAACACCTAATGAAGACCAGAACGGCACATGAGGGGTTGGGAGGCCAGCACCACACTCAGACAACTAATGTTTACTTACTACACCAGGTACTAATTAAGGCTGAGTCGACCTAGGTGAGGCCCACGGCCGTTTTAGATATTTATCAATGAAGTTATCCGTGAGCAGCAATCGAACCAGGTTTGTGGCTCACTGTGCTAACCACTGCACCACTACTTACCTCGTGCATGCACACATACATGCATACACTAAGACACACATGTACAAAGATGCATAGAGATGGACAAATGTTAATGCACACGTAGTAGACATTCACACACATCACATTAAACCCAAAAACAAAAACCTAAACAGCAGTTGCTATTTGCAAGCTCCTATTAAAGTTGCCACGAGGTTCATTTGTGCACAATCTCCACAAGCACGACCCTCAACCACTGTCCCATCAACCACCACCTCCCCTCACCACCCCTCACCATCTCCCACTCTCTGCCCAGACCCTCCACCCATCCTCTCTGCCCCCACTAATCGTCTCTTCTCTCCCTGTAGGCTGTATCGGTGCTTACTGATGGACAAGTCGGGTTCCTCTCTCAGTGTCATCCTCAAGGCCAACAAAGGTTTGAAGAATCTTGGGTAAGCTCTGCTGTTCGTTTCTCACTTGTGCTCTGTACACGAACTGTGCTAATTGTTGGTGCAACGCTTCGTGAAGTAAACATTGAAATGTAAACCCAGCAATCTTGCTGTCTCTACATGGCAAGGCTGAGCAATATCTTTGTGTACGCCCAAATCACGCAGAATGCACCAAACTGAATCAGAATTGAGCCTGGATAGAGCCTGGATGGGAGGCCACCATGCATTAGTAGGTGCTATGGGTTACAGGAAAACTTTGTGGGCAGTAGAGGGCAGGGAAGAAAAATTTAGAGACATCTCACATTTCCTACACTTAATAACCATAACATTCTTATAATATATTTAAACATTTACGGGAGGCTGGTTTCACAAAAATGCCTGCTTAATCGAGTTCATTTTATAAATATTTTACTGTAACCTCAACACATTTGTTAAATTTAACACGTAGGCTAAACCAATATTCATATTCACAACATATTGTTAGCAGATACATTGATTGTAAACATCTCCCTGTGTTCCTCGATTAAAATGTACTACACTTGTGTGTGATCCTCTGTTGCAACTGTGTTTATATAAACGCAAACACTTTTCATATTATAAAGGTACAGTGCAGTATAATTGAATGGATGATTGTGAGTAAACTGATATTTGTGAATGTCACCTGTTATATATATAAAATGTATAACACAGAAGCATTAAACAATGAGCAGCTTTGCTCATGAACGTGTGCGCTCTGGTCATGTTCACCACCATTGTGAGTGTCCCTCACTCACCGCGTGTTTGACTCCGCGGTTCCCGTGGGCTCAGTGAGTCAGCGCTGTCCCTTCTCCCGTCCACTCGGGTTTAGGCTGACTCTCAACGAGATCGGAGACAGCGGCCTCCGACTTTTAGCGGACGGGATGTTGGAGAGAGAAGGGAGTTTGGAGACGTTAGAGTGAGTAATGTCCTGATGCACACACACTTATATAAGTACACCTAAACAAATATATACAAAAACAAAGATGGCATAATAATGTTGTATTTTAATGTCTGTTATAACTTAATTTTTATGCACTCATCAATTAAGTTATTAAACACACTTATTGCAGAACTTTTAACCACTATTAAATAACAATACAATTACAAATGTCACATTACCTACTCTAACCTATGATATTGTTTGAAACTATATTATGGTAATACAGTAGATAAATTAAATTATCCAGTGGCTTTGGAGGGAAGGGGTTACTGGGTTTTCAAAAACACCAGATAATCGCGTCATTATTTAAAATAGCTTATTTTTGCACATTCTTCAATAAGATCATGTTTATAGGTGCTCTGTATAGATAATATTTTAAATAGTTAACGATATGATAATCGCTTAAATAAATATACAAATAAACTAAATAAATATCCTGTAAAACATGACAGTATTTTACTGTACCGCACTCACCATTCCAAAATCGAAGACTCTGCATGGGGTGATGTGTGTACTACGCTCTTGTTCAACAACTTGTGTTTGACAACAACTTGTGTTTGACAACAACAACTTGTGTTTGACAACAACAACTTGTGTTTGACAACAACTTGTGTTTGACAACAACAACTTGTGTTTGACAACAACTTGTGTTTGACAACAACTTGTGTTAGACAACAACAACTTGTGTTTGACAACAACAACTTGTGTTTGACAAGAACTTGTGTTTGACAACAACAACTTGTGTTTGACAACAACAACTTGTGTTTGACAACAACAACTTGTGTTTGACAACAACAACTTGTGTTTGACAAGAACTTGTGTTTGACAACAACAACTTGTGTTTGACAACAACAACAACTTGTGTTTGACGACAACTTGTGTTTGACAACAACAACTTGTGTTTGACAACAACAACTTGTGTTTGACAACTTGTGTTTGACAACTTGTGTTTGACAACAACTTGTGTTAGACAACAGCAACTTGTGTTTGACAACAACAACTTATGTTTGACAACAACAACTTGTGTTTGACAATCGTCGGACTGATGCAGCCTTCAGATCGGTGCTCTGGCAAACGCCGAATTGCACGGAATTTTTGCCGGATTGCACTGCATATTTACTATTTCTATGACTAGTTATTAGTCATGAAAAATGTATTTACGTGCAGTATTGTAATTGTTTAAGTTGTTGTATGTAGTGTATAATGTAATGTAAATATAATTTGACGAGGAAATTGGAGGATGTTCAGAGGAAATTAGGAATGAGAGGATATGGGAAGAGTTGTAGTGGAAATGCCGATATGCAGGCCAGGTGCTAGGTTACCTTGTGCTCAGACAGTTGTCACTGGGGGATTCCTTTCAATTACATTGTGATGAGATGTTCAATGAAATGCTTTCAGATGTGACCGCTTATAGGATGATGCAATATCGAAAATAAATCATGATTATTTGATCTATATATACATACACAGAGATTCTACAGATAGCCTTTAGCAGACTTTTGGTCATATACTGTTAGGGAACACCTAATGAAGACCAGAACGGCACATGAGGGGTTGGGAGGCCAGCACCACACTCAGACAACTAATGTTTACTTACTACACCAGGTACTAATTAAGGCTGAGTCGACCTAGGTGAGGCCCACGGCCGTTTTAGATATTTATCAATGAAGTTATCCGTGAGCAGCAATCGAACCAGGTTTGTGGCTCACTGTGCTAACCACTGCACCACTACTTACCTCGTGCATGCACACATACATGCATACACTAAGACACACATGTACAAAGATGCATAGAGATGGACAAATGTTAATGCACACGTAGTAGACATTCACACACATCACATTAAACCCAAAAACAAAAACCTAAACAGCAGTTGCTATTTGCAAGCTCCTATTAAAGTTGCCACGAGGTTCATTTGTGCACAATCTCCACAAGCACGACCCTCAACCACTGTCCCATCAACCACCACCTCCCCTCACCACCCCTCACCATCTCCCACTCTCTGCCCAGACCCTCCACCCATCCTCTCTGCCCCCACTAATCGTCTCTTCTCTCCCTGTAGGCTGTATCGGTGCTTACTGATGGACAAGTCGGGTTCCTCTCTCAGTGTCATCCTCAAGGCCAACAAAGGTTTGAAGAATCTTGGGTAAGCTCTGCTGTTCGTTTCTCACTTGTGCTCTGTACACGAACTGTGCTAATTGTTGGTGCAACGCTTCGTGAAGTAAACATTGAAATGTAAACCCAGCAATCTTGCTGTCTCTACATGGCAAGGCTGAGCAATATCTTTGTGTACGCCCAAATCACGCAGAATGCACCAAACTGAATCAGAATTGAGCCTGGATAGAGCCTGGATGGGAGGCCACCATGCATTAGTAGGTGCTATGGGTTACAGGAAAACTTTGTGGGCAGTAGAGGGCAGGGAAGAAAAATCTAGAGACATCTCACATTTCCTACACTTAATAACCATAACATTCTTATAATATATTTAAACATTTACGGGAGGCTGGTTTCACAAAAATGCCTGCTTAATCGAGTTCATTTTATAAATATTTTACTGTAACCTCAACACATTTGTTAAATTTAACACGTAGGCTAAACCAATATTCATATTCACAACATATTGTTAGCAGATACATTGATTGTAAACATCTCCCTGTGTTCCTCGATTAAAATGTACTACACTTGTGTGTGATCCTCTGTTGCAACTGTGTTTATATAAACGCAAACACTTTTCATATTATAAAGGTACAGTGCAGTATAATTGAATGGATGATTGTGAGTAAACTGATATTTGTGAATGTCACCTGTTATATATATAAAATGTATAACACAGAAGCATTAAACAATGAGCAGCTTTGCTCATGAACGTGTGCGCTCTGGTCATGTTCACCACCATTGTGAGTGTCCCTCACTCACCGCGTGTTTGACTCCGCGGTTCCCGTGGGCTCAGTGAGTCAGCGCTGTCCCTTCTCCCGTCCACTCGGGTTTAGGCTGACTCTCAACGAGATCGGAGACAGCGGCCTCCGACTTTTAGCGGACGGGATGTTGGAGAGAGAAGGGAGTTTGGAGACGTTAGAGTGAGTAATGTCCTGATGCACACACACTTATATAAGTACACCTAAACAAATATATACAAAAACAAAGATGGCATAATAATGTTGTATTTTAATGTCTGTTATAACTTAATTTTTATGCACTCATCAATTAAGTTATTAAACACACTTATTGCAGAACTTTTAACCACTATTAAATAACAATACAATTACAAATGTCACATTACCTACTCTAACCTATGATATTGTTTGAAACTATATTATGGTAATACAGTAGATAAATTAAATTATCCAGTGGCTTTGGAGGGAAGGGGTTACTGGGTTTTCAAAAACACCAGATAATCGCGTCATTATTTAAAATAGCTTATTTTTGCACATTCTTCAATAAGATCATGTTTATAGGTGCTCTGTATATATAATATTTTAAATAGTTAACGATATGATAATCATATTCTTAGTTTTTTCGGTAAAGTCACGTTGAAGAGAAACAACCGAAAAAACTAAGAATATGAATTACTGCAGTCACGAAAGCTTTAAATCAAGATATGATAATCGCTTAAATAAATATACAAATCAACTAAATAAATATCCTGTAAAACATGACAGTATTTTACTGTACCGCACTCACCATTCCAAAATCGAAGACTCTGCATGGGGTGATGTGTGTACTACACTCTTGTTCAACAACTTGTGTTTGACAACAACTTGTGTTTGACAACAACAACTTGTGTTTGACAACAACAACTTGTGTTTGACAACAACTTGTGTTAGACAACAACAACTTGTGTTAGACAACAACAACTTGTGTTAGACAACAACAACTTGTGTTTGACAACAACAACTTGTGTTTGACAACAACTTGTGTTTGACAACAACTTGTGTTAGACAACAACAACTTGTGTTTGACAACAACAACTTGTGTTTGACAAGAACTTGTGTTTGACAACAACAACTTGTGTTTGACAACAACAACTTGTGTTTGACAACAACAACTTGTGTTTGACAACAACAACTTGTGTTTGACAAGAACTTGTGTTTGACAACAACAACTTGTGTTTGACAACAACAACAACAACTTGTGTTTGACGACAACTTGTGTTTGACAACAACAACTTGTGTTTGACAACAACAACTTGTGTTTGACAACTTGTGTTTGACAACTTGTGTTTGACAACAACTTGTGTTAGACAACAGCAACGTGTGTTTGACAACAACAACTTATGTTTGACAACAACAACTTGTGTTTGACAATCGTCGGACTGATGCAGCCTTCAGATCGGTGCTCTGGCAAACGCCGAATTGCACGGAATTTTTGCCGGATTGCACTGCATATTTACTATTTCTATGACTAGTTATTAGTCATGAAAAATGTATTTACGTGCAGTATTGTAATTGTTTAAGTTGTTGTATGTAGTGTATAATGTAATGTAAATATAATTTGACGAGGAAATTGGAGGATGTTCAGAGGAAATTAGGAATGAGAGGATATGGGAAGAGTTGTAGTGGAAATGCCGATATGCAGGCCAGGTGCTAGGTTACCTTGTGCTCAGACAGTTGTCACTGGGGGATTCCTTTCAATTACATTGTGATGAGATGTTCAATGAAATGCTTTCAGATGTGACCGCTTATAGGATGATGCAATATCGAAAATAAATCATGATTATTTGATCTATATATACATACACAGAGATTCTACAGATAGCCTTTAGCAGACTTTTGGTCATATACTGTTAGGGAACACCTAATGAAGACCAGAACGGCACATGAGGGGTTGGGAGGCCAGCACCACACTCAGACAACTAATGTTTACTTACTACACCAGGTACTAATTAAGGCTGAGTCGACCTAGGTGAGGCCCACGGCCGTTTTAGATATTTATCAATGAAGTTATCCGTGAGCAGCAATCGAACCAGGTTTGTGGCTCACTGTGCTAACCACTGCACCACTACTTACCTCGTGCATGCACACATACATGCATACACTAAGACACACATGTACAAAGATGCATAGAGATGGACAAATGTTAATGCACACGTAGTAGACATTCACACACATCACATTAAACCCAAAAACAAAAACCTAAACAGCAGTTGCTATTTGCAAGCTCCTATTAAAGTTGCCACGAGGTTCATTTGTGCACAATCTCCACAAGCACGACCCTCAACCACTGTCCCATCAACCACCACCTCCCCTCACCACCCCTCACCATCTCCCACTCTCTGCCCAGACCCTCCACCCATCCTCTCTGCCCCCACTAATCGTCTCTTCTCTCCCTGTAGGCTGTATCGGTGCTTACTGATGGACAAGTCGGGTTCCTCTCTCAGTGTCATCCTCAAGGCCAACAAAGGTTTGAAGAATCTTGGGTAAGCTCTGCTGTTCGTTTCTCACTTGTGCTCTGTACACGAACTGTGCTAATTGTTGGTGCAACGCTTCGTGAAGTAAACATTGAAATGTAAACCCAGCAATCTTGCTGTCTCTACATGGCAAGGCTGAGCAATATCTTTGTGTACGCCCAAATCACGCAGAATGCACCAAACTGAATCAGAATTGAGCCTGGATAGAGCCTGGATGGGAGGCCACCATGCATTAGTAGGTGCTATGGGTTACAGGAAAACTTTGTGGGCAGTAGAGGGCAGGGAAGAAAAATCTAGAGACATCTCACATTTCCTACACTTAATAACCATAACATTCTTATAATATATTTAAACATTTACGGGAGGCTGGTTTCACAAAAATGCCTGCTTAATCGAGTTCATTTTATAAATATTTTACTGTAACCTCAACACATTTGTTAAATTTAACACATAGGCTAAACCAATATTCATATTCACAACATATTGTTAGCAGATACATTGATTGTAAACATCTCCCTGTGTTCCTCGATTAAAATGTACTACACTTGTGTGTGATCCTCTGTTGCAACTGTGTTTATATAAACGCAAACACTTTTCATATTATAAAGGTACAGTGCAGTATAATTGAATGGATGATTGTGAGTAAACTGATATTTGTGAATGTCACCTGTTATATATATAAAATGTATAACACAGAAGCATTAAACAATGAGCAGCTTTGCTCATGAACGTGTGCGCTCTGGTCATGTTCACCACCATTGTGAGTGTCCCTCACTCACCGCGTGTTTGACTCCGCGGTTCCCGTGGGCTCAGTGAGTCAGCGCTGTCCCTTCTCCCGTCCACTCGGGTTTAGGCTGACTCTCAACGAGATCGGAGACAGCGGCCTCCGACTTTTAGCGGACGGGATGTTGGAGAGAGAAGGGAGTTTGGAGACGTTAGAGTGAGTAATGTCCTGATGCACACACACTTATATAAGTACACCTAAACAAATATATACAAAAACAAAGATGGCATAATAATGTTGTATTTTAATGTCTGTTATAACTTAATTTTTATGCACTCATCAATTAAGTTATTAAACACACTTATTGCAGAACTTTTAACCACTATTAAATAACAATACAATTACAAATGTCACATTACCTACTCTAACCTATGATATTGTTTGAAACTATATTATGGTAATACAGTAGATAAATTAAATTATCCAGTGGCTTTGGAGGGAAGGGGTTACTGGGTTTTCAAAAACACCAGATAATCGCGTCATTATTTAAAATAGCTTATTTTTGCACATTCTTCAATAAGATCATGTTTATAGGTGCTCTGTATATATAATATTTTAAATAGTTAACGATATGATAATCATATTCTTAGTTTTTTCGGTAAAGTCACGTTGAAGAGAAACAACCGAAAAAACTAAGAATATGAATTACTGCAGTCACGAAAGCTTTAAATCAAGATATGATAATCGCTTAAATAAATATACAAATCAACTAAATAAATATCCTGTAAAACATGACAGTATTTTACTGTACCGCACTCACCATTCCAAAATCGAAGACTCTGCATGGGGTGATGTGTGTACTACACTCTTGTTCAACAACTTGTGTTTGACAACAACTTGTGTTTGACAACAACAACTTGTGTTTGACAACAACAACTTGTGTTTGACAACAACTTGTGTTAGACAACAACAACTTGTGTTAGACAACAACAACTTGTGTTAGACAACAACAACTTGTGTTTGACAACAACAACTTGTGTTTGACAACAACTTGTGTTTGACAACAACTTGTGTTAGACAACAACAACTTGTGTTTGACAACAACAACTTGTGTTTGACAAGAACTTGTGTTTGACAACAACAACTTGTGTTTGACAACAACAACTTGTGTTTGACAACAACAACTTGTGTTTGACAACAACAACTTGTGTTTGACAAGAACTTGTGTTTGACAACAACAACTTGTGTTTGACAACAACAACAACAACTTGTGTTTGACGACAACTTGTGTTTGACAACAACAACTTGTGTTTGACAACAACAACTTGTGTTTGACAACTTGTGTTTGACAACTTGTGTTTGACAACAACTTGTGTTAGACAACAGCAACGTGTGTTTGACAACAACAACTTATGTTTGACAACAACAACTTGTGTTTGACAATCGTCGGACTGATGCAGCCTTCAGATCGGTGCTCTGGCAAACGCCGAATTGCACGGAATTTTTGCCGGATTGCACTGCATATTTACTATTTCTATGACTAGTTATTAGTCATGAAAAATGTATTTACGTGCAGTATTGTAATTGTTTAAGTTGTTGTATGTAGTGTATAATGTAATGTAAATATAATTTGACGAGGAAATTGGAGGATGTTCAGAGGAAATTAGGAATGAGAGGATATGGGAAGAGTTGTAGTGGAAATGCCGATATGCAGGCCAGGTGCTAGGTTACCTTGTGCTCAGACAGTTGTCACTGGGGGATTCCTTTCAATTACATTGTGATGAGATGTTCAATGAAATGCTTTCAGATGTGACCGCTTATAGGATGATGCAATATCGAAAATAAATCATGATTATTTGATCTATATATACATACACAGAGATTCTACAGATAGCCTTTAGCAGACTTTTGGTCATATACTGTTAGGGAACACCTAATGAAGACCAGAACGGCACATGAGGGGTTGGGAGGCCAGCACCACACTCAGACAACTAATGTTTACTTACTACACCAGGTACTAATTAAGGCTGAGTCGACCTAGGTGAGGCCCACGGCCGTTTTAGATATTTATCAATGAAGTTATCCGTGAGCAGCAATCGAACCAGGTTTGTGGCTCACTGTGCTAACCACTGCACCACTACTTACCTCGTGCATGCACACATACATGCATACACTAAGACACACATGTACAAAGATGCATAGAGATGGACAAATGTTAATGCACACGTAGTAGACATTCACACACATCACATTAAACCCAAAAACAAAAACCTAAACAGCAGTTGCTATTTGCAAGCTCCTATTAAAGTTGCCACGAGGTTCATTTGTGCACAATCTCCACAAGCACGACCCTCAACCACTGTCCCATCAACCACCACCTCCCCTCACCACCCCTCACCATCTCCCACTCTCTGCCCAGACCCTCCACCCATCCTCTCTGCCCCCACTAATCGTCTCTTCTCTCCCTGTAGGCTGTATCGGTGCTTACTGATGGACAAGTCGGGTTCCTCTCTCAGTGTCATCCTCAAGGCCAACAAAGGTTTGAAGAATCTTGGGTAAGCTCTGCTGTTCGTTTCTCACTTGTGCTCTGTACACGAACTGTGCTAATTGTTGGTGCAACGCTTCGTGAAGTAAACATTGAAATGTAAACCCAGCAATCTTGCTGTCTCTACATGGCAAGGCTGAGCAATATCTTTGTGTACGCCCAAATCACGCAGAATGCACCAAACTGAATCAGAATTGAGCCTGGATAGAGCCTGGATGGGAGGCCACCATGCATTAGTAGGTGCTATGGGTTACAGGAAAACTTTGTGGGCAGTAGAGGGCAGGGAAGAAAAATCTAGAGACATCTCACATTTCCTACACTTAATAACCATAACATTCTTATAATATATTTAAACATTTACGGGAGGCTGGTTTCACAAAAATGCCTGCTTAATCGAGTTCATTTTATAAATATTTTACTGTAACCTCAACACATTTGTTAAATTTAACACATAGGCTAAACCAATATTCATATTCACAACATATTGTTAGCAGATACATTGATTGTAAACATCTCCCTGTGTTCCTCGATTAAAATGTACTACACTTGTGTGTGATCCTCTGTTGCAACTGTGTTTATATAAACGCAAACACTTTTCATATTATAAAGGTACAGTGCAGTATAATTGAATGGATGATTGTGAGTAAACTGATATTTGTGAATGTCACCTGTTATATATATAAAATGTATAACACAGAAGCATTAAACAATGAGCAGCTTTGCTCATGAACGTGTGCGCTCTGGTCATGTTCACCACCATTGTGAGTGTCCCTCACTCACCGCGTGTTTGACTCCGCGGTTCCCGTGGGCTCAGTGAGTCAGCGCTGTCCCTTCTCCCGTCCACTCGGGTTTAGGCTGACTCTCAACGAGATCGGAGACAGCGGCCTCCGACTTTTAGCGGACGGGATGTTGGAGAGAGAAGGGAGTTTGGAGACGTTAGAGTGAGTAATGTCCTGATGCACACACACTTATATAAGTACACCTAAACAAATATATACAAAAACAAAGATGGCATAATAATGTTGTATTTTAATGTCTGTTATAACTTAATTTTTATGCACTCATCAATTAAGTTATTAAACACACTTATTGCAGAACTTTTAACCACTATTAAATAACAATACAATTACAAATGTCACATTACCTACTCTAACCTATGATATTGTTTGAAACTATATTATGGTAATACAGTAGATAAATTAAATTATCCAGTGGCTTTGGAGGGAAGGGGTTACTGGGTTTTCAAAAACACCAGATAATCGCGTCATTATTTAAAATAGCTTATTTTTGCACATTCTTCAATAAGATCATGTTTATAGGTGCTCTGTATAGATAATATTTTAAATAGTTAACGATATGATAATCGCTTAAATAAATATACAAATAAACTAAATAAATATCCTGTAAAACATGACAGTATTTTACTGTACCGCACTCACCATTCCAAAATCGAAGACTCTGCATGGGGTGATGTGTGTACTACGCTCTTGTTCAACAACTTGTGTTTGACAACAACTTGTGTTTGACAACAACAACTTGTGTTTGACAACAACAACAACTTGTGCTTGACAACAACTTGTGTTAGACAACAACAACTTGTGTTAGACAACAACAACTTGTGTTAGACAACAACAACTTGTGTTTGACAACAACAACTTGTGTTTGACAACAACTTGTGTTTGACAACAACTTGTGTTAGACAACAACAACTTGTGTTTGACAACAACAACTTGTGTTTGACAATAACAACTTATGTTTGACAACAATAACTTGTGTTTGACAACAACTTGTGTTTGACAACAACAACTTGTGTTTGTTTGACAACAACTTCTGTTTGACAAAAGCTTGTGTTACACAACAACAACTTGTGTTTGACAACAACAACTTGTGTTTGACAACAACTTGTGTTTGACAAATTGTGTTTGACAACAACTTGTGTTTGACAACAACTTGTGTTTGGCGACAACATGTGTTTGACAACAACTTGTGTTTGGCAACAACTAATGCACTCATCAATTAAGTTATTAAACACACTTATTGCAGAACTTTTAACCACTATTAAATAACAATACAATTACAAATGTCACATTACCTACTCTAACCTATGATATTGTTTGAAACTATATTATGGTAATACAGTAGATAAATTAAATTATCCAGTGGCTTCGGAGGGAAGGGGTTACTGGGTTTTCAAAAACACCAGATAATCGCGTCATTATTTAAAATAGCTTATGTTTGCACATTCTTCAATAAGATCATGTTTATAGGTGCTCTTTATATATATAATATTTTAAATAGTTAACGATATGATAATCGCTTAAATAAATATACAAATAAACTAAATAAATATCCTGTAAAATATGACAGTATTTTACTGTACCGCACTCACCATTCCAAAATCGAAGACTCTGCATGGGGTGATGTGTGTACTACGCTCTTGTTCAACAACTTGTGTTTGACAACAACTTGTGTTTGACAACAACAACTTGTGTTTGACAACAACAACTTGTGTTTGACAACAACTTGTGTTAGACAACAACAACTTGTGTTAGACAACAACAACTTGTGTTAGACAACAAAAACTTGTGTTTGACAACAACAACTTGTGTTTGACAACAACTTGTGTTTGACAACAACTTGTGTTAGACAACAACAACTTGTGTTAGACAACAACAACTTGTGTTTGACAACAACAACTTGTGTTTGACAATAACAACTTATGTTTGACAACAATAACTTGTGTTTGACAACAACTTGTGTTTGACAACAACTTGTGTTTGTTTGACAACAACTTCTGTTTGACAAAAGCTTGTGTTACACAACAACAACTTGTGTTTGACAACAACAACTTGTGTTTGACAACAACTTGTGTTTGACAAATTGTGTTTGACAACAACTTGTGTTTGACAACAACTTGTGTTTGGCGACAACATGTGTTTGACAACAACTTGTGTTTGGCAACAACTAATGTTTAGGTTTGACACTCGTCAGACTGATGCAGGCGTCAGATCGGTGCTCTCGCGAACGCCGAATTGCAATGCAATTTTCGCCGGATCGCGCTGTATATTCACTTTTCTATTACTGCAGTTATTAGTTATGAAAAATGTATATAAGTGCAGTATTTTCATTGTTTAATTTGTTGTATGTACAGTAAAACCTTGGATTGCGAGTAACTTGGTCTGCGAGTGTTTTGCAAGACGAGCAAACATTTTAAATAAGTATTAATTTGATAAACGAGCAAGGTCTTGCAATACGAGCAGTACGTACAGTATACGCTTTGTCTGCTGAGCGTCACGTGATCACAACTGAGCCAATGGTTCTTCTCGCTCTCTCGCTGCGGGATTGTGGGTAATCGTCTCCCACGCTCGGTCTCAGTCGGCGTGCCTCACTTGTACAGTCAACATCCGTGCGAGTGTATACAGTACTGTTTACTATAGTGTTGTGACCACGTGTGTGTGGGGGGGATGCTGCCCTCCATCTCCCCGCTCCCTGGGGATCCGAGGCTCTCCTCTTCGTTACTCGGGGGAGGGTTACTTCCCTCCGGCTCTCCTACCCTCACCTCTGCTGCTCGAGGCATGGTCCGCGGCTGGCGCTTAGCCACCGGGGTCAGTCCACACACACTCTTAAGTACCCAGGCACCAAGAAACCCGACACCGCTACCTGCCCGGCGCCGCACACCAATCGCATGCGCGGGACTCGGGGTCGGGGGTCAGAGGGCAGGGGCGTCCCCCGCGCGCGTGCGCGCACAGCTAATTGGAGGAGATACCCCGGAGCCGATTTAAAGGCCGTGTAAACAACCGCGCGTGCGCGCAAACACAGGGCACTCCACCAAACAGTTGGGTGTAAATACAGTGCACCCCAGCGATCCGACTCACGACACCCCACCCCACCCTCCTCTTCGCACTCATAGAGACCACACGACACGGTTTATCCTCTACTGACGATTTATTCCCTGCGAATAAACAAACTAAACTACGCGTGTCAATGTGGGTCAGCAGGGCAGGTATAGCCTATCCCCCGGTGGTCTGGGACTCAGTATCTCTTGCCTCTCGCTCCACTTACTCTCCCCTAGTTATCAAGCCCAAACTCACCTCTCTCTTACGTACTTGCGGCTCTACTCTGATGTGCAGGAAGCCATGGAAGGGCGATGCTGCACGTAACCTTCGTGGGGAACGGGGCCTGGCTGTGTTGGGACTTGTCTCACGGACGATCCAATGGCTGGCGCGATCACTCCTCTGATCTTGACCCCTTGAAGAACACGACTGCCCTCACTCCCTGGTTCACCCCCTTTTATTGTCTTCACATCAAAGGCAACGCGCTGCCCGATCACCTGGTCTCCCATCCAATCAGGGCCCCCGGATTTCCCGCTCTTTTGATAATCGGATTCGTGCTCTCTCTGACGTCCGCTTTTTGCCCCTTTGAACAAGCGCACACGTCCTACACGGAGAGGAGGGCCCCATATCTTCCCTGCCGTTCGTTACTCTGCCCCACCCTCGACCTGCCTGCTGACCCGTGTTGAGTGTGGATGTTTTCTATCTGTGGTGGCTCAGCAGCCCCTGTCGTGACCATGTAATTACAATCCAGGTCACGGCGCCGCGGTGCACCTTAGCCTCGGGGTAGGTCGCCCAATTCCCTGGTCGCAGGAAACCGTGAAGCTTGATCCCATGAGGGGCTTCTGGGTGAAAACCTGCCGGCCAGGTGACCTCTCCTCGGGGCTCTACGTGGGGGGTATGCGTGTGTTCAGGTGGGAGTTGGTGAGGGACGAGCAGTGTCGGCCCCGTCGCTCGGAGGTGGCGGCGTCGCGGCCACTGGGTCCGCAGAACGGCTTTGCTGCTGCGGCATCCCAGTGGCGGGCCCGGCCTCGGCGGAGCGGCTTCGCGGCCGTGGCACCACATGTGTGCGTAAAACATTTTTTTATTTTGTGTCCAAGTTTAGTGACTGTTCTTTAGTAACTGTACTGCAATAATGGCCCCAATGAAATCCTCAAAAGGAGGCAAAAGCAAGCGTCATTGGATAGGTTCCTTGTTAAAGTCGCACAATAAGAAAAATATTCTAGTGAGCCAACAAATAGCAGTGATTCCGTTAGTGACAGTGAAAGTCGTCCTACACAATAACCCTCCTCCTCCTCTCCTCTCTCTCGTCTCCCTCACACCAGCCACGATTAAATTTAATTAATTAATTTGATTACTTTATATTAAATTTAAAGAAAAATATGTAAAGGTACAGTATTTTGTATTAATCATGTTTATATGAATATTTTTGGGTTGTGGAACGAATTATCTGAGTTTCCATTATTTTTTGTGGGGAATTTCGCTATAAAATAGAGTGCTTTGGATTACAAGCACGTTTCCGGAACGAATTATGCTCACAATCCAAGGTTTTACTGTAGTGTATGATGTACTGTATATATTATTTGACGCGGAAATGCGAGGAAGTTCTGAGGAAATTACGAATGAGAGGATATGGGAAGAGTTGTAGTGGAAATGCCGATATGCAGGCCAGGTGCAAAGTTACCTTGTGCTCAGACAGTTGTCACTGGGGGTTTCCTTTCAATTACATTGTGTTGAAATGTTAAATGAAACGCTTTCAAATGTGACCGCTTATAGGATGATGCAATATCGAAGAGAAATCATGATTATTTGATCTATATATACATGCACAGAGATTCTACAGAGAGCTTTTAGCAGACTTTTGGCCGTATACTGTTCGGGAACACCTAATGAAGGCCAGAACGGCACATGAGGGGTTGGGAGGCCAGCACCACACTCAGCCAACTGATGTTTACTTACTACACCAGGTAGTAATTAAGGCCGAGTCGACCTAGGTGAGGTCCATGGCCGTTTTAGATATTCATCAATGAAGTTAGCCGTGAGCGGCAATCGAACCAGGTTTGTGGCGCAGTGTGCTAACCACTGCACCACTACTTCCCACGTGCATGCACACAAATATGCAGATGTAGGGGTGTTGCGGGAAGGGAACACACAGTCACATCATGGTGGCTACAACAACGTCCGCTATAGCCCCGCCCCTCAGTGGTGTATGGGTATAAAGGGCAGGGAGCTAGAGAGTTTGGGGCAGTGTGTTGGAGCCAAGAGTGAAGAACCAGTGAAGAAGGAAGGCCGGCTAGATAGACCCTGGGACTCCCCTGACCGCTGTCCTTTTGAGGGCCGGCAGGGTAAGCCAGTGGTGCGGCCCCAGAGCCTCAGAGCCGGAGCCCTTTTAAGGGTCGGTCTGGTTGGTGGGGTGCCGTGACCTGTGCCATGACCAGGGCCAGGTCAGATAGCCTCCTCTAGCACCTGTAGCGGAGGAACTGGGAGGACAGGAATTAGGCCAGATAGCCTAGGGGGTGTCCCAGCGTGTATACGGGTGAAGGGGCCATTACCCCTTCCAGTGTAACCCTTGCCAAGCTTGAATAAACAGTGCTGCCTCTACTCCACCATTTCCGTGTCCCGTGAACCCACTACACATACACTAAGATACACAAGCACAAACACGCATAGAGATGGACAAACGCAAATATACACAAAGTAAACATTCACACATCACATTCAACCCAAAAACCGAAACTGCAGTTGCTATTTGCAAGCTCCTATTAAAGTTGACATGAGGTTCATTTGTGCACCGTGTCCACAAACACGACCCTCAACCACTGTCCCATCAACCACCACCACCCCTCACCATCTCCCACTCTCTGCCCAGACCCTCCACCTATCCCCTCTACCCCCACGAACAGTCTCTTCTCTCCCTGCAGCCTGCGTCGCTGTCCACTGACAGACAAGTCGGGTTCCTCTCTCAGTGTCATCCTCAACACAGGTTTGAAGATTCTCAGGTAAGCTCTGCTGTTCGTTTCTCACTTGTGCTCTGTGCCCTAACTGTGCTAATTGTTGGTGCAACGCGTCGTGAAGAAAACATTTAAATGTCAATATACAATCTTGCTGTCTCTACATGGCAAGGCTGAGCAATATCTTTGTCTACGCCAAAATCATGCAGAATGCACCAAACTGAATCAGAATTCAGCCTGGATAGAGCCTGTATGAGAGTCCACCATGAACTGTAGGCAGTAGAGGGCAGGGAAGCAAAATATAGAGACATCTCAAATGTATCTTCTTTGGTTCTTTCGGTAAAGTCACGTAGAATGATAATAAAATAATAAATTGATAAAATAACACAATAATATTCTCACGACGTTTCGGCCACAACACAAGCGGCCTTCATCAGGTGAAGGGGGCGAGACTGTCTGGTAGGACAGCGCTGGAGTGAAAGAGCCACGTTCAGATACGGCCTTTAAGCTGTGTGAGAGGAACAAAGCGCCTTGACAAAGGAATTAGCATATAATTTAGCATTGAAATGGCTGAATGATTAGCTTGTGACTGGTCACAGAAATAGCTATGTTAAAAGTTAAAGCATACACACCCGCAGAGGCACCCATTGTTAAAGGGATTAGCATAGAATTTAGCATTGAAATAGCTAAGTTAAGGCATACACATCTTGACAATGGAATTAGCATAGAATTTAGCATTGTGATAGGTGAGTGATTAGCTTGTACCTGCTGCAGAAATAGAGCTTGTACCTGCTGCAGAAATAGCTACGTTAAAGTCAGAGCATACACATTCATCGAGGCCCTTAGTACAAATCAAACAGGAGAATTTAGCATTGAAATAACTAGGCGAATCCAGCATTGAAACAACTGAGTGATTAGCTAGTGACTGGTCACAGAAATGACTACACATCTGAGCTATTCACAGTACTATATAGTGAACCAATAAAAACTAAAATATAAATTACCTTCATGTTATCAATAAACTCTATATTCTCCAATCAGCTAAGCTACCAACAATAAGTCGTTATATATCACAATGCTATATGGCGAAAAAATGGGTGGATTCTTACCCTCAAATTTCAGCACCACGGATAGCTACGGGCCCCGTTCAGACGGACGAGTTCGTCCATGGTCGGAACAGAGGAGGGGGAGAGAGACAGCTGCGAGGCCCTAGTATGCTCCATATTGTAAAACTATACCATTAACCGTGGTGTGAGAGGTATTAAGAGGCAATGCTGGCGAAAGAGCTGCGGTCTGAAGGTCATCGTAAAAATACAATTAATTAAGAACAGAAATGATTTAAAACATCTTTCCAAATCAAAATTAAATCTTTCCAGTGGTTACTAAGCCTGAATCCATCTTCTCGGTTGAAATTGTCTCTGTGCTTGTATATGTGAATGGCCTCATGAACGAATCTCTCATGGTAGCCGGTTGGTTTGCAAAGAACCTCCGTCTTGGAGAAGTCAATGTCATGTGAGCCCACTGAATTATAACAGTGATCTGCCACGGCAGAGGAGTTCGTCCTACCGTGTTTCAAGTCTGCTTTGTGTTCGCGGATGCGGTCCGAGATATGTCTTTTGGTTTCTCCAATGTAGCTACTACCACAGAGGCACTTTAGTTTGTAAACGCCCGGGTACTCTATGTCTGGAACAGCATCTTTTACAGATGGAACTAAATCACGGATTTTATGTACTGTGTTGAATCGGACCTGGATCTTGTGTTTGTTCAGGATTTTGGAGATCTTTTTAGTGACCCCTGCAATGTAGGGTAAGGTGATGGTTTTGAGTGGCTCCACAAGAGGATCCTTCTTCATGACTGGAGTGATGGCTTTGCAGATTGTGTAGTCGGAGTAGCCATTAACCCTGAGAGCCTGGTGTACGTGCTTGAGTTCACTGGTAATGTGTTCCTGGTCGGAAATGCATTGGGCTCTATGGTATAGAGTCTTGATGAGGGAGTTCTTCTGGGATGGATGGTGGTGGGAATCCGGTTTCAATTCCGCGACCACATCAATTCCATACACCCAGCCATCAGATTTACCATGGAGGTCGAAAAAGATGGCAAACTACCCTTTTTGGATGTCTTAATTAAAAGAAGACATGATGGTTCAACGAGCCACTCTGTCTACAGGAAAGCTACCCATACAGATGCTTACTTAATCCCTTTAACAATGGGTGCCTCTGCGGGTGTGTATGCTTTAACTTTTAACATAGCTATTTCTGTGACCAGTCACAAGCTAATCATTCAGCCATTTCAATGCTAAATTATATGCTAATTCCTTTGTCAAGGCGCTTTGTTCCTCTCACACAGCTTAAAGGCCGTATCTGAACGTGGCTCTTTCACTCCAGCGCTGTCCTACCAGACAGTCTCGCCCCCTTCACCTGATGAAGGCCGCTTGTGTTGTGGCCGAAACGTCGTGAGAATATTATTGTGTTATTTTATCAATTTATTATTTTATTATCATTCTACGTGACTTTACCGAAAGAACC
This sequence comes from Petromyzon marinus, assembly GCF_048934315.1. Lineage (NCBI taxonomy): Eukaryota > Metazoa > Chordata > Hyperoartia > Petromyzontiformes > Petromyzontidae > Petromyzon > Petromyzon marinus. The sequence goes on along the minus strand of NC_133745.1, from coordinate 24,363,902 downwards.
AAAGAAGATGAATCATTGCAGTCACGAAAGCTTTAAATCGAAATCTCAAATTTAATTACCATAAATGATTATTTCATGTTAAACCATTTACAGGAGGCGGGCTTACCCAAATGTCCTGCTTAATCGAGTCCACTTTAAAAGTGTTTTACTGTAACCTTAAACACATTTCGTTTAATTTAACACATAGGCTAAAGCAATATTCATTTTCACAACATATTGTATCAGATATATTAATTGTAAACATCTCCCTGTGTTCTGCGATGAAAATGTACTTCACTTGTGTGTGATCCTCTGTTGCAACTTTGTGTTTATATAAATGCAAACATTTTTCATATTATAAAGGTACAGTGCAGTATAATTGAATGGATGATTGTGAGTAAACTGATATTTGTGAATGTCACCTATTATATATAAAATGTCTAACACAGAAGCATTAAACAATGAGCATCTTTGCTGTGTGTGCTCTGGTCACGTGCACCGCCATTGTGAGTGTCCCTCACTCACCGCGTGTTTGACTCCGCGGTTCCCGTGGGCTCAGTGAGTCAGCGCTGTCCCTTCTCCCGTCCACCCGGGTTTAGGCTGAGTTACAACAAGATCGGAGACAGCGGACTCCAGCTTATAGCGGACGGGATGTTTAGGAGAGAAGGGAGTTTGGAGACGTTATTGTGAGTAATGTCCTGATGCACACATATTTATATAAGTACACCTAAACAAATATATATACACACACATATACGGACACAAAACACAGTATTACTACTATAATAGCCCAGAAATGTGCGTAACGCGCGTGACGTCACTCCACGTGCCGCACCCCCCCCCCCCCCCCCGTCATTAATAATAAAATGATCATGAGCAGGTGGATTTTTACACTCACGCAGGTCGAGCGGAATTTTTTTTAACGCAGATTCGCTTTAAATTTGACGTTTCTTTATTGAAAGTTAACCAAATAAATAACTCTACGCAGACGTTTCTTTACAGAAAGTGACGGGGGGGGGGGGAGCTCCATGTGGAGTGACGTCATCCGCTCATGATTATTGAGGGAGTAGGGGCGGGGTCCACATGAGTGACGTCATCCACTCATGATTATTGATGGTGGGGAGCTCCATGTAGAATGACGTCATCCGCTCTTGATTATTAACGAGGGAGTGGGGGGGCGTGGTCCACATGAGTGACATCATCACCTCATGATTATTGATGAGGGGGGAAGCTCCATGTGGAGTGACGTCATCCGCTCATGATTATTGATGAGGGAGTTGCGTCGTGCGCGTGACTTCACTCCACATGCCGCACCCCCCGTCATTTAGAAGGTCGAGCGGAAATATATATATTTTTCGCAAATTCACTTTAAATTAGACGTTTCTTTTTTTAAAGTGAATTTTATGATAAATTATACGCAGCTCAAAGTGGATTTGGGGTCTTTATTTTTTTCTTCAGCACTTTAAACAAAAGGTAAGTCTAATTTATGCTTCTACATTTTGGTTAAATAGACATTTCTCGGTGATTTTCCAGATATTGTACTGCAATCCAATTTATTGGAACCCCAGCAACCGAAAGCAAAAGAGAGCAGTGAATTAGAACCAATTTAAGGTCAGTTATATACAGTGCTACAGTGAAATGCAGTGAAGTGTTACTGGTAGGAACCTCTGGTTACACCAGCCAACAGGGGATTATTGTTTCCGTCTGTCCGTCGTGCATCCAAAAATGGGAGGGGTGGGGCTGGGTGGAGAGGGGAGGGTGGTGAGGGGCTGAGTGGGGAAGGGCTGGGTGGGGCTGGGCTGGGCGGGGAGGGTGGGGCTGGGCTGGGCGGGGAGGGTGGGGCTGGGCGGGGAGGGTGGGGCTGGGCGGGGAGGGTGGGGCTGGGCGGGGAGGGTGGGGCTGGGCGGGGAGCGTGGGGCTGGGCGGGGAGGGTGGGGCTGGGCGGGGAGGGTGGGGCTGGGCGGGGAGGGTGGGGCTGGGCGGGGAGGGTGGGGCTGGGCGGGGAGGGTGGGGCTGCGCGGGGAGGGTGGGGCTGGGCGGGGAGGGTGGGGCTGGGCGGGGAGGGTGGGGCTGGGCCGGGAGGGTGGGGCTGGGCCGGGAGGGTGGGGCTGGGCCGGGAGGGTGGGGCTGGGCCGGGAGGGTGGGGCTGGGCCGGGAGGGTGGGGCTGGGCCGGGAGGGTGGGGCTGGGCCGGGAGGGTGGGGCCGGGCCGGGAGGGTGGGGCCGGGCCGGGAGGGTGGGGCCGGGCCGGGAGGGTGGGGCCGGGCCGGGAGGGTGGGGCCGGGCCGGGAGGGTGGGGCCGGGCCGGGAGGGTGGGGCCGGGCGGGGAGGGTGGGGCCGGGCGGGGAGGGTGGGGCCGGGCGGGGAGGGTGGGGCCGGGCGGGGAGGGTGGGGCCGGGCGGGGAGGGTGGGGCCGGGCGGGGAGGGTGGGGCCGGGCGGGGAGGGTGGGGCCGGGCGGGGAGGGTGGGGCCGGGCGGGGAGGGTGGGGCCGGGCGGGGAGGGTGGGGCCGGGCGGGGAGGGTGGGGCCGGGCGGGGAGGGTGGGGCCGGGCGGGGAGGGTGGGGCCGGGCGGGGAGGGTGGGGCCGGGCGGGGAGGGTGGGGCCGGGCGGGGAGGGTGGGGCCGGGCGGGGAGGGTGGGGCCGGGCGGGGAGGGTGGGGCCGGGCGGGGAGGGTGGGGCCGGGCGGGGAGGGTGGGGCCGGGCGGGGAGGGTGGGGCCGGGCGGGGAGGGTGGGGCCGGGCGGGGAGGGTGGGGCCGGGCGGGGAGGGTGGGGCCGGGCGGGGAGGGTGGGGCCGGGCGGGGAGGGTGGGGCCGGGCGGGGAGGGTGGGGCCGGGCGGGGAGGGTGGGGCGAGAGACGTGTTTCACCCGAAGCTCCTGGCCTTACCTCTAAAACTTTATTTTTCTCACCTTTTTTTGGGATGTAATTTCATCAACAGTAAGTGTCTCGCTTTATACACAATTTGTGATCAGATTGTTTGTTTGTTTAGACTTCCTTCGTCCTTCTTTCTTTGTTCTTTTCTGTTTTCACTGTTCAGGGCGCGGCTGCGCTCTCTGCAGTGTACAGGTGTCTTTGTTATCCGCACAATCCTCCTTTTATTTAATAGTTGATTTCATACTCACGCTTTTCTTTGTTTTTATTTCGATTTTGAGTTCCTTTGTTTCTCAAGCAATTTTAGAATTTTGTGGTTTTTCGTGTTTTTTTCCGTTCCTTTGTCTCGTGTGCTTCCACGTGTTACACACACGTGTTAGCACTGTACCACACCGGCCGGTGTGAGTGCAGTGCTAACATCCCCTTTAGACCCCTCTTGTTTTGTGCTACGAGCGTGTTTACATTTATTTTTATTGGTGTGCTTAAGTAATTTTACCCTCTCCAGGGGAGCTTTGGGTGGACAGCAGTAATAGTAATTAAGAGAAGGTGGTCATAACACAGGTTTGACCATCTTTATATACATTTTTATATACATTTTTTCGTTTCTTGTTGTTATTTTGTTAATTTTTTTCTTGGCTTTAGAAAATAGAGAGGTTTGCTTTAGTGGTTGTGTGTGACATCTCACACGAGTGAAGATGTCCACTCGACCCGCAACATCGTACGCGAAAGCTACCGCGCCTACGCAAGGCCGGTCTCTGGGGCCTGCAAAGCGCCCACAGCAGCCGCAGCTGAAGCCTCCACGCGAGGCTGGGATCCGCTGCCCGGCTTCCACCGATGTCCCGCTCGAAGTCTACGTGGAAGCGCTGAGCGCCATCGTGCCTGGAGGCTCGATAAAGTATGCCTCCAAGGTGAGCGGAAGGATGGTTTTCTTCATGGAGTCCGAAAAGGTGGCAAATGCCGCCATGGAGAAGGGGCTGACGGTTGACAATTGGCACCTCACCTTAGAGCCACTGTCATCGCCATCAGTACGTGTAATCGTATCCAACGCCCCCCCCCCTCCCCCTACATTCCTGATAAAGACATCCAAGATAACCTGGCTAAGTTGGGCACGCTGACTTCCAACCTACAGCGTGTGCCTTTGGGCCTCAAAAATCCTTCCTCGTGGCATGTCTTGTCTTTTAGAAGACAGGTCTACATGCTGGTGCCCAATGGGCAGCTTGAGGAGGGCTCCTTTGTGGTCATGCATGGAGGAAGGGCCCATAGGCTGTTTTACTGCAGGGACGTGCTAAAATGCAACCTATGCAAAGCAGAGGGGTATATTAAAAACACTGCCCAAAGACAGCAAATGCCCAATCCAACAGTGAGGCAACGGTGGAAAATGGTGCTAAAGAAGCACACCCAACAAGTGACTCAGGAGAGGGTCCCTCACCACGGAGATCACCCGAGATGGCGGTAGACCCCACTCCAACAGCAGCTACTTCCGTGGAGACTGAAGCTCAGCCAGCCACCCAGCCATCATTGACAGCCAGACCTCTGAAGAGGAAATTTATGGAGGATTCAGCTTCGTTGTCTCCAGAGCCAAGTGGGGATGAGGTCAGTCCCTTTAAAGATCTCCCAGGGTTGGAGTCTGACATCGCACCAACGCCTGGGGGAGATGCGGAGAGCACTGGTGGCAAGGACGGGGTCTTCACCATCCCAGATGCCCCTAGAGGTGGGACACGCACAGGGAAGAAGCCCCATGCAGGAACCAAGCTCAAGCGCAGGACGCCTGAAGAAAATCTGGAGCCTGAAATAGAAGCGGGGGAAAACGCAATCTGTGCAGTGACGGAGGAAACAAGTGAAGAGGGCCACACTTCAGACCTCGACGACGCGCCCAGTGAGGCGGCCGAGGGCTGCCAGGAAACGCGAGCGGCCAAGAGCACGGAGGAGCCCAAACAGGACCCAACTGCCCAAACTACGCGGGGTGACCAGGACGAGGATGATGGAGGGCCAATCAGTGGAGGGGCAAGTGGCATCACCCAATAAAGCATCGACGAAGGATACCACGACGACTGAAAATCCTCAAAGCCTGGGGGCTCAGGGGGGAAGCCAAGAAGAGGAATTTGAAGAAACCCTCAGCACAGGGAGTTCAGTGAACCTGACATCTGCTGAGCTGACTGAAGGGGCACCAATATTCTCACAGTCAGAGCTATGGACCTTTTTAGATGAAGTCCATGGCTCAGAAGAACGAGTGACTGCAGCTCTGTCAAGGTGGCGAAATGTGGAGGCAATTATAGCCTCCCTATTCCATGTTGAACAGGATTTCAAGAGACAGGGAAAGTCATCATCTGGGAAGGAAAGGAAGAGGATCAGGTATTTCCTGAGGCAAATAACTACGTGGACACTTAATGCTGCGGATAGCTGCAATTAATATAAATGGGTGTAGAGGTCCACTCAAGAGACACTTTGCGCGTTTTCTCGCAAAAGAACACAAGGCATCAGTGCTCTTTGTGCAGGAGACGCATCTTACAACCAGCGAGGATGATAAATGGGAAACAGAATGGAAAGGTGATTTGTTTTTCAGTCACCTTACTCATTATTCTTCAGGAGTTGCAACGTTATTTGCACCAGGGTTTACACCCACTATAGTTAACCAGGTTGAGGTGGTACCAGGAAGAGCCCTCGACGTAACGATCAAACTTGATGACATTTCTGTCCACCTCATAAACATCTATACCCCCATCAATGATGCGGAAAAACTTATTTTTTTCAATGAGTTACAGGACCATCTCAAAAACATCCCGAATGACGACTGTGATTTTGGGAGGAGATTTCAACTGCACACTCGATGTCCTCGACCGCACTGGCACCGAGCTGTGTAAAAGCGGTGTCCTGAATACCTTGCGGCATGTGTCCACATGTACAGTCTTGTAGATGTGTGGCGGACGCAACATCCAAAGCAGCGAGGTTTCACCTTTACGAGAACCCGAGCTGACAGAACACTGTCACATCTCAAAAGACCTTGAAAATAGTAAAGTGTCGTCCAGTATTCAGGCGGCACCACTGGCCGATCATCGCCTAATACTACTTGAAATGAAAATACGAGGGGTCCCAAGGGGATCGGCATACTGGCATTTCAATAATGCCCTTTTGCAAGACACCCACCTTCACTGGTCTTTTTGGGGTCTTCTGGGTACAGTGGCAGAGAAATAAAGATCGGTTTAATAGCTTAGCACAATGGTGGAACATAGGGAAAGTACACATCAAAAAACTGTGTCAGTTGTACGCCTGGGGAAACACAACAAATATTGACCGATAAATTTGTGAGCTGGAGAACAGGGTCCATATTTTAGAGCAAAGGCGGAAGATTGGGGACGATCCAGGCCTGCTGCAGGAATATGTGGAAACCCTAGAATGTCTAAAAGGGTTGCAGAAAGAAAAGGCAAAAGGGGCATTTGAACGCTCTCGTTTTAAAGATACCCTTGATATAGACTCCAGCTCGACACTTTTCTTCTCATTGGGGAAGCAGAATGGTAGACGCAAAGCCATGGAGCATTTATTTGATGACAAGGGGGTCCTTGTTTCAAACAATAATCAGATAGCTACAACAATAGCACAGTGCTATGAAAATCTCTTCTCTCCAGAGCATATATCCACAGTGGCCCAGAATGAAATCTGGAAGGACCTGCCTACTTTGAGTGAAGAAGACAGGGACCTTCTAGAAGAAGAGGTCGAACAACGCGACCTGGACATGGCAGTGAGTGCCCTGGCCAGGAACAAATCCCCAGGGATTGATGGGCTGACAGGGGAGTTTTATCACCATTTTTGGCACGCCATACGTAAAGACTACAAAGCTGTGCTGGATGAAGCAGTGGAGACCAACATGATGCCTCAGTCCTGGAGGAGAGCCGTGCTCACACTGATTCCGAAAAAGGGCGACCTCAGACACCTTAAAAATTGGCGTCCACTCTCAGTGCTGAGCACGGACTATAAGATTCTCACGAAAGCTGCATCTGCAAGGCTTAAGAGGGTGTTGGCTAAGATTATTGCTGATGATCAGGCATACACTGTTCCAGGGAGGACCATCCATGATGGGATTTTCCTGGTCAGAGATTTGATCAGTCTGTCGGAGCATTTGAACTTTCCACTTGCCTTTCTCTCCCTTGATCAAGAGAAAGCCTTTGACAGGGTTGATCACCAGTATCTTCTTGGCACTCTGAAAGCGTTTGGTTTTGGGACCCGCTTCATAGGATTGATTAGTCTGCTGTACAACATGGCCCAGTGTCTGGTTAAAGTTAATGGCGGACTAATTGCTCCTATAGATTTCAGAAGAGGTATCATTCAAGGCTGTCCTATGTCAGGACAGCTCTACACCCTCGTCGTGGAGCCTTTTCTGCATTTACTCCGACGCCAACTCACCGGATTGACTCTAAAGGAGCCCAGTATGACAGTGACCCTCACAGCGTATGACGATGACGTTCTCTTCTTACTGAGTTTTGACGACATCGAACGGCTGCACGAGTGCCAAGAGGTTTCCTCCCCGTGTGCGGCCTCCTCCAGGATGAACTGTGAGAAGTGCAGTGGGCTGCTTGTTGGGAAGTGGGACGAAGCGCGGTTCCCTGAGTTGGCCAAAACAATAACGTGGAGCAAAGAGCGTCTGCACCATCTCGGCGTACTCCTGGGGCCAGGAGAAAAACCACTGCAGGAAAATTGGGATTTCCTGGAAGAGAAGGTGAGGAAACGACTGGAGCCATGGGGGCACCTGTGCAAGTCTCTCACGTTTAGAGGGGAAACCCTGATGGTGAACCAGTTGGTTGCATCCACCTTGTAGCACCGCTTCTTTTCCCTCACTCCATCCGCATACCTGATAGCAAAACTTCAAAGAATGATAGCTGCCTTCTTCTGGTCGCAGAGGAAGCACCGTGTGGCTGCTGGTATCTTGGCCTTGCCACTGCGGGAGGGCGGGCAAGGTCTGGTGTGTGTACGGAGCCAACTCTCTACCTTTCGTCTACAAGCCATACAGAGCTTTCTCTACACGGCCCCATCACCCATGTGGTGTTCCACAGCATCTTTTTTTCTGAATAACCTCGGCCTTCAGTGCAGCAAGCAGCTCTTCTTTATGGACATTGAAGGTATTCCACTCGCACAGATTCCCCACTTCTACAGGAGTATCCTACATACCTGGGGTTCCCTTGTCACCGCTCGACTGAATACACCCCAGTCAGCATCAGAATTCGCTCACGAGCCACTGTTACAGAACCCCAACATGGCACTACCCTCTCTTGTGGGCCCTGCCATGGAAAAACGCATGGTGGACGCACGTCTCACGAGGGTGGGCGATTTAGTGAAACCAGGCATGGAGGGGCAGTGGCTTCTCTTTACCGAGATAACTGCAATGAACAAGATGCACTCAGTGAGACTCGCTGCAAAACTTGTGAATGAGGTATGAAGGTCCTTCTCAACAGCAGTGGGAAGCGCGCCTGCGGTGAGTGTTGGCGACGAGTCAGCCGGCGGTGGTCCAGTGCCACCAAAACTGAATGTCGTCCCAGCACGGGAGCACACTCACCTCTCTTCCTCACAGCAGCACGGGGGGCACACATCGGGGAATGGCCAGGAGGGGTGCTTCTCAGGTGTAGACCGGAAAAAGCTGTAGGCCCAAATGGTCGATTTCCACCAACAAATAATGTCACGTAAAGGCTACGCTTGGAGGGACACGATGCCCTGCAGTGATCGCTTGAGGCCTCATTGGGAGCTGTTTTACTCAAATCCATCATACAAGCGCCACGGTGATCTTGGCTGGAGCATTGCCCATGGGACTGTGACCACGAAACACATTCCTGACACTTTTCACAGACACATCCTGAATGCGGATTCTGTGGTGAGCTCGAAAGAGTGGCGTATCAATACGTACGCTGCAAAAGCCTAGACTCACTCTATAAGCTGTTACGAAATATTCTACTGAAATTCAATCTTCATTTCTCACCCACAATTCTTATGTTTGGATATAGGGGGCACGAGGGTACCAAGGATATCGAGGGGTTGACGAACTTCATCATGAACAACGCCAAACTGGCCATCTATAGGGCCAGGAAATGCGCAATTGAAGGAAGCGGTTTCCCGAGCCACTGCCGCATCTTCAAGGCCCTGGTTTCTGCCAGAATTTGGCTGGAATTTCGGTACGCTCAGTTGACGGGGGGTGTCGCATCTTTCTCGATGCATTGGGCTACCGAGGGCGCTTTGCGTAATGTGACGAATGCAGGGGATCTGGTGATGGGGTTTTAAGGCTGAATTTTTGTTTTGCTGGTGTTTATGAACACAGTAGCATACAATGGGATTAATGTTACACGGTAAATCCCTGTTATATCTTTTATTTAAAAAAGGGGCACATAAGTAAACAAAAAAGACAAAAAAGACGACATGATGAACGAAGCAAAGTGCCGAAAGACCGAGCATCTTTCTGTTTCTTCTGATCGTTAAAGAAAACAAGAGGGAGGGAGGGTGGGGCTGGGGAGGGAGGGAGGGAGGGTGGGGCTGGGCGGGGAGGGGGTCACCCCGTGGTGCCCTTATAAAACTCAACGTTTAACCTACTCATGTCGGCTTGTGCCCGCCCTCACAGTCGGGCATATTTGCGGAATACACCACGACGCCGTTGACCCTGGCCATTGACCGAGCAAGCCAACGTTCCTACCAGCTCCCTCCGCAGGAATGTGTTTTATGGCATACTTTTGTGCACTATTCACTGCCATTCAATTAACACAATATACAATTATACTCTGCTCATTTTTGTTCATAAATATTACAGCTTCCGTCCTAGGATGGGCAAAGAAGCTAGTAGCATAATGTTGTGTTTTAACATCTATTATAACTTTCTTTTTTATGCACTCATCAATTAAGTTATTAACCACACTTATGACAACGCTTCTAACCACTTAAATAATAATACAATTACAATTGTCACTACCGACTCTAACCAATAATATTGTTTCAAACTATATTATGTTAATACAGTAGATCATCGATTATCAAGCAGCATCGGGAGGAAGGGGGTGCTGGATTTTCAATAACACCAGATAATTGCGTCATTATTTAAAACAACTTATTTTTGCAGGTTCTTGAATACGATTATGTTTATAGGTGCTCTGTATATATTTAATATTTTAAATAGCTTACGATATGAAAATCGCTTAAATAAATATACAAATAAACTAAATAAATATCCTGCTGTAAAAAGTTACCATTTACTGTACCGCACTCACCACTCCAATATCGATGACTCTGCATGCAGTGATGTGCGTACGACGCTCGTGTTCAACAACTTGTGTTTGACAACAACGACTTGTGTTTGACAACAACGACTTGTGTTTGACAACTACTTGTGTTTGACAAGGACTTGTGTTTGAGGACAACGACTTCTGTTTGACAACAACCTGTGTTTGACAACCACAACTTGTGTTTGACAACAACATCTTGTGTTTGACAATCGTCAGACTGATGCAGCCTTCAGATCAGTGCTCTGGCAAACGCCGAATTGCACGCAATTTTCGCCAAATCGCACTGTATATTTACTGTTTCTATGACTAGTTATTAGTCATGAAAAAAGTATATGCGTGCAGTATTTTCATTGTTTAAGTTGTATGTAGCGTGTGATGTACTGTATATATTATTTGACACTGAAATAAAGGATAGCTACTTGTTTTGTCACACACATGGCGCCGATCGCCGGACTGGTACAGCCTTTTGAGTGGTTTTACCGGTTTCACTGGATGTTGGAAGCCAGATAGGCACTCTTTGCATATAATCGATGGTCGTCTGTGTTTAACGTCATGGATTACAATTAAGAATGTAATATCATGAATGGCTGCAATCTTGGCATTAATTGCCCACCCAAACTTTACATTAGATAACACCACAACCTGACCGTTATTAAAGACATAAAGTCACCAATGGCTCTTATACGCCAGCCCTATACATTTGAACATTATTTTAACCTTGCCCAATATACAGTTTAAACCAGCCTTTGCCTTGTGATGGCTAGCGTGGACATCTGTGAAAAGAGCTTTATAGATTTTCGGATTTTCTATTAATAAATATTCAGATTTAGATTCTGGCTCCTCTGCCTGTATCTAGTGGCCTTTCATAGACCAGCGTGATGCTTAATACAATATATTGCAGAGGCAGACCTCGCCAAATGCGGTGGGTTACGTTCCTGTAAAATGCCGTTTTGGACAGCCGCATTAAACAATTAATAGACAAATAGGGTTGCGTTCCTTGGTACGAAATGATTACTCCCTCCCTCTGTTTAGCTGATTATACGAGATTTCCACCCTTATTGTACTAAAAGATGTTGAGTTGCTCTCCATTTCTTGTGGGTGTGTACACGCTTTATTTTCCAGTTTCACCCCACTCAGTTCCTCTTCTTTCCCTGTAGTCTGATAGGCTGCTCACTGAAGGACAAATCGATCCCAGCTCTCCATGACATCATAATCACCAACAAAGCATTGAGGGAGCTCAGGTAAGTTATGCTGCTCGTGTCTCATACGCGCTCTGATTGTTGCTACAGACAAAACAACTTTGATTCGTCATTAACACTGTTGCCTTAGCAGAATAAAACATTGAAAAGGCAACGTTTTGGGCAATAGACCTTGATAGCATGTTTGTGTGCTATGAGAGCCATTGCCAGAAGTGTGGGGTGGGTAGTGGAGTGTATTCCAGTCCATTTAATATTCTCTTTGGTTCTTTCGGTAAAGTCACGTAGAAAATAAAATCAAATAATAATATAATAAACGTTTCGATTGCAACACAAGCAACCGTCATCAGATAAACCACCGCACATAACCACAGGCGTTATAGGCAGCAGAGCTAAGTTGCGGGCAACAGACTGCAGTGTGCAGCACAATCCACCCTTGAACTATTCTACGATCCTAGATCTGCAGTCTCTGCCATCACAGACCTGCACTGACCCGCGTGGTAAAGTATGGTGAAGCAGCTCTAATAGCATGAGGAGACCTTAATCCAGAGTGGTTGTTGTGGGCTGCATGGGTCTCGAACGGTGCGGAGCTGCCCGAGTCTCCGTGTGAACCCGTGTCAGCGTGAGCCTCTCTCTGTGCTGCAGGGTGGAGTGCAATGACTTCAGTGAGGAGGGGAAGCAGGAGCTGAGGAGCAAATGGACTCCCAGAGAAGGCCTGCGTTTGTAGATTTAAGCGGAGAGGCGACGCTGGCGCTGCAACAGATGGAGCTGCCCCACGCACGACTCGCACAGCAGCCCGGTGCATTTCACCTCAAGAGCTCCTGTCACCGGCACCGACTCTGAGCCTGACTGAGACGACAATGAGCGGGGAGCTTTCTCTCTGTGAACCCCACACGAAGCCAAGGGTGAACGCGGCTCCGAGATTCTGATGAGCGTGGTGATTCCGATGATGTGTAACTGTATTTATGAATGTTGTGTAGGGAATCGATGTTGGGGCTCGTGGGGGAGGGGTGGCAGGGGGAATGCGGAGGGTTGCGGGGCAGGGGGTGATTTTCAATGGTCTGGCAGCTCACCTGTTACATCACGTAGCTAAAAACATTTTCATAAATGTTGCATTTGTCACAATGCCATACACACCATACAAATCGTACACCTAATATGTTTTCCTCATAACTTGCCCATTGCTTTCATATTCATTCTTGTGTCAACTCACGTTAAAATATCTTCTTTGTTATTGTGTGAACTCACGTTCAAATACACATTTTTTTTAAAATATCACCTTCCTATTATTACATTACTTATTTTCACTTACAGCGTTTGTGACTGCAGGATTTCATATTATTTGCCGCCTGGGTAAAACTGCATGGCCGGGAGTCGGAGCCATTCCCTCTACACCTTCGGGTGCGACAGGCATGTCCTCTGGCTCCCACATTAATTTACATCTATTTTTACCACGTACTTCCTGAAGCCTTCTATCTGCTACAGCTACAATTGGAGGCAGATCAATGCCCAGGTGTGGTCAAGGGATTTCTCCCTATTGCTCAACCATGTTACGTTTGCCGATCTGGTAATTGCTGCTTGCTCAGAGGAGGAGTTGGAGGTGTTGCTGCTGAACCTTGAGCTTTCCTGCTAAGAGGTGGAGCCTTATCATCAGCCCCACCAAAACTAAGCTCCTGCCTGGGTATTTTGTACCATCGAACACTCCCAATTGGTGATGGGGAAGTTGTGGGGAGTTTCCCATACCTGGGCAGTGTATTCATGATTGGCTTCGGTTAACCAGCAGAGGTCTCGCTCCGAATCAGTTGTATGGCATTATCTTTTCATCGGTTGCATAATGCTGTGTGGAAGCTACTTGGTCTGTCGCTCTGAACGAATTTTGAGGTCTTCTCGGCCACAGTCATTCCCTCACTTCTCTATGCTTGTGAAACGTGGAGAAGAGATGGTACAGGAGGATGAGGAGCTGAGTGGACTTGCCGATGACTGGTACCAGCGGTGTCATTATCAGCCTCTGTGGAGGAGGCTCTTGAAGGACTCTACTGGGCAGTTGGAGGCAGTCGCCCTCCAACAACAACGGAGAGGGGGAGGAGCGACGCTCACAACAATGAGCAGAACGCCGGGTGGCTAAAGCACAGCAAGTTGGCACAGTAGGGGGCACAGATGGTGCATCGGCCACTCATCTCAGTCATTCGACCCGTGGCACCTGGGTCTGCCCCGTGACCTCCTGCCAGCAGGCTTTCAACACTTCACGTGACCTCAACGTGCACATAGCCTCGCACAAGCGTCGTGGTGACATCACCGCCACTTAGTGGCGAATGGCGGTTGTTGTTTGGTGAATGAGTGTGTGAATGAATGTGTGACTAAGTCACTTTGTGTGAGTTAATGTGTGTGTGTGTTAATCTGTGGGTGAGTGTGTGAGTGTGTGGGTGAGTGTGTGAGTGGGTGAATGTGTGAGTAATTGAGTGAGATGAGTGTGTGAGTGTGATTGAGTATGTGAATGTATGTCTCTGACCAAGTGAGTGAGTATGTGAGTGTGTGGGCGAGTGAGCGTGTGAGTGAGTGTGTGAGTGAGTATGTGAGTGTGTGAGCGAGTGAGCGTGTGTATAACATGTGGGGAGCCTTTGTGTCTGTGTATTAATAGATACACACTTAGAGTTAGACTCACGTAGACTCTACAAAGACAAATATCTCCCTATAGCCTGTAACAGACTGTAGGGGCAAGTGCTGCTAGCGAGCAGTGCCTATGAGGGCCGCCACTGTGGCACACGAGGGGGTGGGTGCCCAGCACCAACACGCCCGACCGCCTTTGTCTCCCCAGTGGCGATGTTCACTACACCCTGCACCAGGTTCTCATTTGAGGCTGAGTCGACCTAGGGGAGGCCCTGGACTGGTTCAGATAATCGTCACACACACTCTCACTCTCACACACTCAGTTTCACTCACACACACTCACACTCTCAAACACACTCAGACAAACACTCTCACACACTCACTCACACACTCAGACAAACACCGACTCACAAAAAATATACCCCGTATAGTCTTAGACTGTTGGGGCAAGTGCTCTTAGCGAGTAGCAGCACCAATGAAGGCCGGCACTGTGGCACACGAGGGAGTGGGTGGGCAGCACCACGCCCGGCCGCCTTTGTCTCCCCATCGGCGATGTTTTTACACACCGCACAAGGTACTCGTTTGAGGCTGAGTCGACCTAGGGGAGGCACAGGATCGGTTCACATCGTCACTGGTGGTGTTAGCCGTGAGCGAGGATTGAACTCGGGTTACCGGGTTTGTAGCACAGCGCAATGCTAACGGCCACACTGCTGCAGGGAGCGACGTGTAGAGGGCTCCTTGTTTATTCCTCACACTTGACAGGCACAATCACTGAGCGACGTATACACACTGGGCTACGCATGGCTGACCCACTCATACGGCCCCATCGCTGGCGTCTAAACTACACAGCTGGCTGACTGATACAGCGACGATGACGATGGGAGACGTACAGCAGATCGGCCATGCGGCCGGGCGATGAAGAAGAGATGGCGGCGAAGACAGTGACGGCAGCCAGGACTCAGACCCCCACCACAGCCCCGAACCTCCGGTCACGTCCGCTTATATGAACCTTATGGCGGTACCCCGGGGTACCATAGTACCTCGGCTCTCGAATAATGTCCGTGATGCAGTCATTTTTAGTCTTCAAATTTTTTTTGAATCTTTCGGTAAAGTCACGTAGATAGGAAACAACAACAACATAAAAACCCCCAAAACTCACTTTAAAAATCATTTTTAGTCTGTTGATGGTCGGCGATGCGGGAATCGACTTATCTCGACGAGCTGTACACGAAGCACTACAGTGCGTACGAGCGTTCAGGGTTTCGGCGCAATCGTCCTCGCTGCGTTTCAACATCATGGAGGAGCACTGATTTCAGATTGATGGGTAGTTAAGTTACACCCCTGGAAAAAATAGTGTCCCAGAAATAAAATATTTATTTGTCTCGGCCATTTGGTATTATTTGGTACCCCGGGATCATATACTCCTCGTCATGGCCAAGCCCCGCCTCCAGCCACGCCCCCTTCTAGAACCTTCGAGCAGGTTTCTTATGAGCTTCCCGACTGATCCCCGCCTCTGACCTTTAGTGCAGTTACGCCCCCCGTTATGGTTGGATGTTACATAACGCACCCATACCCGTAATTATCTCTCCTGGTCAACAGATGGCACCCTCTTCTTTGGTTCTTTCGGTAAAGTCATGTAGAATGAGAATAAAATAATGAAATAAAATAAGACAATAAAATTCTAACGACGTTTCGGCCGCAACACAAGTAGCCTTCAGGTGAAAGAACAGAACTGTCGGAACGACAGAGCTTCAATTAACGCTGCTAAGATTCGCAGTGTCTTTTAAGCTCGGTGAGAGGCGTGAAGAGCCTTGACAAAGGAGTTTACATATCAAAGCAGGAGAATTTAGCATTGAAAAAGCTGAGGGATTAGCTTGTGACAGAAATAGCTGTGTTAAAGTCAAAGTTTACATATCCACAGAGGCATTTAGTATATGGGCGCTAAAGGCCTCCAACTATGAACTATCATAAAGTAAATAATAGCGTCTTTTAAGCTCGGTGAGAGGCGTGAAGAGCCTTGACAAAGGAGTTTACATATCAGAGCAGGAGAATTTAGCATTGAAATAGCAGAGGAATTAGCTTGTGACAGAAATAGCTGTGTTAAAGTCAAAGTTTACATATCAACAGAGGCATTTAGTATATGGACGATAAAGGCCTCCAACTAACCAACTATCATAAAGTAAACCGATGTGAAAAAACTAAGTCCATTTCACATCAATATAATAAATGTACTTAATATATTCTTCAATAAGCTGAGCTATTAATCATACAGTAACTGGTTATACATTACACTAGATAATGAATACCATATAGTAAACCAATAAAAAACTAAAATATAAGCTCCTCAATGTTATCAATAAACTCTATATACTCTCCAATCAGCTGAGCAACTAACAATACGTCGTTATATATCAATGTTATATGGTGAAAAGTGGCGGTTTTTTCTTCCCCTCAACACCAGCACCACGGACAGCTACATTCAGGCAGACGAGTCATTCCATGCTCGGAAGGGAGGAGGGGGTGAGAGAAACAGTCACAATGCCAGCGAAAGAGCTGCGGTCTGACGGTCACCGTAAAATACAATTAATTTAGAACCGAAATGGTTTAAAACATCTTTCCAATGGTTGCTAAACCAGAATCCATCTTCTCGCATGAAATTGTCTCTGTGCTCGTATATGTGGATGGCCTCATGAACGAATCTCTCATGGTAGCCGGTTGGCTGGCAAAGAACCTCCGTCTTGGAGAAGTCAATGTCATGTGAACCCACTGAATTATTACACTGATCTTGTTCACGAATTAATTAATCTCCCGTAAGTTAGCACGTCCCACCACACACCTTCACTCTAAGCCATTTCGGTAATCCTATAATCTGTCCGGTGGATCTGTTGTTACATTTATGCCTTTGGAAATAATCACTGTTTTTATCGTGTTTTTATATGAATATCGTTGCATGTTAATCAATCGCCTGTGATACTGTGCTGACGATTTCAAGCATAATAATCGTTCATATTATAATGTGTAATCTTTTGTTTAGCATAGCATTTGCATGGTTTAATAAATTATAAAGTTAATGTTTAGTTAGAAAATAAAATTGATTAACGCAGAAGTAGTTGTGTGATTTCTTTCCAAATTGCTGCATAAGACTGGTTCTGCGATTGAGATATGAACTTGGTGACCTATTACATAAACACTCTAATACACACTCAGTAAACATTAAAGCGAGAATAAATGTATTATACTGATCGACAATACGAAGATAAACAATGAAGCCGAATTGACCAATCTAGCGTACTAGCATCACACTAGCATAACTGCATAAGAATAATTGTATTAATTCCGTTGATGACACAACCCTAAACAACGAACCGGGACCTAATTATCATAAAGGCCATCATTAACATAACCACACCCACTTGCATAAATTAAGATGATTATCTACCGATTTAGCATAAATTATGTGCATAATTGCACACATTAACATAATTTCGGATTAATTATGTAAATTACAATTGCCATTTTTTTTTTATTTTGCATCAATTTTCACAACACCAATATAAATTTTTCGATTTAAAGCTTTCGTGACTGCAATGATTCATCTTCTTTGGTTCTTTCGGTAAAGTCACGTAGAATGATAATAAAATAATAAATTGATAAAATAAAATAACACAATAATATTCTCACGACGTTTTGGCCACAACACAAGCGGCCTTCATCAGGTGAAGGGGGGCGAGACTGTCTGGTAGGACAGCGCTGGAGTGAAAGAGCCACGTTCAGATACGGCCTTTAAGCTGTGTGAGAGGAACAAAGCGCCTTGACAAAGGAATTAGCATATAATTTAGCATTGAAATGGCTGAATGATTAGCTTGTGACTGGTCACAGAAATAGCTATGTTAAAAGTTAAAGCATACACACCCGCAGAGGCACCCATTGTTAAAGGGATTAGCATAGAATTTAGCATTGAAATAGCTAAGTTAAGGCCTACACATCTTGACAATGGAATTAGCATAGAATTTAGCATTGAGAAAGCTGAGTGATTAGCTTGTACCTGCTGCAGAAATAGAGCTTGTACCTGCTGCAGAAATAGCTACGTTAAAGTCAGAGCATACACATACAGCAGCCGCTGTTGTTGCTGGCAGAGCAGCTCATCGGCAAGCGGACAAGACCAGCTTACCAGCTCAACTCATCCCTACAGAAGATCCACCACCACCGACGCAGAAGAAGTCTCTACCGCCGCCAGAATGGCGGGACTCACTGTTTAGTGACGGGGCTACACGGTGCGAGTCGCACCATCAATAGTAGCATCGCAACGAACGCGTATCGCCAGCGCCCGATAGTGCAACCAGTGGTCACCACGCCAACGACACCACAGTGCCAGCAGCCAGCAATCTACCGACGACCATCGCAACTACAATAACGTGTCAACTCGTCAACCTACGTCAGCCGAACCCGAACCGACTGCCGTGAAAGAAGAAATAAACGATACGTATGATGTACTCTGCCCCCCACCACACGACCAGTCTGGCGTCTGCTTGACGCAAAGAATTCGTTCCGAACACTGGCCTACTGTACACCATCCATATCACTAAAAACACACGAGTCATTGACAAAGGCCTAATTCTCAAGACGGGAACCATCAGTGGGCGTGAAGGTATCGTGACAGACCGAGTGATAACCATCCGTCGTTTATAAGTATAGTAATAATTTTTCCATCTTAACTATTTTGTCTTGGATTGTACTTCTAATCGCATAAATTACCAACAGATCCATCAATCCGAATTAATTCCTGACACCTTCGCCATGGAGCTTCGCTCACGGGGAGAAATCGTATTAAACCGGTTTCCTTATACAATTCCGTCCACGAATTAAATAATCTCCCGTGAGACAGCATGCATCCCACCACACAACCTCAATCCAAGCCATTTCTGTAATCATCTGATCTTGCCGATGGATCTATTGATATATTTGTGCCTTTGGGAATAATCACTGTTTTGATCGCCTTTTCGTATGAATTTCGTCATATAATCTTTAAGCACCTTTGTTAATGATCGCCGCGTACTCTACAGAATACTCAACTGTTCCATGACCCAATGTGCTAACAACGTGATAAGGGTTTCTTATGATCTCTGAATGAACGCCGTACTGTGTGTGCAAATTCCAGTATAATCTTTCATAATAGAGTATCAAGGTTTGTTTTGTTTAGATGTTTAACGACTCTCTCTCTCACCAACTGAGTTCGCGTTATGCAGCGGAATTAACCACAGGTGCTGTTGTCAAAGTGAAACAACGCAGTCGTGATGGTTACTGTGATGATACTGTGTTGAAATTCTAAGATCGAGAGTTCGCATATTATATTAGAATTAAAGTTTAATTAGAAAAAAAAATTGATTAACGCAAAAGTGATTGTGTGATTCTTTCCTGAAATCTATGCATTAGAACTGGTTCTGCGTTGAGATATGAACTTGGTGACCTTACATACACACTCTAACCCATACTCAGTAAATGTTAAAGCAAGAATAATTGTATTATACTGATCGATAATACGAAGTTAACAATGAAGCCGAGTTGACTCTGGCATACTCACATCATACTAGCATAACTGCATACGATTAATTGTATTATCCCGATTGATAACTGACCCTCGTCAACGAGGCAGGGCCTGATTATCATAAAGGCTGTCATTACCATAACCACACCCACTCGCATAAATTAATACGAATTAGCATAATTTATATGCATGATTACCCAAATTAACATAATTGCGGATAAATTATGCAAATTTCAAACTTCATTTAATATTATTATTTTCATCAAATTTTCATAACCCACGTATACAACAACCTCGACATCGTCCTGCCATCCGTCGACAAAGACGACTTGTCTTCTCTCAAAGTTGCAAGATGCATCCAGGCGCACCTGCTCTTGCAACGATATGAGGGGTTGGCGGCGTATACTGTGCCTAGTGAGATGCGAGATACACCCGAAGATGTGGAGCCCATCCAAGCCTGTGCTTCAACCCAAGGCGGAGGCTGGCGGGGGGGAGATGGCATGGTGTGACAGGATGAACAACTTCGATGGCAAGATACCTCTCCTCATTCTGAGAGCGGGCACCACAGTCATCCACCTGACTGTCCACCACTCCACTGCACCCGAAGGCGAGTTGCCTTCGGCCCCTGAATCCACCTCACTCATCACGTTCGGTCGGTTTTCATTCCCGTCGTGTGTCGGTGCATGAGGGTTCAGATATTGCTCAGGCTGACTGGCTGCTCCGACCGGGTCGTGATTGGAGTTGGTCCATAGAGCGATTGCTGTGACCTCAGGTTCATCCGCTGTTATTGGATTGATAGAGGGGGTTGAAATCAGAATGTTCGTCGATACTGGTGCATCCGCGACTATCATTTCCAAGTTGATTTTTATCATTCTGTCCCCTTTTATGCAAATGGCTGCTCATTGGGCCTCACTGGGAAAATAACAGCGGAGGTGTGTATTGGAGATATTAAATTGATGAGGCCAGTTCTTGTATCAACGTCCCTTGCTGTTCCTTGCTTGCTCAGGACTGACTTCTTGAGGCAGATGCCCCTGAAAATTTTGATCGATCAAGGTTCCCTTGAGTTACCATTGGGCCATCGAATGGCCTTTTGCCTTCTCCCACTCGATTGTTCTTTGCCAACGCTACTGTACAAGCGCTTGCGAGTAAGACCGTAAAGATTCCCCCCAGCACGCAAATGTTGGTTCCTTTACGATTGCCCAAGCCGCTAGACCAGGAGGCGACTGAGGGGGGAATTCTTCTAGGATCCTCAAACAAAGACATTTGTGGTTTGCCGTTGGTGGGGGCCCAAACTATCATAGCCAATTACCAGGAACCGCTCATTCAAGTCCTGAATGCAGGGTTAGACATGTTTGTCATTCAGGAGGGCACCGTGCTAGCTTACGTGTCGTCCATGCTTCACGAGGGAAACATCATTGGCGGTGTAGGGGGTCACGTTGAATACGAAGCCGCAACAGGTTTTTGATGAAAAGTGGATGGATACGCTTTGTTCCGAAAATTCGGAATTGTTCGAGTCCCAGAGTCACCACATCGATATGGGCGACGCCGCTCCCATCCAGCAGAACCCCTACCGGCTGAGCCCTATGGAAAAAGAACACGTACAGCTGGTAGTTGATGAAACGTTGGCCGCCGATATTATCTCACCATCCACCAGCCCGTGGGGAGCCCCGATTGCTCTTGTTAAAAAGGCAGGATGGTAGTTTGCACTTCTGTGTTGACTTCTGTAAGCTTAATAAGATCTCTGTAGCTGACCCGTACCCTCTTCCTCGGATGGACGATTCCTTGGACGCTCTCGCAGGGGCATATTATTTTTCGACTCTTGACCTATCTTGATTTTCGCAGTTGCCCTTGGATGAATCCTCTAAACCGAAGACAGCTTTTCGCACATCACAAGGCTTATTTGAATTAAATCAGCTTACAATGGGTCTTCACTCCACTCGGCTACGTTCCAGCGATTGACGCAACTAGTTCTGGCAGGCCTTCAGTGGGACTCATGCCTAATATATCTGGACGATGTTATCGTTTTTAGCCGTACGTTTAAAAAACATCTGGAATGGTTACGTGCTGTCTTTCTTAACATGCCTGCGGCGAATCTCAAATTTAAACTGCAGAAGTGTCAACCTGCTCTAAAAATGGGTTCGGTATCTTGGCCACATAGTCAGTAAATCAGGGATAGCGATGGACCTGAACAAAACCACATGTGTCCATACTTGGCTGACCCCCACGTCGGTGGGGAAGGAGGTGCGGAGTTTCATTGGATTTGCATCCTATTACCACCGTTTTGTCACCAGGTTTGCCACGATCGCCAAACCTCTCCACACCCTGACGGCAAAAGGTCAGAAGTTCCATTGGGGGCAGTAGGAGGAGGCCACATTTGTTGTGCTCTGGGATGGCTTGGTGAACGCCCCTCCCCTCCACTACCCCGACTTTTCCTTGCCGTTCATCCTTGATACGTATGCTAGCAACACCGGAATTGGCGCTGTTCTGTCTCAAGTCGTTATGGCATGGAAAGTGTTGTAGCATATGGCAGCAGAGTGATGTCTCCGGCGGAACTTTTGGCAACTGTTTTTTTTTGTGCAACAGTATCGCGCCTATCTTTATGGCAGACGCTTTGAGATGCTCTCTGACCATGCAGCGCTACAGTATGCTCTGCATATTGAGCAACCATCTGACCAATTTTCATGTTGGTTGGAAGTCCACCAGGACTATTCCATTACTGTTTCCTTTTGTAAAGGTACCCAACACACGAACGCGGATGCCCTTTCGCGATTACCAACGAGCGACGGGTGAACGTGTTTCTCGGGCCGGGGCGCTGTAAGGCACCTGCTGAAGACTCGCCTCGTCCCCTTCTGGCATTGGCTGAGGTTGACATCTCTGAGGAAAGCCGACGGTCCTGTGGCGCATGACGCCGTTATTGGCATGAACCATGCAGACTTCGGACGCCTTCAGGTGGAAGACGCTTCCCTGTTCAAGTTACAACGCCGTGTCAAGGAGGTGGACGGGGGTGGGAATCGACGGGGTGTAGCCTCTGTCATCCTCAGAGGCAGATTGCTCATGCATTGGAATGGAGGATTGACACGTTACAACATTGTCGTGCCTACTGCCCTACGGAGTAAAGTCATCTGGGCTGTGCATGAGCGACTGTTGCACCTTGGGGTGCATAAGATGCTAGCCACACTTAAGCTCGACTTCTTCTGGCCTGGCATGGTGGAAGATGTCGCTATTGTATTCAAGGGGTGTGTGCAGTGTGCACGGCGGAAACCCCCGTCCAAACTCTGCTGTCCACCATTGCAATCCATTCAGGTTTCCCGCATAAATGAGCTGGTCGCTCTTGTTATCCTTGGTCCATTTCCTACCACCCCTCGTGGCAATAAGTATTTACTGGTGGGCGTCGAATATTTTAGCCGATGGCTTGGCCGCCGCCCAACCAATCGGATTTGGCCATCACCGAGGCATTCCTTGATTGCTATGTGATGGACAAGGGGGGCCCTGAGCATCTTCTGACCGATCAGGGCAAGGAATTTTCTTCAAAATTGCTGCGGGAGGTGTACGACTTGTTGGGAACAAAGAAAATACGCACGTCACCATACCACCCCCAGACGGATGGAATGGTGGAGCGGCTGCAGAGGACTCTGACCTCCATGTTGAGCCATCAGGTCAGTGAGTCCCAGCTTGACTGGGACTTGCATGTTACCGGGGTCCTGGCTGCCTATAGAATGGCCCCTCACCCATCCACCGGCTTCTCACCATTTTTTAAATGTATGGAAGAGAACACGACCCCAAGATTGATGTCCAATTATGAGCCGAGCCAAACAAGGCTAAATCTAAAATTTCGGAGTCCATGCGCTTTACCCATCAGAGGCTTTCAGAAGCACGCGAGGCTTCCAGAGAGAATTCCAATTCGTGCCAATTGTCAAATGAGGGGTCTCCATCTTTCCGGACATGAGTGGCCTTCAGGCGACAGAGCCTGGCTGCACTGTCCCCACATACTGGTGGGTACTTCACTGAAATTGTTTAAACCCTGGAGGGGGCCGTTTGGCGTGATTTGGGTCGTTTGGCTCCAGTGTGAAAAAAATTTGCTTGGGTCGGCGGAGTTGGTTTGTACATCCCTCTCGCCTCAAGCCTTTCAACACGCTGCGTGAATTCATCCCATCTACACTACACAGGGGCCAAGTGTCAGATGTGTCTGGCGAGCTGAGGTGTGTACTCACTGAGGTTGGTTCTCAGGGGAGTCATGTGATCCCATCCTCAGATGCCGCACGTTTTAACATCCCCCAAGCCGCCACCTGCGCCGTCTTCACAAGCTTCGGGAGCGGAAGGCTCGTCTGCCCGGCCGACTGCTCTTTGCTCGATGGGACATTTTGAAATTCCCCCTGGGACCCCCGAGGAGAGTACGCCCACCTCTCCTGGGAGCCTGGCCACAAGGACTCGATCAAAGACTCTTCGGTTTTTGTATATATTGTATATATTGTATAGATGGGTTGAAGTATTTATTTGTTGATGCACACTAACGGGTTGTTCGTTTTGTTCTTTTATTGAAGGGGGAGTTGACAAAGGGGCACTAAGTGAGGGCTAGGGGGGGTCACGTGGTTGGGATCTTGATCCTGCTCTAGGATTCTGTAAGGTGGTCGTGACCAAGGGTGGAGCCAGCCATGCCGCAGAGAATATAAGCCGGGTCCCGAGAGGGACCAGGGTTGTTGTTGTTGTTGTTGTTTTTCATCCTGGAAGAAACATTCGTCGACGGTCTACGTTCTATGATCTACGTTCTCCGTTCAACGAGTCTCCAACACGTGTACCTGAACCCGAGCTGTTGGTCTCGGTCTGCAGTAGCTAGTTACGTTGTAATTAGTGTAGTTAGCCTGGTGGTCACCACCATAGGTTGTTATTCTAAGGGGAAGTTACCCTGTGTGTTGGAGTTAAATAAATATGTTGCCTCCAAGTCTACGTCTGCGACTCAGTTGAACTCACTACACATTTACAACTTAGAGCGTTATTACTACGGCTATCAGTCAGCCCTGATGGTTTCCACCTTATCGCTCCACAATTAGTCTGTCCCAATCTCGTCCACCTTGTTCTTTGTGCATCCCCGGGCAAGTGCGGAGATCGCGGGCCTCGCTCCCCTAATATACCCCCTTGGCCCCGCCCCTATCAGACAGTGCCCCCACTCCACTGTGGCAAGTGTATTGTTTATTGGATAATTTATTATCATCAATACAGTACCTTCCGGCCACCTGTTTCTAATTATCTCAACGTGTACGCTCTAGCCCTTTCTCTTTACAGTCCCCTACACAAATACAATGTCACTGCTTATAGTCAACACATCTTCTATCCTCTCACATATATTCCTTCTGCATTCTCCAATCCATACTCACCAGCAACGTGAATTATGATGAAAAAGCAACATTCGACCACTCACTTGGCATTGAAAAACCCTCTCCCAGCCTTGTTGTGATAAATTATTTTCCTGATCCTGTTCAGGTAATGCCATTAACAATTGTATATTTCTCTGTGCACTTGCACCAACCTGGATCCATGGTACCACCGTCAAATAATCATTGCAAATTCATCACCTTAATACAGCAGTGACATTTTTCCTACGGTGTTGAAGTAGATAGTGCCTCCAACTGATGAAACAATTAAATTCTGAGTATTCCAGATGTTGGCTCTACAGATATCCATAGATTTACAGACGTTCGGATTTCGGAATTTCGCGTTCATGCAATTGACAAATGATGGACATTTTTCTATTTACGAAATCGAATTTCCATGTTAACGAAATTTTACACGGCACACGCCATGAAAGCATCAAAGAAGAAGCACCCAGGAGGATGCGTCATCCATCCGCGACACTGTCACAGTATATCCCTACAGCTCACCAGTAACGCCTCACATCGCCTTTCTAGGCATTCCAACATGCAGATCGTTTGGTGAGATCCCTTAAAAGTATGGATCCTTGCAGTCGCGAAAGCTTGAAATCTAGAATTAATTATTCGTCTTAAATTAGTTGTTATTCAATCTTCTTAACATTTATGTACTTTTGATTTAAAGCTTTCGTGACTGCAGTAATCCATATTCTTAGTTTTTTCGGTAAAGTCACGTTGAAGAGAAAAAACTAAGAATATTTATGTACTTTCTTATTATTTCTGATTTGTCAATAGGTGAACAATTTTTGGTTAGGAGTGGGGTGGAATGATTGTCTGAAACTCATCCCTAATTTTTTTGTGTTGAATATAATGGGAAAATATTTTCTGATCACGACTCGTGTTTTTTCCAGAACTCATCCATTTCTAAAGTAGAGGGAAGCCAGTACTATGCATGATGTTATCAGGCTCATGTCTAATCTGACATTATCATGTTGGAGGACTTGTGACATCCGACTGATGACGTTCATGATGATCATGGCCTTTCTTTTAGTGAACAGAAAAACACATTGTATCAGTTCAATACTGTAAAATACAGTAATTGAGAAAAAAAGGCAATCGGAGGGGTAACCATCTCGTAAATATTAAAAATGAAATGTCTTTGTTTAAAAGAGCCTGCGGCAGTGGCACCAGGTCAATGGCAATTATGAATGCCTATCATTGTTGGCACTTTCCAAGGAATAGCTCATGTTAATGTCCCACAAAGAGGTACTCATCAACTCCAGAGGGATGAAAGGATGATTCAGTACCTTATCGAGATATTAAGTTATGATCTTTAATGCTAGCTCTCTGTCTTATTGGACCCCTCACCCTCCAAAAACTATTGACAATGGCCATCAAAATCATTTGGAACAATATGACATGGTTCAAACGAATAACTGCCCACTGGAAACATTTCTGAAGACAACAGATGAATAATTTAGAGAATGCATAAATCTCTTGTCAACCTTCATTCACTGTGTTCCACTAAATCTTCTCATCTCAACTAATTTTTTTCATCTGCTTCCTTTTTCCCTTCCATAATTTAGCCACCATTGCATTGTTAATGTTGACCTTACATCTGATGTGCTAGATAATCACCTGCCAACTCTAGTTGGCAGGTGATTATCTAGCTAGTTTTATATATAGGATTTTTACGGAAATTTTTTTTTTTGCCGTTGGTCAGTTCCATTCTTTGTCCAATTTTAGCTCAAAAGAGAATGCGTCCTGCCTTGAATCTCGTTGAAAATTTCACGCTCAACGAGGCTGCTACAGAGAGCAATGCACATTATACCATCGGCAAGCCAATGTTTTATTCGTATATGTGACATTTAGTAAGATCAAGTGCAGATTCAAATGTAATTTCATTATTTGTGCAGTCATTGATGACCTGGCTGAGGTCATGAAATATCTGCACTAGAAAAGTCGCTCAATAACAGGAAGCTGATGAAGGACATTGGCAGTACCAGCTTCGCGCTCTGCCCTTGGAGCTGCCTGGCTACTGTTTTCATGCCTTCTTGACTGATAGCATGACTGAACTATTAATGGGGATGATATAACGCTCTAACGTTGTTCACGTCTCACAGCCGGAATGCTGCCGACTGCTTCGCTCCTGACAAAGCGCTGATACACCGCTGGATCGAGTAGGATGGTCCTTGTGGCGAGGCTCTCAAAGTGGAAGATACCAAATCAGCTTCAACCCAATGGTGGTGTTTAGGAGAGCATTTATCTATGAGTATATATAGGCTGGCTGACAGATATGAAGTTATTCCTTCGGTGGTAATAAACAACAACAATAATAATAATTGTTACCCTTTGTCATACCACTTATGGGTGAAGTCTTTCCATACTGGATAAGTCGTGGAGATTGCTTGACCATACTCCATCATGCTTGTCAACGTGGGTTGATGACGAGAAGGCTCAAGGCCAGTTTGCTTGATGGTAACTATGACTGAGAATCAAACTAAAGTGGTCTGATTCATATTGCAATGGCCAACCATTGTGCCACTGTTACACTCGTATGCATAAGTTAACAGGGAAAAAAACTATACCATTTTTGTTACTGTGAATAAAATGACAAAATAACATTGCCACTTTGGTCAACTCGTCGTCTTGAAATTACGGAATGTACAAATCTAAAGTCTTAGGTATAATGGAAAGAAGGGTTTTGCTAATTGGGCGATCTCAGAATGGGTAGCAGGTGGCAATCCTAATCAAATGCCATTTTTCATATTTCGTGTGTTTAGGTCTGTTGTAGACAAAAAACGGCCTGCGATGAAACATGTCCTCTATTCCGACATGTGTAAAGAAGCTCATTCGCAGGGTACATTTTCATGATGATTTATTTCGGGATAACATATTTACAGGCGAGAGTACGACTCACACGTTTCACAAGGCTATAACTACCGCAGTCCTGGTGGTTTCTAATAGAGTAATATCGAACAGTCTTTGTTGATGGTTTCTCCCATGTAGATCTCCAACAGTCGGCCCCGATGTCGTCCACCTGCAGTTGTTCTTCAGTCCCCAAGGAATCAACCCATTCGCGGGCCTTGCTCCCCCTTATATACCCCTACGGCCACGCCCTGGTAACTTCCAGCACTTGCCCCCGGTAGATTATATCAGCAAACTCTATCGTCATCTACTTCCCTTCTCTTCGATGGCAAAGGTTATAGTGGTGTCAGTGTTGATGGGTGGAGACAGGTACAGGGTACTTTATGGGGGAAGGTTCGTAAAAGTCGTACTCCTGCGTTGTAAATACTTTATTGTGAAATAAATCATCAAGAAATTGGAACCTGCAAAGGAGCTTCTTTACACATGTGAGTGTAAGCCTGAGTACAATCTCACGTGTTGTTGCTGTAGAGTATTTTCATTTTACCAGTGGGTCAATGAGATAAGGGGATGGTGATTAAGGTAGTGAGTGATAGGATGGGTGGGTCATTCTTGAGAGCATGAAAAAGTGCGTGAGTGAGGTTGACACAGTGAATGATCAGGTGATTGTGTGAATGATCAGGTAAATATATGACTCATGAGGAGGGAGAGGGAGCATTTATGTAAGTCATAGAGTAAGGGAAGTGGGTGAGTTCATAATGGAGTGAGTGAGTACCAGTTTATTTAGTTGAACAAGGCGAGAACTAAAGCGACCAGGATGAGTCTCATTTGCAAGAGAGACCTGGATCACCCAAATGACCAAAGCTAAATAAACACACAGAGTTACAGTAATGAAAGCAAATATAAATAATACAAAACAACTGATGCGTCACATGGGAAATCGACGTAATGGAGTTAAGGGATGATAGAATATGTGAGTAAGGTGCGATACGGGTGTCCTCTGGCCCTTTCACGACTTAACATTTTTTTTGACTACGTAGTTTGAGACGATTTCCATGGATGTACCAGTAGAATCTATATCTCGTATAGATATAATGGGAGGCTGATCGATGCCCCAGTTCGGTCATGGTATGGCTCTCTATTGTTAAACCATATTATGAATGCGGATGATCTGGTGATTACTTCCCACTCTAAGGAGAAGTTGGAGACACTACAGCTAAACATGGAGCATTATCCTAAATTATGGGCCGTTACCATCAGCCTCGCAAAAACAAATCACCTCCCTGGGTATTTTACATCATCAAAATGCTCCCCTCCCTCAATTCCCCATGTATTTTGGGGCAGTTGTGGAGAGAGTGGAGATATTTCCGTACTTGGGCAGTGTGCTGATGACCAACTCTGTTTCAGTAGCCGAGGTCTCACTTCGAATCATTCGAGCGGCATTCTATTTTCATCAGCTGCTGAATACTGTGTGGAAGCTACCTGGCATGTCACTCCATACAAACCTTCATGTCTTCTGGACCGCAGTTATGCCCTCCCGTATCTCTCTCGAAAGGAACATCTGCACTGGTGTGAAACATTTTGGTTAGCCCACGATCTATCCAGGGTTTAACCAGACTGGACTTTGTGAGGAGCTCAGATTCCTGGAATATCTGGACAAATGCCCATCTGTGGGCTCCTCCAGCAAGCGAGGCTGCGTTGGTTGTGTCATGCAGTCCGTATGCACAGTCACGGCATCCCCAAGCAGCTTCAATTTGGCTGGATAGATGGTGCTAAATGGGCGTGGTACGGGCTAGAGAAGAGATGGACTGATGTGGTACAGAAGGATGTGGAGCTGATTGGACTTATTGATGACTGGTATCAGCAGTGTCCCGATCGGCTTCTGTGGAGGAGGTTCATGAAAAGCGCTGCTGGGGAGGTGGAGGCAGTCGCCCTCCAGCAACAGCATAGGGCAGAGGAGCAAGGCTCAAAACAACGAGCAGAGCGCCAAACAACTGACACAAATAAAGTTGGCACAGTGGGGAGCACGGCTGTTGCATCTGCCGATCATTTTCCTTAGTCAATCCATGGCACCTGCGTCTATTTACATGACCTCCTGCCAGCCAGCCTTCGACACTTCACGTGGCCTCAAAATGCACCGAGCATGGCACAAGTGCTGTGGTGATACTCTTTGGTTATATTGGATAAAGTCACGTAGGTAAAAAATAAAATAACAAAAAGTCACGACGTTTCGGCCACAACACAAGCAGCCTTCATCAGGTGAAGGGACGAGACTGTCTGGAGGACAGCGAAAGCTTTAAATCTGCTGTGGTGATGTCACCGCCACTTAGGGGTGAACGACGGTTGTTCCGTTGTTGTGCGTGTGTGCACGGACGTATGTACGCCTGTGAGTCTCGTGTATGGAGAGATAAAGAGAGG
The DNA here is from genome assembly GCF_048934315.1 of Petromyzon marinus. Lineage (NCBI taxonomy): Eukaryota > Metazoa > Chordata > Hyperoartia > Petromyzontiformes > Petromyzontidae > Petromyzon > Petromyzon marinus. Next base: position 24,333,809 of record NC_133745.1, on the reverse strand, counting down.
CAGCCGTGCGTTGTGCTGGCCCATGTGCCATTCTGAGCTTCATAGGCGCTGCTCACTAACAGCGCTTGCCCCAACATTCTGGTAAGGCTATACGGCGAATGATTGTCGCTGTTGTGTGTGTGTATGGACGTTCACCCCCCTCCCACCGCCCCCGTGTGTGCAGTTTTAGGGACTCATTACGCCCCCTCCCGACAAGCAGGCCAGCATCCGAACTAAAGGTAAGTGACAATAAAAACAGATTTTTTTTTCCCTTTAAGTAACTTTATGTTTTGCTCACAATACAGTATTTATTACATTGTTGCATGCAAATGTACGATATTTTGTCTTACATATGACTTTGACAATGTTTCCATGTTTTGCTGAACCGTGATAACATCTTAAAAAACTTACAGTATGTGGATTTAAATACAGTACACTATTGTATTCAGACTTATGAACCGTTCGACTTACGGACAGTTCTCAGGAATGGAACCGATAAGTTGTATTATTCGCTAACAGTACCTTCCATTGGTATGGTTGACTACATACGATGCAAAGAAAGTTAAATATAGATACATATATATTGTACAGCACTTTCCCCAATAGTATGTTGATGTTCTATGGGGTATGTTTGTCTTTCTGAGTAATGTTTTAATTGGGGCGGTGTCATTTTCACAATTTCCCCAATGTTTTTACATTGGCCGACTTGCGCGTCAGCAATTTTCGCACCCAATGGATAAATCTCTTCTTCTTCTTCTTGGGCTTGGTGGTGGCAGAAGTAGTGGTGGAAGCTGTGGCAGCGGCGGTGGAAGGGGCATCGGTGGCATCATGGTACATTTGAGACACGGCGCATTTCAATTCTTTCAGCTGGCTACTGAGATGAAGGTTCTCTTCATGCAGCCTCTCTTCCCCATGCCACATGTCCTCGTGACGCACCAGCTTCCCGCGTAGCCTAAACTGTTCCTGGCCTCTCTGCGGATCCAGGAAGTTCAACTCCGTCAGGTGGGCGTGCAGCGACCTCCGGAGATCTTTGTTTTCACAGCGCAGCGACATTTGCCGCTGTGCTGCATTGCAGTCTCGGAGAAAATCCGCATGGAGAGACTTGCTCTCCCTGCAAGGCACTCTCGTGGACTCCAGCTCCAACTGGCACTCTTTAAGCTGTTGAACCAGGCTCCTGTTCTCTCTCTGGAGAGTCTCTCGGTTCTCCATCAACTCCTCCTGCTGCTGCTGTAGCTCCAGACGGAGCATCTTGTTCTTCTGACAGAGCTCCACATTCTGCAGGCTCATCCTCTCCGTAGACAGCGTCGTGACCTCATGGTCAAAGTCTGAAATGGACAGCGTAAAAAGAAGATAAATGAAGATCCCCATTCCAAGCATGGCCAAGACCAGAACGTCAACGATCAGCAGCACCATGCTCAGCTCGTGTTGACGGCACGCGGGACGGAAGGAAGTGTGAGACGCGTCACGAAGGGGCGTGTTATTTATATAAACGTCATTACCGGATGTGACGTAGCTAAGACGTAACAGCCATCCCTGCCCATTTATTGGCAATTGCCCACCACGTGACTCTACGGCCCCGCCCCTAACCGCGCAGCTCCTCCCCCATACTCTTCTTCCGCCTTCCCCACGTGACGCGAATCGAGCCAATCACGCGAGAGGCGGCGCGCGGTAGGCCCCGCGACCGCTTCCCGCCATTCTTGCAATGGGCGGCGGGGCCGCGCAGGGTGGGGGGGGGGCGGTGGGGGTGGAGGGACGAGGGGGAGGGGCCAGGAGGGACGAGGGGGAGGGGCCAGGAGGGACGAGGGGGAGGAGCCAGGAGGGACGAGGGGGAGGGGCCAGGAGCGGGAGGGGGGGAGCCGTGGAGCCGCTCTTGGGCCGCGAGGCCTCCCCCTGGGCCCGCGGCGCCACGCGGAGACCGCGACAGCAGCAGCAGGAGGAGGTGGTGGTGGTGTTTGTGGTTGTAGGCACGGGAGAGGTGGTGGTGGTGTTTGTGGTTGTAGGCACGGGAGAGGTGGTGGTGGTGGTGTTTGTGGTTGTAGGCACGGGAGAGGTGGTGGTGGTGGTGTTTGTGGTTGTAGGCACGGGAGAGGTGGTGGTGGTGTTTGTGGTTGTAGGCACGGGAGAGGTGGTGGTGGTGGTGTTTGTGGTTGTAGGCACGGGAGAGGTGGTGGTGGTGTTTGTGGTTGTAGGCACGGGAGAGGTGGTGGTGGTGTTTGTGGTTGTAGGCACGGGAGAGGTGGTCACGGACAGGCGGTGAGTGCCGGGTGATGGAGGGGGGGTGAGGGAGTGGATTGCAGGGTGAGTGAGTTAATGAGGAGAATTAATAGGTGAGGAGGGTGAGTGAGTTGAAGGGTGAGGTGAGTGAGTGGGTGAGTGGTGAGTTCACGACAGGGAGATTGGGGCTGAGTGAGTGAACGCAGCGCACGGTAAAGATCCCCTGAGAGCATTCGCAAGAGTTGGACATTGAGTGCCGCTGTCAGGGTCCACACGCAAATTACTCACTTGGCATGATATACAAATTAACCATTGTAAACGATAACTTTTAAAAAGTCCGCTATTAGTCAGAGCTAATGCGATGTGCGTTTAGCATATTTGTAGCACGTTATAACCAACGTCAACATCGTCATTTAGAGTAACCATTAGTCCATACGTGTCACTTGCTAATAGTCCCCGGGTCAATCACAACTTTGCCGTGCGTGCAGGCTTTGTCTCTGGCTGCTCGCTAGGGCTGCGATGCCTTTCCATGCCACAAGATGACGTTCATTGCTCCTTCCACACCGCGACAATATTTACTGCAGTGTTCTATAACGCGGTAGTTGCGTTGCTGAATAACACCGCGTTGTGTAAACTCCCTCGTTATAATGACTAATACAGGGTAAAGCACAGTCCGTGATAACAGCGTGAGATGCGTGTGTCGGCTGAACAAAGACCGAGGCACGTGGGGAGCATCAGGAAGCATCCAGCAGCATCCCAATGCCTCGTGTGACGCTGTGCCCAGGCAGCCGTACAACCGCACATTCCTACTCGCGCGACGTGGTTCTGTTGACTCAATCGCGTTATATCCACTTAGCATCCGTGTCATAAAACGTGTTCCCTAATACATTCATCGTGCTATATCCAATTGGCGTTATGAAAACACGCGTTGAGGCAGAACGAACTCTATAAACTATTTTTATTTTACCAGGTGAGACCCACTGAGCTATGTGGCTGTTTTCCAGAAGCGACCTGTCCACAAATGATAGATCAGCTAAATGACTAATCACGTTAGAAATGTGTAGCACCAGCCACAAATACTCTAGACATGGGATCCCCTTTGACAGGGTCAGTGTCTACTTAGATTCACTCACTCCGCCTATTGTCATGCGGCGTGTGCAGCTGCGTCGTGACACTTGGTAGAGTGCTGTCTTTGAGGCAGAGAGCTTTACAACCGGGTGCAGTGGTTAATTTGCTTAACAGCTTTACACCGAACTCCTTGCTTGTGGTAAAACATGTTTGCGACTTTGCTGATTGAGAACTATGCAGATTTAGATTCATAGTAACATGTACTTAGTGTGAGATGAACTTCCAAACAATTTCCTTTGCTCAACATCTCGGAATTAATGTATTTTTAAATGGTCAGCTTAAGTGATTCCGTGATGTTTATGTAACTTGACCATTAAGATTATCTATGGAGCACAATTATTTCAGTATTATTTGTCATAAGTAAACTTTAAACTGAACCCATATGTGATATTATATTGCCTGATTATTTTATTTTTTAATGTAGTCTACATATTACCCCACATTTACCATTCATTGATGTTCCCTTTGACATTGGTAATTGGCGTTGTCACACCATAGTAATTCATGGGCAATTATGTAATTCTATCTGTGTCTATCTCTCTCTGCATCTACCTGTGTGGGTGTCTCTGCCGGTGTGTTTTTCTCTATATGCATCTCTCGTGTGTCTCTTTGTGTGTGCCTCTCTCTGTGTGTCGATGTCTCTCGGTGTCTGTGTCTCTCTTTCCTTTTCCACGATGTGGTGTTGTATTTACATGCAAATTCTACCTCTAGCCCCACCCACTTACCCTTGGGCTGAGCTTATCTCAAGCCAATATAACTTCGTGTTTCAGCAGCTTTCTCGCTATATTTTTTCACCTGATGATGGTTGCTTGTGTTTCGATTGAAACGTCGTGATCTATTATTTTTTTCTACCTACGTGACTTTACCGAAAGAACCAAAGAGTATTGTGATTTTGATAGTGATCGTTGTGGTGGAGGTGGTGATATTGATGGTGGTGTTAACGATAGCGGTGATTTTGGTGGTTGTAATGGTGGTATTGATGGTGGTAATGGTGGTTGACTATTAGCCCTCTCGTGTCCTTACTTCCACCACCAGGTTTAAGAATCTGCCGGTGTCTGTGCTGGAGGTGGACGTCTGGATATCTGTGCGGTCTGGAGCGGTGGACAATAGACTCCTGCAGCTCAACCAGGTGGACTCACTGGGCAGGGAGCAAGATGGTGGTGGCCTTAGAGACCCACTTACTCCCACAGAGAGCCATAGACTCACTCAGAGAGAGCACTCACACAGAGAGCCAAAGTCTCACTGACACAGAGCCATAGACTCACTCACATGGAGACACATAGACTCACTCAAACAGAGAACCATTGATTAACCCACACAGAGAACCATAGAGTCACTCGCACAGACTCACACAGAGAGACATAGACTCACTCACGCAGAGGACTATATGCAGTACATCCTCGTCTTTTATGTAATGTGTTTCGCTTAGCGCACACCACACCCACTATAACTGGAGTAGCACATGACGGACTGCTCTTATGAGTGGTGTGGGTGTTGGCGGCGTTGTTCTGTATTGCTGGGAGCTGATGCTGTACCGGTGCGCGCTGTGTTACGTGGCGTGTCATCCTCTTCCTCAGCCTTTGTTCCAGCATGTGTGTAGTGTCATCTCACTCACTCCCTTATAGTTTTCACTCATCATATCTCCCTTTTACGTCCTTTGTATGTATATTGATGAATGTAACACAATTTTTATTATTATTTGGCTGCTATAAATTTCCACGTCATAAGCTACTTCATTCATCTATCATTTGTGGCCAGTTCGCTTCTGAAATAGAAGCTAATAGCTTAGAGGGCTTTACTAGGTAAGATAAAAATAGTTTATTTTTATTTTTTTGTGATTTGCTTACCTTTCCTATACTTTTCACTTCGATTGTGTTTTTGCATCGTTTGTTCTTGTAACTTTCTGTACCACCCCAACTGGAAATCTGTGAAAAAGGGCTTTTTAGATTCCTCCAGTATAAATAAAGATTATAATATAGATCTTCTACATATACACAACACATTTAAAATAAACATAGAAAACAGTGTACTGTACTCTCAATTAAAAATAATAATAAAAGTTATATTGTGCTAAAACGGAGTCTCCCCCTTTACCGTTTTTCCTTGTAGAAAAGTTTTCTGCTTGACGTAAAATAGCTTTAAGCAGCAATTTTCGACAACGCAACCCCCGCGTTAAGCAAGGATATGTTGCACTCACTTACACAGAGAGACATAGACTCAAACTTGATTTGGCACTTTCGTGACTGCAGGAATTACTCTTTGGTTATTTCGGTAAAGTCACGTAGACATAGACTCGCACAGAAAGCCATAAACTCACTCGAACAGAGAGACTTGGAGTCAATCACACAGAGCCATCGACTCATTCAAACACAGAAGATGATAACAGATACCCATGAACTCACATTGAGACCCATGGACTCACACAGAGACCAGTAAACTTACCAGACCTGTAGACTCACAGAGACGCATAGACTTACAGAGAGGTATAGACTTACACAGAGACCCATAGACTTACAGAGAGGTAAAGACTTACACAGAGACCCATAGACTGGTGAGCGAGATTTGAACTCGGATCACCAGATTTGTAGCACAGCACATTCGCCGATACACTACCGTTCACCTTACACACTCACACACGCACTCACATGCTCACTCATTCACGCAACCAGACGCTCACTTACACATTCAATCAATCACTCAATCACTCACACACTCGCGTTTTATTGCATGTAGCAATATCTTCAGGAGCTAAATGTCAATTATTGAGGTCTGTTAAGATAAGCGAGTGTGTGGGTGTGTGGATGACATAGCAATAGTGGGTGAGTAGGTGAGTGAAGAGGTGAGCTCAGTAGCATGTTGCAGGTCTTCCCCAGGACAAGGCGGGTCATATTTAGGGTGTGTAACATGTTGATTGACTGGGTTGAGTGTTGTGTTTGTGAGCGAGTAGGTGAGCTCACTCGAATGTCGCAGGTCTCGCCCAGCGTTTTCCAATCAAAGATTAAACAGATGAATGAGTGGTGGGATTTTTGTTATTGTTTTCAGGTGAGCAGCACCACCTTAACACAAATATCTGTATTACACCTTCATCCATGTAATAGCTGTGTCCGTCTTACACCTCCATTTTCTTAGAAGCCTCTGGATTTGACATAGGGCATCTTTTTCTGTGTGTGTGTGTCTGTGTGACCCAGTCCTGAACCTTCCCTCGGTCGACTCACCCTCTAAAGAGTACCTGGTGCAGTGTCTATAATAAACATCAGCAATTGGGAGAGACAAAGGTGGCCGCGTGCATGGTGTTGGCCACATCACATCCCCACAGCGGATTTTGGCGAACCATCGAACAAAGGCGGTCGCTGCATCGCACTTTCAGAAGCGCTTCTGCGGCCGTCTCGAACGCTCTTCCTTCTGATATTAGAAGCCACTGGAGCTGTGCACTTTTACATCTAGATTGAAAACTCATTTCTTTGGAACTACTTTTTGTGCTTACTTTGTTGCCCTTCCCCTGCACCTCCGATTAGCACGGTTGGCTACGTACCATGCAAAAGAAGTTCAACATACAAAATACATACCACCCCCTCGTGTGTTCCACAGCACAAGGCTCCACAACTTGCCCTAACATGTCTATTGAGGCTACTTTGGTGACCTGTGTGTGTGCATACTTAATTATCATTATTTTATTAAATGGCCTTCATCAACAAAGGACACGAGTCCATTGAGGGACGGGGACAGCGTGGGACCCTTCGTGGAGCCGATTCTCGCAATGGCGGAGGAAGAGTTGGAGGGATGCAGCAGAGGAGGGGGTGGCACCGCACGATGTTCGTGCTGAGAGTGAACGTGGCACTGGGGGAGGCTCCGGAGTTGGGCCTCTTCAGGGCGACTGGCGATAGAGTGGAGAAGTCGAGGTGAGAGTGACTCGGGGAATGGGGGTGAGGTGAGTGGAGGGGTGACTCGGGGAGTGAGATTAGTGGAGGGGTGACTAGGGGAGTGGACGTGCACCTGATTATGCACGAATGTGAGTGGACTGCCCGTGCATTCATCATCATTATGGGCATCATCACCAGTGGTAAATCCACTGTTTGATGAAGGCCTCCCCAAACCAACGTCACTTCTCGTGACGCCTGCGCTGTGACATTCGGCCCCAGCACCTCCTGTGCATGAGCTTCCCACCTCCTCCCCTCCAAGTTACTCTTGATCATCAGCCATCGTCACTTCCAGAAACGTTTTCATCTGCGTGTTGCTTTTTCCTTCTCATCATGGTCAACATGAGGAGGGATCTTACCTCTGTGTATGTTCTCTCATCTGCACGTTCCTCTGTCTTGGTGTGATTTCGAGCACGCGTCTCTGCATGCTTCTCTGCGCAGGGTTTGTTCTGTACGTGTTTTTTGAGCTGGTGGCCGCGTCTGAACCGTGTCGTGCCCGTCAGGATGCCACTCAATACAAAACAAATGGAAGGAGTGAAATTATCTTGGGACCACAGCCTTGTCTCAATTCTTCACCCCTGGTGTACAAGTCAGCAGCTGGGACCATCACTGCTATCCATTAATATGTACGGGCTGCTAAGGATTCTCTTCATCTCTGGGTCTCTACCTCTAAATGATGACTGAGTATTGACCGCAGTGCATTTCTCAGCTCTATCGAGTACCCGGTAAGATCGAGAAACTCTCAGCTCACACGGTGGCTTCGGGTGATCAGCCAATGAATACATCAGGATGTGCACCCTCATGAATAACAAACGTGCATTGCGGAAGGTGCCGACTGACTGCCATGCTGCATACTGCTGTATAAATAACCCACCCACACATGCACAAGCCTGTGTGGGTATGCGTATTATCCGGTAATTGTATAGTGTTTCGCGTATTGCGCGATGAACTTGGCAACACCAGTACCGATGAACTAAAGTGGTTTTGGGCTAACCCGAGGTCGACTCAGCCTCCAATGAGTACCTGGTGCGGTGTGTAAACATCACTACTCGGGAGATAAAGGCGGCCAGGCATGGTGCTGGCCACCCTCCCCATTGTGTACCATGCTGGCTTTCATAGTTGCTCGCTAAAAGCACTTGCCTCAAGAGTCCGTTGAGGTTATACAGACAACCTTTGTGTTTGTGTTTAATGTTTTAATTGGTAGCGGTGTAATTTTAAATGTAATTTTTTTTCATGGCCGACTTGCACTTTGGCCACTTCCAGACCCAACAAATAAATCTGTTCCTTTTCTTGGTGGCGGTGGTGACGGTGGTGGCGGTGGTGGCTTTGGTGTATATTTATAGAGTGCCTTCTCTCTTGACATAACAAGCACAAGACGGTGACAGAATGGAATGATTTAGATGGCAGGGGTGTACAAAGTTTGAGGAATAAGTGACAGCGATAGACAGTAATGGGATCGGAGAAGAGTAGGGACGAGAAGGAGTGGAGGCTTAAGGGGAGAGAAGAGGTAGAGAATGGGCAATGGAGAAGAGGTGGGGATTTATGGGAGGAATGGAAGAAGGTTAAGTAGATGGACCATAAATGAGGTTTGGCACAAAGAGGAGGGACAGAGACAGAAGATTGGGAACAAAGAGGACGAGAGAGGACATGGAAGGAGATGAAAGAGGCAAAATTATGTAGGGCAAGTCCATGGAGAGGTTTAAAGACCAGCGACAGGTATTTTAAAAGACAGCGGTAGTGAACGAGAAGCCATTGGAGTTGGAGGAGAGGCAAAGTGTGAGAATTAAAGGGGAGATTGAAAATAACTCGTGCAGAATAATTTTTTATTTGGTGGAGGGGAATGAGGGCAGATGCAGGGAAATCAAGAAGAAAATTACATTTGTAATTAGAGGTAGCTCTGTTATATCCACTTCTGTGGGTGACTGTCTAATACATATGTGGTTCATAAAGCAGTGCGCCAACCATAAATAACTCTGTCCGCGTGTGATTTTTTCTCACAATTTAAAGGATTTCAACTGCACGGCAGTGCGTACAACTGTAGACCCCTAAGTCGTATGCGCTGTGCAACTTTTAGGCCTTGTAAATATTCCCACACACAGATCTTCTTAATGCGATGTTTTTTTCAATTGTAGAGGATTATCATCGTTAAAATGTTTACTCAGGCACGTGTATATGCATAAACACGATTTGATCAAGACTTGTCACACTAGACTTTCGCGACTACAAAGTAGAGAAGTAATGCATGGTGCTGTTTTTGTTTTATTTTAATTACTTAGATTCGCTCGGGGAGGGTACATGCGGAGTGTTTTTGTATCTGAACGTGTAAACGTGACTTTACCGTAAAAAAAACAAGTATACTATTTTCACTGATACAATTGTGAAATCTATTGTTTCCAGCCTGCATAATTTATATTTGTTGTGATTGGTTTTATCATCATTTACAGATTTGATTACTGTTACCTTTAGACAACTGTGTATGGGGTCACCATAGTGTAAAGGTCATCTCCATATATGGGGCTGCCAGAGGCATATGACAAGAGAAATTATCGATTACCGTCCTGCACTAATGAGTCCTAATTAGACGAAACCGGTCCACAGTTGTCTTTGTCTCACTGCTGCCTGTTGCTGGGACGGCCACGTGTTCTCAACGCTTTGAGTCTGTGGTCTAAACCAGGGGTCCCCAACCCCCGGGCCGCGGACCGGTACCGGTCCGTGGCCTGTTAGGAACCGGGCCGCACAGCAGGAGGCGAGCGGTGGGCGAGCGAGCGAAGCTTCATCTGTATTTACAGCCGCTCCCCATCGCTTGCATTACCGTCTGAGATCCGCCTCCTGTCAGATCAGCGGCGGCATTAGATTCTCATAGGAGCGCGAACCCTACTGTCAACTGCGCATGCCAGGGATCTAGGTTGCACGCTCCTTATGAGAAGTCGGAATCCGTAACTTATTATAGTCTGCGCGTGGCCTGCCTATTATTGTATTTACCACTTCCGTCCGCGCCTCTCTCCCGCACTGTGCACTTGTCTCAGTCACAGTTTTGGTGTAAAGCCCACAAGCTAACCCTCGCCAAAATGAGCAAAAAAGAAACGTCGTTGGAGAGCTTCTTTGAAAAGGGGGAAAGGCCCAATGATGACCCCCCCCCCACCAGTCCGTGAAAAAAATTTCTTCCACGAAACTGGTCCCTGGTGCCAAAAAGGTTGGGGACCGCCGGTCTAAACGACAACTTGGTCACAAATTCAGTTTTTCTGAGCTGTTGGTCTAGATAAGTTGGAGAGGGTGGGTGCATGCATGCTGCACACCTATGTATGGTTTTTCATCTAAGATGACTCCCTGTCCCTTTAAATGCCGTGAATCCTACACCTGGAGGGTGATGGTGGTAACGATGGTGTGGGTGGTGACGTTGGTGACGGTGGTAACGATGCTGAAAGTGGTGACGGTGGTAACAATGGTGTGGGTGGTGATGATAGTGACGGTGGTGACGATGGTGATGGTGGTGACGGTGGTGACAGCGCTGACACTGGGACGCCTGCATGGCGCGACTGCCTCTCAAGGGCAAAGCTGGGCCACGTGGTTTGCGAGGAATGCAATCCCCTTTGCACTTCTAAAGGGCACCCCCAGTGGCAACTTTTTTTTTTGCACAATAAGAAGGCGACTCAGCATTTCACCTGCAAGCGGCTTTGCTCTGCACGTAGGGGTGCTGATTGCTCGATGTAAAATACAATTGAGTAATGTCCGATTATCACGGTTGGCTAAGCACGGTGCAACAGAAGGTCGACATACATACAAGGATCTTATTGCAGCCTCGTAATTTAATAACACACTGATCCACATTCTCGCATTTAGCCACAAACACGCGCAGTTGAGCACACCCACAGCTAGACGATAACGCGTGCTTCTCTCGAGTTATCTGCTGTCATCTGGCTCTCGTGATCGCCGGCCTTGCCTCGCCACAGCTGCTGTGGAGTCGCCTTTGTGCAGAATATAAATTACAACGTAGAAACGCATACAGCCCCTGTCTACTGATCTATTTTATCATCTGTAAAACAAGTAATCCTGATTTGTTTACAGATGTTTTACTAACTAAAAGTCTATCCTCCCAAGAGCGGGTGAGTGAGCGGGTGAATGTGTATGGATGGGTGGGTGAGCAGGTGGGTGGTGAGTGGGTGGGTGGTGAGTGGTTGGGTGGGTGTGTGATTGAGTGGGTGAGCGAATGGGTGGTTGAGCGGGTGGCAGGTGTGTGAGTGGGTGGGTGAGTGAGCAGGTGGGTGGTTGAGCACTTGGGTTGGTAAGCGGGTATGGTTGGTGGGCGGGTGGGCAGGCGGGTGGGTGAGAGTGTGAGTGAGTGGGTGAGCGGGTGGGTAAGCAGATGGTGAGTGTGTGAGTAGGTGGGTGAGTGAGCGAGTGAGCGAGTGAGCGGGTGGGTGAGCAGGTGGGTGGATAAGCAGATGGCAGGTGTGTGAGAGGGTGGGTGAGTGAGCGGGTGAGTGGGCGAGTGAGCGGGTGGGTGGGTGAGCGGGTGGGTGGGTGAGCAGTTGGGTAGGTGAGCGGATGGGTTGGTGAGTGGGTGGGTGGTGAGTGTGTGAATGAATGAAGGAATGGGTGGATGGTGAGTGGGTGAGTGGTTGAGAGCGTGGGTGAGCGAGTGAATGGGTGGACGAGTGAGTGGTGAGCAAATCGGCGAGCGAGTTGGTGAGCCAGTGGTGAGTGGGTGAGCGGGTAGGTGGATGAGTGGTGGGTGGGTTAGGGGGTGAGCGGTTAGGTAGTGAGTGGCTGGGTGAGCGAGTGGATGAGCGGCTGGGTGAGCGAGTGGGTGAGCGGGCGGTTGAGTGGGTGGGTGGTGAAGGGGTAGGTGAATGGCTGGGTGGTGAATGGGTAACTGGCTGGTGGGTGAGTGTGAGGGTGAGTGGGTGAGCGGGTGGGCGAGTTGTGAGCGAATGGCAGCGCTGCTCGTGAAGCTGAGTCTCTGTGAGTCTCTGTGTAAGCCTCCGTGTGTCTCCGTGTCTCTGTGCGAGTCTGTGAATCATGAGGTGAGTTTATTTGCGAGTCTTTGCGTGCGTCTCTGCGCGAGTCCCCGAGTCTCCGTGTCTCTCTCAGGACCCCCTGGATGCGTTGAGGCAGCTCTGATCGCGTAACTGTGAATCTCTCAAGGCGGAGTTCTCCAGCGGAGAGTCTCGCGTCTTGTCCTGGACTCGCACCCAGGAGTCTTTCGCCCAAGAGCTCCTGGATCTGCCCCACTGCCAGGACCACTGCGTGCATCTCCACGGCAACCGCCGTAGCAATCGCGGCAACCAACATCACCGCGATGGTCACCATAGAGACCGCCATGATTATAGCAACTTCCATCGCCATAGCAGCAACCACCATCACCACAGTAATCACCGTAGTTACCACCATCACTGTCAGCAACCATAGCGTAGCAACCACAATCAGTCTAGCAACAACCACCATCACCACAGCCACCAATATGGCAACTACAATACAGCAATCAACATAGTTGCAATCACAGCATAGAAACCACATTCACTCTAGCAGCAAACCACCATCACCACAGCAATCATCGTAGTAACCACCGTCACCAAAGCAACCACCATAACTGGAATCCAATAGGAATGAGTCATTATGTTGACGATGATGTTTTTGTTGCTGCAAGTTGCAAATCAACTTTTTTCTAAACTCAAATGAAGAAACACCATCTCTACCCCCCCCGCCCTTTCCTCGCGCTCGGTTGCCTAGCGACGCCGTGTGTGCTGTAAGTACCAATAATAAGTTCATAGTTCATTTATTTGGTATAGCCCTGTGAGCCATTCGGCTCTTGAATCGGGTGCAACCGCAACAAACAAAAAACATGAACAAGAAAACGTCTTAAAGTGATTATGTGACTGTGCAAACAAAAAATACAGGAAAAAAATATCAAAATATTCCTGAAATAGCACCGTACACCAACGCTGTGCGCAAAAATCCCAGTGGGATGCAAGTCAAAATAACAACAACCACAAGACAACTAAGATTAAGGCCATCAGTCAACTCCGTACTACAATAAACAAAAACATGGCCAAAACAAAAAAAAAACCTTTTCGAAATCACCAAAATAAAACCCATAAATCCAATGTAACAGTGATCATAGGGACTGTGACCGAATTTTTTACAATAAACTACATAAATTAATTATAACACCAAAATCTAGAGCCATATTTTAGGCCACTGAATAGCAGTGGCAGCTAGGGTTGTACAACTCCTCTAGAGCAGTTTTGAGTGAAGATCTCATAGGTAGTGATTCAAGTTGCAGTTTATTGGCAATAGCATTCCAGACCCTACGGGCATCAATAGCAAAGGCCCTTCAGTTTTAGTATGGCAATAGGGAATGTGAAGCTGGTAAATAAACACCGAGTTGTCTCCAAAGTCCGTGTCTCCGCGATCTCTCTCCCTGCTATACTAAGGTTTTTAAATTTTTCCCCCCTGATTCTGCTGCAGATTTCCTCTTCATACTTCCTCGTCTCCTTGTTCTCGAGTGCCTCTTCTCATTGCGTTCTGGATGTCCATTTTAGTCGTAGGTTGCATAGTACCAACCACTGAGGCATGGACAGTCCTAAACATGGGATTGGAAACTGCAAAACAGGGAGTGGCTCTTCTTTTGAATAAAACAATGAATGCGGTGTGGGAAGCTGCGAATCTCAAGTAACGGTGGGCTCACCTCCCATTATCGGGAGTCAGGTAATGGTGGCTTGGTCACAGGAAGATGCGCTTGAGAGTCTTCCACTCTGGTGGTGGGTGTCCATCTCGGACCCCATTAAAACCGACAGTGGCCTGGTTTCAGCCAGCTGATGAAAGTTGTAATAAATAATTTCATCATCGCTTGCAGTTGGGGTTGGCATCGTCCCCCTCTCCTACTTATGCCCATCCATCCTGGGTTTAACCAGGCTGGATTGTGAGCTCACATCACGTGAGCTCTTCCAACGGGCAATGCTTGAGTTGACTGGGTCATCTAGCCAACATACCCAGCCTCCACATGCTCAAGTAGCTTATGTTGGGGCAGATAGAGGGTTATAAACGGACATCACACAGGCTGGAAAAGAGATGGATTGATGCAGTAAAGGAGAATGTGGAGCCGAGTGTATTTGCTAAAGACGGCGCTCAAGGGAGAGCTGCATTTTGGGGACATGGGTGTTACGAGATAAGAAATAGGCTGAGCCATTTTCCCAAAGAGCACTTGACTCTAGAGCCTGTATGGCTATTAGGGGTTCTTTGTCTCAGCTTTTTGTGTGGAGGAGAGGGAAAGAGTGCTCTTAGCAGAGAGAGAGAATTTCAAATATGATAATAACAATGTCCATCTATCTGCGATAACATCACTGGCATCCCAAGACTAATTTTTTTTAAGCCTGCCCTGGGACGGCTGACTATTTCCATGAAACAGGTGTTTGGCTTTGTGTGGGAGGGAACCGGAGTACCGGGAGAAACTCCACCTTGCACATGAGAGAATAACACTCACAGTTCTGCAACCAGATGGAATTCACAGACCCACTTGCTGTACTGCTAGATAAAGGCCTTCCTATGTATTATCTGTAGTAATGCTTTTTTTTCTAGATTTGAAGCTTTCGTGACTGCAAGGATCCATACTCTTTGGTTCAATTCGGTAAAGTCACGTAGGTAAAAAAGAAAATAACAAAAATCACGACGTTTCGACCACAACACAAGTTGCCTTCATCAGGTGAAGGGACCGAGCTGTCATTAGGACAGCGTTGGAGTGAAAACAGCCAAGCCCAGGTCGCGTCATTTAAGCTGTGTGGAAGCAAAACGCTTGGCCAAGGAATTAGCATAAAAATGAGCATGATGTACGTAGGAGGTGCATGGGCCATGATGGACCAGCAGCGGGGGGGGGGGGGGAGTAGAGTGAGTGAGTGGAGTGAGTGAGTGGAGTGGAGTGAGTGAGTGGAGTGAGTGAGTGGAGTGAGTGGATGGAGTGAGTGAGTGGAGTGAGTGAGTGGAGTGAGTGAGTGGAGTGAGTGTTTTAGAACATCTTTCCAATGATTGCTTAATTTGAAACCATCCTCTTGGTTGAAATTGTGTCTGTGTTTGTAAATCTGAATTGCCTCGTGGACAAATCTCTGATAAAAACCCGTGGGTTTGCAGAGAACCTTGGTATCGGAGAAAACTACATCGTGATCACCCACAGCATTGTAACAGTGGTCAGCTACGGCAGAATAATTCGTTCTGCCGTGTTTCAAATCTGATTTGTGCTCGCGAATTCTGTCAGACATGTCGCTTCGTCTCCCCGATATAGCAATCACCACAAGTGCAGCTCAATTTGTAAACCGCGGGGTACTGTAAGTCAGGAACGACATCCTTCACGGATGGGATCAGGTCACGGATTTTGTGCACTGTATTGAACCGGACCAGGATCTTGTGTTTGTTTGGAATTTTGGAGATCTTTTTAGTAACGCCTGCTATATATGGTAGAGTGATGGTTTTGACCGGAGTATCAAGTGGTTGTTTCTGTATGGAGGGAGAAACAGCTTGGCGGATGGTATGGTCAGAGTATCCGTTTCTCTTGAGGGCCAGGTGTACATGTTTTAATTCACTGGTCAGGTGGTGTTGGTCCGAAATGCAATGTGCCCTGTGGTATAACGTTTTGATGAGATAATTATTTTGAGCTGGGTGGTGGTGGGAATCAGGTTTCAAGTAGGAATCTGTGTGGGTGGGTTTCCTGTAGACCGAATGCCCCAGTGAGCCATCAGGTCTCCTCTCAAACAGAACATCCAAGAATGGTAGCTTGCCATCTTTCTCCACTTCCATGGTGAATTTGATGGCGGGATGTCTAGAATTGATGTGGTGTAGGAAAAGGTTCAAAGCTGGGAGGCCATGTGGCCAAATGACGAAAGTGTCATCCACATATCTCTTCCACAGGGAAGGTCTGAGGGTGGAAGTCTGGATGGCGTCTGATTCAAATTTCTCCATGAAAACATTGGCTATCACTGGTGATAATGGAGAACCCATGGGGATACCCTCATTTTGTTTGTAGAAGCTGCCATTCCAAGTAAAGTAGGTAGGTATTGGTGAGGCAGTGTCTAATCAGCGCAGGTGTATCGGGGTCTAGTCCATGTTGGACCAAATTTTCAATTATTTCAATGGTATCAGGTACCGGGACCTTGGTGAACAGGGAGACCACATCGAAGCTTGACAAGGATATCGTCAGGGGACAGTACAACGTCTTTGACCATAGAGACCAAATGAGCTGAGTTAAGTACTGCTGAGGTCTTGCCAGTGAAAGGTAGCAAGGTATCTGACAGAAAACATGCTAGCTTATAGGTAGGGGAGTTGATCGTGGATACAATGGGTTGTAGTGGAGTGCCTTCTTTATGAATCTTGGGGAGACCATAGAATCTAGGGGGTCTTGCAGCAGAAGGTTTTAAGGAGGGACGTTTAGTTGGTTCGATTAGGGAGGTCGAACTTGTGATGATCTTGTTGGTTTTTATAGTTAGGCTATTAGTAGGATCATTTTTAATGTTTGAGTAACTTCCATCGTTGAGTAGGTTCTGGATTTTGTTGTTGTACGAATCTTTATCCATAATTACAGTAGCGTTGCCTTTGTCGGCTGAGAGGATGACTATATCACTTCTGGTTTTTAAATTCGCGAGTTCAGAGCGTTCATTTTTGCTTGTGTTGCTAATGGGTTTCTTAGCATTATTCTTAGCTCTTTCGGTAAAGTCACGTTGAAGGGAAACAATAAAGTAATAAAATATATATAAAACAATAAAAAAAATTCTCACGTTTCGACCATAACACAAACGGTCGTCATCAGGGTGTGTCGGTTTGCATAAATTTATTTATTTTTAAACGGTGCATTTATATATTTATAAAAAACGTCAGCGCCACGTGCAGCGATTTGGCAGTTTATTTAGAAGGACTAGTCCATCTATGTTCTGAAAAGAGGAGGGGGGAGACGAAAATTAATGTATGCTGTCTGAAAGCCACTGTAAGCGTGAACAATCAATTAAGACCTGAAATGGTTTATCAAATCTTTCCAATGATTGCTAAGCCAGAATCCATTTTCTCGGTTGAAATTGTCTCTGTGCTTGTATATGTGGATAGCCTCATGAACGAATCTCTCATGGTAGCCAGATGGCTTACAAAGAACACCGTTTAAAATACACCGTTTAAAAATAAATAAATGTATGCAAACCGACACACCTGATGACGATGGTTTGTGTTATGGTCGAAACGTCGTGAGAATTTTTTTCTTGTTTTATATATATTTTATTATTTTATTGTTTCCCTTCAATGTGACTTTACCGAAAGAGCTAAGAATATGAATTACTGCAGTCACGAAAGCTTTAAATCAACATTTCTTAGCATTCTTAGGAATAGTGGATATTTCAGCTCTCGCAACGTCTGCTTGGATGTGTCCTATGCCTTTAAGGGCCGCATCGACCTGAAAGATGATATCTACAGGAATGTTTCGGGGTGACAGCAAAATTTAGCCCTCTAGCCAGTACTGTTTTCAGATTGTCCGAAATCGGGGTGCTACTCTGATTAATGACGATTTTGTTAACGTCTAGTTTTGTTATATGTGGGACTGGGTTCTTCTTCGATAGGTGGTTGAATTTAGAAATCAAGTTAGCTTTGTATTTGACTGAAAGTGAATCGGCAGAAGAAGCAGTCATGTTGTCTACGTGGTTCCAATCAGCAGGTGACATTTTTGTGTTAGCGTTAAATGAGCTTGTAGGAGAGTCTTGTCTAAAGTATCGAGTCAAAACGGAGTAGTCTTATCCTCTCTGAGATAAAAGATAGGCTGGCCTTAAACAGAATCTGTTTAGAATTCGGTGAGGATACAGCAGCAGATGTTAGTGTGAAAGCGATGGGTATTACCTTGTTGTCGCGGCATCTTTTGAGGAAGGTCAGCGTCTCGATGAGCTTTGACTTATTGTCCCGTTGTCTGTTGAAAGCGCTAACAGATAGGTGAAAGCCCTCCCCGTAGAGGTTATCAATTCTAGATTTGAAGCTTTCGTGACTGCAAGGATCCATACTCTTTGGTTCTATTCGGTAAAGTCACGTAGGTAAAAAAGAAAATAACAAAAATCGCGACGTTTCGGCCACAACACAAGTGGCCTTCATCAGGTGAAGGGACCGTGCTGTCATGAGGACAGCGTTGGAGTGAAAACAGCCAAGCCCAGGTCGTGTCCTTTAAGCTATGTGGGAGGAAGCAAAACGCTTGACAAAGGAATTAGCATAAAAATTAGCATGATGTACGTAGGAGGTGCATGGGCCATGATGGACCAGGAGCGGGTGGGGACCATGACAGACCAGCAGCGGGGGGGGGGGGGAGTAGAGTGAGTGAGTGGAGTTAGTGAGTGGAGTGAGTGGAGTGAGTGAGTGGAGTGAGTGAGTGGAGTGAGTGAGTGGAGTGAGTGGAGTGAGTGGAGTGAGTGAGTGGAGTGAGTGGAGTGAGTGGAGTGAGTGAGTGGAGTGAGTGAGTGGAGTGAGTGAGCGGAGTGAGTGAGTGAGTGGAGTGAGTGTGTGGAGTGAAATATGCAGCTGTGAAAGTTTGGAATACCACTACTTGAAG
The DNA here is from genome assembly GCF_048934315.1 of Petromyzon marinus. Lineage (NCBI taxonomy): Eukaryota > Metazoa > Chordata > Hyperoartia > Petromyzontiformes > Petromyzontidae > Petromyzon > Petromyzon marinus. The sequence goes on along the minus strand of NC_133745.1, from coordinate 24,315,014 downwards.
AAAAAATTACTGTACCATTGAAAATTTGTTTAATGTGTGGTTTGATTTAGAACATCTTTCCAATGATTGCTTAATTTGAAATCATCCTCTCGGTTGAAATTGTGTCTGTGTTTGTAAATCTGAATTGCCTCGTGGACAAATCTCTGATAAAAACCCGTGGGTTTGCAGAGAACCTTGGTATCGGAGAAAACTATATCGTGATCACCCACAGCGTTGTAACAGTGGTCAGCTACGGCAGAATTCGTTCTGCCGTGTTTCAAATCTGATTTGTGCTCGCGAATTCGGTCGCTGCTGGTCCGTCATGGTCCCCACCCGCTCCTGGTCCATCATGGCCCATGCACCTCCTACGTACATCATGCTAATTTTTATGCGAATTCCTTTGTCAAGCGTTTTGCTTCCTCCCACATAGCTTAAAGGACCTGACCTGGGCTTGGCTGTCTTCACTCCAACGCTGTCCTCATGACAGCACGGTCCCTTCACCTGAAAGGCCACTTGTGTTGTGGCCGAAACGTCGTGATTTTTGTTATTTTCTTTTTTACCTACGTGACTTTACCGAATAGAACCAACGAGTAAATGCTTTTTTTCTATATTTCACCATTACGCCCTGTATGGGTTGGTGAAGCGAGGGGGGGCAGGACTGATTCTTCTTCACTCGACTGCTTTCAGGCCATGGGTTTGTCGTGTGGTGCATCTAAGCACTGCAACTGCTCCACCTGATATTCCTTTGCACCGTTGCACGTAAGATATTCTATCGCAATGGATTTTCCAGATTAAATATTTTCTAAAATAAAAAATGCAATGCAGGAAAAACAGAAAAACTGCCACGACACGGTGGGCAGGTGTGAGATAGAATGGATTAAAATGATCACGACTGAACACCCATCCCGAGCACACCGTAGTGGTGTTCACTTCATCTGGTGGCGAGATGTTAACGAACACCTTGTGAAAGGCCCAAGGCAGATCCCTGGGTTTGATCTTCCAAGAAGCTCATGGTCCACCCTAAACCGCATCCACTGCACAAACCATGGCAGATGCAGATAGCTGATGCACAAATGGAAAATTAAAAACTCTCCAGTGTTCAACTGTGGTCATCCAGAACAGACCAATCAACATACAATGAAGCAATGTCCGATCCACATGACAATGACACACTGCGCTACTCTTGACGTGGTTATCTGGCTTGACCACCTGAATGTGAAATTGTAGTTGTTACTCTGCATCTACATCAGCCATCTGAAAACAGAAGACAAAATGATAGGGGAGGGAGGGGTAGAGAATGGGAAATGGAGAAGCGGTGAGGCTTTAAGAGAGGAACAGAATGAGGTTAAGGAGGGGGACTGCTTAATGTGCTGGGGAAAGTTATTCCAGTGGAGGTGTCCAGAGAGAAGGATTGGGCGTAGGGAGATGGAGGGACAGGGAAGATTGGGAACGGAGAGGACGAGAGGGCACATGGAAGGAGATGAGGGGCAAGATGAGGTAGGGCAAGGCCCTAGAAAGATTTGAAGATGAGCATCAGGCATTTTAAAAGGCAGCGGTAGTGAACGGGAAGCCAGTGAAGTTGAAGTAGGAGAGGTAAAATGTAAAAAATAAATGGTAGATTGAAAATAACTTGTGTGGAAGAATTTTGTATTTGTGGAGGAGAGTGAGGGTTGATTCAGGGAGACCAAGACGACGAGAATAACAGTGGTCCAGACGGTTAAAGATCAGAAAATTAACTAGGAGTGGGATAATAGTGGGAGGGATTAGTGGTATAGTGGGCGTGGCAAGCTGTGAAATTGGCAGATCTTAATGGTAGTGGGCTGGGTTAGTGATGAAGTGGGTTGGGCTAAGTGAGGGAGTAGGCGGGCCTCGTTGGGGAGTGTGCGGGTCTCATGATGGAATGGGCATCCCTAGTGGTAGAGTGGGCGGTGCTAGTTGGGGGGGGGGGGCTCTCTGTATGATTCTCTGGACGTTTTCATGAGTCTGTAGCTTTGAGTTGATATGAGTCTCTTTGTGAGTGTGTTTGTCGAAGCGAGACTGTGTGCCTTGTGTGAGTCTATGCATCCCTGTAAGTCTCTAGCTCAGTGTGAGTACATTTCTCTGTTTGTCTTTTTGTGTCTATATGAGTCTTTATATCTAAATGTGAGTCTGCGGATATCTCAGTTTATGGGTCTGTCTGAAACCGAGTGTTAGTGGAATGCATTTGACTGGTAGCTCTGTGATATCCACTTTTGTGGGCCGCTATCGAACACAAATGCTTGCACTGCACCGTGAGATATCCAAACATTATGTTATTAGTCTCGTGACACCATTAGTACGGTCGATGATAGCATTGCGCACAATATCAAAACTATTCAATAACATTGAAATATTTAAATGGCAACGCCACATGAGTAACCAGGAGAGTCCTCTTGTGAGTTACACCGAGTTTGTATTCTCCAGCACGTAGTCCATGCGAGAAGTTAGAATGCTTGACAAGCAAGAGAAGCAAGTGGAGTCAGACAAATGGACATTTCCTAAACCTCCTGCATCAAAAGCTCCACGCGCTGACACTGGGAGCGGAGGAGTGGAGTCGCTGGGAGTCTCTTCTCTGTTCCCGTGTTTCATCATCACCATCTAAACCACGGCTACCCCCACACACAAGTACAACACAGATCCCCCATATACAGTACACACACACACACGAGGAAACATACACAGATTCCCCATGTAGCCTCCACAAGCTGTATGGGAAAGTCCAGTTAGTTAGCACCTATTCAGGCTGACATGGCACACGAGGGTGTGGTGTGGCCAGTGCCACGCTCGGCCACCTTTGTCTCCCCAGTGCTGATGTTTACACACTGCGATGGATACTCAGTTAAGGCTGAGTATATAAATATAAATCTACACTTAATAGCAGAATCTGAACATTTATACTGGAGTAATGCAATGAGTGCAGTAGAGACAGGACAAAAGTTACAACAACCAATACAATACAACACGATAAGAGTGCACAGTAAAGTAAAGGTGAACAAATCACTTAAAATATACAAATGAAACTAAACTCTTTTTTTTTTATCTTACCAGGAAAGGCCCAGAGCTATTATCTAATTTTTCAGAAGCAAGCCACTAATAATAGCTCGAGGAAGTGGATTATCACGTGAAAATTTATAGCAGCAAATACATGTAAACGGATGTTTCTAAATATGGAGAGAAAAACTGGAGAACCCAGAGGAAAAAAAAAACAAGTGACCACGGAGAGAACATGCAGACTCCAACTATACAGCAGGTGTCAGGGTCGAAATCCAACCCCTGAACTCTTGCATACCAGGCGAGGAAGATGACATCACACCACCATGGCGTTACTTAAACAAATACCTAAAAGTATGCAAGTTCAAATTGCATCAGTTCCCAAGCTTGGGAAAGGCAGTAAAACAACAGCAATAAACATTCCCAGACCACATCCAGACAATGACAGTCTGCCAATAAATGTATACATTAAAATTGAATTATTGATACGTTGTTAAGCATTTCGAGGCTGAAGTGCTGTTATTTGGTATACAGATGTGTATAATCAAAGATAAGAAATATCAAGTGTATTTGTTTAGCCAGGTTTTTAACCTGGATAGTTTCAATTGCAAGTGTGATCCGAGGCACCAAAATCGAAAACTAATCAATTAGAGCAATGAAAGAGAATTCAGAGTAAAACAACTTTATAACAATCGTTAGTACATTTCTTATATCTGAAGTCGGCTTGGAAGATTATTTTTAGACCGATCATAGCACAACTGAAAGTTAAAATGCATGAATATAAAAAAGATAGAGGGTGAATATTGAAGTCATACATAAATAGACGAGGATATCTGCATGAGTGTGATACACACCCCTATGTACGCACATTCATGACAAACATTCCTACTCAGTGAAACAATGGTGAGCTGCCAGACCATTTAAAAGCCACCGACACCCCTTCCACATGCCACCAACATCGCTTCCCTATACCACATATTCATAAATACACTTACACATTATTACACATTATTGGAATCACCACACTCATCAGCATCTTGGAGTCGCGTTCACCCTTGGCTCCATGTGGAGCTCACAGAGAAAGCTCCCAGCTCATTGTCGTCTCAGAGTCAGGGTCGACGATCGGAGCGGTGGAGGTAAAATGAGCCGGGCTGCTGTTCAAGTCGTGCGTGGACCAGCTCCATCTGCTGCAGGGCCAGCACGGCCTCTCAGCTTATATCTAAATATCCAGGCCTCCTCGGTGAGTCCATCTGCTCCTCAACTCCTGCTTCCCTTCCTCACTGAAGCGAGTGCCATCCACCCTGCAGCAAGAGAGAGGTTCACGCTGACGCGGGTTCACACAAAGACCCACGCAGCCCCCACAACAACCATGCTGGATGAAGGTCTCCCCATGCCATGAGAGCTGTTTCACCATACTTCACCACGCGGGTCAGTGCAGGCCTGTGATGGCAAGGACTGCAGATCTAGGATCGTAGTGAAGTACAACGGTGGATTGTGCTGCACACTGCAGTCTGTTGTCTGCAACTTAGCTCTGCTGCCTATAACTCCTGTGGTTATGTGCGGTGGTCACCCGTCTCAGCACTCCAGGCTAAAGCCTGCTTATCTTGCAGATTTAAGATCAGGCGCATTTCCAGTCGTTTGGTCATGTTCATTGGTCTGATAATGAATATTGTCATTATTTGGAGGAGCGGGGTCAACCAGGTGGGGTGTTGGCTGTTGTGCTGTTCGGTTCTGTGTTGTGTTGCATTGTGTTTCTAAGTTTGCCATTTTTTTCATTCTTACCTGATGATGGTTGCTTGTGTTGCAATCGGAACGTCTATTCTATTATTATTATTTGATTTGATTTTCTACGTGACTTTACCGAAAGAACCAAAGAGAATATTAAATGCACTGGAATACACTCCACTACTCACTCCACTTCTGGCAATGGCTCTCTTAGCACACAAACATGGTGTGAAGGTCAATTTCCAAAACGTTGCCTTTTCCATATTTTCTCCTGCTAAGGCCACAGTGTTACTGACGAATCTCAGTTGTTTTGTTTGTAGCAACAATCAGAGCGCGTATGAGACACAAGCTGCATAACTTACCCGAGCTTCCTCAATGCTTTGTTGGTGATCATGATGTCATGGAGAGCTGGGATCGATTTGTCCGTCAGTGAGCACTCTATCAGACTACAGGGAGAGAAAAGGCACTGAGTGGGGTGAAACTGGAAAATAAAAGTGTACACACTCACAAGAAATGGAGAGCAACTCAACACCTTTTAGTACAATAAGGGTGGAAATCTCGTAGAATCAGCTAAACAGAGGGAGTAATCATTTCGGACCCAGGAACGCAATCCTATTTGTCTATTAATTGTTTAATGTGGCTTTGTCCAACACGGCATTTTACAGGAACGTAACCCACCGCATTTGGCGAGGTCTGCAATATTTTGTATTAAAAATCGCGTTTGTCCATGCAAGGCCACTAGATACAGGCAGAGGAGCCAGAATATAAATCTGAATATTTATTTATATTAGAGAATCTGAAAAGCTAAAAAGCTCTTTTTCACAGATGTCCACGTAACCCATCACGAGGCAAAGGCTAGTTTAAACTGTATATTGGGTAAGGATCAAATAATGTTCAAATGTATCGGGTTGGCGAATAAGAGCCATTGGTGATTTATGGCTTTAATAAGAGTCAGGTTGTGGTGTTATTAATGTAAACGTATGGGTGGGCAATTAATGTCAAGATTGCAGCCGTTCATTATATAAAATTCTTAATTGTAATCTATGACATTAAATACAGATGATCATTGATTATATCCAGAGCGTGCCTATCTGGCTTCCAACATCCGATGAAACCGGTAAAACCGCTCCAAAGGCTGAACCAGTCCGGCGATCGGCACAAAGTGCGTGACAAAACAAGCAGCTATGCTTTATTTCAGTGTCAAATAATATATACAGTTCATTACACACTACATACAACAACTTAAACAATGAAAATACTCCACGTATATACATGTTTCATGACTAATAACTAGTCATAGAAACAGAAAATATAAAGTGCGATCTGGCGAAAATTGAGTGGAATTCGGCATTCACCAGAGCACCGGTCTGAAGGCTGCATCAGTCCAACTATTGACAAACACAAGTTGTTGTTGTCAAGCACAAGTTGTTTAACAAGAGCATAGTACACAAATCACCCCATGCAGAGTCTTTGATATTGGAGTGGTGAGTGCGGTTAGTAAATGTTGTGGCCGAAACGTCGTGATAATTTTATAATGTTTTATTTTTATTATTTTATTATTTCCATCCTACGTGACTTTACCGAAAGAACCAATAAGAGTAAATAGTCACTTTTTACAGCAGAATATTCATTTTGTCTTTGTATATTTACTTTTAGCGATTTTTAGATCGCAAACTATTTAATAACACTAAATATATATACAGAACACCTAAAAATATAATCGTATTTTTAGCTCTTTCGGTAAAGTCACGTTGAAGGGAAACAATAAATAATAAAATATATAAAGCAATAAAAATACATTATATATTTTATTATTTTATTGTTTCCCTTCAACGTGACTTTACTGAAAGAGCTAAAAATATGAATTACTGCAGTCACGAAAGCTTTAAATCAAAATGTAATCGTATTTAAGAATATGCAAAAATAAGATATTTTAAATAATTATGCGATTATCTGGTTGTTTGAAAATCTGGCTGCCGGATAATCGATGATCTAATATATTAACATAATATAATTTAAAACAATATCATTGGTTAGAGTTGGTTATGTGACAATTGTAATTGTATTGTTATTTAATAGTGGTTAACAGTGCTGTAATAAGTGTGGCAAATAACTTAATTGATAAGTGCATAAAAATTATGTTAAAATCGACGTTAAAATACAACATTATTATGCTACTGAATATCTTTGTGTTTTGTGTCTGTATATGTGTATATATTTGTTTAGGCGTACTTATATAAGTGTGTGTGCATCAGGACATTACTCACACTAACGTCTCCAACCTCCCTTCTCTCTCCAACATCCCGTCTGCTAAAAGTCGGAGGCCGCTGTCTCCGATCTCGTTGCGACGCAGCCTAAACCCGGGTGGACGGGAGAAGAGACAGCGCTGACTCACTGAGCCCACGGGAACCGCAGAGTGAAACACGCGGTGAGTGAGGGACACTCACAATGGCGGTGCACGTGATCACAGCACACACCGTCATGAGCAAAGCTGCTCATTGTTTAATGCTTCTGTTAGACATTTTATATATAATAGGTGGCATTCACAAATATCAGTTTACTCACGATCATCCATTCAATTATACTGCACTGTACCTTTATAATATGAAGTGTTTGTGTTTATATAAACACAAAGTTACAAGAGAGGATCACACACAAGTGAAGTACATTTTCATCGAGAACACAGGGAGATGTTTTCAATTAATGTATCTGCTAACAATGTTGTGAATATTGCTTTAACCTATGTGTTAAACTAAACAAATGTGTTAAGATTACAGTAAAACATTTTTAAAGTGGACTCGATTAAGCAGGACAGCAAGATTAAATGTGTTCACATTCAAATGTTTACTTGACAACGCGTTGCACCAATAATTAGCAGTTAGTGCACAGAGCACAAGTGAGAAACGAACAGCAGAGCTTACCTGAGAATCTTCAAACCTGTGTTGGCCTTGAGGATGACACTGAGAGAGGAACCCGACTTGTCCGTCAGTGAACAAAGATACAGACTGCAGGAAGAGAAGAGGTGGTTAGTCGGGGCAGAGGGGATGGGTGGAGGGTCTGGGCACAGAGTGGGGGATGGTGAGGGGTGGTGGTGGTTGATGGGACAGTGGTTGAGGGTCGTGTTTGTGGCTACTGTGCACAAATGAACCTCGTGTCAACTTTAATAGGAGCTTGCAAATAGCAACTGCTGTTTAGATTTTTGGGTTGAATGTGATGTGTGTGTGAATGTCTACTATGTGTGCATTTGTGTAAGTCCATCTCTATACGTGTTTGGTACATGTGTATCTTAGTGCATGCATATTTGTGTGCATGCACGTGGGAAGTAGTGGTGCAGTGGTTAGCACAGTGAGCCACAAACCTGGTTCGATTGCCGCTCACGGCGAACTTCATTGATGAATATCTAAAACGGCCATGGACCTCACCTAGGTCGACTCAGCCTTAAATTACTACCTGGTGTAGTAAGTAAACATCAGTTGGCTGAGTGTGGTGCTGGCCTCCCAACCCCTCATGTGCCGTTCTGGTCTTCATTAGGTGTTCCCGAACAGTACATGACCCAAAAGTCTGCTAAAAGTTATCTGTAGAATCTCTGTGTATGTATATATAGATCAAATAATCATGATTTATCTTCGATATTGCATCATTCTGTAAGCGGTCACATCTGAAAGCGTTTCATGTAACATCTCATCACAATGTAATTAAAGGAAACCCCCAGTGACAACTGTCTGGCACAAGGTAACTTAGCACCTGGCCTGCATATCGGCATTTCCACAACAACTCTTCCAGTAGCCTCTCATTCCTAATTTCCTCAGAACATCCTCCCATTTCCGCATCAAAAAATATATACAGTACATTATACACTACATACAACTTAAACAATGAAAATACTGCACTTATATACATTTTCATGACTAACAACTACAGTAATAGAAAGAGTAAATATACAGCTTGATCCGGCGAAAATTGCGTGCAGTTCGGCGTTCGCCAGAGCACCGGTCTGAAGGCTGCATCAGTCCGGCGATTGTCAAACACAAGTTGTTGTTGTCAACCACAAGTTGTTGTTGTCAAAAACATGTTGTTGTCAAACACATGTTGTTGTTGTTGTTGTCAAACACAAGTTGTCAAACACAAGTTGTCAAACACAAGTCGATGTCTAACACAAGTTGTTGAACAAGAGCGTTGTACGCACATCACCCCATGCAGAGTCTTCGATATTGGAGTGCTGAGTGCGGTACAGTAAATAGTCACTATTTACAGCAAGATATTTATTTTGTCTTTGTATATTTAGTTAAGCGATTTTTATATCGTAAACTATTTGAAACAGTCAATATATATGCAGAACACCTAAAAACATAATCTTATTCAAGAATGTGCAAAAACAAGCTATTTTAAATAATGATGTGATCATCTGGTGTTTTTTGAAAATCCAGTACCCCTCCCCTCCGATGCTGCTGGATAATCGATGATCTACTGTATTAACACAATATAGTTGAAACAATATCATTGGTTATAGTAGGTAATGTGACAATGGTAATTGCATTGTTATTCTTTGGGTCTTTCGGTAAAGTCACGTAGATAGAAAAATAATCAAATATTATTTTCTATCTACATGACTTTACCGAAAGACCTAAAGAGTATGAATTCCTGCAGTCACGAAAGCTTTAAGTCAATATGTAATTGTATTGTTATTTAAGTGGTTAACAGTGCTGTAATAAGTGTGGCTAATAACTTAATTGATGAGTGCATATAAATTAAGTTATAATCGACGTTTAAATACATTATTATGGTATAGTGAGTATATTTGTGTTTTGTGTCCATATATGTGTATATATTTGTTTAGGTGTACCTATATTAGTGTGTGTGCATCAGGAAATTACTCAACACTAACGTCTCCAAACTCCCTTCTCTCTCCAACATCCCGTCGGCTAAAAGTTGGAGTCCCCTGTCTCTGATCTCGTTCTCACTCAGCCTAAACCCGGGTGGACAGGGGAAGGGACAGCGCTGACTCACTGAGCCCACGGGAACCGCGGAGTCAAACACGCGGTGAGTGAGGGACACTCACAATGGCGGTGCACGTGACCAGAGCACACACGTTCATGAGCAAAGCTGCTCATTGTTCAATGCTTCTGTGTTAGACATTTTATATATCATAGGTGGCATTCACAAAAAGGAGTTTACTCACAATCATCCATTCATTTATACTGCACTGTACCTTTATAATCTGAAACGTGTTTGTGTTCATAAGGGTGTTGTTTTGCAAGACCTCATCTTACAAAAAAGACAAAGATCCCCCGTGTAGCCTTAACAGACTGTAGGGGCAAGTGCTGTTAGCGAGCACCTATGAAGGCCGGAACGGCACACGAGGGGGTGGGTGGTGTTGTATATGGCCCTTTTTCCACAATTAAAATCAATAATAATATTTGCCGATATTTTTAAAATAGTAACTGAAATAAATAAATAAACACCGCTACGACAAGGACCAGCAAACAGCAACGGGAGATCGTAAAAAGGTCGTTTAAATAAATAAATAATAACCTCCGGGGCAAAGAGAGGTTAGCGACTATCTGCAAAATCTCCAGATTGCCAAAGGACAATTCACAAACAAACCTGTTTGATGTAACACAGCCGCCGGGGGTCACCAAGAGGGGAGGGGGGCAATCACGCGCGCGACCGCGGTGAGACAGCGGACGGGGAGGGCATCTGTTTTTTCTCTCTCTCGCAAGAGACGCGGAGAGAGGAGAGGGAATTTCACATTTAAGCTCCGCAAAGGACAGCGAGACAGCGTTCGGAAGAAGACATCAAGCCAGCTCCGAGGCATGGCCTCGAGACATTAGCAATGGGTGCTGTGTCCCGCAGAGAAGAGGGGCGAGGGGACGTTAGGTGCTGAGTTCGGCATGGGCAGACAGAGTATCGCTGAAAGTTATTATACATTCATCCTGATGTTTTGAGTCGCTTGCAGAATCGAGGATTGCGATAAGCTGTATCATACTAAGCTATCAGAGTTGTGTAAGAGGTGTGCAAATACAATTTTCAAGTTTTGAGAGTGAGCGACAATAGCACACTCGACAGTTCAACAAGACAACAGCTCAGCAAGCGCCAGAAGAGGGTGGCGAGCGGCAGGCTCCAAGGGGGCCCCGCGATCAACCGAGGATGCGAGGCTGGCAGAGTAGCGATGTGCCACCGAGTGTGAGTTCAGAGCTGAAAGAAATATCGCTAAAAGACTTTTATTCTACATTGAGTGCCAGCTGCCAGCAGCCAAGCGTGTGCTGACTTGGCTCATCCAGCAATGGAAAGAGCCTGACCAGCCGCCCATGAGCAAAAGAGTCAGCGAACCAGCAAAGAGCGCGTTCGAGCATCTCCACAGAGAGCACGTGCGGATCAGCTACTACATCAGTGGAAAGAGACCGTATCTGCCAGCACGAGCAGCCAAGCCGACGCCCCGAGCAAGAGAACAAAGCAGTTCGTATAACCCTCCCCCCACACTCTCACCCTCACGACGCATCACCCTGCGTCTGTTTCACGAAGACACACAACACGCATATTGGGACAATCAAGAAGAGTGACATTCCAAGGTGCTGATCGTGAAGAACATTGCTGCCTATTGAGTTACGTGGATACGGTCATTTAGAAGTATCTCAGTCGTTCGTTTTCTTTTAATGGCATAATCTTGCCGATGAATCCATTGACGTATACTTTTGCCTTTGAGAATAATAATTGTTTTGACTGCCTTTTCGCATGAATATCGTCGGATGAACTACTAAGGACTTTTTATTCGTATTTTCCATATGCTCGTGGTACCCAGAGGAAGCAATCAATTGTTCCGTTACCCAATTAACAACGTGATTATTGAGGGTTGAAGAGATGGATCAATGAAATGAACATTGCCTGTAGTACTATGCTGACAATTTCAAGTACAAAAATTTCCATATTAGAGTGTTAAGGTTTTTGTGTAGAATAGCGTGCCTGCATGTTTTAACGACTCTCCCTATCACCAATTAAGCTCGCGTTACGCAGTGGAATTAATAATATGTGCAGTTGTCAAAGTGAAACAACGCAATCGTTGATGTTTACTGTGTTGATGCTGTGTTGAAAATTCCGAGCTTGAGAGTTCGCATATCCTTATGTTAAAGTTTTGTTTAGAATAAAATTGATTAACGCAGAAGTGGTTGCGTGTGTCCTTCCTGATTTCGTGCGTAATAATCTTATTTATAAGAACTGTATTCTGCGTTGAGATCTCAATTTGGAGACCTGACATAAACACACTAATACACTCAGTAAATGTTAAAACGAGAATAATTGTATTATACCGATCGATAATACGAAGTTAAACAAGGAAGCTGAGCTGACTCTGGCATGCTCACAGCACCTGTATAACTTCATACGAAGAATTGTATTATTCCGATTGATAATCCGACCCTCGTCAGCGAGGCGGGGCCTAATCATAATAACGGATTGCAATAGCATAATCACACACACGAGCATTAATGAATATGATTATATCTCGAATTAGCATAATTTATGCGCATAATTGCATCACCTAACATAATTGCGGATAATTACGCAAATTCCAAATTTCATTTAATTTTTATTATTTTCATCAAAATTTTCACAACCAACATATACAACAGTGACCTACACCACCCCGACCGCCTTTGTATCCTTAGTGGCAATGTTTACACACTGCACCAGGTCCTCATTTGAGGCTGAGTCGACCTAGAGGGAGGCCCAGGTCCGGTTCAGATAATCGTCACCGGTGTTGGTCGTGAGCGGGAATCGAACCCGGGACGCCGGGTTCATAGCGTAGCGTAGCGCTAATCACGACACTACTACTCCTCGTCTACACACCTACATACACACACAGTAACGAAAGTAAATAACGCACATACATGCGTATATTCACTAATTTGTCCATGGCGCACTCATATCACTGGATGAATTGCGCCTCATGAATGTGAATCCTTATTATATGAAGATTCCTTGCATTCATTTTCATGTAAAAAAATACTGTCACATTAAAACTGCAGACTCAAACAGGGGTGTGTAAAGTGTGTACAGCAGAGGTCTCACTCCGAATCAGTCGAGCGGCAATATCTTTTCATCGGTTGCGTAACGCTGTGTGGAAGCTACCTGGTCTGTCGCTCCGCACTAAGCTTCAGGTCTTCTCGGCCACGGTCATTCCCTCCCTTCTCTACGCTTGCGAAACGTGGACCCCCCTAATGGAACATCTTCGCCGGTTAGAAACATTTAGGCTGGCCTGCCTACGATCCATCCTGGGTTTAACCAGACTGGATTGTGTGAGGAGCTCACAAATCCTTGAAAGATCTGGGCAGGGTCCCATCGGTGAGCTCCTCCGGCAGGCAAGGCTGCGATGGCTGGGTCATGTAGCCCGCATGCCCAGCCAACGCATGCCGAAACAGCTTTTGTTTGGCCGGATTGAGGGGGCTAAGCGGGCGCGGCACGGGCTAGAGAAGAGATGGAGTGATGTGGTACAGGAGGACGTGGAGCTGAGTGGACTTGCCGATGACTGGTACCAGCGGTGTCAAGATCGGCCTCTGTGGAGGAGGCTCGTGAAGGATGCTACTGGGCAGTTGGAGGCAGTCGCCCTCCAACAACAACGGAGGGCGGAGGAGCGACGCTCACAACAGCGAGCGGAGCGCCGGGTGGCTAAAGCACAGCAGGTTGGCACAGTAGGGGGCACAGGTGGTGCATCAGCCAGTTATCTCAGTCAGTCGACCCGTGGCACCTGGGTCTGCCCCGTGACCACCTGCCAGCGGGCGTTCGACACTTCACGTGGCCTCAGGGTGCACATAGCCTGGCACAAGCGTCGTGGTGACGTCACCGCCACTTAGTGGCGAATGGCGGTTGTTGTTGTTGTATATTCATATATGAGAGTGTGTATATTAGTGTACATGTGTAGTGGAGTAGGAAGGTGCATAGTGGAAACAGCGTGATTACATAACACAGACAGTACGGGTTATGTTGGGTCAGCCTGTAGCGAAGGCAAATACAGTGCAGGTTATATTAGGGCAATTAAGCTGGGTGAGCCAAGGACGGCTGTGATTGGCTGGAGCTGTTGCCAAGTCTAGAGTCGCGCCTAAAGGTCTGGAGGAGAAGCAGGTGCGAACGACGAGGAGCGTGGTTGGGACGCGGACTAATTAATTGGGGAGTAATGAGAGCGGGGATAAATTGGGGGGTCGGCAATTGGAGCGAGGTTGTTGAAGTTGGAGAGCTTGGAGTGAACAGCGGGGAATTGAAGTTGGAGTCAACAGCAGGGAATTGAAGTGTGGAGAGCTTGGAGACAGAGAGTGGAGAGACAGAGTTTGAGAGACAGAGTTGAAGATGGAGCATGGAAACAGCATAGCGATAGCAGAGCTGAAGAAGAGAAGCAGCCAGCAGTGGAGAGAGCGTAGCGATGGCGGAGCTGAAGAAGAGAAGCAGCCAGCAGTGGAGAGAGCATAGCGATAGCGAAGCTGAACAGAGACGAAGCAGTTAGCAGTGGAGAGAGCATAGTGATGGTGATAGCGGTGAACAGAGACAAAGCAATTAGCAGTGGAGTGAGCATAGCGACGGTGATAGCGGAGAGCGGAGACAAAGAAGTTAGCGACGGAGTAAGCGAAGTAATCATGGGGAGTGGAGAGACAAAGGTGGCGAGCGAGTCGAGTGAAGCACGGTGAGCGAGCCATGACGACATGGATACTGTAAAATATTGAGGACATGCTGAAAGTTGTAAATAAAGCGGTGTTCGAAGAAAGACAAAAGTTGTCCGAGTGAAATCGAACACTACATTTCGGGTCAGAGTGACTACGAACCATGCCGAGATGTCAAGGAAGGCGGCCAAGAAGAAGAACGTGCCGGTGGACTCATCCGACGACAGCAACGACGAGGACGTGCTTGCCCGTGTCCTGCCAAGTGGCCGATACTCCTCCGGAGGGCCTGGTTGAACGAGAGTCTAGAGAATGAGACAGCGGTTCGAGCGAGGCCGAGACCCCCGCACCGTCGAGTGATTGGAGAGTCCTCATGGCCCAGTGGGAGGCCAGGATGGCGACATTGACGGAGGCGTTTAACCGCTTTGTGACATCGGACCAGATGCAACCGACGGTGTCAAGTCGACCAGCAGATGTTGCCGCGGGGTCGGAGCGATTGGAGAAATCCGACGACGATGAAGCACCACCATCGGGAACAGCACGGCGACTTCATGTGCAGCGGTTCGAGGCCAAAGTTGGGGATTGGACGGCATTTACAAGACGGTTCCGAGCAGCTTATCAATCTCTGGAGTGGACTGAGGGTGCCGCTCTGCGGGCACTGCCGACGGCCCTCGATGATGATACCTTGGCGACATTTAATGGATTCCCTGCCACCGTCAGGTCAACACTGGATGGGGCATTCGCGGCAATGAGCAAGGTGTACGAGCCGCGGTCGGTCGCCAAACGTAGATTCCAGCAAAGGAAGCGGGAGGACACGGAATCCCCTCTTGCATTCCGCAGCGCGCTGTTGGCCCTCGCTCAAGTAGCATACCTGGCGATGGACCAGGAGGCCCTGGATTCCTTGCTGCAGGAGAAGCTTTTGCAGTTGGCCAAGGAGCTACGAGTCGTCCTTTCGCTTCCTGACAGCAACAACGACGATGACATGTCTCTACAGATCGCCAGGAACATCAAAGTCAACCTGGACCTCCGCGATGAGCCAGCGGTGGTGGGTGCGCAGCTGCTGTTGCTGAGCGCTGCCGCGTCCGAGAGCGCGGTGGCGGTGGGCGAGGCACCGCCGATTGCAGCGGCGGCCGGGGTGCCACCCGCGGGCATGCTGCGTCGCCCCGCGGTGTATGGATGTACTACGAGTGCGGACGGAGAGGACATGTTGCCCGCGACTGCTGGTGGCGCAGGGGCGGCCTTCCAAGGGCGCCGACCAGCTACAACCGAGGATTCTCCCAGGACCGAGGATTCCGGGTGAGTCGCGATACATTCAATACACGGCCGCTCTTTCCACATCACCAATCTGCGTCATCTCACCCATTCACATCTCATTCGTATGTTGCGCACGGTCAGGACGTGTGGGGCGCGTTGGTGCATCGTGTTTTGGGAGCTGCGCCGGGGTCGTCGGATGTGATGGCACTTATTCAAGGGGTGATGGTCAGAGTTATTGTTGACACGGGGGCTTCTGCGACCCTTATCTCGTTACAAACTTTTTGCTTATTGCCAACTTTGCCCCAGGCCCTAGAACCGGTTGATGGGCCGTGCATAGTAGCAAATGGTGGCAGTCTCGGTATTATGGGTTGTATGGTCGCGACGAATCAAATTGGCGAAGTGAGCGTTACGGGGAATATTTTGGTTTCCAAGGCCTTGGCGGTACCGTGTTTGTTGGGAACGGATTATTTGCAAAGGATGCCACTTAGAATTTCTATAGAGAAAGGGGTGTTTGGAATTGCCATCGGGAAAATGTCTAAAATTTTTGGGAACGTCTTTTAAGCTTGCGGTTGCGAATGCCGTGGTGCAGGCCGTGGTGAGCCGCACCGTTCGCGTTCCGCCTGGCACGCAGATGCTTGTGCCGCTGCGCTTTAAAAAACAGTTGCCTTTCGGCGAGCAACAGGAGGGTATATTGCTGACGCCCTCAAATGCTGTGTCACGGATGCCCACTTTGGTAGGGGCTTTGACTATTGTACCGGCAAATTGCGACCCTTTAATACAAATTGTAAACGTGGGACACGAATCGGTCGTCATTCTGGAGGGTACAACGTTGGCGCATGCAACGGCAGCGCCGGGTCCGGAAGGGGAGGCGTGTTTGGCAACGGGACAGAGTGAGATGTTGCCGGGTGATGGAGATGATCCGGACTGGTTGCGAGATCTATATATGCAAAACCCTGAACTAACGCCTGTGCAGCGGTCGCGTCTCCATGGGTTTCCCTTTGAATTCAAAGATGTGTTCAGCGTGATTACATGATAACACAGACACTACGGGTTATGTTGGGTCAGCCTGTAGCGAAGGCAAATACAGTGCAGGTTATATTAGGGCAATTAAGCTGGGTGAACCAAGGACGGCTGTGATTGGCTGGAGCTGTTGCCAAGGCTAGAGTGGCACCTAAAGGTCTGGAGGAGAAACAGGTTCGAACGATGCGGAGCGTCGTTGGGACACGGACTAATTAATTGGGGAGTAATGAGAGCGGGGATAAATTGGGGGGTCGGCAATTGGAGCAAGGTTGTTGAAGTTGGAGAGCTTGGAGTGAACAGTGGGGAATTGAAGTGTGGAGAGCTTGGAGACAGAGAGTTGGAGAAACAGAGTTTGGGAGACAGAGTTGGAGACAGAGCTTGGAAACAGCGTAGCGATAGCGGAGCTGAAGAAGAGAAGCAGCCAGCAGTGGAGAGAGCGTAGCGATAGCAGAGCTGAAGAAGAGAAGCAGCCAGCAGTGGAGAGAGCGTAGCGATAGCGAAGCTGAACAGAGACGAAGCAGTTAGCAGTGGAGAGAGCATAGTGACGGTGATATAGGAGAGCAGAGATGAAGAAGTTAGCGGCTGAGTAAGCGAAGTAATCGTGGGGGAGTGGAGAGACAAAGGTGGCGAGCGAGTCGAGTGAAGCACAACGAGCGAGCCGTGGCGACATGGATACTGTAAAATATTGAGGACATGCTGAGAGTTGTAAATAAAACGGTGTTCAAAGAAAGACAAAAGTTGTCCGAGTGAAATCGAACACTACACATGTAAGGTCTAATAAATCTGAAAATCTAAATAGGCTCGAGGCTGGATGGTGCTTCTACCCAAGACTAACATGTATAACAACAGTTGTTGTAGCCTGCGGAGCTGCGTTATGGCAATGGAACAACATTCATCTCTATGCTCTACACCAACCCACACTGACAAGATTGGTGATGTCTGGTCAAATAACCCCCAAGACCTGCATGGTGTGGGAGTGCCTTATCCAGCAGTAGACTGACCAAAGGCTGTACTTGTACATGTGTAGGAGTGTGTGAGTTTATATGTACACTATGTGTACGTTTGTGTGTGTACATGTCTGTGTGTATATACGAGTGTCTTTGATTGTGTATTTATATGCGTTTAGGGGAATGGTGGGAAAGTCGTTGGCACATTACATTACAAACGAAGTGACCTGGGTTCAATATCCGTAAACAGCATCAGTGGTGAGTGATGAAAAAAATTCTGGTCCTGGAACTCCCGTAGGGTGACTCTGCCTTAAATGAGTACCTGGTGGTGTGTCAACATCAGCAATGGGGAGAGAAAGACAGCCAAGGACGGTGCTGGTCAGGGAAGTGCGATCAGCACTTGCCTCAAAAGTGTATGCAGGCTCCACGGGGAGATTGTCTTTGTGCTCTAAAGTGCAGTGTAATAGTGTGTGCTTGTTCCCTGTCACTGGCTTCACTTTCCCCACCAGTTTATATGGGCTACTTGGGGGATCATTGTCTCTTTAATGCTTTACAACTAAGATTAACACCCATTACCAATTAGCTGTCTCTGTAGTGGTGAGCACAATCACTGACCATGATCCACTGTGAACCAGGGGCTTGAATCGGACACGTGGATCAAACCGTTACCCTCACTCTCCACCGCAGTCGCAATCAGGGCTACATTTTCTCAGTATGGCCTAAGGTCACCTCACTCCCTGCATATAGTGTGAGGGCTATCATTATCGCTAATTAAATGTTGCTGAAGATGATGGAAAACTTTACAGCATCCATGAATATGCATAACTTTTTTTTCCTTTTGTACTTTAACGTACAGTGAGTGCAGCATTCACTGTGGACCCACCTACTCACTGTACATTTACTTACCCACTCACACTAATTCACTCATTCACCAACCCACTCACACACTAATTCACTCATTCACCAACCCACTTACACGCCACTCACATCCTCACTTAACTCCACATATTCACTCATCGATCCACCCACCAAGTCACCCACCAACTCAAGCAGGCACGCACTCACTCACCGAACCTCATCCCTCAGTGGATGAGTGGGAGTGGGTATGCGGCTGGAGAGTGAAGGTATGGGCAAGGGTGGGGGATGGGTTATGGAAAAAGTGAAGGCAGGTGCAGATTGGGGGTTAATGGGAGGTATCAAGGGAGGGGTGAGCGTGGCGTGCGGGGAGAGGAGTGAAGTGAGTGAGGACAATGATGGCAGTGGCAAGGGGAAGAATTTGTCAAAATTTGTGTTCATGCTTGGGCTACGCAAGACCGAGTGTTTACGTGAGAATGGAGTTACATTGTACTGTATGCACAGTTAATAAGTGAGGATTCTTATAGACAAAGATCTGCCGTATAGCCTTAACAGACTGCTGGGGAAAGTGCCGTTAGGGAGCACCTATGAAAGCCGGCATGGCATATGATGGAGTGGGTGGCCAGTATCACGCCCGGCTGCTTTTGTCTCCCGAGTAGCGATGTTTTACACACTGCACCTGGTGCTCAATTGAAACTGAGTTGATATCACGCACAATTATGCACACACAATTTGTGAAGTAGTGAATGCAAGGTGTGCCAGTCTTACACTAGATGTTTACATCTGTGCAGTCCACGCTGAAGCCTCTTCATTTCGTCGGTGCCGATGCCACAGCCGAACAGGTTGAGTGTCTCCACAGGTTCTTCTCGCTGCAGCAGGATCCAGGAGATGGCAGCGCAGTCTGGCAGGGACAGCCTTGTGAATGACAGGTCTATCTCAGTCATGGACCGAGTGACATCACTCAGGGACTTGCGGTCGTGCAGCTCGTGCACGCAGTGCAGGAGACTGTTGAGCCTGTGTTTGTCAACCATCCGATTCTTCATGCTGCGATTGAGCCACTCGATTATTTCCTTTTGATAATCTGCAGATGGAGGATCCAAGATACCCTCAAAGAACTTCCATGGAGTGCTTGATGCCAGTCCACAAAAAAACCTCTGAAACACATCAAACCTCCCATCTTTGCTGTCCTTAATAGCCTTGATGACGTCATTCACTGGCCATGTTGAATGTGACAGATGCACAGCTATCGCTGCAAAGAATTCCTGCATTGTCAAGTGTGAAAATGAATAACAACTCCCTTGTTTAATGCCCTCACATGTGAACACTTTGTTGATGAATGTACTTCCTAGTTCAGAAGAACTAACAACAAACTCTTCTAGATCTTTTTGGCTGAACATCTGGATGTTTTGCTGAACCCCCTTCAGAGCCATATTGCCAAGAGACGATACAATTTCCTTGGCACAGCAGCTGCCACGTCCATGGTGTACTATGAGCCCAAACACGTATTGTGTGAAGAGGTCGGTCATTGATTTGAGGATAATCTCAGAATGTTCAGACTTTTGTAAATGTTCCTTCAGTGTAATGGCTGCTATATGGCAGAATGAAGGGTTCTGGGACAATGTATTCACTGTTTCATTTTCCTGCAGGAGCTTGAGTGCCCTTTCTGCTAGACTCCTATCTTGGTAAAATTTGTAAAAAAATGCTATTTTATCTTTGTTGGAAAACCCAGTGATTTCAACAGCTCGATCAACATTCACTTGACTCAGTTGTTCCATGGCAATGGGTCTGGTCGTTATCAAGACCGAGGCCTTGGGCAAGAGATTTCCATTCACTAGGGCAGCAATGATGGCTTCTACTGTTGCCGTCTTACGTGGATCGGTGCACGCATTGGCATAGTCAAGGCGCTTTCCAAACTCGTCCAACCCGTCCATAACAAAATGGGTTCTCTCTTGGTTTGCGAAAACCTCATCCGCTTTGTTTCCCAAACATGAGTGCAGCTTAGAAAACAGCTCTGCCAGTGACACCTCTCCAATATCATTATCTCCCTGAACCTTATGAGCACGATGTGCTCAAAGCGTCGTGCAAATACTTTCTCACCTGACAGCAAGCTGTGCACAATGAATTTGCTCAACATGGTTTTACCGCTGCCTGGAGTCCCCACTACAATAACCAGTCGGGGGTGTGTTTTTTTTCCAATGTGATCAAAGAGCTTCTTGTAAGTAATCCCTTCTCTCTGTGCTCTCTTCATCAGCTCCTCGTGCTGCTTGCCTCTCGCTAGTAACTCGTGCTCCTTGGTTTCTTGATGGCGGTAGTAGGGAACCAGAATTGGCTTCACCATCCTCTCCAGCAAAAACACTGCAGGTTCTCCAGGTCGTGCGTCGTAGTTTCGTGTTAATGATGTCAGCTTCAGCAATAATTCTCTGAAATCATCACCAGGCTTATCTAAATGACACAAATAATTTAACGAGCAGATCAGTTTCACTTACAATAAAAAACATATTCCTATAGCAGACAAATATGTTTAAAATAAACTATGTAAAAAAAGCGTAGCGAATTCATTCACCATGGATAATGCAGCAACATCATGTACATCATGAATTATTGTGTGGAAGTTTTCACGATGTGTATATTCTCCAAATGCAATTTTTATAAACACTGTACCTTTTGTAAAAAAATATGTTTTATCATAACAAAAATGCTACCACCATGTGTCTTGTTTGTTTTGCCTGTGAAAAAGATAGTACCACATTTAGCATTACCGTGTACATCAGCATCATCACAACCTAATTCTATCAATCTGTGTGTAAAATGCACTGCTTGCCTTATCCTACAATTATCGATTTTTTTTTTGTCTAGGATGTTGATTTTTTTTTTTATATTTCACTGGTATTGGGGCTGTGTTTCCTCTCCCATCTCAAGCTGGCCTACATCACGTAGCACGGGGGCTACACTGGTGGAGTGCAGTACACCAGCCACGGTCCTAGCAGCAGAGAAGATGAAGTGCTGTCACTTCCACAAGAACAGACACATGAATCACAACACTCGTAGCATCCCACGTCATACATCGTAGGTTCACTTGAACTTCAACTAATCTGGCTACTGCATCATCAGCAAACACTGTGGCAGCCACTACATTGTGGAGAGTGTCGATTTCCAATGACAAATTTGCTCAACAACTTCCATCAGCTTTCCAAGGAAACATTGAACCCAGTCTCTCACCACTTGGGCAATGGTGACCATGAGTAGCCTGATCCCTCTGTATCTGATCTTATTTTAATTTCTCGGGAATCATATATTCGGAGTCATTATCTCCCGTGGACTTTTTTACAAATGACGAGGTCTACAAATTTGACGTTGAATCTGGAGTGAAGTATAACCAATCCAGTTTCAGTTTCATTTATTTTGTATAGCCCTGTGAGCCATTCGGCTCTTGAATCGGGTGCAACTGCAACAAACAAAACCAGGAACAAGAAACATCTTAAAGTGACTACGCGCAAACAGAAAAATCCAGGAAAAAACAGCAAAGTCTTCCGGAAAAAGCACCGTATATCAATGCTGTGTGCAAACATCCCAGTGGGATGCAAGCCAAACAATTACAACCATAAGACAATTTAGATTAAAGTTATCAGTCTAACTCTGTACTACAACAAATAAATATGGCTAAACCAAAACGTTTTAGAAATCACTAAAATAAAGCTATAAAAGCAATGTAACAGTGATCATAGGAACTAATTTAAATTTTACAATAAAAGATACACATAACATGTACTACCAAACTTTGCAGCCATAGCTTGCTGCATGAGTCACTCCATAACAGCAGGAGTATCAGTAGGAGTATCAACATTTTTCAAGAGTTAAGAGGAGAGAGTAGGTTCCGTTTCATGAGTCAATGGCATTAAAAGGCGGGGTGTCATTAGAAATAGCAGTCATTTCTAGATTTAAAGCTTTCGTGACTGCAAGGATCCATATTCTGGTTCTATTCGGTAAAGTCACGTTAGTAAAAAATAAAACAACAAAAATCACGACGTTTCGGCCACAACACAAGCGGCCTTCATCAGGTGAAGGGACCAGGCTGTCTCGAGGACAGCGCTGGAGTGAAACACAGCCACGCTCAGACCGCGACCTTTAAGCTGTGTGCAAGGGAACAAGGTGCCTTGACAAAGGAATTAGCATAAAAATTAGCATTTGATTGGCCGACTTAGCATGATGAACGGTGTAGAGGTGGTTTACATGCGGGTGCACATTCCGGTTGGCGTGGGGGGGGAGGGGGAGTTTACCTATTGATGGTGTGAAAAAGGAATTTTTAAGAGCTGCGAAAGTTTGGGGTACCACTACTTGAAAAATATACTGTACCATTGAAAATTAGTTTAATGTTTGGTTCGATTTACAACATCTTTCCAATGGTTGCTTAATTTGAAACCATCTTCTCGGTTGAAATTGTGTCTGTGTTTGTAGATCTGAATTGCCTCGTAAACAAATTTCTGATAAAAACCCGTGGGTTTGCAAAGAACCTTGGTATCGGAGAAAATTATATCGTGATCACCCACAGCGTTGTAACAGTGATCAGCTACGGCAGAATAATTCGTTCTGCCGTGTTTCAAATCTGATTTGTGCTCGCGAATTCGGTCAGAGACATGTCGCTTTGTCTCCCCGATATAGCAAGCACCGCAGGTAAAACTCAATT
The DNA here is from genome assembly GCF_048934315.1 of Petromyzon marinus. Classification (NCBI taxonomy): domain Eukaryota; kingdom Metazoa; phylum Chordata; class Hyperoartia; order Petromyzontiformes; family Petromyzontidae; genus Petromyzon; species Petromyzon marinus. The sequence goes on along the minus strand of NC_133745.1, from coordinate 24,291,900 downwards.
TGTAAACCCCGGGGTACTGTAAGTCAGGAATGACATCCTTCACGGATGGGATCAGATCACGAATTTTGTGTACTGTATTGAACCGGACCTGGATCTTGTGTTTGTTTAGAATTTTGGAAATCTTTTTAGTAACGCCTGCTATATATGGTAGTGTGATGGTTTTCACCGGAGTATCAAGTGGTTGTTTCTGTATGGAGGGAGAAACAGCTTGGCGGATGGTACGGTCAGAGTATCCATTCCTTTTGAGGGCCAGGTGTACATGTTTTAATTCACGGGTCAGGTGGTGTTGGTCCGAAATGCAATGAGCTCTTAAAAATTCCCTTTTCACACCATCAATAGGTAAACTCCCCCTCCGCGCCAACCGGCATGTGCACCCGCATGTACACCACCTCTACGCCGTTCATCATGCTAAGTCGGCCAATCAAATGCAAATTTTTATGCTAATTCCTTTGTCAAGGCACCTTGTTTCCTCGCACACAGCTTAAAGGTCGCGGTCTGAGCGTGGCTGTGTTTCACTCCAGCGCTGTCCTCGAGACAGCCTGGTCCCTTCACCTGATGAAAGGCCACTTGTGTTGTGGCCGAAACGTCGTGATTTTTGTTGTTTTATTTTTTACCTACGTGACTTTACTGAATAGAACCAAAGAGAATAGCAGTCATAGCTAGTCAATATAAAAAAATTAGGAGTAAAAAATGTCCACAAAGGAGGAGACATTATACTGAGAAGAGCAGATAGCCAAGGACCGAGCCACGTGGAACACCATATAATTGGGACTTCTGAACAGAAGGCAGTCCTTGCTTGCAAAAATAGGGCTCACTTTTAGAGGGGAAGCAGAAGCAATGGGGAAGTGTGAGAGATGCCTGCGTAGCCATGCCGATTCAATAGGATGGAGTGGTGTGTGGTATCCAAAGCAGCCCAAAAGTCAAGAACTAGAAGCAGCTTCCATAATTTAAGAGAGGTGGTCATTCACCCTCAATAGGGAAACAGTTTCAACGAAATGGCCTTGGTGGAATCCAGATTGTACCAAGTCATGGAGACCAAGGCAGCTGATGGGTTTGCTGCCATGGCCAAAAATATTGGGCTTGACACTTGAAAGAGAGCTTCATAGCTCATTATATTCTTCCAGCTCAAATAAAATGCCTGTGTCTGAAGAGGTGAGAGAAAATCACCATGTTTAAGTCATTTGCAAGGAAAGGGAGGTGTAGGATAGGACAGAAATTCAGGAATGTTGGGGTACAGTGTGGATGCAATGTTTTGATACTGACACACATTTCCATTATCCATCCATCCTTTCCTCCAAATTTCTGATCCCTTGTACATACCCTGCTATGGAATGGAATATGAATGTCCTCCTCCTGAGAGGGATGTTGTTATGCAAGAGTGGTGCAGTTTGCGAATATCAAATGACAGTTCATATCAGTTCAAAGCAATTCCTTCGCTTAAACTTGCCAGAGACATGCGAATGGTTACGTGAAGTTTAGCATCACTCACGAGAAGCTGCTCCAGGGATGGCTTTACCCGCAGTTGTGCTCAGATCGACACCCATCACGTTGAGCTGCTGCTCATGCTGTGATATCCACTGACCCAAGAGAGGGATCTCGGATCTCAGTGGCACCAGCACATCTTTAAGGAATCTCATGCACACTTCTTCTCCATTGTTGAGCACCAGGTCAACCAGGTCCCGTGTTCGTGCCATGGGGTTATTCTCGCTTTTGAGGGACGCATATACACTGTCCAGGACTATCCCTGTTTGATAGGAATAGTCAAGCACTTCTGAAGACTTCGCCTGGAGGTATTTCTGCAGATTCACTTTGTTGGTTTTAATGCTCTCACATGCAGAAACTTTTGATGCCATCACGACAAATGCATCGAGTCACCTGAAGAAAATGAAAACAAACCATGTGTCACCTGTAAGCATAGTCGTGTAATTTTAGACTGGTACGGGAAAGAATAATAATTATAAAAATAAAATGTTGCTACTAAAATCTGAGAGGTCTCGGTTAGGTACCATTGTGACTTTAGGTATTTGATTGTGAATACATTGAGTTATTTAAATTGTAATGAAAGCTTAAAAATTGTCATTGGAATATATAGAAATACATACAATTGCATCGAAACACTTTAGGCATCTCAAAACACTCTTCAGTGCAAGCATTTGAACATTCACATGAACACAACACTACGATAAAGAAAAGTAAAATGTAAACCTAATTCAAAACACCACACAGGTTTAGCAGATTAAGCAGCTGCGTGACACCACGTGCTCACTGCCTCGACCATCGTGATGCCACGCAGACGGCAAATTGCGTTGTAATGTGCAATGATCGGGATAGCGTCACCTCTAGTTGAGTGACGATTAGAGGGTGGGAGCCAGGTTTGATCTTGGGTAGTCCCTATGTAGTGAGCACTCCCATGCTCTCAATGTATGGGTAGAGGGTGCTCTGAGGTTGTCTAGCAGTGGTATGACGTCACATACCGCGCTCCCAGCAGCGGCTGGCGGGGCCATTTGTGAGGGGGCCGGGGGAGCCGACGGAGGGAGCCGATGGAGCCAGGAGGCCGACGGGGCGGGGGAGCCGGGGGGGGGGGCGACGGAGCCGGGGGGAGGGGGGGGCGACAGCGCAGGCAGAGGGAGCCGACACTGACTTTCTCATACATCATACACTGACTCATTCACACCATGCACTGACTCACTCACACATCATGCACTGACTCACTCACACATCATGCACTGACTCGCTCACACATCATGCACTGACTCGCTCATCATGCGCTTACTCACTCACACATCATACACTCGAACAACCACTGACCCATTCACTCATCATACACAGGTTCACTCATCGTGTGCTGGCTCACTCGCACATCATACACTCACTCTGCCGCTGACTCGCTCACACATCATACACTGACTCACTCATCATGCGCTGGCTCACACATCATGTACTCACTCAACCTAATACTGACTCGATCATCATACGCTGACTCGCACATCATACGTTGACTCGCACATCATACACTCACTCACGCTGCTGCTGACTCACTCACACATCATACACTGGGAGTGTCGTGCTGCCAGCTATGGCTGCAGGTTTTGTCGTACATGTTATGTTTATCGTTTGTTAATTTTAAAATCACAGTTCCTATGATTACTGCTGTTACATTGTTTTTGTAGCTTTATTTTGGTCTGGTTGTGGTTCAATAGTTTTCTGCAATGTAGATTCATATTTTGTTTGTTGCGTTTGCACCCGACTTAAGAGCCGCATGGCTCACAGGGCTATACCTAATAAATTAAACTTGAATACGCTTCACAGAAATGAGTAAACATGACCTTTTGTGGAGGTAGTGTGTTTGTGTGGGGAAGCCAAAACTTAAAGTACACACATGAGGCAACGTCAATGTTACTGTAATGTTCATTATGTTAAATAAATCACTTATACAGGACAGCAGTGGTCCAGGTGTCTGTGCAACCACCTTCCTATGCCTTTGAATCTCCACTTGCACTGTCTCTTAGGAATTCTTCAAAATTAGCGGCACGTTACATCATCATCAGCAGCCATTGTCTCTCTACCGCTGGATGAACGCCTCCCTATATTTGTTTAACGTGAGAAATTGATGAAGAAAATTCTTAATTTAACATTTTTTATTAGTATCAATAATAACGAAGCATCTGGTCAGTGAGTATGCACCACGTGCATTTACAACAGCATGCAGAGCATGAGACTATAACGAGTTTTGTACATCATGTTTGTAAACCCAAGTAATCCATTCTTTAGTATGAGATATTTATACATTTAACTATTTGTGTATTGAGCTGTGTGTATTGCATTGCTGCAAACTAAATATCTATACTGTACATATACAGGCCGGTCTGACTTAACCAGCGTTCTTTCTACAAGAAGGTGCTATAACAAGTAATATTAATTTATCCCTGTGGTGTCACTATATACGTATGATTTTATGAGTAGTCAAATAGTACGAGGAGATAATGCAATAGGGAGAAGGGGGTGAGGGCGTGGGCTTAGTCGCTTTTTCTCTCATACAGCACACATCTCCACAGGAAATGAAAAAAATAACACCTGGCAAATGGACATACATTGATGTTTACGCCCAAGGCGCAACAACTCTATTGGTTTCACTATCGTGCAGCTCCACGCTACACACAGCAGACGCGTGCTCCCTACAGAGGATAAACTGTCGAGCGTCTTCTACGCCGACAGAACGAGCTTCAACACAAACATCCCCCATGTAGCTCCACAGACTGGTGGGTCAAGTGCTGTGAGCCCCTTTGAAGACCTGCACGCAAAGTGGGGTAGAAATGGCCAGCACCACACCTGGCCACGTTTGTCTCATAGGTTATACTGATTACCCATTGTACCAGGCACTCATTTAATGCAGACACAACCTAGAGGACCCAAAACCAGTGTAGATATCACGTGCTATTGATAACTGTGGCTGAGTTTGTTGTGCAGCATGGCTCGCCACAAACACACATAGGCGATGTACACAAACATACAAGATACAAATGAGAAAAATCTCCCATATCGTTTTTTACATTATTGGGATTAGTTCTGCTAGCGAGCACCTAAGAAGGCCAGTACGACACATGAAGGGGTGGATACATAAACACAATAACAATAAAAGCCATTCGCCACTCAAAATTGGTGACGTCAAAAAAGTGTTTGTGCCAGGCTAAGTGCACATTGAGGTCATGTGGACTGTCGAAGGCTCATGGGCAGTAGGTTACAGGATAGATAAAGGTGTCATGGGTTGAGTGACAGGGATGACTGGCAGATCTACCACCTGTGCTCCCTACTGTTCCACCTTGCTGCATTTTACTCATTCTGCACTCCGCTCGTTGTTGTGAGCATCACTCCTCCGCCCTCCGTTATTGCTGGAGGCGGACATCCTTCACAAAACTCTTCCAGAGACGCTGATCTTGAAACCACTGGTTGAGCTGTTGGCAAGCCCAAACAGCTCCACCATCCTTCTGTTACACTGCAGTCAAACTCTTGCCTATAGCGATAAGCCCCTTATATCTGGACAAACAGAAGCTGTTTGGGTACACAGTGACTGGGCATTTGGGCTACATGACCCAGCCAATGCTGCCTCACCTGCCTTAGTATCTCACTGATGGACATTTGTCCAGATCATTCAAGGATCTAAGCTGCTCACATAATCTAGTTTGTTAAGCCCACGGTGGATCGTAGACAACTTGAATATGCAAAACCAGTGTGGATGTTCCTTTAAAAGGGATCCAAATTTCTCAAATGTAGAGAAGGGAGGGGATATCTGGCTGAGAAGACCCAGAGCTTTACATGGAGCGACAGGCAATGTAGCATTCACAGTGTGTTACGCAGCTGAGATAATTATGTTCAACCGATTCGGAGCATGGCCTCTGCTGCCAAACTGGAGCTAGTCACATGCACCCTTTCCAGGTATGGAAAATTGTTCTGCTCTGTCCAAAACTGCCCCACTGCTCATGGGGAGTGGAGGGATGGGAGAATACGATGACAGAATACCCAGGCAGGTGCTTTGTTTTATGTGGGGATGAACGTAAACCCCATTTCTTAGTAGTACTCTCGAAGTTCAACAAAAGCTTCTCCAGCTCATACTGGATATAATTCTTATGGTGGGGATGGTTGTAATGTGGAGGTGGGCAGTGGTAATGCACGCTCCTGTCTAATGAGGAACCAACAGTTTGGGACAATTTCAAGATTATGTAAACAACGCCGCCAAGACCAGCCCAACAACCTGTTGCAATATTGGAAATGAATGGATTAGTGATTAAACGTGGTGTTTAATTGAAAAACGAACGTAAAAACTGCTACAAGGGCCTAAGAAGGCAATGCAAAACTCAGATCTGGCATGAACAGAGGGGGCCTGATGGAAAAGCTGCAGCAGTTGAATAATAACTCTCAGTCAAATAAAGGATGACTTTGCAAACTTCAGTCAGCTCAGGGGAGCCTACTTTAATATTTCCTGCGCAATTACAAATGCCAGTGGCAAGCTCCTCAGCAGTTGAAGGCGGAAACTAGCATGCTAGAAGTAATTATGCTCCCAAATGCAGAATCGCTCTTCGTCATATCCCTTTGAAGAGCTCATGCAAGCCACAGCAACCAAAGACCCTACACCTTCTGCATTGAGCCATTTGAGTATAAAGTGAGAGGTACCCTAAGAAAAATGAAAAATCACTAGTATCCAACACTTGCAATATCAGAGCAGAAATGCTGACACCCAGAGGCTCAACTATCATCACATGGGTGAGTAAGATCTTTTAACACACGTGGAGGGCAGGCTTGAAACCAGCTTTCAATGATGCAGCCTTTTTGGTTGGACTGCAGGCAGTCTTACTCGTGCCGTGTCAGTCATAGAAGTTGTTGGACCATACTTATATTTGCCTCAAGCAAGTCTTGACGAACAAAGTGGGGTATAATCTGCTGAGTAGTGTAGTGGAGGCTGTGAAATGAGAAATAATCAATTAGAGTGCCTTTAAAAAGAGCCTCTGTCAAGGTGATGTGCACATCAGTGAGATACAATCATCATTGGGAACAAGGAGGTGTACATTCAGCCTACATTTCTAAAGAGAGAACATAAAGTGATGATCACAGGAGAAATCTGTGGATGGTAAGTGACAGGCCCAAATAATTGCATCAAAAGAAAAGGGAATGAGTGACCTCCGAATGAGTAAAGGTTGATTAGAAGTTCCAACAGGAAGCCTTGGTTGCTGGGCGGAGAATGGGTGAAGGGGAGTAAAGCGAGATGGTAGGGACGATATAGGAGAACATTGGGAGGGGAATAAGATGATGGGAGAGGCAAGCAGGAGCGTGTCCATGGTGGAACTTGAAGACAGCAAAGGGGATATTGTGCTTGATGCAGAAATTAATCGGATACCAGTGGAGGGATCAAACACGATCACAGCTTTACCAATTAAAAACCAGGCAACAGAAACAAACATGAGTACAGTATTACCAAAGACAAGACTGTCACACTATATAAAGTCCCACTAATTTCATGGATCGTTATTAAACAAAGGTGTCGCTTTAATCGACATTGTGAACTCGGGATGCTACGGGACAATGAGTCCCATAGGCAACGCCACGGGCTGAAGGGCACAGTGAGGGCTATCACTCCCTCGACTGACTGTGCGCGAGTAACAGACTTCAGCCTCTATTGACGATCTCTGTGAACAGGGAGGTGGAAGCCAATAGAGTTCATGTCAACAACAAAAACCGTGACCTTTAAAGAGACAATGCTCCTGTTAAAGTACGATTGACAGTACATTACCATTTTTACATGCTTCAGAGTACTATACCCATTTTAGAAGCAGCGTTGCTTTGTAGATTGATTTTGTTACTGATGGAGATAGTAAAAAAAGCATGTGGCAAGATGAGACGTTCATTCGAATCCGTGTTCTCAATGTCCTAGCCCCTTGGCATAGCCCCTAGGCTCAAGCACAAGACACTGATACTATTTTACTCAACACCCACCTCTATAACCCCCCTAATCGCTCCCCCTCAATCCCGCTATCTCCCCCTCCCCCCATCGCGATGTTATTTATCTTCCAAAAAAACTTCTTCGATAACACCGCTTTGAAATGAAATGTTTATAGTAAGAGACGATTCAGGCAATGGCCCTTTTGTCACAGCACTTCAGTCTCCTCGACTTGTGACATCGGCACCACCCATGAGGAGGCCGCATTTGTTGCACTCCAAGATGGCTTGGTGAACGCCCCTCCCCTCCACTACCCCGACTTTTCCTTGCCGTTTGTCCTTGATACAGATGCTAGTAACACTGGCATTGGAGCTGTTCTGTCTCTAGTTGTCAATGGCAACTAGAGACAGAACAGCATAAGGAAGCAGAGTGCTGTCTCCGGCTGAACAGCGGTACTGTGTCACACGCTGATAACTGTTAGCTATCGTGTTTTTCTTGCAACAGTATCTTCCATATTTGTATGGGAGAGACTTTGAGGTGCGCTCGGACCACGCGGCGCTGCAGTACGCGCTGCAGGTTGACCAGCCATCTGGCGAACTTTCACGCTGGTTGGAGGTCCTCCGTGACTACTCTTTTCAGGTTACCTATCGCAAAGGCTCCCATCACACGAACGCGGACGCCCTCTCGCGATTACCCACGAACGAGAGTTGCGCAAGTTTTTCGGGCTCCGGTCGCTGTAAGCCGCGCAACGAACACTCGCCCCCTACCCTTACGGCATCGGCCGAGGTTGTAACATCTGAGGGAGCTGGGGATCCAGTGGCGCGTGATGCTGTCATTGGATTGGACCACGAAGAATGGGGGCGCCTCCAGGTTGAGGACGCTTCCCTGCTTAAATTGCGATGCGGAGTCAGAGAGACTGATGGGGGCGAGGATCGATGGGGTGTCGCCTCTTTCATTCGCAGAGGTGGATTGCTCATGCATTGGGACGGAGAGATGCGATGTTCCAACATTGTTGTGCCCACCGCCCTGCGGGGTAAGGTCATTTGGGCGGTGCACGAGCGTCTGTTGCACTTGGGTGTGCATAAACTAGCATTGGCCACACGTAAGTCGGATTTCTTCTGGCCTGGCATGGCTGAGGATGCTGCTAATTTGTTGAAGGGGTGTGTGCAGTACACGCGGTAGAAGCCGCTCGTGGGAATAAATATTTTCTGGTGGGAGTCGAGTATTTCTCATGATGGCCTGTGGCCTGGCCGCTTCCCAAACAGTTGGCGGCAAAGATCACTGAGGCATTCCTCAATGGCTATGTAATTGTAGTGGCATGGTTGAACATGATCGCCACTAATCATAGCCGGCAGTACTAGCTTGTGTCAGTAGGGAGCAGAGGGGAGGCTGAACCTGCTGGATTAATGATGACGGGCCGTTGGCCAAGGCAATCCCTGGGGGAGCATCGTGACCAACGGTCGGGACCCCAGATCCCGGGAAGGGGGCTGGGGAGATGATGTCATTCTCCAGACCCTCGGAGACGGTCCTAGAAGGAAGGCGTGGCCAGGGGCGGAGTGAGCCAGGAGCCTATATATAAGTCAGGTCCCTGAGCGGTCCCAGCAGTTGTTGTCCGGCCGAAGACTGAAGAGCATCCTGGAGCCCTGAAGAGTAGAGCCCAATGGGCAGAGCCGAACCCCTGGCTAGGGTCGGCTCGAGCTTGTACCAGTGAAAGCTCCAGCTGATAACCAGTGAAGACTCAAGCGAAGACTCAAGCCCCAGCAGTATAGATGTCGTGATAGCCAGTGAGAGGCAAGCTAGTCTGGAGGGACTACCTCCATAGAGTATCGGGTGAAAGGGGCCATTACCCCATTGTGTAATAACCTGTTAATGTTATAATAAATGTGTTGCCTCAGAGTAAGCTTCCTCCAGTTTATTACCCACTACATAATGGACAAGAGTGCTCCCGAACGTCTTCTGAACAATCAGGGCAAAACATTTTCTTCAAAATTATTGCAAGAGGTGTGCGTTAGTTGTGAACCAAGAAAGTACGCATGTCACCGCACAATCCGCAGATGGATGGTATGGTTGAGGTGGCTGCACAGAACTCTGACCTCCATGTTGAGTCATCAGGTCAGCGAGAACACGACCCCCTGATTCATGTTCAGTTACAAGCCGCACCCAACAAGGCTAAATCTTAAATCTCTGACTCCGTGTGCTGTACCCTTCAAAAGCTTTCAGAAGTGCGGGAGACTTCCAGGGTAAATTCTGATTCGTGCCGATTGGCCAATGAATGGCTGAGGGGCTTCCGTACTTCAAAAACATGAATGGGCACCTGGGGACAGAGCTTGGTTGCACTGTCCACAGGTACCGGTGGGTACATCGCCCAAATTGCTCAAACCCTGGAGAGGGCTGGTTGATGTGATTCGGGTCATTCGACCGCAGTGTGTCCAGATCCGCTTGGGGCGGCGGAGTTGATTTGTACACTCCTCTTGCCCTAAGCCCTTTATTGCTCCCTGTGAGTTTGTTCCATCTCCACACTGTGGGCGCCGAGGGACAGATGTGTCCGGCGAGCTGGCATGTGTGCACGTTGAGGTTGGTCCTCAGCGGAGTCGTGTGCTTCCTCCCTCAGGTGCCGCGCGCCTGATGTCCCCCGAGCCGCCGCCTGCGCTGTCTTCACTTGATTCGAGAGAGGAGAACCCGTCGACCCGGCCTACTGCTCTTCGTGAGGAGCCGGATTCGACTGGACAGTTGCATATTCCCCCTGGGACCTCCAGGGAGAGTGAGCCCACCTCCACTGGAGGCCCAGCCACGAGGACTCGCTCAAAAACTCTTCGGATTTTGTGACACCCATGCACACACACTCCCACACCATCAGTTGCTTGTCACACTCAGTAGGCCATATCGGTTATTGGCTGAACCTAGCCTTTGTTGTGCTTATGGGTATTGTTACACGGTGAGGATGGGAGTTGTTGGTGATGGAGGGGATTCCGTGCATTCGCGTTTTATATTTTCTCGTGTTGTTCTGTACATTTGCAGCTAGTGTATATATTGTATAGGTGGGCTTGGTTATTTATATGCTATTTGTTATTGTTATTGAGGCACACATAGCGTTTAGTCACTTTTACTCGCTTTTTTCACCTTATTCACTTAAGCAACCATTGCAAAGATGTTCTAAATCATACCAAACATTAAACTAATTTTCAATGGTATTTATCCAAATAGTGATATACCAAACTTTCATAGAAGCTTATTTCACTTCACACCTACATTTGTAAACTCCCCCCCCGCCCCGTGCCGGTCCTCTACGTTCCAATTCACACCCCCTCCCCCCCTCCGTGCCGGTCCTCTTGTGCGTTACGGTCATTTTATGCTAATTCCTTTGTCAAAGCATTTTGTTTCCTCCCACACAGCTTAAAAGGACGCGACCTGGGATGGACTTTCTTCACTCCAACGCTGTCCTCATGACAGTACGGTCCCCTTCACCTGATGAAGGCCACTTGTGTTGTGGAAGAAACGTCATGATTTTTGTTGTTTTATTTTTTACCTACGTGACTTTACCGAATAGAACCAAAGAGTATGGATCCTTGCAGTCACGAAAGCTTCAAATCTAGAACTTATTCACTTGGTTAGTTTTAAGGGGGAGTTGACAGCCAGGACGGCTGAATGCTACGAATGGGGGGGGGGGGGGTAATGTAGTGACATCGGGAATGCCACTGTGTAGTGCCGGCCTGAGAGGCACGGCGTGCGATGTAATTACATCACCGACACCCCATATATGTGGGTGTAGTACCCACCCTAGTGGGGCTTGGTGAGCGCTGAGTCATGGCGCTGAGTGGCACCACGTGTGGCGTGCAGTGCTGTTCTCTATAGGAGGGGTGTGAAAGTGTCAACCATGAATGAGGTTAATGTGGGCCATTGCACTCTGGTTGACCCTGGAAGGTACATGACGGGTAAAGTCTACACAGGGGCCCCAAGTTGGGGCTAGTGGGTAGTCACGTATCAGGGCGAGATCTTGCAATAGGAATCGAGAAGGTAGTCGTGGCCAAGGGCAGAGCCGGCCACGACTGGTGAGCATATAAACCGGGTCCCCAGAGGGACCGGGGTTCAGCTTTGCTGTTGTCTTCTGAAAGATCTACATTCAACGTCCGTGAAGAGTCACCAACACATGGGCAGGACTCAAGCTGGAGTCCTGCTCATTGTAGCTATCCCAGAGTGTTAGCGCAGATAGCCTGGTGGTCCACCACCATAGGTTGTTATCTGGTAAAAGGGAAGTTACCCCTTCGTGTTGGTATAAATAAATTTGTTGCCTCCAAAGAGTATGTTTGCGACTCAATTGAACCGACTACACAATGGTGCAAAGGTCAGTAAAGTGACCGAGGCCACCAGGGGCTGTACCAGTATACCACATCAGATTAACAAGGGGCTCAGTGGTGGCAACAAGTTATCCCCTTCGCCTGGAATGCAGGAGGTCGTGGGTTCGATTCCAACCCCGACGCCTGGATATTTGGAGTTTGCATATTCTCCCCGTGGTGGCGTGGGTTTTTCTCTGGATCCTCGAGTTTTTTTCCCTCCACATTTAGAAATATGCGTTTACAGTATTTGGCTGCTACAAATTTCCACGTGATAAGCCACTTCGTTGAGCTACGATTTGTGGCCAGGTTGCTTTTGAAAAACAGCTATATAGCTCAGTGGACCTTACTTGGTACAATAAAATAAAAATCTGCCGATTCCTGGAGTTATACTATAGGAAGGCCTGGGTACCCAAGGGACCAGGTTACAGCATCTGTCAGTTCAATGAAAAATCTAATAGCTTAGTGAACTTTGCCTGGTTCATAAAATATTTTGTTAGTGTTTAACCTCACGTGACAAACAATAAATCCAACAAACACACCCAGTGCTGAAATGCACTGAAAAACAGTAAATGTACCAGAATGAAGCAGTACACATCTTGTCAAGTTGTATTTATGCAACAAAGAAAACTAAAGAAAAATAACCAAATCCACATTAGATGTGGATGTGATCATAAAGTAAAGCACTTCTGGATAATGGGCACCCTATGCCCTGTCGGTCGTGTTGATTTTTTACCATATTTCACCATGCTGACTAGTGCGGGTTGGTGAAGCGAGGGGGGCAGAACTGATTCATTTGTCACTCGCCTCTGGATTTAGTCCATGGGTGTGTAGTGATGTGCGCTAAACACTGTGCAATTGGACGACCCCACATGCCCTGGGCACCCTTTCGCATGAGATATTCAAACTCAATCTATTTTGCAGGTGAAATATTTCTGAAATAAAAATGCAATTAAGGAAAACAGAGAAACTGCCATGACACGGTGCACAGGTGTGAATTAATATATTATAATAATCAGTCACACGACTGACCATACAAGGCAAGCACACCATGGTGGTGTTTCCCAGCGCCTATCTCGTGACTCGGTATGGGAATCGCTGCGGCGGTGTCCGCTTGTGCAGCTCCATGCGACCCACAGCAGACGCGCGCTCCCTACAGAGGATCCACGGTCGTGCGTCGTCTACACCTACAGCACGAGCTCCAACACAAACATCCCCCATGGAGCTCCACAGACTGGTGGGGCAAGTGCTGTTATTGAGCTCCTATGAAGGCTGGCATAGTACACGAAATGGTAAGTGGTCAGAACCACGCCGGACCGCCTTTGTCTCCCCAATGTGTGATGTTTACACACCGCCCCAGATACTAATTTGCGTTACACACACATTTACCTCCCTATCCCCCACCGCACACACACTCACACACTACACCGTTTTCCACACACACACATTTAAGCACCAATCAAAAATCCCCCGTGTATCCTACACAGGTGGTTTATATTCTGGACCACACCACCCACCGTCCCCCATGCACCACGAACTCCCCACACTCACCCACGCTGTGAAGTGTCGAGTCGCCCCGCGTCTCTCGCCCCTGACGCGGCCCAGTTCCCCGTGTAGCCTCCTCTCCCGTGCTCTCAGCCTCTGGCCCTGACGCAGCAGAAAGGAGAGGGGTGGAGGGGTGACGGGAGGAGTGAAAGGAGCGTTGAGGGGAGGGTTGGGGGGAGGATCGGTGGGAGGGGTGGGGTGGGTGGGGTGGGGTGGGTGGGTGGGGTGGGGTGGGTGGGTGAGGTGATGGGTGGGGATGGGTGGGGATGGGTGGGTGGGGTGGGGTGGGTGGGGTGGGTGGGGTGCCCCTTGCTTTCTTCCGCCCCTCCCCCCACCTCTACTACTTATTTTAAGCCTCTGTCTGTTCATCCCTCCGGCCCCTTTTTTCTTGCTTCTCTGTCCGTCTTTCCTCTTCTTACCTCTTGTGTCCCTGTATATGTATTTCTGCTATCTTATACCTCGTATTTGTTCACTCTGTCTATGCTGGTATGTTCAACCCAGAGGATGAACACGAAATTTAGCACTCTTCTGAAATTCGTGGTCTGCCAGGCAGGTGTCTAACTGTGTCGTTGGCCGACTGGTTTTGCATCACGTAAATTTTTCTTAGGTTTTTTGAATTCTCGTCTCTCATCTTCTTGTTGTATTTACCTCCGTGCAGTTTAACGCTCTCTATGTGTTGCGCTGATGTCACCCTATGTGCTATTTGTTTTTACACCTGATGAAGATCGCTTGTGTTGCGGTCGAAACGTCGTGATTGATTTATTTTAATATAATTTTATGGTATTTCTACATACGTGACTTTACCGAAAAAACCAATGAGTTAATCAATGGTTCTCTGTGTGAGTGAGTCTATGTGTCTCCATGTGAGTGAGCCTATGGCTCTGTGTCAGTGAGACTTTGGCTCTCTGTGTGAGTGTACTCTGTGAGTGAGTCTATGGCTCTCTGTGGGAGTAAGTGGGTCTCTAAGGCCACAACCATCTTGCCCCCTGCCCAGTGCGTCCACCTGGTTGAGCTGCAGGAGTCTATTGTCCACCGCTCCAGACCGCACAGATATCCGACATCCACCTCCAGCACAGACACCAGCAGATTCTTAAACCTGGTTGTGGAAGTAAGGACACGAGAGGGGTAATAGTCAACCACCATTACCACCATCAATACCACCATTACAACCACCAAAATCACCGCTATCGTTAACACCACCATCAATATCACCACCTCCACCACAACGATCACTATCAAAATCACAATACTCTTTGGTTCTTTAGGTAAAGTCACGTAGGTAGAAAAGATAATAGATCACGACGTTTCGATCGGAACACAAGCAACCATCATCAGGTGAAAAAATATAGCGAGAAAGCTGCTGAAACACGAAGTTATATTGGCTTGAGATAAGCTCAGCCCAAGGGTAAGTGGGCGGGGCTAGAGGTAGAATTTGCATGTAAATACAACACCACATCGTGGAAAAGGAAAGAGAGACACAGACACCGAGAGACATCCACACACAGAGAGAGGCACACACAGAGACACACGAGAGACGCATATAGAGAAAAACACACCGGCAGAGAGAGACAACCACACAGGTAGATGCAGAGAAAGATAGACACAGAGAGAATTACATAATTGCCCATGAATTACTATGGTGTGACAATGCCAATTACCAATGTCAAAGGGAACATCAATGAATGGTAAATGTGGGGTAATATCCCCAGAAGAGCATGTAGACTACATTAAAAAATAAAATAATCAGGCAATATAATATCACATATGGGTTCAGTTTAAAGTTTACTTATGACAAATAATACTGAAATAATTGTGCTCCATAGATTATCTTAATGGTCAAGTTACATAACCATCACGGAATCACTTAAGCTGACCATTTAAAAAGACATTAATTGCAAGATGTTGAGCAAAGGAAATTGTTTGGAAGTTCATCTCACACTAAGTACATGTTACTATAAATCTAAATCTGCATAGTTCTCGATCAGCAAAGTCGCAAACATGTTTTACCACAAGCAAGGAGTTCGGTGTAAAGCTGTTAAGCAAATTAACCACTGCACACGGTTGTAAAGCTCTCTGCCTCAAAGACAGCACTCTACCAAGTGTCGCGACGCAGCTGCGGATGCCGCATGACAATAGGCGGAGTGAGTGAATCTAAGTAGACACTGACCCTGTCAAAGGGGATCCCATGTCTAGAGTATTTGTGGCTGGTGCTACACATTTCTAACGTGATTAGCCATTTAGCTGATCTATCATTTGTGGAAAGGTCGCTTCTGGAAAACAGCCACATAGCTCAGTGGGTCTCACCTGGTAAAATAAAAATAGTTTATAGAGTTCGTTCTGCCTCAACGCGTGTTTTCATAACGCCATTTGGATATGGCACGATGGATGTAATAGGGAACACGTTTTATAACGCAGATGCTAAATGGATATAACGCGATTGAGTCAACAGAACCACGTCGCGCGAGTAGGAATGTGCGGTTGTACGGCTGCCTGGGCACAGCGTCACACGAGGCATTGGGATGCTGCTGCATGCTTCCTGATGCTCCCCACGCGCCTCAGTCTTTGTTCAGCCGACACACGCATCTCACGCTGTTATCACGGACTGTGCTTTACCCTGTATTAGTCATTGTAACGAGGGAGTTTACACAACGCGGTGTTATTCAGCAACGCAACTGCCGCGTTATAGAACACTGCAGTAAATATTGTCGCGGTGTGGAAGGAGCTATGAACGTCATCTTGTGGCATGGAAAGGCATCGCAGCCCTAGGGAGCAGCCAGAGACAAAGCCTGCACGCACGGCAAAGTTGTGATTGACCCGGGGACTATTAGCAAGTGACACGTATGGACTAATGGTTACTCTAAATGACGATGTTGACGATGGTTATAACGTGCTACAAATATGCAAAACGCACATCGCATTAGCTCTGACAAATAGCGGACTTTAAAGTTATCGTTTACAATGGTTAATTTGTATATCATGCCAAGTGAGTAATTTGCGTGTGGACCCTGACAGCGGCACTCAATGTCCAACTCTTGCGAATGCTCTCAGGGGATCTTTACCGTGCGCTGCGTTCACTCACTCAGCCCCAATCTCCCTGTCGTGAACTCACCACTCACCCACTCACTCACCTCACCCTTCAACTCACTCACCCTCCTCACCTATTAATTCTCCTCATTAACTCACTCACCCTGCAATCCCCCCCTCCATCACCCGGCACTCACCGCCTGTCCGTGACCACCTCTCCCGTGCCTACAACCACAAACACCACCACCACCTCTCCCGTGCCTACAACCACAAACACCACCACCACCTCTCCCGTGCCTACAACCACAAACACCACCACCACCTCTCCCGTGCCTACAACCACAAACACCACCACCACCTCTCCCGTGCCTACAACCATAAACACCACCACCACCTCTCCCGTGCCTACAACCACAAACACCACCACCACCTCTCCCGTGCCTACAAACACAAACACCACCACCACCACCTCCTGCTGCTGCTGTCGCGGTCTCCGCGTGGCGCCGCGGGCCCAGGGGGAGGCCTCGCGGCCCAAGAGCGGCGCCACGGCACCCCCCCTCCCGCTCCTGGCCCCTCCCCCTCGTCCCTCCTGGCCCCTCCCCCTCGTCCTTCCTGGCCCCTCCCCCTCGTCCCTCCTGGCCCCTCCCCCTCGTCAATCCTCCTCCCGTTCGCGACGTGGAGTGAACTCAGCCCCGCCCCCCCCGCCCCCACCGCCCCCCCCCCCTGCGCGGCCCCGCTGTCCATTGCAAGAATGGCGGGAAGCGGTCGCGGGGCCTACCGCGCGCCGCCTCTCGCGTGATTGGATCGCTTCGCGTCACGTGGGGAAGGCGGAAGAAGAGTATGGGGGAGGAGCTGCGCGGTAAGGGGCGGGGCCGTGGAGTCACGTGGTGGGCAATGATTGCCAATAAGTGGGTAGGGATGGCTGTACGTCACATCCGGTGATATAGGACACGCCCCTTCGTGACGTGCCTCACCACTTCCTTCCGTCCCGCGTGCCGTCAACACGAGCTCAGCATGGCGCTGTTGACCGTTGGCGTTCCGCTGTTGGCCATGCTTGGGATGGAGATCTTCATTTATCTTCGTTTTAAGCTTTCCATCTCATACTTTTACCGCGAGACCACGACGCTGCAAACGGAGAGGATGGGCCTGCAGAATGTGGAGCTCTGTCAGAAGAACAAGACCATGGAAGTGGAGAAAGATGGTAAGCTACCATTTTCTTTGGTTCTTTCGGTAAAGTCACGTAGAATGAGAATAAAATAATAAATTGATAAAATAAAATAACACAATAATATTCTCACGACGTTTCGGCCACAATACAAGCGGCCTTCATCAGGTGAAGGGGACGAGGCTGTCTGGAGGACAGCGCTGGAGTGAGAAAGCCACGCTGAGATCGCGATCTTTAAGCTGTGTGAGAAGAAACAAAGCGCCTTGACAAAGGAATTAACATAATTTAGCATTGAAATGGCTGAGTGATTAGCTTGTGACTGGTCACAGAAAAGGCTATGTTAAAGTTAAAGCATACACATCCGCAAAGGCACCCCTTGACAAAGGAATTAGCGTAGAATTTAGCATTGAAATAGCTGAGTGATTAGCTTGTAACTGGTCACAGAAATAGCTATGTTAAAGTCAGAGCATATACATTCACCGAGTCACCTAGTACAAATCAAACAGGAGAATTTAGCATTGAAATAACTAGGCGAATTTAGCATTGATATAACTGAGTGATTAGCTTGTGACTGGTCACAGAAATGGCTATGTTGAAGTTAAGGCCTACACATCTGAGCTATTCACAGTAACTGGGTATACAATATATAATGAATACTATATACTGAACCAATAAAAAACACAAAAATTTAAATTACCTCAATGTTATCAATAAACTCTATATTCTCCAATCAGCTAAGCTACCAACAATAAGTCGTTATATATCACAATGCTATATGGCGAAAAATGGGTGGATTCTTACCCTCAACTTTAGCACCACGGATAGCTACGGGTCCCGTTCAGACGGACGAGTTCATCGATGGTCGGAACAGAGGAGGGGGAGAGAGACAGCTGCGAGGCGCTGTTATACTCCATGTTGTAAACCATACCATTAACCACGGTTAAGCTATCCGTGTTGCTAAAGTTGAGGGTAAGAATCCACCCATTTTTCGCCATATAGCATTGTGATATATAACGACTTATTGTTGGTAGCTTAGCTGATTGGAGAATATAGAGTTTATTGATAACATTGAGGTAATTTATATTTTAGTATTTTTTTTGGTTCATGATATAGTATTCATTATATATTGTATTGTATACCCAGTTACAGTGAATAGCTCAGATGTGTAGGCCTTAACTTCAACAGCCATTTCTGTGACCAGTCACAAGCTAATCACTCAGTTATTTCAATGCTAAATTCGCCTAGTTCAATGCTAAATTCTCCTGTTTGATTTGTACTAGGTGCCTCGGTGAATGTATATGCTCTGACTTTAACATAGCTATTTCTGTGACCAGTTACAAGCTAATCATTCAGCTATTTCAATGCTAAATTCTATGCTAATTCCTTTGTCAAGGAGTGCCTCTGCGGATGTGTATACTTTAACTTAGCTATTTCAATGCTAAATTCTATGCTAATTCCTTTGTCAAGGGGTGCCTTTGCGGATGTGTATGCTTTAACTTTAATATAGCATTTTCTGTGACCAGTCACAAGCTAATCACTCAGCCATTTCAATGCTAAATTAAATGCTAATTCCTTTGTCAGGCGCTTTGTTTCTTCTCACACAGCTTAAAGGTCGTGATCTCAGCGTGGCTTTCTCACTCCAGCGCTGTCCTCCAGACAGTCTCGTTCCCTTCACCTGATGAAGGCCGCTTGTATTGTGGCCGAAACATTGTGAGAATATTATTGTGTTATTTTATTTTATCAATTTATTATTTTATTCTCATTCTACGTGACTTTACCGAAAGAACCAAAGAAGATGAATCCTTGCAGTCACGAAAACTTTAAATCGAAATTTAAGCTACCATTCTTAGATGTTCTGTTTGAGAGGAGACCTGATGGCTCATTGGGGCATTCTGTCTACAGGAAACCCACCCACACAGATTCCTACTTGAAACCTGATTCCCACCACCACCCAGCCCAAAAGAATTCTCTCATCAAAACTTCATACCATAGGGCTCATTGCATTTCGGACCAAAACCACCTGACCAGTGAATTAAAACATGTACACCTGGCCCTCAAAAGGAATGGTTACTCTGACCGTACCATCCGCCAAGCTGTTTCTCCCTCCATACAGAAACAACCACTTGATACTCCGGCCAAAACCATCACACTACCATATATAGCAGGCGTTACTAAAAAGATTTCCAAAATTCTAAACAAACACAAGATCCAGGTCCGGTTCAATACAGTACACAAAATTCGTGATCTGATCCCATCCGTGAAGGATGGCATTCCTGACTTACAGTACCCTGGGGTTTACAAATTGAGTTGTACCTGCGGTGATTGCTATATCGGGGAGACAAAGCGACATGTCTCTGACCGAATTCGCGAGCACAAATCAGATTTGAAACACAGCAAAACGAATTCTTTGCTGATCACTGTTACAACCATGTGGGTGATCACGATATAATTTTCTCCGATACCAAGGTTCTTTGCAAACCCACGGGTTTTTATCAGAGATTTGTTCACGAGGCAATTCAGATCTACAAACACAGACACAATTTCAACCGAGAAGTTGGTTTCAAATTAAGCAACCATTGGAAAGATATTCATATTCTTAGTTTTTTCGGTAAAGTCACGTTGAAGAGAAACAACAAAATAACAAAATATATATAAAACAATAAAAAATTCTCACGACGTTTCGACCATAACTCAAACGGTCATCATCAGGTGTGTCGGTTTGCATAAATTTATTTTGAAAACGGCATGTTTATTTATTTATATATATAAAAATAACGTTTGCGTCAGGCGCAACGATGGCAGTTTGCCAGGACTAGTCCATCTATTTTTTGAAAAGAGGAGGGGGGAGACGAAATTTGTTTTTATGTATGCTGTCTGAAAGGCACTGTAAGCGTGAACAATCAATCAAGAACTGAAATGATTTATCAAATCTTTCCAATGATTGCTAAGATAGAATCCATCTTCTCGGTTGAAATTGTCTCTGTGTTTGTATATGTGGATAGCCTCATGAACGAATCTCTCATGGAAGCCAGATGGCTTACAAAGAACCTCCGTCTTGGAAAAGTCAATGGCATGTGAGCCTACTGAATTAGAACAATGATCTGCTACGGCCGAGGTGTTGGTCCTACCGTGTTTAAGGTCTGCTTTATGTTCACGAATGCGGTCCGAGATATGGCGTATTTCCCTGTCCCCAGACGACCTGCTTGTCAGTTTTGATGTAGTTTCCTTATTCACCAAGGTTCCTGTACCTGACACCATTGCAATCATTGAAGACTTGGTTCATCAAGGACTAAACACTGAGGTACCCCCCCTGGTGAGACACTGTTTAACCAATACATACTTCACTTGGAATGGAACTTTCTACAAACAAACTGAGGGCACCCCAATGGGCTCCCCCCTTTCTCCAGTTATAGCTAACATTTTCATGGAGAAATTTGAGACTGACGCCATCCAGACTGCCACTCTGCGCCCAACCTTATGGAAGAGGTACGTGGATGACACTTTTGTCATCTGGCCACATGGCCGGCCTGCTCTAGACCAATTCTTCGACCACATCAATTCCATACACCCAGCCATCAGATTTACCATGGAAGTCGAAATAGATGGCAAGATACCTTTTTTGGATGTCCTAATTAAAAAGAGACCTGATGGTTCAATGAGCCACTCTGTCTACAGGAAAGCTACCCATACGGATGCTTATCTGAAACCGGATTCCCACCACCATCCATCACAGAAGAATTCTCTCATCAAGACTCTGTATCATAGAGCCCAATGCATATCCGACCAGGAACACATAAGCAGTGAACTCAAGCACGTACACCAAGCTCTTAGGGCTAATGGTTACTCCGACTATACAATCCGCAAAGCTATCACTCAAACCATGAAGAAGAACCCTCTTGAGGAGCCTTTCAAAACCATCACTTTACCCTACATTGCTGGGATCACAAAAAAGATCTCCAAAATCTTGAATAAACACAAGATCCAGGTCCGTTTCAACACATTACATAAAATCCGTGATCTGGTTCCGTCTGTAAAAGATGTGATTCCGGACATACAATACCCTGGTGTCTACAAACTAAGTTGCCTCTGTGGTAGTAGTTACATTGGAGAAACCAAACGCCATATCTCGGACCGCATTCGTGAACATAAAGCAGACCTTAAACACGGTAGGACCAACACCTCGGCCGTAGCAGATCATTGTTCTAATTCAGTAGGCTCACATGCCATTGACTTTTCCAAGACGGAGGTTCTTTGTAAGCCATCTGGCTTCCATGAGAGATTCGTTCATGAGGCTATCCACATATACAAACACAGAGACAATTTCAACCGAGAAGATGGATTCTATCTTAGCAATCATTGGAAAGATTTGATAAATCATTTCAGTTCTTGATTGATTGTTCACGCTTACAGTGCCTTTCAGACAGCATACATAAAAACAAATTTCGTCTCCCCCCTCCTCTTTTCAAAAAATAGATGGACTAGTCCTGGCAAACTGCCATCGTTGCGCGTGACGCAAACGTTATTTATATATATATAAATAAATAAACATGCCGTTTTCAAAATAAATTTATGCAAACCGACACACCTGATGATGACCGTTTGAGTTATGGTCGAAACGTCGTGAGAATTTTTTATTGTTTTATATATATTTTGTTATTTTGTTGTTTCTCTTCAACGTGACTTTACCGAAAAAACTAAGAATATGAATTACTGCAGTCACGAAAGCTTTAAATCAAAATTCATTGGAAAGATGTTCTAAATCGAACTAAACATAAACTCATTTCTGTGGTACAGTATATTTTTCAAGTAGTGGTACCCCAAACTTTCGCAGCTCTCAGCTCCCCCCCCCTCCCGCTCCTGGCCCCTCCCCCTCGTCCCTCCTGGCCCCTCCCCCTCGTCCCTCCTGGCCCCTCCCCCTCGTCCCTCCTCCCGACTCGCGACGTGGAGTGAACTTGCCCCCGCGCCCCGCGCCCCACCCTGAGCGGCCCCGCCACCCATTGCAAGAATGGCGGGAAGCGGACGCGGGGCCGACCGCGCGCCGCCTCTCGCGTGATTGGCTCGCGTCACGTGGGGAAGGCGGAAGAAGAGTATGGGGGAGGAGCTGTGTGGTTAGGGGCAGGGCCGTGGAGTCACGTGGTGGGCAATGATTGACAATAAGTGGGCAGAGATGGCTGTTACGTCATAGTGTACGTCACATCCGGTAATGACGTCACGATAAATAACACGCCCCTTCGTGACGTGTCTCACACTTGCTTCTGTCCCGCGTGCCGTCAACTCGAACTGAGCATGGTGCTGCTGATCGTTGGCGTTCTGGTCTTGGCCATGCTTGGGATGGGGATATTCATATATCTTCTTTTTACGCTTTCCATTTCAGACTTTGACCATGAGACCACGACGCTGTCTACGGAGAGGATGGGCCTGCAGAATGTGGAGCTCTGTCAGAAGAGCAAGATGCTCCGTCTGGAGCTACAGCATCAGCTGGAGGAGTTCATGGAGAACCGAGAGACTCTCCAGAGAGAGATCAGGAGCCTGGTTCAACAGCTTAAAGAGCGCCAGTTGGAGCTGGAGCCCACGAGAGTGCCTTGCAGGGAGAGCAAGTCTCTGCATGCGGATTTTCTCCGAGACTGCAATGCAGCACAGCGGCAAATGTCGCTGCGCTGTGAAAACGAAGATCTCCGGAGGTCGCTGCACGCCCACCTGAGGAAGTTGAACTTCCTGAATCCGCAGAGAGGGCAGGAACAGTTTAGGCTGCGCGGGAAGCTGGTGCGTCACGAGGACATGTGGCATGGGGAAAAGAGGCTGCAAGAAGAGAACCTGCATCTCCGTAGCCAGCTGAAAGAGCTAATATGGACCGTGTCTCAAATGTACAATGATGCCACCACCACCGACGCCACTTCCACCGCCGCTGCCACAGCTTCCACCACCGCAACCGTTTCCACCACCACTTCTGCCACCACCACCAAGCCCAAGAAGATGAAGAGATTTAGCCATTGGTTCCGAAAATTGCTGAAGCGCAAGTCGGCCATTTAAAAATATTGGGGAAATTGTGAAAATGACACCACCCTAATTAAAACATTACTCAGAAAGACAAACATACCCCATAGAACATCAACAAAGTCATATATAAGACAAAATATCGTACATTTGCATGCAACACTCTAATAAATACTGTATTGTGAGCAAAACATAAAGTTACTTAAATGGAAAAAAAATCTGTTATTGTCACTTACCTTTAGTCCGGATGCCGGTCTGCTTGTCGGGAGGGGGCGTAATGAGTCCCTGCACACACGGGGGCGGTGGGAGGGGGGTGAACGTCCATACACACACACAACAGCGACAATCATCCGCTGTATAGCCTTACCAGAATGTTGGGGCAAGCGCCTATGAAGCTCTGAATGGCACACGGGGTGAATGGCCAGCACCCTGCCCGGCTGCCTCTCTTTATCTCTCCATACACGAGACTCACAGGCGTACATGCGTCCGTGCACACACGCACAACAACAACGCAACAACCGTCGTTCACCCCTAAGTGGCGGTGACATCACCACAGCACTTGTGCCATGCTCGGTGCATTTTGAGGCCACGTGAAGTGTCGAAGGCTGGCTGGCAGGAGGTCATGTAATAGACGCAGGTGCCATGGATTGACTTAGGAAGATGATGGGCAGATGCAACAGCCGTGCTCCCCACTGTGCCAAATTTATTTGTGTCAGTTGTTTGGCGCTCTGCTCGTTGTTTTGAGCCTCGCTCCTCTGCCCTATGCTGTTGCTGGAGGGCAACTGCCTCCACTTCCTCAGCAGCACCTTTCATGAACCTCCTCCACAGAAGCCGATCATGACACTGCTGATACCAGTCATCAATAAGTCCAATCAGCTCCACATCCTTCTGCACCACATCAGTCCATCTCTTCTCTACCCCGTACCACGCCCATTTAGCACCATCTATCCAGCCAAATTGAAGCTGCTTGGGGATGCCGTGACTGCATACGGACTGCATGACACAATCAACGCAGCCTCGCTTGCTGGAGGAGCCCACAGATGGGCATTTGTCCAGATATTCTAGGAATCTGTGAGCTTACAAAGTCCAGTCTGGTTAAACCCTGAATAGATCGTGGGCAAGCTAACCTTAATGTTCCTTTCGAGAGAGATAAGGAAGGGTATAACTGTGGCCGAGAAGACATGAAGATTTTTATGGAGTGACATGCCAGGTAGCTTCCACACTGTTGAGCAGTTGATGAAAATATAATGCTCGAATTATTTTAAATGAGACCTCGGCTCCCAAAACGGACTTGATCATCAGCACACTGCCCACTCCACTCTCTCCTCAGGTGCCCCAAATACATGAGGAATTGAGGAAGGGAGCATTTTTATGATGTAAAATACCCAGGGAGGTGATTTGTTTTCGTGGGGCTGATGGTAACGGCCCATATTTTAGTAGCATGCTTCATGTTTAGCTGTAGTGTCTCCAACTTCTCCTTAGAGTGGGCAGTAATCACCAGATCATTTGCATTCATAATATGGTTTAACAATAGAGAGCCATACCATGACCGGCTCAGGCATCGATCAGCCTCCCATTATATCTATACCAGATAAATTCTACTGGTACATCCATGGAAATCGTCTCAAACTACGTAGTCAAAGAAAATGTTCAGTCGTGTAGGGGGCAGAGGACATCCATGTCGCACATTACTCACACATTCTATCATCCCTTAGCTCCATTACGTCGATTTTTCATGAGACAGCAGTTGTCTTTCTATTGTTTATATATGCTTTATCGAAAGAAGAAAATAGTATGTTTGCTTTAATTACTGTAACTCTGTGTTTTATTTAGCTTTGGTAATTTGGGTGATCCAGGTCTCTCTTGCAAATGAGACTCATCCTGGTCGCTTTAGTTCTCGCCTTGTTCAACTCAATAAACTGGTACTCACTCCATTATGAACTCACCCACTTCCTTAAATCTATGACTCACGTAAATACTCCCTCTCTCTCCTCATGAGTCATATATTTACCTGATCACACAATCACCCGATCATTTACTGTGTCAACCTCACTCACGCACTTTTTCATGCTCTCAAGAATGACCCACCCATTCTATCACTACATAAATCATCATCCCCTTCCCTCATTGACCCACTGGTAAAATTAAAATACTCGACAGCACCAACACGTGAGATTGTACTCAGGCTTACACTCACATGTGTAAAGAAGCTCCTTTGCAGGTTCCATTTGATAGATGATTTATTTCACGATAACGTATTTACAACGCAAGAGTATGACTCACACGAACCTTCCCCCGTACAGTAACCTGTACCTGTTTCAACCCATCTCCACTGCCCCCACTATAAACTTTGCCATCCAAGAGAAGTGAAGTAGAAGACAATAGAGTCTGCTGAGAGAATCTACCGGGGAAAACTGCTGGAAGTTACCAGGGCGTGGCCGTGCGGGTATATAAGGGGGAGCATGGCCCGCAAATGGGGTGATGCCTTGGGGACTGAAGAACAACTGCAGGTGGACGACATCGGGGCCGACTGTTGGAAATCAACATGGTGGAAACCATCAAGAAAGACTGTTCGAGATTAATCTACTCTATTAGAAACCACCGGGACTGCAGATAGTCATAGCCTTGTGCAACGTGTGAGTCGTACTCTCACCTTGTAAATATGTTATCGTCGGGAATAAATCATCTAGAAAATGAAACCTGCGAAGGAGCTTCTTTACACATGTAAGAATGCAGGACATGCTTTATCAGCAGGCCGTTGTTTTTGTCTACAACAGACCTATGCACACGATCTTGAAAATTGTAATTTGATTAGGATTGTCACCTGCAACCCATTCTGAAATCGTCCAACTACCAAAACCCTTGTCTGCATTATACCTAAGACTTTTGACTTGTACATCTCGTAATTTTCAGACGACGGGTTGACCAACGTGGCAATGTTAATTTCTCATTTTATTGACAGTAAACAAAAAACATGGCATAGTTTTTTAATTTCCCTGTTAACTTGTACATACGAGTGGAACGGTGTCACAATGGTTTGTGCATTGCACTATGAATCAGTCCACTTGAGTTTGATTCTCGGTTATAGTTAACATCAAACAAACTGGCCATGAGCCTTTTCGTTATCAACCCACGTTGAGAAGCATGATGGCGTATGGTGAAACAATCTCCATGACTGATCCAGTATGGGAAGACTTCACCCATGACAATGGTTATACATTTATTATTGTTTTTGTTGTATATTACCACCAAAGGAGTAACTTCATACCTGTTAGCCAGCCTATATATACTCATAGATAAACTTTTGCCTAAACATCACCATGGGGATGAAGCTGACTTGGTATCTTCCATACTCTTTGGTTCTTTCGGTAAAGTCACGTAGGTATAAAATAAAATAAATCACGACGTTTTGGGTGCAACACAAGCGTCCGTCATGAGATGGCAAAGCATGATCTGCTGTTGAGGCAGAATGTTTAAAAGAGTTTGAAATGGGTGTAGCCCAAGGGCCATAAATAAGTGGGCGGGTCCAGTGATGTTAATGTGAGAAATTAGCATGTAAATGTAAGAACGGAGAGCGGCCTCCTCGTAGAGGGCATCAAAGTGGCCATGTTAATGTGAGAGATTAGCATGTTAAAGTAATATCGAAGAGTGGTGGAATCCAAAGGCATGAGAGTGCAATCCAAAGGACATGTAAGCATGAGAGAGCTAAGAGAGAGGCATAGAGAGAGACATAAAGAGTCGGAAATAACAGCTGACATAGGCAGGTAGGATGGAAATATCAGAATCATAAAGAAGGTACACCACTCTGTGCTATCGTCTCCACCAAAGAGTATGAATCCCTGCATTCATGAAAGCTTTAATTTAAGATTATTCCAGCAAACTTTACCGTCTTCTACCTCGAACCTTCCCTCGTACGGTACCATGCACCTGTTTCCACCCATCTCCACTGACACCACTATAACTTTTGCCATGTACAGTACCCTACATCACCCTCTTCTGCCCATAAAAATACCTGTCCCGGCTAAAACTCTAATTTAACAGGTCCCTGCAGGGTGGGCTGGTAGGAACATTGGAATTTTGCGCAATTTTATTTTTACACCCCAATAGCACGAGATTTCACTTCGTTAAAGTATTGAAAGGGGACGGACGGACGCATTAATCTATTGCAAGCTGGTACACTCATCTATTGCAGGCTGGTACACTCAGTTTACAACTTCGTTCCTACCAGTAATAGGGAACTCTATGTGGGAATCAATGGGATCGCACACGGGATTCAGTGATGTGGGCATGGAGTACAACACATTTAACCTCTGGGTTAATGCTTAACATAGGCGCTTGAATCAAGGGGGGGAAGGCATTACAACCCAACTTGACCATTCAGTATCATCACCAAACTCTTACGTGGGCTGCCCTATTGAAGGTGTACATTCTTAGGCAAATAATACGCAACATCATTAGCCCTACATTTACAACAAGCCATCAATATGTACTGTAGGTGTGGTCGAACAGCACATTCGACCCGGTGACACTCCTTCTCGGCACCTCTCTAAATTAGTCCGTCGGCCTCCCTCATCGTGGCCATCTTCATTCCGGTCGATCCTGAGAGGAGAGTGCGGGGGCAGTATTTCTGTGAGGAGGATGCTCCCCTCCCTGGCATTCATCACGACGCCCCTGGACACGGCTTTGTGAGCCTGAACGATCCCTTGTGACGTCAGTTCTCTATATGGTTTAGGGCGACTCGGATTAACCACCCATCTCTGGCGTCCCATTTGGATGCGAACACTTTGCGGGCAGAGGATTTTAACAATTCCACTGGGCTTTGCCAAGGATGGTGTAGTTTGGCGGATTTTCTAACCCGGACCTCAGGACAGTGTAACCAGGCCCGATCACCCTGTTCAAAGGGTACAGGCGTCTCCGTTATTTTCGGCAACCGTTTGTTTGCTATTTGCGATCTGCCTGACTCTGCTATCGCGGCTTCACGAGCTTCACAGAGCTTTTTTAGTGGCAGTCTGAGGGAGGCTGGTGACGACACAACTTTAGCAGGGAAAGCCACCAGTCGGTCCTCAATAGGTGGCTCAGGGTCTCTCCCATACATCAAAAAGAAGGGGAAGAGCCTGGCCGATGCATGTGGCACTCTACAATATGCCCCTAGGACCCCTGGGATGTGCAAGTCCCAGTCCATCTGATCACCATTTACAACATGGCACAACATTGCGGACAGCGTGCGGTTAAGCCTATCTACTTGTCCATCACACTGCAGGTGGTATGGTGGCGTTCGAATTTTTCTTAGTGCCCACGATATTACAAACCTCTCGCAACAGGTTAGTAGAAAAATTCTGACCCTGGCCTGCTAGACGTTTCTCAGTGGGGCCCTTGTCCAATACATAGCCATGGAGAAAGGCTTCTGCTATTATTGCAGCCGTTTGGTCATGTATCGGCCATGCAACGAGCCAGTGTGTGCAATACTCCATCCCCTCGAGCAAATATTTATTTTATCCTTGCTGTTTTAGGAAATGCACCCAGGATATCCAACGCTACTAGTTCGTTTACCCTCACCACTGCGATCGACTGCAGTGGAGGCTGTATAGGATGGGGAGCAGGTTTCCTTTTTGCACACTCCTGACAATGATTACCCGCTCGCGTACATCTTTTCACATCACTGGCCAAAAATATCGAGCCTGCAGTGTGAGCAATGTGTTTCGGTGGCCCAAGTGGATTTGTTGTTTGGCGTGCACTTCTAGTAGCAACTGTTTTTGCAAGGGTTTTTGCACCACTAGGCAACAACGCTGCATCTTCATGTCCCACCTCATCAGGAGTCCTCGCCATGGGATGAATGGCTCCCCATTTTGACCAGTTTGAGCACATTCAGCTGCCTGTGCAGCCAATGACTGTATAATTTCATCCTGTTTTTGCAATCGGATTCATTCGGTCCTTATCAGCCCAAGATCATGATCTGTGGGTGGTACATCATTTTCTATCGTTGCTGTGTTTATTGACATCACCTGTCTCGGCGAGTCAGGGAGGGTCGGTTTACACCATGCTGCTCCTGTCGCTGCTGCTACGACCGATCTCACTAACTTTTTCCACTTAGCCCGAGATGTTGGCCGAATTTTCCCTGTTGTTTCACTCCAGGTCGATGTGATCGAGTGGTGTGCTAGTGATGTTGGTGATGAGGGTTTTGGAAATGAGGTGCACGTGTGATCTGGCTGGGTGTACAGGCGACACGCCTGGGTGTTTCTTGGTTGTCTCGGGATGACTTCCCCTCGGCAACCTCTCGCGATGTGGCCCGACCTCCCGCAGTGGTAGCAGTACATCACCGCATGGTCCTGAATTCCTCCGTGGTTGTGCCATGGTCGCTGATGCTGTAGTTGACACCTTGAATCGTTGAACCCCTGGATGGCCACAGCCATCTCTTCCAAGGTCGCCTGCAGATCACCCTCCATGCTGGGCATTGCGGCGGTCCCTGTTGTTGCTGTCCCTGTTGGCTCCATTGGTCCTCCTGCTCCTCCATTCTCCATCACCCTTGTCACATGGGCTGCTACTTCACATGGTGCCCTGGGATCTGTGTGTGCCCAGAGGCATTTAGCAAACTACATTGAAGTTTGCTCACTCTCTGGCAAAATCGGCAATGTAATGCCACTTTGATAGAGGAGAGTTTGTAGCCGCTCCGCCACTAGCACGTCTCAGGTTGTCATGTCCATCCTTGGAAATGCCACATCTGCAACCGCATGCAAGGTACTTCTATAAGCCATCAGTGGCTCGCTATCTCCTCTTCTCCAGGATGAAAATTGCTGCCTTGCGCTGGACGCAGGACAGAAAACATCGGCCATCCCTTGACAACCTTGTTGGGTTGTGGCAGGTTGATTTTCCGGGATCATAAAGAAGGCCAATAGTGCTCTGTCATCCAACACCGTAGGCAGCAGTCGTAGCACTTCATCGTCAATCAATCGGCTTACTCTAACAGCTGCTTCAAATCTTTTGATGAATGCAATACAATCGCCTCCCGTATTTTTATGCATGGTGGTCAAGGTCTGTTGAACAGCTTCTAGTTGTGGTTGAGTCATTTGATTGGTTCCCGCCTGCTGCTCGACGGGGGGAAGCGATGGCTGCTGCCCTATGGCGCTTTCTCCTCGCCATTGCGGTCCATGGTGGAGATGGATCTGGCTTCAGCCGCGCACTACCAGTTCCTTCCTCTTCTCTTTTCTTCATCATCGAAATTATCAGTCGATCCACCACTGAGGTAAGGTGGTCCAACCTGTCCAACAGCTGCCGCCAATTTTCTTTGTTCGGCGATGCTGGTTCTTGGGTCTTTGGCGGAGCATCCACTTCCATCGGGAACTTGGCTGCCAACGGGGTCCGGCTCTCTCTCCCGCCATTTGCCGAGTTTGAAAAACCTGGAGCGCTTAGGGTTGATAACTCGTTCTCTGCAGGAGCTCTTCGGCGGGTCTTCCTTCTTGAACTTGTAGACTGTATCCCACCACTGCCACCAGAAGCTTCTTTGCAGGTTCCATTTTTGAGAAGAGAGTGCAACTCACACGCTTCACAAGGGTATGACTATCTGCAGCCCCAGTGTTTTCCACTACATTCATCTCGAACAATCTTTCTTAATGGTTTCCACCATGTACAACAGTCGGCCCCGATGTCATCCACCTGCAGTCGTCCTTCAGTCTCCGAGCTAGCGCCCCAATTGCGGGCCTCGCTCTCCCTTTTCTACCCACTCAGCCTCGCCCTGGCAGCTTCCAGCAGTTTCCTTGGTACATTCTTCCAGCAGACTCAACCGTCTCTACTTCCTTTCTCTTAGATGGCAAAGGATATAGTGGTGTCAGTGTTGATGGGTGGAAACAGATGCAGGGTACTGTACGAGGGAAGGTTCATGTGAGTCGTACTTTTGCGTTGTAAATACGTTATCGTGAAATAAATCATCTAGACAATCTAACCTGCGAAGGAGCTTCTTTAAACACGTGAGTGTTAGACTGCGTATTTCCATTTTACCAGTGGGTCAATGAGGGAAGCGGATGGTGAGTAAGGTAGTGAGTGATGGGATGAGTAGGTCATTGGTGAGATTGTGAAATAGTGCTTGAGTGATGTTGGCACAGTGAATGATCAGGTGGTTGCCTGGGTTATCAGGTCAATATATGACTCATGAGGAAGGAGAGGACGTATTTATGTGAGTCATAAAGTAAGGGAAGTGAGTGAGTTCATAATGGAGTAAGTAGTAATTTATTTAGTTAAAACAGGCGAGAACTAAAGAGACTAGGATGATTCTCATTTGCAAGAGAGACCTGGATCACCAAAATAACAAAAGCTAAATAAAAACACAGAGTTACAGTAATGAAAAGCATATATAAACAATAGAAAAACAACTGCTGTGTCTCATGGGAAATCGATATAATGGAGTTAAGGGATGATAGAATATGTGAGTAATGTGCGACATGGATGTCCTCTGGCCCCTACACGACTTAACATTTTCTTTGACTACTTAGTAATGAGACGATTTCCATGGATGTACCAGTAGAATTTATATCTGGTATAGATATAATGGGAGGCTGATCGATGCACGAGTCCGGTCATGGTATGGCTCTCTATAGTTAAACCATATTATGAATGCGGATGATCTGGTGATTACTGCCCACTCTAAGGAGTTGGAGACACTCCATCTAAACACGGAACATGCTACTAAAATATGGGCCGTTACCATCAGCCCCACAAAATCAAATCACCTCCCTGGGTATTTTACATCATCAAAATGCTCCCCTCCCTCAATTCCCCAGGTATTTTGAGGCAGTTGTGGAGAGAGTGGAGATATTTCCGTACTTGGGCAGTGTGCTCATGACCAACTCTGTTTTGGGAGCCGAGGTCTCACTTCGATTCCTTCGAGCGGCATTATATTTTCATCAGGTGTGTAACATTGTATGGAAGCTACCTGATCTGTTACTCCATACAAACCTTCATGTCTTCTGGACCACAGTTATGCCTTCCCTTATTTCTCTCTATAGGATTATCTGCAATGGTTTGAAACATTTGGTCTAGCCTGCCTACGATCTATCCAGGGTTTAACCAGACTGGACTTTGTGAGGAGGCCAAAATTTCCTGAAATATCTGGACAAAGGCTCATCAGTGGGCTCTTCCGGCAAGTCAGGCTCCATTGGCTGGGTCATGAAGTCTATATGCACTGTCACCGCATCCCCAAGCAGCTTCAATTTGGGCGGATAGATCATGCTAAACAGGCGCGGCATGGGCTACAGTAGAGATGGACTGATGTGGTACAGAAGGATGTGGAGCTGATTGAACTTGCTGATGACTGGTAGCAGCAGTGTCGCGATAGGCCTATGTGGAGGAGGTTCATGAAAGACTCTACTGGGGAGGTGGAGGCAGTTGCCCTCCAGCAATAACGTAGGGCAGCGGAGCGACACTCATAACAATGAGCAGAGTGCTATACGACTGAAACACTGAAATTTGGCACAGTGGGGAGCACGGCTTTTGCATCTGCCCGTCATCACCTTAAGTCAACCCATGGTACCTGTGTCTATTCATGACTTCCTGCCAGCCATCCTTCGACACTTCAAGTGACCTCAAAATGCACCAAGCACCGCACAAAAGCGCTGTGGTGATGTCACTGCCACTTAGGGGCAAACGGCGATTATTGTCTTCTTGTTGTGCGTGTGTGCACGGACGCATATACCCCTGTGAGTGTGTGTGTGGGGAGAGATAGTGCAATGGTGAACACTGTCTACCATCCCACCGATCCCAGTTCGATTCCCACTCACGACCAACACCTTTAACGATTATATTAATGGTTGCTGGGCTTTCCGTCGATCGACTCAGCCTCAAATAAGTGCCTGGTGTGGTGTGTAAATATCACCACTGGCGAGACAAAGGCAGCCGGGCGTGGTGCTGTCCACGCACCCCCTCGTGCGACATTCCAGCCTTCATAGGCGCTGCTGGCTAACAGCACTTGCCCCAACATTCTGGTTAGGCTATTCGGGGGATGACTGTCGCTGTTGTGTGTGTGTGCTTGCGGGCGTTCACCCCCAACCCTCCCGTGTGCAGTTATGGGGACTCATTATGCCCCCTCCCGACAAACGGTCCCACATCCAGACTCAAGGTAAGTGACATTAAAAACATATTTTTTGTCCTATTTACGTAACTTTATTTTTTGTTTACCATACAGTATTTATTACAGTATTATTTGCAAATGTATAATATTCCGTGTTATGACTTTAACAATGCTTCAAAATTTTTGTTAAACCGTAATACATTTTACAACACTTCCAGTATGTGAATTTAAATACAGTACACTATTTTATTCAGACTTATGAATTGTTCGACTCACTAACGATTCTCTGTAATGGAATCCAAAAGTTGTACTATTCATTAACAACATCTCCCATTGGTATGGTTGACTACATGTGATGCAAAATAAGTTAAACATAGATAAATATATATTGTACAACACTTTCCCCAACAGTGTGTTGAGGCTACATGGGGGACCTTTGTGTTTGTGCTTGTGATTGTATTGTGGAGGCCTTCTTAGGTGCTGCTCCTTGCTAATAGCACTTGCCCCAATAGTCTCTTGAATCTATACGGGGAACGTTTGTCTTTGTGAATAATGTTTTAATTGGGGCGGTGTAATTTTCTAAATTGCCCCAATGTTTTTAAATGGTCGACTTGCGTTTCAGCCATTTTCGGACCCAATTAATACATCTCTTCATTTCTTGGGCTTGGTGGCGGTGGTGGCAGCTGTGGCAGCGGCGGTGGCATTGGCGTTGGTGGTGGTGGCATCTTTGTAAATTTGAGAAATGGCGCATTTCAGCTCTTTCAGCTGTCTACTGAGATGCCGGCACTCTTTGCGCATCTGCACTTCGCCGTGCCACTTTTCCTCGTGACGCGCCAGCTTCCCGCGCAGCCTAAACTGCTCCTGCCCTCTCTGTGGATTCAGGAAGTTCAACTCCCTCAGGTGGATGCGCAGCGACCTACGGAGACCTTCCTTTTTACAGTGCAGCGACATTTGCCGCTGTGCTGCATTGCAGTCTCCGAGAAAATCCGCACGGAGAGACGCACGCTCGCAGCCAGGCACTCTCGTGGACTCCAGCTCTAACTGGCGCTCTTTAAGCTGTTGAACCAGGCCCCTGTTCTCTCTCTGGAGAGTCTCTCGGTTATCCATCAACTCCTCCTGCTGATACTGTAGCTTCAGATGGGGCGTCTTGTTCCTCTGACAGAGCTCCACATTCTGCTGGCCCATCCTCTCCGTTTGCAGCGTCGTGGTCTCGCGGTGAAAGTCTGAGATGGAAAGCGTAAACCGAAGATAAATGAAGATCTCCATCCCAAGCAGGGCCAAGAGCAGAACGCCAACGATCAGCAGCGCCATGCTCAGCTCGTGTTGACGGCACGCGGGACAGAAGCAAGTGTGAGGCACGTCACGAAGGGGCGTTATTTATATAACTTCTTTACCGGATGTGACGTACGCTTTGACGTAACAGCCATCCCTGCCCACTTATTGTCAATCATTGCCAACCACGTGACTCCACGGCCCCGCCCCTAACCGCGCAGCTCCTCCCCTATACTCCTCTTCCGCCTTCCCCACGTGACGCGAAGCGAGCCAATCACGCGAGAGGCGGCGCGCGGTCGGCCCCTGCGACCGCTTCCCGCCATTCTTGCAATGGGCGGTGGGGGGGCGAGATCACTCCACGTCGCGAGCGGGAGGAGGAGGGACGAGGGGGAGGGGCCAGCAGGGACGAGGGGGAGGGGCCAGGTTGAACGAGGGGGAGGGGCCAGGAGGGATGAGGGGGAGGGGCCAGGAGAGACGAGGGGGAGGGGCCAGGAGGGACGAGGGGGAGGGGCCAGGAGGGACGAGGGGGAGGGGCCAGGAGCGGGAGGGGGGGTGCCGTGGCGCCGCTCTTGGGCCGCGAGGCCTCCCCCTGGACCCGCGGCGCCACGCGGAGACCGCGACAGCAGCAGCAGCAGGAGGTGGTGGTGGTGGTGTTTGTGGTTGTAGGCACGGGAGAGGTGGTGGTGGTGTTTGTGGTTGTAGGCACGGGAGAGGTGGTGGTGGTGTTTGTGGTTGTAGGCACGGGAGAGGTGGTGGTGGTGGTGTTTGTGTTTGTAGGCACGGGAGAGGTGGTGGTGGTGTTTGTGGTTGTAGGCACGGGAGAGGTGGTGGTGGTGTTTGTGTTTGTAGGCACGGGAGAGGTGGTGGTGGTGTTTGTGGTTGTAGGCACGGGAGAGGTGGTGGTGGTGTTTGTGGTTGTAGGCACGGGAGAGGTGGTCACGGACAGGCGGTGAGTGCCGGGTGATGGAGGGGGGGTGAGGGAGTGGATTGCAGGGTGAGTGAGTTAATGAGGAGAATTAATAGGTGAGGAGGGTGAGTGAGTTGAAGGGTGAGGTGAGTGAGTGGGTGAGTGGTGAGTTCACGACAGGGAGATTGGGGCTGAGTGAGTGAACGCAGCGCACGGTAAAGATCCCCTGAGAGCATTCGCAAGAGTTGGACATTGAGTGCCGCTGTCAGGGTCCACAAGCAAATTACTCACTTGGCATGATATACAAATTAACCATTGTAAACGATAACTTTTAAAAAACCTACGCTATTAGTCAGAGCTAATGCGATGTGCGTTCAGCATATATGTAGCACGTTATAACCAACGTCAACATCGTCATTTAGAGTAACCATTAGTCCATACGTGTCACTTGCTAATAGTCCCCGGGTCAATCACAACTTTGCCGTGCGTGCAGGCTTTGTCTCTGGCTGCTCGCTAGGGCTGCGATGCCTTTCCATGCCACAAGATGACGTTCATTGCTCCTTCCACACCGCGACAATATTTACTGCAGTGTTCTATAACGCGGTAGTTGCGTTGCTGAATAACACCGCGTTGTGTAAACTCCCTCGTTACAATGACTAATACAGGGTAAAGCACAGTCCGTGATAACAGCGTGAGATGCGTGTGTCGGCTGAACAAAGACTGAGGCGCGTGGGGAGCATCAGGAAGCATCCAGCAGCATCCCAATGCCTCGTGTGACGCTGTGCCCAGGCATCCGTACAACCGCACATTCCTACTCGCGCGACTTGGTTCTGTTGACTCAATCGCGTTATATCCACTTAGCATCCTTGTCATAAAACGTGTTCCCTAATACATTCATCATGCTATATCCAAATGGCGTTATGAAAACACGCGTTAAGGCAGAACGAACTCTATAAACTATTTTTATTTTACCAGGTGAGACCCACTGAGCTATGTGGCTGTTTTCCAGAAGCGACCTTTCCACAAATGATAGATCAGCTAAATGGCTAATCACGTTAGAAATGTGTAGCACCAGCCACAAATACTCTAGACATGGGATCCCCTTTGACAGGGTCAGTGTCTCCTTAGATTCACTCACTCCGCCTATTGTCATGCGGCGTGCGCAGCTGCGTCGTGACACTTGGTAGAGTGCTGTCTTTGAGGCAGAGAACTTTAAAATCGTGTGCAGTGGTTAATTTGCTTAACAGCTTTACACCGAACTCCTTGCTTGTGGTAAAACATGTTTGCAACTTTGCTGATTGAGAACTATGCAGATTTAGATTTATAGTAACATGTACTTGGTGTGAGATGAACTTCCAAACAATTTCCTTTGCTCAACATCTTGCAATTAACGTCTTTTTAAATGGTCAGCTTAAGTGATTCCGTGATGGTTATGTAACTTGACCATTAAGATAATCTATGGAGCACAATTATTTCAGTATTATTTGTCGTAAGTAAACTTTAAACAGAACCCATATGTGATATTATATTGCCTGATTATTTTAATTTTTAATGTAGTCTACATGCTCTTCTGGGGATATTACCCCACATTTACCATTCATTGATGTTCCCTTTGACATTGGTAATTGGCATTGTCACACCATAGTAATTCATGGGCAATTATGTAATTCTCTCTGTGTCTATCTCTATCTGCATCTGTCTGTGTGGGTATCTCTCTCTGCCGGTGTGTTTTTCTCTATATGCATCTCTCGTGTGTCTCTTTGTGTGTGCCTCTCTCTGTGTGTGGATGTCTCTCGGTGTCTGTGTCTCTCTTTCCTTTTCCACGATGTGGCGTTGTATTTACATGCAAATTCTACCTCTAGCCCCGCCCACTTACCCTTGGGCTGAGTTTATCTCAAGCCAATATAACTTCGTGTTTCAGCAGCTTTCTCGCTATATTTTTTCACCTGATGATGGTTGCTTGTGTTGCGATCTAAACGTCGTGATCTATTATTTTTTCTACCTACGTGACTTTACACAAAGAACCAAAGAGTATTGTGATTTTAATTTTGATTGTGATCGTTGTGGTGGAGGTGGTGATATTGATGGTGGTGTTAACGATAGCGGTGATTTTGGTGGTTGTAATGGTGGTATTGATGGTGGTAATGGTGGTTGACTATTACCCCTCTCGTGTCCTTCCACCACCAGGTTTAAGAATCTGCTGGTGTCTGTGCTGGAGGTGGACGTCGGATATCTGTGCGGTCTGGAGCGGTGGACAATAGACTTCTGCAGCTCAACCAGGTGGACGCACTGGGCAGGGGGCAAGATGGTGGTGGCCTTAGAGACTTACTCCCACAGAGAGCCATAGACTCACTCACAGAGTACATTCACACAGAGAGCCAAAGTCTCACTGACACAGAGCCATAGGCTCACTCACATGGAGACACATAGACTCACTCAAACAGAGAACCATTGATTAACCCACACAGAGAACCATAGAGTCACTCGCACAGATTCACACAGAGAGACATAGACTCACTCACGCAGAGGACTATATGCAGTACATCCTCGTCTTTTATGTAATGTGTTTCGCTTAGCGCACACCACACCCACTATAACTCGAGTAGCACATGACGGACTGCTCTTATGAGTGGTGTGGGTGTTGGCAGCGTTGTTCTGTATTGCTGGGAGCTGATGCTGTACCGGTGCGCACTGTGTTACGTGGCGTGTCATCCTCTTCCTCAGCCTTTGTTCCAGCATCTGTGTGTAGTGTCATCTCACTCACTCCCTTATAGTTTTCACTCATCATATCTCTCTTTCATGTCCTTTGTATGTATATTGATGAATGTAACACATTTTTTTATTATTATTTGGCTGCTATAAATTTTCACGTCATAAGCTACTTCATTCATCTATCATTTGTGGCCAGTTCGCTTCTGAAATAGAAGCTAATAGCTTAGAGGGCTTTACTAGGTAAGATAAAAATAGTTTATTTTTATTTTTTTGTGATTTGCTAACCTTTCCTATACTTTTCACTTCGATTGTGTTTTTGCATCGTTTGTTCTTGTAACTTTCTGTATCACCCCAACTGGAAATCTGTGAAAAAGGGCTTTTTAGATTCCTCCAGTATAAATAAAGATTATAAGATAGATCTTCTACATGTACACAACACATTTAAAATAAACATAGAAAACAGTGTACTGTACTCTCAATTAAAAATAATAATAAAAGTTACATTGTGCTAAGACGGAGCCTCCCCCTTTACCGTTTTTCCTTTTAGAAAAGTTTTCTGCTTGACGTAAAATAGCTTTAAGCAGCAATTTTCGACAACGCAACCCCCACGTTAAGCAAGGATATGTTGTACTCACTTACACAGAGAGATATAGACTCAAACTTGATTTGGCACTTTCGTGACTGCAGGAATTACTCTTTGGTCATTTCGG
Source organism: Petromyzon marinus (assembly GCF_048934315.1). Taxonomy (NCBI): domain Eukaryota; kingdom Metazoa; phylum Chordata; class Hyperoartia; order Petromyzontiformes; family Petromyzontidae; genus Petromyzon; species Petromyzon marinus. The sequence continues at coordinate 24,252,754 of NC_133745.1, read as the reverse complement.
TAAAGTCACGCAGACATAGACTCGCACAGAAAGCCATAAACTCACTAGAACAGAGAGACTTGGAGTCAATCACACAGAGCCATCGACTCATTCAAACACAGATGATGATAATAGATACCCATGAACTCACATTGAGACCCATGGACTCACACAGAGACCAGTAAACTTACCAGAACCGTAGACTCACAGAGACGCATAGACTTACAGAGAGGTATAGACTTACACAGAGACCCATAGACTTACAGAGAGGTAAAAACTTACACAGAGACCCAAAGACTGGTGAGCGAGATTTGAACTCGGATCACCAGATTTGTAGCACAGCACATTCGCCGATACACTACCGTTCACCTTACACACTCACACGCACTCACATGCTCACTCATTCACGCAACCAGACGCTCACTTACACATTCAATCAATCACTCAATCACTCACACACTCGCGTTTTATTGCATGTAGCAATATCTTCAGGAGCTAAATGTCAATTATTGAGGTCTGTTAAGATAAGCGAGTGTGTGTGGATGACATAGCAATAGTGGGTGAGTAGGTGAGTGAAGAGGTGAGCTCAGTAGCATGTTGCAGGTCTTCCCCAGGACAAGGCGGGTCATATTTAGGGTGTGTAACATGTTGATTGACTGGGTTGAGTGTTGTGTGTTTGTGAGCGAGTAGGTGAGCTCACTCGAATGTCGCAGGTCTCGCCCAGCGTTTTCCAATCAAAGATTAAACAGATGAATGAGTGTTGGGATTTTTGTTATTGTTCTCAGGTGAGCAGCACCACCTTAACACAAATATCTGTATTACACCTTCATCCATGTAATAGCTGTGTCCGTCTTACACCTCCATTTTCTTAGAAGCCTCTGGATTTGACATAGGGCATCTTTTTCTGTGTGTGTGTCTGTGTGACCCAGTCCTCGACCTTCCCTCGGTCGACTCACCCTCTAAAGAGTACCTGGTGCAGTGTCTATAATAAACATCAGCAATTGGGAGAGACAAAGGTGGCCGCGTGCATGGTGTTGGCCACATCACATCCCCACAGCAGATTTTGGCGAACCATCGAACAAAGACGGTCGCTGCATCGCACTTTCAGAAGCGCTTCTGCGGCCGTCTCGAACGCTCTTCCTTCTGATATTAGAAGCCACTGGAGCTGTGCACTTTTACATCTAGATTGAAAACTAATTTCTTTAGAACTACTTTTTGTGCTTTCTTTGTTGCCCTTCCCCTGCACCTCCGATTAGCACGGTTGGCTACGTACCGTGCAAAAGAAGTTCAACATACAAAATACATACCACCCCCTCGTGTGTTCCACAGCACAAGGCTCCACAACTTGCCCTAACATGTCTATTGAGGCTACTTTGGTGACCTGTGTGTGTGCATAATTAATTGTCATTATTTTATTAAATGGCCTTCATCAACAAAGGACACGAGTCCATTGAGGGACGGGGACAGCGTGGGACCCTTCGTGGAGCCGATTCTCGCAATGGCGGAGGAAGAGTTGGAGGGATGCAGCAGAGGAGGGGGTGGCACCACACGATGTTCGTGCTGAGAGTGAACGTGGCACTGGGGGAGGCTCCGGAGTTGGGCCTCTTCAGGGCGACTGGCGATAGAGTGGAGAAGTCGAGGTGAGAGTGACTCGGGGAATGGGGGTGAGGTGAGTGGAGGGGTGACTCGGGGAGTGAGATTAGTGGAGGGGTGACTAGGGGAGTGGACGTGCACCTGATTATGCACGAATGTGAGTGGACTGCCCATGCATTCATCATCATTATGGGCATCATCACCAGTGGTAAATCCACTGTTTGATGAAGGCCTCCCCAAACCAACGTCACTTCTCGTGACGCCTGCGCTGTGACAATGGGCCCCAGCACCTCCTGTGAATGAGCTTCCCACCTCCTCCCCTCCAAGTTACTCTTGATCATCAGCCATCGTCACTTCCAGAAACGTTTTCATCTGCGTGTTGCTCTTTCCTTCTCATCATGGTCAACATGAGGAGGGATCTTACCTCTGTGTATGTTCTCTCATCTGCGCGTTCCTCTGTCTTGGTGTGATTTCGAGCACGCGTCTCTGCATGCTTCTCTGCGCAGGGTTTGTTCTGTACGTGTTTTTTGAGCTGGTGGCCGCGTCTGAACCGTGTCGTACCCGTCAGGATGCCACTCAATACAAAACAAATGGAAGGAGTGAAATTATCTTGGGACCACAGCCTTGTCTCAATTCTTCACCCCTGGTGTACAAGTCAGCAGCTGGGACCATCACTGCTATCCATTAATATGTACGGGCTGCTAGGGATTCTCTTCATCTCTGGGTCTCTACGTCTAAATGATGACTCTGAGTATTGACCGCAGTGCATTTCTCAGCTCTATCGAGTACCCGGTAAGATCGAGAAACTCTCAGCTCACACGGTGGCTTCGGGTGATCAGCCAATGAATACATCAGGATGTGCACCCTCATGAATAACAAACGTGCATTGCGGAAGGTGCCGACTGACTGCCATGCTGCATACTGCTGTATAAATAACCCACCCACACATGCATACGCCTGTGTGGGTATGCGTATTATCCGGTAATTGTATAGTGTTTCGCGTATTGCGCGATGAACTTGGCAACACCAGTACCGATGAACTAAAGTGGTTTTGGGCTAACCCGAGATCGACTCAGCCTCCAATGAGTACCTGGTGCGGTGTGTAAACATCACTACTCGGGAGATAAAGGCGGCCAGGCATGGTGCTGGCCACCCTCCCCATTGTGTACCATGCTGGCTTTCATAGTTGCTCGCTAAAAGCACTTGCCTCAAGAGTCCGTTGAGGTTATACAGACAACCTTTGTGTTTGTGTTTAATGTTTTAATTGGTGGCGGTGTAATTTTAAATGTAAAATTTTTTCATGGCCGACTTGCACTTTGGCCACTTCCAGACCCAACAAATAAATCTGTTCCTTTTCTTGGTGGCGGTGGTGGTGGCTTTGGTGTATATTTATAGAGTGCCTTCTCTCTTGACATAACAAGCACAAGGCGGTGACAGAATGGAATGATTTAGATGGCAGGGGTGTACAAAGTTTGAGGAATAAGTGACAGCGATAGACAGCAATGGGATCGGAGAAGAGTAGATACGAGAAGGAGTTGAGGCTTAAGGGGAGAGAAGAGGTAGAGAATGGGCAATGGAGAAGAGGTGGGGCTTTATGGGAGGAATGGAAGAAGGTTAAGTAGATGGACCATAAATGAGGTTTGGCACAAAGAGGAGGGACAGAGACAGAAGATTGGGAACAAAGAGGACGAGAGAGGACATGGAAGGAGATGAAAGAGGCAAAATTATGTAGGGCAAGTCCATGGAGAGGTTTAACGACCAGCGACAGGTATTTTAAAAGACAGTGGTAGTGAACGAGAAGCCATTGGAGTTGAAGGAGGAGAGGCAAAGTGTGAGAATTAAAGGGGAGATTGAAAATAACTCGTGCAGAATATTTTTTTATTTGGTGGAGGGGAATGAGGGCAGATGCGGGGAAATCAAGAAGAAAATTACATTTGTAATTAGAGGTAGCTCTGTTATATCAACTTCTGTGGGTGACTGTCTAATACAATATGTGGTTCATAAAGCAGTGCGCCAACCACAAATAACTCTGTCCGCGTGTGATTTTTTTCTCACAATTTAAAGGATTTCAACTGCACGGCAGTGCGTACAGCTATAGACCCCTAAGTCGTATGCGCTGTGCAACTTTTAGGCCTTGTAAATATTCCTACACACATCTTCTTAATGCGATGTTTATTTCAATTGTAGAGGATTATCGTTAAAATGTTTACTCAGGCACGTGTATATGCATAAACACGATTTGATCAAGACTTGTCACACTAGACTTTCGCGACTACAAAGTAGAGCAGTAATGCATGGTGCTGTTTTTGTTTTATTTTAATTACTTAGATTCGCTCGGGGAGGGTACATGCGGAGTGTTTTTGTATCTGAACGTGTAAACGTGACTTTACCGTAAAAAAACAAGTATACTATTTTCACTGATACCATTGTGAAATCTATTGTTTCCAGCCTGCATAATTTATATTTGTTGTGATTGGTTTTCTCATCATTTACAGATTTGATTACTGTTACCTTTAGACAACTGTCTATGGGGTCACCATAGTGTAAAGGTCATCTCCATATATGGGGCTGCCAGAGGCATATGGCAAGAGAAAGTATTGATTACCGTCCTGCACTAATGAGTCCTAATTAGACGAAACCGGTCCACAGTTGTCTTTGTCTCACTGCTGCCTGTTGCTGGGACGGCCACGTGTTCTCAACGCTTTGAGTCTGTGGTCTAAACCAGGGGTCGCCAACCCCCGGGCCGCGGACCGGTACCGGTCCGTGGCCTGTTAGGAACCGGGCCGCACAGCAGGAGGCGAGCGGTGGGTGAGCGAGTGAAGCTTCATCTGTATTTACAGCCGCTCCCCATCGCTTGCATTACCGTCTGAGATCCGCCTCCTGTCAGATCAGCGGCGGCATTAGATTCTCATAGGAGCGCGAACCCTACTGTCAACTGCGCATGCCAGGGATCTAGGTTGCGCGCTCCTTATGAGAAGTCGGAATCCGTAACTTATTTTAGTCTGCGCGTGGCCTGCCCATTATTGTATTTACCACTTCCGTTCGCGCCTCCCTCCCGCACTGCGCACTTGTCTCAGTCACAGTTTTGGTATAAAGCCCACAAGCTAACCCTCGCCAAAATGAGCAAAAAACAAACGTCGCTGGAGAGTTTCTTTGAAAAGGGGGAAAGGCCCAATGATGACCCCCCCTCCAGTCCGTAAAAAAATGTCTTCCACGAAACCGGTCCCTGGTGCCAAAAAGGTTGGGAACCGCCGGTCTAAACGACAACTTGGTCACAAATTCAGTTTTTCTGAGCTGTTGGTCTAGATAAGTTGGAGAGGGTGGGTGCATGCATGCTGCACACCTATGTATGATTTTTCATCTAATATTACTCCCCGTCCCTTCAAATTCCGTGAATCCTACACGTGGAGGGTGATGGTGGTAACGATGGTGTGGGTGGTGACGTTGGTGACGGTGGTAACCATGGTGAAAGTGGTGACGGTGGTAACGATGGTGTGGGTGGTGATGATAGTGACGGTGGTGACGATAGTCACGGTGGTGACGATGGTGACGGTGGTGACAGCGCTGACACTGGGACGCCTGCACGGCACGACTGCCTCTCAAAGGCAAAGCTGGGCCACGTGGTTTGCGAGGAATGCAATCCCCTTTGCACTTCTAAAGGGCACCCCCAGTGGCAACTTTTTTTTTTGCACAATAAGAAGGCGACTCAGCATTTCACCTGCAAGCGGCTTTGCTCTGCACGTAGGGGTGCTGATTGCTCGATGTAAAATACAATTGAGTAATGTCCGATTATCACGGTTGGCTAAGCACGGTGCAACAGAAGGTCGACATACATACAAGGATCTTATTGCAGCCTCGTAATTTAATAACACACCGATCCACATTCTCGCATTTAGCCACAAACACACGCGCAGTTGAGCACACCCACAGCTAGACGATAACGCGTGCTTCTCTCGAGTTATCTGCTGTCATCTGGCTCTCGTGATCGCCGGCCTTGCCTCGCCACAGCTGCTGTGGAGTCGCCTTTGTGCAGAATATAAATTACAACGTAGAAACGCATACAGCCCCTGTCTACTGATCTATTTTATCATCTGTAAAACAAGTAATCCTGATTTGTTTACAGATGTTTTACTAACTAAAAGTCTATCCTCCCAAGAGCGGGTGAGTGAGCGGATGGGTGTGGGTGGGTGAGCGGATGAATGTGTGGATGGGTGAGTGGGTGAATGTGTGGATGGATGGGTGGGTGAGCAGGTGGATGTGGGTGGGTGGTGAGTGGGTGGATGAATGGGTGGGTGGTGAGTGGTTGGGTGGATGTGTGAGTGAGTGGATGAGCGAATGGGTGAGTGGGTGGGTGGTTGAGCAGGTGGCAGGTGTGTGAGTGGGTGGGTGAGTGAGCAGGTGGGTGGTTGAGCACTTGGGTTGGTGAGCGGGTATGGTTGGTGAGTGGGTGGGCGGGTGGGCAGGAGGGTGGTGAGTGAGTGGGTAAGCGATTGGGTGAGTGGATGGGTGGGTAAGCAAGATGGTGGGCGTGTGAGTAGGTGAATGAGCGAGTGAGCGGGTGGGTGGACGAGCGGGTGGGTGGGTGGGTAAGCAGATGGCAGGTGTGTGAGTGGGTGAGTGAGCGGGTAAGTGAGCGGGTGGGTGAGTGGGTGGGTAGGTGAGCGGGTGGGTTGGTGAGTGGATGGGCGGGTGAGTAGGTGGTTGGTGAGTGTGTGAATGAAGGAATGGGTGGATGGTGAGTGAGTGGTTGAGAGCGTGGGTGACCGAGTGAGTGGGTGGACGAGTTGGTGGACGAGTGAGTGGTGAGCAAATCGGCGAGCGAGTTGGTGAGCCGGTGGTGAGTGGGTGAGCGAGCAAGCGGGTAGGTGTATGAGTGGTGGGTGGGTTAGGAGGTGAGTGGCTGGGTGAGCGAGTGGGTGAGCAGGTGGTTGAGTGGTTGGGTGGTGAAGGGGTAGGTGAATTGCTGGATGGTGATTGGGTAACTGGCTGGTGGGTGAGTGGGAGGGTGAGTGAGTGGATGAGCGGGTGGGCGAGTTGTGAGCGAGTGGCAGCGCTGCTCGTGAAGCTGTGAGTCTGTGTGTCTCTGTTTAAGCCTCCGTGTCTCTGTGCGAGTCTGTGAATCATGAGGTGAGTTTATTTGCGAGTCTTAGCGTGCGTCTTTGTGCGAGTTCACGAGTCTCCGTGTCTCTCTCAGGACCCCCTGGATGCGTTGAGGCAGCTCTGATCGCGTAACTGTGAATCTCTCAAGGCGGAGTTCTCCAGCGGCGAGTCTCGCGTCTCGTCCTGGACTCGCACCCAGGAGTCCTTCGCCCAGGAGCTCCTGGATCTGCTCCACTGCCAGGACCACTGCGTGCATCTCCACGGCAACCGCCGTAGCAATCGCGGCAACCAACATCACCGCGATGGTCACCGTAGAGACCGCCATGATTATAACAACTTCCATCGCCATAGCAGCAACCACCATCACCACAGTAATCACCGTAGTTACCACCATCACTGTCGCAGCAACCACAGCGTAGAAACCACAATCAGTCTAGCAACAACCACCATCACCACAGCCACCAATATGGCAATGACAACACAGCAATCACCATCAACATAGTTGCAATCACAGCATATAAACCACATTCACTCTAGCAGCAAACCACCATCACCACAGCAATCATCGTAGTAACCACCGTCACCAAAGCAACCACCATAACTGGAACCCAATAGGAATGAGTCATTATGTTGATGATGTTGACGATGATGTTTTTGTTGCTGCAAGTTGCCAATCAACTTTTTTCTAAACTCAAATGAAGAAACACCATCTCTACCCCCCTTTCCTCGCGCTCGGTTGCCTAGCGACGCCGTGTGTGCTGTAAGTACCAATAATAAGTTCATTTATTTGGTATAGCCCTGTGAGCCATTCGGCTCTTGAATCGGGTGCAACCGCAACAAACAAAAAACATGAACAAGAAAACGTCTTAAAGTGATTATGTGACTGTGCAAACAGAAAATACAGGAAAAAAATATCAAAATATTCCTGAAATAGCACCGTACACCAACGCTGTGCGCAAAAATCCCAGTGGGATGCAAGTCAAAATAACAACAACAACCACAAGACAACTAAGATTAAGGCCATCAGTCAACTCCGTACTACAATAAAAAACATGGCCAAAACAAAAAAAACATTTCGAAATCACCAAAATAAAAGCCATAAATCCAATGTAACAGTGATCATAGGGACTGTGACCAAATTTTTTACAATAAACTACATAAATTAATTATAACACCAAAATCTAGAGCCATATTTTAGGCCACTGAATAGCAGTGGCAGCTAGGGTTGTACAACTCCTCTAGAGCAGTTTTGAGTGAAGATCTCATAGGTAGTGATTCAAGTTGCAGTTTATTGGCAATAGCATTCCAGACCCTACGGGCATCAATAGCAAAGGCCCTTCCTCCAGTTTTAGTACGGCAATAGGGAATGTGAAGCTGGTAAATAAACACCGAGTTGTCTCCAAAGTCCGTGTCTCCGCGATCTCTCTCCCTGCTATACTAAGGTTTTTAAATTTTTCCCCCCTGATTCTGCTGAAGATTTCCTCTTCATACTTCCTCGTCTCCTTGTTCTCGAGTGCCTCTTCTCATTGCGTTCTGGATGTCCATTTTAATTTTAGTCGTAGGTTGCATAGTACCAACCACTGAGGCATGGACAGTCCTAAACATGGGATTGGAAACTGCAAAACAGGGAGTAACTCTTCTTTTGAATAAAACAATGAATGCGGTGTGGGAAGCTGCGAATCTCAAGTAACGGTGGGCTCACCTCCCCATTATCAGGAGTCAGGTAATGGTGGCTTGGTCACAGGAAGATGCGCTTGAGAGTCTTCCACTCTGGTGGTGGGTGTCCATCTCGGACCCCATTAAAACCGACAGTGGCCTGGTTTCAGCCAGCTGATGAAAGTTGTAATACATAATTTCATCATCGCTTGCAGTTGGGGTTGGCATCGTCCCCCTCCCCTACTTATGCCCATCCATCCTGGGTTTAACCAGGCTGGATTGTGAGCTCACATCACGTGAGCTCTTCCAACGGGCAATGCTTGAGTTGACTCGGTCATCTAGCCAACATACCCAGCCACCACATGCTCAAGTAGCTTATGTTGGGGCAGATAGAGAGTTATAAACGGACATCACACAGGCTGGAAAAGAGATGGATTGATGCAGTAAAGTAGAATGTGGAGCCGAGTGTATTTGCTAAAGACGGCGCTCAGGGGAGAGCTGCATTTTGGGGACATGGGTGTTACGAGATAAGAAATAGGCTGAGCCATTTTCCCAAAGAGCACTTGACTCTAGAGCCTGTATGGCTATTAGGGGTTCTTTGTCTCAGCTTTTTGTGTGGAGGAGAGGGAAAGAGTGCTCTTAGCAGAGAGAGAGAATTTCAAATATGATAATAACAATGTTGTCCATCTATCTGCGATAACATCACCGGCATCCCAAGACTTTTTTTTAAGCCTGCCCTGGAACGGCTGACCATTTCCATGAAACAGGTGTTTGGCTTTGTGTGGGAGGGAACCAGAGTACCGGGAGAAACTCCACCTTGCACATGAGAGAATAACACTCACAGTTCTGCAACCAGATGGAATTCACAGACCCACTTGCTGTACTGCTAGATAAAGGCCTTCCTATGTATTATCTGTAGTAATGCTTTTTTTCTAGATTTGAAGCTTTCGTGACTGCAAGGATCCATACTCTTTGGTTCAATTCGGTAAAGTCACGTAGGTAAAAAAGAAAATAACAAAAATCACGACGTTTCGGCCACAACACAAGTGGCCTTCATCAGGTGAAGGGACCGTGCTGTCATGAGGACAGCGTTGGAGTGAAAACAGCCAAGCCCAGGTCGCGTCATTTAAGCTGTGTGGGAGGAAGAAAAACGCTTGACAAAGGAATTAGCATAAAAATGAGCATGATGTACGTAGGAGGTGCATGGGCCATGATGGACCAGCACCGTGGGGGGGGAGGGGGGGAGTAGAGTGAGTGAGTGAGTGTAGTGAGTGAGTGAGTGGAGTGAGTGAGTGAGTGGAGTGAGTGAGTAAGTGGAGTGAGTGAGTGAGTGGAGTGAGTGAGTGGAGTGAGTGATTTAGAACATCTTTCCAATGATTGCTTAATTTGAAACCATCCTCTTGGTTGAAATTGTGTCTGTGTTTGTAAATCTGAATTGCCTCGTGGACAAATCTCTGATAAAAACCCGTGGGTTTGCAGAGAACCTTGGTATCGGAGAAAACTATATCGTGATCACCCACAGCATTGTAACAGTGGTCAGCTACGGCAGAATAATGCGTTCTGCCGTGTTTCAAATCTGATTTGTACTCGCGAATTCTGTCAGACATGTCGCTTCGTCTCCCCGATATAGCAATCACCACAAGTGCAGCTCAATTTGTAAACCGCGGGGTACTGTAAGTCAGGAACGACATCCTTCACGGATGGGATCAGGTCACGGATTTTGTGCACTGTATTGAACCGGACCAGGATCTTGTGTTTGTTTGGAATTTTGGAGAACTTTTTAGTAACGCCTGCTATATATGGTAGAGTGATGGTTTTGACCGGAGTATCAAGTGGTTGTTTCTGTATGGAGGGAGAAACAGCTTGGCGGATGGTATGGTCAGAGTATCCGTTTCTCTTGAGGGACAGGTGTACATGTTTTAATTCACTGGTCAGGTGTTGTTGGTCCGAAATGCAATGTGCCCTGTGGTATAACGTTTTGATGAGATAATTATTTTGATCTGGGTGGTGGTGGGAATCAGGTTTCAAGTAGGAATCTGTGTGGGTGGGTTTCCTCTAGACAGAATGCCCCAGTGAGCCATCAGGTCTCCTCTCAAACAGAACATCCAAGAATGGTAGCTTGCCATTTTTCTCCACTTCCATGGTGAATTTGATGGCGGGATGTCTAGAATTGATGTGGTGTAGAAAAAGGTTCAAAGCTGGGAGGCCATGAGGCCAAATGACGAAAGTGTCATCCACATATCTCTTCCACAGGGAAGGTCTGAGGGTGGAAGTCTGGATGGCGTCTGATTCAAATTTCTCCATGAAAACATTGGCTATCACTGGTGATAAGGGAGAACCCATGGGGGTACCCTCATTTTGTTTGTAGAAGCTGCCATTCCAAGTAAAGTAGGTAGGTATTGGTGAGGCAGTGTCTAATCAGCGCAGGTGTATCGGGGTCTAGTCCATGTTGGACCAAATTTTCAATTATTTCAATAGTATCAGGTACCGGGACCTTGGTGAACAGAGAGACCACACCGAAGCTTGACAAGGATATCGTCAGGGGACAGTACAACGTCTTTGACCATAGAGACCAAATGTGCTGAGTTAAGTACTGCTGAGGAGGTCTTGCCAGTGAAAGGTAGCAAGGTATCTGACAGAAAACGATCTAGCTTATAGGTAGGGGAGTTGATCGTGGATACGATGGGTTGTAGCGGAGTGCATTCTTTATGAATCTTGGGGAGACCATAGAATCTAGGGGGTCTTGCAGCAGAAGGTTTTAAGGAGGGACGTTTAGTTGGTTCGATTAGGGAGGTCGAACTTGTGATGATCTTGTTGGTTTTTATAGTTAGGCTATTAGTAGGGTCATTTTTAATGTTTGAGTAACTTCAATCGTTGAGTAGGTTCTGGATTTTGTTGTTGTACAATCTTTATCTATAATTACAGTAGCGTTGCCTTTGTCGGCTGAGAGGATGACTATATCACTTCTGGTTTTTAAATTCGCGAGTTCAGAGCGTTCATTTTTGCCTATGTTGCTAATGGGTTTCTTAGCATTATTCTTAGCTCTTTCGGTAAAGTCACGTTGAAGGGAAACAATAAATAATAAAATATATATAACAATAAAAAATTCTCACGACGTTTTGACCATAACACAAACGGTCGTCATCAGGGGTGGCGGTTTGCATAAATTTATTTATTTTTAAACGGTGCATTTATATATTTATAAAAAAACGTCAGCGCCACGCGCAGCGATTTGGCAGTTTATTTAGAAGGAGTAGTCCATCTATGTTCTGAAAAGAGGAGGGGGGAGACGAAAAATTAATGTATGCTGTCTGAAAGCCACTGTAAGCGTGAACAATCAATTAAGACCTGAAATGGTTTATCAAATCTTTCCAATGATTGCTAAGCCATAATCCATTTTCTCGGTTGAAATTGTCTCTGTGCTTGTATATGTGGATAGCCTCATGAACGAATCTCTCATGGTAGCCAGATGGCTTACAAAGAACACCGTTTAAAATACACCGTTTAAAAATAAATAAATTGATGCAAACCAACACACCTGATGACGACGGTTTGTGTTATGGTCGAAACGTCGTGAGATTTTTTTTATTGTTTTATATATTTTATTGTTTCCCTTCAACGTGACTTTACCGAAAGAGCTAAGAATATGAATTACTGCAGGCACGAAAGCTTTCAATCAAAATTTCTTAGCATTCTTAAGAATAGTGGCTATTTCAGCTCTCGCAACGTATGCTTGGATATGTCCTATGCCTTTAAGGGCCGCATCGACCTGAGAGATGATATCTACAGGAATATGTTTCGGGGTGACAGCAAAATTTAGCCCTCTAGCCAGTACTGTTTTCAGATTGTCCGAAATCGGGGTGCTACTCTGATTAATGACGATTTTGTTAACGTCTAGTTTTGTTATATGTGGGACTGGGTTCTTCTTCGATAGGTGGTTGAATTAATAAATCAGGTTAGCTTTGTATTTGACTGAAAGTGAATCGGCAGAAGAAGCAGTCATGTTGTCTACGTGGTTCCAATCAGCAGGTGACATTTTTTGTGTTAGCGTTAAATGAGCTTGTAGGAGAGTCCTGTCTAAAGTATCGAGTCAAAACGGAGTAGTCTTATCCTCTCTGAGATTAAAGATAGGCTGGCCTTAAACAGAATCTGTTTAGAATTCGGTGAGGATACAGCAGCAGATGTTAGTGTGAAAGCGATGGGTATTACCTTGTTTTCGCGGAATCTTTTGAGGAAGGTCAGCGTCTCGATGAGCTTTGACTTATTGTCCCGTTGTCTGTTGAAAGCTCTAACAGATAGGTGAAAGCCCTCCCCGTAGAGGTTATCAATTCTAGATTTGAAGCTTTCGTGGCTGCAAGGATCCATACTCTTTGGTTCTATTCGGTAAAGTCACGTAGGTAAAAAAGAAAATAACAAAAATCACGACGTTTCGGCCACAACACAAGTGGCCTTCATCAGGTGAAGGGACCGTGCTGTCATGAGGACAGCGTTGGAGTGAAAACAGCCAAGCCCAGGTCGCGTCCTTTAAGCTATATGGGAGGAAGCAAAACGCTTGACAAAGGAATTAGCATAAAAATGAGCATGATGTACGTAGGAGGTGCATGGGCCATGATGGACCAGGAGCGGGTGGGGGCCATGACGGACCAGCAGCAGGGGGGGGGGGGAGTAGAGTGAGTGAGTGGAGTTAGTGAGTGGAGTGAGTGGAGTGAGTGGAGTGAGTGAGTGGAGTGAGTTAGTGGGGTGAGTGGAGTGAGTGAGTGGAGTGAGTGAACGGAGTGAGTGTGTGGAGTGAAATAAGCAGCTGTGAAAGTTTGGAATACCACTACTTGAAGAAAAAAAATTACTGTACCATTGAAAATTAGTTTAATGTGTGGTTTGATTTAGAACATCTTTCCAATGATTGCTTAATTTGAAACCATCCTCTCGGTTGAAATTGTGTCTGTGTTTGTAAATCTGAATTGCCTCGTGGACAAATCTCTGATAAAAACCCGTGGGTTTGCAGAGAATCTTGGTATCGGAGAAAACTATATCGTGATCACCCACAGCTATGGCAGAATTCGTTCTGCCGTGTTTCAAATCTGATTTGTGCACGCGAATTCGGTCAGAGACAAACATTAAACTAATTTTCAATGGTACAGTATTTTTTTTTCAAGTAGTGGTATCCCAAACTTTCACAGCTGCTTATATCTCTCCACTCACTCCACCCACTCACTCTCCACCCACTCCACTCTCCACCCACTCCACTCTCCACCCACCACCCACTCCTCCACTCTCCACCCACTCCTCCACTCTCCACCCACCCACTCCTCCACTCTCCACCCACCCACTCCTCCACTCTCCACCCACCCACTCCTCCACTCTCCACCCACCCACTCCTCCACTCTCCACCCACCCACTCCTCCACTCTCCACCCAGCCACTCCTCCACTCTCCACCCACCCACTCCTCCACTCTCCACCCACCCACTGCTCCACTCTCCACCCACCCACTCCTCCACTCTCCACCCACTCCTCCACTCTCCACCCACTCCTCCACTCTCCACTCTCCACCCACTCCTCCACTCTCCACTCTCCACCCACTCCTCCACTCTCCACCAACTCCTCCACTCTCCACCAACTCCTCCACTCTCCACTCTCCACCCACTCCTCCACTCTCCACTCTCCACCCACTCCTCCACTCTCCACTGTCCACTCTCCACCCACTCCTCCACTCTCCACTCTCCACACACTCCTCCACTCTCCACTCTCCACCCACTCCTCCACTCTCCACCCACTCCTCCACTCTCCACTCTCCACCCACTCCTCCACTCTCCACCCACTCCTCCACTCTCCACTCTCCACCCACTCCTCCACTCTCCACCCACTCCTCCACTCTTCCACCCTCCACTCTCCACCCACTCCTCCACCCTCCACTCTCCACCCACTCCTCCACTCTCCACTCTCCACCCACTCCTCCACTCTCCACCCACTCCTCCACTCTCCACTCTCCAGCCACTCCTCCACTCTCCACCCACTCCTCCACTCTCCACTCTCCACCCACTCCTCCACCCACTCCTCCACTCTCCACTCTCCACCCACTCCTCCACTCTCCACTCTCCACCCACTCCTCCACTCTCCACTCTCCAGCCACTCCTCCACTCTCCACTCTCCACCCACTCCTCCACTCTCCACCCACTCCTCCACTCTCCACCCACTCCTCCACTCTCCACTCTCCACCCACTCCTCCACTCTCCACCCACTCCTCCACTCTCCACTCTCCACCCACTCCTCCACTCTCAACTCTCCACCCACTCCTCCACTCTCCACCCACTCCTCCACTCTCCACTCTCCACCCACTCCTCCACTCTCCACTCTCCACCCACTCCTCCACTCTCCACTCTCCACCCACTCCTCCACTCTCCACTCTCCACCCACTCCTCCACTCTCCACTTTCCACCCACTCCTCCACTCTCCACTCTCCACCCACTCCTCCACTCTCCACCCACTCCTCCACTCTCCACTCTCAACCCACTCCTCCACTCTCCACTCTCCACCCACTCCTCCACTCTCCACCCACTCCTCCACTCTCCACCCACTCCTCCACTCTCCACTCTCCACCCACTCCTCCACTCTCCACTCTCCACCCACTCCTCCACTCTCCACTGTCCACTCTCCACCCACTCCTCCACTCTCCACTCTCCACCCACTCCTCCACTCTCCACCCACTCCTCCACTCTCCACTCTCCACCCACTCCTCCACTCTCCACCCACTCCTCCACTCTCCACTCTCCACCCACTCCTCCACTCTCCACTCTCCAGCCACTCTCCACTCTCCACCCACTCCTCCACTCTCCACCCACTCCTCCACTCTCCACCCACTCCTCCACTCTTTGAACAAGGCGAGAACTAAAGCGACCAGGATGAGTTTCATTTGCAAGAGAGACCTGGATCACCCAAATTACCAAAGCTAAATAAAACACAGAGTTACAGTAATTAAAGCAAATATACTATTTTCTTCTTTCGATAAAGCATATATAAACAATAGAAAGACAACTGCTGTCTCATGAAAAATCGACGTAATGGAGCTAAGGGATGATAGAATGTGAGTAATGTGCGACATGGATGTCCTCTGCCCCCTACACGACTGAACATTTTCTTTGACTACGTAGTTTGAGACGATTTCCATGGATGTACCAGTAGAATTTATCTGGTATAGATATAATGGGAGGCTGATCGATGCCTGAGCCGGTCATGGTATGGCTCTCTATTGTTAAACCACATTATGAATGCGGATGATCTGGTGATTACTGCCCACTCTAAGGAGAAGTTGGAGACACTACAGCTAAACATGAAGCATGCTACTAAAATATGGGCCGTGACCATCAGCCCCACGAAGACAAATCACCTCCCTGGGTATTTTACATCATAAAAATGCTCCCTTCCTCAATTCCTCATGTATTTGGGGCACCTGAGGAGAGAGTGGAGTGGGCAGTGTGCTGATGATCAAGTCCGTTTTGGGAGCCGAGGTCTCATTTAAAATAATTCGAGCAGCATTATATTTTCATCAGCTGCTCAACAGTGTGGAAGCTACCTGGCATGTCACTCCATAAAAATCTTCATGTCTTCTCGGCCACAGTTATACCCTCCCTTATCTCTCTCGAAAGGAACATTAAGGTTAGCTTGCCCACGATCTATTCAGGGTTTAACCAGACTGGACTTTGTAAGCTCACAGATTCCTAGAATATCTGGACAAATGCCCATCTGTGGGCTCCTCCAGCAAGCGAGGCTGCGTTGATTGTGTCATGCAGTCCGTATGCAGTCACGGCATCCCCAAGCAGCTTCAATTTGGCTGGATAGATGGTGCTAAATGGGCGTGGTACGGGGTAGAGAAGAGATGGACTGATGTGGTGCAGAAGGATGTGGAGCTGATTGGTCTTATTGATGACTGGTATCAGCAGTGTCACGATCGGCTTCTGTGGAGGAGGTTCATGAAAGGCGCTGCTGGGGAGGTGGAGGCAGTTGCCCTCCAGCAACGGCATAGGGCAGAGGAGCGAGGCTCAAAACAACGAGCAGAGCGCCAAACAACTGACACAAATAAAGTTGGCACAGTGGGGAGCACGGCTGTTGCATCTGCCCATCATCTTCCTAAGTCAATCCATGGCACCTGCGTCTATTACATGACCTCCTGCCAGCCAGCCTTCGACACTTCACGTGGCCTCAAAATGCACCGAGCATGGCACAAGTGCTGTGGTGATGTCACCGCCACTTAGGGGTGAACGACGGTTGTTGCGTTGTTGTTGTGCGTGTGTGCACGGACGCATGTACGCCTGTGAGTCTCGTGTATGGAGAGATAAAGAGGCAGCCGGGCGGGGTGCTGGCCATTCACCCCGTGTGCCATTCAGAGCTTCATAGGCGCTTGCCCCAACATTCTGGTAAGGCTATACAGCGGATGATTGTCGCTGTTGTGTGTGTGTATGGACGTTCACCCCCCTCCCACCGCCCCCGTGTGTGCAGGGACTCATTACGCCCCCTCCCGACAAGCAGACCGGCATCCGGACTAAAGGTAAGTGACAATAACAGATTTTTTTTCCATTTAAGTAACTTTATGTTTTGCTCACAATACAGTATTTATTAGAGTGTTGCATGCAAATGTACGATATTTTGTCTTATATATGACTTTGTTGATGTTCTATGGGGTATGTTTGTCTTTCTGAGTAATGTTTTAATTAGGGTGGTGTCATTTTCACAATTTTCCCAATATTTTTAAATGGCCGACTTGCGCTTCAGCAATTTTCGGAACCAATGGCTAAATCTCTTCATCTTCTTGGGCTTGGTGGTGGTGGCAGAAGTGGTGGTGGAAACGGTTGCGGTGGTGGAAGCTGTGGCAGCGGCGGTGGAAGTGGCGTCGGTGGTGGTGGCATTGTACATTTGAGACACGGTCCATATTAGCTCTTTCAGCTGGCTACGGAGATGCAGGTTCTCTTCTTGCAGCCTCTTTTCCCCATGCCACATGTCCTCGTGACGCACCAGCTTCCCGCGCAGCCTAAACTGTTCCTGCCCTCTCTGCGGATTCAGGAAGTTCAACTTCCTCAGGTGGGCATGCAGCGACCTCCGGAGATCTTCGTTTTCACAGCGCAGCGACATTTGCCGCTGTGCTGCATTGCAGTCTCGGAGAAAATCCGCATGGAGAGACTTGCTCTCCCTGCAAGGCACTCTCGTGGGCTCCAGCTCCAACTGGCGCTCTTTAAGCTGTTGAACCAGGCTCCTGATCTCTCTCTGGAGAGTCTCTCGGTTCTCCATGAACTCCTCCAGCTGATGCTGTAGCTCCAGACGGAGCATCTTGCTCTTCTGACAGAGCTCCACATTCTGCAGGCCCATCCTCTCCGTAGACAGTGTCGTGGTCTCATGGTCAAAGTCTGAAATGGAAAGCGTAAAAAGAAGATATATGAAGATCCCCTATCCCAAGCATGGCCAAGACCAGAACGCCAACGAACAGCAGCACCATGCTCAGCTCGAGTTGACGGCACGCGGACAGAAGCAAGTGTGAGACACGTCACGAAGGGGTGTGTTATTTATCGTGACGTCATTACCGGATGTGACGTACACTATGATGTAACAGCCATCCCTGCCCACTTATTGTCAATCATTGCCCACCACGTGACTCCACGGCCCTGCCCCTAACCACGCAGCTCCTCCCCCATACTCTTCTTCCGCCTTCCCCACGTGACGCGAAGCGAGCCAATCACGCGAGAGGCGGCGCGCGGTCGGCCCCGCGTCCGCTTCCCGCCATTCTTGCAATGGGCGGCGGGGCCGCTCAGGGTGGGGCGCGGGGGGCGGGGGCGAGTTCACTCCACGTCGCGAGTCGGGAGGGACGAGGGGGAGGGGCCAGGAGGGACGAGGGGCCAGGAGGGACGAGGGGGAGGGGCCAGGAGCGGGAGGGGGGGGAGCTGAGAGCTGCGAAAGTTTGGGGTACCACTACTTGAAAAATATACTGTACCACAGAAATTAGTTTATGTTTAGTTCGATTTAGAACATCTTTCCAATGGTTGCTTAATTTGAAACCAACTTCTCGGTTGAAATTGTGTCTGTGTTTGTAGATCTGAATTGCCTCGTGAACAAATCTCTGATAAAAACCCGTGGGTTTGCAAAGAACCTTGGTATCGGAGAAAATTATATCGTGATCACCCACAGCGTTGTAACAGTGATCAGCAAAGAATTCGTTTTGCTGTGTTTCAAATCTGATTTGTGCTCGCGAATTCGGTCAGAGACATGTCGCTTTGTCTCCCCTATATAGCAATCACCGCAGGTACAACTCAATTTGTAAACCCCGGGGTACTGTAAGTCAGGAATGCCATCCTTCACGGATGGGATCAGATCACGAATTTTGTGTAATGTATTGAACTGGACCTGGATCTTGTGTTTGTTTAGAATTTTGGAAATCTTTTTAGTAACGCCTGCTATATATGGTAGTGTGATGGTTTTGGCCGGAGTATCAAATGGTTGTTTCTGTATCGAGGGAGAAACAGCTTGGCGGATGGTACGGTCAGAGTAACCATTCCTTTTGAGGGCCAGGTGTACATGTTTTAATTCACTGGTCAGGTGGTGTTGGTCCGAAATGCAATGAGCCCTATGGTATGAAGTTTTGATGAGATAATTATTTTGGGCTGGGTGGTGGTGGGAATCAGGTTTCAAGTAGGAATCTGTGTGGGTGGGTTTCCTGTAGACAGAATACCCCAATGAGCCATCAGGTCTCCTCTCAAACAGAACATCTAAGAATGGTAGCTTAAATTTCGATTTAAAGTTTGCGTGACTGCAAGGATTCATCTTCTTTGGTTCTTTCGGTAAAGTCACGTAGAATGAGAATAAAATAATAAATTGATAAAATAAAATAACACAATAATATTCTCACGACGTTTCGGCCACAACACAAGCGGCCTTCATCAGGTGAAGGGGACGAGACTGTCTGGAGGACAGCGCTGGAGTGAGAAAGCCACGCTGAGATCACGACCTTTAAGCTGTGTGAGAAGAAACAAAGTGCCTTGACAAAGGAATTAGCATTTAATTTAGCATTGAAATGGCTGAGTGATTAGCTTGTGACTGGTCACAGAAAAGGCTATATTAAAGTTAAAGCATACACATCCGCAAAGGCACCCCTTGACAAAGGAATTAGCATAGAACTTAGCATTGAAATAGCTAAGTTAAAGTATACACATCCGCAGAGGCACTCCTTGACAAAGGAATTAGCATAGAATTTAGCATTGAAATAGCTGAATGATTAGCTTGTAACTGGTCACAGAAATAGCTATGTTAAAGTCAGAGCATATACATTCACCGAGGCACTTAGTACAAATCAAACAGGAGAATTTAGCATTGAAATAACTAGGCGAATTTAGCATTGAAATAACTGAGTGATTAGCTTGTGACTGGTCACAGAAATGGCTATGTTGAAGTTAAGGCCTACACATATGAGCTATTCACAGTAACTGGGTATACAATACAATATATAATGAATACTATATCATGAACCAATAAAAAATACTAAAATATAAATTACCTCAATGTTATCAATAAACTCTATATTCTCCAATCAGCTAAGCTACCAACAATAAGTCGTTATATATCACAATGCTATATGGCGAAAAATGGGTGGATTCTTACCCTCAACTTTAGCAACACGGATAGCTTAACCGTGGTTAATGGTATGGTTTACAACATGGAGTATAACAGCGCCTCGCAGCTGTCTCTCTCCCCCTCCTGTGTTCCGACCATCGATGAACTCATCCGTCTGAACGGGACCCGTAGCTATCCGTGTTGCTAAAGTTGAGGGTAAGAATCCACCCATTTTTCGCCATATAGCATTGTGATATATAACAACTTATTGTTGGTAGCTTAGCTGAATGGAGAATATAGAGTTTATTGATAACATTGAGGTAATTTAAATTTTTGTATTTTTTATTGGTTCAGTATATAGTATTCATTATATATTGTATTGTATACCCAGTTACTGTGAATAGCTCAGATGTGTAGGCCTTAACTTCAACATAGCCATTTCTGTGACCAGTCACAAGCTAATCACTCAGTTATTTCAATGCTAAATTCGCCTAGTTATTTCAATGCTAAATTCTCCTGTTTGATTTGTACTAGGTGCCTCGGTGAATGTATATGCTCTGACTTTAACATAGCTATTTCTGTGACCAGTTACAAGCTAATCACTCAGCTATTTCAATGCTAAATTCTATGCTAATTCCTTTGTCAAGGGGTGCCTTTGCGATCTCAGCGTGGCTTTCTCACTCCAGCGCTGTCCTCCAGACAGTCTCGTCCCCTTCACCTGATGAAGGCCGCTTGTATTGTGGCCGAAACGTCGTGAGAATATTATTGTGTTATTTTATTTTATCAATTTATTATTTTATTCTCATTCTACGTGACTTTACCGAAAGAACCAAAGAAAATGGTAGCTTACCATCTTTCTCCACTTCCATGGTCTTGTTCTTCTGACAGAGCTCCACATTCTGCAGGCCCATCCTCTCCGTTTGCAGCGTCGTGGTCTCGCGGTAAAAGTATGAGATGGAAAGCTTAAAACGAAGATAAATGAAGATCTCCATCCCAAGCATGGCTAACAGAACGCCAACGGTCAGCAGGGCCATGATCAGCTCGTGTTGACGGCACGCAGGACGGAAGGAAGTGTGAGGGACGTCACGAAGGGGCGTGTCCTATATCACCGGATGTGACGTACAGCCATCCCTGCCCACTTATTGGCAATCATTGCCCACCACGTGACTCCACGGCCCCGCCCCTTACCGCGCAGCTCCTCCCCCATACTCTTCTTCCGCCTTCCCCACGTGACGCGAAGCGAGCCAATCACGCGAGAGGCGGCGCGCGGTAGGCCCCGCGACCGCTTCCCGCCATTCTTGCAATGGGCAGCGGGGCCGCGCAGGGGGGGGGGCGGTTGGGGCGGGGGGGGCGGGGCTGAGTTCACTCCACGTCGCGAACGGGAGGAGGATTGACGAGGGGGAGGGGCCAGGAGGGACGAGGGGGAGGGGCCAGGAAGGACGAGGGGGAGGGGCCAGGAGGGACGAGGGGGAGGGGCCAGGAGCGGGAGGGGGGGAGCCGTGGCGCCGCTCTTGGGCCGCGAGGCCTCCCCCTGGACCCGCGGCGCCACGCGGAGACCGCGACAGCAGCAGCAGCAGGAGGTGGTGGTGGTGTTTGTGGTTGTAGGCACGGGAGAGGTGGTGGTGGTGTTTGTGGTTGTAGGCACGGGAGAGGTGGTGGTGGTGTTTGTGGTTGTAGGCACGGGAGAGGTGGTGGTGGTGTTTGTGGTTGTAGGCACGGGAGAGGTGGTGGTGGTGTTTGTGGTTGTAGTCACGGGAGAGGTGGTCACGGACAGGCGGTGAGTGCCGGGTGATGGAGAGGGGGGGTGAGGGAGTGGATTGCAGGGTGAGTGAGTTAATGAGGAGAATTAATAGGTGAGGAGGGTGAGTGAGTTGAAGGGTGAGGTGAGTGAGTGGGTGAGTGGTGAGTTCACGACAGGGAGATTGGGGCTGAGTGAGTGAACGCAGCGCACGGTAAAGATCCCCTGAGAGCATTCGCAAGAGTTGGACATTGAGTGCCGCTGTCAGGGTCCACACGCAAATTACTCACTTGGCATGATATACAAATTAACCATTGTAAACGATAACTTTAAAAAAGTCCGCTATTTGTCAGAGCTAATGCGATGTGCGTTTTGCATATTTGTAGCACGTTATAACCATCGTCAACATCGTCATTTAGAGTAACCATTAGTCCATACGTGTCACTTGCTAATAGTCCCCGGGTCAATCACAACTTTGCCGTGCGTGCAGGCTTTGTCTCTGGCTGCTCGCTAGGGCTGCGATGCCTTTCCATGCCACAAGATGACGTTCATTGCTCCTTCCACACCGCGACAATATTTACTGCAGTGTTCTATAACGCGGCAGTTGCGTTGCTGAATAACACCGCGTTGTGTAAACTCCCTCGTTACAATGACTAATACAGGGTAAAGCACAGTCCGTGATAACAGCGTGAGATGCGTGTGTCGGCTGAACAAAGACTGAGGCGCGTGGGGAGCATCAGGAAGCATCCAGCAGCATCCCAATGCCTCGTGTGACGCTGTGCCCAGGCAGCCGTACAACCGCACATTCCTACTCGCGCGACGTGGTTCTGTTGACTCAATCGCGTTATATCCACTTAGCATCCGTGTTATAAAACGTGTTCCCTAATACATCCATCGTGCTATATCCAAATGGCGTTATGAAAACACGCGTTGAGGCAGAACGAACTCTATAAACTATTTTTATTTTACCAGGTGAGACCCACTGAGCTATGTGGCTGTTTTCCAGAAGCGACCTGTCCTCAAATGATAGATCAGCTAAATGGCTAATCACGTTAGAAATGTGTAGCACCAGCCACAAATACTTTAGACATGGGATCCCCTTTGACAGGGTCAGTGTCTACTTAGATTCACTCACTCCGCCTATTGTCATGTGGCATGTGCAGCTGCGTCGTGACACTTGATAGAGTGCTGTCTTTGAGGCAGATAGCTTTACAATCGCGTGCAGTGGTTAATTTGCTTAACAGCTTTACACCGAACTCCTTGCTTGTGGTAAAACATGTTTGCGACTTTGCTGATTGAGAACTATGCAGATTTAGATTTATAGTAACATGTACTTGGTGTGAGATGAACTTCCAAACAATTTCCTTTGCTCAACATCTTGGAATTAATGTCTTTTTAAATGGACAGCTTAAGTGATTCCGTGATATTCTTAGTTTTTTCAGTAAAGTCACGTTGAAAAGAAACAACAAAGTAATAAAATATATATAAAACAAAAAAATTCTCACGACGTTTCGACCATAACTCAAACGGACATCTTCAGGTGTGTTGGTTTGCATTAATTAATTTTTAAACGGCGCATTTATTTATTTATAAAAAAACGTTAGCGCCACGCGCAGCGATTTGGCAGTTTACCCAGGACTAGTCCATCTATATTTTGAAAAGAGGAGGGGGGAGACGAAATTTTTTATAATGTATGCTGTCTGAAAGCCACATATACAAGCACAGAGACAATTTCAACCGAGAAGATGGATTCTATCTTAGCAATCATTGGAAAGATTTGATAAACCATTTCAGTTCTTAATTGATTGTTCACACTTACAGTGATATTATATTGCCTGATTATTTTAATTTTTAATGTAGTCTACATGCTCTTCTGGGGATATTACCCCACATTTACCATTCATTGATGTTCCCTTTGACATTGGTAATTGACATTGTCACACCATAGTAATTCATGGGCAATTATGTAATTCTCTCTGTCTCTCTCTCTCTGCATCTGTCTGTGTGGGTGTCTCTCTCTGCCGGTGTGTTTTTCTCTATATGCGTCTCTCGTGTGTCTCTTTGTGTGTGCCTCTCTCTGTGTGTGGATGTCTCTCGGTGTCTGTGTCTCTCTTTCCTTTTCCACGATGTGGTGTTGTATTTACATGCAAATTCTACCTCTAGCCCCGCCCACTTACCCTTGGGCTGAGCTTATCTCAAGCCAATATAACTTCGTGTTTCAGCAGCTTTCTCGCTATATTTTTTCACCTGATGATGATTGCTTGTGTTGCGATCGAAACGTCGTGATCTATTATATTTTTTCTACCTACGTGACTTTACAGAAAGAACCAAAGAGTATTGTGATTGTAATTTTGATTGTGATCGTTGTGGTGGAGGTGGTGATATTGATGGTGGTGTTAACGATAGCGGTGATTTTGGTGGTTGTAATGGTGGTATTGATGGTGGTAATGGTGGTTGACTATTACCCCTCTCGTGTCCTTCCACCACCAGGTTTAAGAATCTGCTGGTGTCTGTGCTGGAGGTGGACGTCGGATATCTGTGCGGTCTGGAGCGGTGGACAATAGACTTCTGCAGCTCAACCAGGTGGATGCACTGGGCAGGGGGCAAGATGGTGGTGGCCTTAGAGACCCACTTACTCCCACAGAGAGCCATAGACTCACTCACAGAGTACACTCACACAGAGAGCCAAAGTCTCACTGACACAGAGCCATAGGCTCACTCACATGGAGACACATAGACTCACTCACACAGAGAACCATTGATTAACTCATTGTTTTTTTCAGTAAAGTCACTAATGTAGAAATACCATAAAATTATATTAAAATAAATCAATCACGACGTTTCGACCACAACACAAGCGATCTTGCAACACAAGATCTTGCAACACAAGATGGCTTGTGTTGCGGTCGAAACGTCGTGATTGATTTATTTTAATATAATTTTATGGTATTTCTACATACGTGACTTTACCGAAAAAAACAATGAGTAATTTATGCAGTCACGAAAGCTTTAATTCTTTATTAACACACTTCTACGGGGAAGTTACCTTTACAATTCTGTACTAAACTAATTGCGCCCCCTTACATTTTCCTGCCCCTCCCTCTTCTGCTGCTGCTGCCGTGCCCCTTGCTTTCTTCGAACCCTCCCCCCACCTCTACTACTTATTTTAAGCCTCTGTCTGTTCATCCCTCCGGCCCCATTTTTCTTGCTTCTCTGTCCGTCTTTCCTCTTCTTACCTCTTGTGTCCCTGTATATGTATTTCTGCTATCTTATACCTCGTATTTGTTCACTCTGTCTATGCTGGTATGTTCAACCCAGAGGATGAACACGAAATTTAGCACTCTTCTGAAATTCGTGGTCTGCCAGGCAAGTGTCTAACTGTGTCGTTGGCCGACTGGTATTGCATCACGTAAATTTTTCTTAGGTTTTTTGAATTCTCGTCTCTCATCTTCTTGTTGTATTTACCTCCGTGCAGTTTAACGCTGTCTATGTGTTTGCGTTGATGTCACCCTATTTGCTATTTGTTTTTACACCTGATGAAGAGCGCTTGTGTTGCGGTCGAAACGTCGTGCTTGATTTATTTTAATATAATTTTATGGTATTTCTACATACGTGACTTTACCGAAAAAACAATGAGTTAATCAATGGTTCTCTGTGTGAGTGAGTCTATGTGTCTCCATGTGAGTGAGCCTATGGCTCTGTGTCAGTGAGACTTTGGCTCTCTGTGTGAGTGTACTCTGTGAGTGAGTCTATGGCTCTCTGTGGGAGTAAGTGGGTCTCTAAGGCCACAACCATCTTGCCCCCTGCCCAGTGCGTCCACCTGATTGAGCTGCAGAAGTCTATTGTCCACCGCTCCAGACCGCACAGATATCCGACGTCCACCTCCAGCACAAACACCAGCAGATTCTTAAACCTGGTGGTGGAAGTAAGGACACGAGAGGGGTAATAGTCAACCACCATTACCACCATCAATACCACCATTACAACCACCAAAATCACCGCTATCGTTAACACCACCATCAATATCACCACCTCCACCAGAACGATCACAATCAAAATTACAATCACAATACTCTTTGGTTCTTTCGGTAAAGTCACGTAGGTAGAAAAAAATATAGATCACGACGTTTCGATCGCAACACAAGCAACCATCATCAGGTGAAAAAATATAGCGAGAAAGCTGCTGAAACACGAAGTTATATTGGCTTGAGATAAGCTCAGCCCAAGGGTAAGTGGGCGGGGCTAGAGGTAGAATTTGCATGTAAATACGACACCACATCGTGGAAAAGGAAAGAGAGACACAGACACCGAGAGACATCCACACACAGAGAGAGGCACACACAAAGAGACACACGAGAGACACATATAGAGAAAAACACACCGGCAGAGAGAGACACCCACACAGACAGATGCAGAGAGAGATAGACACAGAGAGAATTACATAATTGCCCATGAATTACTATGGTGTGACAATGCCAATTACCAATGTCAAAGGGAACATCAATGAATGGTAAATGTGGGGTAATATCCCCAGAAGCGCATGTAGACTACATAAAAAAATAAAATAATCAGGCAATATAATATCACATATGGGTTCAGTTTAAAGTTTACTTATGACAAATAATACTGAAATAATTGTGCTCCATAGATTATCTTAATGGTCAAGTTACATAACCATCACGGAATCACTTAAGCTGACCATTTAAAAAGACATTAATTGCAAGATGTTGAGCAAAGGAAATTGTTTGGAAGTTCATCTCACACTAAGTACATGTTACTATAAATCTAAATCTGCATAGTTCTCGATCAGCAAAGTCGCAAACATGTTTTACCACAAGCAAGGAGTTCGGTGTAAAGCTGTTAAGCAAATTAATCACTGCACACGGTTGTAAAGCTCTCTGCCTCAAAGACAGCACTCTACCAAGTGTCACGACGCAGCTGCACACGCCGCATGACAATAGGCGGAGTGAGTGACTATGTAGACACTGACCCTGTCAAAGGGGATCCCATGTCTAGAGTATTTGTGGCTGGTGCTACACATTTCTAACGTGATTAGCGATTTAGCTGATCTATCATTTGTGGACAGGTCACTTCTGGAAAACAGCCACATAGCTCATTGGGTCTCACCTGGCAAAATAAAATAGTTTATAGAGTTCGTTCTGCCTTAACGCGTGTTTTCATAACGCTATTTGGATATAGCACGATGGATGTATTAGGGAACACGTTTTATAACGTGGATGCTAAGTGGATATAACGCGATTGAGTCAACAGAACCACGTCGCGTGAGTAGGAATGTGCGGTTGTACGGCTGCCTGGGCACAGCGTCACACGAGGCATTGGGATGCTGCTGGATGCTTCCTGATGCTCCCCACGCGCCTCAGTCTTTGTTCAGCCGACACACGCATCTCACGCTGTTATCACGGACTGTGCTTTGCCCTGTATTAGTCATTGTAACGAGGGAGTTTACGTAACGCGGTGTTCTTCAGCAACGCAACTACCGCGTTACAGAACACTGCAGTAAATATTGTCGCGGTGTGGAAGGAGCAATGAACGTCATCTTGTGGCATGGAAAGGCATCGCAGCCCTAGCGAGCAGCCAGAGACAAAGCCTGCACGCACGGCAAAGTTGTGATTGACCGGGGGACTATTAGCAAGTGACACGTATGGACTAATGGTTACTCTAAATGACGATGTTGACGTTGGTTATAACGTGCTACAAATATGCCAAACGCACATCGCATTAGTTCTGACAAATAGCGGACTTTTTTAAAAGTTATCGTTTACAATTGTTAATTTGTATATCATGCCAAGTGAGTAATTTGCGTGTGGACCCTGACAGCGGCACTCAATGTCCAACTCTTGCGAATGCTCTCAGGGGATCTTTACCGTGCGCTGCGTTCACTCACTCAGCCCCAATCTCCCTGTCGTGAACTCACCACTCACCCACTCACTCACCTCACCCTTCAACTCACTCACCCTCCTCACCTATTAATTCTCCTCATTAACTCACTCACCCTGCAATCCACTCCCTCACCCCCCCTCCATCACCCGGCACTCACCGCCTGTCCGTGACCACCTCTCCCGTGCCTACAACCACAAACACCACCACCACCTCCTGCTGCTGCTGTCGCGATTTCTCCCCATGAGCGAAGCTCCGTGGCGAAGGTGTCAGGAATTAATTCGGATTGATGGATCTGTTGGTAATTTATGCGATTAGAAGTACAATCCAAGACAAAATAGTTTAGATGGAAAAATTATTACTATACTTATAAACGACGGATGGTTATCACTCGGTCTGTCACGATACCTTCACGGCCACCGATGGTTCCCGTCTTGAGAATTAGGCCTTTGTCAATGACGCGTGTGTTTTTAGTGATATGGATGGTGTACAGTAGGCCAGTGTTTCGCCACGGAGCTTCGCTCACGGGGAGAAATCGTATTAAACCGGTTTCCTTATACAATTCCGTCCACGAATTAATTAATCTCCCGTGAGACAGCATGCACCCCACCGCACAACCTCAATCCAAGCCATTTCTGTAATCATCTGATCTTGCCGATGGATCTATTGATATATTTGTGCCTTTGGGAATAACTGTTTTGATCGCCTTTTCGTATGAATTTCGTCATGTAATCTTTAAGCACCTTCGTTAATGATCGCCGCACATACTCGCGTACTCTACAGAATACTCAACTGTTCCATGACCCAATGTGCTAACAACGTGATAAGGGTTTCTTATGATCTCTGAATGAACGCCGTACTGTGTGTGCAAATTCCAGTATAATCTTTCATAATAGAGTATCAAGGTTTGTTTTGTTTAGATGTTTAACGACTCTCTCTCTCTCACCAACTGAGCTCGCGTTATGCAGCGGAATTAACCACAGGTGCTGTTGTCAAAGTGAAACAACGCAGTCGTGATGGTTACTGTGATGATACTGTGTTGAAATTCCAAGATCGAGATTTCGCATATTATATTAGAATTAAAGTTTAGTTAGAAAATAAAATTGATTAACGCATAAGTGATTGTGTGATTCTTTCCTGAAATCTATGCATAAGAACTGGTTCTGCGTAGAGATATGAACTTGGTGACCTTACATAAACACTCTAATCCATACTCAGTAAATATTAAAGCAAGAATAATTGTATTATACTAATCGATAATACGAAGTTAAACAATGAAGCCGAGTTGACTCTGGCATACTCGCATCACACTAACATAACTGCATACGATTAATTATATTATCCCGATTGATAACCAACCCTCGTCAACGAGGCGGGGCCTGATTATCTTAAAGGCTGTCATTAACAACCACACCCACTCGCATAATTTATACGCATGATTACCCAAATTAACATAATTGCAGATAAATTATGCAAATTTAAAACTTCATTTAATATTACTATTTTCATCAAATTTTCATTACCCACATATACAACAACCTCGACATCGTCCTGCCATCCGTCGACAAAGACGACTTGTCTTCTCTCAAAGTTTCAAGATGCATCCAGGCCCACCTGCTCTTGCAACGACATAAGGGGTTGGCGGCGTATACTGTGCCTAGTGAGATGCGTGATACACCCGAAGATGTGGAGCCCATCCAAGCCTGTGCTTCAACCCAAGGCGGAGGCTGGCGGGGGGGGATGGCATGGTGTGACAGGATGAACAACTTCGATGGCAAGATACCTCTCCTCATCCTGAGAGCGGGCACCACAGTCATCCACCTGACTGTCCACCACTCCACTGCACCCGAAGGCGAGTCGCCTTCGGCCCCTGAATCCACCTCACTCATTACGTTCGGTCGGTTTTCATTCCCGTCGTGTGTCGGTGCATGAGGGTTCAGATTTTGCTCAGGCTGACTGGCTGCTCCGACCGGGTCGGTGATTGGAGTTGGTCCATAGAGCGATTGCTGTGACCGCAGGTTCATCCGCTGTTATCGGATTGATAGAGGGGGTTGAAATCAGAATGTTCGTCGATACTGGTGCATCCGCGACTATCATTTCCAAGTTGATTTTTAACATTCTGCCCCCTAAATGTCGTACCCTATGTCCCGTCAGGGTTCCGTGCTTTTATGCAAATGGATGCTCATTGGGCCTCACTGGGAAAATAAGAGCGGAGGTGTGTATTGGAGATATTAAATTGACGAGGCCAGTTCTTGTATCAACGTCCCTTGCTGTTCCTTGCTTGCTCAGGACTGACTTCTTGAGGCAGATGCCCCTGAAAATTTTGATCGATCAAGGTTCCCTTGAGTTACCATTGGGCCATCGAATGGCCTTTTGCCTTCTCCCACTCGATTGTTCTTTGCCAACGCTACTGTACAAGCGCTTGCGAGTAAGACCGTAAAGATTCCCCCCAGCATGCAAATGTTGGTTCCTTTACGATTGCGCAAGCCGCTAGACCAGGAGGCGACTGAGGGTGGAATTCTTCTAGGATCCTCAAACAAAGACATTCGTGGTTTGCCGTTGGTGGGGGCCCAAACTATCATATCCAATTGCCAGGAACCGCTCATTCAAGTCCTGAAGGCAGGGTTGGACATGTTTGTCATTCAGGAGGGCACCGTGCTAGCTCACGTGTCGTCCATCCTTCACGAGGGAAACATCATTGGCGGTGTAGGGGGTCACGTTGAATACGAAGCGGCAACAGGTTTCTGATGAAAAGTGGATGGATACGCTTTGTTCCGAAAATTCGGAATTGTTCGAGTCCCAGAGTCACCACATCGATATGGGCGACGCCGCTCCCATCCAGCAGAACCCCTACCGGCTGAGCCCTATGGAAAAAGAACACGTACAGCTGGCAGTTGATGAAACGTTGGCCGCCGATATTATCTCACCATCCACCAGCCCGTGGGGAGCCCCGATTGCTCTTGTTAAAAAGGCAGGATGGTAGTTTGCACTTCTGTGTTGACTTCTGTAAGCTTAATAAGATCTCTGTAGCTGACCCGTACCCTCTTCCTCGGATGGACGATTCCTTGGACGCTCTCGCAGGGGCATATTATTTTTCGACTCTTGACCTATCTTGATTTTCGCAGTTGCCCTTGGATGAATCCTCTAAACCGAAGACAGCTTTTCGCACATCACAAGGCTTATTTGAATTAAATCAGCTTACGATGGGTCTTCACTCCACTCGGCTACGTTCCAGCGATTGACGGAACTAGTTCTGGCAGGCCTTCAGTGGGACTCATGCCTAATATATCTGGACGATGTTATCGTTTTTAGCCGTACGTTTAAAAAACATCTGCAGAAGTGTCAACCTGCTCCAAAAATGGGTTCGGTATCTTGGCCACATAGTCAGTAAATCAGGGATAGCGATGGACCTGAACAAAACCACATGTGTCCATACTTGGCTGACCCCCACGTCGGTGGGGAAGGAGGTGTGGAGTTTCATTGGATTTGCATCCTATTACCGCCGTTTTGTCACCGGGTTTGCCACGATCGCCAAACCTCTCCACGCCCTGACGGCAAAAGGTGAGAAGTTCCATTGGGGGCAGTAGGAGGAGGCCACATTTGTTGTGCTCTGGGATGGCTTGGTGAACGCCCCTCCCCTCCACTACCCCGACTTTTCCTTGCCGTTCATCCTTGATACGTATGCTAGCAACACCGGAATTGGCGCTGTTCTGTCTCAAGTCGTTATGGCATGGAAAGTGTTGTAGCATATGGCAGCAGAGTCATGTCTCCGGCGGAACTTTTGGCAACTGTTTTTTTTTGTGCAACAGTATCACGCCTATCTTTATGGCAGACGCTTTGAGATGCTCTCTGACCATGCATCGCTACAGTACGCGCTGCATATTGAGCAACCATCTGACCAATTTTCATGTTGGTTGGAAGTCCACCAGGACTATTGCATTACTGTTTCCTTTTGTAAAGGTACCCAACACACGAACGCGGATGCCCTTTCGCGATTACCAACGAGCGACGGGTGAACGTGTTTCTCGGGCCGGGGCGCTGTAAGGCACCTGCTGAAGACTCGCCTCGTCCCCTTCTGGCATTGGCTGAGGTTGACATCTCTGAGGAAAGCCGACGGTCCTGTTGCGCATGACGCCGTTATTGGCATGAACCATGCAGACTTCGGACGCCTTCAGGTGGAAGACGCTTCCCTGTTCAAGTTACAACGCCGTGTCAAGGAGGTGGACGGGGGTGGTGAATCGACGGGGTGTAGCCTCTGTCATCCTCAGAGGCAGATTGCTCATGCATTGGAATGGAGGATTGACACGTTACAACATTGTCGTGCCTACTGCCCTACGGAGTAAAGTCATCTGGGCTGTGCATGAGCGACTGTTGCACCTTGGGGTGCATAAGATGCTAGCCACACTTAAGCTCGACTTCTTCTGGCCTGGCATGGTGGAAGATGTCGCTATTGTATTCAAGGGGTGTGTGCAGTGTGCACGGCGGAAACCCCCGTCCAAACTCTGCTGTCCACCATTGCAATCCATTCAGGTTTCCCGCATAAATGAGCTGGTCGCTCTTGTTATCCTTGGTCCATTTCCTACCACCCCTCGTGGCAATAAGTATTTACTGGTGGGCGTCAAATATTTTAGCCGATGGCTTGGCCGCCGCCCAACCAATCGGATTTGGCCATCACCGAGGCATTCCTTGATTGCTATGTGATGGACAAGGGGGGCCCTGAGCATCTTCTGACCGATCAGGGCAAGGAATTTTCTTCAAAATTGCTGCGGGAGGTGTACGACTTGTTGGGAACAAATAAAATACGCACGTCACCATACCACCCCCAGACGGATGGAATGGTGGAGCGGCTGCAGAGGACTCTGACCTCCATGTTGAGCCATCAGGTCAGTGAGTCCCAGCTTGACTGGGACTTGCATGTTACCGGGGTCCTAGCTGCCTATAGAATGGCCCCTCACCCATCCACCGGCTTCTCACCATTTTTTAAATGTATGGAAGAGAACACGACCCCCAGATTGATGTCCAATTATGAACCGAGCCAAACAAGGCTAAATCTAAAATTTCGGAGTCCATGCGCTTTACCCTTCAGAGGCTTTCAGAAGCACGCGAGGTTTCCAGAGAGAATTCCAATTCGTGCCAATTGTCAAATGAGCAGCTGAGGGGTCTCCATCTTTCCGGACATGAGTGGGCTTCAGGCGACAGAGCCTGGCTGCACTGTCCCCACATACTGGTGGGTACTTCACCGAAATTGTTTAAACCCTGGAGGGGGACGTTTGGCGTGATTCGGGTCGTTTGGCTTCAGTGTGAAAAAAATTTGCTTGGGTCGGCGGAGTTGGTTTGTACATCCCTCTCGCCTCAAGCCTTTCATCACGCTGCGTGAATTCATCCCATCTACACTACACAGGGGCCAAGTGTCAGATGTGTCTGGCGAGCTGAGGTGTGTACCCACTGAGGTTGGTTCTCAGGGGAGTCATGTGATCCCATCCTCAGATGCCGCACGTTTAACATCCCCCAAGCCGCCACCTGCGCCATCTTCACAATCTTCGGGAGCGGAAGGCTCGTCTGCCCGGCCGACTGCTCTTTGCTCGATGGGACATTTTGAAATTCCCCCTGGGACCCCCGAGGAGAGTACGCCCACCTCTCCTGGGAGCCTGGCCACAAGAACTCGATCAAAGACTCTTCGGTTTTTGTATATATTGTATATATTGTATAGATGGGTTGAAGTATTTATTTGTTGATGCACACTAACGGGTTGTTCGTTTTGTTCTTTTATTGAAGGGGGAGTTGACAAAGGGGCCCCAAGTGAGGGCTAGGGGGGGTCACGTGGTTGGGATCCAG
This sequence comes from Petromyzon marinus, assembly GCF_048934315.1. NCBI lineage: Eukaryota > Metazoa > Chordata > Hyperoartia > Petromyzontiformes > Petromyzontidae > Petromyzon > Petromyzon marinus. The sequence continues at coordinate 24,219,368 of NC_133745.1, read as the reverse complement.
ATCCTGCTCTAGGATTCTGTAAGGTGTTCGTGACCAAGGGTGGAGCCAGCCATGCCGCAGAGAATATAAGCCGGGTCCCGAGAGGGACCAGGGTTGTTGTTGTTGTTGTTTTTCATCCTGGAAGAAACATTCGTCGACGGTCTACGTTCTATGATCTACGTTCTCCGTTCAGCGAGTCTCCAACACGTGTACCTGGACCCGAGCTGTTGGTCCCGGTCTGTAGTAGCTAGTTACTTTGTAATTAGTGTAGTTAGCCTGGTGGTCACCACCATAGGTTGTTATTCTAAGGGGAAGTTACCCTGTGTGTTGGAGTTAAATAAATGTGTTGCCTCCAAGTCTACGTCTGCGACTCAGTTGAACTCACTACACATTTACAACTTAGAGCGTTATTACTACGGCTATCAGTCAGCCCTGATGGTTTCCACCTTATCGCTCCACAATTAGTTTGTCCCAATCTCGTCCACCTTGTTCTTTGTGCATCCCCGGGCAAGTGCGGAGATCGCGGGCCTCGCTCCCCTAATATACCCCCTTGGCCCCGCCCCTATCAGACAGTGCCCCCACTCCACTGTGGCAAGTGTATTGTTTATTGGATAATTTATTATCATCAATACAGTACCTTCCGGCCACCTGTTTCTAATTATCTCAACGTGTACGCTCTAGAACTTTCTCTTTACAGTTCCCTACACAAATACAATGTCACTGCTTATAGTCAACACATCTTCTATCCTCTCACATATATTCCTTCTGCATTCTCCAATCCGTACTCACCAGCAACGTGAATTATGATGAAAAAGCAACAATCGACAACTCACTTGGCAATGAAAAACCCTCTCCCAGCCTTGTTATGATAAGTTATTTTCGTGATCCTGTTCAGGTAATGCTATGAACAATTGTATATTTCTCTGTGCACTTGCACCATCCTGGATCCATGGTACCACCGTCAAATAATCATTGCAAATTCATCACCTTAATACAGCAGTAACATTTTTCCTACGGTGTTGAAGTAGACAGTGCCTCCAACTGATGAAGCAATTAAATTCTGAGTATTCCAGATGTTGGCTCTACAGATATCCATAGATTTACAGACGTTCGGATTACGGAATTTCGCGTTCATGCAATTGACAAATTCTGGACATTTTTCTATTTACGAAATCGAATTTCCATGTTAACGAAATTTTACACGGCACACGCCATGAAAGCATCAAAGAAGAAACACCCAGGAGGATACGTCATCCATCCGCGACACTGTCACAGTATATCCCTACAGCTCACCAGTAACGCCTCACATCGCCTTTCTAGGCATTCCAACATGCAGATCGTTTGGTGAGTTCCCTTAAAAGTATGGATCCTTGCAGTCTCGAAAGCTTGAAATCTAGAATTAATTATTCGTCTTAAATTAGTTGTTATTCAATCTTCTTAACATTTATGTACTTAAAGCTTTCGTGACTGCAGTAATTCATATTCTTAGTTTTTTCGGTAAAGTCACGTTGAAGAGAAACAACAAAATAACAAAATATATATAAAACAATAAAAAAAAATTCTCACGACGTTTCGACCATAACTCAAACGGTCATCATCAGGTGTGTCGGTTTGCATAAATTTATTTTGAAAACGGCATATTTATTTATTTATATAAAAATAACGTTTGCGTCACGCGCAACGATTGGCTGTTTGCTAGGACTAGTCCATCTATTTTTTGAAAAGAGGAGGGGGGAGACGAAATTTGTTTTTTATGTATGCTGTCTGAAAGCCACTGTAAGCGTGAACAATCAATCAAGAACTGAAATGATTTATCAAATCTTTCCAATGATTGCTAAGATAGAATCCATCTTCTCGGTTGAAATTGTCTCTGTGTTTGTATATGTGGATAGCCTCATGAACGAATCTCTCATGGAAGCCAGATGGCTTACAAAGAACCTCCCCCACCTACAAACTAGCTCGTTTTTTGTCTGAAATCCTGTGTCCTTTCACTGGAAAGACCACCTCTGCGGTACAAAATTCTACTCACCTGGTATCAACAATCAAGGGTATTTCCCTGTCCCCAGACGACCTGCTTGTCAGTTTTGATGTAGTTTCCTTATTCACCAAGGTTCCTGTACCTGACACCATTGCAATCATTGAAGACTTGGTTCATCAAGGACTAAACACTGAGGTACCCCCCCTGGTGAGACACTGTTTAACCAATACATACTTCACTTGGAATGGAACTTTCTACAAACAAACTGAGGGCACCCCAATGGGCTCCCCCCTTTCTCCAGTTATAGCTAACATTTTCATGGAGAAATTTGAGACTGACGCCATCCAGACTGCCACTCTGCGCCCAACCTTATGGAAGAGGTACGTGGATGACACTTTTGTCATCTGGCCACATGGCCGGCCTGCTCTAGACCAATTCTTCGACCACATCAATTCCATACACCCAGCCATCAGATTTACCATGGAAGTCGAAATAGATGGCAAGATACCTTTTTTGGATGTCCTAATTAAAAAGAGACCTGATGGTTCAATGAGCCACTCTGTCTACAGGAAAGCTACCCATACGGATGCTTATCTGAAACCGGATTCCCACCACCATCCATCACAGAAGAATTCTCTCATCAAGACTCTGTATCATAGAGCCCAATGCATATCCGACCAGGAACACATAAGCAGTGAACTCAAGCACGTACACCAAGCTCTTAGGGCTAATGGTTACTCCGACTATACAATCCGCAAAGCTATCACTCAAACCATGAAGAAGAACCCTCTTGAGGAGCCTTTCAAAACCATCACTTTACCCTACATTGCTGGGATCACAAAAAAGATCTCCAAAATCTTGAATAAACACAAGATCCAGGTCCGTTTCAACACATTACATAAAATCCGTGATCTGGTTCCGTCTGTAAAAGATGTGATTCCGGACATACAATACCCTGGTGTCTACAAACTAAGTTGCCTCTGTGGTAGTAGTTACATTGGAGAAACCAAACGCCATATCTCGGACCGCATTCGTGAACATAAAGCAGACCTTAAACACGGTAGGACCAACACCTCGGCCGTAGCAGATCATTGTTCTAATTCAGTAGGCTCACATGCCATTGACTTTTCCAAGACGGAGGTTCTTTGTAAGCCATCTGGCTTCCATGAGAGATTCGTTCATGAGGCTATCCACATATACAAACACAGAGACAATTTCAACCGAGAAGATGGATTCTATCTTAGCAATCATTGGAAAGATTTGATAAATCATTTCAGTTCTTGATTGATTGTTCACGCTTACAGTGGCTTTCAGACAGCATACATAAAAACAAATTTCGTCTCCCCCCTCCTCTTTTCAAAAAATAGATGGACTAGTCCTAGCAAACAGCCAATCGTTGCGCGTGACGCAAACGTTATTTTTATATAAATAAATAAATATGACGTTTTCAAAATAAATTTATGCAAACCGACACACCTGATGATGACCGTTTGAGTTATGGTCGAAACGTCGTGAGAATTTTTTTTATTGTTTTATATATATTTTGTTATTTTGTTGTTTCTCTTCAACGTGACTTTACCGAAAAAACTAAGAATATTTATGTACTTTCTTATTATTTCTGATTTGTCAATATGTGAACAATTTTTGGTTAGGAGTGGGGTGGAATGATTGTCTGAAACTCATCCCTAAGTTTTTGTGTTGAATATAATGGGAAAATATTTTCTGATCACGAAATTTTGTTTGACTCGTGTTTTTTCCAGAACTCATCCATTTATAAAGTAGAGGGAAGCCAGTACTATGCATGATGTTCTCAGGCTCATGTCTAATCTGACATTATCATGTTGGAGGACTTCTGACATCCGACTGATGACGTTCATGATGGTCATGGCCTTTCTTTTAGTGAACAGAAAAACACATTGTATCAGTTCAATACTGTAAAATACAGTAATTGAGAAAAAAAGGCAATCGGAGGGGTAACCATCTCGTAAATATAAAAATGAAATGTTTTTGTTTAAAAGAGCCTGCGGCAGTGGCACCAGGTCAATGGCAATTATGAATGCCTATCATTGTTGGCACTTTCCAAGGAATAGCTCATGTTAATGTCCCACAAAGAGGTACTCATCAACTCCAGAGGGATGAAAGGATGATTCAGTACCTTATCGAGATATTAAGTTATTATCTTTAATGCTAGCTCTCTGTCTTATTGGACCCCTCACCCTCCAAAAACTATTGACAATGGCCATCAAAATCATTTGGAACAATATTACATGGTTCAAACGAATAACTGCCCACTGGAAGCATTTCTGAAGACAACAGATGAATAATTTAGAGAATGCAGAAATCTCTTGTCAACCTTAATTCACTGTGTTCCACTAAATCTTCTCATCTCAACTAATTTTTTTCATCTGCTTCCTTTTCCCTTCCATAATTTGGCCACCATTGCATTGTTAATGTTGACCTTACATCTGATGTGCTAGATTATCACCTGCCAACTCTAGTTGCCAACTCTAGTTGGCAGGTGATTATCTAGCTAGTTTTATATATAGGATTTTTTACGGAAAAAACTTTTTTTGCCGTTGGTCAGTTCCATTCTTTGTCCAATTTTAGCTCAAAAGAGAATGCGTCCTGCCTTGAATCTCGTTGAAAATTTCACGCACAACGAGGCTGCTACAGAGAGCAATGCACATTATACCATCGGCAAGCCAATGTTTTATTCGTATATGTGACATTTAGTAAGATCAAGTGCAGATGCAAATGTAATTTCATTATTTGTGCAGTCATTGATGACCTGGCTGAGGCCATGAAATATCTGCACTAGAAAAGTCGCTCAATAACAGGAAGCTGATGAAGGATATTGGCAGTACCAGCTTCGCGCTCTGCCCTTGGAGCTGCCTGGCTACTGTTTTCATGCCTTCTTGACTGATAGCATGACTGAACTATTAATGGGGATGATATAACGCTCTAACGTTGTTCACGTCTCACAGCCGAATACTGCCGACTGCTTCGCTCCTGACAAAGCGCTGATACACCGCTGGATCGAGTAGGATGGTCCTTGTGGCGAGGCTCTCAAAGTGGAAGATACCAAATCAGCTTCAACCCAATGGTGGTGTTTAGGAGAGCATTTATCTATGAGTATATATAGGCTGGCTGACAGATATGAAGTTATTCCTTCGGTGGTAATAAACAACAACAATAATAATAATTGTTACCCTTTGTCATACCACTTATGGGTGAAGTCTTTCCATACTGGATAAGTCGTGCAGATTGCTTGACCATACTCCATCATGCTTGTCAACGTGGGTTGATGACGAGAAGGCTCAAGGCCAGTTTGCTTGATGGTAACTATGACTGAGAATCAAACTAAAGTGGTCTGATTCATATTGCAATGGCCAAACATTGTGCCACCGTTACACTCGTATGCATAAGTTAACAGGGAAAAAAACTATACCGTTTTTGTTACTGTGAATAAAATGACAAAATAACATTGCCACTTTGGTCAACTCGTCGTCTTGAAATTATGGAATGTACAAATCTAAAGTCTTAGGTATAATGGAAAGAAGGGTTTTGCTAATTGGGCGATCTCAGAATGGGTAGCAGGTGGCAATCCTAATCAAATGCCATTTTTCATATTTCATGTGTTTAGGTCTGTTGTAGACAAAAAACGGCCTGCGATGAAACATGTCCTCTATTCCGACATGTGTAAAGAAGCTTATTCGCAGGGTGCATTTTCATGATGATTTATTTCACGATAACATATTTACAGGCGAGAGTACGACTCACACGTTTCACAAGGCTATAACTACCGCAGTCCTGGTGGTTTCTAATAGAGTAATATCGAACAGTCTTTGTTGATGGTTTCTCCCATGTAGATCTCCAACAGTCGGCCCCGATGTCGTCCACCTGCAGTTGTTCTTCAGTCCCCAAGGAATCAACCCATTCGCGGGCCTCGCTCCCCCTTATATACCCCTACGGCCACGTCCTGGTAACTTCCAGCACTTGCCCCCGGTAGATTCTATCAGCAAACTCTATCGTCATCTACTTCCCTTCTCTTCGATGGCAAAGGTTATAGTGGTGTCAGTGTTGATGGGTGGAGACAGGTACAGGGTACTTTACGGGGGAAGGTTCGTAAAAGTCGTACTCCTGCGTTGTAAATACTTTATGGTGAAATAAATCATCAAGAAATTGGAACCTGCAAAGGAACTTCTTTACACATGTGAGTGTAAGCCTGAGTACAATCTCACGTGTTGTTGCTGTAGAGTATTTTCATTTTACCAGTGGGTCAATGAGATAAGGGGATGGTGATTAAGGTAGTGAGTGATAGGATGGGTGGGTCATTCTTGAGAGCATGAAAAAGTGCGTGAGTGAGGTTGACACAGTGAATGATCAGGTGATTGTGTGAATGATCAGGTAAATATATGACTCATGAGGAGGGAGAGGGAGCATTTATGTAAGTCATAGAGTAAGGGAAGTGGGTGAGTTCGTAATGGAGTGAGTGAGTACCAGTTTATTTAGTTGAACAAGGCGAGAACTAAAGCGACCAGGATGAGTCTCATTTGCAAGAGAGACCTGGATCACCCAAATGACCATAGCTAAATAAACACACAGAGTTACAGTAATGAAAGCAAATATAAATAATACAAAACAACTGATGCGTCACATGGGAAATTGACGTAATGGAGTTAAGGGATGATAGAATATTTGAGTAAGGTGCGACACGGGTGTCCTCTGGCCCTTTCACGACTTAACATTTTTTTTGACTACGTAGTTTGAGACGATTTCCATGGATGTACCAGTAGAATCTATATCTGGTATAGATATAATGGGAGGCTGATCGATGCCCCAGTCCGGTCATGGTATGGCTCTCTATTGTTAAACCATATTATGAATGCGGATGATCTGGTGATTACTTCCCACTCTAAGGAGAAGTTGGAGACACTACAGCTAAACATGGAGCATTCTCCTAAATTATGGGCCATTACCATCAGCCTCACAAAAACAAATCACCTCCATGGGTATTTTACATCATCAAAATGCTCCCCTCCCTCAATTCCCCATGTGTTTTGGGGCAGTTGTGGAGAGAGTGGAGATATTTCCGTACTTGGGCAGTGTGCTGATGACCAACTCTGTTTCAGTAGCCGAGGTCTCACTTCGAATCATTCGAGCGGCATTCTATTTTCATCAGCTGCTGAATACTGTGTGGAAGCTACCTGGCATGTCACTCCATACAAACCTTCATGTCTTCTGGACCGCAGTTATGCCCTCCCGTATCTCTCTCGAAAGGAACATCTGCACTGGGTGAAACATTTTGGTTAGCCCACGATCTATCCAGGGCTTAACGAGACTGGACTTTGTGAGGAGCTCAGATTCCTGGAATATCTGGACAAATGCCCATCTGTGGGCTCCTCCAGCAATCGAGGCTGCGTTGGTTGTGTCATGCAGTCCGGATGCACAGCCACGGCATCCCCAAGCAGCTTCAATTTGGCTGGATAGATGGTGCTAAATGGGCGTGGTACGGGCTAGAGAAGAGATGGACTGATGTGGTACAGAAGGATGTGGAGCTGATTGGACTTATTGATGACTGGTATCAGCAGTGTCACGATCGGCTTCTGTGGAGGAGGTTCATGAAAAGCGCTGCTGGGGAGGTGGAGGCAGTCGCCCTCCAGCAACAGCATAGGGCAGAGGAGCAAGGCTCAAAACAACGAGCAGAGCGCCAAACAACTGACACAAATAAAGTTGGCACAGTGGGGAGCACGGCTGTTGCATCTGCCGATCATTTTCCTCAGTCAATCCATGGCACCTGCGTCTATTTACATGACCTCCTGCCAGCCAGTCTTCGACACTTCACGTGGCCTCAAAATGCACTGAGAATGGCACAAGTGCTGTGGTGATACTCTTTGGTTATATTGGATAAAGTCACGTAGGCAAAAAATAAAATAACAAAAATCACGACGTTTCGGCCACAACACAAGCGGCCTTCATCAGGTGAAGGGACAAGACTGTCTGGAGGACAGCAAAAGCTTTAAATCTGCTGTGGTGATGTCACCGCCACTTAGGGGTGAACGACGGTTGTTCCGTTGTTGTTGTGCGTGTGTGCACGGACGTATGTACGCCTGTGAGTCTCGTGTATGGAGAGAGAAAGAGAGGCAGCCGTGCGTTGTGCTGGCCTGTGTGCCATTCTGAGCTTCATAGGCGCTGCTCACTAACAGCGCTTGCCCCAACATTCTGGTAAGGCTATACGGCGAATGATTGTCGCTGTTGTGTGTGTGTATGGACGTTCACCCCCCTCCCACCGCCCCCGTGTGTGCAGTTTTAGGGACTCATTACGCCCCCTCCCGACAAGCAGGCCAGCATCCGAACTAAAGGTAAGTGACAATAAAACAGATTTTTTTTATTCCATTTAAGTAACTTTATGTTTTGCTCACAATACAGTATTTATTACATTGTTGCATGCAAATGTACGATATTTTGTCTTACATATGACTTTGACAATGTTTCCATGTTTTGCTGAACCGTGATAACATCTTTAAAAACTTACAGTATGTGGATTTAAATACAGTACACTATTGTATTCAGACTTATGAACCGTTCGACTTACGGACAGTTCTCAGGAATGGAACCGATAAGTTGTATTATTCGCTAACAGCACCTTCCATTGGTATGGTTGACTACATACAATGCAAAGAAAGTTAAATATAGATACATATATATTGTACAGCACTTTCCCCAATAGTATGTTGATGTTCTATGGGGTATGTTTGTCTTTCTGAGTAATGTTTTAATTGGGGCGGTGTCATTTTCACAATTTCCCCAATGTTTTTACATTGGCCGACTTGCGCTTCAGCAATTTTCGCACCCAATGGATAAATCTCTTCTTCTTCTTCTTGGGCTTGGTGGTGGCAGAAGTGGTGGTGGAAGCTGTGGCAGCGGCGGTGGAAGGGGCATCGGTGGCATCATGGTACATTTGAGACACGGCGCATTTCAATTCTTTCAGCTGGCTACTGAGATGAAGGTTCTCTTCATGCAGCCTCTTTTCCCCATGCCACATGTCCTCGTGACGCACCAGCTTCCCGCGTAGCCTAAACTGTTCCTGGCCTCTCTGCGGATCCAGGAAGTTCAACTCCGTCAGGTGGGCGTGCAGCGACCTCCGGAGATCTTTGTTTTCACAGCGCAGCGACATTTGCCGCTGTGCTGCATTGCAGTCTCGGAGAAAATCCGCATGGAGAGACTTGCTCTCCCTGCAAGGCACTCTCGTGGACTCCAGCTCCAACTGGCACTCTTTAAGCTGTTGAACCAGGCTCCTGTTCTCTCTCTGGAGAGTCTCTCGGTTCTCCATCAACTCCTCCTGCTGCTGCTGTAGCTCCAGACGGAGCATCTTGTTCTTCTGACAGAGCTCCACATTCTGCAGGCTCATCCTCTCCGTAGACAACGTCGTGACCTCATGGTCAAAGTCTGAAATGGAAAGCGTAAAAAGAAGATAAATGAAGATCCCCATCCCAAGCATGGCCAAGACCAGAACGTCAACGATCAGCAGCACCATGCTCAGCTCGTGTTGACGGCACGCGGGACGGAAGGAAGTGTGAGACGCGTCACGAAGGGGCGTGTTATTTATACAAACGTCATTACCGAATGTGACGTACGCTATGACGTAAAGCCATCCCTGCCCACTTATTGGCAATCATTGCCCATCACGTGACTCGACAGCCCCGCCCCTAACCGCGCAGCTCCTCCCCCATACTCTTCTTCCGCCTTTCCCACGTGATGCGAAGCGAGCCAATCACGCGAGAGGCGGCGCTCGGTAGGCCCCGCGTCCGCTTCCCGCCATTCTTTCAATGGGCGGCGGCGCGCAGGGGGGGGCGGTGGGGGCGGGGCCGAGTTCACTCCACGTCGCGAGTCGGGAGGAGGAGGGAGGGGGAGGGGCCAGGAGAGACGAGGGGGAGGGGCCAGGAGGGACGAGGGGGAGGGGCCAGGAGCAGGAGGGGGGGAGCCGTGGCGCCGCTCTTGGGCCGCGAGGCCTCCCCCTGGGCCCGCGGCGCCACGCGGAGACCGCGACAGCAGCAGCAGCAGGAGGTGGTGGTGGTGTTTGTGGTTGTAGGCACGGGAGAGGTGGTGGTGGTGTTTGTGGTTGTAGGCACGGGAGAGGTGGTGGTGTTTGTGGTTGTAGGCACGGGAGAGGTGGTGGTGGTGTTTGTGGTTGTAGGCACGGGAGAGGTGGTGGTGGTGTTTGTGGTTGTAGGCACGGGAGAGGTGGTGGTGGTGTTTGTGGTTGTAGGCACGGGAGAGGTGGTGGTGGTGTTTGTGGTTGTAGGCACGGGAGAGGTGGTGGTGGTGTTTGTGGTTGTAGGCACGGGAGAGGTGGTGGTGGTGGTGTTTGTGGTTGTAGGCACGGGAGAGGTGGTGGTGGTGTTTGTGGTTGTAGGCACGGGAGAGGTGGTGGTGGTGGTGTTTGTGGTTGTAGGCACGGGAGAGGTGGTGGTGGTGTTTGTGGTTGTAGGCACGGGAGAGGTGGTGGTGGTGTTTGTGGTTGTAGGCACGGGAGAGGTGGTCACGGACAGGCGGTGAGTGCCGGGTGATGGAGGGGGGGTGAGGGAGTGGATTGCAGGGTGAGTGAGTTAATGAGGAGAATTAATAGGTGAGGAGGGTGAGTGAGTTGAAGGGTGAGGTGAGTGAGTTGAAGGGTGAGGTGAGTGAGTGGTGAGTTCACGACAGGGAGATTGGGGCTGAGTGAGTGAATGCAGCGCACGGTAAAGATCCCCTGAGAGCATTCGCAAGAGTTGGACATTGAGTGCCGCTGTCAGGGTCCACACGCAAATTACTCACTTGGCATGATATACAAATTAACCATTGTAAACGATAATTTTTAAAAAAAGTACGCTATTAGTCAGAGCTAATGCGATGTGCGTTCAGCATATTTGTAGCACGTTAACCAACGTCAACATCGTCATTTAGAGTAACCATTAGTCCATACGTGTCACTTGATAATAGTCCCCGGGTCAATCACAACTTTGCCGTGCGTGCAGGCTTTGTCTCTGGCTGCTCGCTAGGGCTGCGATGCCTTTCCATGCCACAAGATGACGTTCATTGCTCCTTCCACACCGCGACAATATTTACTGCAGTGTTCTATAACGCGGCAGTTGCGTTGCTGAATAACACCGCGTTGTGTAAACTCCCTCGTTACAATGACTAATACAGGGTAAAGCACAGTCCGTGATAACAGCGTGAGATGCGTGTGTCGGCTGAACAAAGACCGAGGCGCGTGGGGAGCATCAGGAAGCATCCAGCAGCATCCCAATGCCTCGTGTGACCCTGTGCCCAGGCAGCCGTACAACCGCACATTCCTACTCGCGCGACGTGGTTCTGTTGACTCAATCGCGTTATATCCACTTAGCATCCGTGTCATAAAACGTGTTCCCTAATACATCCATCGTGCTATATCCAAATGGCGTTATGAAAACAGCGTTGAGGCAGAACGAACTCTATAAACTTTTTATTTTACCAGGTGAGACCCCTCTGAGCTATGTGGCTGTTTTTCAGAAGCGACCTTTCCACAAATGTGTGCAGTGGTTAATTTGCTTAACAGCTTTACACCGAACTCCTTGCTTGTGGTTAAACATGTTTGCGACTTTGGTGATTGAGAACTATGCAGATTTAGATTTATAGTAACATGTACTTGGTGTGAGATGAACTTCCAAACAATTTCCTTTGCTCAACATCTTGGAATTAGTTTAACACATAGGCTTTCGCGACCAATATTATTCATAATAAAGGTTTTTGGGTTAGATCGCGTTTATTTATAAATGTGTCGTAACCCTCCACCACCCGACACGGCCAATCAGCAAAAAAAAAGTGTCACGTTGACAAAAGACAAATAATTCACTACTTCAGCCCACCGGTGTGTTGAAGAGTTAATCCACATTTACAGTTTGAGTACGACGTTTCGCTGGTAAATACTTCCAGCATCATCGGGCAATTCGCCAGAATGGTAAAGCCCTCGCTTGCTCCCGGTTTTATATAGAGCAGCAGGGTGACGTCATCACTTAACTCATCAGGTGCAGTGATTAGAGGCGGAGGGGGGGGGGTAATGTAATTATATAATCGATTAGTAATCAGTCATTGGTTATGATTAGTAATGAGTTGTAGATTAGTAATTCTTTAAATCAAAATGTAATGTGTATTATTTAATAATACGCTTCCAGGCCGCACTAAGCCGGTAGCTGTCAGAGCGATTAAAGTTATTCTTGTTCCTCTCAATTTCAATGGATTCTCTAATTAGTCTTTGCCAGTAATAATTAGTTTTACACACCACTGCAACATTGTCAAAATCAATTGAGTGTCCTTGTTGACAAGCATGTTCTGCCACTGCCGACAGTTGTGTTTGAGATAATTTAATATTTCTCTGATGTTCTTTTAGTCTTACGCTGATGTTACGTCCCGTCTGCCCAATGTAGCAGCTGCCACATGAACAATTAATCCGATATACACCTTCTGTTGATAGTTTAGGTAATGCGTCTTTAGTGCAAGATACTAGTTTTTGAATTTTGTGTACTGTACCAAATCTTACTGTAATGTTTTGCTTTTGCAAAACGCGGGCTAATTTGTCAGTTACTCCTGAGATATATGGAATTTTTATTGTTTTAACAATCTGGTCGCTTTCAGTAGTATTGCTTTGCGATCGTGATTTGGCATTCAGTGCTCTGTTAATTTGAGCATTATTGTAGCCATTCTGTCGTAGTGCGTCTTTAACGTGTTTAATCTCTCTCACTAGACTCTCACCATCTGACACTGTTTTCGCCCGATGTACGAGCGTCTTGATAAGAGAGGATTTTTGAGCTGGATGATGATGTGATTCTGCATTCAGATAGGCATCAGTGTGCGTTTGCTTTCTGTAAACGCTGTGTGTTATTTTACCGTTTAGGCCATGTCCAAGCAAAATATCTAGGAATGGGAGTGTGTTATTCACCTCGATTTCCATGGTGAACTGGATGGCCGGGTTTTGTGCCCGGCCATCCAGTTCACCATGGAAATGGAGGTGAATAACACACTACCATTCCTAGATATTTTGCTTGGACATGGCCTAAACGGTAAAATAACACACAGCGTTTACAGAAAGCAAACGCACACTGATGCCTATCTGAATGCAGAATCACATCATCATCCAGCTCAAAAATCCTCTCTTATCAAGACGCTCGTACATCGGGCGAAAACAGTGTCAGATGGTGAGAGTCTAGTGAGAGAGATTAAACACGTTAAAGACGCACTACGACAGAATGGCTACAATAATGCTCAAATTAACAGAGCACTGAATGCCAAATCACGATCGCAAAGCAATACTACTGAAAGCGACCAGATTGTTAAAACAATAAAAATTCCATATATCTCAGGAGTAACTGACAAATTAGCCCGCGTTTTGCAAAAGCAAAACATTACAGTAAGATTTGGTACAGTACACAAAATTCAAAAACTAGTATCTTGCACTAAAGACGCATTACCTAAACTATCAACAGAAGGTGTATATCGGATTAATTGTTCATGTGGCAGCTGCTACATTGGGCAGACGGGACGTAACATCAGCGTAAGACCAAAAAGAACATCAGAGAAATATTAAATTATCTCAAACACAACTGTCGGCAGTGGCAGAACATGCTTGTCAACAAGGACACTCAATTGATTTTGACAATGTTGCAGTGGTGTGTAAAACTAATTATTACTGGCAAAGACTAATTAGAGAATCCATTGAAATTGAGAGGAACAAGAATAACTTTAATCGCTCTGACAGCTACCGGCTTAGTGCGGCCTGGAAGCGTATTATTAAATAATACACATTACATTTTGATTTAAAGAATTACTAATCTACAACTCATTACTAATCATAACCAATGACTGATTACTAATCGATTATATAATTACATTACCCCCCCCTCCGCCTCTAATCACTGCACCTGATGAGTTAAGTGATGACGTCACCCTGCTGCTCTATATAAAACCGGGAGCAAGCGAGGGCTTTACCATTCTGGCGAATTGCCCGATGATGCTGGAAGTATTTACCAGCGAAACGTCGTACTCAAACTGTAAATGTGGATTAACTCTTCAACACACCGGTGGGCTGAAGTAGTGAATTATTTGTCTTTTGTCAACGTGACACTTTTTTTTTGCTGATTGGCCGTGTCGGGTGGTGGAGGGTTACGACACATTTATAAATAAACGCGATCTAACCCAAAAACCTTTATTATGAATCTTGGAATTAATGTCTTTTTAAATGGTCAGCTTAAGTGATTCCGTGATGTTTATGTAACTTGACCATTAAGATTATCTATGGAGCACAATTATTTCAGTATTATTTTTCATAAGTAAACTTTAAACTGAACCCATATGTGATATTATATTGCCTGATTATTTTAATTTTTAATGTAGTCTACATGCTCTTCTGGGGATATTACCCCACATTTACCACTCATTGATGTTCCCTTTGACATTGGTAATTGGCATTGTCACACCATAGTAATTCATGGGCAATTATGTAATTCGAGCAGGTATTTTTAGGACACTCACCCATGGGGGACCATTTTCAAATGTATTGCCTTAATTTAATAATACAAATAATTTATATATAATTTGACAGTTCTTATCATTGTATTGCAGAAACATCTGTGTGTCTCTCTGTGTCGTTCTCTCTGTGTCTATCTCTCTCTGTGTCTCTTTGGGTGTCTCTCTTTCGGTGTGTGTTTTTCTCTATATGTGTCTCTCTCTTGTGTGTGGCTCTGTGTGTGCCTCTCTCTGTGTGTGGATGTCTCTCGGTGTCTGTGTCTCTCCTTTTCTACGATCCGGTGTTGTATGTATATGCAAATTCCACCTCTTGCTCCGCCCACTTACTCTTGGGTTGAGCTTATCTCAAGCCTATATGACTTCGTGTTTCAGCAGCTTACTCGCTATATTTTTTCACCTGATTATGGTTGCTTGTGTTGCGATCGAAACGTCGTGATCTATTATTTTTTCTACCTACGTGACTTTACAGAAAGAACCAAAGAGTATTGTGATTGTAATTTTTATTGTGATCGTTGTGGTGGAGGTGGTGATATTGATGGTGGTGTTAACGATAGCGGTGATTTCGGTGGTTGTAATGGTGGTATTGATGGTGGTAATGGTGGTTGACTATTACCCCTCTCGTGTCCTTACTTCCACCACCAGGTTTAAGAATCTGCTGGTGTCTGTGCTGGAGGTGGACGTCTGGATATCTGTGCGGTCTGGAGCGGTGGACAATAGACTTCTGCAGCTCAACCAGGTGGACGCACTGGGCAGGGGGCAAGATGGTGGTGGCCTTAGAGACCCACTTACTCCCACAGAGAGCCATAGACTCACTCACAGAGTACACTCACACAGAGAGCCAAAGTCTCACTGACACAGAGCCATAGGCTCACTCACATGGAGACACATAGACTCACTCACACAGAGAACCATTGATTAACTCATTGTTTTTTTCGGTAAAGTCACGTATGTAGAAATACCATAAAATTATATTAAAATAAATCAATCACGACGTTTCGACCGCAACACAAGCGATCTTGTGTTGCAAGATCTTGTGTTGCAAGATCGCTTGTGTTGCGGTCGAAACGTCGTGATTGATTTATTTTAATATAATTTCATGGTATTTCTACATTAGTGACTTTACCGAAAAAAACCAAGAGTAATTTATGCAGTCACGAAAGCTATAATTCTTTATTAACACACTTCTACGGGGAAGTTACCTTTACAATTCTGTACTAAACTAATTGCGCCCCCTTACATTTTCCTGCCCCTCCCTCTTCTGCTGCTGCCGTGCCCCTTGCTTTCTTCGGCCCCTCCCCCCACCTCTACTACTTATTTTAAGCCTCTGTCTGTTCATCCCTCCGGCCCCTTTTTTCTTGCTTCTCTGTCCGTCTTTCCTCTTCTTACCTCTTGTGTCCCTGTATATGTATTTCTGCTATCTTATACCTCGTATTTGTTCACTCCGTCTATGCTGGTATGTTCAACCCAGAGGATGAACACAAAATTTAGCACTCTTCTGAAATTCGTGGTCTGCCAGGCAAGTGTCTAACTGTGTCGTTGGCCGACTGGTATTGCATCACGTAAATTTTTCTTAGGTTTGTTGAATTCTCGTCTCTCATCTTCTTGTTGTATTTACCTCCGTGCAGTTTAACGCTCTCTATGTGTTGCGTTGATGTCACCATATGTGCTATTTGTTTTTTACACCTGATGAAGATCGCTTGTGTTGCGGTCGAAACGTCGTGATTGATTTATTTTAATATAATTTTATGGTATTTATACATACGTGACTTTACCGAAAAAACCAATGAGTAATTTATGCAGTCACGAAAGCTTTAATTCTTTATTAACTATTGATTAACCCACACAGAGAACCATAGAGTCACTCGCACAGACTCACACAGAGAGACATAGACTCACTGACGTAGAGGACTATATGCAGTACATCCTCGTCTTTTATGTAATGTGTTTCGCTTAGCGCACACCACACCCACTATAACTCGAGTAGCACATGACGGGCTGCTCTTATGAGTGGTGTGAGTGTTGGCAGCGTTGTTCTGTATTGCTGGGAGCTGTTGCTGTACCGGTGCGCACTGTGTTACGTGGCGTGTCATCCTCTTCCTCAGCCTTTGTTCCAGCATCTGTGTGTAGTGTCATCTCACTCACTCCCTTATAGTTTTCACTCATCATATCTCCCTTTCATGTCCTTTGTATGTATTTTGATGAATGCAACACAATTTTTTATTATTATTTGGCTGCTATAAATTTCCACGTCATAAGCTACTTCATTCATCTATCATTTGTGGCCAGTTCGCTTCTGAAATAGAAGCTAATAGCTTAGAGGGCTTTACTAGGTAAGATAAAAAATAGTTTATTTTTTTGTGATTTGCTTACCTTTCCTATACTTTTCACTTCGATTGTGTTTTTGCATCGTTTGTTCTTGTAACTTTCTGTACCACCCCAACTGGAAATCTGTGAAAAAGGGCTTTTTAGATTCCTCCAGTATAAATAAAGATTATAATATAGATCTTCTACATATACACAACACATTTAAAATAAACATAGAAAACAGTGTACTGTACTCTCAATTAAAAATAATAATAAAAGTTATATTGTGCTAAAACGGAGTCTCCCCCTTTACCGTTTTTCCTTGTAGAAAAGTTTTCTGCTTGACGTAAAATAGCTTTAAGCAGCAATTTTCGACAACGCAACCCCCGCGTTAAGCAAGGATATGTTGCACTCACTTACACAGAGAGACATAGACTCAAACTTGATTTGGCACTTTCGTGACTGCAGGAATTACTCTTTGGTTATTTCGGTAAAGTCACGTAGACATAGACTCGCACAGAAAGCCATAAACTCACTCGAACAGAGAGACTTGGAGTCAATCACACAGAGCCATCGACTCATTCAAACACAGATGATGATAACAGATACCCATGAACTCACATTGAGACCCATGGACTCACACAGAGACCAGTAAACTTACCAGACCTGTAGACTCACAGAGACGCATAGACTTACAGAGAGGTATAGACTTACACAGAGACCCATAGACTTACAGAGAGGTAAAGACTTACACAGAGACCCATAGACTGGTGAGCGAGATTTGAACTCGGATCACCAGATTTGTAGCACAGCACATTCGCCGATACACTACCGTTCACCTTACACACTCACACACGCACTCACATGCTCACTCATTCACGCAACCAGACGCTCACTTACACATTCAATCAATCACTCAATCACTCACACACTCGCGTTTTATTGCATGTAGCAATATCTTCAGGAGCTAAATGTCAATTATTGAGGTCTGTTAAGATAAGCGAGTGTGTGGGTGTGTGGATGACATAGCAATAGTGGGTGAGTAGGTGAGTGAAGAGGTGAGCTCAGTAGCATGTTGCAGGTCTTCCCCAGGACAAGGCGGGTCATATTTAGGGTGTGTAACATGTTGATTGACTGGGTTGAGTGTTGTGTTTGTGAGCGAGTAGGTGAGCTCACTCGAATGTCGCAGGTCTCGCCCAGCGTTTTCCAATCAAAGATTAAACAGATGAATGAGTGGTGGGATTTTTGTTATTGTTTTCAGGTGAGCAGCACCACCTTAACACAAATATCTGTATTACACCTTCATCCATGTAATAGCTGTGTCCGTCTTACACCTCCATTTTCTTAGAAGCCTATGGATTTGACATAGGGCATCTTTTTCTGTGTGTGTGTGTCTGTGTGACCCAGTCCTGAACCTTCCCTCGGTCGACTCACCCTCTAAAGAGTACCTGGTGCAGTGTCTATAATAAACATCAGCAATTGGGAGAGACAAAGGTGGCCGCGTGCATGGTGTTGGCCACATCACATCCCCACAGCGGATTTTGGCGAACCATCGAACAAAGGCGGTCGCTGCATCGCACTTTCAGAAGCGCTTCTGCGGCCGTCTCGAACGCTCTTCCTTCTGATATTAGAAGCCACTGGAGCTGTGCACTTTTACATCTAGATTGAAAACTCATTTCTTTGGAACTACTTTTTGTGCTTACTTTGTTGCCCTTCCCCTGCACCTCCGATTAGCACGGTTGGCTACGTACCATGCAAAAGAAGTTCAACATACAAAATACATACCACCCCCTCGTGTGTTCCACAGCACAAGGCTCCACAACTTGCCCTAACATGTCTATTGAGGCTACTTTGGTGACCTGTGTGTGTGCATACTTAATTATCATTATTTTATTAAATGGCCTTCATCAACAAAGGACACGAGTCCATTGAGGGACGGGGACAGCGTGGGACCCTTCGTGGAGCCGATTCTCGCAATGGCGGAGGAAGAGTTGGAGGGATGCAGCAGAGGAGGGGGTGGCACCGCACGATGTTCGTGCTGAGAGTGAACGTGGCACTGGGGGAGGCTCCGGAGTTGGGCCTCTTCAGGGCGACTGGCGATAGAGTGGAGAAGTCGAGGTGAGAGTGACTCGGGGAATGGGGGTGAGGTGAGTGGAGGGGTGACTCGGGGAGTGAGATTAGTGGAGGGGTGACTAGGGGAGTGGACGTGCACCTGATTATGCACGAATGTGAGTGGACTGCCCGTGCATTCATCATCATTATGGGCATCATCACCAGTGGTAAATCCACTGTTTGATGAAGGCCTCCCCAAACCAACGTCACTTCTCGTGACGCCTGCGCTGTGACATTCGGCCCCAGCACCTCCTGTGCATGAGCTTCCCACCTCCTCCCCTCCAAGTTACTCTTGATCATCAGCCATCGTCACTTCCAGAAACGTTTTCATCTGCGTGTTGCTTTTTCCTTCTCATCATGGTCAACATGAGGAGGGATCTTACCTCTGTGTATGTTCTCTCATCTGCACGTTCCTCTGTCTTGGTGTGATTTCGAGCACGCGTCTCTGCATGCTTCTCTGCGCAGGGTTTGTTCTGTACGTGTTTTTTGAGCTGGTGGCCGCGTCTGAACCGTGTCGTGCCCGTCAGGATGCCACTCAATACAAAACAAATGGAAGGAGTGAAATTATCTTGGGACCACAGCCTTGTCTCAATTCTTCACCCCTGGTGTACAAGTCAGCAGCTGGGACCATCACTGCTATCCATTAATATGTACGGGCTGCTAAGGATTCTCTTCATCTCTGGGTCTCTACCTCTAAATGATGACTCTGAGTATTGACCGCAGTGCATTTCTCAGCTCTATCGAGTACCCGGTAAGATCGAGAAACTCTCAGCTCACACGGTGGCTTCGGGTGATCAGCCAATGAATACATCAGGATGTGCACCCTCATGAATAACAAACGTGCATTGCGGAAGGTGCCGACTGACTGCCATGCTGCATACTGCTGTATAAATAACCCACCCACACATGCACAAGCCTGTGTGGGTATGCGTATTATCCGGTAATTGTATAGTGTTTCGCGTATTGCGCGATGAACTTGGCAACACCAGTACCGATGAACTAAAGTGGTTTTGGGCTAACCCGAGGTCGACTCAGCCTCCAATGAGTACCTGGTGCGGTGTGTAAACATCACTACTCGGGAGATAAAGGCGGCCAGGCATGGTGCTGGCCACCCTCCCCATTGTGTACCATGCTGGCTTTCATAGTTGCTCGCTAAAAGCACTTGCCTCAAGAGTCCGTTGAGGTTATACAGACAACCTTTGTGTTTGTGTTTAATGTTTTAATTGGTAGCGGTGTAATTTTAAATGTAAATTTTTTTCATGGCCGACTTGCACTTTGGCCACTTCCAGACCCAACAAATAAATCTGTTCCTTTTCTTGGTGGCGGTGGTGACGGTGGTGGCGGTGGTGGCTTTGGTGTATATTTATAGAGTGCCTTCTCTCTTGACATAACAAGCACAAGACGGTGACAGAATGGAATGATTTAGATGGCAGGGGTGTACAAAGTTTGAGGAATAAGTGACAGCGATAGACAGTAATGGGATCGGAGAAGAGTAGGGACGAGAAGGAGTGGAGGCTTAAGGGGAGAGAAGAGGTAGAGAATGGGCAATGGAGAAGAGGTGGGGATTTATGGGAGGAATGGAAGAAGGTTAAGTAGATGGACCATAAATGAGGTTTGGCACAAAGAGGAGGGACAGAGACAGAAGATTGGGAACAAAGAGGACGAGAGAGGACATGGAAGGAGATGAAAGAGGCAAAATTATGTAGGGCAAGTCCATGGAGAGGTTTAAAGACCAGCGACAGGTATTTTAAAAGACAGCGGTAGTGAACGAGAAGCCATTGGAGTTGGAGGAGAGGCAAAGTGTGAGAATTAAAGGGGAGATTGAAAATAACTCGTGCAGAATAATTTTTTATTTGGTGGAGGGGAATGAGGGCAGATGCAGGGAAATCAAGAAGAAAATTACATTTGTAATTAGAGGTAGCTCTGTTATATCCACTTCTGTGGGTGACTGTCTAATACATATGTGGTTCATAAAGCAGTGCGCCAACCATAAATAACTCTGTCCGCGTGTGATTTTTTCTCACAATTTAAAGGATTTCAACTGCACGGCAGTGCGTACAACTGTAGACCCCTAAGTCGTATGCGCTGTGCAACTTTTAGGCCTTGTAAATATTCCCACACACAGATCTTCTTAATGCGATGTTTTTTTCAATTGTAGAGGATTATCATCGTTAAAATGTTTACTCAGGCACGTGTATATGCATAAACACGATTTGATCAAGACTTGTCACACTAGACTTTCGTGACTACAAAGTAGAGAAGTAATGCATGGTGCTGTTTTTTTTAATTTTAATTACTTAGATTCGCTCGGGGAGGGTACATGCGGAGTGTTTTTGTATCTGAACGTGTAAACGTGACTTTACCGTAAAAAAAACAAGTATACTATTTTCACTGATACAATTGTGAAATCTATTGTTTCCAGCCTGCATAATTTATATTTGTTGTGATTGGTTTTATCATCATTTACAGATTTGATTACTGTTACCTTTAGACAACTGTGTATGGGGTCACCATAGTGTAAAGGTCATCTCCATATATGGGGCTGCCAGAGGCATATGACAAGAGAAATTATCGATTACCGTCCTGCACTAATGAGTCCTAATTAGACGAAACCGGTCCACAGTTGTCTTTGTCTCACTGCTGCCTGTTGCTGGGACGGCCACGTGTTCTCAACGCTTTGAGTCTGTGGTCTAAACCAGGGGTCCCCAACCCCCGGGCCGCGGACCGGTACCGGTCCGTGGCCTGTTAGGAACCGGGCCGCACAGCAGGAGGCGAGCGGTGGGCGAGCGAGCGAAGCTTCATCTGTATTTACAGCCGCTCCCCATCGCTTGTATTACCGTCTGAGATCCGCCTCCTGTCAGATCAGCGGCGGCATTAGATTCTCATAGGAGCGCGAACCCTACTGTCAACTGCGCATGCCAGGGATCTAGGTTGCACGCTCCTTATGAGAAGTCGGAATCCGTAACTTATTATAGTCTGCGCGTGGCCTGCCTATTATTGTATTTACCACTTCCGTCCGCGCCTCTCTCCCGCACTGTGCACTTGTCTCAGTCACAGTTTTGGTGTAAAGCCCACAAGCTAACCCTCGCCAAAATGAGCAAAAAAGAAACGTCGTTGGAGAGCTTCTTTGAAAAGGGGGAAAGGCCCAATGATGACCCCCCCCCCACCAGTCCGTGAAAAAAATTTCTTCCACGAAACTGGTCCCTGGTGCCAAAAAGGTTGGGGACCGCCGGTCTAAACGACAACTTGGTCACAAATTCAGTTTTTCTGAGCTGTTGGTCTAGATAAGTTGGAGAGGGTGGGTGCATGCATGCTGCACACCTATGTATGGTTTTTCATCTAAGATGACTCCCTGTCCCTTTAAATGCCGTGAATCCTACACCTGGAGGGTGATGGTGGTAACGATGGTGTGGGTGGTGACGTTGGTGACGGTGGTAACGATGCTGAAAGTGGTGACGGTGGTAACAATGGTGTGGGTGGTGATGATAGTGACGGTGGTGACGATGGTGATGGTGGTGACGGTGGTGACAGCGCTGACACTGGGACGCCTGCATGGCGCGACTGCCTCTCAAGGGCAAAGCTGGGCCACGTGGTTTGCGAGGAATGCAATCCCCTTTGCACTTCTAAAGGGCACCCCCAGTGGCAACTTTTTTTTTTGCACAATAAGAAGGCGACTCAGCATTTCACCTGCAAGCGGCTTTGCTCTGCACGTAGGGGTGCTGATTGCTCGATGTAAAATACAATTGAGTAATGTCCGATTATCACGGTTGGCTAAGCACGGTGCAACAGAAGGTCGACATACATACAAGGATCTTATTGCAGCCTCGTAATTTAATAACACACTGATCCACATTCTCGCATTTAGCCACAAACACGCGCAGTTGAGCACACCCACAGCTAGACGATAACGCGTGCTTCTCTCGAGTTATCTGCTGTCATCTGGCTCTCGTGATCGCCGGCCTTGCCTCGCCACAGCTGCTGTGGAGTCGCCTTTGTGCAGAATATAAATTACAACGTAGAAACGCATACAGCCCCTGTCTACTGATCTATTTTATCATCTGTAAAACAAGTAATCCTGATTTGTTTACAGATGTTTTACTAACTAAAAGTCTATCCTCCCAAGAGCGGGTGAGTGAGCGGGTGAATGTGTATGGATGGGTGGGTGAGCAGGTGGGTGGTGAGTGGGTGGGTGGTGAGTGGTTGGGTGGGTGTGTGAGTGAGTGGGTGAGCGAATGGGTGGTTGAGCGGGTGGCAGGTGTGTGAGTGGGTGGGTGAGTGAGCAGGTGGGTGGTTGAGCACTTGGGTTGGTAAGCGGGTATGGTTGGTGGGCGGGTGGGCAGGCGGGTGGGTGAGAGTGTGAGTGAGTGGGTGAGCGGGTGGGTAAGCAGATGGTGAGTGTGTGAGTAGGTGGGTGAGTGAGCGAGTGAGCGAGTGAGCGGGTGGGTGAGCAGGTGGGTGGATAAGCAGATGGCAGGTGTGTGAGAGGGTGGGTGAGTGAGCAGGTGAGTGGGCGAGTGAGCGGGTGGGTGGGTGAGCGGGTGGGTGGGTGAGCAGTTGGGTAGGTGAGCGGATGGGTTGGTGAGTGGGTGGGTGGTGAGTGTGTGAATGAATGAAGGAATGGGTGGATGGTGAGTGGGTGAGTGGTTGAGAGCGTGGGTGAGCGAGTGAATGGGTGGACGAGTGAGTGGTGAGCAAATCGGCGAGCGAGTTGGTGAGCCAGTGGTGAGTGGGTGAGCGGGTAGGTGGATGAGTGGTGGGTGGGTTAGGGGGTGAGCGGTTAGGTAGTGAGTGGCTGGGTGAGCGAGTGGATGAGCGGCTGGGTGAGCGAGTGGGTGAGCGGGCGGTTGAGTGGGTGGGTGGTGAAGGGGTAGGTGAATGGCTGGGTGGTGAATGGGTAACTGGCTGGTGGGTGAGTGTGAGGGTGAGTGGGTGAGCGGGTGGGCGAGTTTTGAGCGAATGGCAGCGCTGCTCGTGAAGCTGAGTCTCTGTGAGTCTCTGTGTAAGCCTCCGTGTGTCTCCGTGTCTCTGTGCGAGTCTGTGAATCATGAGGTGAGTTTATTTGCGAGTCTTTGCGTGCGTCTCTGCGCGAGTCCCCGAGTCTCCGTGTCTCTCTCAGGACCCCCTGGATGCGTTGAGGCAGCTCTGATCGCGTAACTGTGAATCTCTCAAGGCGGAGTTCTCCAGCGGAGAGTCTCGCGTCTTGTCCTGGACTTGCACCCAGGAGTCTTTCGCCCAAGAGCTCCTGGATCTGCCCCACTGCCAGGACCACTGCGTGCATCTCCACGGCAACCGCCGTAGCAATCGCGGCAACCAACATCACCGCGATGGTCACCATAGAGACCGCCATGATTATAGCAACTTCCATCGCCATAGCAGCAACCACCATCACCACAGTAATCACCGTAGTTACCACCATCACTGTCAGCAACCATAGCGTAGCAACCACAATCAGTCTAGCAACAACCACCATCACCACAGCCACCAATATGGCAACTACAATACAGCAATCACCATCAACATAGTTGCAATCACAGCATAGAAACCACATTCACTCTAGCAGCAAACCACCATCACCACAGCAATCATCGTAGTAACCACCGTCACCAAAGCAACCACCATAACTGGAATCCAATAGGAATGAGTCATTATGTTGATGATGTTTTTGTTGCTGCAAGTTGCAAATCAACTTTTTTCTAAACTCAAATGAAGAAACACCATCTCTACCCCCCCCCTTTCCTCGCGCTCGGTTGCCTAGCGACGCCGTGTGTGCTGTAAGTACCAATAATAAGTTCATAGTTCATTTATTTGGTATAGCCCTGTGAGCCATTCGGCTCTTGAATCGGGTGCAACCGCAACAAACAAAAAACATGAACAAGAAAACGTCTTAAAGTGATTATGTGACTGTGCAAACAAAAAATACAGGAAAAAAATATCAAAATATTCCTGAAATAGCACCGTACACCAACGCTGTGCGCAAAAATCCCAGTGGGATGCAAGTCAAAATAACAACAACCACAAGACAACTAAGATTAAGGCCATCAGTCAACTCCGTACTACAATAAACAAAAACATGGCCAAAACAAAAAAAAACCTTTTCGAAATCACCAAAATAAAACCCATAAATCCAATGTAACAGTGATCATAGGGACTGTGACCGAATTTTTTACAATAAACTACATAAATTAATTATAACACCAAAATCTAGAGCCATATTTTAGGCCACTGAATAGCAGTGGCAGCTAGGGTTGTACAACTCCTCTAGAGCAGTTTTGAGTGAAGATCTCATAGGTAGTGATTCAAGTTGCAGTTTATTGGCAATAGCATTCCAGACCCTACGGGCATCAATAGCAAAGGCCCTTCAGTTTTAGTATGGCAATAGGGAATGTGAAGCTGGTAAATAAACACCGAGTTGTCTCCAAAGTCCGTGTCTCCGCGATCTCTCTCCCTGCTATACTAAGGTTTTTAAATTTTTCCCCCCTGATTCTGCTGAAGATTTCCTCTTCATACTTCCTCGTCTCCTTGTTCTCGAGTGCCTCTTCTCATTGCGTTCTGGATGTCCATTTTAGTCGTAGGTTGCATAGTACCAACCACTGAGGCATGGACAGTCCTAAACATGGGATTGGAAACTGCAAAACAGGGAGTGGCTCTTCTTTTGAATAAAACAATGAATGCGGTGTGGGAAGCTGCGAATCTCAAGTAACGGTGGGCTCACCTCCCATTATCGGGAGTCAGGTAATGGTGGCTTGGTCACAGGAAGATGCGCTTGAGAGTCTTCCACTCTGGTGGTGGGTGTCCATCTCGGACCCCATTAAAACCGACAGTGGCCTGGTTTCAGCCAGCTGATGAAAGTTGTAATAAATAATTTCATCATCGCTTGCAGTTGGGGTTGGCATCGTCCCCCTCTCCTACTTATGCCCATCCATCCTGGGTTTAACCAGGCTGGATTGTGAGCTCACATCACGTGAGCTCTTCCAACGGGCAATGCTTGAGTTGACTGGGTCATCTAGCCAACATACCCAGCCTCCACATGCTCAAGTAGCTTATGTTGGGGCAGATAGAGGGTTATAAACGGACATCACACAGGCTGGAAAAGAGATGGATTGATGCAGTAAAGGAGAATGTGGAGCCGAGTGTATTTACTAAAGACGGCGCTCAAGGGAGAGCTGCATTTTGGGGACATGGGTGTTACGAGATAAGAAATAGGCTGAGCCATTTTCCCAAAGAGCACTTGACTCTAGAGCCTGTATGGCTATTAGGGGTTCTTTGTCTCAGCTTTTTGTGTGGAGGAGAGGGAAAGAGTGCTCTTAGCAGAGAGAGAGAATTTCAAATATGATAATAACAATGTCCATCTATCTGCGATAACATCACTGGCATCCCAAGACTAATTTTTTTTAAGCCTGCCCTGGGACGGCTGACTATTTCCATGAAACAGGTGTTTGGCTTTGTGTGGGAGGGAACCGGAGTACCGGGAGAAACTCCACCTTGCACATGAGAGAATAACACTCACAGTTCTGCAACCAGATGGAATTCACAGACCCACTTGCTGTACTGCTAGATAAAGGCCTTCCTATGTATTATCTGTAGTAATGCTTTTTTTTCTAGATTTGAAGCTTTCGTGACTGCAAGGATCCATACTCTTTGGTTCAATTCGGTAAAGTCACGTAGGTAAAAAAGAAAATAACAAAAATCACGACGTTTCGACCACAACACAAGTTGCCTTCATCAGGTGAAGGGACCGAGCTGTCATTAGGACAGCGTTGGAGTGAAAACAGCCAAGCCCAGGTCGCGTCATTTAAGCTGTGTGGAAGCAAAACGCTTGGCCAAGGAATTAGCATAAAAATGAGCATGATGTACGTAGGAGGTGCATGGGCCATGATGGACCAGCAGCGGGGGGGGGGGGGGAGTAGAGTGAGTGAGTGGAGTGAGTGAGTGGAGTGGAGTGAGTGAGTGGAGTGAGTGAGTGGAGTGAGTGGATGGAGTGAGTGAGTGGAGTGAGTGAGTGGAGTGAGTGAGTGGAGTGAGTGTTTTAGAACATCTTTCCAATGATTGCTTAATTTGAAACCATCCTCTTGGTTGAAATTGTGTCTGTGTTTGTAAATCTGAATTGCCTCGTGGACAAATCTCTGATAAAAACCCGTGGGTTTGCAGAGAACCTTGGTATCGGAGAAAACTACATCGTGATCACCCACAGCATTGTAACAGTGGTCAGCTACGGCAGAATAATTCGTTCTGCCGTGTTTCAAATCTGATTTGTGCTCGCGAATTCTGTCAGACATGTCGCTTCGTCTCCCCGATATAGCAATCACCACAAGTGCAGCTCAATTTGTAAACCGCGGGGTACTGTAAGTCAGGAACGACATCCTTCACGGATGGGATCAGGTCACGGATTTTGTGCACTGTATTGAACCGGACCAGGATCTTGTGTTTGTTTGGAATTTTGGAGATCTTTTTAGTAACGCCTGCTATATATGGTAGAGTGATGGTTTTGACCGGAGTATCAAGTGGTTGTTTCTGTATGGAGGGAGAAACAGCTTGGCGGATGGTATGGTCAGAGTATCCGTTTCTCTTGAGGGCCAGGTGTACATGTTTTAATTCACTGGTCAGGTGGTGTTGGTCCGAAATGCAATGTGCCCTGTGGTATAACGTTTTGATGAGATAATTATTTTGAGCTGGGTGGTGGTGGGAATCAGGTTTCAAGTAGGAATCTGTGTGGGTGGGTTTCCTGTAGACCGAATGCCCCAGTGAGCCATCAGGTCTCCTCTCAAACAGAACATCCAAGAATGGTAGCTTGCCATCTTTCTCCACTTCCATGGTGAATTTGATGGCGGGATGTCTAGAATTGATGTGGTGTAGGAAAAGGTTTAAAGCTGGGAGGCCATGTGGCCAAATGACGAAAGTGTCATCCACATATCTCTTCCACAGGGAAGGTCTGAGGGTGGAAGTCTGGATGGCGTCTGATTCAAATTTCTCCATGAAAACATTGGCTATCACTGGTGATAATGGAGAACCCATGGGGATACCCTCATTTTGTTTGTAGAAGCTGCCATTCCAAGTAAAGTAGGTAGGTATTGGTGAGGCAGTGTCTAATCAGCGCAGGTGTATCGGGGTCTAGTCCATGTTGGACCAAATTTTCAATTATTTCAATGGTATCAGGTACCGGGACCTTGGTGAACAGGGAGACCACATCGAAGCTTGACAAGGATATCGTCAGGGGACAGTACAACGTCTTTGACCATAGAGACCAAATGAGCTGAGTTAAGTACTGCTGAGGTCTTGCCAGTGAAAGGTAGCAAGGTATCTGACAGAAAACATGCTAGCTTATAGGTAGGGGAGTTGATCGTGGATACGATGGGTTGTAGTGGAGTGCCTTCTTTATGAATCTTGGGGAGACCATAGAATCTAGGGGGTCTTGCAGCAGAAGGTTTTAAGGAGGGACGTTTAGTTGGTTCGATTAGGGAGGTCGAACTTGTGATGATCTTGTTGGTTTTTATAGTTAGGCTATTAGTAGGGTCATTTTTAATGTTTGAGTAACTTCCATCGTTGAGTAGGTTCTGGATTTTGTTGTTGTACGAATCTTTATCCATAATTACAGTAGCGTTGCCTTTGTCGGCTGAGAGGATGACTATATCACTTCTGGTTTTTAAATTCGCGAGTTCAGAGCGTTCATTTTTGCTTGTGTTGCTAATGGGTTTCTTAGCATTATTCTTAGCTCTTTCGGTAAAGTCACGTTGAAGGGAAACAATAAAGTAATAAAATATATATAAAACAATAAAAAAAATTCTCACGTTTCGACCATAACACAAACGGTCGTCATCAGGGTGTGTCGGTTTGCATAAATGTATTTATTTTTAAACGGTGCATTTATATATTTATAAAAAACGTCAGCGCCACGTGCAGCGATTTGGCAGTTTATTTAGAAGGACTAGTCCATCTATGTTCTGAAAAGAGGAGGGGGGAGACGAAAATTAATGTATGCTGTCTGAAAGCCACTGTAAGCGTGAACAATCAATTAAGACCTGAAATGGTTTATCAAATCTTTCCAATGATTGCTAAGCCAGAATCCATTTTCTCGGTTGAAATTGTCTCTGTGCTTGTATATGTGGATAGCCTCATGAACGAATCTCTCATGGTAGCCAGATGGCTTACAAAGAACACCGTTTAAAATACACCGTTTAAAAATAAATAAATGTATGCAAACCGACACACCTGATGACGATGGTTTGTGTTATGGTCGAAACGTTGTGAGAA
The DNA here is from genome assembly GCF_048934315.1 of Petromyzon marinus. NCBI lineage: Eukaryota > Metazoa > Chordata > Hyperoartia > Petromyzontiformes > Petromyzontidae > Petromyzon > Petromyzon marinus. The sequence goes on along the minus strand of NC_133745.1, from coordinate 24,190,207 downwards.
TTTTTTTCTTGTTTTATATATATTTTATTATTTTATTGTTTCCCTTCAATGTGACTTTACCGAAAGAGCTAAGAATATGAATTACTGCAGTCACGAAAGCTTTAAATCAACATTTCTTAGCATTCTTAGGAATAGTGGATATTTCAGCTCTCGCAACGTCTGCTTGGATGTGTCCTATGCCTTTAAGGGCCGCATCGACCTGAAAGATGATATCTACAGGAATGTTTCGGGGTGACAGCAAAATTTAGCCCTCTAGCCAGTACTGTTTTCAGATTGTCCGAAATCGGGGTGCTACTCTGATTAATGACGATTTTGTTAACGTCTAGTTTTGTTATATGTGGGACTGGGTTCTTCTTCGATAGGTGGTTGAATTTAGAAATCAAGTTAGCTTTGTATTTGACTGAAAGTGAATCGGCAGAAGAAGCAGTCATGTTGTCTACGTGGTTCCAATCAGCAGGTGACATTTTTGTGTTAGCGTTAAATGAGCTTGTAGGAGAGTCTTGTCTAAAGTATCGAGTCAAAACGGAGTAGTCTTATCCTCTCTGAGATAAAAGATAGGCTGGCCTTAAACAGAATCTGTTTAGAATTCGGTGAGGATACAGCAGCAGATGTTAGTGTGAAAGCGATGGGTATTACCTTGTTGTCGCGGCATCTTTTGAGGAAGGTCAGCGTCTCGATGAGCTTTGACTTATTGTCCCGTTGTCTGTTGAAAGCGCTAACAGATAGGTGAAAGCCCTCCCCGTAGAGGTTATCAATTCTAGATTTGAAGCTTTCGTGACTGCAAGGATCCATACTCTTTGGTTCTATTCGGTAAAGTCACGTAGGTAAAAAAGAAAATAACAAAAATCGCGACGTTTCGGCCACAACACAAGTGGCCTTCATCAGGTGAAGGGACCGTGCTGTCATGAGGACAGCGTTGGAGTGAAAACAGCCAAGCCCAGGTCGTGTCCTTTAAGCTATGTGGGAGGAAGCAAAACGCTTGACAAAGGAATTAGCATAAAAATTAGCATGATGTACGTAGGAGGTGCATGGGCCATGATGGACCAGGAGCGGGTGGGGACCATGACAGACCAGCAGCGGGGGGGGGGGGGGGGAGTAGAGTGAGTGAGTGGAGTTAGTGAGTGGAGTGAGTGGAGTGAGTGAGTGGAGTGAGTGAGTGGAGTGAGTGAGTGGAGTGAGTGGAGTGAGTGGAGTGAGTGAGTGGAGTGAGTGGAGTGAGTGAGTGGAGTGAGTGGAGTGAGTGAGTGGAGTGAGTGAGTGGAGTGAGTGAGCGGAGTGAGTGAGTGAGTGGAGTGAGTGTGTGGAGTGAAATATGCAGCTGTGAAAGTTTGGAATACCACTACTTGAAGAAAAAATTACTGTACCATTGAAAATTTGTTTAATGTGTGGTTTGATTTAGAACATCTTTCCAATGATTGCTTAATTTGAAATCATCCTCTCGGTTGAAATTGTGTCTGTGTTTGTAAATCTGAATTGCCTCGTGGACAAATCTCTGATAAAAACCCGTGGGTTTGCAGAGAACCTTGGTATCGGAGAAAACTATATCGTGATCACCCACAGCGTTGTAACAGTGGTCAGCTACGGCAGAATTCGTTCTGCCGTGTTTCAAATCTGATTTGTGCTCGCGAATTCGGTCGCTGCTGGTCCGTCATGGTCCCCACCCGCTCCTGGTCCATCATGGCCCATGCACCTCCTACGTACATCATGCTAATTTTTATGCGAATTCCTTTGTCAAGCGTTTTGCTTCCTCCCACATAGCTTAAAGGACGCGACCTGGGCTTGGCTGTCTTCACTCCAACGCTGTCCTCATGACAGCACGGTCCCTTCACCTGAAAGGCCACTTGTGTTGTGGCCGAAACGTCGTGATTTTTGTTATTTTCTTTTTTACCTACGTGACTTTACCGAATAGAACCAACGAGTAAATGCTTTTTTTCTATATTTCACCATTACGCCCTGTATGGGTTGGTGAAGCGAGGGGGGGCAGGACTGATTCTTCTTCACTCGACTGCTTTCAGGCCATGGGTTTGTCGTGTGGTGCATCTAAGCACTGCAACTGCTCCACCTGATATTCCTTTGCACCGTTGCACGTAAGATATTCTATCGCAATGGATTTTCCAGATTAAATATTTTCTAAAATAAAAAATGCAATGCAGGAAAAACAGAAAAACTGCCACGACACGGTGGGCAGGTGTGAGATAGAATGGATTAAAATGATCACGACTGAACACCCATCCCGAGCACACCGTAGTGGTGTTCACTTCATCTGGTGGCGAGATGTTAACGAACACCTTGTGAAAGGCCCAAGGCAGATCCCTGGGTTTGATCTTCCAAGAAGCTCATGGTCCACCCTAAACCGCATCCACTGCACAAACCATGGCAGATGCAGATAGCTGATGCACAAATGGAAAATTAAAAACTCTCCAGTGTTCAACTGTGGTCATCCAGAACAGACCAATCAACATACAATGAAGCAATGTCCGATCCACATGACAATGACACACTGCGCTACTCTTGACGTGGTTATCTGGCTTGACCACCTGAATGTGAAATTGTAGTTGTTACTCTGCATCTACATCAGCCATCTGAAAACAGAAGACAAAATGATAGGGGAGGGAGGGGTAGAGAATGGGAAATGGAGAAGCGGTGAGGCTTTAAGAGAGGAACAGAATGAGGTTAAGGAGGGGGACTGCTTAATGTGCTGGGGAAAGTTATTCCAGTGGAGGTGTCCAGAGAGAAGGATTGGGCGTAGGGAGATGGAGGGACAGGGAAGATTGGGAACGGAGAGGACGAGAGGGCACATGGAAGGAGATGAGGGGCAAGATGAGGTAGGGCAAGGCCCTAGAAAGATTTGAAGATGAGCATCAGGCATTTTAAAAGGCAGCGGTAGTGAACGGGAAGCCAGTGAAGTTGAAGTAGGAGAGGTAAAATGTAAAAAATAAATGGTAGATTGAAAATAACTTGTGTGGAAGAATTTTGTATTTGTGGAGGAGAGTGAGGGTTGATTCAGGGAGACCAAGACGACGAGAATAACAGTGGTCCAGACGGTTAAAGATCAGAAAATTAACTAGGAGTGGGATAATAGTGGGAGGGATTAGTGGTATAGTGGGCGTGGCAAGCTGTGAAATTGGCAGATCTTAATGGTAGTGGGCTGGGTTAGTGATGAAGTGGGTTGGGCTAAGTGAGGGAGTAGGCGGGCCTCGTTGGGGAGTGTGCGGGTCTCATGATGGAATGGGCATCCCTAGTGGTAGAGTGGGCGGTGCTAGTTGGGGGGGGGGGGGGGGCTCTCTGTATGATTCTCTGGACGTTTTCGTGAGTCTGTAGCTTTGAGTTGATATGAGTCTCTTTGTGAGTGTGTTTGTCGAAGCGAGACTGTGTGCCTTGTGTGAGTCTATGCATCCCTGTAAGTCTCTAGCTCAGTGTGAGTACATTTCTCTGTTTGTCTTTTTGTGTCTATATGAGTCTTTATATCTAAATGTGAGTCTGCGGATATCTCAGTTTAAGGGTCTGTCTGAAACTGAGTGTTAGTGGAATGCATTTGACTGGTAGCTCTGTGATATCCACTTTTGTGGGCCGCTATCGAACACAAATGCTTGCACTGCACCGTGAGATATCCAAACATTATGTTATTAGTCTCGTGACACCATTAGTACGGTCGATGATAGCATTGCGCACAATATCAAAACTATTCAATAACATTGAAATATTTAAATGGCAACGCCACATGAGTAACCAGGAGAGTCCTCTTGTGAGTTACACCGAGTTTGTATTCTCCAGCACGTAGTCCATGCGAGAAGTTAGAATGCTTGACAAGCAAGAGAAGCAAGTGGAGTCAGACAAATGGACATTTCCTAAACCTCCTGCATCAAAAGCTCAACGCGCTGACACTGGGAGCGGAGGAGTGGAGTCGCTGGGAGTCTCTTCTCTGTTCCCGTGTTTCATCATCACCATCTAAACCACGGCTACCCCCACACACAAGTACAACACAGATCCCCCATATACAGTACACACACACACACGAGGAAACATACACAGATTCCCCATGTAGCCTCCACAAGCTGTATGGGAAAGTCCAGTTAGTTAGCACCTATTCAGGCTGACATGGCACACGAGGGTGTGGTGTGGCCAGTGCCACGCTCGGCCACCTTTGTCTCCCCAGTGCTGATGTTTACACACTGCGATGGATACTCAGTTAAGGCTGAGTATATAAATATAAATCTACACTTAATAGCAGAATCTGAACATTTATACTGGAGTAATGCAATGAGTGCAGTAGAGACAGGACAAAAGTTACAACAACCAATACAATACAACACGATAAGAGTGCACAGTAAAGTAAAGGTGAACAAATCACTTAAAATATACAAATGAAACTAAACTCTTTTTTTTTATCTTACCAGGAAAGGCCCAGAGCTATTATCTAATTTTTCAGAAGCAAGCCACTAATAATAGCTCGAGGAAGTGGATTATCACGTGAAAATTTATAGCAGCAAATACATGTAAACGGATGTTTCTAAATATGGAGAGAAAAACTGGAGAACCCAGAGGAAAAAAAAAACAAGTGACCACGGAGAGAACATGCAGACTCCAACTATACAGCAGGTGTCAGGGTCGAAATCCAACCCCTGAACTCTTGCATACCAGGCGAGGAAGATGACATCACACCACCATGGCGTTACTTAAACAAATACCTAAAAGTATGCAAGTTCAAATTGCATCAGTTCCCAAGCTTGGGAAAGGCAGCAATAAACATTCCCAGACCACATCCAGACAATGACAGTCTGCCAATAAATGTATACATTAAAATTGAATTATTGATACGTTGTTAAGCATTTCGAGGCTGAAGTGCTGTTATTTGGTATACAGATGTGTATAATCAAAGATAAGAAATATCAAGTGTATTTGTTTAGCCAGGTTTTTAACCTGGATAGTTTCAATTGCAAGTGTGATCCGAGGCACCAAAATCGAAAACTAATCAATTAGAGCAATGAAAGAGAATTCAGAGTAAAACAACTTTATAACAATCGTTAGTACATTTCTTATATCTGAAGTCGGCTTGGAAGATTATTTTTAGACCGATCATAGCGCAACTGAAAGTTAAAATGCATGAATATAAAAAAGATAGAGGGTGAATATTGAAGTCATACATAAATAGACGAGGATATCTGCATGAGTGTGATACACACCCCTATGTACGCACATTCATGACAAACATTCCTACTCAGTGAAACAATGGTGAGCTGCCAGACCATTTAAAAGCCACCGACACCCCTTCCACATGCCACCAACATCGCTTCCCTATACCACATATTCATAAATACACTTACACATTATTACACATTATTGGAATCACCACACTCATCAGCATCTTGGAGTCGCGTTCACCCTTGGCTCCATGTGGAGCTCACAGAGAAAGCTCCCAGCTCATTGTCGTCTCAGAGTCAGGGTCGACGATCGGAGCGGTGGAGGTAAAATGAGCCGGGCTGCTGTTCAAGTCGTGCGTGGACCAGCTCCATCTGCTGCAGGGCCAGCACGGCCTCTCAGCTTATATCTAAATATCCAGGCCTCATAGGTGAGTCCATCTGCTCCTCAACTCCTGCTTCCCTTCCTCACTGAAGCGATTGCCATCCACCCTGCAGCACAGAGAGAGGTTCACGCTGACGCGGGTTCACACAAAGACCCACGCAGCCCCCACAACAGCCATGCTGGATGAAGGTCTCCCCATGCCATGAGAGCTGCTTCACCATACTTCACCACGCGGGTCAGTGCAGGCCTGTGATGGCAAGGACTGCAGATCTAGGATCGTAGTGAAGTACAACGGTGGATTGTGCTGCACACTGCAGTCTGTTGTCTGCAACTTAGCTCTGCTGCCTATAACTCCTGTGGTTATGCGCGGTGGTCACCCGTCTCAGCACTCCAGGCTAAAGCCTGCTTATCTTGCAGATTTAAGATTAGGCACATTCCTCAGTCGTTTGGTCATATTCATTGGTCTGATAATGAATATTGTGATTATTTGGAGGAGCGGGGTCAGCCAGGTGGGGTGTTGGCTGTTGTGCTGTTCGGTTCTGTGTTGTGTTGCATTGTGTTTCTAAGTTTGCTATTATTTTTCATTCTTACCTGATGATGGTTGCTTGTGTTGCAATCGGAACGTCTATTCTATTATTATTATTTGATTTTATTTTCTACGTGACTTTACCGAAAGAACCAAAGAGAATATTAAATGCACTGGAATACACTCCACTACTCACTCCACTTCTGGCAATGGCTCTCATAGCACACAAACATGCTGTGAAGGTCCATTTCCAAAACGTTGCCTTTTCCATATTTTCTCCTGCTAAGACCACAGTGTTACTGACGAATCTAAGTTGTTTTGTTTGTAGCAACAATCAGAGCGCGTATGAGACACAAGCTGCATAACTTACCCGAGCTTCCTCAATGCTTTGTTGGTGATCATGATGTCATGGAGAACTGGGATCGATTTGTCCGTCAGTGAGCACTCTATCAGACTACAGGGAGAGAAGAGGCACTGAGTGGGGTGAAACTGGAAAATAAAAGTGTACACACTCACAAGAAATGGAGAGCAACTCAACACCTTTTAGTACAATAAGGGTGGAAATCTGGTAGAATCAGCTAAACAGAGGGAGTAATCATTTCGGACCCAGGAATGCAATCCTATTTGTCTATTAATTGTTTAATGTGGCTTTGTCCAACACGGCATTTTACAGGAACGTAACCCACCGCATTTGGCGAGGTCTGCAATATTTTGTATTAAAAATCGCGTTTGTCCATGCAAGGCCACTAGATACAGGCAGAGGAGCCAGAATATAAATCTGAATATTTATTTATATTAGAGAATCTGAAAAGCTAAAAAGCTCTTTTTCACAGATGTCCACGTAACCCATCACGAGGCAAAGGCTAGTTTAAACTGTATATTGGGTAAGGATCAAATAATGTTCAAATGTATAGGGTTGGCGAATAAGAGCCATTGGTGATTTATGGCTTTAATAAGAGTCAGGTTGTGGTGTTATTAATGTAAACGTATGGGTGGGCAATTAATGTCAAGATTGCAGCCGTTCATTATATAAAATTCTTAATTGTAATCTATGACATTAAATACAGATGATCATTGATTATATCCAGAGCGTGCCTATCTGGGTTCCAACATCCGATGAAACCGGTAGAACCGCTCCAAAAGCTGAACCAGTCCGGCGATCGGCACAAAGTGCGTGACAAAACAAGCAGCTATGCTTTATTTCAGTGTCAAATAATATATACAGTTCATTACACACTACATACAACAACTTAAACAATGAAAATACTGCACGTATATAAATGTTTCATGAATAATAACTAGTCATAGAAACAGAAAGTATAAAGTGCGATCTGGCAAAAATTGAGTGGAATTCGGCATTCACTAGAGCACCGGTCTGAAGGCTGCATCAGTCCAACTATTGACAAACACAAGTTGTTGTTGTTGTCAAACACAAGTTGTTTAACAAGAGCATAGTACACACATCACCCCATGCAGAGTCTTTGATATTGGAGTGGTGAGTGCGGTTAGTAAATGTTGTGGCCAAAACGTCGTGATAATTTTATAATGTTTTATTTTTATTATTTTATTATTTCCATTCTACGTGACTTTACCGAAACCAAGAAGAGTAAATAGTCACTTTTTACAGCAGGATATTCATTTTGTCTTTGTATATTTACTTTTAGCGATTTTTAGATCGCAAACTATTTAATAACATTAAATATATATACAGAACACCTAAAAATATAATCGTATTTTTAGCTCTTTCGGTAAAGTCACGTTGAAGGGAAACAATAAATAATAAAATACATAAAACAATAAAAAATATATTGTTTTATATATATTTTATTATTTTATTGTTTCCCTTCAACGTGACTTTACTGAAAGAGCTAAAAATATGAATTACTGCAGTCACTAAAGCTTTAAATCAAAATATAATCGTATTTAAGAATATGCAAAAATAAGCTATTTTAAATAATTATGCGATTATCTGGTTGTGTTTGAAAATCTGGCTGCCGGATAATCGATGATCTAATATATTAACATAATATAATTTAAAACAATATCATTGGTTAGAGTTGGTTATGTGACCATTGTAATTGTATTGTTATTTAATAGTGGTTAACAGTGATGTAATAAGTGTGGCTAATAACTTAATTGATAAGTGCATAAAAATTAAGTTATATTCGACGTTAAAATACAACATTATTATGCTATACTGAATATCTTGGTGTTTTGTGTCTGTATATGTGTATATATTTGTTTAGGTGTACTTATATAAGTGTGTGTGCATCAGGACATTACTCACACTAACGTCTCCAACCTCCCTTCTCTCTCCAACATCCCGTCTGCTAAAAGTCGGAGGCCGCTGTCTCCGATCTCGTTGCGACGCAGCCTAAACCCGGGTGGACGGGAAAAGGGACAGCGCTGACTCACTGAGCCCACGGGAACCGCGGAGTGAAACACGCGGTGAGTGAGGGACACTCACAATGGCGGTGCACGTGATCACAGCACACACCGTCATGAGCAAAGCTGCTCATTGTTTAATGCTTCTGTTAGACATTTTATATATATAATAGGTGGCATTCACAAATATCAGTTTACTCACGATCATCCATTCAATTATACTGCACTGTACCTTTATAATATGAAGTGTTTGTGTTTATATAAACACAAAGTTACAAGAGAGGATCACACACAAGTGAAGTACATTTTCATCGAGAACACAGGGAGATGTTTTCAATTAATGTATCTGCTAACAATGTTGTGAATATGAATATTGCTTTAACCTATGTGTTAAACTAAACAAATGTGTTAAGATTACAGTAAAACATTTTTAAAGTGGACTCGATTAAGCAGGACAGCAAGATTAAATGTGTTCACATTCAAATGTTTACTTGACAACGCGTTGCACCAATAATTAGCAGTTAGTGCACAGAGCACAAGTGAGAAACGAACAGCAGAGCTTACCTGAGAATCTTCAAACCTGTGTTGGCCTTGAGGATGACACTGAGAGAGGAACCCGACTTGTCCGTCAGTGAACAAAGATACAGACTGCAGGAAGAGAAGAGGTGGTTAGTCGGGGCAGAGGGGATGGGTGGAGGGTCTGGGCACAGAGTGGGGGATGGTGAGGGGTGGTGGTGGTTGATGGGACAGTGGTTGAGGGTCGTGTTTGTGGCTACTGTGCACAAATGAACCTCGTGTCAACTTTAATAGGAGCTTGCAAATAGCAACTGCTGTTTAGATTTTTGGGTTGAATGTGATGTGTGTGTGAATGTCTACTATGTGTGCATTTGTGTAAGTCCATCTCTATACGTGTTTGGTACATGTGTATCTTAGTGCATGCATATTTGTGTGCATGCACGTGGGAAGTAGTGGTGCAGTGGTTAGCACAGTGAGCCACAAACCTGGTTCGATTGCCGCTCACGGCGAACTTCATTGATGAATATCTAAAACGGCCATGGACCTCACCTAGGTCGACTCAGCCTTAAATTACTACCTGGTGTAGTAAGTAAACATCAGTTGGCTGAGTGTGGTGCTGGCCTCCCAACCCCTCATGTGCCGTTCTGGTCTTCATTAGGTGTTCCCGAACAGTACATGACCCAAAAGTCTGCTAAAAGTTATCTGTAGAATCTCTGTGTATGTATATATAGATCAAATAATCATGATTTATCTTCGATATTGCATCATTCTGTAAGCGGTCACATCTGAAAGCGTTTCATGTAACATCTCATCACAATGTAATTAAAGGAAACCCCCAGTGACAACTGTCTGGCACAAGGTAACTTAGCACCTGGCCTGCATATCGGCATTTCCACAACAACTCTTCCAGTAGCCTCTCATTCCTAATTTCCTCAGAACATCCTCCCATTTCCGCATCAAAAAATATATACAGTACATTATACACTACATACAACTTAAACAATGAAAATACTGCACTTATATACATTTTCATGACTAACAACTACAGTAATAGAAAGAGTAAATATACAGCTTGATCCGGCGAAAATTGCGTGCAGTTCGGCGTTCGCCAGAGCACCGGTCTGAAGGCTGCATCAGTCCGGCGATTGTCAAACACAAGTTGTTGTTGTCAACCACAAGTTGTTGTTGTCAAAAACATGTTGTTGTCAAACACATGTTGTTGTTGTTGTTGTTGTCAAACACAAGTTGTCAAACACAAGTTGTCAAACACAAGTCGATGTCTAACACAAGTTGTTGAACAAGAGCGTTGTACGCACATCACCCCATGCAGAGTCTTCGATATTGGAGTGCTGAGTGCGGTACAGTAAATAGTCACTATTTACAGCAAGATATTTATTTTGTCTTTGTATATTTAGTTAAGCGATTTTTATATCGTAAACTATTTGAAACAGTCAATATATATGCAGAACACCTAAAAACATAATCTTATTCAAGAATGTGCAAAAACAAGCTATTTTAAATAATGATGTGATCATCTGGTGTTTTTTGAAAATCCAGTACCCCTCCCCTCCGATGCTGCTGGATAATCGATGATCTACTGTATTAACACAATATAGTTGAAACAATATCATTGGTTATAGTAGGTAATGTGACAATGGTAATTGCATTGTTATTCTTTGGGTCTTTCGGTAAAGTCACGTAGATAGAAAAATAATCAAATATTATTTTCTATCTACATGACTTTACCGAAAGACCTAAAGAGTATGAATTCCTGCAGTCACGAAAGCTTTAAGTCAATATGTAATTGTATTGTTATTTAAGTGGTTAACAGTGCTGTAATAAGTGTGGCTAATAACTTAATTGATGAGTGCATATAAATAAAGTTATAATCGACGTTTAAATACATTATTATGGTATAGTGAGTATATTTGTGTTTTGTGTCCATATATGTGTATATATTTGTTTAGGTGTACCTATATTAGTGTGTGTGCATCAGGAAATTACTCAACACTAACGTCTCCAAACTCCCTTCTCTCTCCAACATCCCGTCGGCTAAAAGTTGGAGTCCCCTGTCTCTGATCTCGTTCTCACTCAGCCTAAACCCGGGTGGACAGGGGAAGGGACAGCGCTGACTCACTGAGCCCACGGGAACCGCGGAGTCAAACACGCGGTGAGTGAGGGACACTCACAATGGCGGTGCACGTGACCAGAGCACACACGTTCATGAGCAAAGCTGCTCATTGTTCAATGCTTCTGTGTTAGACATTTTATATATCATAGGTGGCATTCACAAAAAGGAGTTTACTCACAATCATCCATTCATTTATACTGCACTGTACCTTTATAATCTGAAACGTGTTTGTGTTCATAAGGGTGTTGTTTTGCAAGACCTCATCTTACAAAAAAGACAAAGATCCCCCGTGTAGCCTTAACAGACTGTAGGGGCAAGTGCTGTTAGCGAGCACCTATGAAGGCCGGAACGGCACACGAGGGGGTGGGTGGTGTTGTATATGGCCCTTTTTCCACAATTAAAATCAATAATAATATTTGCCGATATTTTTTAAATAGTAACTGAAATAAATAAATAAACACCGCTACGACAAGGACCAGCAAACAGCAACGGGAGATCGTAAAAAGGTCGTTTAAATAAATAAATAATAACCTCCGGGGCAAAGAGAGGTTAGCGACTATCTGCAAAATCTCCAGATTGCCAAAGGACAATTCACAAACAAACCTGTTTGATGTAACACAGCCGCCCGGGGTCACCAAGAGGGGAGGGGGGCAATCACGCGCGCGACCGCGGTGAGACAGCGGACGGGGAGGGCATCTGTTTTTTCTCTCTCTCGCAAGAGACGCGGAGAGAGGAGAGGGAATTTCACATTTAAGCTCCGCAAAGGACAGCGAGACAGCGTTCGGAAGAAGACATCAAGCCAGCTCCGAGGCATGGCCTCGAGACATTAGCAATGGGTGCTGTGTCCCGCAGAGAAGAGGGGCGAGGGGACGTTAGGTGCTGAGTTCGGCATGGGCAGACAGAGTATCGCTGAAAGTTATTATACATTCATCCTGATGTTTTGAGTCGCTTGCAGAATCGAGGATTGCGATAAGCTGTATCATACTAAGCTATCAGAGTTGTGTAAGAGGTGTGCAAATACAATTTTCAAGTTTTGAGAGTGAGCGACAATAGCACACTCGACAGTTCAACAAGACAACAGCTCAGCAAGCGCCAGAAGAGGGTGGCGAGCGGCAGGCTCCAAGGGGGCCCCGCGATCAACCGAGGATGCGAGGCTGGCAGAGTAGCGATGTGCCACCGAGTGTGAGTTCAGAGCTGAAAGAAATATCGCTAAAAGACTTTTATTCTACATTGAGTGCCAGCTGCCAGCAGCCAAGCGTGTGCTGACTTGGCTCATCCAGCAATGGAAAGAGCCTGACCAGCCGCCCATGAGCAAAAGAGTCAGCGAACCAGCAAAGAGCGCGTTCGAGCATCTCCACAGAGAGCACGTGCGGCGCAGCTACTACATCAGTGGAAAGAGACCGTATCTGCCAGCACGAGCAGCCAAGCCGACGCCCCGAGCAAGAGAACAAAGCAGTTCGTATAACCCTCCCCCCACACTCTCACCCTCACGACGCATCACCCTGCGTCTGTTTCAGGAAGACACACAACACGCATATCGGGACAATCAAGAAGAGTGACATTCCAAGGTGCTGATCGTGAAGAACATTGCTGCCTATTGAGTTACGTGGATACGGTCATTTAGAAGTATCTCAGTCGTTCGTTTTCTTTTAATGGCATAATCTTGCCGATGAATCCATTGACGTATACTTTTGCCTTTGAGAATAATAATTGTTTTGACTGCCTTTTCGCATGAATATCGTCGGATGAACTACTAAGGACTTTTTATTCGTATTTTCCATATGCTCGTGGTACCCAGAGGAAGCAATCAATTGTTCCGTTACCCAATTAACAACGTGATTATTGAGGGTTGAAGAGATGGATCAATGAAATGAACATTGCCTGTAGTACTATGCTGACAATTTCAAGTACAAAAATTTCCATATTAGAGTGTTAAGGTTTTTGTGTAGAATAGCGTGCCTGCATGTTTTAACGACTCTCCCTATCACCAATTAAGCTCGCGTTACGCAGTGGAATTAATAATATGTGCAGTTGTCAAAGTGAAACAACGCAATCGTTGATGTTTACTGTGTTGATGCTGTGTTGAAAATTCCGAGCTTGAGAGTTCGCATATCCTTATGTTAAAGTTTTGTTTAGAATAAAATTGATTAACGCAGAAGTGGTTGCGTGTGTCCTTCCTGATTTCGTGCGTAATAATCTTATTTATAAGAACTGTATTCTGCGTTGAGATCTCAATTTGGAGACCTGACATAAACACACTAATACACTCAGTAAATGTTAAAACGAGAATAATTGTATTATACCGATCGATAATACGAAGTTAAACAAGGAAGCTGAGCTGACTCTGGCATGCTCACAGCACCTGTATAACTTCATACGAAGAATTGTATTATTCCGATTGATAATCCGACCCTCGTCAGCGAGGCGGGGCCTAATCATAATAACGGATTGCAATAGCATAATCACACACACGAGCATTAATGAATATGATTATATCTCGAATTAGCATAATTTATGCGCATAATTGCATCACCTAACATAATTGCGGATAATTACGCAAATTCCAAATTTCATTTAATTTTTATTATTTTCATCAAAATTTTCACAACCAACATATACAACAGTGACCTACACCACCCCGACCGCCTTTGTATCCTTAGTGGCAATGTTTACACACTGCACCAGGTCCTCATTTGAGGCTGAGTCGACCTAGAGGGAGGCCCAGGTCCGGTTCAGATAATCGTCACCGGTGTTGGTCGTGAGCGGGAATCGAACCCGGGACGCCGGGTTCATAGCGTAGCGTAGCGCTAATCACGACACTACTACTCCTCGTCTACACACCTACATACACACACAGTAACGAAAGTAAATAACGCACATACATGCGTATATTCACTAATTTGTCCATGGCGCACTCATATCACTGGATGAATTGCGCCTCATGAATGTGAATCCTTATTATATGAAGATTCCTTGCATTCATTTTCATGTAAAAAAATACTGTCACATTAAAACTGCAGACTCAAACAGGGGTGTGTAAAGTGTGTACAGCAGAGGTCTCACTCCGAATCAGTCGAGCGGCAATATCTTTTCATCGGTTGCGTAACGCTGTGTGGAAGCTACCTGGTCTGTCGCTCCGCACTAAGCTTCAGGTCTTCTCGGCCACGGTCATTCCCTCCCTTCTCTACGCTTGCGAAACGTGGACCCCCCTAATGGAACATCTTCGCCGGTTAGAAACATTTAGGCTGGCCTGCCTACGATCCATCCTGGGTTTAACCAGACTGGATTGTGTGAGGAGCTCACAAATCCTTGAAAGATCTGGGCAGGGTCCCATCGGTGAGCTCCTCCGGCAGGCAAGGCTGCGATGGCTGGGTCATGTAGCCCGCATGCCCAGCCAACGCATGCCGAAACAGCTTTTGTTTGGCCGGATTGAGGGGGCTAAGCGGGCGCGGCACGGGCTAGAGAAGAGATGGAGTGATGTGGTACAGGAGGACGTGGAGCTGAGTGGACTTGCCGATGACTGGTACCAGCGGTGTCAAGATCGGCCTCTGTGGAGGAGGCTCGTGAAGGATGCTACTGGGCAGTTGGAGGCAGTCGCCCTCCAACAACAACGGAGGGCGGAGGAGCGACGCTCACAACAGCGAGCGGAGCGCCGGGTGGCTAAAGCACAGCAGGTTGGCACAGTAGGGGGCACAGGTGGTGCATCAGCCAGTTATCTCAGTCAGTCGACCCGTGGCACCTGGGTCTGCCCCGTGACCACCTGCCAGCGGGCGTTCGACACTTCACGTGGCCTCAGGGTGCACATAGCCTGGCACAAGCGTCGTGGTGACGTCACCGCCACTTAGTGGCGAATGGCGGTTGTTGTTGTTGTTGTATATTCATATATGAGAGTGTGTATATTAGTGTACATGTGTAGTGGAGTAGGAAGGTGCATAGTGGAAACAGCGTGATTACATAACACAGACAGTACGGGTTATGTTGGGTCAGCCTGTAGCGAAGGCAAATACAGTGCAGGTTATATTAGGGCAATTAAGCTGGGTGAGCCAAGGACGGCTGTGATTGGCTGGAGCTGTTGCCAAGTCTAGAGTCGCGCCTAAAGGTCTGGAGGAGAAGCAGGTGCGAACGACGAGGAGCGTGGTTGGGACGCGGACTAATTAATTGGGGAGTAATGAGAGCGGGGATAAATTGGGGGGTCGGCAATTGGAGCGAGGTTGTTGAAGTTGGAGAGCTTGGAGTGAACAGCGGGGAATTGAAGTTGGAGTCAACAGCAGGGAATTGAAGTGTGGAGAGCTTGGAGACAGAGAGTGGAGAGACAGAGTTTGAGAGACAGAGTTGGAGATGGAGCATGGAAACAGCATAGCGATAGCAGAGCTGAAGAAGAGAAGCAGCCAGCAGTGGAGAGAGCGTAGCGATGGCGGAGCTGAAGAAGAGAAGCAGCCAGCAGTGGAGAGAGCATAGCGAAGCTGAACAGAGACGAAGCAGTTAGCAGTGGAAAGAGCATAGTGATGGTGATAGCGGTGAACAGAGACAAAGCAATTAGCAGTGGAGTGAGCATAGCGACGGTGATAGCGGAGAGCGGAGACAAAGAAGTTAGCGACGGAGTAAGCGAAGTAATCATGGGGAGTGGAGAGACAAAGGTGGCGAGCGAGTCGAGTGAAGCACGGTGAGCGAGCCGTGACGACATGGATACTGTAAAATATTGAGGACATGCTGAAAGTTGTAAATAAAGCGGTGTTCGAAGAAAGACAAAAGTTGTCCGAGTGAAATCGAACACTACATTTCGTGTCAGAGTGACTACGAACCATGCCGAGATGTCAAGGAAGGCGGCCAAGAAGAAGAACGTGCCGGTGGACTCATCCGACGACAGCAACGACGAGGACGTGCTTGCCCGTGTCCTGCCAAGTGGCCGATACTCCTCCGGAGGGCCTGGTTGAACGAGAGTCTAGAGAATGAGACAGCGGTTCGAGCGAGGCCGAGACCCCCGCACCGTCGAGTGATTGGAGAGTCCTCATGGCCCAGTGGGAGGCCAGGATGGCGACATTGACGGAGGCGTTTAACCGCTTTGTGACATCGGACCAGATGCAACCGACGGTGTCAAGTCGACCAGCAGATGTTGCCGCGGGGTCGGAGCGATTGGAGAAATCCGACGACGATGAAGCACCACCATCGGGAACAGCACGGCGACTTCATGTGCAGCGGTTCGAGGCCAAAGTTGGGGATTGGACGGCATTTACAAGACGGTTCCGAGCAGCTTATCAATCTCTGGAGTGGACTGAGGGTGCCGCTCTGCGGGCACTGCCGACGGCCCTCGATGATGATACCTTGGCGACATTTAATGGATTCCCTGCCACCGTCAGGTCAACAATGGATGGGGCATTCGCGGCAATGAGCAAGGTGTACGAGCCGCGGTCGGTCGCCAAACGTAGATTCCAGCAAAGGAAGCGGGAGGACACGGAATCCCCTCTTGCATTCCGCAGCGCGCTGTTGGCCCTCGCTCAAGTAGCATACCTGGCGATGGACCAGGAGGCCCTGGATTCCTTGCTGCAGGAGAAGCTTTTGCAGTTGGCCAAGGAGCTACGAGTCGTCCTTTCGCTTCCTGACAGCAACAACGACGATGACATGTCTCTACAGATCGCCAGGAACATCAAAGTCAACCTGGACCTCCGCGATGAGCCAGCGGTGGTGGGTGCGCAGCTGCTGTTGCTGAGCGCTGCCGCGTCCGAGAGCGCGGTGGCGGTGGGCGAGGCACCGCCGATTGCAGCGGCGGCCGGGGTGCCACCGGCGGGCATGCTGCGTCGCCCCGCGGTGTATGGATGTACTACGAGTGCGGACGGAGAGGACATGTTGCCCGCGACTGCTGGTGGCGCAGGGGCGGCCTTCCAAGGGCGCCGACCAGCTACAACCGAGGATTCTCCCAGGACCGAGGATTCCGGGTGAGTCGCGATACATTCAATACACGGCCGCTCTTTCCACATCACCAATCTGCGTCATCTCACCCATTCACATCTCATTCGTATGTTGCGCACGGTCAGGACGTGTGGGGCGCGTTGGTGCATCGTGTTTTGGGAGCTGCGCCGGGGTCGTCGGATGTGATGGCACTTATTCAAGGGGTGATGGTCAGAGTTATTGTTGACACGGGGGCTTCTGCGACCCTTATCTCGTTACAAACTTTTTGCTTATTGCCAACTTTGCCCCAGGCCCTAGAACCGGTTGATGGGCCGTGCATAGTAGCAAATGGTGGCAGTCTCGGTATTATGGGTTGTATGGTCGCGACGAATCAAATTGGCGAAGTGAGCGTTACGGGGAATATTTTGGTTTCCAAGGCCTTGGCGGTACCGTGTTTGTTGGGAACGGATTATTTGCAAAGGATGCCACTTAGAATTTCTATAGAGAAAGGGGTGTTTGGAATTGCCATCGGGAAAATGTCTAAAATTTTTGGGAACGTCTTTTAAGCTTGCGGTTGCGAATGCCGTGGTGCAGGCCGTGGTGAGCCGCACCGTTCGCGTTCCGCCTGGCACGCAGATGCTTGTGCCGCTGCGCTTTAAAAAACAGTTGCCTTTCGGCGAGCAACAGGAGGGTATATTGCTGACGCCCTCAAATGCTGTATCACGGATGCCCACTTTGGTAGGGGCTTTGACTATTGTACCGGCAAATTGCGACCCTTTAATACAAATTGTAAACGTGGGACACGAATCGGTCGTCATTCTGGAGGGTACAACGTTGGCGCATGCAACGGCAGCGCCGGGTCCGGAAGGGGAGGCGTGTTTGGCAACGGGACAGAGTGAGATGTTGCCGGGTGATGGAGATGATCCGGACTGGTTGCGAGATCTATATATGCAAAACCCTGAACTAACGCCTGTGCAGCGGTCGCGTCTCCATGGGTTTCCCTTTGAATTCAAAGATGTGTTCAGCGTGATTACATGATAACACAGACACTACGGGTTATGTTGGGTCAGCCTGTAGCGAAGGCAAATACAGTGCAGGTTATATTAGGGCAATTAAGCTGGGTGAACCAAGGACGGCTGTGATTGGCTGGAGCTGTTGCCAAGGCTAGAGTGGCACCTAAAGGTCTGGAGGAGAAACAGGTTCGAACGATGCGGAGCGTCGTTGGGACACGGACTAATTAATTGGGGAGTAATGAGAGCGGGGATAAATTGGGGGGTCGGCAATTGGAGCAAGGTTGTTGAAGTTGGAGAGCTTGGAGTGAACAGCGGGGAATTGAAGTGTGGAGAGCTTGGAGACAGAGAGTTGGAGAGACAGAGTTTGGGAGACAGAGTTGGAGACAGAGCTTGGAAACAGCGTAGCGATAGCGGAGCTGAAGAAGAGAAGCAGCCAGCAGTGGAGAGAGCGTAGCGATAGCGGAGCTGAAGAAGAGAAGCAGCCAGCAGTGGAGAGAGCGTAGCGATAGCGAAGCTGAACAGAGACGAAGCAGTTAGCAGTGGAGAGAGCATAGTGACGGTGATATAGGAGAGCAGAGATGAAGAAGTTAGCGGCTGAGTAAGCGAAGTAATCGTGGGGGAGTGGAGAGACAAAGGTGGCGAGCGAGTCGAGTGAAGCACAACGAGCGAGCCGTGGCGACATGGATACTGTAAAATATTGAGGACATGCTGAGAGTTGTAAATAAAACGGTGTTCAAAGAAAGACAAAAGTTGTCCGAGTGAAATCGAACACTACACATGTAAGGTCTAATAAATCTGAAAATCTAAATAGGCTCGAGGCTGGATGGTGCTTCTACCCAAGACTAACATGTATAACAACAGTTGTTGTAGCCTGCGGAGCTGCGTTATGGCAATGGAACAACATTCATCTCTATGCTCTACACCAACCCACACTGACAAGATTGGTGATGTCTGGTCAAATAACCCCCAAGACCTGCATGGTGTGGGAGTGCCTTATCCAGCAGTAGACTGACCAAAGGCTGTACTTGTACATGTGTAGGAGTGTGTGAGTTTATATGTACACTATGTGTACGTTTGTGTGTGTACATGTCTGTGTGTATATACGAGTGTCTTTGATTGTGTATTTATATGCGTTTAGGGGAATGGTGGGAAAGTCGTTGGCACATTACATTACAAACGAAGTGACCTGGGTTCAATATCCGTAAACAGCATCAGTGGTGAGTGATGAAAAAAAATTCTGGTCCTGGAACTCCCGTAGGGTGACTCTGCCTTAAATGAGTACCTGGTGGTGTTAACATCAGCAATGGGGAGAGAAAGACAGCCAAGGACGGTGCTGGTCAGGGAAGTGCGATCAGCACTTGCCTCAAAAGTGTATGCAGGCTCCACGGGGAGATTGTCTTTGTGCTCTAAAGTGCAGTGTAATAGTGTGTGCTTGTTCCCTGTCACTGGCTTCACTTTCCCCACCAGTTTATATGGGCTACTTGGGGGATCATTGTCTCTTTAATGCTTTACAACTAAGATTAACACCCATTACCAATTAGCTGTCTCTGTAGTGGTGAGCACAATCACTGACCATGATCCACTGTGAACCAGGGGCTTGAATCGGACACGTGGATCAAACCGTTACCCTCACTCTCCACCGCAGTCGCAATCAGGGCTACATTTTCTCAGTATGGCCTAAGGTCACCTCACTCCCTGCATATAGTGTGAGGGCTATCATTATCGCTAATTAAATGTTGCTGAAGATGATGGAAAACTTTACAGCATCCATGAATATGCATAACTTTTTTTTCCTTTTGTACTTTAACGTACAGTGAGTGCAGCATTCACTGTGGACCCACCTACTCACTGTACATTTACTTACCCACTCACACTAATTCACTCATTCACCAACCCACTCACACACTAATTCACTCATTCACCAACCCACTTACACGCCACTCACATCCTCACTTAACTCCACATATTCACTCATCGATCCACCCACCAAGTCACCCACCAACTCAAGCAGGCACGCACTCACTCACCGAACCTCATCCCTCAGTGGATGAGTGGGAGTGGGTATGCGGCTGGAGAGTGAAGGTATGGGCAAGGGTGGGGGATGGGTTATGGAAAAAGTGAAGGCAGGTGCAGATTGGGGGTTAATGGGAGGTATCAAGGGAGGGGTGAGCGTGGCGTGCGGGGAGAGGAGTGAAGTGAGTGAGGACAATGATGGCAGTGGCAAGGGGAAGAATTTGTCAAAATTTGTGTTCATGCTTGGGCTACGCAAGACCGAGTGTTTACGTGAGAATGGAGTTACATTGTACTGTATGCACAGTTAATAAGTGAGGATTCTTATAGACAAAGATCTGCCGTATAGCCTTAACAGACTGCTGGGGAAAGTGCCGTTAGGGAGCACCTATGAAAGCCGGCATGGCATATGATGGAGTGGGTGGCCAGTATCACGCCCGGCTGCTTTTGTCTCCCGAGTAGCGATGTTTTACACACTGCACCTGGTGCTCAATTGAAACTGAGTTGATATCACGCACAATTATGCACACACAATTTGTGAAGTAGTGAATGCAAGGTGTGCCAGTCTTACACTAGATGTTTACATCTGTGCAGTCCACGCTGAAGCCTCTTCATTTCCTCGGTGCCGATGCCACAGCCGAACAGGTTGAGTGTCTCCACAGGTTCTTCTCGCTGCAGCAGGATCCAGGAGATGGCAGCGCAGTCTGGCAGGGACAGCCTTGTGAATGACAGGTCTATCTCAGTCATGGACCGAGTGACATCACTCAGGGACTTGCGGTCGTGCAGCTCGTGCACGCAGTGCAGGAGACTGTTGAGCCTGTGTTTGTCAACCATCCGATTCTTCATGCTGCGATTGAGCCACTCGATTATTTCCTTTTGATAATCTGCAGATGGAGGATCCAAGATACCCTCAAAGAACTTCCATGGAGTGCTTGATGCCAGTCCACAAAAAAACCTCTGAAACACATCAAACCTCCCATCTTTGCTGTCCTTAATAGCCTTGATGACGTCATTCACTGGCCATGTTGAATGTGACAGATGCAGAGCTATCGCTGCAAAGAATTCCTGCATTGTCAAGTGTGAAAATGAATAACAACTCCCTTGTTTAATGCCCTCACATGTGAACACTTTGTTGATGAATGTACTTCCTAGTTCAGAAGAACTAACAACAAACTCTTCTAGATCTTTTTGGCTGAACATCTGGATGTTTTGCTGAACCCCCTTCAGAGCCATATTGCCAAGAGACGATACAATTTCCTTGGCACAGCAGCTGCCACGTCCATGGTGTACTATGAGCCCAAACACGTATTGTGTGAAGAGGTCGGTCATTGATTTGAGGATAATCTCAGAATGTTCAGACTTTTGTAAATGTTCCTTCAGTGTAATGGCTGCTATATGGCAGAATGAAGGGTTCTGGGACAATGTATTCACTGTTTCATTTTCCTGCAGGAGCTTGAGTGCCCTTTCTGCTAGACTCCTATCTTGGTAAAATTTGTAAAAAAATGCTATTTTATCTTTGTTGGAAAACCCAGTGATTTCAACAGCTCGATCAACATTCACTTGACTCAGTTGTTCCATGGCAATGGGTCTGGTCGTTATCAAGACCGAGGCCTTGGGCAAGAGATTTCCATTCACTAGGGCAGCAATGATGGCTTCTACTGTTGCCGTCTTACGTGGATCGGTGCACGCATTGGCATAGTCAAGGCGCTTTCCAAACTCGTCCAACCCGTCCATAACAAAATGGGTTCTCTCTTGGTTTGCGAAAACCTCATCCGCTTTGTTTCCCAAACATGAGTGCAGCTTAGAAAACAGCTCTGCCAGTGACACCTCTCCAATATCATTTATCTCCCTGAACCTTATGAGCACGATGTGCTCAAAGCGTCGTGCAAATACTTTCTCACCTGACAGCAAGCTGTGCACAATGAATTTGCTCAACATGGTTTTACCGCTGCCTGGAGTCCCCACTACAATAACCAGTCGGGGGTGTGTTTTTTTTCCAATGTGATCAAAGAGCTTCTTGTAAGTAATCCCTTCTCTCTGTGCTCTCTTCATCAGCTCCTCGTGCTGCTTGCCTCTCGCTAGTAACTCGTGCTCCTTGGTTTCTTGATGGCGGTAGTAGGGAACCAGAATTGGCTTCACCATCCTCTCCAGCAAAAACACTGCAGGTTCTCCAGGTCGTGCGTCGTAGTTTCGTGTTAATGATGTCAGCTTCAGCAATAATTCTCTGAAATCATCACCAGGCTTATCTAAATGACACAAATAATTTAACGAGCAGATCAGTTTCACTTACAATAAAAAACATATTCCTATAGCAGACAAATATGTTTAAAATAAACTATGTAAAAAAAGCGTAGCGAATTCATTCACCATGGATAATGCAGCAACATCATGTACATCATGAATTATTGTGTGGAAGTTTTCACGATGTGTATTCTCCAAATGCAATTTTTATAAACACTGTACCTTTTGTAAAAAAATATGTTTTATCATAACAAAAATGCTATCACCATGTGTCTTGTTTGTTTTGCCTGTGAAAAAGATAGTACCACATTTAGCATTACCGTGTACATCAGCATCATCACAACCTAATTCTATCAATCTGTGTGTAAAATGCACTGCTTGCCTTATCCTACAATTATCGATTTTTTTGTCTAGGATGTTGATTTTTTTTTTATATTTCACTGGTATTGGGGCTGTGTTTCCTCTCCCATCTCAAGCTGGCCTACATCACGTAGCACGGGGGCTACACTGGTGGAGTGCAGTACACCAGCCACAGTCCTAGCAGCAGAGAAGATGAAGTGCTGTCACTTCCACAAGAACAGACACATGAATCACAACACTCGTAGCATCCCACGTGATACATCGTAGGTTCACTTGAACTTCAACTAATCTGGCTACTGCATCATCAGCAAACACTGTGGCAGCCACTACATTGTGGAGAGTGTCGATTTCCAATGACAAATTTGCTCAACAACTTCCATCAGCTTTCCAAGGAAACATTGAACCCAGTCTCTCACCACTTGGGCAATGGTGACCATGAGTAGCCTGATCCCTCTGTATCTGATCTTATTTTAATTTCTCGGGAATCATATATTCGGAGTCATTATCTCCCGTGGACTTTTTTACAAATGACGAGGTCTACAAATTTGACGTTGAATCTGGAGTGAAGTATAACCAATCCAGTTTCAGTTTCATTTATTTTGTATAGCCCTGTGAGCCATTCGGCTCTTGAATCGGGTGCAACTGCAACAAACAAAACCAGGAACAAGAAACATCTTAAAGTGACTACGCGCAAACAGAAAAATCCAGGAAAAAACAGCAAAGTCTTCCGGAAAAAGCACCGTATATCAATGCTGTGTGCAAACATCCCAGTGGGATGCAAGCCAAACAATTACAACCATAAGACAATTTAGATTAAAGTTATCAGTCTAACTCTGTACTACAACAAATAAATATGGCTAAACCAAAACGTTTTAGAAATCACTAAAATAAAGCTATAAAAGCAATGTAACAGTGATCATAGGAACTAATTTAAATTTTACAATAAAAGATACACATAACATGTACTACCAAACTTTGCAGCCATAGCTTGCTGCATGAGTCACTCCATAACAGCAGGAGTATCAGTAGGAGTATCAACATTTTTCAAGAGGAGAGAGTAGGTTCCGTTTCATGAGTCAATGGCATTAAAAGGCGGGGTGTCATTAGAAATAGCAGTCATTTCTAGATTTAAAGCTTTCGTGACTGCAAGGATCCATATTCTGGTTCTATTCGGTAAAGTCACGTTAGTAAAAAATAAAACAACAAAAATCACGACGTTTCGGCCACAACACAAGCGGCCTTCATCAGGTGAAGGGACCAGGCTGTCTCGAGGACAGCGCTGGAGTGAAACACAGCCACACTCAGACCGCGACCTTTAAGCTGTGTGCAAGGGAACAAGGTGCCTTGACAAAGGAATTAGCATAAAAATTAGCATTTGATTGGCCGACTTAGCATGATGAACGGTGTAGAGGTGGTTTACATGCGGGTGCACATTCCGGTTGGCGTGGGGGGGGAGGGGGAGTTTACCTATTGATGGTGTGAAAAAGGAATTTTTAAGAGCTGCGAAAGTTTGGGGTACCACTACTTGAAAAATATACTGTACCATTGAAAATTAGTTTAATGTTTGGTTCGATTTACAACATCTTTCCAATGGTTGCTTAATTTGAAACCATCTTCTCGGTTGAAATTGTGTCTGTGTTTGTAGATCTGAATTGCCTCGTAAACAAATTTCTGATAAAAACCCGTGGGTTTGCAAAGAACCTTGGTATCGGAGAAAATTATATCGTGATCACCCACAGTGTTGTAACAGTGATCAGCTACGGCAGAATAATTCGTTCTGCCGTGTTTCAAATCTGATTTGTGCTCGCGAATTCGGTCAGAGACATGTCGCTTTGTCTCCCCGATATAGCAAGCACCGCAGGTAAAACTCAATTTGTAAACCCCGGGGTACTGTAAGTCAGGAATGACATCCTTCACGGATGGGATCAGATCACGAATTTTGTGTACTGTATTGAACCGGACCTGGATCTTGTGTTTGTTTAGAATTTTGGAAATCTTTTTAGTAATGCCTGCTATATATGGTAGTGTGATGGTTTTCACCGGAGTATCAAGTGGTTGTTTCTGTATGGAGGGAGAAACAGCTTGGCGGATGGTACGGTCAGAGTATCCATTCCTTTTGAGGGCCAGGTGTACATGTTTTAATTCACGGGTCAGGTGGTGTTGGTCCGAAATGCAATGAGCTCTTAAAAATTCCCTTTTCACACCATCAATAGGTAAACTCCCCCTCCGCGCCAACCGGCATGTGCACCCGCATGTACACCACCTCTATGCCGTTCATCATGCTAAGTCGGCCAATCAAATGCAAATTTTTATGCTAATTCCTTTGTCAAGGCACCTTGTTTCCTCGCACACAGCTTAAAGGTCGCGGTCTGAGCGTGGCTGTGTTTCACTCCAGCGCTGTCCTCGAGACAGCCTGGTCCCTTCACCTGATGAAGGCCACTTGTGTTGTGGCCGAAACGTCGTGATTTTTGTTGTTTTATTTTTTACCTACGTGACTTTACTGAATAGAACCAAAGAGAATAGCAGTCATAGCTAGTCAATATAAAAAAATTAGGAGTAAAAAATGTCCACAAAGGAGGAGACATTATACTGAGAAGAGCAGATAGCCAAGGACCGAGCCACGTGAAACACCATATAATTGGGACTTCTGAACAGAAGGCAGTCCTTGCTTGCAAAAATAGGGCTCACTTTTAGAGGGGAAGCAGAAGCAATGGGGAAGTGTGAGAGATGCCTGCGTAGCCATGCCGATTCAATAGGATGGAGTGGTGTGTGGTATCCAAAGCAGCCCAAAAGTCAAGAACTAGAAGCAGCTTCCATAATTTAAGAGAGGTGGTCATTCACCCAAAATAGGGAAACAGTTTCAACGAAATGGCCTTGATGGAATCCAGATTGTACCAAGTCATGGAGACCAAGGCAGCTGATGGGTTTGCTGCCATGGCCAAACATATTGGGCTTGACACTTGAAAGAGAGCTTCATAGCTCATTATATTCTTCCAGCTCAAATAAAATGCCTGTCTGAAGAGGTGAGAGAAAATCACCATGTTTAAGTCATTTGCAAGGAAAGGGAGGTGTAGGATAGGACAGAAATTCAGGAATGTTGGGGTACAGTGTGGATGCAATGTTTTGATACTGACACACATTTCCATTATCCATCCATCCTTTCCTCCAAATTTCTGATCCCTTGTACATACCCTGCTATGGAATGGAATATGAATGTCCTCCTCCTGAGAGGGATGTTGTTATGCAAGAGTGGTGCAGTTTGCGAATATCAAATGACAGTTCATATCAGTTCAAAGCAATTCCTTCGCTTAAACTTGCCAGAGACATGCGAATGGTTACGTGAAGTTTAGCATCACTCACGAGAAGCTGCTCCAGGGATGGCTTTACCCGCAGTTGTGCTCAGATCGACACCCATCACGTTGAGCTGCTGCTCATGCTGTGATATCCACTGACCCAAGAGAGGGATCTCGGATCTCAGTGGCACCAGCACATCTTTAAGGAATCTCATGCACACTTCTTCTCCATTGTTGAGCACCAGGTCAACCAGGTCCCGTGTTCGTGCCATGGGGTTATTCTCGCTTTTGAGGGACGCATATACACTGTCCAGGACTATCCCTGTTTGATAGGAATAGTCAAGCACTTCTGAAGACTTCGCCTGGAGGTATTTCTGCAGATTCACTTTGTTGGTTTTAATGCTCTCACATGCAGAAACTTTTGATGCCATCACGACAAATGCATCGAGTCACCTGAAGAAAATGAAAACAAACCATGTGTCACCTGTAAGCATAGTCGTGTAATTTTAGACAGGTACGGGAAAGAATAATAATTATAAAAATAAAATGTTGCTACTAAAATCTGAGAGGTCTCGGTTAGGTACAATTGTGACTTTAGGTATTTGATTGTGAATACATTGAGTTATTTAAATTGTAATGAAAGCTTAAAAATTGTCATTGGAATATATAGAAATACATACAATTGCATCGAAACACTTTAGGCATCTCAAAACACTCTTCAGTGCAAGCATTTGAACATTCACATGAACACAACACTACGATAAAGAAAAGTAAAATGTAAACCTAATTCAAAACACCACACAGGTTTAGCAGATTAAGCAGCTGCGTGACACCACGTGCTCACTGCCTCGACCATCGTGATGCCACGCAGACGGCAAATTGCGTTGTAATGTGCAATGATCGGGATAGCGTCACCTCTAGTTGAGTGACGATTAGAGGGTGGGAGCCAGGTTTGATCTTGGGTAGTCCCTATGTAGTGGGCACTCCCATGCTCTCAATGTATGGGTAGAGGGTGCTCTGAGGTTGTCTAGCAGTGGTATGACGTCACATACCGCGCTCCCAGCAGCGGCTGGCGGGGCCATTTGTGAGGGGGCCGGGGGAGCCGACGGAGGGAGCCGATGGAGCCAGGAGGCCGACGGGGCGGGGGAGCCGGGGGGGGGGGCGACGGAGCCAGGGGGAGGGGGGGGCGACAGCGCGGGCAGAGGGAGCCGACACTGACTTTCTCATACATCATACACTGACTCATTCACACCATGCACTGACTCACTCACACATCATGCACTGACTCACTCACACATCATGCACTGACTCGCTCACACATCATGCACTGACTCGCTCATCATGCGCTTACTCACTCACACATCATACACTCGAACAACCACTGACCCATTCACTCATCATACACAGGTTCACTCATCGTGTGCTGGCTCACTCGCACATCATACACTCACTCTGCCGCTGACTCGCTCACACATCATACACTGACTCACTCATCATGCGCTGGCTCACACATCATGTACTCACTCAACCTAATACTGACTCGATCATCATACGCTGACTCGCACATCATACGTTGACTCGCACATCATACACTCACTCACGCTGCTGCTGACTCACTCACACATCATACACTGGGAGTGTCGTGCTGCCAGCTATGGCTGCAGGTTTTGTCGTACATGTTATGTTTATCGTTTGTTAATTTTAAAATCACAGTTCCTATGATTACTGCTGTTACATTGTTTTTGTAGCTTTATTTTGGTCTGGTTGTGGTTCAATAGTTTTCTGCAATGTAGATTCATATTTTGTTTGTTGCGTTTGCACCCGACTTAAGAGCCGCATGGCTCACAGGGCTATACCTAATAAATTAAACTTGAATACGCTTCACAGAAATGAGTAAACATGACCTTTTGTGGAGGTAGTGTGTTTGTGTGGGGAAGCCAAAACTTAAAGTACACACATGAGGCAACGTCAATGTTACTGTAATGTTCATTATGTTAAATAAATCACTTATACAGGACAGCAGTGGTCCAGGTGTCTGTGCAACCACCTTCCTATGCCTTTGAATCTCCACTTGCACTGTCTCTTAGGAATTCTTCAAAATTAGCGGCACGTTACATCATCATCAGCAGCCATTGTCTCTCTACCGCTGGATGAACGCCTCCCTATATTTGTTTAACGTGAGAAATTGATGAAGAAAATTCTTAATTTAACATTTTTTATTAGTATCAATAATAACGAAGCATCTGGTCAGTGAGTATGCACCACGTGCATTTACAACAGCATGCAGAGCATGAGACTATAACGAGTTTTGTACATCATGTTTGTAAACCCAAGTAATCCATTCTTTAGTATGAGATATTTATACATTTAACTCTTTGTGTATTGAGCTGTGTGTATTGCATTGCTGCAAACTAAATATCTATACTGTACATATACAGGCCGGTCTGACTTAACCAGCGTTCTTTCTACAAGAAGGTGCTATAACAAGCAATATTAATTTATCCCTGGGGTGTCACTATATACGTATGATTTTATGAGTAGTCAAATAGTACGAGGAGATAATGCAATAGGGAGAAGGGGGTGAGGGCGTGGGCTTAGTCGCTTTTTCTCTCATACAGCACACATCTCCACAGGAAATGAAAAAAATAACACCTGGCAAATGGACATACATTGATGTTTACGCCCAAGGCGCAACAACTCTATTGGTTTCACTATCGTGCAGCTCCACGCTACACACAGCAGACGCGTGCTCCCTACAGAGGATAAACTGTCGAGCGTCTTCTACGCCGACAGAACGAGCTTCAACACAAACATCCCCCATGTAGCTCCACAGACTGGTGGGTCAAGTGCTGTTAGTGAGCCCCTTT
The DNA here is from genome assembly GCF_048934315.1 of Petromyzon marinus. NCBI lineage: Eukaryota > Metazoa > Chordata > Hyperoartia > Petromyzontiformes > Petromyzontidae > Petromyzon > Petromyzon marinus. The sequence continues at coordinate 24,161,456 of NC_133745.1, read as the reverse complement.
GAAGACCTGCATGCAAAGTGGGGTAGAAATGGCCAGCACCACACCTGGCCACGTTTGTCTCATAGGTTATACTGATTACCCATTGTACCAGGCACTCATTTAATGCAGACACAACCTAGAGGACCCAAAACCAGTGTAGATATCACGTGCTATTGATAACTGTGGCTGAGTTTGTTGTGCAGCATGGCTCGCCACAAACACACATAGGCGATGTACACAAACATACAAGATACAAATGAGAAAAATCTCCCATATCGTTTTTTACATTATTGGGATTAGTTCTGCTAGTGAGCACCTAAGAAGGCCAGTACGACACATGAAGGGGTGGATACATAAACACAATAACAATAAAAGCCATTCGCCACTCAAAATTGGTGACGTCAAAAAAGTGTTTGTGCCAGGCTAAGTGCACATTGAGGTCATGTGGACTGTCGAAGGCTCATGGGCAGTAGGTTACAGGATAGATAAAGGTGTCATGGGTTGAGTGACAGGGATGACTGGCAGATCTACCACCTGTGCTCCCTACTGTTCCACCTTGCTGCATTTTACTCATTCTGCACTCCGCTCGTTGTTGTGAGCATCACTCCTCCGCCCTCCGTTATTGCTGGAGGCGGACATCCTTCACAAAACTCCTCCAGAGACGCTGATCTTGAAACCACTGGTCGAGCTGTTGGCAAGCCCAAACAGCTCCACCATCCTTCTGTTACACTGCAGTCAAACTCTTGCCTATAGCGATAAGCCCCTTATATCTGGACAAACAGAAGCTGTTTGGGTACACAGTGACTGGGCATTTGGGCTACATGACCCAGCCAATGCTGCCTCACCTGCCTTAGTATCTCACTGATGGGCATTTGTCCAGATCATTCAAGGATCTAAGCTGCTCACATAATCTAGTTTGTTAAGCCCACGGTGGATCGTAGACAACTTGAATATGCAAAACCAGTGTGGATGTTCCTTTAAAAGGGATCCAAATTTCTCAAATGTAGAGAAGGGAGGGGATATCTGGCTGAGAAGACCCAGAGCTTTACATGGAGCGACAGGCAATGTAGCATTCACAGTGTGTTACGCAGCTGAGATAATTATGTTCAACCGATTCGGAGCATGACCTCTGCTGCCAAACTGGAGCTAGTCACATGCACCCTTTCCAGGTATGGAAAATTGTTCTGCTCTGTCCAAAACTGCCCCACTGCTCATGGGGAGTGGAGGGATGGGAGAATACGATGACAGAATACCCAGGCAGGTGCTTTGTTTTATGTGGGGATGAACGTAAACCCCATTTCTTAGTAGTACTCTCGAAGTTCAACAAAAGCTTCTCCAGCTCATACTGGATATAATTCTTATGGTGGGGATGGTTGTAATGTGGAGGTGGGCAGTGGTAATGCACGCTCCTGTCTAATGAGGAACCAACAGTTTGGGACAATTTCAAGATTATGTAAACAACGCCGCCAAGACCAGCCCAACAACCTGTTGCAATATTGGAAATGAATGGATTAGTGATTAAACGTGGTGTTTAATTGAAAAACGAACGTAAAAACTGCTACAAGGGCCTAAGAAGGCAATGCAAAACTCAGATCTGGCATGAACAGAGGGGGCCTGATGGAAAAGCTGCAGCAGTTGAATAATAACTCTCAGTCAAATAAAGGATGACTTTGCAAACTTCAGTCAGCTCAGGGGAGCCTACTTTAATATTTCCTGCGCAATTACAAATGCCAGTGGCAAGCTCCTCAGCAGTTGAAGGCGGAAACTAGCATGCTAGAAGTAATTATGCTCCCAAATGCAGAATCGCTCTTCGTCATATCCCTTTGAAGAGCTCATGCAAGCCACAGCAACCAAAGACCCTACACCTTCTGCATTGAGCCATTTGAGTATAAAGTGAGAGGTACCCTAAGAAAAATGAAAGAAATCACTAGTATCCAACACTTGCAATATCAGAGCAGAAATGCTGACACCCAGAGGCTCAACTATCATCACATGGGTGAGTAAGATCTTTTAACACACGTGGAGGGCAGGCTTGAAACCAGCTTTCAATGATGCAGCCTTTTTGGTTGGACTGCAGGCAGTCTTACTCGTGCCGTGTCAGTCATAGAAGTTGTTGGACCATACTTATATTTGCCTCAAGCAAGTCTTGACGAACAAAGTGGGGTATAATCTGCTGAGTAGTGTAGTGGAGGCTGTGAAATGAGAAATAATCAATTAGAGTGCCTTTAAAAAGAGCCTCTGTCAAGGTGATGTGCACATCAGTGAGATACAATCATCATTGGGAACAAGGAGGTGTACATTCAGCCTACATTTCTAAAGAGAGAACATAAAGTGATGATCACAGGAGAAATCTGTGGATGGTAAGTGACAGGCCCAAATAATTGCATCAAAAGAAAAGGGAATGAGTGACCTCCGAATGAGTAAAGGTTGATTAGAAGTTCCAACAGGAAGCCTTGGTTGCTGGGCGGAGAATGAGTGAAGGGGAGTAAAGCGAGATGGTAGGGACGATATAGGAGAACATTGGGAGGGGAATAAGATTATGGGAGAGGCAAGCAGGAGCGTGTCCATGGTGGAACTTGAAGACAGCAAAGGGGATATTGTGCTTGATGCAGAAATTAATCGGATACCAGTGGAGGGATCAAACACGATCACAGCTTTACCAATTAAAAACCAGGCAACAGAAACAAACATGAGTACAGTATTACCAAAGACAAGACTGTCACACTATATAAAGTCCCACTAATTTCATGGATCGTTATTAAACAAAGGTGTCGCTTTAATCGACATTGTGAACTCGGGATGTTACGGGACAATGAGTCCCATAGGCAACGCCACGGGCTGAAGGGCACAGTGAGGGCTATCACTCCCTCGACTGACTGTGCGCGAGTAACTGACTTCAGCCTCTATTGACGATCTCTGTGAACAGGGAGGTGGAAGCCAATAGAGTTCATGTCAACAACAAAAACCGTGACCTTTAAAGAGACAATGCTCCTGTTAAAGTACGATTGACAGTACATTACCATTTTTACATGCTTCAGAGTACTATACCCATTTTAGAAGCAGCGTTGCTTTGTAGATTGATTTTGTTACTGATGGAGATAGTAAAAAAAGCATGTGGCAAGATGAGACGTTCATTCGAATCCGTGTTCTCAATGTCCTAGCCCCTTGGCATAGCCCCTAGGCTCAAGCACAAGACACTGATACTATTTTACTCAACACCCACCTCTATAACCCCCCTAATCGCTCCCCCTCAATCCCGCTATCTCCCCCTCCCCCCATCGCGATGTTATTTATCTTCCAAAAAAACTTCTTCGATAACACCGCTTTGAAATGAAATGTTTATAGTAAGAAACGATTCAGGCAATGGCCCTTTTGTCACAGCACTTCAGTCTCCTCGACTTGTGACATCGGCACCACCCATGAGGAGGCCGCATTTGTTGCACTCCAAGATGGCTTGGTGAACGCCCCTCCCCTCCACTACCCCGACTTTTCCTTGCCGTTTGTCCTTGATACAGATGCTAGTAACACTGGCATTGGAGCTGTTCTGTCTCTAGTTGTCAATGGCATCGAGAGTGTTATCGCATAAGGAAGCAGAGTGCTGTCTCCGGCTGAACAGCGGTACTGTGTCACACGCTGATAACTGTTAGCTATCGTGTTTTTCTTGCAACAGTATCTTCCATATTTGTATGGGAGAGACTTTGAGGTGCGCTCGGACCACGCGGCGCTGCAGTACGCGCTGCAGGTTGACCAGCCATCTGGCGAACTTTCACGCTGGTTGGAGGTCCTCCGTGACTACTCTTTTCAGGTTACCTATCGCAAAGGCTCCCATCACACGAACGCGGACGCCCTCTCGCGATTACCCACGAACGAGAGTTGCGCAAGTTTTTCGGGCTCCGGTCGCTGTAAGCCGCGCAACGAACACTCGCCCCCTACCCTTACGGCATCGGCCGAGGTTGTAACATCTGAGGGAGCTGGGGATCCAGTGGCGCGTGATGCTGTCATTGGATTGGACCACGAAGAATGGGGGCGCCTCCAGGTTGAGGACGCTTCCCTGCTTAAATTGCGATGCGGAGTCAGAGAGACTGATGGGGGCGAGGATCGATGGGGTGTCGCCTCTTTCATTCTCAGAGGTGGATTGCTCATGCATTGGGACGGAGAGATGCGATGTTCCAACATTGTTGTGCCCACCGCCCTGCGGGGTAAGGTCATTTGTTGCACTTGGGTGTGCATAAACTAGCATTGGCCACACGTAAGTCGGATTTCTTCTGGCCTGGCATGGCTGAGGATGCTGCTAATTTGTTGAAGGGGTGTGTGCAGTACACGCGGTAGAAGCCGCTCGTGGGAATAAATATTTTCTGGTGGGAGTCGAGTATTTCTCATGATGGCCTGTGGCCTGGCCGCTTCCCAAACAGTTGGCGGCAAAGATCACTGAGGCATTCCTCAATGGCTATGTAATTGTAGTGGCATGGTTGAACATGATCGCCACTAATCATAGCCGGCAGTACTAGCTTGTGTCAGTAGGGAGCAGAGGGGAGGCTGAACCTGCTGGATTAATGATGACGGGCCGTTGGCCAAGGCAATCCCTGGGGGAGCATCGTGACCAACGGTCGGGACCCCAGATCCCGGGAAGGGGGCTGGGGAGATGATGTCATTCTCCAGACCCTCGGAGACGGTCCTAGAAGGAAGGCGTGGCCAGGGGCGGAGTGAGCCAGGAGCCTATATATAAGTCAGGTCCCTGAGCGGTCCCAGCAGTTGTTGTCCGGCCGAAGACTGAAGAGCATCCTGGAGCCCTGAAGAGTAGAGCCCAATGGGCAGAGCCGAACCCCTGGCTAGGGTCGGCTCGAGCTTGTACCAGTGAAAGCTCCAGCTGATAACCAGTGAAGACTCAAGCGAAGACTCAAGCCCCAGCAGTATAGATGTCATGATAGCCAGTGAGAGGCAAGCTAGTCTGGAGGGACTACCTCCATAGAGTATCGGGTGAAAGGGGCCATTACCCCATTGTGTAATAACCTGTTAATGTTATAATAAATGTGTTGCCTCAGAGTAAGCTTCCTCCAGTTTATTACCCACTACATAATGGACAAGAGTGCTCCCGAACGTCTTCTGAACAATCAGGGCAAAACATTTTCTTCAAAATTATTGCAAGAGGTGTGCGTTAGTTGTGAACCAAGAAAGTACGCATGTCACCGCACAATCCGCAGATGGATGGTATGGTTGAGGTGGCTGCACAGAACTCTGACCTCCATGTTGAGTCATCAGGTCAGCGAGAACACGACCCCCTGATTCATGTTCAGTTACAAGCCGCACCCAACAAGGCTAAATCTTAAATCTCTGACTCCGTGTGCTGTACCCTTCAAAAGCTTTCAGAAGTGCGGGAGACTTCCAGGGTAAATTCTGATTCGTGCCGATTGGCCAATGAATGGCTGAGGGGCTTCCGTACTTCAAAAACATGAATGGGCACCTGGGGACAGAGCTTGGTTGCACTGTCCACAGGTACCGGTGGGTACATCGCCCAAATTGCTCAAACCCTGGAGAGGGCTGGTTGATGTGATTCGGGTCATTCGACCGCAGTGTGTCCAGATCCGCTTGGGGCGGCGGAGTTGATTTGTACACTCCTCTTGCCCTAAGCCCTTTATTGCTCCCTGTGAGTTTGTTCCATCTCCACACTGTGGGCGCCGAGGGACAGATGTGTCCGGCGAGCTGGCATGTGTGCACGTTGAGGTTGGTCCTCAGCGGAGTCGTGTGCTTCCTCCCTCAGGTGCCGCGCGCCTGATGTCCCCCGAGCCGCCGCCTGCGCTGTCTTCACTTGATTCGAGAGAGGAGAACCCGTCGACCCGGCCTACTGCTCTTCGTGAGGAGCCGGATTCGACTGGACAGTTGCATATTCCCCCTGGGACCTCCAGGGAGAGTGAGCCCACCTCCACTGGAGGCCCAGCCACGAGGACTCGCTCAAAAACTCTTCGGATTTTGTGACACCCATGCACACACACTCCCACACCATCAGTTGCTTGTCACACTCAGTAGGCCATATCGGTTATTGGCTGAACCTAGCCTTTGTTGTGCTTATGGGTATTGTTACACGGTGAGGATGGGAGTTGTTGGTGATGGAGGGGATTCCGTGCATTCGCGTTTTATATTTTCTCGTGTTGTTCTGTACATTTGCAGCTAGTGTATATATTGTATAGGTGGGCTTGGTTATTTATATGCTATTTGTTATTGTTATTGAGGCACACATAGCGTTTAGTCACTTTTACTCGCTTTTTTCACCTTATTCACTTAAGCAACCATTGGAAAGATGTTCTAAATCATACCAAACATTAAACTAATTTTCAATGGTATTTATCCAAATAGTGATATACCAAACTTTCATAGACGCTTATTTCACTTCACACCTACATTTGTAAACTCCCCCCCCGCCCCGTGCCGGTCCTCTACGTTCCAATTCACACCCCCTCCCCCCCTCCGTGCCGGTCCTCTTGTGCATTACGGTCATTTTATGCTAATTCCTTTGTCAAAGCATTTTGTTTCCTCCCACACAGCTTAAAAGGACGCGACCTGGGATGGACTGTCTTCACTCCAACGCTGTCCTCATGACAGTACGGTCCCCTTCACCTGATGAAGGCCACTTGTGTTGTGGAAGAAACGTCATGATTTTTGTTGTTTTATTTTTTGCCTACGTGACTTTACCGAATAGAACCAAAGAGTATGGATCCTTGCAGTCACGAAAGCTTCAAATCTAGAACTTATTCACTTGGTTAGTTTTAAGGGGGAGTTGACAGCCAGGACGGCTGAATGCTACGAATGGGGGGGGGGGGGGGGTAATGTAGTGACATCGGGAATGCCACTGTGTAGTGCCGGCCTGAGAGGCACGGCGTGCGATGTAATTACATCACCGACACCCCATATATGTGGGTGTAGTACCAGCCCTAGTGGGGCTTGGTGAGCGCTGAGTCATGGCGCTGAGTGGCACCACGTGTGGCGTGCAGTGCTGTTCTCTATAGGAGGGGTGTGAAAGTGTCAACCATGAATGAGGTTAATGTGGGCCATTGCACTCTGGTTGACCCTGGAAGGTACATGACGGGTAAAGTCTACACAGGGGCCCCAAGTTGGGGCTAGTGGGTAGTCACGTATCAGGGCGAGATCTTGCAATAGGAATCGAGAAGGTAGTCGTGGCCAAGGGCAGAGCCGGCCACGACTGGTGAGCATATAAACCGGGTCCCCAGAGGGACCGGGGTTCAGCTTTGCTGTTGTCTTCTGAAAGATCTACATTCAACGTCCGTGAAGAGTCACCAACACATGGGCAGGACTCAAGCTGGAGTCCTGCTCATTGTAGCTATCCCAGAGTGTTAGCACAGATAGCCTGGTGGTCCACCACCATAGGTTGTTATCTGGTAAAAGGGAAGTTACCCCTTCGTGTTGGTATAAATAAATTTGTTGCCTCCAAAGAGTATGTCTGCGACTCAATTGAACCGACTACACAATGGTGCAAAGGTCAGTAAAGTGACCGAGGCCACCAGGGGCTGTACCAGTATACCACATCAGATTAACAAGGGGCTCAGTGGTGGCAACAAGTTATCCCCTTCGCCTGGAATGCAGGAGGTCGTGGGTTCGATTCCAACCCCGACGCCTGGATATTTGGAGTTTGCATATTCTCCCCGTGGTGGCGTGGGTTTTTCTCTGGATCCTCGAGTTTTTTTCCCTCCACATTTAGAAATATGCGTTTACAGTATTTGGCTGCTACAAATTTCCACGTGATAAGCCACTTCGTTGAGCTACGATTTGTGGCCAGGTTGCTTTTGAAAAACAGCTATATAGCTCAGTGGACCTTACTTGGTACAATAAAATAAAAATCTGCCGATTCCTGGAGTTATACTATAGGAAGGCCTGGGTACCCAAGGGACCAGATTACAGCATCTGTCAGTTCAATGAAAAATCTAATAGCTTAGTGAACTTTGCCTGGTTCATAAAATATTTTGTTAGTGTTTAACCTCACGTGACAAACAATAAATCCAACAAACACACCCAGTGCTGAAATGCACTGAAAAACAGTAAATGTACCAGAATGAAGCAGTACACATCTTGTCAAGTTGTATTTATGCAACAAAGAAAACTAAAGAAAAATAACCAAATCCACATTAGATGTGGATGTGATCATAAAGTAAAGCACTTCTGGATAATGGGCACCCTATGCCCTGTCGGTCGTGTTGATTTTTTACCATATTTCACCATGCTGACTAGTGCGGGTTGGTGAAGCGAGGGGGGCAGAACTGATTCATTTGTCACTCGCCTCTGGATTTAGTCCATGGGTGTGTAGTGATGTGCGCTAAACACTGCAATTAGACGACCCCACATGCCCTGGGCACCCTTTCGCATGAGATATTCAAACTCAATCTATTTTGCAGGTGAAATATTTCTGAAATAAAAATGCAATGAAGGAAAACAGAGAAACTGCCATGACACGGTGCACAGGTGTGAATTAATATATTATAATAATCAGTCACACGACTGACCATACAAGGCAAGCACACCATGGTGGTGTTTCCCAGCGCCTATCTCGTGACTCGGTATGGGAATCGCTGCGGCGGTGTCCGCTTGTGCAGCTCCATGCGACCCACAGCAGACGCGCGCTCCCTACAGAGGATCCACGGTCGTGCGTCGTCTACACCTACAGCACGAGCTCCAACACAAACATCCCCCATGGAGCTCCACAGACTGGTGGGGCAAGTGCTGTTATTGAGCTCCTATGAAGGCTGGCATAGTACACGAAATGGTAAGTGGTCAGAACCACGCCGGACCGCCTTTGTCTCCCCAATGTGTGATGTTTACACACCGCCCCAGATACTAATTTGCGTTACACACACATTTACCTCCCTACCCCCCACCGCACACACACTCACACACTACACCGTTTTCCACACACACACATTTAAGCACCAATCAAAAATCCCCCGTGTATCCTACACAGGTGGTTTATATTCTGGACCACACCACCCACCGTCCCCCATGCACCACGAACTCCCCACACTCACCCACGCTGTGAAGTGTCGAGTCGCCCCGCGTCTCTCGCCCCTGACGCGGCCCAGTTCCCCGTGTAGCCTCCTCTCCCGTGCTCTCAGCCTCTGGCCCTGACGCAGCAGAAAGGAGAGGGGTGGAGGGGTGACGGGAGGAGTGAAAGGAGCGTTGAGGGGAGGGTTGGGGGGAGGATCGGTGGGAGGGGTGGGAGGGGTGGGGTGGGGTGGGTGGGGTGGGGTGGGTGGGTGGGGTGGGTGGGGTGGGGTGGGTGGGTGGGGTGGGTGGGTGAGGTGGGGATGGGTGGGGATGGGTGGGGATGGGTGGGTGGGGTGGGTGGGGTGGGTGGGGTGGGTGGGGTGCCCCTTGCTTTCTTCCGCCCCTCCCCCCACCTCTACTACTTATTTTAAGCCTCTGTCTGTTCATCCCTCCGGCCCCTTTTTTCTTGCTTCTCTGTCCGTCTTTCCTCTTCTTACCTCTTGTGTCCCTGTATATGTATTTCTGCTATCTTATACCTCGTATTTGTTCACTCTGTCTATGCTGGTATGTTCAACCCAGAGGATGAACACGAAATTTAGCACTCTTCTGAAATTCGTGGTCTGCCAGGCAGGTGTCTAACTGTGTCGTTGGCCGACTGGTTTTGCATCACGTAAATTTTTCTTAGGTTTTTTGAATTCTCGTCTCTCATCTTCTTGTTGTATTTACCTCCGTGCAGTTTAACGCTCTCTATGTGTTGCGCTGATGTCACCCTATGTGCTATTTGTTTTTACACCTGATGAAGATCGCTTGTGTTGCGGTCGAAACGTCGTGATTGATTTATTTTAATATAATTTTATGGTATTTCTACATACGTGACTTTACCGAAAAAACCAATGAGTTAATCAATGGTTCTCTGTGTGAGTGAGTCTATGTGTCTCCATGTGAGTGAGCCTATGGCTCTGTGTCAGTGAGACTTTGGCTCTCTGTGTGAGTGTACTCTGTGAGTGAGTCTATGGCTCTCTGTGGGAGTAAGTGGGTCTCTAAGGCCACAACCATCTTGCCCCCTGCCCAGTGCGTCCACCTGGTTGAGCTGCAGGAGTCTATTGTCCACCGCTCCAGACCGCACAGATATCCGACGTCCACCTCCAGCACAGACACCAGCAGATTCTTAAACCTGGTTGTGGAAGTAAGGACACGAGAGGGGTAATAGTCAACCACCATTACCACCATCAATACCACCATTACAACCACCAAAATCACCGCTATCGTTAACACCACCATCAATATCACCACCTCCACCACAACGATCACTATCAAAATCACAATACTCTTTGGTTCTTTAGGTAAAGTCACGTAGGTAGAAAAAAATAATAGATCACGACGTTTCGATCGCAACACAAGCAACCATCATCAGGTGAAAAAATATAGCGAGAAAGCTGCTGAAACACAAAGTTATATTGGCTTGAGATAAGCTCAGCCCAAGGGTAAGTGGGCGGGGCTAGAGGTAGAATTTGCATGTAAATACAACACCACATCGTGGAAAAGGAAAGAGAGACACAGACACCGAGAGACATCCACACACAGAGAGAGGCACACACAAAGAGACACACGAGAGACGCATATAGAGAAAAACACACCGGCAGAGAGAGACACCCACACAGACAGATGCAGAGAGAGATAGACACAGAGAGAATTACATAATTGCCCATGAATTACTATGGTGTGACAATGTCAATTACCAATGTCAAAGGGAACATCAATGAATGGTAAATGTGGGGTAATATCCCCAGAAGAGCATGTAGACTACATTAAAAATTAAAATAATCAGGCAATATAATATCACATATGGGTTCAGTTTAAAGTTTACTTATGAAAAATAATCCTGAAATAATTGTGCTCCATAGATAATCTTAATGGTCAAGTTACATAAACATCACGGAATCACTTAAGCTGACCATTTAAAAAGACATTAATTCCAAGATGTTGAGCAAAGGAAATTGTTTGGAAGTTCATCTCACACCAAGTACATGTTACTATAAATCTAAATCTGCATAGTTCTCGATCAGCAAAGTCGCAAACATGTTTTACCACAAGCAAGGAGTTCGGTGTAAAGCTGTTAAGCAAATTAACCACTGCACACGGTTTTAAAGTTCTCTGCCTCAAAGACAGCACTCTACCAAGTGTCACGACGCAGCTGCACACGCCGCATGACAATAGGCGGAGTGAGAGAATCTAAGGAGACACTGACCCTGTCAAAGGGGATCCCATGTCTAGACTCTAGAGTATTTGTGGCTGGTGCTACACATTTCTATGTGATTAGCCATTTAGCTGATCTATCATTTGTGGACAGGTCGCTTCTGGAAAACAGCCACATAGCTCAGTGGGTCTCACCTGGTAAAATAAAAATAGTTTATAGAGTTCGTTCTGCCTCAACGCGTGTTTTCATAACGCCATTTGGATATGGCACGATGGATGTAATAGGGAACACGTTTTATAACGCGGATGCTAAATGGATATAACGCGATTGAGTCAACAGAACCACGTCGCGCGAGTAGGAATGTGCGGTTGTACGGCTGCCTGGGCACAGCGTCACACGAGGCATTGGGATGCTGCTGGATGCTTCCTGATGCTCCCCACGCGCCTCAGTCTTTGTTCAGCCGACACACGCATCTCACGCTGTTATCACGGACTGTGCTTTACCCTGTATTAGTCATTGTAACGAGGGAGTTTACACAACGCGGTGTTATTCAGCAACGCAACTGCCGCGTTATAGAACACTGCAGTAAATATTGTCGCGGTGTGGAAGGAGCAATGAACGTCATCTTGTGGCATGGAAAGGCATCGCAGCCCTAGCGAGCAGCCAGAGACAAAGCCTGCACGCACGGCAAAGTTGTGATTGACCCGGGGACTATTAGCAAGTGACACGTATGGACTAATGGTTACTCTAAATGACGATGTTGACGATGGTTATAACGTGCTACAAATATGCAAAACGCACATCGCATTAGCTCTGACAAATAGCGGACTTTTTTAAAGTTATCGTTTACAATGGTTAATTTGTATATCATGCCAAGTGAGTAATTTGCGTGTGGACCCTGACAGCGGCACTCAATGTCCAACTCTTGCGAATGCTCTCAGGGGATCTTTACCGTGCGCTGCGTTCACTCACTCAGCCCCAATCTCCCTGTCGTGAACTCACCACTCACCCACTCACTCACCTCACCCTTCAACTCACTCACCCTCCTCACCTATTAATTCTCCTCATTAACTCACTCACCCTGCAATCCCCCCCCCTCCATCACCCGGCACTCACCGCCTGTCCGTGACCACCTCTCCCGTGCCTACAACCACAAACACCACCACCACCTCTCCCGTGCCTACAACCACAAACACCACCACCACCTCTCCCGTGCCTACAAACACAAACACCACCACCACCTCTCCCGTGCCTACAAACACAAACACCACCACCTCTCCCGTGCCTACAACCACAAACACCACCACCACCTCTCCCGTGCCTACAACCACAAACACCACCACCACCACCTCCTGCTGCTGCTGCTGTCGCGGTCTCCGCGTGGCGCCGCGGGTCCAGGGGGAGGCCTCGCGGCCCAAGAGCGGCGCCACGGCTCCCCCCCTCCCGCTCCTGGCCCCTCCCCCTCGTCCCTCCTGGCCCCTCCCCCTCGTCCTTCCTGGCCCCTCCCCCTCCTGGCCCCTCCCCCTCGTCAATCCTCCTCCCGTTCGCGACGTGGAGTGAACTCAGCCCCGCCCCCCCCGCCCCCACCGCCCCCCCCCCCCTGCGCGGCCCCGCTGCCCATTACAAGAATGGCGGGAAGCGGTCGCGGGGCCTACCGCGCGCCGCCTCTCGCGTGATTGGCTCGCTTCGCGTCACGTGGGGAAGGCGGAAGAAGAGTATGGGGGAGGAGCTGCGCGGTAAGGGGCGGGGCCGTGGAGTCACGTGGTGGGCAATGATTGCCAATAAGTGGGCAGGGATGGCTGTACGTCACATCCGGTGATATAGGACACGCCCCTTCGTGACGTGCTTCACACTTCCTTCCGTCCCGCGTGCCGTCAACACGAGCTCAGCATGGCGCTGTTGACCGTTGGCGTTCCGCTGTTGGCCATGCTTGGGATGGAGATCTTCATTTATCTTCGTTTTAAGCTTTCCATCTCATACTTTTACCGCGAGACCACGACGCTGCAAACGGAGAGGATGGGCCTGCAGAATGTGGAGCTCTGTCAGAAGAACAAGACCATGGAAGTGGAGAAAGATGGTAAGCTACCATTTTCTTTGGTTCTTTCGGTAAAGTCACGTAGAATGAGAATACAATAATAAATTGATAAAATAAAATAACACAATAATATTCTCACGACGTTTCGGCCACAATACAAGCGGCCTTCATCAGGTGAAGGGGACGAGACTGTCTGGAGGACAGCGCTGGAGTGAGAAAGCCACGCTGAGATCGCGATCTTTAAGCTGTGTGAGAAGAAACAAAGCGCCTTGACAAAGGAATTAACATAATTTAGCATTGAAATGGCTGAGTGATTAGCTTGTGACTGGTCACAGAAAAGGCTATGTTAAAGTTAAAGCATACACATCCGCAAAGGCACCCCTTGACAAAGGAATTAGCGTAGAATTTAGCATTGAAATAGCTGAGTGATTAGCTTGTAACTGGTCACAGAAATAGCTATGTTAAAGTCAGAGCATATACATTCACCGAGTCACCTAGTACAAATCAAACAGGAGAATTTAGCATTGAAATAACTAGGCGAATTTAGCATTGATATAACTGAGTGATTAGCTTGTGACTGGTCACAGAAATGGCTATGTTGAAGTTAAGGCCTACACATCTGAGCTATTCACAGTAACTGGGTATACAATATATAATGAACACTATATACTGAACCAATAAAAAACACAAAAATTTAAATTACCTCAATGTTATCAATAAACTCTATATTCTCCAATCAGCTAAGCTACCAACAATAAGTCGTTATATATCACAATGCTATATGGCGAAAAATGGGTGGATTCTTACCCTCAACTTTAGCACCACGGATAGCTACGGGTCCCGTTCAGACGGACGAGTTCATCGATGGTCGGAACAGAGGAGGGGGAGAGAGACAGCTGCGAGGCGCTGTTATACTCCATGTTGTAAACCATACCAGTTGAGGGTAAGAATCCACCCATTTTTCGCCATATAGCATTGTGATATATAACGACTTATTGTTGGTAGCTTAGCTGATTGGAGAATATAGAGTTTATTGATAACATTGAGGTAATTTATATTTTAGTATTTTTTTTGGTTCATGATATAGTATTCATTATATATTGTATTGTATACCCAGTTACAGTGAATAGCTCAGATGTGTAGGCCTTAACTTCAACAGCCATTTCTGTGACCAGTCACAAGCTAATCACTCAGTTATTTCAATGCTAAATTCGCCTAGTTCAATGCTAAATTCTCCTGTTTGATTTGTACTAGGTGCCTCGGTGAATGTATATGCTCTGACTTTAACATAGCTATTTCTGTGACCAGTTACAAGCTAATCATTCAGCTATTTCAATGCTAAATTCTATGCTAATTCCTTTGTCAAGGAGTGCCTCTGCGGATGTGTATACTTTAACTTAGCTATTTCAATGCTAAATTCTATGCTAATTCCTTTGTCAAGGGGTGCCTTTGCGGATGTGTATGCTTTAACTTTAATATAGCCTTTTCTGTGACCAGTCACAAGCTAATCACTCAGCCATTTCAATGCTAAATTAAATGCTAATTCCTTTGTCAGGCGCTTTGTTTCTTCTCACACAGCTTAAAGGTCGTGATCTCAGCGTGGCTTTCTCACTCCAGCGCTGTCCTCCAGACAGTCTCGTCCCCTTCACCTGATGAAGGCCGCTTGTGTTGTGGCCGAAACGTCGTGAGAATATTATTGTGTTATTTTATTTTATCAATTTATTATTTTATTCTCATTCTACGTGACTTTACCGAAAGAACCAAAGAAGATGAATCCTTGCAGTCACGAAAACTTTAAATCGAAATTTAAGCTACCATTCTTAGATGTTCTGTTTGAGAGGAGACCTGATGGCTCATTGGGGCATTCTGTCTACAGGAAACCCACCCACACAGATTCCTACTTGAAACCTGATTCCCACCACCACCCAGCCCAAAAGAATTATCTCATCAAAACTTCATACCATAGGGCTCATTGCATTTCGGACCAACACCACCTGACCAGTGAATTAAAACATGTACACCTGGCCCTCAAAAGGAATGGTTACTCTGACCGTACCATCCGCCAAGCTGTTTCTCCCTCCATACAGAAACAACCACTTGATACTCCGGCCAAAACCATCACACTACCATATATAGCAGGCGTTACTAAAAAGATTTCAAAAATTCTAAACAAACACAAGATCCAGGTCCGGTTCAATACAGTACACAAAATTCGTGATCTGATCCCATCCGTGAAGGATGGCATTCCTGACTTACAGTACCCCGGGGTTTACAAATTGAGTTGTACCTGCGGTGATTGCTATATCGGGGAGACAAAGCGACATGTCTCTGACCGAATTCGCGAGCACAAATCAGATTTGAAACACAGCAAAACGAATTCTTTGCTGATCACTGTTACAACCATGTGGGTGATCACGATATAATTTTCTCCGATACCAAGGTTCTTTGCAAACCCACGGGTTTTTATCAGAGATTTGTTCACGAGGCAATTCAGATCTACAAACACAGACACAATTTCAACCGAGAAGTTGGTTTCAAATTAAGCAACCATTGGAAAGATGTTCTAAATCGAACTAAACATAAACTCATTTCTGTGGTACAGTATATTTTCAAGTAGTGGTACCCCAAACTTTCGCAGCTCTCAGCTCCCCCCCCCTCCCGCTCCTGGCCCCTCCCCCTCGTCCCTCCTGGCCCCTCCCCCTCGTCCCTCCTGGCCCCTCCCCCTCGTCCCTCCTCCCGACTCGCGACGTGGAGTGAACTCGCCCCCGCGCCCCGCGCCCCACCCTGAGCGGCCCCGCCGCCCATTGCAAGAATGGCGGGAAGCGGACGCGGGGCCGACCGCGCGCCGCCTCTCGCGTGATTGGCTCGCGTCACGTGGGGAAGGCGGAAGAAGAGTATGGGGGAGGAGCTGTGTGGTTAGGGGCAGGGCCGTGGAGTCACGTGGTGGGCAATGATTGACAATAAGTGGGCAGAGATGGCTGTTACGTCATAGTGTACGTCACATCCGGTAATGACGTCACGATAAATAACACGCCCCTTCGTGACGTGTCTCACACTTGCTTCTGTCCCGCGTGCCGTCAACTCGAACTGAGCATGGTGCTGCTGATCGTTGGCGTTCTGGTCTTGGCCATGCTTGGGATGGGGATCTTCATATATCTTCTTTTTACGCTTTCCATTTCAGACTTTGACCATGAGACCACGACGCTGTCTACGGAGAGGATGGGCCTGCAGAATGTGGAGCTCTGTCAGAAGAGCAAGATGCTCCGTCTGGAGCTACAGCATCAGCTGGAGGAGTTCATGGAGAACCGAGAGACTCTCCAGAGAGAGATCAGGAGCCTGGTTCAACAGCTTAAAGAGCGCCAGTTGGAGCTGGAGCCCACGAGAGTGCCTTGCAGGGAGAGCAAGTCTCTGCATGCGGATTTTCTCCGAGACTGCAATGCAGCACAGCGGCAAATGTCGCTGCGCTGTGAAAACGAAGATCTCCGGAGGTCGCTGCACGCCCACCTGAGGAAGTTGAACTTCCTGAATCCGCAGAGAGGGCAGGAACAGTTTAGGCTGCGCGGGAAGCTGGTGCGTCACGAGGACATGTGGCATGGGGAAAAGAGGCTGCAAGAAGAGAACCTGCATCTCCGTAGCCAGCTGAAAGAGCTAATATGGACCGTGTCTCAAATGTACAATGATGCCACCACCACCGACGCCACTTCCACCGCCGCTGCCACAGCTTCCACCACCGCAACCGTTTCCACCACCACTTCTGCCACCACCACCAAGCCCAAGAAGATGAAGAGATTTAGCCATTGGTTCCGAAAATTGCTGAAGCGCAAGTCGGCCATTTAAAAATATTGGGGAAATTGTGAAAATGACACCACCCTAATTAAAACATTACTCAGAAAGACAAACATACCCCATAGAACATCAACAAAGTCATATATAAGACAAAATATCGTACATTTGCATGCAACACTCTAATAAATACTGTATTGTGAGCAAAACATAAAGTTACTTAAATGGAAAAAAAATCTGTTATTGTCACTTACCTTTAGTCCGGATGCCGGTCTGCTTGTCGGGAGGGGGCGTAATGACTCCTTGCACACACGGGGGCGGTGGGAGGGGGGTGAACGTCCATACACACACACAACAGCGACAATCATCCGCTGTATAGCCTTACCAGAATGTTGGGGCAAGCGCCTATGAAGCTCTGAATGGCACACGGGGTGAATGGCCAGCACCCTGCCCGGCTGCCTCTCTTTATCTCTCCATACACGAGACTCACAGGCGTACATGTGTCCGTGCACACACGCACAACAACAACGCAACAACCGTCGTTCACCCCTAAGTGGCGGTGACATCACCACAGCACTTGTGCCATGCTCGGTGCATTTTGAGGCCACGTGAAGTGTCGAAGGCTGGCTGGCAGGAGGTCATGTAATAGACGCAGGTGCCATGGATTGACTTAGGAAGATGATGGGCAGATGCAACAGCCGTGCTCCCCACTGTGCCAACTTTATTTGTGTCAGTTGTTTGGCGCTCTGCTCGTTGTTTTGAGCCTCGCTCCTCTGCCCTATGCTGTTGCTGGAGGGCAACTGCCTCCACTTCCCCAGCAGCACCTTTCATGAACCTCCTCCACAGAAGCCGATCATGACACTGCTGATACCAGTCATCAATAAGTCCAATCAGCTCCACATCCTTCTGCACCACATCAGTCCATCTCTTCTCTATTCTGTACCACGCCCATTTAGCACCATCTATCCAGCCAAATTGAAGCTGCTTGGGGATGCCGTGACTGCATACGGACTGCATGACACAACGCAGCCTCGCTTGCTGGAGGAGCCCACAGATGGGCATTTGTCCAGATATTCTAGGAATCTGTGAGCTTACAAAGTCCAGTCTGGTTAAACCCTGAATAGATCGTGGGCAAGCTAACCTTAATGTTCCTTTCGAGAGAGATAAAGGAGAGTATAACTGTGGCCGAGAAGACATGAAGATTTTTATGGAGTGACATGCCAGGTAGCTTCCACACTGTGTTGAGCAGCTGATGAAAATATAATGCTGCTCGAATTATTTTAAATGAGACCGGCTCCCAAAACGGAGTTGATCATCAGCACACTGCCCACTCCACTCTCTCCTCAGGTGCCCCAAATACATGAGGAATTGAGGAAGGGAGCATTTTTATGATGTAAAATACCCAGGGAGGTGATTTGTTTTCGTGGGGCTGATGGTAACGGCCCATATTTTAGTAGCATGCTTCATGTTTAGCTGTAGTGTCTCCAACTTCTCCTCAGAGTGGGCAGTAATCACCAGATCATCCGCATTCATAATATGGTTTAACAATAGAGAGCCATACCATGACCGGCTCAGGCATCGATCAGCCTCCCATTATATCTATACCAGATAAATTCTACTGGTACATCCATGGAAATCGTCTCAAACTACGTAGTCAAAGAAAATGTTCAGTCGTGTAGGGGCCAGAGGACATCCATGTCGCACATTACTCACACATTCTATCATCCCTTAGCTCCATTACGTCGATTTCCCATGAAACAGCAGTTGTCTTTATATTGTTTATATATGCTTTATCGAAAGAAGAAAATAGTATATTTGCTTTAATTACTGTAACTCTGTGTTTTATTTAGCTTTGGTAATTTGGGTGATCCAGGTCTCTCTTGCAAATGAGACTCATCATGGTCGCTTTAGTTCTCGCCTTGCTCAACTCAATAAACTGGTACTCACTCACTCCATTATGAACTCACCCACTTCCTTAAATCTATGACTCACGTAAATACTCCCTCTCTCTCCTCATGAGTCATATATTTACCTGATCACACAATCACCCGATCATTCACTGTGTCAACCTCACTCACGCACTTTTTCATGCTCTCAAGAATGACCCACCCATTCTATCACTACATTAATCACCATCCCCTTCCCTCATTGACCCACTGGTAAAATTAAAATACTCGACAGCAACAACACGTGAGATTGTACTCAGGCTTACACTCACATGTGTAAAGAAGCTCCTTTGCAGGTTCCATTTGATAGATGATTTATTTCACGATAACGTATTTACAACGCAAGAGTACGACTCACACGAACCTTCCCCCGTACAGTAACCTGTACCTGTTTCAACCCATCTCCACTGCCCCCACTATAAACTTTGCCATCCAAGAGAAGTGAAGTAGAAGACAATAGAGTCTGCTGAGAGAATCTACCGGGGAAAACTGCTGGAAGTTACCAGGGCGTGGCCGTGCGGGTATATAAGGGGGAGCATGGCCCACAAATGGGGTGATGCCTTGGGGACTGAAGAACAACTGCAGGTGGACGACATCGGGGCCGACTGTTGGAAACCAACATGGTGGAAACCATCAAGAAAGACTGTTCGAGATTAACCTACTCTATTATAAACCACCGGGACTGCAGATAGTCATAGCCTTGTGCAACGTGTGAGTCGTACTCTCACCTTGTAAATATGTTATCGTCGGGAATAAATCATCTAGAAAATGAAACCTGCGAAGGAGCTTCTTTACACATGTAAGAATGCAGGATGTGCTTTATCAGCAGGCCGTTGTTTTTGTCTACAACAGACCTACACTCAAAAAAATGATAATTGGTAGTTGTTGGTCCAAAGAATGTAATTATGTTTAAATTAAATATTGCTCTAACGTGTGTGCATTAAAATTAAAACAGTTGTGTTGACTAAATTAGAAAAAAGTGATATTTCCCATTTACACAGCTCACTTGTGTTAAATGAATGAAATTCAGTTGTGTTGCTTCTGCAGTACCGCACTTTGGTCAGCATGTGGAGCGATATCTGCGCATGCGCAGATGGAAAGCACATCCAACGATCAACTTTGATCCTTCAGCTCACTCAAATTCCCTCATCGCCATTTTGTGCAGTCAAATGCAACATTTCACAATCAACGTTTTGTCTTTGTGGACACAGAGGTGAGGTATTTTACTTTTATGCATTTATATAGGCTAGAGGCTGTCAGTAGATGGTTTATCGCGGATATCGTGTTTTGTATGGTATTTTAATGAAGTTGCCGCATTCGTGTGGTTTTCGCATTTTTGTTAGTTAGGCATGTAACGTTACATTCGTGTGTTTCGATCTTATATACTATATACTTGTTGAACTTTGATGTGAATTTCCCCACACAAAGACACAAATTACTTATTAAATTGCTAGTTAATAAGAGTTTCTCCACTTATGTGTTAACGGATTGGTGTGTGTGATGTTACTGTATAAAGCAAAGCACTTTTTCACATTTTAGTAATGTAAGTTTTAATAACTGTCTCAAATAATGGTGTTGAGCATTTTTATTTAATGTAAAATGTTAACATTCAAACTTTGGAAGACCCAAATAACAGCTATAAACACATTTGACACATGAATAAAATGGCATTGATGTTAGCTAACAAGTAATGTAAGCTTGGCGGTTAGGCCTAATCTAAAGTGTAAATTCATAACGGTTTTTGGGTTAGATCGCGTTTATTTATAAATGTGTCGTAACCCTCCACCACCCGACACGGCCAATCAGCAAAAAAAAAGTGTCACGTTAACAAAAGACAAATAATTCACTACTTTAGCCCACCGGTGTGTTGAAGAGTGAATCCACATTTACAGTTATGGAGAGGGGATTTCTTTAAACAAAAGGAAGGAGCAGCAATGGGTTCTCCTTTATCCCCTGCTATAGCAAATTTGTACATGGAAAACTTTGAAATAAGAGCACTTGCCTCGAGCACATTAAAACCATCCTTTTGGTTTAGATATGTGGATGACACTTTGGTTGTCTGGCCACATGGTAAAGATACACTTAATGATTTTCTAAATCATCTCAATGCACAAAACCCGGCCATCCAGTTCACCATGGAAATGGAGGTGAATAACACACTCCCATTCCTAGATATTTTGCTTGGACATGGCCTAAACGGTAAAATAACAGCGTTTACAGAAAGCAAACGCACACTGATGCCTATCTGAATGCAGAATCACATCATCATCCAGCTCAGAAATCCTCTCTTATCAAGACGCTCATACATCGGGCTAAAACAGTGTCAGATGGTGAGAGTCTAGTGAGAGAGATTAAACACGTTAAAGACGCACTACGACAGAATGGCTACAATAATGCTCAAATTAACAGAGCACTGAATGCCAAATCACGATCGCAAAGCAATACTGCTGAAAGCGACCAGATTGTTAAAACAATAAAAATTCCATATATCTCAGGAGTAACTGACAAATTAGCCCGCGTTTTGCAAAAGCAAAACATTACAGTAAGATTTGGTACAGTACACAAAATTCAAAAACTAGTATCTTGCACTAAAGACGCATTACCTAAACTATCAACAGAAGGTGTATATCGGATTAATTGTTCATGTGGCAGCTGCTACATTGGGCAGACGGGACGTAACATCAGTGTAAGACTAAAAGAACATCAGAGAAATATTAAATTATCTCAAACACAACTGTCGGCAGTGGCAGAACATGCTTGTCAACAAGGACACTCAATTGATTTTGACAATGTTGCAGTGGTGTGTAAAACTAATTATTACTGGCAAAGACTAATTAGAGAATCCATTGAAATTGAGAGGAACAAGAATAACTTTAATCGCTCTGACAGCTACCGGCTTAGTGCGGCCTGGAAGCATATTATTAAATAATACACATTACATTTTGATTTAAAGAATTACTAATCTACAACTCATTACTAATCATAACCAATGACTGATTACTAATCGATTATATAATTACATTACCCCCCCCTCCGCCCCTAATCACTGCACCTGATATGAGTTAAGTGATGACGTCACCCTGCTGCTCTATATAAAACCGGGAGCAAGCGAGGGCTTTACCATTCTGGCGAATTGCCCGATGATGCTGGAAGTATTTACCAGCGAAACGTCGTACTCAAACTGTAAATGTGGATTCACTCTTCAACACACCGGTGGGCTAAAGTAGTGAATTATTTGTCTTTTGTCAACGTGACACTTTTTTTGCTGATTGGCCGTGTCGGGTGGTGGAGGGTTACGACACATTTATAAATAAACGCGATCTAACCCAAAAACCGTTATTATGAATAATATTGGTCGCGAAAGCCTACGTGTTAAACTAAAGTGTAAACTATTTACCAAGGATATATACAGATTTTTACTGTATAGCATACCACTTATTAATAATTTATGAACCTATTAACTAATAATTTATAAATGACTTATATCTGAATTAACAAAAGAATAGAAACATTTAGCATATCACTTATTAGTCATTTATGAATGTATAGTCATGTTTTGTAAATGATTAATTCATCATTAATAACCTTACAACTAATTTAACAAAACATTCATAAAATGTTAGCACATTACTTATTAATCATTTATGAATGTAGACATGTTTTGTAAATTATTAGTTTATCATTAACTAATTACTTATAAGTCACTTATAACTGAACGTTATTATAAAGTGTTACAGTGTTGTTTATATTATTATTCTTTGGTGACTTACATCTTTTTTTCTCACAGAGTTTTGGAGTTCTAGAGTCCTACATGTGGCTGTGCAGAGATTGTGGCTCGTCTCACATATCTACATCAAAACTTTTAAAACACTTAAGGTTGGTACATGGACAATATGGCCGCAGACACGCATATCCATGCGCATATCCTTACTGTCCATGCACTTTTAAAACCTGGAATGCACTGCGGTCCCACTTATGCAGATCACATGGTAGTATTTATCCCCTCTATCTCTCTTTCAGAAAAATTTGACAGGATGGGTACCCCAGCCAAACTTCTAGTAATCTTGGGAGAAAATAATTGTGAAAGGTTAAATCTCCCAACTGGTATACCAAACTCGTTGAATGAACTTAAAAGAGAAATCCAAACACAACTGACAGTACTTGAAGATTTTCGACTTCAATTCAAAGATCCGGACTTTAATGATTTTGTCAACCTCACTTCAACTTCAGACATACAGGATAAAGCTACACTCAAGGTCATTCAGTTACCTTCATCTACAAGTTTCCCAAATACTTCATCTGTGCCAGAAATAAATGAGACCTCTTCAGTATCATCCTGTGACACAGACATAATCTCATACTCACAGTCATCTTTACTTTCAAGTCCAGAATCTGTGTCCTCAGAAGTCAGGCATGGCCTGAACGTTTCCCAATACCACAGTTTAGTTTTGATGCTGAGATTCAACTGCAAAAAGCTTAACTTGCTCATCAGGCTGATGGTATTGTCCTGAGCCCCAATGCCAAACTGAAGTCTGATATTTTGGATGCTTTAGCTTCAGAAATAATAAAGTACAAGGCATACCCTACAAGTGCAGATCTTGATGATGTTGCTGCTGCTTTGGTACAGAAGCACCCATGCCTCAAAGAAAAAGGCTCTGTGAGCGGCTACTTTGGCTGGAAAATAAGTCTGAAATATAAGATGGCAAACTACAGAACAAAATTGAGGAACATAGGATGTTCTGAGTTAAACATCAACTCCCACAAGCGAAAAGGATCCATGGGAAGTCCCAACCAAGTGAAGAAACCTAGAAAAGCCGAGGTTAATTACTGTCCAGATTACCCATTGGGTAGAACAAAGGATACGCTTGAAAAGCAAAGGATGACACTACTGTCTGAGGTGACTAAAATAAACAATGAGCAGGTTATCAAGGTCCTGATGGAGAGAACATTTGTGCTCCGGAGGCATGAGGTGGTAGAAGATTTGCCGTTCATCGTTGAGTTTAGGAACAGATGGCCAGCACTCTTTACTGAGAGAGAGGTAAGTCTTTGATGTAATGCCAGTTATGATTAAATACTTGGATGGTTTTTATAATTCTAAAATATGAAAATGTTCATTTGTTATTTTGTATGTCATCTGTAAGTGCTGGAAAAAAAATGTTCAATGTTTTTAAAACATGTTTATCAGCAGCCAACATGATTTGTCCTTTCAAAATTGTATTAGGTATCTGCAGAATTCAGTAGGATTACAACTATCCCTTTGGTGTCCAAATTTATGGGTCAGCTGGATAATTTCTCAACCCAGCTCCTCAGAATCTTCAGAAAGAAAGGAGGAAGAGCAACACAGAAGATGACAAACATCCTGTCAGTTATGGATCGGGTATGTTCTCTAAATTCATAATTTTAAATCTGACAATAATTAATATTATATTTTAAGAATATTTAACCCAAAGATGGAAATTCAGTCATTATGTATAGCCTCATGTTATCGAGGTGGTTAATTTTTGGGTTAAGTATCCCTTTAAAGTCTGGTATATACAGTACTCTGCAAAAGTCTTAGGCATGTTAATATTTTCACCCCAAAAAGAAATGGTTTTAAGCCAGTTATTTAAATCTTTTACTGCAGTGTGTCAGTACAAAATATCGTTTTACATTTCCAAACATTCCTTTTGCCATTAATTGTAATAATCCAGTGACATTTTTATATACACAAGGAGTCTGACAATAGCCAGTATGATCCACACAGAGATTCGATCTCATCATCATCAAGTCTGTCTGTGATTACATGAAGAAACAGAAAAACTGAGAAAGATTAAATCCAGAAGAACTGCGTCAACATCTCCAAGACACC
The DNA here is from genome assembly GCF_048934315.1 of Petromyzon marinus. NCBI lineage: Eukaryota > Metazoa > Chordata > Hyperoartia > Petromyzontiformes > Petromyzontidae > Petromyzon > Petromyzon marinus. The sequence goes on along the minus strand of NC_133745.1, from coordinate 24,136,680 downwards.
TGAAGAAGCCTTCCTGCGAAGCTACAGTACTTTTTGTACTGCTTTAAAACAATGCCATAAATAGATTTTATTTACTTAACTTCTATTAACTACATAAAATCAATACTCGGTGTGACCAGCCTTTGCGTTTAAAAAAGCTTTTGTCCAGGTACACTTGCTCATAGTTTTTCAGGTAGCTTTGCAGGAAGGTTTATTCAGGTGTCTTGGAGATGTTGACGCAGTTCTTCTGGATTTAATCTTTTTCAGTTTTTCTGTTTCTTCATGTAATCACAAGAATGACAAACTTGACTTGAATGAAAACAACACAGTGGGATAATCTGTATAATGCTACTTATAATGGTACAATAACAAGTCTAAAAAGCAAAGTGCTAACTAATGCTCATTTCAATTTTTTTCAGAATGACACCATCGAAAAAAAACGTGAATGCATCTTGAAAGCCCTTACTGTTTAGATGAACGAAGACCCCTCAAACCTTGTGAAGGAGTACTTGGTAAGTTATTTACTTTTTTTAAAACCTATTGTATGTTTCTTTAAAACCAACTCCCACTTTCAGCCCTGATCTGTTATTAATTGTTTATATTTGTATTTTACTTTTTTAGGACGTTGAACATGATGAAGCCCAAACTTCAATGTGCAACACCACCCTCGACATGTCATCGTACATGAAGGGGCAGATGCTACAGACCCTTATGAAGATGTTGGCATTATCATTAAAGGCGTCCAAATACTTGAAGACCTGAACAATGTGGCAAATGCTTGTTCTGTGATGCTTGGTCTAAGTTACGCTTTAAACTTGGCTTACCCACAAGACCTGCGGTACACTTTTGAAGTATTTCAAAAGATTTTTATGGAGCTAGATGCAAACAAGCTGTCAAACAAGGTCCAGGTCCTGAAAAATAAACTCCTTTCGTAAACGCTGTAACTTGAGGTCAGGACCAAGACCCAGGACTTATGTTTTCTCCATAATGTTGCACTGTTGGTTTGGCTGTTGCAGTACATATATTTATGTACATAATACTGTTTTTTTTATTTTTGTTCTTGTGCAATTAAAAGGAAGCAAAAGAAGACTGCTATTATTTTTCAAGTATAATACTTGTATGTGCATATTTTATTAATCCTTTAATTTAAAGACAGTATGCTTTTATTTATTTTAATTTTCTTGTAATAAGCAGATTCTTTTCATTTTTTAAAGTAAAGTTAGTCTTTTGAGATTACAGATTTTGTACCAGTTATTCTTTTTGGAAAAATGTGTAAAGTAGATCCCTTTGATTTTGAAAAGTAAAGTTAGTTTTTTTTAGATTACAGATTTTGTGCAAGTTATTCTTATTCATATTCTTAGTTTTTTCGGTAAAGTCACGTTGAAGAGAAACAACAAAATAACAAAATATATATAAAACAATAAAAAATTCTCACGACGTTTCGACCATAACTCAAACGGTCATCATCAGGTGTGTCGGTTTGCATACATTTATTTTGAAAACGGCATATTTATTTATTTATATATATATATAAAAATAACGTTTGCGTCACGCGCAACGATTGGCAGTTTGCCCAGGACTAGTCCATCTATTTTTTGAAAAGAGGAGGGGGGAGACGAAATTTGTTTTTATGTATGCTGTCTGAAAGCCACTGTAAGCGTGAACAATCAATCAAGAACTGAAATGATTTATCAAATCTTTCCAATGATTGCTAAGATAGAATCCATCTTCTCGGTTGAAATTGTCTCTGTGTTTGTATATGTGGATAGCCTCATGAACGAATCTATCATGGAAGCCAGATGGCTTACAAAGAACCTCCGTCTTGGAAAAGTCAATGGCATGTGAGCCTACTGAATTAGAACAATGATCTGCTACGGCCGAGGTGTTGGTCCTACCGTGTTTAAGGTCTGCTTTATGTTCACGAATGCGGTCCGAGATATGGCGTTTGGTTTCTCCAATGTAACTACTACCACAGAGGCAACTTAGTTTGTAAACACCAGGGTATTGTATGTCCGGAATCACATCTTTTACAGACGGAACCAGATCACGGATTTTATGTAATGTGTTGAAACGGACCTGGATCTTGTGTTTATTCAAGATTTTGGAGATCTTTTTTGTGATCCCAGCAATGTAGGGTAAAGTGATGGTTTTGAAAGGCTCCTCAAGAGGGTTCTTCTTCATGGTTTGAGTGATAGCTTTGCGGATTGTATAGTCGGAGTAACCATTAGCCCTAATTTTTTTGTGAAAGTTTTCAGAATTGTTATTGAATGGATTCAATAAAAAAACTGGAACAGAATGAAAATGGATTATTTATTTTGGATGAATTTAAAAGTATTAATTTTAGGATCATTGTAGTTAATTAACTTTATTGTTTAAAACAAAACCAAGACTGTTAAGTTGATTCAACTAAACAACATTGCATTTACCTTAAGTAATTCACTTACGTTTACCGAAATAAATAATGTTACTTAAATGCAACATAACCCAGTTGTGTGCATCCTGTTGACATAAAAAAGTTAAGTTAGTCCAACATATCATTTTTTTTAGTGTATGCACACGATCTTGAAAATGGCATTTGATTAGGATTGTCACCTGCAACCCATTCTGAAATCGTCCAACTACCAAAACCCTTGTCTGCATTATACCTAAGACTTTTGACTTGTACATCTCGTAATTTTCAGACGACGGGTTGACCAACGTGGCAATGTTATTTTCTCATTTTATTGACAGTAAACAAAAAACATGGCATAGTTTTTAATTTCCCTGTTAACTTGTACATACGAGTGGAACGGTGTCACAATGGTTTGTGCATTGCACTATGAATCAGGCCACTTGAGTTTGATTCTCGGTTATAGTTAACATCAAACAAACTGGCCATGAGCCTTTTCGTTATCAACCCACGTTGAGAAGCATGATAGCGTATGGTGAAACAATCTCCATGACTGATCCATTATGGGAAGACTTCACCCATGACAATGGTTATACATTTATTATTGTTTTTGTTGTATATTACCACCAAAGGAGTAACTTCATACCTGTTAGCCAGCCTATATATACTCATAGATAAACTTTCGCCTAAACACCACCATTGGAATGAAGCTGACTTGGTATCTTCCATACTCTTTGGTTCTTTCGGTAAAGTCACGTAGGTATAAAATAAAATAAATCACGACGTTTCGGGTGCAACACAAGCGTCCGTCATGAGATGGCAAAGCATGATCTGCTGTTGAGGCAGAATGTTTAAAAGAGTTTGAAATGGGTGTAGCCCAAGGGCCATAAATAAGTGGGCGGGGCCAGTGATGTTAATGTGAGAAATTAGCATGTAAATGTAAGAACGGAGAGCGGCCTCCTCGTAGAGGGCATCAAAGTGGCCATGTTAATGTGAGAGATTAGCATGTTAAAGTAATATCGAAGAGTGGTGGAATCCAAAGGCATGAGAGTGCAATCCAAAGGACATGTAAGCATGAGAGATCTAAGAGAGAGGCATAGAGAGAGACACAAAGAGTCGGAAATAACAGCTGACATAGGCAGGTAGGATGTAAATATCAGAATCATAAAGAAGGTACACCACTCTGTGCTATCGTCTCCACCAAAGAGTATGAATCCCTGCATTCATGAAAGCTTTAATTTAAGATTATTCCAGCAAACTTTACCGTCTTCTACCTCGAACCTTCCCTCGTACGGTACCATGCACCTGTTTCCACCCATCTCCACTGACACCACTATAACTTTTGCCATGTACAGTACCCTACATCACCCTCTTCTGCCCATAAAAATATCTGTCCCGGCTAAAACTCTAATTTAACAGGTCCCTGCAGGGTGGGCTGGTAGGAACATTGGAATTTTGCGCAATTTTATTTTTACACCCCAATAGCACGAGATTTCACTTCGTTAAAGTATTGAAAGGGGACGGACGGACGCATTAATCTATTGCAAGCTGGTACACTCATCTATTGCAGGCTGGTACACTCAGTTTACAACTTCGTTCCTACCAGTAATAGGGAACTCTATATGGGAATCAATGGGATCGCACACGGGATTCAGTGATGTGGGCATGGAGTACAAAACATTTAACCTCTGGGTTAATGCTTAACATAGGCGCTTGAATCAAGGGGGGGAAGGCATTACAACCCAACTTGACCATTCAGTATCATCACCAAACTCTTACGTGGGCTGCCCTATTGAAGGTGTACATTCTTAGGCAAACAATACGCAACATCATTAGCCCTACATTTACAACAAGCCATCAATATGTACTGTAGGTGTGGTCGAGCAGCACATTCGACCCGGTGACACTCCTTCTCGGCACCTCTCTAAATTAGTCCGTCGGCCTCCCTCATCGTGGCCATCTTCATTCCGGTCGATCCTGAGAGGAGAGTGCGGGGGCAGTATTTCTGTGAGGAGGATGCTCCCCTCCCTGGCATTCATCACGACGCCCCTGGACACGGCTTTGTGAGCCTGAACGATCCCTTGTGACGTCAGTTCTCTATATGGTTTAGGGCGACTCGGATTAACCACCCATCTCTGGCGTCCCATTTGGATGCGAACACTTTGCGGGCAGAGGATTTTAACAATTCCACTGGGCTTTGCCAAGGATGGTGTAGTTTGGCGGATTTTCTAACCCGGACCTCAGGACAGTGTAACCAGGCCCGATCACCCTGTTCAAAGGGTACAGGCGTCTCCGTTCTTTTCCGCAACCGTTTGTTTGCTATTTGCGATCTGCCTGACTCTGCTATCGCGGCTTCACGAGCTTCACAGAGCTTTTTTAGTGGCAGTCTGAGGGAGGCTGGTGACGACACAACTTTAGCAGGGAAAGCCACCAGTTGGTCCTCAATAGGTGGCTCAGGTTCTCTCCCATACATCAAAAAGAAGGGGAAGAGCCCGGCCGATGCATGTGGCACTCTACAATATGCCCCTAGGACCCCTGGGATGTGCAAGTCCCAGTCCATCTGATCACCATTTACAACATGGCACAACATTGCGGACAGCGTGCGGTTAAGCCTATCTACTTGTCCATCACACTGCAGGTGGTATGGTGGCGTTCGAATTTTTCTTAGTGCCCACGATATTACAAACCTCTCGCAACAGGTTAGTAGAAAAATTCTGACCCTGGCCTGCTAGACGTTTCTCAGTGGGGCCCTTCTCCAATACATAGCCATGGAGAAAGGCTTCTGCTATTATTGCAGCCGTTTGGTCATGTATCGGCCATGCAACGAGCCAGTGTGTGCAATACTCCATCCCCTCGAGCAAATATTTATTTTATCCTTGCTGTTTTAGGAAATGCACCCAGGATATCCAACGCTACTAGTTCGTTTACCCTCACCACTGCGATCGACTGCAGTGGAGCCTGTATAGGATGGGGAGCAGGTTTCCTTTTTGCACACTCCTGACAATGATTACCCGCTCGCGTACATCTTTTGACATCACTGGCCAAAAATATCGAGCCTGCAGTGTGAGCAATGTGTTTCGGTGGCCCAAGTGGATTTGTTGTTTGGCGTGCACTTCTAGTAGCAACTGTTTTTGCAAGGGTTTTTGCACCACTAGGCAACAACGCTGCATCTTCATGTCCCACCTCATCAGGAGTCCTCGCCATGGGATGAATGGCTCCCCATTTTGACCAGTTTGAGCACATTCAGCTGCCTGTGCAGCCAATGACTGTATAATTTCATCCTGTTTTTGCAATCGGATTCATTCGGTCCTTATCAGCCCAAGATCATGATCTGTGGGTGGTACATCATTTTCTAAGGTTGCTGTGTTTATTGACATCACCTGTCTCGGCGAGTCAGGGAGGGTCGGTTTACACCATGCTGCTCCTGTCGCTGCTGCTACGACCGATCTCACTAACTTTTTCCACTTAGCCCGAGATGTTGGCCGAATTTTCCCTGTTGTTTCACTCTAGGTCGATGTGATCGAGTGGTGTGCTAGTGATGTTGGTGATGAGGGTTTTGGAAATGAGGTGCACGTGTGAACTGGCTGGGTGTACAGGCGACACGCCTGGGTGTTTCTTGGTTGTCTCGGGATGACTTCCCCTCGGCAACCTCTCGCGATGTGGCCCGACCTCCCGCAGTGGTAGCAGTACATCACCGCATGGTCCTGAATTCCTCCGTGGTTGTGCCATGGTCGCTGATGCTGTAGTTGACACCTTGAATCGTTGAACCCCTGGATGGCCACAGCCATCTCTTCCAAGGTCGCCTGCAGATCACCCTCCATGCTGGGCATTGCGGCGGTCCCTGTTGTTGCTGTCCCTGTTGGCTCCATTGGTCCTTCTGCTCCTCCATTCTCCATCACCCTTGTCACATGGGCTGCTACTTCACATGGTGCCCTGGGATCTGTGTGTGCCCAGAGGCATTTAGCAAACTACATTGAAGTTTGCTCACTCTCTGGCAAAATCGGCAATGTAATGCCACTTTGATAGAGGAGAGTTTGTAGCCGCTCCGCCACTAGCACGTCTCAGGTTGTCATGTCCATCCTTGGAAATGCCACATCTGCAACCGCATGCAAGGTACTTCTATAAGCCATCAGTGGCTCGCTATCTCCTCTTCTCCAGGATGAAAATTGCTGCCTTGCGCTGGACGCAGGACAGAAAACATCGGCCATCCCTTGACAACCTTGTTGGGTTGTGGCAGGTTGATTTTCCGGGATCATAAAGAAGGCCAATAGTGCTCTGTCATCCAACACCGTAGGCAGCAGTCGTAGCACTTCATCGTCAATCAATCGGCTGACTCTGACAGCTGCTTCAAATCTTTTGATGAATGCAATACAATCGCCTCCCGTATTTTTATGCATGGTGGTCAAGGTCTGTTGAACAGCTTCTAGTTGTGGTTGAGTCATTTGATTGGTTCCCGCCTGCTGCTCGACGGGGGGAAGCGATGGCTGCTGCCCTATGGCGCTTTCTCCTCGCCATTGCGGTCCATGGTAGAGATGGATCTGGCTTCAGCCGTGCACTACCTGTTCCTTCCTCTTCTCTTTTCTTCATCATCGAAATTATCAGTCGATCCACCACTGAGGTAAGGTGGTCCAACCTGTCCAACAGCTGCCGCCAATTTTCTTTGTTCGGCGATGCTGGTTCTTGGGTCTTTGGCGGAGCATCTACTTCCATCGGGAACTTGGCTGCCAACGGGGTCCGGCTCTCACTCCCGCCATTTGCCGAGTCTGAAAAACCTGGAGCGCTTAGGGTTGATAACTCGTTCTCTGCAGGAGCTCTTCGGCAGGTCTTCCTTCTTGAACTTGTAGACTGTATCCCACCACTGCCACCAGAAGCTTCTTTGCAGGTTCCATTTTTGAGAAGAGAGTGCAACTCACACGCTTCACAAGGGTATGACTATCTGCAGCCCCAGTGTTTTCCACTACATTCATCTCGAACAATCTTTCTTAATGGTTTCCACCATGTACAACAGTCGGCCCCGATGTCATCCACCTGCAGTCGTCCTTCAGTCTCCGAGCTAGCGCCCCAATTGCGGGCCTCGCTCTCCCTTTTCTACCCACTCAGCCTCGCCCTGGCAGCTTCCAGCAGTTTCCTTGGTACATTCTTCCAGCAGACTCAACCGTCTTCTACTTCCTTTCTCTTAGATGGCAAAGGATATAGTGGTGTCAGTGTTGATGGGTGGAAACAGATGCAGGGTACTGTACGAGGGAAGGTTCATGTGAGTCGTACTTTTTCGTTGTAAATACGTTATCGTGAAATAAATCATCTAGACAATCTAACCTGTGAAGGAGCTTCTTTAAACAGGTGAGTGTTAGACTGCGTATTTCCATTTTACCAGTGGGTCAATGAGGGAAGCGGATGGTGAGTAAGGTAGTGAGTGATGGGATGAGTAGGTCATTGGTGAGATTGTGAAATAGTGCGTGAGTGATGTTGGCACAGTGAGTGATCAGGTGGTTGCCTGGGTTATCAGGTCAATATATGACTCATGAGGAAGGAGAGGACGTATTTATGTGAGTCATAAAGTAAGGGAAGTGGGTGAGTTCATAATGGAGTAAGTAGTAATTTATTTAGTTAAAACAGGCGAGAACTAAAGAGACTAGGATGATTCTCATTTGCAAGAGAGACCTGGATCACCAAAATAACAAAAGCTAAATAAAAACACAGAGTTACAGTAATGAAAAGCATATATAAACAATAGAAAAACAAATGCTGTGTCTCATGGGAAATCGATATAATGGAGTTAAGGGATGATAGAATATGTGAGTAATGTGCGACATGGATGTCCTTTGGCCCCTACACGACTTAACATTTTCTTTGACTACTTAGTAATGAGACGATTTCCATGGATGTACCAGTAGAATTTATATCTGGTATAGATATAATGGGAGGCTGATCGATGCACGAGTCCGGTCATGGTATGGCTGTCTATAGTTAAACCATATTATGAATGCCGATGATCTGGTGATTACTGCCCACTCTAAGGAGTTGGAGACACTCCATATAAACACGGAACATGCTACTAAAATATGGGCCGTTACCATCAGCCCCACAAAATCAAATCACCTCCCTGGGTATTTTACATCATCAAAATGCTCCCCTCCCTCAATTCCCCATGTATTTTGAGGCAGTTGTGGAGAGAGTGGAGATATTTCCGTACTTGGGCAGTGTGCTCATGACCAACTCTGTTTTGGGAGCCGAGGTCTCACTTCGATTCATTCGAGCGGCATTATATTTTCATCAGCTGCGTAACATTGTATGGAAGCTACCTGATCTGTTACTCCATACAAACCTTCATGTCTTCTGGACCACAGTTATGCCTTCCCTTATTTCTCTCTATAGGATTATCTGCAATGGTTTGAAACATTTGGTCTAGCCTGCCTACGATCTATCCAGGGTTTAACCAGACTGGACTTTGTGAGGAGGCCAAAATTTCCTGAAATATCTGGACAAAGGCTCATCAGTGGGCTCTTCCGGCAAGTCAGGCTCCATTGGCTGGGTCATGAAGTCTATATGCACTGTCACCGCATCCCCAAGCAGCTTCAATTTGGGCGGATAGATCATGCTAAACAGGCGCGGCATGGGCTACAGAAGAGATGGACTGATGTGGTACAGAAGGATGTGGAGCTGATTGAACTTGCTGATGACTGGTAGCAGCAGTGTCGCGATAGGCCTATGTGGAGGAGGTTCATGAAAGACTCTACTGGGGAGGTGGAGGCAGTTGCCCTCCAGCAATAGCGTAGGGCAGCGGAGCGACACTCATAACAATGAGCAGAGCGCTATACGACTGAAACACTGAAATTTGGCACAGTGGGGAGCACGGCGTTTGCATCTGCCCGTCATCACCTTAAGTCAACCCATGGTACCTGTGTCTATTCATGACTTCCTGCCAGCCATCCTTCGACACTTCAAGTGACCTCAAAATGCACCAAGCACCGCACAAAAGCGCTGTGGTGATGTCACTGCCACTTAGGGGCAAACGGCGATTATTGTCTTCTTTTTGTGCGTGTGTGCACGGACGCATATACCCCTGTGAGTGTGTGTGTGGGGAGAGATAGTGCAATGGTGAACACTGTCTACCATCCCACCGATCCCAGTTCAATTCCCACTCACGACCAACACCTTTAACGATTATATTAATGGTTGCTGGGCTTTCCGTCGATCGACTCAGCCTCAAATAAGTGCCTGGTGTGGTGTGTAAATATCACCACTGGCGAGACAAAGGCAGCCAGGCGTGGTGCTGTCCACGCACCCCCTCTTGCGACATTCCAGCCTTCATAGGCGCTGCTGGCTAACAGCACTTGCCCCAACATTTTGGTTAGGCTATTCGGGGGATGACTGTCGCTGTTGTGTGTGTGTGCTTGCGGGCGTTCACCCCCAACCCTCCCGTGTGCAGTTATGGGGACTCATTATGCCCCCTCCTGACAAACGGTCCCACATCCAGACTCAAGGTAAGTGACATTAAAAACATATTTTTTGTCCTATTTACGTAACTTTATTTTTTGTTTACCATACAGTATTTATTACAGTATTATTTGCAAATGTATAATATTCCGTGTTATGACTTTAACAATGCTTCAACATTTTTGTTAAACCGTAATACATTTTACAACACTTCCAGTATGTGAATTTAAATACAGTACACTATTTTATTCAGACTTATGAACTGTTCGACTCACTAACGATTCTCTGTAATGGAATCCAAAAGTTGTACTATTCATTAACAACATCTCCCATTGGTATGGTTGACTACATGTGATGCAAAATAAGTTAAACATAGATAAATATATATTGTACAACACTTTCCCCAACAGTGTGTTGAGGCTACATGGGGTACCTTTGTGTTTGTGCTTGTGATTGTATTGTGGAGGCCTTCTTAGGTGCTGCTCCTTGCTAATAGCACTTGCCCCAATAGTCTCTTGAATCTATACGGGGAACGTTTGTCTTTGTGAATAATGTTTTAATTGGGGCGGTGTCATTTTCTAAATTGCCCCAATGTTTTTAAATGGTCGACTTGCGTTTCAGCCATTTTCGGACCCAATAAATACATCTCTTCATTTCTTGGGCTTGGTGGCGGTGGTGGCAGCTGTGGCAGCGGCGGTGGCAGTGGCGTTGGTGGTGGTGGCATCTTTGTAAATTTGAGAAATGGCGCATTTCAGCTCTTTCAGCTGTCTACTGAGATGCCGGCACTCTTTGCGCATCTGCACTTCGCCGTGCCACTTTTCCTCATGACGCGCCAGCTTCCCGCGCAGCCTAAACTGCTCCTGCCCTCTCTGTGGATTCAGGAAGTTCAACTCCCTCAGGTGGATGCGCAGCGACCTACGGAGACCTTCCTTTTTACAGCGCAGCGACATTTGCCGCTGTGCTGCATTGCAGTCTCGGAGAAAATCCGCACGGAGAGACGCACGCTCGCAGCCAGGCACTCTCGTGGACTCCAGCTCTAACTGGCGCTCTTTAAGCTGTTGAACCAGGCCCCTGTTCTCTCTCTGGAGAGTCTCTCGGTTCTCCATCAACTCCTCCTGCTGCTGCTGTAGCTTCAGATGGGGCGTCTTGTTCCTCTGACAGAGCTCCACATTCTGCTGGCCCATCCTCTCCGTTTGCAGCGTCGTGGTCTCGCGGTGAAAGTCTGAGATGGAAAGTGTAAAACGAAGATAAATGAAGATCTCCATCCCAAGCAGGGCCAAGAGCAGAACGCCAACGATCAGCAGCGCCATGCTCAGCTCGTGTTGACGGCACGCGGGACAGAAGCAAGTGTGAGGCACGTCACGAAGGGGCGTTATTAATATAACTTCTTTACCGGATGTGACGTACGCTATGACGTAACAGCCATCCCTGCCCACTTATTGTCAATCATTGCCAACCACGTGACTCCACGGCCCCGCCCCTAACCGCGCAGCTCCTCCCCCATACTCCTCTTCCGCCTTCCCCACGTGACGCGAAGCTAGCCAATCACGCGAGAGGCGGCGCGCGGTCGGCCCCGCGACCGCTTCCCGCCATTCTTGCAATGGGCGGTGGGGGGGCGAGATCACTCCACGTCGCGAGCGGGAGGAGGAGGGACTAGGGGGAGGGGCCAGGAGGGACGAGGGGGAGGGGCCAGGTGGAACGAGGGGGAGGGGCCAGGAGGGACGAGGGGGAGGGGCCAGGAGGAACGAGGGGGAGGGGCCAGGAGAGACGAGGGGGAGGGGCCAGGAGGTACGAGGGGGAGGGGCCAGGAGCGGGAGAGGTGGTGGTGGTGTTTGTGGTTGTAGACACGGGAGAGGTGGTGGTGGTGTTTGTGGTTGTAGGCACGGGAGAGGTGGTGGTGGTGTTTATGTTTGTAGGCACGGGAGAGGTGGTGGTGGTGTTTGTGTTTGTAGGCACGGGAGAGGTGGTGGTGGTGTTTGTGTTTGTAGGCACGGGAGAGGTGGTGGTGGTGTTTGTGGTTGTAGGCACGGGAGAGGTGGTGGTGGTGTTTGTGGTTGTAGGCACGGGAGAGGTGGTGGTGGTGTTTGTGGTTGTAGGCACGGGAGAGGTGGTGGTGGTGTTTGTGGTTGTAGGCACGGGAGAGGTGGTCACGGACAGGCGGTGAGTGCCGGGTGATGGAGAGGTGGGGGTGAGGGAGTGGATTGCAGGGTGAGTGAGTTAATGAGGAGAATTAATAGGTGAGGAGGGTGAGTGAGTTGAAGGGTGAGGTGAGTGAGTGGGTGAGTGGTGAGTTCACGACAGGGAGATTGGGGCTGAGTGAGTGAACGCAGCGCACGGTAAAGATCCCCTGAGAGCATTCGCAAGAGTTGGACATTGAGTGCCGCTGTCAGGGTCCACACGCAAATTACTCACTTGGCATGATATACAAATTAACCATTGTAAACGATAACTTTAAAAAAGTCCGCTATTTGTCAGAACTAATGCGATGTGCGTTCAGGATATTTGTAGCACGTTATAACCAACGTCAACATCGTCATTTTGAGTAACCATTAGTCCATACGTGTCACTTGCTAATAGTCCCCGGGTCAATCACAACTTTGCCGTGCGTGCAGGCTTTGTCTCTGGCTGCTCGCTAGGGCTGCGATGCCTTTCCATGCCACAAGATGACGTTCATTGCTCCTTCCACACCGCGACAATATTTACTGCAGTGTTCTATAACGCGGCAGTTGCGCTGCTGAAGAACACCGCGTTGTGTAAACTCCCTCGTTACAATGACTAATACAGGGTAAAGCACAGTCCGTGATAACAGCGTGAGATGCGTGTGTGGGCTGAACAAAGACTGAGGCGCGTGGGGAGCATCAGGAAGCATCCAGCAGCATCCCAATGCCTCGTGTGACGCTGTGCCCACCAGGCAGCCGTACAACCGCACATTCCTACTCGCGCGACGTGGTTCTGTTGACTCAATCGCGTTATATCCACTTAGCATCCGTGTCATAAAACGTGTTCCCTAATACATTCATCGTGCTATATCCAATTGGCGTTATGAAAACACGCGTTGAGGCAGAACGAACTCTATAAACTATTTTTATTTTACCAGGTGAGACCCACTGAGCTATGTGGCTGTTTTCCAGAAGCAACCTGTCCACAAATGATAGATCAGCTAAATGGCTAATCACGTTAGAAATGTGTAGCACCAGCCACAAATACTCTAGACATGGATCCCCTTTGACAGGGTCAGTGTCTACTTAGATTCACTCACTCCGCCTATTGTCATGCGGCGTGTGCAGCTGCGTCGTGACACTTGGTAGAGTGCTGTCTTTGAGGCAGAGAGCTTTACAACTGTGTGCAGTGGTTAATTTGCTTAACAGCTTTACACCGAACTCCTTGCTTGTGGTAAAACATGTTTGCGACTTTGCTGATCGAGAACTATGCAGATTTAGATTTATAGTAACATGTACTTGGTGTGAGATGAACTTCCAAATAATTTCCTTTGCTCAACATCTTGCAATTAATGTCTTTTTAAATGGTCAGCTTAAGTGATTCCGTGATGTTTATGTAACTTTACCGTTAAGATAACCTATGGAGCACAATTATTTCAGTATTATTTTTCATAAGTAAACTTTAAACTGAACCCATATGTGATATTATATTGATTGATTATTTTATTTTTTAATGTAGTCTACATGCTCTTCTGGGGATATTACCCCACATTTACCATTCATTGATGTTCCCTTTGACATTGGTAATTGGCATTGTCACACCATAGTAATTCATGGGCAATTATGTAATTCTCTCTGTCTATCTCTCTCTGCATCTGTCTGTGTGGGTGTCTCTCTCTGCCGGTGTGTTTTTCTTTGTATGCGTCTTTCGTGTGTCTCTTTGTGTATTCCTCTCTCTGTGTGTGGATGTCTCTCGGTGTCTGTGTCTCTCTTTCCTCTTCCACGATGTGGTGTTGTATTTACATGCAAATTCTACCTCTAGCCCCGCCCACTTACTCTTGGGCTGAGCTTATCTCAAGTCAATATAACTTCGTGTTTCAGCAGCTTTCTCGCTATATTTTTTCACCTGATGATGGTTGCTTGTGTTGCGATCGAAACGTCGTGATCTATTATTTTTTCTACCTACGTGACTTTACCGAAAGAACCAAAGAGTATTATGATTGTAATTTTGATTGTGATTGTTGTGGTGGAGGTGGTGATATTGATGGTGGTGTTAACGATAGCGGTGATTTTGGTGGTTGTAATGGTGGTATTGATGGTGGTAATGGTGGTTGACTATTACCCCTCTCGTGTCCTTCCACCACCAGGTTTAAGAATCTGCTGGTGTCTGTGCTGGAAGTGGACGTCGGATATCTGTGCAGTCTGGAGTGGTGGACAATAGACTTCTGCAGCTCAACCAGGTGGACGCACTGGGCAGGGAGCAAGATGGTGGTGGCCTTAGAGACCCACTTACTCCCACAGAGAGCCATAGACTCACTCACAGAGTGCACTCACACAGAGAGCCAAAGTCTCACTGACACAGAGCCATAGGCTCACTCACATGGAGACACATAGACTCACTCACACAGAGAACCATTGATTAACTCATTGTTTTTTTCGGTAAAGTCACATATGTAGAAATACCATAAAATTATATTCACATAAATCAAGCACGACGTTTCGACCGCAACACAAGCGATCTTCATCAGGTGTAAAAACAAATAGCACATAAGGTGACATCAACGCAACACATAGAGAGTGTTAAACTGCACGGAGGTAAATACAACACGAAGATGAGAGACGAGAATTCAAAAAACCTAAGAAAATTTTACGTGATGCAATACCAGTCGGCCAACGACACAGTTAGACACTTTCCTGGCAGACCACGAATTTCAGAAGAGTGCTAAATTTCGTGTTCATCCTCTGGGTTGAACATACCAGCATAGACAGAGTGAACAAATACGAGGTATAAGATAGCAGAAATACATATACAGGGACACAAGAGGTAAGAAGAGGAAAGACGGACAGAGAAGCAAGAAAAAAGGGGCCGGATGGATGAACAGACAGAGGCTTAAAATAAGTAGTAGAGGTGGGGGGAGGGGCCGAAGAAAGCAAGGGGCACCCCACCCCACCCACCCCACCCCACCCACCCACCCCACCCCACCCACCCCACCCCACCCCTCCCACCCCTCCCACCGATCCTCCCCCCAACCCTCCCCTCAACGCTCCTTTCACTCCTCCCGTCACCCCTCCACCCCTCTCCTTTCTGCTGCGTAAGGGCCAGAGGCTGAGAGCACAGCAGAGGAGGCTACACGGGGAACTGGGCCGCGTCAGGGGCGAGAGACGCGGGGCGACTCGACACTTCACAGCGGCCTTCATAGATGTGTACTGCTTCATTCATAGGAGCTCAATAACAGCACTTGCCCCACCAGTCTGTGGAGCTCCATGGGGGATGTTTGTGTCGGAGCTCGTGCTGTAGGCATAGACGACGCGCGACCGTGGATCCTCTATAGGGAGCGCTCGTCTGCTGTGGGTCGCATGGAGCTGCACGAGCGGACACCGCCGCAGCGATTCCCATACCGAGTCACGAGATAGGCGCTGGGAAACAATTGCGCTGAAGTGTGTTGCTGGGTGGATGAAGCGAGCACCACCATGGTGTGCTTGCCTTGTATGGTCAGTCGTGTGACTGATTATTATAATATATTAATTCACACCTGTGCACCGTGTCATGGCAGTTTCTCTGTTTTCCTTCATTGCATTTTTATTTCAGAAATATTTCACCTGCAAAATAGATTGAGTTTGAATATCTCATGCGAAAGGGTGCCCAGGGCATGTGGGGTCGTCCAATTGCACAGTGTTTAGCGCACATCACTACACACCCATGGACTAAATCCAGAGGCGAGTGACAAATGAATCAGTTCTGCCCCCCTCGCTTCACCAACCCGCACTAGTCGGCGTGGTGAAATATGGTAAAAAATCAACACGACCGACAGGGCATAGGGTGCCCATTATCCAGAAGGGCTTTACTTTATTATCACATCCACATCTAATTGTGGATTTGGTTATTTTTCTTTAGTTATCTTTGTTGTATAAATACAACTTGACAAGATGTGTACTGCTTCATTCTGGTACATTTACTGTTTTTCAGTGCATTTCAGCACTGGGTGTGTTTGTTGGATTTATTGTTTGTCGATTTTTCATTGAACTGACAAATGGTGTAACCTGGTCCCTTGGGTACCCAGGCCTTCCTATAGTATAACTCCAGGAATCGGCAGATTTTTATTTTATTGTACCAAGTAAGGACCACTGAGCTATATAGCTGTTTTTCAAAAGCAACCTGGCCACAAATCATAGCTCAACGAAGTGGCTTATCACGTGGAAATTTGTAGCAGCCAAATACTGTAAACGCATATTTCTAAATGTGGAGGGAAAAAAACTCGAGGATCCAGAGAAAAACCCACGCCACCACGGGGAGAATATGCCAACTCCAAATATCCAGGCGTTGGGGTTGGAATCGAACCCACGACCTCCTGCATTCCAGGTGAAGGGGATAACTTGTTGCCACCACTGAGCCCCTTGTTAATCTGATGTGGTATACTGGTACAGCACCTGGTGGCCTCGGTCACTTTACTGACCTTTGCACCATTGTGTAGTCGGTTCAATTGAGTCGCAGACATACTCTTTGGAGGCAACAAATTTATTTATACCAACACGAAGGGGTAACTTCCCTTTTACCAGATAACCTATGGTGGTGGACCACCAGGCTATCTGCGCTAACACTCTGGGATAGCTACAACGAGCAGGACTCCAGCTTGAGTCCTGCCCATGTGTTGGTGACTCTTCACGGACGTTGAATGTAGATCTTTCAGAAGACAACAGCAAAGCTGAACCCCGGTCCCTCTGGGGACCCGGTTTATATGCTTACCAGTCGTGGCTGGCTCCGCCCTTGGCCACAACTACCTTCTCGATTCCTATTGCAAGATCTCGCCCTGACACGTGACTACCCACTAACCCCAACTTGTGGCCCCTGTGTAGAATTTACTCGTCATGTACCTTCCAGGGTCAAACAAAGTGCAATGGCCCACATTAACCTCATTCATGGCTGACACTTTCACACCCCTCCTATAGAGAACAGCACTGCACGCCACACGTGGTGCCACTCAGCGCCATGACTCCGCGCTCACCAAGCCCCACTAAGGCTGGTACTACACCCACATATATGGGGTGTCGGTGATGTAACTACATCGCACGCCATGCCTCTCAGGCCGGCACTACACAGTGGCATTCCCGATGTCACTACATTACCCCCCTCCCCCCCCCATTCGTAGCATTCAGCCGTCCTGGCTGTCAACTCCCCCTTAAAACTAACCAAGTGAATAAGTTCTAGATTTGAAGCTTTCGTGACTGCAAGGATCCATACTCTTTGGTTCTATTCGGTAAAGTCACGTAGGTAAAAAATAAAACAACAAAATTCATGACGTTTCGGCCACAACACAAGTGGCCTTCATCAGGTGAAGGGGACCGTACTGTCATGAGGACAGCGTTGGAGTGAAGACAGTCCAGCCCAGGTCGCGTCCTTTTAAGCTGTGTGGGAGGAAACAAAATACTTTGACAAAGGAATTAGCATAAAATGACCGTAACACACAAGAGGACCGGCACGGGGGGGGGAGGGGGTGTTAAGTGGAACGTAGAGGACCGGCACGGGGCGGGAGTTTACAAATGTAGGTGTGAAGTGAAATAAGCTTCTATGAAAGTTTGGTATATCACTATTTGGATAAATACCATTGAAAATTAGTTTAATGTTTGGTATGATTTAGAACATCTTTCCAATGGTTGCTTAAGTGAATAAGGTGATAAAAAGCGAGTAAAAGTGACTAAACGCTATGTGTGCCTCAATAATTAACAATAACAAATAGCATATAAATACCCAAGCCCACCTATACAATATATACACTAGCTACAAATGTACAGAACAACACGAGAAAGTATAAAACGCGAATGCACGGAATCCCCTCCATCACCAACAACTCCCATCCTCACTGTGTAACAATACCCATAAGCACAACAAAGGCTAGGTTCAGCCAATAACCGATATAGCCTACTGAGTGTGACAAGCAACTGATGGTGTGGGAGTGTGTGTGCATGGGTGTCACAAAATCCGAAGAGTTTTTGAGCGAGTCCTCGTGGCTGGGCCTCCAGTGGAGGTGGGCTCACTCTCTCTGGAGGTCCCAGGGGGAATATGCAACTGTCCAGTCGAAGAGCAGTAGGCCGGGTCGACGGGTTTTCCTCTCCCGAATCAAGTGAAGACAGCGCAGGTGGCGGCTTGGGGGACATCAGGCGCGCGGCACCTGAGGGAGGAAGCACACGACTCCGCTGAGGACCAACCTCAACGTGCACACATGCCAGCTCGCCGGATACATCTGTCCCTCGGCGCCCACAGTGTGGAGATGGAACAAACTCACAGGGAGCAATAAAGGGCTTAGGGCAAGAGGAGTGTACAAACCAACTCCGCCGCCCCAAGCGGATCTGGACACACTGCAGTCGAATGACCCGTATCACATCAACCAGCCCTCTCCAGGGTTTGAGCAAATTGGGCGATGTACCCAACGGTACCTGTGGACAGTGCAACCAAGCTCTGTCCCCAGAGCTTGGTTGCACTGAAGTACGGAAGCCCCTCAGCCATTCATTGGCCAATCGGCACAAATCAGAATTTACCCTGGAAGTCTCCCGCACTTCGCAGCACACGGAGTCAGAGATTTAAGATTTTGCCTTGTTGGGTGCGGCTTGTAACTGAACATGAATCAGGGGGTCGTGTTCTCGCTGACCTGATGACTCAACATGGAGGTCAGAGTCCTGTGCAGCCACCTCAACCATACCATCCGTCTGCGGATTGTGCGGTGACATGCGTACTTTCTTGGTTCACAGCTAACGCACACCTCTTGCAATAATTTTGAAGAAAATGTTTTGCCCTGATTGTTCAGAAGACGTTCGGGAGCACTCTTGTCCATAATGTAGTGGGTAATAAACTGGAGGAAGCTTACTCTGAGGCAACACATTTATTATAACATTAACAGGTTATTACACAATGGGGTAATGGCCCCTTTCACCCGATACTCTATGGAGGTAGTCCCTCCAGACTAGCTTGCCTCTCACTGGCTATCACGGCATCTATACTGCTGGGGCTTGAGTCTTCCCTTGAGTCTTCACGGGTTATCAGCTGGAGCTTTCACTGGTACAAGCTCGAGCCGACCCTAGCCAGGGGTTCTGCTCTGCCCATTGGGCTCTTCTCTTCAGGGCTCCAGGATGCTCTTCAGTCTTCGGCCGGACAACAACTGCTGGGACCGCTCAGGGACCTGACTTATATATAGGCTCCTGGCTCACTCCGCCCCTGGCCACGCCTTCCTTCTAGGACCGTCTCCGAGGGTCTGGAGAATGACATCATCTCCCCAGCCCCCTTCCCGGGATCTGGGGTCCCGACCGTTGGTCACGATGCTCCCCCAGGGATTGCCTTGGCCAACGGCCCGTCATCATTAATCCAGCAGGTTCAGCCTCCCCTCTGCTCCCTACTGACACAAGCTAGTACTGACGGCTATGATTAGTGGCGATCATGTTCAACCATGCCACTACAATTACGTAGCCATTGAGGAATGCCTCAGTGATCTTTGCCGCCAACTGTTTGGGAAGCGGCCAGGCCACAGGCCATCATGAGAAATACTCGACTCCCACCAGAAAATATTTATTCCCACAAGCGGCTTCTACCGCGTGCACTGCACACACCCCTTCAACAAATTGGCAGCATCCTCAGCCATGCCAGGCCAGAAGAAATCCGACTTACGTGTGGCCAATGCTAGTTTATGCACACCCAAGTGCAACAGACGCTCGTGCACCACCCAAATGACCTTACTCCGCAGGGCGGTGGGCACAACAATGTTGGAACATCGCATCTCTCCGCCCCAATGCATGAGCAATCCGCCTCTGAGAATGAAAGAGGCGACACCCCATCGATCCTCGCCCCCATCAGTCTCTTTGACACGGCATCGCAATTTAAGCAGGGAAGCGTCTTCAACCTGGAGGCGCCCCCATTCGTCGTGGTCCAATCCAATGACAGCATCACGCGCCACTGGATCCCCAGCCCCCTCAGATGTTACAACCTCGGCCGATGCCGTAAGGGTAGGGGGCGAGTGTTCGTTGCGCGGCTTACAGCGACCGGAGCCCGAAAAACTTGCGCAACTCTCGTTCGTGGGTAATCACGACAGGGCGTCCGCGTTCGTGTGATGGGAGCCTTTGCGATAGATAACCTGAAAAGAGTAGTCCTGGAGGACCTCCAACCAGCGTGAAAGTTCGCCAGATGGCTGGTCAACCTGCAGCGCGTACTGCAGCGCCGCGTGGTCCGAGCGCATCTCAAAGTCTCTCCCATACAAATATGGAAGATACTGTTGCAAGAAAAACACGATAGCTAACAGTTATCAGCGTGTGACACAGTACCGCTGTTCAGCCGGAGACAGCACTCTGCTTCCTTATGCGATAACACTCTCGACGCCATTGACAACTTGAAACAGAACAGCTCCAATGCCAGTGTTACTAGCATCTGTATCAAGGACAAACGGCAAGGAAAAGTCGGGGTAGTGGCAGGGAGGGGCGTTCACCAAGCCATCTTGGAGTGCAACAAATGCGGCCTCCTCATGGGTGGTGCCGATGTCACAAGTCGAGGAGACTGAAGTGCTGTGACAAAAGGGCCATTGCCTGAATCGTCTCTTACTATAAACATTTCATTTCAAAGCGGTGTTATCGAAGAAGTTTTTTTGGAAGATAAATAACATCGCGATGGGGGGAGGGGGACATAGCAGGATTGAGGGGGAGCGATTAGGGGGGTTATAGAGGTGGGTGTTGAGTAAAATAGTATCAGTGTCTTGTGCTCGAGCCTAGGGGCTATGCCAAGGGGCTAGGACATTCGAATGAACGTCTCATCTTGCCACATGCTTTTTTTACTATCTCCATCAGTAACAAAATCAATCTACAAAGCAACGCTGCTTCTAAAATGGGTATAGTACTCTGAAGCATGTAAAAATGGTAATGTACTGTCAATCGTATTTTAACAGGAGCATTGTCTCTTTAAAGGTCACGGTTTTTGTTGTTGACATGAACTCTATTGGCTTCCACCTCCCTGTTCACAGAGATCGTCAATAGAGGCTGAAGTCTGTTACTCGCGCACAGTCAGTCGAGGGAGTGATAGCCCCCACTGTGCCCTTCAGCCCGTGGCGTTGCCTATGGGACTCATTGTCCCGTAACATCCCGAGTTCACAATGTCGATTAAAGCGACACCTTTGTTTAATAACGATCCATGAAATGAGTGGGATTTTATATAGTGTGACAGTCTTGTCTTTGGTAATACTGTACTCATGTTTGTTTCTGTTGCCTGGTTTTTAATTGGTAAAGCTGTGATCGTGTTTGATCCCTCCACTGGTATCCGATTAATTTCTGCATCAAGCACAATATCCCCTTTGCTGTCTTCAAGTTCCACCATGGACACGCTCCTGTTTGCCTCTCCCATCATCTCATTCCCCTCCCAATGTTCTCCTATATCGTCCCTACCATCTCGCTTTACTCCCCTTCACTCATTCTCCGCCCAGCAACCAAGGCTTCCAGTTGGAACTTCTAATCAACCTTTACTCATTCGGAGGTCACTCATTCCCTTTTCTTTTGATGCAATTATTTGGGCCTGTCACTTACCATCCACAGATTTCTCCTGTGATCATCACTGTATGTTCTCTCTTTAGAAATGTAGGCTGAATGTACACCACCTTGTTCCCAATGATGATTGTATCTCACTGATGTGCACATCACCTTGACAGAGGCTCTTTTTAAAGGCACTCTAATTGATTATTTCTCATTTCACAGCCTCCACTACACTACTCAGCAGATTATGCCCCACTTTGTTCGTCAAGACTTGCTTGAGGCAAATATAAGCATGGTCCAACAACTTCTATGACTGACACGGCACGAGTAAGACTGCCTGCAGTCCAACCAAAAAGGCTGCATCATTGAAAGCTGGTTTCAAGCCTGCCCTCCACGTGTGTTAAAAGATCTTACTCACCCATGTGATGATAGTTGAGCCTCTGGGTGTCAGCATTTCTGCTCTGATATTGCAAGTGTTGGATACTAGTGATTTCTTTCATTTTTCTTAGGGTACCTCTCACTTTATACTCAAATGGCTCAATGCAGAAGGTGTAGGGTCTTTGGTTGCTGTGGCTTGCATGAGCTCTTCAAAGGGATATGACGAAGAGCGATTCTGCATTTGGGAGCATAATTACTTCTAGCATGCTAGTTTCTGCCTTCAACTGCTGAGGAGCTTGCCACTGGCATTTGTAATTGCGCAGGAAATATTGAAGTAGGCTCCCCTGAGCTGACTGAAGTTTGCAAAGTCATCCTTTATTTGGCTGAGAGTTATTGTTCAACTGCTGCAGCTTTTCCATCAGGCCCCCTCTGTTCATGCCAGATCTGAGTTTTGCATTGCCTTCTTAGGCCCTTGTAGCAGTTTTTACGTTCTTTTTTCAATTAAACACCACGTTTAATCACTAATCCATTCATTTCCAATATTGCAACAGGTTGTTGGGCAGGTCTTGGCGGCGTTGTTTACATAATCTTGAAATTGTCCCAAACTGTTGGTTCCTCATTAGACAGGAGTGTGCATTACCACTGCCCACCTCCACATTACAACCATCCCCACCATAAGAATTATATCCAGTATGAGCTGGAGAAGCTTTTGTTGAACTTCGAGAGTACTTCTAAGAAATGGGGTTTACGTTCATCCCCACATAAAACAAAGCACCTGCCTGGGTATTCTGTGTCATCGTATTCTCCCATCCCTCCACTCCCCATGAGCAGTGGGGCAGTTTTTGACAGAGCAGAACAATTTTCCATACCTGGAAAGGGTGCATGTGACTAGCTCCAGTTTGGCAGCAGAGGTCATGCTCCGAATCGGTTGAACATAATTATCTCAGCTGCGTAACACACTGTGAATGCTGCATTGCCTGTCGCTCCATGTAAAGCTCTGGGTCTTCTCAGCCAGATATTCCCTCCCTTCTCTACATTTGAGAAATTTGGATCCCTTTTAAAGGAACATCCACACTGGTTTTGCATATTCAAGTTGTCTACGATCCACCGTGGGCTTAACAAACTAGATTATGTGAGCAGCTTAGATCCTTGAATGATCTGGACAAATGCCCATCAGTGAGATACTAAGGCAGGTGAGGCAGCATTGGCTGAGTCATGTAGCCCAAATGCCCAGTCACTGTGTACCCAAACAGCTTCTGTTTGTCCAGATATAAGGGGCTTATCGCTATAGGCAAGAGTTTGACTGCTGTGTAACAGAAGGATGGTGGAGCTGTTTGGGCTTGCCAACAGCTCGACCAGTGGTTTCAAGATCAGCGTCTCTGGAGGAGTTTTGTGAAGGATGTCCGCCTCCAGCAATAACGGAGGGCGGAGGAGTGATGCTCACAACAACGAGCGGAGTGCAGAATGAGTAAAATGCAGCAAGGTGGAACAGTAGGGAGCACAGGTGGTAGATCTGCCAGTCATCCCTGTCACTCAACCCATGACACCTTTATCTATCCTGTAACCTCCTGCCCATGAGCCTTCGACAGTCCACATGACCTCAATGTGCACTTAGCCTGGCACAAACACTTTGTTGACGTCACCAATTTTGAGTGGCGAATGGCTTTTATTGTTATTGTGTTTATGTACCCACCCCTTCATGTGCCGTACTGGCCTTCTTAGGTGCTCGCTAGCAGAACTAATCCCAATAATGTAAAAAACGATATGGGAGATTTTTCTCATTTGTATCTTGTATGTTTGTGTACATCGCCTATGTGTGTTTGTGGCGAGCCATGCTGCACAACAAACTCAGCCACAGTTATCAATAGCACGTGATATCTACACTGGTTTTGGGTCCTCTAGGTTGAGTCTGCATTAAATGAGTGCCTGGTACAATGGGTAATCAGTATAACCTATGAGACAAACGTGGCCAGGTGTGGTGCTGGCCATTTCTACCCCACTTTGCGTGCGGGTCTTCAAAGGGGCTCACTAACAGCACTTGACCCACCAGTCTGTGGAGCTACATGGGGGATGTTTGTGTTGAAGCTCGTGCTGTCGGCGTAGAAGACGCTCGACAGTTTATCCTCTGTAGGGAGCACGCGTCTTCTGTGTGTAGCGTGGAGCTGTACGATAGTGAAACCAATAGAGTTGTTGCGCCTTGGGCGTAAACATCAATGTATGTCCATTTGCCAGGTGTTATTTTTTTCATTTCCTGTGGAGATGTGTGCTTTATGAGAGAAAAAGCGACTAAGCCCACGCCCTCACCCCCTTCTCCCTATTACATTATCTCCTCGTACTCTTTGACTACTCATAAAATCATACGTATATAGTGACACCCCAGGGATAAATTAATATTGCTTGTTATAGCACATTCTTGTAAAAAGAACGCTGGTTAAGTCAGACCGGCCTGTATATGTACAGTATAGATATTTAGTTTGCAGCAATGCAATACACACAGCTCAATACACAAAGAGTTAAATGTATAAATATCTCATACTAAAGAATGGATTACTTGGGTTTACAAACATGATGTACAAAACTCGTTATAGTCTCATGCTCTGCATGCTGTTGTAAATGCACGTGGTGCATACTCACTGACCAGATGCTTCGTTATTATTGATACTAATAAAAAATGTTAAATTAAGAATTTTTTTCATTAATTTCTCACGTTAAACAAATATAGGGAGGCGTTCATTCAGCGGTAGAGAGACAATGGCTGCTGATGATGATGTAACGTGCCGCTCATTTTGAAGGATTCCTAAGAGACAATGTAGGTGGAGATTCAAAGATGTAGGAAGGTGGCTGCACAGACGCATGGACCACTGCTGTCCTGTATAAGTGATTTATTTAACATAATGAACATTACAGTAACATTGACGCTGCCTCATGTGTGTACTTTAAGTTTTGGCTTTCCCACACAAACACTACCTCCACAAAAGGTCATGTTTACTCATTTCCGTGAAGCGTATTCAAGTTTCATTTATTAGGTATAGCCCTGTGAGCCATGCGGCTCTTAAGTCGGGTGCAACCGCAACAAACAAAATATGAATCTACATTGCAGAAAACTATTACACCACAACCAGACCAAAATAAAGCTAAAAAAACAATGTAACAACAGTAATCATAAGAACTGTGATTTTAAATTTAACAACGATATACATAACACGTACGACAAAACCTGCAGCCATAGCTGGCAGCACGACACTCCCAGTGTATGATGTGTGAGTCAGCAGCAGCGTGAGTGAGTGTATGATGTGCGAGTCAGCATATGATGATTGAGTCAGTATTAGGTTGAGTGAGTGTATGATGTACGAGTCAGCGTATGATGAGTGAGTTAGTATTAGGTTGAGTGAGTGTATGACGTGTTAGTCAGCGCATGATGAGTGAGTCAGTGTATGATGTGTGAGCGAGTCAGCGGCAGAGTGAGTGTATGATGTGCGAGTGAGCCAGCACACGATGAGTGAACCTGTGTATGATGAGTGAATGGGTCAGTGGTTGTGCGAGTGTATGATGTGTGAGTGAGTCAGCGCATGATGGGCGAGTCAGCGCATGATGAGCGAGTCAGTGCATGATGTGTGAGTGAGTCAGTGCATGATGTATGAGAAAGTCAGTGTCGGCTCCCTCTGCTCGCGCCATCGCCCCCCCCCCTCCGCCCCCCGGCTCCATCGCCCCCCCCCCTCGGCTCCGTCGCCCCCCCCCCCCGGCTCCGTCGCCCCCCCAGCTCCGTCGGCCCCCCCTGGCTCCGTCCGGCCCCCCGCCCCCCCGGCTCCGTCGCCCCCTCCTCCTAGCTCCGTCGGCCCCCCCCCTGGCTCCGTCGCCCCCCCCCCTCCCAGCTCCGTCGAACCCCCCCTGGCTCCATCGCCCCCCCCTGGCTCCATTGCCCCCCCCCCCCCAGCTCCGTCGCCCACGCCCCCACGCTGGCTCCGTCGGCCCCCCCGGCTTCGTTGCCCCCCCCCAGCTCCATCGCCCCCCCCGGCTCCGTCGCCCCCCCCCCGGCTCCGTCGCCCCCCCCCCCCGGCCCCGTCGGCTCCCTCCGTCAGCTCCCCCGGCCCCCTCACAAACGGCCCCGCCAGCCGCTGCTGGGAACGCGGTATGTGACGTCATACCACTTCTAGACAATCTCAGAGCACCCTCTACCATCGAGAGCATAGGAGTGCCCACTACATAGGGACTACCCAAGATCAAACCTGGCTCCCACCCTCTAATCGTCACTCAACTAGAGGTGACGCTATCTCCATCATTGCACATTACAGCGCAATTCGCCGTCTGCGTGGCATCACGATGGTCGAGGCAGAGCACGTGGTGTCACACAGCTGCTTAATCTGCTAAAACTGTGTGGTGTTTTGAATTAGGTTTACATTTTACTTTTTTTATCGTAGTGTTGTGTTCATGTGAATGTTCAAATGCTTGCAGTGAAGATTGTTTTGAGATGCCTAAAGTGTTTCGATGCAATTTTACGTATTTCTATATATTCCAATAACAATTTTAAGCTTGTATTACAATTTAAATAACCCAATGTATTCACGTTCAAATAGCTAGTCACAATTGTACCTAACCGAGACCTCTTAGAATTTAGTAGCAACATTTTATTTTTATAATTATTATTTCTTTTACCTGGCTAAAATTACATGACTATGCTTACAGGTGACACGTGGTTTGTTTTCATTTTCTTCAGGTGACTCGATGCATTTGTCGTGATGGCATCAAATGATCCTGCATATGAGATTATTAGAACCAACAAAGTGAAACTGCAGGAATACCTCCAGGCGAAGTCTTCAGAAGTGCTTGACCATTCCTGTCAAACAGAGATAGTCCCCATTGTGCGAACACGGCACCTGGTTGACCTGGTGCTCGGCAAGGGAGAAGAAGTGTGCATGAGATTCATTGAAGCCGTGCTGGTGCCGCTGAGATCCGAGATCCCTCTCTTGGATCAGTGGATATCACAGCATGAGCAGCAGCTCAACGTGATGGGTGTCGATCTGAGCTGAACTGCGGGTAAAGCCATCCCTGGAGCAGCTTCTCGTGAGTGATGCTAAACTTCACATATTCATTTGCATGTCTCTGGCAAATTTAAGTGAAATAATTGCTTTGAACTGATATGAATTGTCATTTAATATTAGCAAACTGCACCACCCTTGCATGACAACATTCCTCTCAGAAGGAGGACATTAATATTCCATTCCATAGCAGGGTCTGTACAAGGAATCAGCAACTTGGAGGAAAGGATGGATGGATAATGGAAATGTGTGTCAGTATCAAAACATTACATCCACACTGGACCCCAACATTCCTGAATTTCTGTCCTATCCTACACCTCATTTTCCTTGCAAAAGACTTAAACATGGTGATTTTCTCTCACCTCTTCAGACACAGACATTTTATTTCAGCTGGAAGAATGTAATGAGCTATGAAGCTCTTTCAAGTGTCAAGCCCAAGATGTTTGGCCATGGCAGCAAACCCATCTGCTGCCATGGTCTCCATGACTTGGTACAATCTGGATTCCACCAAGGCCATGTCGTTGAAACTGCAGGGTGAATGACCACCTCTCTTAAATTATGGAAGCTGCTTCTACTCCATCCTCTTGAATCGGCATTGCTATGCAGGCATCTCTCACACACTTCCCCACTGCTTCTGCTTCACCCTCTAAAAGTGAGCCCTATTTTTCCAAGCAATGACTGCCTTCCGTTCAGAAGCCCCCATTCTATGGTGTTCCAAATGGCTCCGTCCTTGGCTATCTGCTCTTCTCAGTACAATGTCTCCTCCTTTGTGGACATTTTTTACTCCTAATTTTTTTTATATATTGACTAGCTATCACTGCTATTTCTAAGGACACCCAGCCTTTTATCGCCATTGACTCATGAAACGGAACCTACTCTATCCTCTTAACTCTTTAAAAATGTTGACACTCCTACTGATACTCCTGCTGTTATGGAGTGACTCATGCAGCCAGCTATGGCTGCAAAGTTTGGTAGTACATGTTATTTATATCGTTTATTGTAAAATTTCAATCAGTTCTTATGATCACTGTTCCATTGCTTTTATAGCTTTCTTTTGGTGATTTCGAAAACGTTTTGGTTTAGCCATATTTGTTTGTTGTAGTACAGAGTTAGACTGATAACTTTAATCTAAATTGTCTTATGGTTGTTATTGTTTGACTTGCATCCCACTGGGATTTTTGCACACAGCATTGATATACAGTGCTTTTTCTGGAAGACTTTGCTGTTTTTTCCTGGATTTTTCTGTTTGCGCGTAGTCACTTTAAGATGTTTCTTTTTCCTGTTTTTATTTGTTGCGGTTGCACCCGATTCAAGAGCCGAATGGCTCACAGGGCTATACAAAATAAATGAAACTGAAACTGGATTGGTTATAATTCACTCCAGATTAAACGTCAAATTTGTATCCCTCTCATTTAGAAAAAAAGTCGACGTGATTAAATGACTCTGAATATATGATTCCCGAGAGATTAAAATAACATCAGATACAGAGGTATCACGGTTATTATGGTCAACATTGCCCAAGTGGTGCGCCTCTGGGTTCAGTGTTTACTTGGAAAGCAGATGGAAGTTGTTGAGCAAATTTGCTATTGGAAATCGACACTCTCCCCAATGTAGTGGATGCCACAGTGCTTGCTGATGATGCAGTAACCAGATTATTTGAAGTTTAAGTGAACCTACGATGCAACACGTGGGATGCTACGAATTCTGTAATTCATGTGGCTGTTGTGGAGGTGAAAGCACTTCATCTTCTCTGCTGCTATAGACCGTGCCTGGTGTACTGCACTCAACCACAGTGTAGCCCCCTTGCTAGGTGATGTAGGCCAGCTTGAAATGGAAAAGGAAACACAACCCCAATACCAGTGAAATATAAAAAGTAAAATTCAACATCCTAAACAACAAAAAATAATAATTGTAGGACAAGGCAGCAGTGCATTTTAGACACAAATTGATAGCATTAGGTTGGGATTATGCTGATGTACATCGTAATTTCAAATGTGGTGGTACTATCTTGTTTCACATGCAAAACAAACAAGACAAGTGGTGGTAAATCTTTGTTAAGATATGTAGAATACACATCGGGAAAATGTCCACACAATAATTTGTGATGTACATGATGGCGATACATTTTCCATGATGAACGAATTCGCTATGCTTTTTTTACGTAGTTTATTTTAAACATATTTGTCTGCTATAGGAATGTTTTTTTAGTGTAAATGAAACTAATTTGTTTTTAAATGATTTGTTTCATTTAGATAACCCTGGTGATGATTACAGAGAATTCTTGCTGAAGCTGACATCATTAACACGAGACTACAACGCACGACCTGGAGAACCTGCAGTATTTCTGCTGGAGAGAATGGTGAAGCCAATTCTGGTTCTCTACTACCGCCATTAAGAAACCAAGCAGCACGAGTTACTAGCGAGAGGCAAACAGCACAAGGAGCTGATGAAGAGAGCACAGAGAGAAGGGATGACTTACAATAATCTCTTTGATCTCATTGGAAAAGAAACACACCCCCGACTGGTTATTGTAGTTGGGACTCCAGGCAGCGGTAAAACCATGTTGAGCAAATTCATTGTGCACAGCCTGCTATCAGGTGAGAGAGTGTTTGCACGACGCTTTGAGCACATCGTGCTCATCACGTTCAGGGAGATAAATGATGTTGGAGAGGTGTCACTGGCAGAGCTGTTTTCTGTGCTGCACTCATGTTTGGGAAAAAAAGCGGATGAGGTTTACGCAAACCAAGAGAGAACCCTTTTTGTTATGGATGGTTTGGATGAGTTTGGAAAGTGCCTTCACTATGCCAATGCTTGCACTGATCCACGTAAGACGGCAACAGTAGAAGGCATCATTGCTGCACTAGTGAATGGAAACCTCTTGCCCAAGGCCTCGGTCTTGATAACGACCAGACCTATTGCCATGGCGCAGCTGAGTGGAGTGAATGTTGATCGAGCTGTTGAAATTGCTGGGTTTTCCCATGAGGATAAAATAGAATTTTTACGCAATTTTTACAAAGATAGGAATCTAGCAGAAAGAGTACTCAAGCTCCTGCAGGAAAATGAAACAGTGAATACATTGTCCCAGAACCCTTCATTCTGTCATATAGCAGCCATTACACTGAAGGAACATTTACAAAAGTCTGATCATTCTGAGATTATCCTCAAATCAATGACCGACCTCTTCACACAATACGTGTTTGGGCTCGTAGAACACCATGGACGTGGCAGCCACGGAGCCAAGGAAATTTTATTGTCTCTTGCAAATATGGCTCTGAAAGGGGTTCAGCAAAACATCCAGGTGTTCAGCCAAAAAGATCTAGAAGAGTGTGTTGTTAGTTCTTCTGAACTAGGAAGTACATTCATCAACAAAGTGTTCACATGTGAGGGCATTAAACAAGGGAGTTGTTTTGATTTAAAGCTTTCGTGACTGCAGTAATTCATATTCTTAGTTCTTTTGGTAAAGTCACGTTTTATTATTTTGTTGTTTCCCTTCAACGTGACTTTACCGAAAGAACTAAGAATAAGGGAGTTGTTATTCGTTTTCACACTTAACAATCCAGGAATTCTAGCCATGCATTTGACACATTCAACACGGCCAGTGAGTGACATAATCAAAGCTATTGAGGACAGCAAAGATGGGAGGTTTGATGTGTTTCAGAGGTTTTTTTGTGGACTAGCATCAAGCACTCCATGGATGTTCTTTGAGGGTATCTTGGATCCTCCATCTGCAGATTCTCAAAAGGAAATAATCGAGTGGCTCAATCACAACATGGAAAATCAGAAGGTTGACAAACACAGGCTCATCAGTCTCCTGCACTGTGTGCATGAGCTGCACGACCGCAAGTCCATGAGTGATGCCACTCGGTCCATGACTGAGATAGACCTGTCATTCACAAGGCTGTCCCTGCCAGACTGCGCTGCCATCACCTCGATCCTGCTGCATCGAGAGGAACCTGTGGAGACACTCAACCTGTTTGACTGCGGCATTGGCACCGAGGAAATGAAGAGGCTTCAGCCTGGACTGCACAGATGTAAAGAGCTAGTGTGAGACTTGCACACCTCGCATTCACTACTTCACAAATTGTGTGTGCATATGTTCGTGTGTGTAATGTTTGTAGACCCCTTCATTTCATGTCCTCGCCTTCCATACTCGAGGTAACTTATTTCACGTATGTGTATAAATATATTTAGGCTCGCTGGTCTCGTCATGAAATTGCAATGAAAAAGCACCAGAGGAGGCAGCTATAACTGAGGGGGACGTGTCTAACACGCACCCCTCAGTGAGGCCACGCCCCCCTCCGTGAGGCCACGCCCTCTAGGTGAATCTGGCTCTGACACTAGCCAGTGCCTCCCCAGCCATTGACCTCACCGCACATCACTGGTGCGTACATAGAGGTGTGTATCACACAACATGCACATATCCTAGCCACTTTACGTATGACTTCGATAGTCACCCTATGTCTGTTTAAAATGTATGTATTTTAACTTTCAATTGGTGTGTCTGCTGCAGACATCGTGCTGCTCGCAGCAGACATCGCGGCTATCGCGATTGTCACCTGAAGACGGGCGCTTGTGTTGCAACTGTAACGTGATTTATTTTGTTTAATTAATGATTGTTTCATATTCTTGGTTCTTTCGGTAAAGTCACGTAGAAGGGAAATAATAAAATAATAAAAATTTAACTTAAATTCTCACGACATTTCGTCGTGAGAATTTTCCCGAAATAACCAAGAATACGAATCCCTGCAGTCACGAAAGCTTTAAATCGAAATTTAATGATTGTGGAATGTTCATTTCTTGCATTAAAGTTGTTTTTGCTCTGATTTCTCTTTGCTTCATTGCTCTAATTTATTAGTTTTATTTTTTGGTGTCAGGTCACACTTGCAAATTAGGCTATCCAGGTAAAAAAAACAGGTTAAAAAATACACCTGATATTTCAAATTTCTATGTCAACATATATCTATATACCGAATAACAGCACTTCAACAGCCTCGGAATGCTTAACAATATCAATAAATTTCGATTTAAAGCTTTTGTGACTGCAGGGATTCATCTTCTTGGTTCTTTTGGTAAAGTCACGTAGAATGGGAAAAAATAATAAAATAAAACATAATAAAATAAAATTCTCACGACGTTTCGGCCACAACACAAGTAGCCTACTTCAGGTGAAGAAACAGAACTGTCAGGACGACAGCGCTTCAATGAACACTGCTAAGCTTGGTGGCGTCTTTTAAGCTGGGTGGGAAGAGCAGAGCGCCTTGACAAAGGAGTTTACATATCAACAGAAGAATTTATCATTGATGTAGCTGTGTTAATGTGTTGGATTAGCAGAGTGTTAAAGTCAGAAATTAGCATGTAACTGGGAGATTAGCATGTAACTGGTCATGGAAGTAGCTATGTTAAAGTCAGAGTTTACATATCAACAGAGGCATTTAGTATATTGACGCTAAAGAACTGCAACTACCCAACTGTCGTACAATAAGCCGATGTGAAAGAACTAAGAATAAACTACATCAATATAATACATGTACTCAATATATTCTTCAATAAGTTGAGCTATTAATGTAAAGTAACTGGGTATGCACTACACTGTATAATGAATACCAAATAGTAAACTGATAAAAAAACTAAAATATAAACTACATCAATATTCTAGATTTGAAGCTTTCGTGACTGCAAGGATCCATACTCTGGTTCTATTCGGTAAAGTCACGTAGGTAAAAATAAAATAACAAAAATCACGACGTTTCGGCCACAACACAAGTGGCTTTCATCAGGTGAAGGGACCGTACTGTCCAGAGGACAGCGTTGGAGTGAATACAGCCAAGCCCAGGTCGCGTCCTTTAAGCTGTGAGCTGCACCTGTGGTGACTGCTATATCGGGGAGACGAAACGACATGTCTCTGACCGAATTCGCGAGCACAAATCAGATTTGAAACACGGCAGAACAAATTCTTCTGTCGTAGCTGATCACTTACAACGCTGTGGGTGATCACGATATTGTTTTCTCCGATACCAAGGTTCTCTGCAAACCCACGGGTTTTAATCAGAGATTTGTCCACCAGGCAATTCAGATTTACAAACACAGACACAATTTCAACCGAGAGGATGGTTTCAAATTAAGCAATCATTGGAAAGATGTTCTAAATCAAACCAAACATTATACTAATTTTCAATGGTACAGTATATTTTTTCAAGTAGTGGTATCCCAAACTTTAATAGCAGGTTATTTCCCTTCACACCAACATTATGTAAAATCCCCCCCCCCCTCCCCAACCGTGCCGGTCCAGTACATCATTTTATGCTAATTCCTTTGTCAAGGCGTCTTTTGTTTCCTCCCACACAGCTTAAAGGACGCGACCTGGGCTTGGCTGTCTTCACTCCAACGCTGTCCTCTGGACAGTCCAGTCCCTCACCTGATGAAGGCCACTTGTGTTGTGGCCAAAACGTCGTGATTTTTGTTATTTTATTTTTACCTACGTGACTTTATCAAATATAACTAAAGAGTATACATCAACATTATCAATAAACTCAATATACTATCCAATCAGCTGAGCTACTAGCAATGAGTTACTATACATTACAATTCTATGACGAAAAAAGTAGCGGTTTCTTTTCAATGTTAGCACCACGGAAAGCGACAAGCTTTGTTCAGTCGGACAAGTCCATCTATGCTCGGAACGGAGGAGGGGGGAGAAAGAGAAACAGCCATGATGCGCTGCTCTATCCTGTGTTGCATTACAACTATGCTATAAACTAGACTACTATACATTACAACCTTCCAATCTAAACTACATTGTATAATATCGTATATACAGCCCAATGTAAGCTCTAACATTATGCATTATATTGATATGCCTCCAATTAAACTTTTTTTTATATATTACACGACTATACACCGTAATATACACTGCCATAGACAAACCCCACCATTGAATTATACAATGCATTACTATACACTACCCTATACTTTAGACTATAAAATATTAGACTTGTAATATTACACTATGTATTATTCTACCAACCCTACTCTATACAACACTGCTGTATATTCACTATACAATTACGATACTATATATTGCCTTATGAATTATGTTAAACATTACACTGTTATACTATTTATTATTATACAACATGCTAAAAACCATACCATTGACCGTCGTGTGAAAGGTACTAAGAGGCAGTGCCAGCGAATGGACTGCGGTCTGAAAGTCACCGTAAAATACAATCAATCAAGAACCGAAATGGTTTATAACGTCTTTCCAATGGTTACAAAGCCAAAATCCATCTTCTCGGTTGAAATTGTCTGTGTTTGTATATGTGGATGGCCTCATGAACGAATCTCTCATGGTAGCCGGATGGCTTGCAGAGAACCTCCGTCTTGGAGAAGTCAATGTCATGTGAGCCCACTGAATTATAACAGTGATCTGCCACGGCTGAGGTATTCGTCCTACTGTGCTTCAAGTCTGCTTTATGTTCACGGATGCGGTCTGAGATATGTCGTTTGGTTTCTCCAATGTAGCTGCTACCACAGAGGCAACTTAGTTTGTAGACGCCCGGGTACTGTATGTCTGGAACCACATCTTTTACAGACGGAACCAGATCACGGATTTTATGTATTGTGTTGAATCGGACCTGGATCTTGTGTTTATTCAGGATTTTGGAGATCTTTTTTGTGACCCCCGCAATGTAGGGTAAGGTGATGGTTTTGAATGGCTCCTCAAGAGGATCCTTCTTCTTGGTTGGAGTGATGGCTTTGTGGATTGTGTAGTCGGAGTAACCATTAGCCTTGAGAGCTTGGTGTACGTGCTCGAGTTCACTGGCAATGTGTTCCTGGTCGGAAATGCATTGGGCTCTATGGTATAGAGTCTTGATGAGGGAATTCTTCTGGGATGGATGGTGGTGGGAATCCAGTTTTAAGTAAGCATCCATATGGGTAGTTTTCCTAAAGACGCTGCCAAGCTTAGCAGTGTTCATTGAAGCGCTGTTGTCCCGACAGTTCTGTTTCTTCACCTGAAGAAGGCTACTTGTGTTGTGGCCGAAACGTTGAGGGAGAATTTTATTTTATTGTTTTATCTTTATTTTTTTATTTCCATTCTACGTGACTTTACCGAAAGAACCCAGAAAATGTACCAATAATTAAATTAAAATGTACAATTTTATTGGGAGACTGTCATTGTCTCGGTGTGGTCTGGAAATGTGTATTGCTGTTGTTTTACTGCCTTTCCAAAGCTTGGGATCTGATGTAATTTGAACTTGCATGCTATTATGTATTATTAAGTGACGCCACGGTGGTGTGATGCTATCTTCCTCGGCTGGTATGCAGGAGTTTGGGGGTCCGACCCTGATACCTGCTGTACATGTGGAGTGTTCAAGTTCTCTCCGTGGACACATGGAGATTTTCTCTGGGTCCTCCAGTTTTTCCCTCCACATTTAGAAACATCCGTTTAGATTATTTTGCTACTATAAATTTTCAAGTGGTAATCCACTTCCTCGAGCTATATGTGGCCAGGTCGCTTCTGAAAAACAAGATAATAGCTCTGGGCCTTACCTGGTATGATAAAACAGAGTTTATTTTGTTTCCATATTTTTAAGTGATTTGTTCACCTTTACTATAGTTTGCACTCTCATCGTGTATTTATATTGGTTGTTGTAATTTCCTGTCCTCTCTTGACTCCACTCATTGGATTACTCCAGTATAAATATTCAGATTCTGCTATTAGGTGTAGATTTGTATTTGTATATTCAGCCTTAACCGAGTACCCATCGCAGTGTGTAAACATCAGCAGTGCGGAGACAAAGGTGGCCGAGCATGGCACTGGCCACACCACACCCTCGTGTGCCATGTCAGCCTGAATAGGTGCTCACTAACTGCACTTTCCCCAACAGCCTGTGTAGACTACATGAGGGATCTGTGTATGGTTTCCTTGTGTGTGTGTACTGTATATGGGGGATTTGTGTTGTATTTGTGTCTGGGGGTAGCCGTGACTGTAGGTGGTGATGATGAAACACGGAAACAGAGAAGAGACTCCCAGTGACCCCCACTCCTGCGCTCTCAGTTTCAGCGCATTGAGCTTTTGGTGCAGGAGGTTTAGTAAATTTCCATATGGCTCACTCCACTTCCTTCTCTTGCTTGTCAAGCATTCAAACTTCTCGCATGGACTACGTGCTGGAGAATACAAACTCGGTGTAACTCACAAGAGGACTCTCCTGGTTACTCATGCGGCGTTGCCATTTAAAGGTTTCAATATTATTGCATATTTTTGATATTGTACCCAATACTTTCATCGACCTACTAATGGTGTCACGAGACTAATAATATAACCTGTTTGGATATCTCATGATGCAGTGCAAGCATTTGTGTTAGAAAGTGGCCCACAAAAGTGGATATCACAGGGCTTACCAGTCAAATGCCTTCCACTGACACTCAGTTTCAGACAGACCCATAAACTCACAGAGATCCACAGACTCACATTGATATATAAAGACGCATGTTGATACAAAAAGACAAACAGCGAAATGTACTCGCACTGAGCTAGACGTACAGGGTTGCATAGACTCAATAACAACCGCCATTCGCCACTAAGTGGCGGTTACATCACCACGACGCTTGTGCCAGGCCATGTGCATAGACTCGCACAGAGGCACACAGACAGTCTCGCTTCGACAAACACACTCACAAAGAGGCTCGTATATCAACTCAAATCTACACACTCACGAAAACGTCCAGACTCGTACACAGAGCCACTCCCCCACTAGCCCCGCCCACACTACCACTAGAGATGCCCATTCCCGACTAGACCCGCACACTCCGCGACGAGGCCCGCCCACTTCCTCAATTAGTCCAACCCACTTCACCACTAGCCCTGCCCACTCCAGTCGTAGCCCCCACTCCACCACTAACCCAGCCCACTACCATTTAGATCCGCCAAATGAATAACTTGCCACGTTCACTATATCACTAATACCTCCCACTATTATCCCACTGCTAGTTCATTTTCTCATTTTTAACCGTCTGGACCACCAATTCTCGTCGTCTTGGTCTCCCTGCATCAGCCCTCACTCCCCTCCAACAAATAAAAAAGACTTCCCACAAGTTATTTTCAATCTCCCATTTATTCTCACACTTTGCCTCTCCTCCATCAACTTTACTGGCTTCCCGTTCACGACCATTGTCTTTTCAAATGTCTGATGCTCATCTTCAAATCTCTCTATGGCCTTGCCCCACCTTCTCTTGCCTCTCATCTCCTTCCATGTCCCCTCTCGTCCTCTCCGTTCCCAATATTCTCTGTTCCTCCATCTCCCTGCGTTCAATCCTTCTCCCTGCACACCTACACTGGAATAATCTTCCCCAGCACATTAAGTAGTCCCCCTCCTTAACCTCATTCTGTTCCTCTCTTAAAGCCTCACCGCTTCTCCATTTCCCATTCTCTACCCCTCCCTCCCCTATCATTTTGTCTTCTGTTTTCAGATGGCTGATGTAGATGCAGAGTAACAACTACAATTTCACATTCAGGTGGTCAAGCCAG
Source organism: Petromyzon marinus (assembly GCF_048934315.1). Lineage (NCBI taxonomy): Eukaryota > Metazoa > Chordata > Hyperoartia > Petromyzontiformes > Petromyzontidae > Petromyzon > Petromyzon marinus. The sequence continues at coordinate 24,099,279 of NC_133745.1, read as the reverse complement.
ATAACCACGTCAAGAGTAGCGCAGTGTGTCATTGTCATGTGGATCGGACATTGCTTCATTGTATGTTGATTGGTCTGTTCTGGATGACCACAGTTGAACACTGGAGAGTTTTTAATTTTCCATTTGTGCATCAGGTATCTGCATCTGCCATGGTTTGTGCAGTGGATGCGGTTTAGGGTGGACCATGAGCTTCTTGGAAGATCAAACCCAGGGATCTGCCTTGGGCCTTTCACAAGGTGTTCGTTAACATCTCGCCACCAGATGAAGTGAACACCACTACGGTGTGCTCGGGATGGGTGTTCAGTCGTGATCATTTTAATCCATTCTATCTCACACCTGCCCACCGTGTCGTGGCAGTTTTTCTGTTTTTCCTGCATTGCATTTTTTATTTTAGAAAATATTTCATCTGGAAAATCCATTGCGATAGAATATCTTACGTGCAACGTTGCACAGGAATATCGGGTGGAGCAGCTGCAGTGCTTAGAGCACCGGCACTAGAAACCCATGGCCTGAAATCAGTCGAGTGACAGAAGAATCGGTCCTGCCCCCCTCGCTTCACCAACCCATAATGGGCGTAATGGTGAAATATAGCAAGAAAGCATTACTACAGATAATATGTAGGAAGGCCTTTATCCAACAGTACAGCAAGCGGGTCTGTGAATTCCATCTGTTGCAGAACTGTGTTATCCTCTCATGTGAAACGTGGAGTTTCTCCCGGTACTCTGGTTCCCTCCCACACAAAGCCAAACACCTGTTTCATGGAAATGGTCAGCCGTCCCAGGGCAGGAATTTCTTAAAAAATTAGTCTTGGGATGCCGGTGATGTTTTCGTAGATAGATGGACAACATTGTTATTATCATTATATTTGTAATTCTCTCTCTCTCTATGCTAGGAGCACTCTTTCCCTCTCCTCCACACAAAAAGCTAAGACAAAGAACCCCTAATAGCCATACAGGCTCTAGAGTCAAGTGCTCTTTGGGACAATGGCTCAGCCTATTTCTTATCTCGTAACACCCATGTCCCCAAAATGCAGCTCTCCCCTGAGCGCCGTCTTCAGCAAATACACTCGGCTCCACATTCTCCTTTACTGCATCAGTCCATCTCTTTTCCAGCCTGTGTGATGTCCGTTTATAACCCTCTATCTGCCCCAACATAAGCTACTTGAGCATGTGGTGGCTGGGTATGTTGGCTAGATGACCCAGTCAACTCAAGCATTGCCCGTCGGAAGAGCTCACGTGATGTGAGCTCACAATCCAGCCTGGTTAAACCAAGGATGGATGGGCATAAGTAGGAGAGGGGGCGATGCCAACCCCAACTGCAAGTGATTATGAAATTATTTATTACAACTTTCATCAGCTGGCTGAAACCAGGCCACTGTCGGTTTTAATGGGGTCCGAGATGGACACCCACCACCAGAGTGGAAGACTCTCAAGCGCATCTTCCTGTGACCAAGCCACCATTACCTGACTCCCGATAATGGGGAGGTGAGCCCACCGTTACTTGAGATTCGCAGCTTCCCACACCGCATTCATTGTTTTATTCAAAAGAAGAGCCACTCCCTGTTTTGCAGTTTCCAATCCCATGTTTAGGACTGTCCATGCCTCAGTGGTTGGTACTATGCAACCTACGACTAAAACTAAAACGGACATCCAGAACACAATGAGAAGAGGAGGCACTCGAGAACAAGGAGACGAGGAAGTATGAAGAGGAAATCTTCAGCAGAATCAGGGGGGCAAAAATTAAAAACCTTAGTATAGCAGGGAGAGAGATCGCGGAGACACGGACTTTGGAAACAAGTTGATTTGCAACTTGCAGCAACAAAAACATCATCGTCAACATCATCAACATAATGACTCATTCCTATTGGGTTCCAGTTATGGTGGTTGCTTTGGTGACGGTGGTTACTACGATGATTGCTGTAGTGATGGTGGTTTGCTGCTAGAGTGAATGTGGTTTCTATGCTGTGATTGCAACTATGTTGATGGTGATTGCTGTGTTGTCGTTGCCATATTGGTGGCTGTGGTGATGGTGGTTGTTGCTAGACTGATTGTGGTTGCTACGCTATGGTTGCTGACAGTGATGGTGGTAACTACGGTGATTACTGTGGTGATGGTGGTTGCTGCTATGGCGATGGAAGTTGCTATAATCATGGCGGTCTCTACGGTGACCATCGTGGTGATGTTGGTTGCCGCGATTGCTACGGCGGTTGCCGTGGAGATGCACGCAGTGGTCCTGGCAGTGGAGCAGATCCAGGCGCTCCTGGGCGAAGGACTCCTGGGTGCGAGTCCAGGACAAGACGCGAGACTCTCCACTGGAGAACTCCGCCTTGAGAGATTCACAGTTACGCGATCAGAGCTGCCTCAACGCATCCAGGGGGTCCTGAGAGAGACACGGAGACTCGTGAACTCGCACAAAGACGCACGCTAAGACTCGCAAATAAACTCACCTCATGATTCACAGACTCGCACAGAGACACGGAGGCTTAAACAGAGACTCACACAGACTCACAGCTTCACGAGCAGCGCTGCCACTCGCTCACAACTCGCCCACCCGCTCACCCACTCACTCACCCTCCCACTCACCCACCAGCCAGTTACCCATTCACCATCCAGCAATTCACCTACCCCTTCACCACCCACCCACTCAAACCGCCTGCTCACCCACTCGCTCACCCAGCCGCTCACCTCCTAACCCATCCACCACTCATACACCTACCCGCTTGCTCGCTCACCCACTCACCACCGGTTCACCAACTCGCTCGCCGATTTGCTCACCACTCACTCGTCCACCAACTCGTCCACCCACTCACTCGCTCACCCACGCTCTCAACCACTCACTCACCATCCACCCATTCCTTCACACACTCACCAACCACCTACTCACCCGCCCATCCACTCACCAACCCACCCGCTCACCTACCCACCCACTCACCCACCCACCCGCTCACTCACCCATTCACACACCTGCCATCTGCTTATCCACCCACCCACCCGCTCGTCCACCCACCCGCTCACTCACTCATTCACCTACTCACACACCCACCATCTGCTTACCCACCCATCCACTCACCCAATCGCTTACCCACTCACTCACCACCCTCCTGCCCACCCGCCCACCTACTCACCAACCATACCCGCTCACCAACCCAAGTGCTCAACCACCCACCTGCTCACTCACCCACCCACTCACACACCTGCCACCTGCTCAACCACCCACCCACTCACCCATTCGCTCACCCACTCACTCACACATCCACCCAACCACTCACCACCCACCCATTCATCCACCCACTCACCACCCACCCACTCACCACCCACCCACACCCACCTGCTCACCCACCCATCCATCCACACATTCACCCGCTCACCCATCCACACATTCATCCGTTCACCCACCCACACCCATCTGCTCACTCACCCGCTCAAGGGAGGATAGACTTTTAGTTAGTAAAACATCTGTAAACAAATCAGGATTACTTGTTTTACAGATGATAAAATAGATCAGTAGACAGGGGCTGTATGCGTTTCTACGTTGTAATTTATATTCTGCACAAAGGCGACTCCACAGCAGCTGTGGCGAGGCAAGGCCGGCGATCACGAGAGCCAGATGACAGCAGATAACGAGAGAAGCACGCGTTATCGTCTAGCTGTGGGTGTGCTCAACTGCGCGTGTGTTTGTGGCTAAGTGCGCGAATGTGGATCAGTGTGTTATTGAATTACGAGGCTGCAATAAGATCCTTGTATGTATGTCGACCTTCTGTTGCACCGTGCTTAGCCAACCGTGATAATCGGACATTACTCAATTGTATTTTACATCGAGCAATCAGCACCCCTACGTACAGAGCAAAGCCGCTTGCAGGTGAAATGCTGAGTCGCCCTCTTATTGTTAAAAAAAAGTTGCCACTGGGGGTGCCCTTTAGAAGTGCAAAGGGGATTGCATTCCTCGCAAACCACATGGCCCAGCTTTGCCCTTGAGAGGCAGTCGCGCCGTGCAGGCGTCCCAGTGTCAGCGCTGTCACCACCGTCACCACCATCACCACCGTCACCATCGTCACCACCGTCACTATCATCACCACCCACACCATTGTTACCACCGTCACCACTTTCACCATCATTACCACCGTAACCAACGTCACCACCCACACCATCGTTACCACCATCACCCTCCACGTGTAGGATTCACGGCATTTGAAGGGACAGGGAGTCATCTTAGATGAAAAACCATACATAGGTGTGCAGCATGCATGCACCCACCCTCTCCAACTTATCTAGACCAACAGCTCAGAAAAACTGAATTTGTGACCAAGTTGTCGTTTAGACCGGCGGTCCCCAACCTTTTTGGCACCAGGGACCAGTTTCGTGGAAGACATTTTTTTCACGGACTGGGGGGGTGGTCATCATTGGGCCTTTCCCCCTTTTCAAAGAAGCTCTCCAGCGACGTTTCTTTTTTGCTCATTTTGGCGAGGGTTAGCTTGTGGGCTTTATACCAAAACTGTGACTGAAACAAGTGCGCAGTGCGGGAAAAAGGCGCGGACGGAAGTGGTAAATACAATAATGGGCAGGCCACGCGCAGACTAAAATAAGTTACGGATTCCGACTTCTCATAAGGAGCGCGCAACCTAGATCCCTGGCATGCGCAGTTGACAGTAGGGTTCGCGCTCCTATGAGAATCTAATGCCGCCGCTGATCTGACAGGAGGCGGATCTCAGACGGTAATGCAAGCGATGGGGAGCGGCTGTAAATACAGATGAAGCTTCACTCGCTCACCCACCGCTCGCCTCCTGCTGTGCGGCCCGGTTCCTAACAGGCCACGGACCGGTACCGGTCCGCGGCCCAGGGGTTGGGGACCCCTGGTTTAGACCACAGACTCAAAGCGTTGAGAACACGTGGCCGTCCCAGCAACAGGCAGCAGTGAGACAAAGACAACTGTGGACCGGTTTCGTCTAATTAGGACTCATTAGTGCAGGACGGTAATCAATACTTTCTCTTGCCATATGCCTCTGGCAGCCCCATATATGGAGATGACCTTTACACTATGGTGACCCCATACACAGTTGTCTAAAGGTAACAGTAATCAAATCTGTAAATGATGAGAAAACCAATCACAACAAATATAAATTATGCAGGCTGGAAACAATAGATTTCACAATGGTATCAGTGAAAATAGTATACTTTTTTTTTACGGTAAAGTCACGTTTACACGTTCAGATACAAAAACACTCCGCATGTACCCTCCCCGAGTGAATCTAAGTAATTAAAATAAAACAAAAACAGCACCATGCATTACTGCTCTACTTTGTAGTCGCGAAAGTCTAGTGTGACTAGTCTTGATCAAATCGTGTTTATGCATATACACGTGCCTGAGTAAACATTTTAACGATGATAATCCTCTACAATTGAAAAAAACATCGCATTAAGAAGATGTGTGTGGGAATATTTACAAGGCCTAAAAGTTGCACAGCGCATACGACTTAGGGGTCTATAGCTGTACGCACTGCCGTGCAGTTGAAATCCTTTAAATTGTGAGAAAAAATCACATGCGGACAGAGTTATTTGTGGTTGGTGCACTGCTTTATGAACCACATATGTATTAGACAGTCACCCACAGAAGTTGATATAACAGAGCTACCTCTAATTACAAATGTAATTTTCTTCTTGATTTCCCCGCATCTGCCCTCATTCCCCTCCACCAAATAAAAAATTATTCTGCACGAGTTATTTTCAATCTCCCCTTTAATTCTCACACTTTGCCTCTCCTCCTTCAACTCCAATGGCTTCTCGTTCACTACCGCTGTCTTTTAAAATACCTGTCGCTGGTCTTTAAACCTCTCCATGGACTTGCCCTACATAATTTTGCCTCTTTCATCTCCTTCCATGTCCTCTCTCGTCCTCTTTGTTCCCAATCTTCTGTCTCTGTCCCTCCTCTTTGTGCCAAACCTCATTTATGGTCCCTCTACTTAACCTTCTTCCATTCCTCCCATAAAGCCCCACCTCCTCTCCATTGCCCATTCTCTACCTCTTCTCTCCCCTTAAGCCTCCACTCCTTCTCGTCCCTACTCTTCTCCGATCCCATTACTGTCTATCGCTGTCACTTATTCCTCAAACTTTGTACACCCCTGCCATCTAAATCATTCCATTCTGTCACCGCCTTGTGCTTGTTATGTCAAGAGAGAAGACACTCTATAAATATACACCAAAGCCACCACCGCCACCACCGTCACCACCGCCACCAAGAAAAGGAACAGATTTATTTGTTGGGTCTGGAAGTGGCCAAAGTGCTAGTCGGCCATGAAAAAAATTTACATTTAAAATTACACCGCCACCAATTAAAACATTAAACACAAACACAAAGGTTGTCTGTATAACCTCAACGGACTCTTGAGGCAAGTGCTTTTAGCGAGCAACTATGAAAGCCAGCATGGTACACAATGGGGAGGGTGGCCAGCACCATGCCTGGCCGCCTTTATCTCCCGAGTAGTGATGTTTACACACCGCACCAGGTACTCATTGGAGGCTGAGTCGACATCGGGTTAGCCCAAAACCACTTTAGTTCATCGGTACTGGTGTTGCCAAGTTCATCGCGCAATACGCGAAACACTATACAATTACCGGATAATACGCATACCCACACAGGCTTGTGCATGTGTGGGTGGGTTATTTATACAGCAGTATGCAGCATGGCAGTCAGTCGGCACCTTCCGCAATGCACGTTTGTTATTCATGAGGGTGCACATCCTGATGTATTCATTGGCTGATCACCCGAAGCCACCGTGTGAGCTGAGAGTTTCTCGATCTTACCGGGTACTCGATAGAGCTGAGAAATGCACTGCGGTCAATACTCAGAGTCATCATTTAGAGGTAGAGACCCAGAGATGAAGAGAATCCTTAGCAGCCCGTACATGTTAATGGATAGCAGTGATGGTCCCAGCTGCTGACTTGTACACCAGGGGTGAAGAATTGAGACAAGGCTGTGGTCCCAAGATAATTTCACTCCTTCCATTTGTTTTGTATTGAGTGGCATCCTGACGGGTACGACACGGTTCAGACGCGGCCACCAGCTCAAAAAACACGTACAGAACAAACCCTGCGCAGAGAAGCATGCAGAGACGCGTGCTCGAAATCACACCAAGACAGAGGAACGCGCAGATGAGAGAACATACACAGAGGTAGGATCCCTCCTCATGTTGACCATGATGAGAAGGAAAGAGCAACACGCAGATGAAAACGTTTCTGGAAGTGACGATGGCTGATGATCAAGAGTAACTTGGAGGGGAGGAGGTGGGAAGCTCATGCACAGGAGGTGCTGGGGCCGATTGTCACAGCGCAGGCGTCACGAGAAGTGACGTTGGTTTGGGGAGGCCTTCATCAAACAGTGGATTTACCACTGGTGATGATGCCCATAATGATGATGAATGCATGGGCAGTCCACTCACATTCGTGCATAATCAGGTGCACGTCCACTCCCCTAGTCACCCCTCCACTAATCTCACTCCCCGAGTCACCCCTCCACTCACCTCACCCCCATTCCCCGAGTCACTCTCACCTCGACTTCTCCACTCTATCGCCAGTCGCCCTGAAGAGGCCCAACTCCGGAGCCTCCCCCAGTGCCACGTTCACTCTCAGCACGAACATCGTGCGGTGCCACCCCCTCCTCTGCTGCATCCCTCCAACTCTTCCTCCGCCATTGCGAGAATCGGCTCCACGAAGGGTCCCACGCTGTCCCCGTCCCTCAATGGACTCATGTCCTTTGTTGATGAAGGCCATTTAATAAAATAATGATAATTATGCACACACACACAGGTCACCAAAGTAGCCTCAATAGACATGTTAGGGCAAGTTGTGGAGCCTTGTGCTGTGGAACACACGAGGGGGTGGTATGTATTTTGTATGTTGAACTTCTTTTGCACGGTACGTAGCCAACCGTGCTAATCGGAGGTGCAGGGGAAGGGCAACAAAGTAAGCACAAAAAGTAGTTCTAAAGAAATGAGTTGTCAATCTAGATGTAAAAGTGCACAGCTCCAGTGGCTTCTAATATCAGAAGGAAGAGCGTTCGAGACGGCCGCAGAAGCGCTTCTGAAAGTGCGATGCAGCGACCGCCTTTGTTCGATGGTTCGACAAAATTCGCTGTGGGAATGTGATGTGGCCAACACCATGCACGCGGCCACCTTTGTCTCTCCAAATTGCTGATGTTTATTATAGACACTGCACCAGGTACTCTTTAGAGGGTGAGTCGACCGAGGGAAGGTTCAGGACTGGGTCACACAGACACACACACAGAAAAAGATGCCCTATGTCAAATCCAGAGGCTTCTAAGAAAATGGAGGTGTAAGACGGACACAGCTATTACATGGATGAAGGTGTAATACAGATATTTGTGTTAAGGTGGTGCTGCTCACCTGAAAACAATAACAAAAATCCCACCACTCATTCATCTGTTTAATCTTTGATTGGAAAACGCTGGGCGAGACCTGCGACATTCGAGTGAGCTCACCTACTCGCTCACAAACACAACACTCAACCCAGTCAATCAACATGTTACACACCCTAAATATGACCCGCCTTGTCCTGGGGAAGACCTGCAACATGCTACTGAGCTCACCTCTTCACTCACCTACTCACCCACTATTGCTATGTCATCCACACACCCACACACTCGCTTATCTTAACAGACCTCAATAATTGACATTTAGCTCCTGAAGATATTGCTACATGCAATAAAACGCGAGTGTGTGAGTGATTGAGTGATTGATTGAATGTGTAAGTGAGCGTCTGGTTGCGTGAATGAGTGAGCATGTGAGTGCGTGTGTGAGTGTGTAAGATGAACGGTAGTGTATCGGCGAATGTGCTGTGCTACAAATCTGGTGATCCGAGTTCAAATCTCGTTCACCAGTCTATGGGTCTCTGTGTAAGTCTTTACCTCTCTGTAAGTCTATGGGTCTCTGTGTAAGTCTATACCTCTCTGTAAGTCTATGCGTCTCTGTGAGTCTACGGGTCTGGTAAGTTTACTGGTCTCTGTGTGAGTCCATGGGTCTCAATGTGAGTTCATGGGTATCTGTTATCATCATCTGTGTTTGAATGAGTCGATGGCTCTGTGTGATTGACTCCAAGTCTCTCTGTTCGAGTGAGTTTGTGGCTTTCTGTGCGAGTCTATGTCTACGTGACTTTACCGAAATAACCAGAGTAATTCCTGCAGTCACGAAAGTGCCAAATCAAGTTGGAGACTATGTCTCTCTGTGTAAGTGAGTACAACATATCCTTGCTTAACGCGGGGGTTGCGTTGTCGAAAATTGCTGCTTAAAGCTATTTTACGTCAAGCAGAAAACTTTTCTACAAGGAAAAACGGTAAAGGGGGAGACTCCGTTTTAGCACAATATAACTTTTATTATTATTTTTAATTGAGAGTACAGTACACTGTTTTCTATGTTTATTTTAAATGTGTTGTGTATATGTAGAAGATCTATATTATAATCTTTATTTATACTGGAGGAATCTAAAAAGCCCTTTTTCACAGATTTCCAGTTGGGGTGGTACAGAAAGTTACAAGAACAAACGATGCAAAAACACAATCGAAGTGAAAAGTATAGGAAAGGTAAGCAAATCACAAAAAAATAAAAATAAACTATTTTTATCTTACCTAGTAAAGCCCTCTAAGCTATTAGCTTCTATTTCAGAAGCGAACTGGCCACAAATTATAGATGAATGAAGTAGCTTATGACGTGGAAATTTATAGCAGCCAAATAATAATAAAAAAATGTTACATTCATCAATATACATACAAAGGACGTGAAAGGGAGATATGATGAGTGAAAACTATAAGGGAGTGAGTGAGATGACACTACACACAGATGCTGGAACAAAGGCTGAGGAAGAGGATGACACGCCACGTAACACAGTGCGCACCGGTACAGCAACAGCTCCCAGCAATACAGAACAACGCTGCCAACACCCACACCACTCATAAGAGCAGTCCGTCATGTGCTACTCGAGTTATAGTGGGTGTGGTGTGCGCTAAGCGAAACACATTACATAAAAGACGAGGATGTACTGCATATAGTCCTCTACGTCAGTGAGTCTATGTCTCTCTGTGTGAGTCTGTGCGAGTGACTCTGTGGTTCTCTGTGTGGGTTAATCAATGGTTCTCTGTTTGAGTGAGTCTATGTGTCTCCATGTGAGTCAGTCTATGGCTCTGTGTCAGTGAGACTTTGGCTCTCTGTGTGAGTGCTCTCTCTGAGTGAGTCTATGGCTCTCTGTGGGAGTAAGTGGGTCTCTAAGGCCACCACCATCTTGCTCCCTGCCCAGTGCGTCCACCTGGTTGAGCTGCAGGAGTCTATTGTCCACCGCTCCAGACCGCACAGATATCCAGACGTCCACCTCCAGCACAGACACCGGCAGATTCTTAAACCTGGTGGTGGAAGTAAGGACACGAGAGGGGTAATAGTCAACCACCATTACCACCATCAATACCACCATTACAACCACCAAAATAACCGCTATCGTTAACACCACCATCAATATCACCACCTCCACCACAACGATCACTATCAAAATCACAACCACAATACTCTTTGGTTCTTTCGGTAAAGTCACGTAGGTAGAAAAAAATAATAGATCACGACGTTTCGATCGCAACACAAGCAACCATCATCAGGTGAAAAAATATAGCGAGAAAGCTGCTGAAACACGAAGTTATATTGGCTTGAGATAAGCTCAGCCCAAGGGTAAGTGGGCGGGGCTAGAGGTAGAATTTGCATGTAAATACAACACCACATCGTAGAAAAGGAAAGAGAGACACAGACACCGAGAGACATCCACACACAGAGAGAGGCACACACAAAGAGACACACGAGAGACGCATATAGAGAAAAACACACCGGCAGAGAGAGATACCCACACAGACAGATGCAGAGACAGATAGACACAGATAGAATAACATAATTGCCCATGAATTACTATGGTATGACAATGCCAATTACCAATGTCAAAGGGAACATCAATGAATGGTAAATGTGGGGTAATATCCCCAGAAGAGCATGTAGACTACGTTAAAAAATAAAATAATCAGGCAATATAATATCACATATGGGTTCATTTTAAAGTTTAATTATGACAAATAATATTGAAATAATTGTGCTCCATAGATTATCTTAATGGTCAAGTTACATAAACCTCACGGAATCACTTAAGCTGACCATTTAAAAAGACATTAATTCCAAGATGTTGAGCAAAGGAAATTGTTTGGAAGTTCATCTCACACCAAGTACATGTTACTATGAATCTAAATCTGCATAGTTCTCGATCACCAAAGTCGCAAACATGTTTTACCACAAGCAAGGAGTTCAGTGTAAAGCTGTTAAGCAAATTAACCACTGCACACGGTTTTAAAGTTCTCTGCCTCAAAGACAGCACTCTACCAAGTGTCACGACGCAGCTGCACACGCCACATGACAATAGGCGGAGTGAGTGAATCTAAGTAGACACTGGCCCTGTCAAAGCGGATCCCATGTCTAGAGTATTTGTGGCTGGTGCTACACATTTCTATGTGATTAGCCATTTAGCTGATCTATCATTTGTGGAAAGGTCGCTTCTGGAAAACAGCCACATAGCTCAGTGGGTCTCACCTGGTAAAATAAAAATAGTTTATGGAGTTCGTTCTGCCTCAACGCGTGTTTTCATAACGCCATTTGGATATTGCACGATGGATGTAATAGGGAACACGTTTTATAACGCGGATGCTAAGTGGATATAACGCGATTGAGTCAACAGAACCACGTCGCGCGAGTAGGAATGTGCGGTTGTTCGGCTGCCTGGGCACAGCGTCACACGAGGCATTGGGATGCTGCTGGATGCTTCCTGATGCTCCCCACGCGCCTCAGTCTTTGTTCAGCCGACACACGCATCTCACGCTGTTATCACGGACTGTGCTTTACCCTGTATTAGTCATTGTAACGAGGGAGTTTACACAACGCGGTGTTATTCAGCAACGCAACTACCGCGTTATAGAACACTGCAGTAAATATTGTCGCGGTGTGGAAGGAGCAATGAACGTCATCTTGTGGCATGGAAAGGCATCGCAGCCCTAGCGAGCAGCCAGAGACAAAGCCTGCACGCACGGCAAAGTTGTGATTGACCCGGGGACTATTAGCAAGTGACACGTATGGACTAATGGTTACTCTAAATGACGATGTTGACGTTGGTTAACGTGCTACAAATATGCTAAACGCACATCGCATTAGTTCTGGCAAATAGCGTACGTTTTATAAAAGTTATAATCGTTTAAAATGGTTAATTTGTATATCATGCCAAGTGAGTAAAATGCGTGTGGACCCTGACAGCGGCACTCAATGTCCAACTCTTGCGAATGCTCTCAGGGGATCTTTACCGTGCGCTGCGTTCACTCACTCAGCCCCAATCTCCCTGTCGTGAACTCACCACTCACCCACTCACTCACCTCACCCTTCAACTCACTCACCCTCCTCACCTATTAATTCTCCTCATTAACTCACTCACCCTGCAATCCACTTCCTCACCCCCCCGCTCCATCACCCGGCACTCACCGCCTGTCCGTGACCACCTCTCCCGTGCCTACAACCACAAACACCACCACCACCTCTCCCGTGCCTACAACCACAAACACCACCTCTCCCGTGCCTACAACCACAAACACCACCACCTCTCCCGTGCCTACAACCACAAACACCACCACCACCTCTCCCGTGCCTACAACCACAAACACCACCACCACCTCCTGCTGCTGCTGCTGTCGCGGTCTCCGCGTGGCGCCGCGGGCCCAGGGGGAGGCCTCGCGGCCCAAGAGCGGCGCCACGGCTCCCCCCCTCCTGCTCCTGGCCCCTCCCCCTCGTCCCTCCTGGCCCCTCCCCCTCGTCCCTCCTGGCCCCTCCCCCTCGTCCATCCTGGCCCCTCCCCCCCGCCTCCCTCCGCCCCCCACCCTGCGCGGCCCCGCCGCCCATTGCAAGAATGGCGGGAAGCGGACGCGGGGCCGACCGCGCGCCGCCTCTCGCGTGATTGGCTCGCTTCGCGTCACGTGGGGAAGGCGGAAGGGGAGTATGGGGGAGGAGCTGCACGGTTAGGGGCGGTGCCGTGGAGTCACGTGGTGAGCAATGATTGACAATAAGTGGGCAGGGATGGCTGGTACGTCATAGTGTACGTCACATCCGGTATTGACGTTGGTATAAATATCACGCCCCTTCGTGACGTGTCTCACACTTCCTTCCGTCCCGCGTGCCGTCAACACGAGCTGAGCATGGTGCTGCTGATCGTTGGCGTTCTGGTCTTGGCCATGCTTGGGATGGAGATCTTCATTTATCGTCGTTTTACGCTTTCCATCTCAGACTTTTGCCGCGAGACCATGACGCTGCAAACGGAGAGGATGAGCCTGCAGAATGTGGAGCTCTGTCAGAAGAACAAGATGCTCCGTCTGGAGCTACAGCAGCAGCAGGAGGAGTTGATGGAGAACCGAGAGACTCTCCAGAGAGAGAACAGGAGCCTGGTTCAACAGCTTAAAGAGTGCCAGTTGGAGCTGGAGTCCACGAGAGTGCCTTGCAGGGAGAGCAAGTCTCTCCATGCGGATTTTCTCCGAGACTGCAATGCAGCACAGCGGCAAATGTCGCTGCGCTGTGAAAACAAAGATCTCCGGAGGTCGCTGCACGCCCACCTGACGGAGTTGACATTCCTGGATCCACAGAGAGGCCAGGAACAGTTTAGGCTACGCGGGAAGCTGGTGCGTCACGAGGACATGTGGCATGGGGAAAAGAGGCTGCATGAAGAGAACCTTCATCTCAGTAGCCAGCTGAAAGAATTGAAATGCACCGTGTCTCAAATGTACCATGATGCCACCGATGCCCCTTCCACCGCCGCTGCCACAGCTTCCACCACCACTTCTGCCACCACCGCCACCAAGCCCAAGAAGAAGAAGAAGAGATTTATCCATTGGGTGCGAAAATTGCTGACGCGCAAGTCGGCCAATGTAAAAACATTGGGGAAATTGTGAAAATGACACCGCCCCAATTAAAACATTACTCAGAAAGACAAACATACCCCATAGAACATCAACATACCATTGGGGAAAGTGCTGTACAATATATATGTATCTATATTTAACTTTCTTTGCATCGTATGTAGTCAACCATACCAATGGAAGGTGCTGTTAGCGAATAATACAACTTATCGGTTCCATTCCTGAGAACTGTCCGTAAGTCGAACGGTTCATAAGTCTGAATACAATAGTGTACTGTATTTAAATCCACATACTGTAAGTTTTTTAAGATGTTATCACGGTTCAGCAAAACATAGAAACATTGTCAAAGTCATATGTAAGACAAAATATCGTACATTTGCATGCAACAATGTAATAAATACTGTATTGTGAGCAAAACAAAGTTACTTAAATGGAAAAAAAATCTGTTTTTATTGTCACCTTTAGTTCGGATGCTGGCCTGCTTGTCGGGAGGGGGCGTAATGAGTCCCTAAAACTGCACACACGGGGGCGGTGGGAGGGGGGTGAACGTCCATACACACACACAACAGCGACAATCATTTGCCGTATAGCCTTACCAGAATGTTGGGGCAAGTGCTGTTAGCGAGCAGCGCCTATGAAGCTCAGAATGGCACACTGGCCAGCACAACGCACGGCTGCCTCTCTTTCTCTCTCCATACACGATACTCACAGGCGTACATGCGTCCGTGCACACACGCACAACAACAACGCAACAACTGTCGTTCACCCCTAAGTGGCGGTGACATCACCACAGCAGATTTAAAGCTTTCGCTGTCCTCCAGACAGTCTCGTCCCTTCACCTGATGAAGGCCGCTTGTGTTGTGGCCGAAACGTCGTGATTTTTGTTATTTTATTTTTTGCCTACGTGACTTTATCCAATAGAACCAAAGAGTGTCACCACAGCACTTGTGCCATGCTCGGTGCATTTGGAGGCCACGTGAAGTGTCGAAGGCTGGCTGGCAGGAGGTCATGTAATAGACGCAGGTGCCATGGATTGACTGAGGAAAATGATCGGCAGATGCAACAGCCGTGCTCCCCACTGTGCCAACTTTATTTGTGTCAGTTGTTTGGCGCTCTGCTCGTTGTTTTGAGCCTCGCTCCTCTGCCCTATGCTGTAGCTGGAGGGCAACTGCCTCCACCTCCCAGGAAGCGCTTTTCATGAACCTCCTCCACAGAAGCCGATCGTGACACTGCTGATACCAGTCATCAATAAGTCCAATCAGCTCCACATCCTTCTGTACCACATCAGTCCATCTCTTCTCTAGCCCGTACCACGCCCATTTAGCACCATCTATCCAGCCAAATTGAAGCTGCTTGGGGATGCCGTGGCTGTGCATACGGACTGCATGACACAACCAACGCAGCCTCGCTTGCTGGAGGAGCCCCACAGATGGGCATTTGTCCAGATATTCCAGGAATCTGAGCTCCTCACAGAGTCCAGTCTGGTTAAACCCTGGATAGATCGTGGGCTAACCAAAATGTTTCAAACCAGCGCAGATGTTCCTTTCGAGAGAGATACGGGAGCGCATAACTGCGGTCCAGAAGACATGAAGGTTTGTATGGAGTGACATGCCAGGTAGCTTCCACACAGTGTTCAGCAGCTGATGAAAATATAATGCCGCTCGAATGATTCGAAGTGAGACCTCGGCTACTGAAACAAAGTTGGTCATCAGCACACTGCCCAAGTACGGAAATATCTCCACTCTCTCCACAACTGCCCCAAAATACATGGGGAATTGAGGGAGGGGAGCATTTTGATGAAGTAAAATACCCAGGGAGGTGATTTGTTTTTGTGAGGCTGATGGTAACGGCCCATAATTTAGGAGCATGCTCCATGTTTAGCTGTAGTGTCTCCAACTTCTCCTTAGAGTGGGAAGTAATCACCAGATCATCCGCATTCATAATATGGTTTAACAATAGAGAGCCATACCATGACCGGACTGGGGCATCGATCAGCCTCCCATTATATCTATACCAGATATAAATTGTACTGGTACATCCATGGAAATCGTCTCAAACTACGTAGTCAAAAAAAAAATGTTAAGTCGTGAAAGGGCCAGAGGACATCCGTGTCGCACCTTACTCACATATTCTATCATCCCTTAACTCCATTACGTCGATTTCCCATGTGACGCATCAGTTGTTTTGTATTATTTATATTTGCTTTCATTACTGTAACTCTGTGTTTTTATTTAACTTTGGTCATTTGGGTGATCCAGGTCTCTCTTGCAAATGAGACTCATCCTGGTCGCTTTAGTTCTCGCCTTGTTCAACTCAATAAACTGGTACTCACTCACTCCATTATGAACTCACCCACTTCCCTTACTCTATGACTTACATAAATGCTCCTTCTCCCTCCTCATGAGTCATATATTTACCTGATCATTCACACAATCACCTGATCATTCACTGTGTCAACCTCATTCACGCACTTTTTCATGCTCTCAAGAATGACCCACCCATCCTATCACTCAGTACCTTAATCACCATCCCCTTATCTCATTGACCCACTGGTAAAATGAAAATACTCTACAGCAACAACACGTGAGATTGTACTCAGGCTTACACTCACATGTGTAAAGAAGCTCCTTTGCAGGTTCCAATTTCTTGATGATTTATTTCACGATAAAGTATTTACAACGCAGGAATACGACTTTTACGAGCCTTCCCCCGTAAAGTACCCTGTACCTGTCTCCACCCATCAACACTGACGCCACTATAACCTTTGTCATCGAAGAGAAGGGAAGCAGATGACGATAGAGTTTGCTGATAGAATCTACCGGTGGCAAGTGCTGGAAGTTACCAGGGCGTGGCCGTAGGGGTATATAAGGGGGAGCGAGGCCCGCAAATGGGTTGATTCCTTGGGGACTGAAGAACAACTGCAGGTGGACGACATCGGGGCCGACTGTTGGAGATCTACATGGTGGAAACCATCAACAAAGACTGTTCGATATTACTCTATTAGAAACCACCAGGACTGCGGTAGTTATAGCCTTGTGGAACGTGTGAGTCGTACTCTCGCCTGTAAATATGTTATCGTGAAATAAATCATCATGAAAATGTACCCTGCGAATGAGCTTCTTTACACATGTCGGAATAGAGGACATGTTTCATCGCAGGCCGTTTTTTGTCTACAACAGACCTAAACACACGAAATATGAAAAATGGCATTTGATTAGGATTGCCACCTGCTACCCATTCTGAGATCGCCCAACTAGCAAAACCCTTCTCTCAATTATACCTAAGACTTTAGATTTGTACATTCCGTAATTTCAAGACGACGAGTTGACCAAAGTGGCAATGTTATTTTGTCATTTTATTCACAGTAAGAAAAATGGTATAGTTTTTTTTCCCTGTTAACTTATGCATACGAGTGTAACGGTGGCACAATGGTTGGCCATTGCAATATGAATCAGACCACTTTAGTTTGATTCTCAGTCATAGTTACCATCAAGCAAACTGGCCTTTGCGCCTTCTCGTCATCAACCCACGTTGACAAGCATGATGGAGTATGGTCAAACAATCTCCACGACTTATCCAGTATGGAAAGACTTCACCCATAAGTGGTATGACAAAGGGTAACAATTATTATTATTATTGTTGTTTATTACCACCGAAGGAATAACTTCATATCTGTCAGCCAGCCTATATATACTCATAGATAAATGCTCTCCTAAACACCACCATTGGGTTGAAGCTGATTTGGTATCTTCCACTTTGAGAGCCTCGCCACAAGGACCATCCTACTCGATCCAGCGGTGTATCAGCGCTTTGTCAGGAGCGAAGCAGTCGGCAGTATTCCGGCTGTGAGACGTGAACAACGTTAGAGCGTTATATCATCCCCATTAATATTTCAGTCATGCACTCAGTCAAGAAGGCATGAAAACAGTAGCCAGGCAGCTCCAAGGGCAGAGCGTGATGCTGGTACTGCCAATATCCTTCATCTGAATCAAGACATCTTCCTGTTATTGAGCGACTTTTCTAGTGCAGATATTTCATGGCCTCAGCCAGGTCATCAATGACTGCACAAATAATGAAATTACATTTGCATCTGCACTTGATCTTACTAAATGTCACATATACGAATAAAACATTGGCTTGCCGATGGTATAATGTGCATTGCTCTCTGTAGCAGCCTCGTTGTGCGTGAAATTTTCAACGAGATTCAAGGCAAGACGCATTCTCTTTTGAGCTAAAATTGGACAAAGAATGGAACTGACCAACGGCAAAAAAAGTTTTTTCAGTAAAAAATCCTATATACAAAACTAGCTAGATAATCACCTGCCAACTAGAGTTGGCAGGTGATTATCTAGCACATCAGATGTAAGGTCAACATTAACAATGCAATGGTGGCCAAATTCTGGAAGGGAAAAAGGAAGCAGATGAAAAAAAATAGTTGAGATGAGAAGATTTAGTGGAACACAGTGAATTAAGGTTGACACGAGATTTCTGCATTCTCTAAATTATTCATCTGTTGTCTTCAGAAATGCTTCCAGTGGGCAGTTATTCGTTTGAACCATGTCATATTGTTCCAAATGATTTTGATGGCCATTGTCAATAGTTTTTGGAGGGTGAGGAGTCCAATAAGACAGAAAGCTAGCATTAAAGATCATAAGATAATATCTCGATAAGGTACTGAATCATCCTTTCATCCCTCTGGAGTTGATGAGTACCTCTTTGTGGGACATTAACATGAGCTATTCCTTGGAAAGTGCCAACTATGATAGGCATTCATAATTGCCATTGACCTGGTGCCACTGCCGCAGGCTCTTTTAAACAAAGATATTTCATTTTTAATATTTACGAGATGGTTACCCCTCCGATTGCCTTTTTTTCTCAATTACTGTATTTTACAGTATTGAACTGATACAATGTGTTTTTCTGTTCACTAAAAGAAAGGCCATGACCATCATGAACGTCGTCAGTCGGATGTCAGAAGTCCTCCAACATGATAATGTCAGATTAGACATGAGCCTGAGAACACCATGCATAGTACTGGCATCCGTCGAATTAAGAAATGGATGAGTTCTTGAGTCAAACACAATTTTTTTATCGGAAAATCTTTTCCCATTATATTCAATACAAAAAATTAGTGATGAATTTTAGGCAATCATTCCACCCCACTCCTAACCAAAAATTGTTCACATATTGACAAATCAGAAATAATAAGAAAGTACATAAATGTTAATAAGATTGAATAATAACTAATTTAAGACTAATAATTAATTCTAGATTTCAAGCTTTCGCGACTGCAAGGATACATACTTTTAAGGGAACTCACCAAACGATCTGCATGTTGGAATGCCTAGAAAGGCGATGTGAGGCGTTACTGGTGAGCTGTAGGGATATACTGTGACAGTGTCGCGGATGGATGACGCATCCTCCTGGGTGCTTCTTCTTTGATGCTTTCATTGCGTGTGCCGTGTAAAATTTCGTTAACATGGAAATTCGATTTCGTAAATAGAAAAATGTCCATCATTTGTCAATTGCATGAACGCGAAATTCCGTAATCCGAACGTCTGATAATCTATGGATATCTGTAGAGCCAACATCTGGAATACTCAGAATGTAATTGCTTCATCAGTTGGAGGCACTGTCTACTTCAACACCGTAGGAAAAATGTCACTGCTGTATTAAGGTGATGAATTTGCAATGATTATTTGACGGTGGTACCATGGATCCAGGATGGTGCAAGTGCACAGAGAAATATACAATTGTTCATAGCATTACCTGAACAGGATCAGGGAAATAATTTATCACAACAAGGCTGGGAGAGGGTTTTTCAATGCCAAGTGTGTTGTCGATTGTTGCTTTTTCATCATAATTCACCTTGCTGGTGAGTACGGATTGGAGAATGCAGAAGGAATATATGTGAAAAGAGGATAGAAGATGTGTTGACTATAAGCAGTGACATTGTATTTGTATAGGGGACTGTAAAGAGAAAGTTCTAGAGCATACACGTTGAGATAATTAGAAACAGGTGGCCGGAAGGTACTGTATTGATGATGATAAATTATCCAATAAACAATACACTTGCCACAGTGGAGTGGGGGCACTGTCTGATAGGGGCGGGGCCAAGGGGGTATATTAGGGGAGCGAGGCCCGCGATCTCCGCACTTGCCCGGGGATGCACAAAGAACAAGGTGGACGAGATTGGGACAAACTAATTGTGGAGTGATAAGGTGGAAACCATCAGGGCTGACTGATAGCCGTAGTAATAATGCTCTAAGTTGTAAATGTGTAGTGAGTTCAACTGAGTCGCAGACGTAGACTTGGAGGCAACACATTTATTTAACTCCAACACACAGGGTAACTTCCCCTTAGAATAACAACCTATGGTGGTGACCACCAGGCTAACTACACTAATTACAACGTAACTAGCTACTACAGACCGGGACCAACAGCTCGGGTCCAGGTACACGTGTTGGAGACTCGTTGAACGGAGAACGTAGATCATAGAACGTAGACCGTCGACGAATGTTTCTTCCAGGATGAACAACAACAACAACCCTGGTCCCTCTCGGGACCCGGCTTATATTCTCTGTGGCGTGGCTGCCTCCACCCTTGGCCATGACCACCTTCCAGAATCCTCGAGCAGGATCTGGATCCCAACCACGTGACTTCCCTAGCCCTCACTTGGGGCCCCTTTGTCAACTCGCCCTTAAATAAAAGAACAAAACAAACAACCCGTTAGTGTGCACCAACAAATAAATACTTCAACCCATCTATACAATATATACAATATATACAAAAACCGATGAGTCTTTTATCGAGTCCTTGTGGCCAGGCTCCCAGGAGAGGTGGGCGTACTCTCCTCGCGGGTCGCAGGGGGAATTTCAAAATGTCCCATCGAGCAAAGAGCAGTCGGCCGGGCAGACGAGCCTTCTGCTCCCGAAGCTTGTTAAGACGGCGCAGGTGGCGGCTTTGGGGATGTTAAACGTACGGCATCTGAGGATGGGATCACATGACTCCCCTGAGGACCAACCTCAGTGGGTACACACCTCAGCTCGCCAGACACATATGACACTTGGCCCCTGTGTAGTGTAGATGGGATGAATTCACGCAGCGTGATGAAAGGCTTGAGGTGAGAGGGATGTACAAACCAACTCCGCCGACCCAAGCAAATTTTTTTCACACTGGAGCCAAACGACCCAAATCACGCCAAACGGCCCCCTCCAGGGTTTAAACAATTTCGGTGATGTACCCACCAGTATGTGGGGACAGTGCAGCCAGGCTCTGTCGCCTGAAGCCCACTCATGTCCGGAAAGATGGAGACCCCTCAGCTGCTCATTTGACAATTCGCATGAATTGGAATTTTCTCTGGAAGCCTCGCGTGCTTCTGAAAGCCTCTGAAGAGTAAAGCGCATGGACTCCGAAATTTTTAATATTTAGCCTTGTTTAGCTCGGCTCATAATTGGACATAAATCTGGGGGTCGTGTTCTCTTCCATACATTAAAAAAATGGTGGGAAGCCGGTGGATGGGTGAGGGGCCATTCTATAGGCAGCCAGGACCCCGGTAACATGCAAGTCCCAGTCAAGCCGGGACTCGCTGACTTGATGGCTCAACATGGAGGTCAGAGTCCTCTGCAGCCGCTCCACCATTCCATCCGTCTGAGGGTGGTATGGTGACGTTCGTATTTTATTTGTTCCCAACAAGTCATACACCTCCCGCAGCAATTTTGAAGAAAATTCATTGCCCTGATCGGTCAGAAGATGCTCAGGGCCCGCCTTGTCCATCACATAGCAATCAAGGAATGCCTCGGTGATGGCCACATCCGATTGGTTGAGCGGCGGCCAAGCCATCGGCCAAAATATTCGATGCCCACCAGTAAATACTTATTGCCACGAGGGGTGGTAGGAAATGGACCAAGGATAACAAGAGCGACCAGCTCATTTATGCGGGAAACCTGAATGGATTGCAATGGTGGACAGCAGAGTTTGGACGGGGGTTTCCGCCGTGCACACTGCACACACCCCTTGAATACAATAGCGACATCTTCCACCATGCCAGGCGAGAAAAAGTCGAGCTTAAGTGTGGCTAGCATCTTATGCACCCCAAGGTGCAACAGTCGCTCATGCACAGCCCAGATGACTTTACTCCGTAGGGCAGTAGGCACGACAATGTTGTAACGTGTCAACCCTCCATTCCAATGCATGAGCAATCTGCCTCTGAGGATGACAGAGGCTACACCCCATCGATTCCAACCCCCGTCCACCTCCTTGACATGGCGTTGTAACTTGAACAGGGAAGCGTCTTCCACCTGAAGGGGTCCGAAGTCTGCATGGTTCATGCCAATAACGGCGTCATGCGCCACAGGACCGTCGGCTTTCCTCAGAGATGTCAACCTCAGCCAATGCCGGAAGGGGATGAGGCGAGTCCTCAGCAGGTGCCTTACAGCGCCCCAGCCCGAGAAACACGTTCACCCGTCGCTCGTTGGTAATCGCGACAGGGCATCCGCGTTCGTGTGTTGGGTACCTTTACAAAAGGAAACAGTAAAGGAATAGTCCTGGAGGACTTCCAACCAACATGAAAATTGGTCAGATGGTTGCTCAATATGCAGCGCGTACTGTAGCGCTGCATGGTCAGAGAGCATCTCAAAGCGTCTGCCATAAAGATAGGCGCGATACTGTTGCATAAAAAAAACAGTTGCCAAAAGTTCCGCCGGAGACATCACTCTGCTGCCATATACTACAACACTTTCCATGCCATAACGACTTGAGACAGAACAGCGCCAATTCCGGAGTTGCTAGCATACGTATCAAGGATGAACCGCAAGGAAAAGTCGGGGTAGTGGAGGGGAGAGGCGTTCACCAAGCCATCCCAGAGCACAACAAATGTGCCCTCCTCCTACTCCCCCCAATGGAACTTCTGACCTTTTGCCGTCAGGGCGTGGAGAGGTTTGGCGATCGTGGCAAACCCGGTGACAAAACGGCGGTAATAGGATGCAAATCCATTGAAACTCTGCACCTCCTTCCCCACCGACGTGGGGGTCAGCCAAGTACGGACACATGTGGTTTTGTTCAGGTCCATCGCTATCCCTGATTTACTGACTATGTGGCCAAGATACCGAACCCAGTTTTAGAGCAGGTTGAAACTTCTGCAGTTTAAATTTGAGATTCGCCGCAGGCATTTTAAGAAAGACAGCACGTAACCATTCCAGATGTTTTTTAAACGTACGGCTAAAAATGATAACATCGTCCAGATATATTAGGCATGAGTCCCACTGAAGGCCTGCCAGAACTAGTTCCGTCAATCGCTGGAACGTAGCCGAGTGGAGTGAAGACCCATCGGAAGCTGATTTAATTCAAATAAGCCTTCTGATGTGCAAAA
This sequence comes from Petromyzon marinus, assembly GCF_048934315.1. Lineage (NCBI taxonomy): Eukaryota > Metazoa > Chordata > Hyperoartia > Petromyzontiformes > Petromyzontidae > Petromyzon > Petromyzon marinus. Next base: position 24,075,935 of record NC_133745.1, on the reverse strand, counting down.
AGCTGTCTTAGGTTTAGAGGATTCATTCAAGGGCAACTGCGAAAATCAAGATAGGTCAATAGTCGAAAAATAATATGCCCCTGCGAGAGCGTCCAGGGAATCGTCCATCCGAGGAAGAGGGTACGGGTCAGCTACAGAGATCTTATTAAGCTTACGGAAGTCAACACAGAAGTGCAAACTACCATCCTGCTTTTTAACAAGAGCAATCGGGGCTCCCCACGGGCTGGTGGACGGTGAGATAATATTGGCGGCCAACGTTTCATCAACTGCCAACTGTACGTGTTCTTTTTCCTTAGGGCTCAGCCGGGAGGGGTTCTGCTGGATGGGAGCGGCGTCGCCCATATCGATGTGGTGACTCTGGGACTCATACAATTCCGAATTTTCAGAACAAAGCGTATCCATCCATTTTTCATAAGAAACCTGTTGCGGCTTCGTATTCAACGTGACCCCCACACCGCCAACGATGTTTCCCTCGTGAAGCATGGACGACACGTGAGCTAGCACGGTGCCCTCCTGAATGACAAACATGTCCAACCCTGCATTCAGGACTTGAATGAGCGGTTCCTGGTGATTGGATATGATAGTTTGGGCCCCCACCAACGGCAAACCACGAATGTCTTTGTTTGAGGATCCTAGAAGAATTCCCCCCTCAGTCGCCTCCTGGTCTAGCGGCCTGCGCAATCGTAAAGGAACTAACATTTGTGTGCCGGGGGGAATCTTTACGGTCTTACTCGCAAGCGCTTGTACAGTAGTGTTGGCAAAGAACAATCGAGTGGGAGAAGGCAAAAGGCCATTCGATGACCCAATGGTAACTCAAGGGAACCTTGATCGATCAAAATTTTCAGGGGCATCTTCCTCAAGAAGTCAGTCCTGAGCAAGCAAGGAACAGCAAGCGACGTTGATAAAAGAACTGGCCCCGTCAATTTGATATCTCCAATACACACCACCGCTGTTATTTTCCCAGTGAGGCCCAATGAGCAGCCATTTGCATAAAAGCACGGAACTCTGACGGGACATAGGGTACGACATTTAGGGGGCAGAATGTTAAAAATCAACTTGGAAATGATAGTCGCGGATGCACCAGTATTGACGAACATTCTGATTTCAACCCCCTCTATCAATCCGATAATAGCGGATGAACCTGCGGTCACAGCAATCGCTCTATGGACCAACTCCGATCACCGACCCGGTCGGAGCGGCCAGTCAGCCTGAGCAAAATCTGAACCCTCATGCACCGACACACGACGGGAATGAAAACCGACCGAACGTGATGAGTGCGGTGGATTCAGGAGCCGAAGGCGACTTGCCTTCGGGTGCAGTGGAGTGGTGGACAGTCAGGTGGATGACTGTGGTGCCCGCTCTCAGGATGATGAGAGGTATCTTGCCGTCAAAGTTGTTCATCCTGTCACACCATGCCGCCCCCCCCCCCCCCCCCCCCCGCCAGCCTCCGCCTTGGGTTGAAGCACAGGCTTGGATGGGCTCTACATCTTTGGGTGTATCATGCATCTCACTAGGCACAGTATACACCGCCAACCCCTCATGTCGTTGCAAGAGCAGGTGCGCCTGGATGCATCTTGCAACTTTGAGAGAAGACAAGTCGTCTTTGTCGACGGATGGCAGGACGATGTGGAGGTTGTTGTATATGTGGGTTATGAAAATTTGATGAAAATAAAAATATTAAATGAAGCTAGAAATGTGCATAATTTATCTGCAATTATGTTAATTTGGGTAATCATGCATATAAATTATGCTAATGTTGTATTAATTTATGCGAGTGGGTGTGGTTATGTTAATGACAGCCTTTATGATAATCAGGCCCCGCCTCGTTGACGAGGGTTGGTTATCAATCGGGATAATATAATTAATCGTATGCAGTTATGCTAGTGTGATGCGAGTATGCCAGAGTCAACTCGGCTTCGTTGTTTAACTTCGTATTATCGATCAGTATAATACAATTATTCTTGCTTTAACATTTACTGAGTATGGATTACAGTGTTTATGTAAGGTCACCAAGTTCATATCTCAACGCAGAACCAGTTTTTATGCATAGATTTCAGGAAAGAATCACACAATCACTTATGCGTTAATCAATTTTATTTTCTAACTAAACTTTAATTCTAACATAATATGCGAACTCTCGATCTTGGAATTTCAACACATTATCATCACAGTAACCATCACGACTGCGTTGTTTCACTTTGACAACAGCACCTGTGGTTAATTCCGCCGCATAACGCGAGCTCAGTTGGTGAGAGAGAGAGTCGTTAAACATCTAAACAAAACAAACCTTGATAACTCTGTTATGAAAGATTATACTGGAATTTGCACACACAGTATGGCGTTCATTCAGAGATCCATAAGAAACACTTATCACGTTGTTAGCACATTGGGTCATGGAACAGTTGAGTATTCTGTAGAGTACGCGAGTACGTGCGGCGATCATTAACGAAGGTGCTTAAAGATTATATGACGAAATTCATACGAAAAGGCGATCAAAACAGTTATTATTCCCAAAGGCACAAATATATCAATAGATCCATTGGCAAGATGAGATGATTACAGAAATGGCTTGGATTGAGGTTGTGTGATGGGGTGCATGCTGTCTCACGGGAGATTATTTAATTCGTGGACGGAATTGTTTAAGGAAACCGGTTTAATACGATTTCTCCCCGTGAGCGAAGCTCCGTGGCGAAGGTGTCAGGAATTAATTGGGATTGATGGATCTGTTGGTAATTTATGCGATTAGAAGTACAATCCAAAACAAATAGTTAAGATGGAAAAATTATTACTATACTTATAAACGACGGATGGTTATCACTCGGTCTGTCACGATACCTTCACGGCCACCGATGGTTCCCGTCTTGAGAATTAGGCCTTTGTCAATGACGCGTGTGTTTTTAGTGATATGGATGGTGTACAGTAGGCCAGTGTTTCGCCACGGAGCTTCGCTCACGGGGAGAAATCGTATTAAACCGTTTCCTTAAACAATTCCGTCCACGAATTAATTAATCTCCCGTGCTGCTGCTGCTGTCGCGGTCTCCGCGTGGCGCCACGGCTCCCCCCCCTCCCGCTCCTGGCCCCTCGTCCCTCCTGGCCCCTCCCCCTCGTCCCTGCTGGCCCCTCCCCCTAGTCCCTCCTCCTCCCGCTCGCGACGTGGAGTGATCTCGCCCCCCCACCGCCCATTGCAAGAATGGCGGGAAGCGGTCGCGGGGCCGACCGTGCGCCGCCTCTCGCGTGATTGGCTCGCTTCGCGTCACGTGGGGCAGGCGGAAGAAGAGTATGGGGGAGGAGCTGGGCGGTTAGGGGCGGGGCCGTGGAGTCACGTGGTTGGCAATGATTGACAATAAGTGGGCAGGGATGACTGTTACGTCAAAGCGTACGTCACATCCGGTTATGAAGTTATATAAATAACGCCCCTTCGTGACTTGCCTCACACTTGCTTCTGTCCCGCGTGCCGTCAACACGAGCTGAGCATGGCGCTGCTGATCGTTGGCGTTCTGCTCTTGGCCCTGCTTGGGATGGGGATCTTCATTTATCTTCGTTTTACGCTTGCCATCTCAGACTTTCACCGCGAGACCACGACGCTGCAAAGGGAGATGATGGGCCAGCAGAATGTGGAGCTCTGTCAGAAGAACAAGACGCCCCATCTGAAGCTACAGCAGCAGCAGGAGGAGTTGATGGATAACCGAGAGACTCTCCAGAGAGAGAACAGGGGCCTGGTTCAACAGCTTAAAGAGCACCAGTTGGAGCTGGAGTCCACGAGAGTGCCTTGCTGCGAGCGTGCGTCTCTCCGTGCGGATTTTCTCCAAGACTGCAATGCAGCACGGCGGCAAATGTCGCTGCGCTGTAAAAAGGAAGGTCTCCGTAGGTCGCTGCGCATCCACCTGAGGGAGTTGAACTTCCTGAATCCACAGAGAGGGCAGAAGCAGTTTAGGCTGCGCGGGAAGCTGGCGCGTCACGAGGAAAAGTGGCACGGCGAAGAGAAGATGCGCAAAGAGTGCCGGCATCTCAGTAGACAGCTGAAAGAGCTGAAATGCGCCATTTCTCAAATTTACAAAGATGCCACCACCACCAACGCCACTGCCACCGCCGCTGCCACAGCTGCCACCACCGCCACCAAGCTCAAGAAATGAAGAGATGTATTAATTGGGTCCGAAAATGGCTGAAACGCAAGTCGACCATTTAAAAACATTGGGGCAATTTTGAAAATGACACCGCCCCAATTAAAACATTATTCACAAAGACAAACGTTCCCCGTATAGAATCAAGAGACTATTGGGGCAAGTGCTATTAGCAAGGAGCAGCACCGAAGAAGGCCTCCACAATACAATCACAAGCACAAACACAAAGGTCCCCCATGTAGCCTCAACACACTGTTGGGGAAAGTGTTGTACAATATATATTTATCTATGTTTGACTTATTTTGCATCACATGTAGTCAACCATACCAATGGGAGGTGTTGTTAATGAATAGTACAACTTTTGGATTCCATTACAGAGAATGTTTTAGTAAGTCGAACAGTTCATAAGTCTGAATAAAATAGTGTACTGTATTTAAATTCACATACTGGAAGTGTTGTAAAATGTATTACGGTTTAACAAAAAATTGGAAGCATTGTTAAAGTCATAACACTGAATATTATACATTTGCAAATAATACTGTAATAAATACTGTATGGTAAACAAAAAATAAAGTTACGTAAATAGAAAAAAAATGTTTTTATTGTCACTTACCTTGAGTCTGGATGTGGGCCCGTTTGTCGGGAGGGGGCATAATGAGTCCCCATAACTGCACACGGGGGGGTTGAGGGTGAACGCCCGCAAGCACACACACACACAACAGCGACAGTCATCCCCCGAATAGCCTAACCAGAATGTTGGGGCAAGTGCTGTTAGCCAGCAGCGCCTATGAAGGCTGGAATGTCGCACGAGGGGGTGCGTGGACAGAACCACGCCCGGCTGCCTTTGTCTCGCCAGTGGTGATATTTACACACCACACCAGGCACTTATTTGAGGCTGAGTCGATCGACGGAAAGCCCAGCAACCATTAATATAATCGTTAAAGGTGTTGGTCGTGAGTGGGAATCGAACTGGGATCGGTGGGATGGTAGACAGTGTTCACCATTGCACTATCTCTCCCCACACACACACTCACAGGGGTATATGTGTCCGTGCACACACGCACAACAAGAAGACAATAATCGCCGTTTGCCCCTAAGTGGCAGTGACATCACCACAGCACTTTTGTGCGGTGCTTGGTGCATTTTGAGGTCACTTGAAGTGTCGAAGGATGGCTGGCAGGAAGTCATGAATAGACACAGGTACCATGGGTTGACTTAAGGTGATGACGGGCAGATGGAAAAGTCGTGCTCCCCACTGTGCCAACTTTCAGTGTTTCAGTCGTATAGCGCTCTGCTCATTGTTATGAGTGTCGCTCCGCTGCCCTACGCTATTGCTGGAGGGCAACTGCCTCCACCTCCCCAGTAGAGTCTTTCATGAACCTCCTCCACATAGGCCTATCGCGACACTGCTGCTACCAGTCATCAGCAAGTTCAATCAGCTCCACATCCTTCTGTACCACATCAGTCCATCTCTTCTGTAGCCCATGCCGCGCCTGTTTAGCATGATCTATCCGCCCAAATTGAAGCTGCTTGGGGATGCGGTGACAGTGCATATAGACTTCATGACCTAGCCAATGGAGCCTGACTTGCCGGAAGAGCCCACTGATGAGCCTTTGTCCAGATATTTCAGGAAATTTTGGCCTCCTCACAAAGTCCAGTCTGGTTAAACCCTGGATAGATCGTAGGCAGGCTAGACCAAATGTTTCAAACCATTGCAGATAATCCTATAGAGAGAAATAAGGGAAGGCATAACTGTGGTCCAGAAGACATGAAGGTTTGTATGGAGTAACAGATCAGGTAGCTTCCATACAATGTTACGCAGCTGATGAAAATATAATGCCGCTCGAATGAATCGAAGTGAGACCTCGGCTCCCAAAACAGAGTTGGTCATCAGCACACTGCCCAAGTACGGAAATATCTCCACTCTCTCCACAACTGCCTCAAAATACATGGGGAATTGAGGGAGGGGAGCATTTTGATGATGTAAAATACCCAGGGAGGTGATTTGATTTTGTGGGGCTGATGGTAACGGCCCATATTTTTGTAGCATGTTCCGTGTTTAGATGGAGTGTCTCCAACTCCTTAGAGTGTGCAGTAATCACCAGATCATCCGCATTCATAATATGGTTTAACTATAGAGAGCCATACCATGACCGGACTCGTGCATCGATCAGCCTCCCATTATATCTATACCAGATATAAATTCTACTGGTACATCCATGGAAATCGTCTCATTACTAAGTAGTCAAAGAAAATGTTAAGTCGTGTAGGGGCCAGAGGACATCCATGTCGCACATTACTCACATATTCTATCATCCCTTAACTCCATTATATCGATTTCCCATGAGACACAGCAGTTGTTTTTCTATTGTTTATATATGCTTTTCATTACTGTAACTCTGTGTTTTTATTTAGCTTTTGTTATTTTGGTGATCCAGGTCTCTCTTGCAAATGAGAATCATCCTAGTCTCTTTAGTTCTCGCCTGTTTTAACTAAATAAATTACTACTTACTCCATTATGAACTCACCCACTTCCCTTACTTTATGACTCACATAAATACGTCCTCTCCTTCCTCATGAGTCATATTATTGACCTGATAACCCAGGCAACCACCTGATCATTCACTGTGCCAACATCACTCACGCACTATTTCACAATCTCACCAACGACCTACTCATCCCATCACTCACTACCTTACTCACCATCCGCTTCCCTCATTGACCCACTGGTAAAATGGAAATACGCAGTCTAACACTCACGTGTTTAAAGAAGCTCCTTCGCAGGTTAGATTGTCGAGATGATTTATTTCACGATAACGTATTTACAACGCAAAAGTACGACTCACATGAACCTTCCCTCGTACAGTACCCTGCATCTGTTTCCACCCATCAACACTGACACCACTATATCCTTTGCCATCTAAGAGAAAGGAAGTAGAAGACGGTTGAGTCTGCTGGAAGAATGTACCAGGGAAACTGCTGGAAGCTGCCAGGGCGAGGCTGAGTGGGTAGAAAAGGGAGAGCGAGGCCCGCAATTGGGGCGCTAGCTCGGAGACTGAAGGACGACTGCAGGTGGATGACATCGGGGCCGACTGTTGTACATGGTGGAAACCATTAAGAAAGATTGTTCGAGATGAATGTAGTGGAAAACACTGGGGCTGCAGATAGTCATACCCTTGTGAAGCGTGTGAGTTGCACTCTCTTCTCAAAAATGGAACCTGCAAAGAAGCTTCTGGTGGCAGTGGTGGGATACAGTCTACAAGTTCAAGAAGGAAGACCCGCCGAAGAGCTCCTGCAGAGGACGAGTTATCAACCCTAAGCGCTCCAGGTTTTTGAGACTCGGCAAATGGCGGGAGTGAGAGCCGGACCCCGTTGGCAGCCAAGTTCCCGATGGAAGTGGATGCTCTGCCAAAGACCCAAGAACCAGCATCGCCGAACAAAGAAAATTGGCGGCAGCTGTTGGACAGGTTGGACCACCTTACCTCAGTGGTGGATCGACTGATAATTTCGATGATGAATAAAAGAGAAGAGGAAGGAACAGGTAGTGCGCGGCTGAAGCCAGATCCATCTCCACCATGGACCGCAATGGCGAGGAGAAAGCGCCATAGGGCAGCAGCCATCGCTTCCCCCCGTCGAGCAGCAGGCGGGAACCAATCAAATGACTCAACCACAACTAGAAGCTGTTCAACAGACCTTAACCACCATGCAGAAAAATACGGGAGGCGATTGGATTGCATTCATCAAAAGATTTGAAGCAGCTGTCAGAGTCAGCCGATTGATTGACGACGAAGTGCTACGATTGCTTCCTACGGTGTTGGATGACAGAGCACTATTGGCCTTCTTTATGATCCCGGAAAATCAACCTGCCACAACCCAACACGGTTGTCAAGGGATGGCCGATGTTTTCTGTCCTGCGTCCAGCACAAGGCAGCAATGTTCGGCCTGGAGAAGAGGAGAGAGCGAGCCACTGATAGCTTATAGAAGTACCTTGCAAGCGGTTGCAGATGTGGCATTTTCAACGATGGACATGACAACCTGAAACGTGCTAGTGGTGGAGCGGCTACAAACTCTTCTCTATCAAAGTGGCATTACATTGCCGATTGTGCCAGAGAGGGAGCAAACTTCAATGTAGTTTGCTAAATGCCTCTGGGCACACACAGATCCCAGGGCACCATGTGAAGTAGCAGCCCATGTGACAAGGGTGATGGAGAATGGAGGAGCAGGAGGACCAACGGAGCCAACAGGGACAGCAACAACAGGGACCGCCGCAATGCCCAGCATGGAGGGTGATCTGCAGGCGACCTTGAAAGAGATGGCTGTTGCCATCCAGGGGTTCAACGATTCAAGGTGTCAACTACAGCATCAGCGACCATGGCACAACCACGGAGGAATCCAGGACCATGCGGTGATATATTGCTACAACTGCGGGAGGCCGGGCCACATCGCGAGCGGTTGCCGAGGGGAAGTCATCCCGAGACAACCAAGAAACACCCAGGCGTGTCGCCTGTACACCCAGCCAGATCACACGTGCACCTCATTTCCAAAACCCTCATCACCAACATCACTAGCACACCACTCGATCACATCGACCTGGAGTGAAACAACAGGGAAAATTGGGCCAACATCTCGGGATAAGTGGAAAAAGTTAGTGAGATCGGTCGTAGCAGCAGCGACAGGAGCAGCATGGTGTAAACCGACCCTCCCTGACTCGCCGAGACAGGTGATGTCAATAAACACAGCAACGATAGAAAATGATGTACCACCCGCAGATCATGATCTTGGGCTGATAAGGACCGAATGAATCCGATTGCAAAAATAGGATGAAATTATAGTCATTGGCTGCACAGGCAGCTGAATGTGCTCAAACTGGTCAAAAGGGGGAGCCATTCATCCCATGGCGAGGTCTCCTGATGAGGTGGGACATGAAGATGCAGCGTTGTTGCCTAGTGGTGCAAAAACCCTTGCAAAACAGTTGCTACTAGAAGTGCACGCCAAACAACAAATGCACTTGGTCCACCGAAACACATTGCTCACACTGCAGGCTCGATATTTTTGGCCAGTGATGTCAAAAGATGTACGCGAGCGGGTAATCATTGTCAGGAGTGTGCAAAAAGGAAACCTGCTCCCCATCCTATACAGCCTCCACTGCAGTCGATCGCAGTGGTGAGGGTAAACGAACTAGTAACGTTGGATATCCTGGGTGCATTTCCTAAAACAGCAAGGATTAAAAAAATATATATTTGCTCGAGGGGATGGAGTATTGCACACACTGGCTCGTTGCATGGCCAATACATGACCAAACGGCTGCAATAATAGCAGAAGCCTTTCTCCATGGCTATGTATTGGACAAGGGCCCCACTGAGAAACGTCTAACAGGCCAGGGTCAGAATTTTTCTACTAATCTGTTGCGAGAGGTTTGTAATATCGTGGGTACTAAGAAAATTCGAACGCCACCGTACCACCTGCAGTGTGATGGACAAGTAGATAGGCTTAACCGCACGCTGTCCGCAATGTTGTGCCATGTTGTAAATGGTGATCAGATGGACTGGGACTTGCACATCCCAGGGGTCCTAGGGGCATATTGTAGAGTGCCACATGCATCGGCCGGGCTCTTCCCCTTCGTTTGGATGTAGGGGAGAGACCCTGAGCCACCTATTGAGGACCAACTGGTGGCTTTCCCTGATAAAGTTGTGTCGTCGCCAACCTCCCTCAGACTGCCACTAAAAAAGCTATGTGAAGCTCGTGAAGCCGCGATAGCAGAGTCAGGCAGATCGCAAATAGCAAACAAACGGTTGCGGAAAAGAACGGAGACGCCTGTACCCTTTGAACAGGTTGATCGGGCCTGGTTACACTGTCCTGAGGTCCGGGTTAGAAAATCCGCCAAACTACACCATCCTTTGCAAAGCCCAGTGGAATTGTTAAAATCCTCTGCCCACAAAGTGTTCGCATCCAAATGGGACGCCAGAGATGGGTGGTTAATCCGAGTCGCCCTAAAGGCCTAAACCATATAGAGAACTGACGTCACAAGGGATCGTTCAGGCTCAAAAAGGCCGTGTCCAGGGGCGTCATGACGAATGCCAGGGAGGGGAGCATCCTCCTCACAGAAATAGTGCCCCCGCACTCTCCTCTCAGGATCGACCGGAATGAAGATGGCCACGATGAGGGAGGCCGACGGACTAATTTCGAGAGGTGCCGAGGAGTGTCACAGGGTCGAATGTGCTGCTCGACCACACCTACAGTACATATTGATGGCTTGTTGTAAATGTAGGGCTAATGATGTTGCGTATTGTTTGCCTAAGAATGTACACCTTCAATAGGGCAGCCCACGTAAGAGTTTGGTGATGATACTGAATGGTCAAGTTGGGTTGTAATGTCTTCCCCCCTTTGATTCAAGCGCCTGTTAAGCATTAACCCAGAGGTTAAATGTTTTGTACTCCATGCCCACATCATTGAATCCCGTGTGCGATCCCATTGATTGCCACATAGAGTTCCCTATTACTGGTAGGAACGAAGTTGTAAACTGAGTGTACCAGCCTGCAATAGATGAGTGTACCAGCTTGCAATAGATTAATGCGTCCGTCCGTTCGTCCCCTTTCAATACTTTAACGAAGTGAAATCTCGTGCTATTGGGGTGTAAAAATAAAATTGCGCAAAATTCCAATGTTCCTACCAGCCCACCCTGCAGGGACCTGTTAAATTAGAGTTTTAGCCGGGACAGATATTTTTATGGGCAGAAGAGGGTGATGTAGGGTACTGTACATGGCAAAAGTTATAGTGGTGTCAGTGGAGATGGGTGGAAACAGGTGCATGGTACCGTACGAGGGAAGGTTCGAGGTACAAGACGGTAAAGTCTGCTGGAATAATCTTAAATTAAAGCTTTCATGAATGCAGGGATTCATACTCTTTGGTGGAGACGATAGCACAGAGTGGTGTTCCTTCTTTATGACTCTGATATTTCCATCCTACCTGCCTATATCAGCTGTTATTTCCGACTCTTTGTGTCTCTCTCTATGCCTCTCTCTTAGATCTCTCATGCTCACATGTCCTTTGGATTGCACTCTCATGCCTTTGGATTCCACCACTCTTCGATATTACTTTAACATGCTAATCTCTCACATTAACATAGCCACTTTGATGCCCTCTACGAGGAGGCCGCTCTCCGTTATTACATTTACATGCTAACTTCTCACATTAACATCACTGGCCCCGCCCACTTATTTATGGCCCTTGGGCTACACCCATTTCAAACTCTTTTAAACATTCTACCTCAACAGCAGATCATGCTTTGCCATCTCATGACGGACGCTTGTGTTGCACCCGAAACGTCGTGATTTATTTTATTTTATACCTACGTGACTTTACCGAAAGAACCAAAGAGTATGGAAGATACCAAGTCAGCTTCATCCCAATGGTGGTGTTTAGGCGAAAGTTTATCTATGAGTATATATAGGCTGGCTAACAGGTATGAAGTTACTCCTTTGGTGGTAATATACAACAAAAACAATAATAAATGTATAAGCATTGTCATGGGTGAAGTCTTCCCATACGGGATCAGTCATGGAGATTGTTTCACCATACGCCATCATGCTTCTCAACGTGGGTTGATAACGAAAAGGCTCATGGCCAGTTTGTTTGATGTTAACTATAACCGAGAATCAAACTCAAGTGGCCTGATTCATAGTGCAATGCACAAACCATTGTGCCACCGTTCCACTCGTATGTACAAGTTAACAGGGAAATTAAAAACTATGCCATGTTTTTTGTTTACTGTCAATAAAATGAGAAAATAACATTGCCACGTTGGTCAAGTTTTAGGTATAATGCAGACAAGGGTTTTGGTAGTTGGACGATTTCAGAATGGGTTGAAGGTGACAATCCTAATCAAATGCCATTTTCAGGATGCGTGCATAGGTCTGTTGTAGACAAAAACAACAGCCTGCTGATAAAGCATGTCCTGCATTCTTATATGTGTAAAGAAGCTCCTTCGCAGGTTTCATTTTCTAGATGATTTATTCCCGACGATAACATATTTACAAGGTGAGAGTGCGACTCACACGCTGCACAAGGCTATGACTATCTGCAGTCCCGGTGGTTTCTAATAGAGTAGATTAATCTCGAACAGTCTTTCTTGATGGTTTCCACCATGTTGGTTTCCAACAGTCGGCCCCGATATCGTCCACCTGCAGTTGTTCTTCAGTCCCAAGGCATCACCCCATTTGTGGGCCACGCTCCCCCTTATATACCCGCACGGCCACGCCCTGGTAACTTCCAGCAGTTTTCCCCGGTAGATTCTCTCAGCAGACTCTATTGTCTTCTACTTCACTTCTCTTGGATGGCAAAGTTTATAGTGGGGGCAGTGGAGATGGGTTGAAACAGGTACAGGTTACTGTACGGGGGAAGGTTCGTGTGAGTCGTACTCTTGCATTGTAAATACGTCATCGTGAAATAAATCATCTATCAAATGGAACCTGCAAAGGAGCTTCTTTACACATGTGAGTGTAAGCCTGAGTACAATCTCACGTGTTGTTGCTGTCGAGTATTTTAATTTTACCAGTGGGTCAATGAGGGAAGGGGATGATGATTATTGTAGTGATAGAATGGGTGGGTCATTCTTGAGAGCATGAAAAAGTGCGTGAGTGAGGTTGACAGTGAATGATCGGGTGATTGTGTGATCAGGTAAATATATGACTCATGAGGAGAGAGAGGGAGTATTTACGTGAGTCATAGATTTAAGGAGTTGGGTGAGTTCATAATGGAGTGAGTACCAGTTAATTGAGTTGAACAAGGCGAGAACTAAAGCGACCAGGATGAGTCTCATTTGCAAGAGAGACCTGGATCACCCAAATTACCAAAGCTAAATAAAACACAGAATTACAGTAATTAAAGCAAATATACTATTTTCTTCTTTCGATAAAGCATATATAAACAATAGAAAGACAACTGCTGTCTCATGAAAAATCGACGTAATGGAGCTAAGGGATGATAGAATGTGTGAGTAATGTGCGACATGGATGTCCTCTGGCCCCTACACGACTGAACATTTTCTTTGACTACGTAGTTTGAGACGATTTCCATGGATGTACCAGTAGAATTTATCTGGTATAGATATAATGGGAGGCTGATCGATGCCTGAGCCGGTCATGGTATGGCTCTCTATTGTTAAACCATATTATGAATGCGGATGATCTGGTGATTACTGCCCACTCTGAGGAGAAGTTGGAGACACTACAGCTAAACATGAAGCATGCTACTAAAATATGGGCCGTTACCATCAGCCCCACGAAAACAAATCACCTCCCTGGGTATTTTACATCATAAAAATGCTCCCTTCCTCAATTCCTCATGTATTTGGGGCACCTGAGGAGAGAGTGGAGTGGGCAGTGTGCTGATGATCAAGTCCGTTTTGGGAGCCGAGGTCTCATTTAAAATAATTCGAGCAGCATTATATTTTCATCAGCTGCTCAACAGTGTGGAAGCTACCTGGCATGTCACTCCATAAAAATCTTCATGTCTTCTCGGCCAGTTATACCCTCCCTTATCTCTCTCGAAAGGAACATTAAGGTTAGCTTGCCCACGATCTATTCAGGGTTTAACCAGACTGGACTTTGTAAGCTCACAGATTCCTAGAATATCTGGACAAATGCCCATCTGTGGGCTCCTCCAGCAAGCGAGGCTGCGTTGATTGTGTCATGCAGTCCGTATGCAGTCACGGCATCCCCAAGCAGCTTCAATTTGGCTGGATAGATGGTGCTAAATGGGCGTGGTACAGGGTAGAGAAGAGATGGACTGATGTGGTGCAGAAGGATGTGGAGCTGATTGGACTTATTGATGACTGGTATCAGCAGTGTCACGATCGGCTTCTGTGGAGGAGGTTCATGAAAGGCGCTGCTGGGAAGGCGGAGGCAGTTGCCCTCCAGCAACAGCATAGGGCAGAGGAGCGAGGCTCAAAACAACGAGCAGAGCGCCAAACAACTGACACAAATAAAGTTGGCACAGTGGGGAGCACGGCTGTTGCATCTGCCCATCATCTTCCTAAGTCAATCCATGGCACCTGCGTCTATTACATGACCTCCTGCCAGCCAGGCTTCGACACTTCACGTGGTCTCAAAATGCACCGAGCATGGCACAAGTGCTGTGGTGATGTCACCGCCACTTAGGGGTGAACGACGGTTGTTGCGTTGTTGTTGTGCGTGTGTGCACGGACGCATGTACGCCTGTGAGTCTCGTGTATGGAGAGATAAAGAGAGGCAGCCGGGCGGGGTGCTGGCCATTCACCCCGTGTGCCATTCAGAGCTTCACAGGCACTTGCCCCAACATTCTGGTAAGGCTATACAGCAGATGATTGTCGCTGTTGTGTGTATGGACGTTCACCCCCCTCCCACCGCCCCCGTGTGTGCAGGGACTCATTACGCCCCCTCCCGACAAGCAGACCGGCATCCGGACTAAAGGTAAGTGACAATAACAGATTTTTTTTCCATTTAAGTAACTTTATGTTTTGCTCACAATACAGTATTTATTAGAGTGTTGCATGCAAATGTACGATATTTTGTCTTATATATGACTTTGTTGATGTTCTATGGGGTATGTTTGTCTTTCTGAGTAATGTTTTAATTAGGGTGGTGTCATTTTCACAATTTCCCCAATATTTTTAAATGGCCGACTTGCGCTTCAGCAATTTTCGGAACCAATGGCTAAATCTCTTCATCTTCTTGGGCTTGGTGGTGGTGGCAGAAGTGGTGGTGGAAACGGTTGCGGTGGTGGAAGCTGTGGCAGCGGCGGTGGAAGTGGCGTCGGTGGTGGTGGCATCATTGTACATTTGAGACACGGTCCATATTAGCTCTTTCAGCTGGCTACGGAGATGCAGGTTCTCTTCTTGCAGCCTCTTTTCCCCATGCCACATGTCCTCGTGACGCACCAGCTTCCCGCGCAGCCTAAACTGTTCCTGCCCTCTCTGCGGATTCAGGAAGTTCAACTTCCTCAGGTGGGCGTGCAGCGACCTCCGGAGATCTTCGTTTTCACAGCGCAGCGACATTTGCCGCTGTGCTGCATTGCAGTCTCGGAGAAAATCCGCATGCAGAGACTTGCTCTCCCTGCAAGGCACTCTCGTGGGCTCCAGCTCCAACTGGCGCTCTTTAAGCTGTTGAACCAGGCTCCTGATCTCTCTCTGGAGAGTCTCTCGGTTCTCCATGAACTCCTCCAGCTGATGCTGTAGCTCCAGACGGAGCATCTTGCTCTTCTGACAGAGCTCCACATTCTGCAGGCCCATCCTCTCCGTAGACAGCGTCGTGGTCTCATGGTCAAAGTCTGAAATGGAAAGCGTAAAAAGAAGATATATGAAGATCCCCATCCCAAGCATGGCCAAGACCAGAACGCCAACGATCAGCAGCACCATGCTCAGTTCGAGTTGACGGCACGCGCGACAGAAGCAAGTGTGAGACACGTCACGAAGGGGCGTGTTATTTATCGTGACGTCATTACCGGATGTGACGTACACTATGACGTAACAGCCATCTCTGCCCACTTATTGTCAATCATTGCCCACCACGTGACTCCACGGCCCTGCCCCTAACCACGCAGCTCCTCCCCCATACTCTTCTTCCGCCTTCCCCACGTGACGCGAAGCGAGCCAATCACGCGAGAGGCGGCGCGCGGTCGGCCCCGCGTCCGCTTCCCGCCATTCTTGCAATGGGCGGCGGGGCCGCTCAGGGTGGGGCGCGGGGCGCGGGGGCGAGTTCACTCCACGTCGCGAGTCGGGAGGAGGGACGAGGGGGAGGGGCCAGGAGGGACGAGGGGCCAGGAGGGACGAGGGGGAGGGGCCAGGAGCGGGAGGGGGGGGAGCTGAGAGCTGCGAAAGTTTGGGGTACCACTACTTGAAAAATATACTGTACCACAGAAATGAGTTTATGTTTAGTTCGATTTAGAACATCTTTCCAATGGTTGCTTAATTTGAAACCAACTTCTCGGTTGAAATTGTGTCTGTGTTTGTAGATCTGAATTTCCTCGTGAACAAATCTCTGATAAAAACCCGTGGGTTTGCAAAGAACCTTGGTATCGGAGAAAATTATATCGTGATCACCCACATGGTTGTAACAGTGATCAGCAAAGAATTCGTTTTGCTGTGTTTCAAATCTGATTTGTGCTCGCGAATTCGGTCAGAGACATGTCGCTTTGTCTCCCCGATATAGCAATCACCGCAGGTACAACTCAATTTGTAAACCCCGGGGTACTGTAAGTCAGGAATGCCATCCTTCACGGATGGGATCAGATCACGAATTTTGTGTACTGTATTGAACCGGACCTGGATCTTGTGTTTGTTTAGAATTTTGGAAATCTTTTTAGTAACGCCTGCTATATATGGTAGTGTGATGGTTTTGGCCGGAGTATCAAGTGGTTGTTTCTGTATGGAGGGAGAAACAGCTTGGCGGATGGTACGGTCAGAGTAACCATTCCTTTTGAGGGCCAGGTGTACATGTTTTAATTCACTGGTCAGGTGGTGTTGGTCCGAAATGCAATGAGCCCTATGGTATGAAGTTTTGATGAGAGAATTCTTTTGGGCTGGGTGGTGGTGGGAATCAGGTTTCAAGTAGGAATCTGTGTGGGTGGGTTTCCTGTAGACAGAATGCCCCAATGAGCCATCAGGTCTCCTCTCAAACAGAACATCTAAGAATGGTAGCTTAAATTTCGATTTAAAGTTTTCGTGACTGCAAGGATTCATCTTCTTTGGTTCTTTCGGTAAAGTCACGTAGAATGAGAATAAAATAATAAATTGATAAAATAAAATAACACAATAATATTCTCACGACGTTTCGGCCACAACACAAGCGGCCTTCATCAGGTGAAGGGGACGAGACTGTCTGGAGGACAGCGCTGGAGTGAGAAAGCCACGCTGAGATCACGACCTTTAAGCTGTGTGAGAAGAAACAAAGCGCCTGACAAAGGAATTAGCATTTAATTTAGCATTGAAATGGCTGAGTGATTAGCTTGTGACTGGTCACAGAAAAGGCTATATTAAAGTTAAAGCATACACATCCGCAAAGGCACCCCTTGGCAAAGGAATTAGCATAGAATTTAGCATTGAAATAGCTAAGTTAAAGTATACACATCCGCAGAGGCACTCCTTGACAAAGGAATTAGCATAGAATTTAGCATTGAAATAGCTGAATGATTAGCTTGTAACTGGTCACAGAAATAGCTATGTTAAAGTCAGAGCATATACATTCACCGAGGCACCTAGTACAAATCAAACAGGAGAATTTAGCATTGAAATAACTAGGCGAATTTAGCATTGAAATAACTGAGTGATTAGCTTGTGACTGGTCACAGAAATGGCTGTTGAAGTTAAGGCCTACACATCTGAGCTATTCACTGTAACTGGGTATACAATACAATATATAATGAATACTATATCATGAACCAAAAAAAATACTAAAATATAAATTACCTCAATGTTATCAATAAACTCTATATTCTCCAATCAGCTAAGCTACCAACAATAAGTCGTTATATATCACAATGCTATATGGCGAAAAATGGGTGGATTCTTACCCTCAACTTTAGCAACACGGATAGCTTAACCGTGGTTAATGGTATGGTTTACAACATGGAGTATAACAGCGCCTCGCAGCTGTCTCTCTCCCCCTCCTCTGTTCCGACCATCGATGAACTCGTCCGTCTGAACGGGACCCGTAGCTATCCGTGGTGCTAAAGTTGAGGGTAAGAATCCACCCATTTTTCGCCATATAGCATTGTGATATATAACGACTTATTGTTGGTAGCTTAGCTGATTGGAGAATATAGAGTTTATTGATAACATTGAGGTAATTTAAATTTTTGTGTTTTTTATTGGTTCAGTATATAGTATTCATTATATATTGTATACCCAGTTACTGTGAATAGCTCAGATGTGTAGGCCTTAACTTCAACATAGCCATTTCTGTGACCAGTCACAAGCTAATCACTCAGTTATATCAATGCTAAATTCGCCTAGTTATTTCAATGCTAAATTCTCCTGTTTGATTTGTACTAGGTGACTCGGTGAATGTATATGCTCTGACTTTAACATAGCTATTTCTGTGACCAGTTACAAGCTAATCACTCAGCTATTTCAATGCTAAATTCTACGCTAATTCCTTTGTCAAGGGGTGCCTTTGCGGATGTGTATGCTTTAACTTTAACATAGCCTTTTCTGTGACCAGTCACAAGCTAATCACTCAGCCATTTCAATGCTAAATTATGTTAATTCCTTTGTCAAGGCGCTTTGTTTCTTCTCACACAGCTTAAAGATCGCGATCTCAGCGTGGCTTTCTCACTCCAGCGCTGTCCTCCAGACAGTCTCGTCCCCTTCACCTGATGAAGGCCGCTTGTGTTGTGGCCGAAACGTCGTGAGAATATTATTGTGTTATTTTATTTTATCAATTTATTAGTTTATTCTCATTCTACGTGACTTTACCGAAAGTACCAAATAAAATTGTAGCTTACCATCTTTCTCCACTTCCATGGTCTTGTTCTTCTGACAGAGCTCCACATTCTGCAGGCCCATCCTCTCCGTTTGCAGCGTCGTGGTCTCGCGGTAAAAGTATGAGATGGAAAGCTTAAAACGAAGATAAATGAAGATCTCCATCCCAAGCAGGGCTAACAGAACGCCAACGGTCAACAGCGCCATGCTGAGCTCGTGTTGACGGCACGCAGGACGGAAGGAAGTGTGAGGCACGTCACGAAGGGGCGTGTCCTATATCACCGGATGTGACGTACGGCCATCCCTGCCCACTTATTGGCAATCATTGCCCACCACGTGACTCCACGGCCCCGCCCCTTACCGCGCAGCTCCTCCCCCATACTCTTTTTCCGCCTTCCCCACGTGACGCGAAGCGAGCCAATCACGCGAGAGGCGGCGCGCGGTAGGCCCCGCGACCGCTTCCCGCCATTCTTGCAATGGGCGGCGGGGCCGCGCAGGGGGGGGGGGCGGTGGGGGCGGGGGGGGCGGGGGGGGCGGGGCTGAGTTCACTCCACGTCGCGAACGGGAGGAGGATTGACGAGGGGGAGGGGCCAGGAGGGACGAGGGGGAGGGGCCAGGAAGGACGAGGGGGAGGGGCCAGGAGGGACGAGGGGGAGGGGCCAGGAGCGGGAGGGGGGGAGCCGTGGCGCCGCTCTTGGGCCGCGAGGCCTCCCCCTGGGCCCGCGGCGCCACGCGGAGACCGCGACAGCAGCAGCAGCAGGAGGTGGTGGTGGTGTTTGTGGTTGTAGGCACGGGAGAGGTGGTGGTGGTGTTTGTGTTTGTAGGCACGGGAGAGGTGGTGGTGGTGTTTGTGGTTGTAGGCACGGGAGAGGTGGTGGTGGTGTTTGTGGTTGTAGGCACGGGAGAGGTGGTGGTGGTGTTTGTGTTTGTAGGCACGGGAGAGGTGGTGGTGGTGTTTGTGGTTGTAGGCACGGGAGAGGTGGTGGTGGTGTTTGTGGTTGTAGGCACGGGAGAGGTGGTGGTGGTGTTTGTGGTTGTAGGCACGGGAGAGGTGGTGGTGGTGTTTGTGGTTGTAGGCACGGGAGAGGTGGTCACGGACAGGCGGTGAGTGCCGGGTGATGGAGGGGGGGTGAGGGAGTGGATTGCAGGGTGAGTGAGTTAATGAGGAGAATTAATAGGTGAGGAGGGTGAGTGAGTTGAAGGGTGAGGTGAGTGAGTGGTGAGTTCACGATAGGGAGATTGGGGCTGAGTGAGTGAACGCAGCGCACGGTAAAGATCCCCTGAGAGCATTCGCAAGAGTTGGACATTGAGTGCCGCTGTCAGGGTCCACACGCAAATTACTCACTTGGCATGATATACAAATTAACCATTGTAAACGATAACTTTTAAAAAACCTACGCTATTAGTCAGAGCTAATGCGATGTGCGTTCAGCATATATGTAGCACGTTATAACCAACGTCAACATCGTCATTTAGAGTAACCATTAGTCCATACGTGTCACTTGCTAATAGTCCCCGGGTCAATCACAACTTTGCCGTGCGTGCAGGCTTTGTCTCTGGCTGCTCGCTAGGGCTGCGATGCCTTTCCATGCCACAAGATGACGTTCATTGCTCCTTCCACACCGCGACAATATTTACTGCAGTGTTCTATAACGCGGTAGTTGCGTTGCTGAATAACACCGCGTTGTGTAAACTCCCTCGTTACAATGACTAATACAGGGTAAAGCACAGTCCGTGATAACAGCGTGAGATGCGTGTGTCGGCTGAACAAAGACTGAGGCGCGTGGGGAGCATCAGGAAGCATCCAGCAGCATCCCAATGCCTCGTGTGACGCTGTGCCCAGGCATCCGTACAACCGCACATTCCTACTCGCGCGACTTGGTTCTGTTGACTCAATCGCGTTATATCCACTTAGCATCCTTGTCATAAAACGTGTTCCCTAATACATTCATCATGCTATATCCAAATGGCGTTATGAAAACGCGTTAAGGCAGAACGAACTCTATAAACTATTTTTATTTTACCAGGTGAGACCCACTGAGCTATGTGGCTGTTTTCCAGAAGCGACCTTTCCACAAATGATAGATCAGCTAAATGGCTAATCACGTTAGAAATGTGTAGCACCAGCCACAAATACTCTAGACATGGGATCCCCTTTGACAGGGTCAGTGTCTCCTTAGATTCACTCACTCCGCCTATTGTCATGCGGCGTGCGCAGCTGCGTCGTGACACTTGGTAGAGTGCTGTCTTTGAGGCAGAGAACTTTAAAATCGTGTGCAGTGGTTAATTTGCTTAACAGCTTTACACCGAACTCCTTGCTTGTGGTAAGACATGTTTGCCACTTTGCTGATCGAGAACTATGCGGATTTAGATTTATAGTAACATGTACTTGGTGTGAGATGAACTTCCAAACAATTTCCTTTGCTCAACATCTTGGAATTAATGTCTTTTTAAATGGTCAGCTTAAGTGATTCCGTGATGTTTATGTAACTTGACCATTAAGATTATCTATGGTGCATAATTATTTCAGGATTATTTTTCATGAGTAAACTTTAAACTGAACCCATATGTGATATTATATAGCCTGATTATTTTAATTTTTAATGTAGTCTACATGCTCTTCTGGGGATATTACCCCACATTTACCATTCATTGATGTTCCCTTTGACATTGGTAATTGGCATTGTCACACCATAGTAATTCATGGGCAATTATGTAATTCTCTCTGTGTCTATCTCTCTCTGCATCTACCTGTGTGGGTGTCTCTCTCTGCCGGTGTGTTTTTCTCTATATGCGTCTCTCGTGTGTCTCTTTGTGTGTGCCTCTCTCTGTGTGTGGATGTCTCTCGGTGTCTGTCTCTCTCTTTCCTTTTCCACGATGTGGTGTTGTATTTACATGCAAATTCTACCTCTAGCCCCACCCACTTACCCTTGGGCTGAGCTTATCTCAAGCCAATATAACTTCGTGTTTCAGCAGCTTTCTCGCTATATTTTTTCACCTGATGATGGTTGCTTGTGTTGCGATCGAAACGTCGTGATCTATTATTTTTTTCTACCTACGTGACTTTACCGAAAGAACCAAAGAGTATTGTGATTGTGATTTTGATAGTGATCGTTGTGGTGGAGGTGGTGATATTGATGGTGGTGTTAACGATAGCGGTGATTTTGGTGGTTGTAATGGTGGTATTGATGGTGGTAATGGTGGTTGACTATTACCCCTCTCATGTCCTTACTTCCACCACCAGGTTTAAGAAATCTGCCGGTGTCTGTGCTGGAGGTGGACGTCTGGATATCTGCGCGGTCTGGAGCGGTGGACAATAGACTCCTGCAGCTCAACCAGGTGGACGCACTGGGCAGGGAGCAAGATGGTGGTGGCCTTAGAGACCCACTTACTCCCACAGAGAGCCATAGACTCACTCAGAGAGAGCACTCACACAGAGAGCCAACGTCTCACTGACACAGAGCCATAGACTCACTCACATGGAGACACATAGACTCACTCAAACAGAGAACCATTGATTAACCCACACAGAGAACCACAGAGTCACTCGCACAGATTCACACAGAGAGACATAGACTCACTCACGTAGAGGACTATATGCAGTACATCCTCGTCTTTTATGTAATGTGTTTCGCTTAGCGCACACCACACCCACTATAACTCGAGTGGCACATGACGGACTGCTCTTATGAGTGCTGTGGGTTTTGGCAGCGTTGTTCTGTATTGCTGGGAGCTGTTGCTGTACCGGTGCGCACTGTGTTACGTGGCGTGTCATCCTCTTCCTCAGCCTTTGTTCCAGCATCTGTGTGTAGTGTCATCTCACTCACTCCCTTATAGTTTTCACTCATCATATCTCCCTTTCACGTCCTTTGTATGTATATTGATGAATGTAACACAATTTTTTTATTATTATTTGGCTGCTATAAATGTCCACGTCATAAGCTACTTCATTCATCTATCATTTGTGGCCAGTTCGCTTCTGAAATAGAAGCTAATAGCTTAGAGGGCTTTACTAGGTAAGATAAAAAATAGTTTATTTTTATTTTTTTGTGATTGCTTACCTTTCCTATACTTTTCACTTCGATTGTGTTTTTGCATCGTTTGTTCTTGTAACTTTCTGTACCACCCCAACTGGAAATCTGTGAAAAAGGGCTTTTTAGATTCCTCCAGTATAAATAAAGATTATAAGATAGATCTTCTACATATACACAACACATTTAAAATAAACATAGAAAACAGTGTACTGTACTCTCAATTAAAAATAATAATAAAAGTTACATTGTGCTAAAACGGAGCCTCCCCCTTTACCGTTTTTCCTTGTAGAAAAGTTTTCTGCTTGATGTAAAATAGCTTTAAGCAGCAATTTTTGACAACGCAACCCCCTCGTTAAGCAAGGATATGTTGTACTCACTTACACAGAGAGACATAGACTCAAACTTGATTTGGCACTTTCGTGACTGCAGGAATTACTCTTTGGTTATTTCGGTAAAGTCACGTAGACATAGACTCGCACAGAAAGCCATAAACTCACTCGAACAGAGAGACTTGGAGTCAATCACACAGAGCCATCGACTCATTCAAACACAGATGATGATAACAGATACCCATGAACTCACATTGAGACCCATGGACTCACACAGAGACCAGTAAACTTACCAGACCCGTAGACTCACAGAGACGCATAGACTTACAGAGAGGTATAGACTTACACAGAGACCCATAGACTTACAGAGAGGTAAAAACTTACACAGAGACCCAAAGACTGGTGAGCGAGATTTGAACTCGGATCACCAGATTTGTAGCACAGCACATTCGCCGATACACTACCGTTCACCTTACACACTCACACGCACTCACATGCTCACTCATTCATGCAACCAGACGCTCACTTACACATTCAATCAATCACTCAATTACTCACACACTCGCGTTTTATTGCATGTAGCAATATCTTCAGGAGCTAAATGTCAATTATTGAGGTCTGTTAAGATAAGCGAGTGTGTGGGTGTGTGGATGACATAGCAATAGTGGGTGTGTAGGTGAGTGAAGAGGTGAGCTCAGTAGCATGTTGCAGGTCTTCCCCAGGACAAGGCGGGTCATATTTAGGGTGTGTAACATGTTGATTGACTGGGTTGAGTGTTGTGTGTTTGTGAGCGAGTAGGTGAGCTCACTCGAATGTCGCAGGTCTCGCCCAGCGTTTTCCAATCAAAGATTAAACAGATGAATGAGTGGTGGGATTTTTGTTATTGTTCTCAGGTGAGCAGCACCACCTTAACACAAATATCTGTATTACACCTTCATCCATGTAATAGCTGTGTCTGTCTTACACCTCCATTTTCTTAGAAGCCTCTGGATTTGACATAGGGCATCTTTTTCTGTGTGTGTCTGTATGACCCAGTCCTGGACCTTCCCTCGGTCGACTCACCCTCTAAAGAGTACTTGGTGCAGTCTATAATAAACATCAGCAATTTGGAGAGACAAAGGTGGCCGCGTGCATGGTGTTGGCCACATCACATCCCCACAGCAGATTTTGGCGAACCATCGAACAAAGACGGTCGCTGCATCGCACTTTCAGAAGCGCTTCTGCGGCCGTCTCGAACGCTCTTCCTTCTGATATTAGAAGCCACTGGAGCTGTGCACTTTTACATCTAGATTGAAAACTCATTTCTTTAGAACTACTTTTTATGCTTACTTTGTTGCCCTTCCCCTGCACCTCCGATTAGCACGGTTGGCTACGTACCGTGCAAAAGAAGTTCAACATACAAAATACATACCACCCCCTCGTGTGTTCCACAGCACAAGGCTCCACAACTTGCCCTAACATGTCTATTGAGGCTACTTTGGTGACCTGTGTGTGTGCATAATTAATTATCATTATTTTATTAAATGGCCTTCATCAACAAAGGACACGAGTCTATTGAGGGACGGGGACAGCGTGGGACCCTTCGTGGAGCCGATTCTCGCAATGGCGGAGGAAGAGTTGGAGGGATGCAGCAGAGGAGGGGGTGGCACCGCACGATGTTCGTGCTGAGAGTGAACGTGGCACTGGGGGAGGCTCCGGGGTTGGGCCTCTTCAGGGCGACTGGCGATAGAGTGGAGAAGTCGAGGTGAGAGTGACTCGGGGAGTGGGGGTGAGGTGAGTGGAGGGGTGACTCGGGGAGTGAGATTAGTGGAGGGGTGACTAGGGGAGTGGACGTGCACCTGATTATGCACGAATGTGAGTGGACTGCCCATGCATTCATCATCATTATGGGCATCATCACCAGTGGTAAATCCACTGTTTGATGAAGGCCTCCCCAAACCAACGACACTTCTCGTGACGCCTGCGCTGTGACAATCGGCCCCAGCACCTCCTGTGCATGAGCTTCCCACCTCCTCCCCTCCAAGTTACTCTTGATCATCAGCCATCGTCACTTCCAGAAACGTTTTCATCTGCGTGTTGCTTTTTCCTTCTCATCATGGTCAACATGAGGAGGGATCTTACCTCTGTGTATGTTCTCTCATCTGCACGTTCCTCTGTCTTGGTGTGATTTCGAGCACGCGTCTCTGCATGCTTCTCTGCGCAGGGTTTGTTCTGTACGTGTTTTTTGAGCTGGTGGCCGCGTCTGAACCGTGTTGTGCCCGTCAGGATGCCACTCAATACAAAACAAATGGAAGGAGTGAAATTATCTTGGGACCACAGCCTTGTCTCAATTCTTCACCCCTGGTGTACAAGTCAGCAGCTGGGACCATCACTGCTATCCATTAATATGTACGGGCTGCTAAGGATTCTCTTCATCTCTGGGTCTCTACCTCTAAATGATGACTCTGAGTATTGACCGCAGTGCATTTCTCAGCTCTATCGAGTACCCGGTAAGATCGAGAAACTCTCAGCTCACACGGTGGCTTCGGGTGATCATCCAATGAATACATCAGGATGTGCACCCTCATGAATAACAAACGTGCATTGCGGAAGGTGCCGACTGACTGCCATGCTGCATACTGCTGTATAAATAACCCACCCACACATGCACAAGCCTGTGTGGGTATGCTTATTATCCCGTAATTGTATAGTGTTTCGCGTATTGTGCTATGAACTTGGCAACACCAGTACCGATGAACTAAAGTGGTTTTGGGCTAACCCGAGGTCGACTCAGCCTCCAATGAGTACCTGGTGCGGTGTGTAAACATCACTACTCAGGAGATAAAGGCGGCCAGGCATGGTGCTGGCCACCCTCCCCATTGTGTACCATGCTGGCTTTCATAGTTGCTCGCTAAAAGCACTTGCCTCAAGAGTCCGTTGAGGTTATAAAGACAACCTTTGTGTTTGTGTTTAATGTTTTAATTGGTAGCGGTGTAATTTTAAATGTAAAATTTTTTCATGGCCGACTTGCACTTTGGCCACTTCCAGACCCAACAAATAAATCTGTTCCTTTTCTTGGTGACGGTGGTGGCTTTGGTGTATATTTATAGAGTGCCTTCTCTCTTGACATAACAAGCACAAGGCAGTGACAGAATGGAATGATTTAGATGGCATGGGTGTACAAAGTTTGAGGAATAAGTGACAGCGATAGACAGTAATGGGATCGGAGAAGAGTAGGGACGAGAAGGAGTGGAGGCTTAAGGGGAGAGAAGAGGTAGAGAATGGGCAATGGAGAAGAGGTGGGGCTTTAAGGGAGGAATGGAGGAAGATTAAGTAGAGGGACCATAAATGAGATTTGGCACAAAGAGGAGGGACAGAGACAGAAAATTGGGAACAAAGAGGACGAGAGAGGACATGGAAGTCCATGGAGAGGTTTAAAGACCAGCGACAGGTATTTTAAAAGACAGCGGTAGTGAATGAGAAGCCATTGGAGTTGAAGGAGGAGAGGCAAAGTGTGAGAATTAAAGGGGAGATTGAAAATAACTCGTGCAGAATAATGTTTTATTTGGTGGAGGGGAATGAGGGCAGATGCAGGGAATTCAAGAAGAAAATTACATTTGTAATTAGAGGTAGCTCTGTTATATCCACTTCTGTGGGTGACTGTCTAATACATATGTGGTTCATAAAGCAGTGCGCCAACCACAAATAACTCTGTCCGCGTGTGATTTTTTCTCACAATTTAAAGGATTTCAACTGCACGGCAGTGCGTACAGCTGTAGACCCCTAAGTCGTATGCGCTGTGCAACTTTTAGGCCTTGTAAATATTCCCACACACAGATCTTCTTAATGCGATGTTTTTTTCAATTGTAGAGGATTATCATCGTTAAAATGTTTACTCAGGCACGTGTATATGCATAAACACGATTTGATCAAGACTTGTCACACTAGACTTTCGCGACTACAAAGTAGAGAAGTAATGCATGGTGCTGTTTTTGTTTTATTTTAATTACTTAGATTCGCTCGGGGAGGGTTCATGCGGAGTGTTTTTGTATCTGAACGTGTAAACGTGACTTTACCGTAAAAAAAACAAGTATACTATTTTCACTGATACCATTGTGAAATCGATTGTTTCCAGCCTGCATAATTTATATTTGTTGTGATTGGTTTTCTCATCATTTACAGATTTGATTACTGTTACCTTTAGACAACTGTCTATGGGGTCACCATAGTGTAAAGGTCATCTCCATATATGGGGCTGCCAGAGGCATATGGCAAGAGAAAGTATTGATTACCGTCCTGCACTAATGAGTCCTAATTAGACGAAACCGGTCCACAGTTGTCTTTGTCTCACTGCTGCCTGTTGCTGGGACGGCCACGTGTTCTCAACGCTTTGAGTCTGTGGTCTAAACCAGGGGTCGCCAACCCCCGGGCCGCGGACCGGTACCGGTCCGTGGCCTGTTAGGAACCGGGCCGCACAGCAGGAGGCGAGCGGTGGGTGAGCGAGTGAAGCTTCATCTGTATTTACAGCCGCTCCCCATCGCTTGCATTACCGTCTGAGATCCGCCTCCTGTCAGATCAGCGGCGGCATTAGATTCTCATAGGCGCGCGAACCCTACTGTCAACTGCGCATGCCAGGGATCTAGGTTGCGCGCTCCTTATGAGAAGTCGGAATCCGTAACTTATTATAGTCTGCGCGTGGCCTGCCCATTATTGTATTTACCACTTCCGTCCGCGCCTCTCTCCCGCACTGCGCAATTGTCTCAGTCACAGTTTAGGTATAAATCCCACAAGCTAACCCTCGCCAAAATGAGCAAAAAACATAAGTCGCTGGAGAGTTTCTTTGAAAAGGGGGAAAGGCCCAATGATGACCCCCCCTCCAGTCCGTAAAAAAATGTCTTCCACGAAACCGGTCCCTGGTGCCAAAAAGGTTGGGGACCGCCGGTCTAAACGACAACTTGGTCACAAATTCAGTTTTTCTGAGCTGTTGGTCTAGATAAGTTGGAGAGCGTGGGTGCATGCATGCTGCACACCTATGTATGATTTTTCATCTAATATTACTCCCCGTCCCTTCAAATTCCGTGAATCCTACACGTGGAGGGTGATGGTGGTAACGATGGTGTGGGTGGTGACGTTGGTGACGGTGGTAACGATGCTGAAAGTGGTGACGGTGGTAACAATGGTGTGGGTGGTGATGATAGTGACGGTGGTGACGATGGTGATGGTGGTGACGGTGGTGACAGCGCTGACACTGGGACGCCTGCATGGCGCGACTGCCTCTCAAGGGCAAAGCTGGGCCACGTGGTTTGCGAGGAATGCAATCCCCTTTGCACTTCTAAAGGGCACCCCCAGTGGCAACTTTTTTTTTTGCACAATAAGAAGGCGACTCAGCATTTCACCTGCAAGCGGCTTTGCTCTGCACGTAGGGGTGCTGATTGCTCGATGTAAAATACAATTGAGTAATGTCCGATTATCACGGTTGGCTAAGCACGGTGCAACAGAAGGTCGACATACATACAAGGATCTTATTGCAGCCTCGTAATTTAATAACACACTGATCCACATTCTCGCATTTAGCCACAAACACGCGCAGTTGAGCACACCCACAGCTAGACGATAACGCGTGCTTCTCTCGAGTTATCTGCTGTCATCTGGCTCTCGTGATCGCCGGCCTTGCCTCGCCACAGCTGCTGTGGAGTCGCCTTTGTGCAGAATATAAATTACAACGTAGAAACGCATACAGCCCCTGTCTACTGATCTATTTTATCATCTGTAAAACAAGTAATCCTGATTTGTTTACAGATGTTTTACTAACTAAAAGTCTATCCTCCCAAGAGCGGGTGAGTGAGCGGGTGAATGTGTATGGATGGGTGGGTGAGCAGGTGGGTGGTGAGTGGGTGGGTGGTGAGTGGTTGGGTGGGTGTGTGAGTGAGTGGGTGAGCGAATGGGTGGTTGAGCGGGTGGCAGGTGTGTGAGTGGGTGGGTGAGTGAGCAGGTGAGTGGTTGAGCACTTGGGTTGGTAAGCGGGTATGGTTGGTGGGCGGGTGGGCAGGCGGGTGGGTGAGAGTGTGAGTGAGTGGGTGAGTGGGTGGGTAAGCAGATGGTGAGTGTGTGAGTAGGTGGGTGAGTGAGCGAGTGAGCGGGTGGGTGAGCAGGTGGGTGGATAAGCAGATGGCAGGTGTGTGAGAGGGTGGGTGAGTGAGCGGGTGAGTGGGCGAGTGAGCGGGTGGGTGGGTGAGCGGGTGGGTGGGTGAGCAGTTGGGTAGGTGAGCAGATGGGTTGGTGAGTGGGTGGGTGGTGAGTGTGTGAATGAATGAAGGAATGGGTGGATGGTGAGTGGGTGAGTGGTTGAGAGCGTGGGTGAGCGAGTGAATGGGTGGACGAGTGAGTGGTGAGCAAATCGGCGAGCGAGTTGGTGAGCCAGTGGTGAGTGGGTGAGCGGGTAGGTGGATGAGTGGTGGGTGGGTTAGGGGGTGAGCGGTTAGGTAGTGAGTGGCTGGGTGAGCGAGTGGATGAGCGGCTGGGTGAGCGAGTGGGTGAGCGGGCGGTTGAGTGGGTGGGTGGTGAAGGGGTAGGTGAATGGCTGGGTGGTGAATGGGTAACTGGCTGGTGGGTGAGTGTGAGGGTGAGTGGGTGAGCGGGTGGGCGAGTTGTGAGCGAATGGCAGCGCTGCTCGTGAAGCTGAGTCTCTGTGAGTCTCTGTGTAAGCCTCCGTGTGTCTCCGTGTCTCTGTGCGAGTCTGTGAATCATGAGGTGAGTTTATTTGCGAGTCTTTGCGTGCGTCTCTGTGCGAGTCCCCGAGTCTCCGTGTCTCTCTCAGGACCCCCTGGATGCGTTGAGGCAGCTCTGATCGCGTAACTGTGAATCTCTCAAGGCGGAGTTCTCCAGCGGAGAGTCTCGCGTCTTGTCCTGGACTCGCACCCAGGAGTCTTTCGCCCAAGAGCTCCTGGATCTGCCCCACTGCCAGGACCACTGCGTGCATCTCCACGGCAACCGCCGTAGCAATCGCGGCAACCAACATCACCGCGATGGTCACCATAGAGACCGCCATGATTATAGCAACTTCCATCGCCATAGCAGCAACCACCATCACCACAGTAATCACCGTAGTTACCACCATCACTGTCAGCAACCATAGCGTAGCAACCACAATCAGTCTAGCAACAACCACCATCACCACAGCCACCAATATGGCAACTACAATACAGCAATCACCATCAACATAGTTGCAATCACAGCATAGAAACCACATTCACTCTAGCAGCAAACCACCATCACCACAGCAATCATCGTAGTAACCACCGTCACCAAAGCAACCACCATAACTGGAATCCAATAGGAATGAGTCATTATGTTGACGATGATGTTTTTGTTGCTGCAAGTTGCAAATCAACTTTTTTCTAAACTCAAATGAAGAAACACCATCTCTACCCCCCCCCCCCTTTCCTCGCGCTCGGTTGCCTAGCGACGCCGTGTGTGCTGTAAGTACCAATAATAAGTTCATAGTTCATTTATTTGGTATAGCCCTGTGAGCCATTCGGCTCTTGAATCGGGTGCAACCGCAACAAACAAAAAACATGAACAAGAAAACGTCTTAAAGTGATTATGTGACTGTGCAAACAAAAAATACAGGAAAAAAATATCAAAATATTCCTGAAATAGCACCGTACACCAACGCTGTGCGCAAAAATCCCAGTGGGATGCAAGTCAAAATAACAACAACCACAAGACAACTAAGATTAAGGCCATCAGTCAACTCCGTACTACAATAAACAAAAACATGGCCAAAACAAAAAAAAACCTTTTCGAAATCACCAAAATAAAACCCATAAATCCAATGTAACAGTGATCATAGGGACTGTGACCGAATTTTTTACAATAAACTACATAAATTAATTATAACACCAAAATCTAGAGCCATATTTTAGGCCACTGAATAGCAGTGGCAGCTAGGGTTGTACAACTCCTCTAGAGCAGTTTTGAGTGAAGATCTCATAGGTAGTGATTCAAGTTGCAGTTTATTGGCAATAGCATTCCAGACCCTACGGGCATCAATAGCAAAGGCCCTTCAGTTTTAGTATGGCAATAGGGAATGTGAAGCTGGTAAATAAACACCGAGTTGTCTCCAAAGTCCGTGTCTCCGCGATCTCTCTCCCTGCTATACTAAGGTTTTTAAATTTTTCCCCCCTGATTCTGCTGAAGATTTCCTCTTCATACTTCCTCGTCTCCTTGTTCTCGAGTGCCTCTTCTCATTGCGTTCTGGATGTCCATTTTAGTCGTAGGTTGCATAGTACCAACCACTGAGGCATGGACAGTCCTAAACATGGGATTGGAAACTGCAAAACAGGGAGTGGCTCTTCTTTTGAATAAAACAATGAATGCGGTGTGGGAAGCTGCGAATCTCAAGTAACGGTGGGCTCACCTCCCATTATCGGGAGTCAGGTAATGGTGGCTTGGTCATAGGAAGATGCGCTTGAGAGTCTTCCACTCTGGTGGTGGGTGTCCATCTCGGACCCCATTAAAACCGACAGTGGCCTGGTTTCAGCCAGCTGATGAAAGTTGTAATAAATAATTTCATCATCGCTTGCAGTTGGGGTTGGCATCGTCCCCCTCTCCTACTTATGCCCATCCATCCTGGGTTTAACCAGGCTGGATTGTGAGCTCACATCACGTGAGCTCTTCCAACGGGCAATGCTTGAGTTGACTGGGTCATCTATCCAACATACGCAGCCTCCACATGCTCAAGTAGCTTATGTTGGGGCAGATAGAGGGTTATAAACGGACATCACACAGGCTGGAAAAGAGATGGATTGATGCAGTAAAGGAGAATGTGGAGCCGAGTGTATTTGCTAAGGACGGCGCTCAAGGGAGAGCTGCATTTTGGGGACATGGGTGTTACGAGATAAGAAATAGGCTGAGCCATTTTCCCAAAGAGCACTTGACTCTAGAGCCTGTATGGCTATTAGGGGTTCTTTGTCTCAGCTTTTTGTGTGGAGGAGAGGGAAAGAGTGCTCTTAGCAGAGAGAGAGAATTTCAAATATGATAATAACAATGTTGTCCATCTATCTGCGATAACATCACTGGCATCCCAAGACTAATTTTTTTAAGCCTGCCCTGGGACGGCTGACTATTTCCATGAAACAGGTGTTTGGCTTTGTGTGGGAGGGAACCGGAGTACCGGGAGAAACTCCACCTTGCACATGAGAGAATAACACTCACAGTTCTGCAACCAGATGGAATTCACAGACCCACTTGCTGTACTGCTAGATAAAGGCCTTCCTATGTATTATCTGTAGTAATGCTTTTTTTTCTAGATTTGAAGCTTTCGTGACTGCAAGGATCCATACTCTTTGGTTCAATTCGGTAAAGTCACGTAGGTAAAAAAGAAAATAACAAAAATCACGACGTTTCGACCACAACACAAGTTGCCTTCATCAGGTGAAGGGACCGAGCTGTCATTAGGACAGCGTTGGAGTGAAAACAGCCAAGCCCAGGTCGCGTCATTTAAGCTGTGTGGAAGCAAAACGCTTGGCCAAGGAATTAGCATAAAAATGAGCATGATGTACGTAGGAGGTGCATGGGCCATGATGGACCAGCAGCGGGGGGGGGGGGGAGTAGAGTGAGTGAGTGGAGTGAGTGAGTGGAGTGGAGTGAGTGAGTGGAGTGAGTGAGTGGAGTGAGTGGATGGAGTGAGTGAGTGGATGGAGTGAGTGAGTGGAGTGAGTGAGTGGAGTGAGTGAGTGGAGTGAGTGAGTGGAGTGAGTGTTTTAGAACATCTTTCCAATGATTGCTTAATTTGAAACCATCCTCTTGGTTGAAATTGTGTCTGTGTTTGTAAATCTGAATTGCCTCGTGGACAAATCTCTGATAAAAACCCGTGGGTTTGCAGAGAACCTTGGTATCGGAGAAAACTACATCGTGATCACCCACAGCATTGTAACAGTGGTCAGCTACGGCAGAATAATTCGTTCTGCCGTGTTTCAAATCTGATTTGTGCTCGCGAATTCTGTCAGACATGTCGCTTCGTCTCCCCGATATAGCAATCACCACAAGTGCAGCTCAATTTGTAAACCGCGGGGTACTGTAAGTCAGGAACGACATCCTTCACGGATGGGATCAGGTCACGGATTTTGTGCACTGTATTGAACCGGACCAGGATCTTGTGTTTGTTTGGAATTTTGGAGATCTTTTTAGTAACGCCTGCTATATATGGTAGAGTGATGGTTTTGACCGGAGTATCAAGTGGTTGTTTCTGTATGGAGGGAGAAACAGCTTGGCGGATGGTATGGTCAGAGTATCCGTTTCTCTTGAGGGCCAGGTGTACATGTTTTAATTCACTGGTCAGGTGGTGTTGGTCCGAAATGCAATGTGCCCTGTGGTATAACGTTTTGATGAGATAATTATTTTGAGCTGGGTGGTGGTGGGAATCAGGTTTCAAGTAGGAATCTGTGTGGGTGGGTTTCCTGTAGACCGAATGCCCCAGTGAGCCATCAGGTCTCCTCTCAAACAGAACATCCAAGAATGGTAGCTTGCCATCTTTCTCCACTTCCATGGTGAATTTGATGGCGGGATGTCTAGAATTGATGTGGTGTAGGAAAAGGTTCAAAGCTGGGAGGCCATGTGGCCAAATGACGAAAGTGTCATCCACATATCTCTTCCACAGGGAAGGTCTGAGGGTGGAAGTCTGGATGGCGTCTGATTCAAATTTCTCCATGAAAACATTGGCTATCACTGGTGATAATGGAGAACCCATGGGGATACCCTCATTTTGTTTGTAGAAGCTGCCATTCCAAGTAAAGTAGGTAGGTATTGGTGAGGCAGTGTCTAATCAGCGCAGGTGTATCGGGGTCTAGTCCATGTTGGACCAAATTTTCAATTATTTCAATGGTATCAGGTACCGGGACCTTGGTGAACAGGGAGACCACATCGAAGCTTGACAAGGATATCGTCAGGGGACAGTACAACGTCTTTGACCATAGAGACCAAATGAGCTGAGTTAAGTACTGCTGAGGTCTTGCCAGTGAAAGGTAGCAAGGTATCTGACAGAAAACATGCTAGCTTATAGGTAGGGGAGTTGATCGTGGATACGATGGGTTGTAGTGGAGTGCCTTCTTTATGAATCTTGGGGAGACCATAGAATCTAGGGGGTCTTGCAGCAGAAGGTTTTAAGGAGGGACGTTTAGTTGGTTCGATTAGGGAGGTCGAACTTGTGATGATCTTGTTGGTTTTTATAGTTAGGCTATTAGTAGGGTCATTTTTAATGTTTGAGTAACTTCCATCGTTGAGTAGGTTCTGGATTTTGTTGTTGTACGAATCTTTATCCATAATTACAGTAGCGTTGCCTTTGTCGGCTGAGAGGATGACTATATCACTTCTGGTTTTTAAATTCGCGAGTTCAGAGCGTTCATTTTTGCTTGTGTTGCTAATGGGTTTCTTAGCATTATTCTTAGCTCTTTCGGTAAAGTCACGTTGAAGGGAAACAATAAAGTAATAAAATATATATAAAACAATAAAAAAAATTCTCACGTTTCGACCATAACACAAACGGTCGTCATCAGGGTGTGTCGGTTTGCATAAATTTATTTATTTTTAAACGGTGCATTTATATATTTATAAAAAACGTCAGCGCCACGTGCAGCGATTTGGCAGTTTATTTAGAAGGACTAGTCCATCTATGTTCTGAAAAGAGGAGGGGGGAGACGAAAAATTAATGTATGCTGTCTGAAAGCCACTGTAAGCGTGAACAATCAATTAAGACCTGAAATGGTTTATCAAATCTTTCCAATGATTGCTAAGCCAGAATCCATTTTCTCGGTTGAAATTGTCTCTGTGCTTGTATATGTGGATAGCCTCATGAACGAATCTCTCATGGTAGCCAGATGGCTTACAAAGAACACCGTTTAAAATACACCGTTTAAAAATAAATAAATGTATGCAAACCGACACACCTGATGACGATGGTTTGTGTTATGGTCGAAACGTCGTGAGAATTTTTTTCTTGTTTTATATATATTTTATTATTTTACTGTTTCCCTTCAATGTGACTTTACCGAAAGAGCTAAGAATATGAATTACTGCAGTCACGAAAGCTTTAAATCAACATTTCTTAGCATTCTTAGGAATAGTGGATATTTCAGCTCTCGCAACGTCTGCTTGGATGTGTCCTATGCCTTTAAGGGCCGCATCGACCTGAAAGATGATATCTACAGGAATGTTTCGGGGTGACAGCAAAATTTAGCCCTCTAGCCAGTACTGTTTTCAGATTGTCCGAAATCGGGGTGCTACTCTGATTAATGACGATTTTGTTAACGTCTAGTTTTGTTATATGTGGGACTGGGTTCTTCTTCGATAGGTGGTTGAATTTAGAAATCAAGTTAGCTTTGTATTTGACTGAAAGTGAATCGGCAGAAGAAGCAGTCATGTTGTCTACGTGGTTCCAATCAGCAGGTGACATTTTTGTGTTAGCGTTAAATGAGCTTGTAGGAGAGTCTTGTCTAAAGTATCGAGTCAAAACGGAGTAGTCTTATCCTCTCTGAGATAAAAGATAGGCTGGCCTTAAACAGAATCTGTTTAGAATTCGGTGAGGATACAGCAGCAGATGTTAGTGTGAAAGCGATGGGTATTACCTTGTTGTCGCGGCATCTTTTGAGGAAGGTCAGCGTCTCGATGAGCTTTGACTTATTGTCCCGTTGTCTGTTGAAAGCGCTAACAGATAGGTGAAAGCCCTCCCCGTAGAGGTTATCAATTCTAGATTTGAAGCTTTCGTGACTGCAAGGATCCATACTCTTTGGTTCTATTCGGTAAAGTCACGTAGGTAAAAAAGAAAATAACAAAAATCGCGACGTTTCGGCCACAACACAAGTGGCCTTCATCAGGTGAAGGGACCGTGCTGTCATGAGGACAGCGTTGGAGTGAAAACAGCCAAGCCCAGGTCGTGTCCTTTAAGCTATGTGGGAGGAAGCAAAACGCTTGACAAAGGAATTAGCATAAAAATGAGCATGATGTACGTAGGAGGTGCATGGGCCATGATGGACCAGGAGCGGGTGGGGACCATGACAGACCAGCAGCGGGGGGGGGGGGGGGGGGGGGGAGTAGAGTGAGTGAGTGGAGTTAGTGAGTGGAGTGAGTGGAGTGAGTGAGTGGAGTGAGTGAGTGGAGTGAGTGAGTGGAGTGAGTGGAGTGAGTGGAGTGAGTGAGTGGAGTGAGTGGAGTGAGTGAGTGGAGTGAGTGGAGTGAGTGAGTGGAGTGAGTGAGTGGAGTGAGTGAGTGAGCGGAGTGAGTGAGTGAGTGGAGTGAGTGTGTGGAGTGAAATATGCAGCTGTGAAAGTTTGGAATACCACTACTTGAAGAAAAAATTACTGTACCATTGAAAATTTGTTTAATGTGTGGTTTGATTTAGAACATCTTTCCAATGATTGCTTAATTTGAAATCATCCTCTCGGTTGAAATTGTGTCTGTGTTTGTAAATCTGAATTGCCTCGTGGACAAATCTCTGATAAAAACCCGTGGGTTTGCAGAGAACCTTGGTATCGGAGAAAACTATATCGTGATCACCCACAGCGTTGTAACAGTGGTCAGCTACGGCAGAATTCGTTCTGCCGTGTTTCAAATCTGATTTGTGCTCGCGAATTCGGTCGCTGCTGGTCCGTCATGGTCCCCACCCGCTCCTGGTCCATCATGGCCCATGCACCTCCTACGTACATCATACTCATTTTTATGCGAATTCCTTTGTCAAGCGTTTTGCTTCCTCCCACATAGCTTAAAGGACGTGACCTGGGCTTGGCTGTCTTCACTCCAACGCTGTCCTCATGACAGCACGGTCCCTTCACCTGAAAGGCCACTTGTGTTGTGGCCGAAACGTCGTGATTTTTGTTATTTTCTTTTTTACCTACGTGACTTTACCGAATAGAACCAACGAGTAAATGCTTTTTTTCTATATTTCACCATTACGCCCTGTATGGGTTGGTGAAGCGAGGGGGGGCAGGACTGATTCTTCTTCACTCGACTGCTTTCAGGCCATGGGTTTGTCGTGTGGTGCATCTAAGCACTGCAACTGCTCCACCTGATATTCCTTTGCACCGTTGCACGTAAGATATTCTATCGCAATGGATTTTCCAGATTAAATATTTTCTAAAATAAAAAATGCAATGCAGGAAAAACAGAAAAACTGCCACGACACGGTGGGCAGGTGTGAGATAGAATGGATTAAAATTATCACGACTGAACACCCATCCCGAGCACACCGTAGTGGTGTTCACTTCATCTGGTGGCGAGATGTTAACGAACACCTTGTGAAAGGCCCAAGGCAGATCCCTGGGTTTGATCTTCCAAGAAGCTCATGGTCCACCCTAAACCACATCCACTGCACAAACCATGGCAGATGCAGATAGCTGATGCACAAATGGAAAATTAAAAACTCTCCAGTGTTCAACTGTGGTCATCCAGAACAGACCAATCAACATACAATGAAGCAATGTCCGATCCACATGACAATGACACACTGCGCTACTCTTGACGTGGTTATCTGGCTTGACCACCTGAATGTGAAATTGTAGTTGTTACTCTGCATCTACATCAGCCATCTGAAAACAGAAGACAAAATGATAGGGGAGGGAGGGGTAGAGAATGGGAAATGGAGAAGCGGTGAGGCTTTAAGAGAGGAACAGAATGAGGTTAAGGAGGGGGACTGCTTAATGTGCTGGGGAAAGTTATTCCAGTGGAGGTGTCCAGAGAGAAGGATTGGGCGTAGGGAGATGGAGGGACAGGGAAGATTGGGAACGGAGAGGACGAGAGGGCACATGGAAGGAGATGAGGGGCAAGATGAGGTAGGGCAAGGCCCTAGAAAGATTTGAAGATGAGCATCAGGCATTTTAAAAGGCAGCGGTAGTGAACGGGAAGCCAGTGAAGTTGAAGTAGGAGAGGCAAAATGTAAAAAAATAAATGGCAGATTGAAAATAACTTGTGCGGAAGAATTTTGTATTTGTGGAGGAGAGTGAGGGTTGATTCAGGGAGACCAAGACGACGAGAATAACAGTGGTCCAGACGGTTAAAGATCAGAAAATTAACTAGGAGTGGGATAATAGTGGGAGGGATTAGTGGTATAGTGGGCGTGGCAAGCTGTGAAATTGGCAGATCTTAATGGTAGTGGGCTGGGTTAGTGATGAAGTGGGTTGGGCTAAGTGAGGGAGTAGGCGGGCCTCGTTGGGGAGTGTGCGGGTCTCATGATGGAATGGGCATCCCTAGTGGTAGAGTGGGCGGTGCTAGTTGGGGGGGGGGGGCTCTCTGTATGATTCTCTGGACGTTTTCGTGAGTCTGTAGCTTTGAGTTGATATGAGTCTCTTTGTGAGTGTGTTTGTCGAAGCGAGACTGTGTGCCTTGTGTGAGTCTATGCATCCCTGTAAGTCTCTAGCTCAGTGTGAGTACATTTCTCTGTTTGTCTTTTTGTGTCTATATGAGTCTTTATATCTAAATGTGAGTCTGCGGATATCTCAGTTTATGGGTCTGTCTGAAACCGAGTGTTAGTGGAATGCATTTGACTGGTAGCTCTGTGATATCCACTTTTGTGGGCCGCTATCGAACACAAATGCTTGCACTGCACCGTGAGATATCCAAACATTATGTTATTAGTCTCGTGACACTATTAGTACGGTCGATGATAGCATTGCGCACAATATCAAAACTATTCAATAACATTGAAATATTTAAATGGCAACGCCGCATGAGTAACCAGGAGAGTCCTCTTGTGAGTTACACCGAGTTTGTATTCTCCAGCACGTAGTCCATGCGAGAAGTTAGAATGCTTGACAAGCAAGAGAAGCAAGTGGAGTCAGACAAATGGACATTTCCTAAACCTCCTGCATCAAAAGCTCAACGCGCTGACACTGGGAGCGGAGGAGTGGAGTCGCTGGGAGTCTCTTCTCTGTTCCCGTGTTTCATCATCACCATCTAAACCACGGCTACCCCCACACACAAGTACAACACAGATCCCCCATATACAGTACACACACACACACGAGGAAACATACACAGATTCCCCATGTAGCCTCCACAAGCTGTATGGGAAAGTCCAGTTAGTTAGCACCTATTCAGGCTGACATGGCACACGAGGGTGTGGTGTGGCCAGTGCCACGCTCGGCCACCTTTGTCTCCCCAGTGCTGATGTTTACACACTGCGATGGATACTCAGTTAAGGCTGAGTATATAAATATAAATCTACACTTAATAGCAGAATCTGAACATTTATACTGGAGTAATGCAATGAGTGCAGTAGAGACAGGACAAAAGTTACAACAACCAATACAATACAACACGATAAGAGTGCACAGTAAAGTAAAGGTGAACAAATCACTTAAAATATACAAATGAAACTAAACTCTTTTTTTTATCTTACCAGGAAAGGCCCAGAGCTATTATCTAATTTTTCAGAAGCAAGCCACTAATAATAGCTCGAGGAAGTGGATTATCACGTGAAAATTTATAGCAGCAAATACATGTAAACGGATGTTTCTAAATATGGAGAGAAAAACTGGAGAACCCAGAGGAAAAAAAAAACAAGTGACCACGGAGAGAACATGCAGACTCCAACTATACAGCAGGTGTCAGGGTCGAAATCCAACCCCTGAACTCTTGCATACCAGGCGAGGAAGATGACATCACACCACCATGGCGTTACTTAAACAAATACCTAAAAGTATGCAAGTTCAAATTGCATCAGTTCCCAAGCTTGGGAAAGGCAGTAAAACAACAGCAATAAACATTCCCAGACCACATCCAGACAATGACAGTCTGCCAATAAATGTATACATTAAAATTGAATTATTGATACGTTGTTAAGCATTTCGAGGCTGAAGTGCTGTTATTTGGTATACAGATGTGTATAATCAAAGATAAGAAATATCAAGTGTATTTGTTTAGCCAGGTTTTTAACCTGGATAGTTTCAATTGCAAGTGTGATCCGAGGCACCAAAATCGAAAACTAATCAATTAGAGCAATGAAAGAGAATTCAGAGTAAAACAACTTTATAACAATCGTTAGTACATTTCTTATATCTGAAGTCGGCTTGGAAGATTATTTTTAGACCGATCATAGCGCAACTGAAAGTTAAAATGCATGAATATAAAAAAGATAGAGGGTGAATATTGAAGTCATACATAAATAGACGAGGATATCTGCATGAGTGTGATACACACCCCTATGTACGCACATTCATGACAAACATTCCTACTCAGTGAAACAATGGTGAGCTGCCAGACCATTTAAAAGCCACCGACACCCCTTCCACATGCCACCAACATCGCTTCCCTATACCACATATTCATAAATACACTTACACATTATTACACATTATTGGAATCACCACACTCATCAGCATCTTGGAGTCGCGTTCACCCTTGGCTCCATGTGGAGCTCACAGAGAAAGCTCCCAGCTCATTGTCGTCTCAGAGTCAGGGTCGACGATCGGAGCGGTGGAGGTAAAATGAGCCGGGCTGCTGTTTAAGTCGTGCGTGGACCAGCTCCATCTGCTGCAGGGCCAGCACGGCCTCTCAGCTTATATCTAAATATCCAGGCCTCCTCGGTGAGTCCATCTGCTCCTCAACTCCTGCTTCCCTTCCTCACTGAAGCGAGTGCCATCCACCCTGCAGCAAGAGAGAGGTTCACGCTGACGCGGGTTCACACAAAGACCCACGCAGCCCCCACAACAACCATGCTGGATGAAGGTCTCCCCATGCCATGAGAGCTGTTTCACCATACTTCACCACGCGGGTCAGTGCAGGCCTGTGATGGCAAGGACTGCAGATCTAGGATCGTAGTGAAGTACAACGGTGGATTGTGCTGCACACTGCAGTCTGTTGTCTGCAACTTAGCTCTGCTGCCTATAACTCCTGTGGTTATGTGCGGTGGTCACCCGTCTCAGCACTCCAGGCTAAAGCCTGCTTATCTTGCAGATTTAAGATCAGGCGCATTTCCAGTCGTTTGGTCATGTTCATTGGTCTGATAATGAATATTGTCATTATTTGGAGGAGCGGGGTCAACCAGGTGGGGTGTTGGCTGTTGTGCTGTTCGGTTCTGTGTTGTGTTGCATTGTGTTTCTAAGTTTGCCATTTTTTTCATTCTTACCTGATGATGGTTGCTTGTGTTGCAATCGGAACGTCTATTCTATTATTATTATTTGATTTGATTTTCTACGTGACTTTACCGAAAGAACCAAAGAGAATATTAAATGCACTGGAATACACTCCACTACTCACTCCACTTCTGGCAATGGCTCTCTTAGCACACAAACATGGTGTGAAGGTCAATTTCCAAAACGTTGCCTTTTCCATATTTTCTCCTGCTAAGGCCACAGTGTTACTGACGAATCTCAGTTGTTTTGTTT
Source organism: Petromyzon marinus (assembly GCF_048934315.1). Taxonomy (NCBI): domain Eukaryota; kingdom Metazoa; phylum Chordata; class Hyperoartia; order Petromyzontiformes; family Petromyzontidae; genus Petromyzon; species Petromyzon marinus. The sequence continues at coordinate 24,034,643 of NC_133745.1, read as the reverse complement.
GTAGCAACAATCAGAGCGCGTATGAGACACAAGCTGCATAACTTACCCGAGCTTCCTCAATGCTTTGTTGGTGATCATGATGTCATGGAGAGCTGGGATCGATTTGTCCGTCAGTGAGCACTCTATCAGACTACAGGGAGAGAAAAGGCACTGAGTGGGGTGAAACTGGAAAATAAAAGTGTACACACTCACAAGAAATGGAGAGCAACTCAACACCTTTTAGTACAATAAGGGTGGAAATCTCGTAGAATCAGCTAAACAGAGGGAGTAATCATTTCGGACCCAGGAACGCAATCCTATTTGTCTATTAATTGTTTAATGTGGCTTTGTCCAACACGGCATTTTACAGGAACGTAACCCACCGCATTTGGCGAGGTCTGCAATATTTTGTATTAAAAATCGCGTTTGTCCATGCAAGGCCACTAGATACAGGCAGAGGAGCCAGAATATAAATCTGAATATTTATTTATATTAGAGAATCTGAAAAGCTAAAAAGCTCTTTTTCACAGATGTCCACGTAACCCATCACGAGGCAAAGGCTAGTTTAAACTGTATATTGGGTAAGGATCAAATAATGTTCAAATGTATCGGGTTGGCGAATAAGAGCCATTGGTGATTTATGGCTTTAATAAGAGTCAGGTTGTGGTGTTATTAATGTAAACGTATGGGTGGGCAATTAATGTCAAGATTGCAGCCGTTCATTATATAAAATTCTTAATTGTAATCTATGACATTAAATACAGATGATCATTGATTATATCCAGAGCGTGCCTATCTGGGTTCCAACATCCGATGAAACCGGTAAAACCGCTCCAAAGGCTGAACCAGTCCTGCGATCGGCACAAAGTGCGTGACAAAACAAGCAGCTATGCTTTATTTCAGTGTCAAATAATATATACAGTTCATTACACACTACATACAACAACTTAAACAATGAAAATACTCCACGTATATACATGTTTCATGACTAATAACTAGTCATAGAAACAGAAAATATAAAGTGCGATCTGGCGAAAATTGAGTGGAATTCGGCATTCACCAGAGCACCGGTCTGAAGGCTGCATCAGTCCAACTATTGACAAACACAAGTTGTTGTTGTCAAGCACAAGTTGTTTAACAAGAGCATAGTACACAAATCACCCCATGCAGAGTCTTTGATATTGGAGTGGTGAGTGCGGTTAGTAAATGTTGTGGCCGAAACGTCGTGATAATTTTATAATGTTTTATTTTTATTATTTTATTATTTCCATCCTACGTGACTTTACCGAAAGAACCAATAAGAGTAAATAGTCACTTTTTACAGCAGAATATTCATTTTGTCTTTGTATATTTACTTTTAGCGATTTTTAGATCGCAAACTATTTAATAACATTAAATATATATACAGAACACCTAAAAATATAATCGTATTTTTAGCTCTTTCGGTAAAGTCACGTTGAAGGGAAACAATAAATAATAAAATATATAAAACAATAAAAAATACATTATATATATTTTATTATTTTATTGTTTCCCTTCAACGTGACTTTACTGAAAGAGCTAAAAATATGAATTACTGCAGTCACGAAAGCTTTAAATCAAAATGTAATCGTATTTAAGAATATGCAAAAATAAGATATTTTAAATAATTATGCGATTATCTGGTTGTTTGAAAATCTGGCTGCTGGATAATCGATGATCTAATATATTAACATAATATAATTTAAAACAATATCATTGGTTAGAGTTGGTTATGTGACAATTGTAATTGTATTGTTATTTAATAGTGGTTAACAGTGCTGTAATAAGTGTGGCAAATAACTTAATTGATAAGTGCATAAAAATTATGTTAAAATCGACGTTAAAATACAACATTATTATGCTACTGAATATCTTTGTGTTTTGTGTCTGTATATGTGTATATATTTGTTTAGGCGTACTTATATAAGTGTGTGTGCATCAGGACATTACTCACACTAACGTCTCCAACCTCCCTTCTCTCTCCAACATCCCGTCTGCTAAAAGTCGGAGGCCGCTGTCTCCGATCTCGTTGCGACGCAGCCTAAACCCGGGTGGACGGGAGAAGAGACAGCGCTGACTCACTGAGCCCACGGGAACCGCAGAGTGAAACACGCGGTGAGTGAGGGACACTCACAATGGCGGTGCACGTGATCACAGCACACACCGTCATGAGCAAAGCTGCTCATTGTTTAATGCTTCTGTTAGACATTTTATATATAATAGGTGGAATTCACAAATATCAGTTTACTCACGATGATCCATTCAATTATACTGCACTGTACCTTTATAATATGAAGTGTTTGTGTTTATATAAACACAAAGTTACAAGAGAGGATCACACACAAGTGAAGTACATTTTCATCGAGAACACAGGGAGATGTTTTCAATTAATGTATCTGCTAACAATGTTGTGAATATTGCTTTAACCTATGTGTTAAACTAAACAAAGGTGTTAAGATTACAGTAAAACATTTTTAAAGTGGACTCGATTAAGCAGGACAGCAAGATTAAATTTTTTCACATTCAAATGTTTACTTGACAACGCGTTGCACCAATAATTAGCAGTTAGTGCACAGAGCACAAGTGAGAAACGAACAGCAGAGCTTACCTGAGAATCTTCAAACCTGTGTTGGCCTTGAGGATGACACTGAGAGAGGAACCCGACTTGTCCGTCAGTGAACAAAGATACAGACTGCAGGAAGAGAAGAGGTGGTTAGTCGGGGCAGAGGGGATGGGTGGAGGGTCTGGGCACAGAGTGGGGGATGGTGAGGGGTGGTGGTGGTTGATGGGACAGTGGTTGAGGGTCGTGTTTGTGGCTACTGTGCACAAATGAACCTCGTGTCAACTTTAATAGGAGCTTGCAAATAGCAACTGCTGTTTAGATTTTTGGGTTGAATGTGATGTGTGTGTGAATGTCTACTATGTGTGCATTTGTGTAAGTCCATCTCTATACGTGTTTGGTACATGTGTATCTTAGTGCATGCATATTTGTGTGCATGCACGTGGGAAGTAGTGGTGCAGTGGTTAGCACAGTGAGCCACAAACCTGGTTCGATTGCCGCTCACGGCGAACTTCATTGATGAATATCTAAAACGGCCATGGACCTCACCTAGGTCGACTCAGCCTTAAATTACTACCTGGTGTAGTAAGTAAACATCAGTTGGCTGAGTGTGGTGCTGGCCTCCCAACCCCTCATGTGCCGTTCTGGTCTTCATTAGGTGTTCCCGAACAGTACATGACCCAAAAGTCTGCTAAAAGTTATCTGTAGAATCTCTGTGTATGTATATATAGATCAAATAATCATGATTTATCTTCGATATTGCATCATTCTGTAAGCGGTCACATCTGAAAGCGTTTCATGTAACATCTCATCACAATGTAATTAAAGGAAACCCCCAGTGACAACTGTCTGGCACAAGGTAACTTAGCACCTGGCCTGCATATCGGCATTTCCACAACAACTCTTCCAGTAGCCTCTCATTCCTAATTTCCTCAGAACATCCTCCCATTTCCGCATCAAAAAATATATACAGTACATTATACACTACATACAACTTAAACAATGAAAATACTGCACTTATATACATTTTCATGACTAACAACTACAGTAATAGAAAGAGTAAATATACAGCTTGATCCGGCGAAAATTGCGTGCAGTTCGGCGTTCGCCAGAGCACCGGTCTGAAGGCTGCATCAGTCCGGCGATTGTCAAACACAAGTTGTTGTTGTCAACCACAAGTTGTTGTTGTCAAAAACATGTTGTTGTCAAACACATGTTGTTGTTGTTGTTGTTGTCAAACACAAGTTGTCAAACACAAGTTGTCAAACACAAGTCGATGTCTAACACAAGTTGTTGAACAAGAGCGTTGTACGCACATCACCCCATGCAGAGTCTTCGATATTGGAGTGCTGAGTGCGGTACAGTAAATAGTCACTATTTACAGCAAGATATTTATTTTGTCTTTGTATATTTAGTTAAGCAATTTTTATATCGTAAACTATTTGAAACAGTCAATATATATGCAGAACACCTAAAAACATAATCTTATTCAAGAATGTGCAAAAACAAGCTATTTTAAATAATGATGTGATCATCTGGTGTTTTTTGAAAATCCAGTACCCCTCCCCTCCGATGCTGCTGGATAATCGATGATCTACTGTATTAACACAATATAGTTGAAACAATATCATTGGTTATAGTAGGTAATGTGACAATGGTAATTGCATTGTTATTCTTTGGGTCTTTCGGTAAAGTCACGTAGATAGAAAAATAATCACATATTATTTTCTATCTACATGACTTTACCGAAAGACCTAAAGAGTATGAATTCCTGCAGTCACGAAAGCTTTAAGTCAATATGTAATTGTATTGTTATTTAAGTGGTTAACAGTGCTGTAATAAGTGTGGCTAATAACTTAATTGATGAGTGCATATAAATAAAGTTATAATCGACGTTTAAATACATTATTATGGTATAGTGAGTATATTTGTGTTTTGTGTCCATATATGTGTATATATTTGTTTAGGTGTACCTATATTAGTGTGTGTGCATCAGGAAATTACTCAACACTAACGTCTCCAAACTCCCTTCTCTCTCCAACATCCCGTCGGCTAAAAGTTGGAGTCCCCTGTCTCTGATCTCGTTCTCACTCAGCCTAAACCCGGGTGGACAGGGGAAGGGACAGCGCTGACTCACTGAGCCCACGGGAACCGCGGAGTCAAACACGCGGTGAGTGAGGGACACTCACAATGGCGGTGCACGTGACCAGAGCACACACGTTCATGAGCAAAGCTGCTCATTGTTCAATGCTTCTGTGTTAGACATTTTATATATCATAGGTGGCATTCACAAAAAGGAGTTTACTCACAATCATCCATTCATTTATACTGCACTGTACCTTTATAATCTGAAACGTGTTTGTGTTCATAAGGGTGTTGTTTTGCAAGACCTCATCTTACAAAAAAGACAAAGATCCCCCGTGTAGCCTTAACAGACTGTAGGGGCAAGTGCTGTTAGCGAGCACCTATGAAGGCCGGAACGGCACACGAGGGGGTGGGTGGTGTTGTATATGGCCCTTTTTCCACAATTAAAATCAATAATAATATTTGCCGATATTTTTTAAATAGTAACTGAAATAAATAAATAAACACCGCTACGACAAGGACCAGCAAACAGCAACGGGAGATCGTAAAAAGGTCGTTTAAATAAATAAATAATAACCTCCGGGGCAAAGAGAGGTTAGCGACTATCTGCAAAATCTCCAGATTGCCAAAGGACAATTCACAAACAAACCTGTTTGATGTAACACAGCCGCCCGGGGTCACCAAGAGGGGAGGGGGGCAATCACGCGCGTGACCGCGGTGAGACAGCGGACGGGGAGGGCATCTGTTTTTTCTCTCTCTCGCAAGAGACGCGGAGAGAGGAGAGGGAATTTCACATTTAAGCTCCGCAAAGGACAGCGAGACAGCGTTCGGAAGAAGACATCAAGCCAGCTCCGAGGCATGGCCTCGAGACATTAGCAATGGGTGCTGTGTCCCGCAGAGAAGAGGGGCGAGGGGACGTTCGGTGCTGAGTTCGGCATGGGCAGGCAGAGTATCGCTTAAAGTTATTATACATTCATCCTGATGTTTTGAGTAGTTTGCAGAATCGAGGATTGCGATAAGCTGTATCATACTAAGCTATCAGAGTTGTGTAAGAGGTGTGCAAATACAATTTTCAAGTTTTGAGAGTGAGCGACAATAGCACACTCGACAGTTCAACAAGACAACAGCTCAGCAAGCGCCAGAAGAGGGTGGCGAGCGGCAGGCTCCAAGGGGGCCCCGCGATCAACCGAGGATGCGAGGCTGGCAGAGTAGCGATGTGCCACCGAGTGTGAGTTCAGAGCTGAAAGAAATATCGCTAAAAGACTTTTATTCTACATTGAGTGCCAGCTGCCAGCAGCCAAGCGTGTGCTGACTTGGCTCATCCAGCAATGGAAAGAGCCTGACCAGCCGCCCATGAGCAAAAGAGTCAGCGAACCAGCAAAGAGCGCGTTCGAGCATCTCCACAGAGAGCACGTGCGGATCAGCTACTACATCAGTGGAAAGAGACCGTATCTGCCAGCACGAGCAGCCAAGCCGACGCCCCGAGCAAGAGAACAAAGCAGTTCGTATAACCCTCCCCCCACACTCTCACCCTCACGACGCATCACCCTGCGTCTGTTTCAGGAAGACACACAACACGCATATCGGGACAATCAAGAAGAGTGACATTCCAAGGTGCTGATCGTGAAGAACATTGCTGCCTATTGAGTTACGTGGATACGGTCATTTAGAAGTATCTCAGTCGTTCGTTTTCTTTTAATGGCATAATCTTGCCGATGAATCCATTGACGTATACTTTTGCCTTTGACAATAATAATTGTTTTGACTGCCTTTTCGCATGAATATCGTCGGATGAACTACTAAGGACTTTTTATTCGTATTTTCCATATGCTCGTGGTACCCAGAGGAAGCAATCAATTGTTCCGTTACCCAATTAACAACGTGATTATTGAGGGTTGAAGAGATGGATCAATGAAATGAACATTGCCTGTAGTACTATGCTGACAATTTCAAGTACAAAAATTTCCATATTAGAGTGTTAAGGTTTTTGTGTAGAATAGCGTGCCTGCATGTTTTAACGACTCTCCCTATCACCAATTAAGCTCGCGTTACGCAGTGGAATTAATAATATGTGCAGTTGTCAAAGTGAAACAACGCAATCGTTGATGTTTACTGTGTTGATGCTGTGTTGAAAATTCCGAGCTTGAGAGTTCGCATATCCTTATGTTAAAGTTTTGTTTAGAATAAAATTGATTAACGCAGAAGTGGTTGCGTGTGTCCTTCCTGATTTCGTGCGTAATAATCTTATTTATAAGAACTGTATTCTGCGTTGAGATCTCAATTTGGAGACCTGACATAAACACACTAATACACTCAGTAAATGTTAAAACGAGAATAATTGTATTATACCGATCGATAATACGAAGTTAAACAAGGAAGCTGAGCTGACTCTGGCATGCTCACAGCACCTGTATAACTTCATACGAAGAATTGTATTATTCCGATTGATAATCCGACCCTCGTCAGCGAGGCGGGGCCTAATCATAATAACGGATTGCAATAGCATAATCACACACACGAGCATTAATGAATATGATTATATCTCGAATTAGCATAATTTATGCGCATAATTGCATCACCTAACATAATTGCGGATAATTACGCAAATTCCAAATTTCATTTAATTTTTATTATTTTCATCAAAATTTTCACAACCAACATATACAACAGTGACCTACACCACCCCGACCGCCTTTGTATCCTTAGTGGCAATGTTTACACACTGCACCAGGTCCTCATTTGAGGCTGAGTCGACCTAGAGGGAGGCCCAGGTCCGGTTCAGATAATCGTCACCGGTGTTGGTCGTGAGCGGGAATCGAACCCGGGACGCCGGGTTCATAGCGTAGCGTAGCGCTAATCACGACACTACTACTCCTCGTCTACACACCTACATACACACACAGTAACGAAAGTAAATAACGCACATACATGCGTATATTCACTAATTTGTCCATGGCGCACTCATATCACTGGATGAATTGCGCCTCATGAATGTGAATCCTTATTATATGAAGATTCCTTGCATTCATTTTCATGTAAAAAAATACTGTCACATTAAAACTGCAGACTCAAACAGGGGTGTGTAAAGTGTGTACAGCAGAGGTCTCACTCCGAATCAGTCGAGCGGCAATATCTTTTCATCGGTTGCGTAACGCTGTGTGGAAGCTACCTGGTCTGTCGCTCCGCACTAAGCTTCAGGTCTTCTCGGCCACGGTCATTCCCTCCCTTCTCTACGCTTGCGAAACGTGGACCCCCCTAATGGAACATCTTCGCCGGTTAGAAACATTTAGGCTGGCCTGCCTAAGATCCATCCTGGGTTTAACCAGACTGGATTGTGTGAGGAGCTCACAAATCCTTGAAAGATCTGGGCAGGGTCCCATCGGTGAGCTCCTCCGGCAGGCAAGGCTGCGATGGCTGGGTCATGTAGCCCGCATGCCCAGCCAACGCATGCCGAAACAGCTTTTGTTTGGCCGGATTGAGGGGGCTAAGCGGGCGCGGCACGGGCTAGAGAAGAGATGGAGTGATGTGGTACAGGAGGACGTGGAGCTGAGTGGACTTGCCGATGACTGGTACCAGCGGTGTCAAGATCGGCCTCTGTGGAGGAGGCTCGTGAAGGATGCTACTGGGCAGTTGGAGGCAGTCGCCCTCCAACAACAACGGAGGGCGGAGGAGCGACGCTCACAACAGCGAGCGGAGCGCCGGGTGGCTAAAGCACAGCAGGTTGGCACAGTAGGGGGCACAGGTGGTGCATCAGCCAGTTATCTCAGTCAGTCGACCCGTGGCACCTGGGTCTGCCCCGTGACCACCTGCCAGCGGGCGTTCGACACTTCACGTGGCCTCAGGGTGCACATAGCCTGGCACAAGCGTCGTGGTGACGTCACCGCCACTTAGTGGCGAATGGCGGTTGTTGTTGTTGTTGTATATTCATATATGAGAGTGTGTATATTAGTGTACATGTGTAGTGGAGTAGGAAGGTGCATAGTGGAAACAGCGTGATTACATAACACAGACAGTACGGGTTATGTTGGGTCAGCCTGTAGCGAAGGCAAATACAGTGCAGGTTATATTAGGGCAATTAAGCTGGGTGAGCCAAGGACGGCTGTGATTGGCTGGAGCTGTTGCCAAGTCTAGAGTCGCGCCTAAAGGTCTGGAGGAGAAGCAGGTGCGAACGACGAGGAGCGTGGTTGGGACGCGGACTAATTAATTGGGGAGTAATGAGAGCGGGGATAAATTGGGGGGTCGGCAATTGGAGCGAGGTTGTTGAAGTTGGAGAGCTTGGAGTGAACAGCGGGGAATTGAAGTTGGAGTCAACAGCAGGGAATTGAAGTGTGGAGAGCTTGGAGACAGAGAGTGGAGAGACAGAGTTTGAGAGACAGAGTTGGAGATGGAGCATGGAAACAGCATAGCGATAGCAGAGCTGAAGAAGAGAAGCAGCCAGCAGTGGAGAGAGCGTAGCGATGGCGGAGCTGAAGAAGAGAAGCAGCCAGCAGTGGAGAGAGCATAGCGAAGCTGAACAGAGACGAAGCAGTTAGCAGTGGAGAGAGCATAGTGATGGTGATAGCGGTGAACAGAGACAAAGCAATTAGCAGTGGAGTGAGCATAGCGACGGTGATAGCGGAGAGCGGAGACAAAGAAGTTAGCGACGGAGTAAGCGAAGTAATCATGGGGAGTGGAGAGACAAAGGTGGCGAGCGAGTCGAGTGAAGCACGGTGAGCGAGCCGTGACGACATGGATACTGTAAAATATTGAGGACATGCTGAAAGTTGTAAATAAAGCGGTGTTCGAAGAAAGACAAAAGTTGTCCGAGTGAAATCGAACACTACATTTCGTGTCAGAGTGACTACGAACCATGCCGAGATGTCAAGGAAGGCGGCCAAGAAGAAGAACGTGCCGGTGGACTCATCCGACGACAGCAACGACGAGGACGTGCTTGCCCGTGTCCTGCCAAGTGGCCGATACTCCTCCGGAGGGCCTGGTTGAACGAGAGTCTAGAGAATGAGACAGCGGTTCGAGCGAGGCCGAGACCCCCGCACCGTCGAGTGATTGGAGAGTCCTCATGGCCCAGTGGGAGGCCAGGATGGCGACATTGACGGAGGCGTTTAACCGCTTTGTGACATCGGACCAGATGCAACCGACGGTGTCAAGTCGACCAGCAGATGTTGCCGCGGGGTCGGAGCGATTGGAGAAATCCGACGACGATGAAGCACCACCATCGGGAACAGCACGGCGACTTCATGTGCAGCGGTTCGAGGCCAAAGTTGGGGATTGGACGGCATTTACAAGACGGTTCCGAGCAGCTTATCAATCTCTGGAGTGGACTGAGGGTGCCGCTCTGCGGGCACTGCCGACGGCCCTCGATGATGATACCTTGGCGACATTTAATGGATTCCCTGCCACCGTCAGGTCAACACTGGATGGGGCATTCGCGGCAATGAGCAAGGTGTACGAGCCGCGGTCGGTCGCCAAACGTAGATTCCAGCAAAGGAAGCGGGAGGACACGGAATTCCCTCTTGCATTCCGCAGCGCGCTGTTGGCCCTCGCTCAAGTAGCATACCTGGCGATGGACCAGGAGGCCCTGGATTCCTTGCTGCAGGAGAAGCTTTTGCAGTTGGCCAAGGAGCTACGAGTCGTCCTTTCGCTTCCTGACAGCAACAACGACGATGACATGTCTCTACAGATCGCCAGGAACATCAAAGTCAACCTGGACCTCCGCGATGAGCCAGCGGTGGTGGGTGCGCAGCTGCTGTTGCTGAGCGCTGCCGCGTCCGAGAGCGCGGTGGCGGTGGGCGAGGCACCGCCGATTGCAGCGGCGGCCGGGGTGCCACCCGCGGGCATGCTGCGTCGCCCCGCGGTGTATGGATGTACTACGAGTGCGGACGGAGAGGACATGTTGCCCGCGACTGCTGGTGGCGCAGGGGCGGCCTTCCAAGGGCGCCGACCAGCTACAACCGAGGATTCTCCCAGGACCGAGGATTCCGGGTGAGTCGCGATACATTCAATACACGGCCGCTCTTTCCACATCACCAATCTGCGTCATCTCACCCATTCACATCTCATTCGTATGTTGCGCACGGTCAGGACGTGTGGGGCGCGTTGGTGCATCGTGTTTTGGGAGCTGCGCCGGGGTCGTCGGATGTGATGGCACTTATTCAAGGGGTGATGGTCAGAGTTATTGTTGACACGGGGGCTTCTGCGACCCTTATCTCGTTACAAACTTTTTGCTTATTGCCAACTTTGCCCCAGGCCCTAGAACCGGTTGATGGGCCGTGCATAGTAGCAAATGGTGGCAGTCTCGGTATTATGGGTTGTATGGTCGCGACGAATCAAATTGGCGAAGTGAGCGTTACGGGGAATATTTTGGTTTCCAAGGCCTTGGCGGTACCGTGTTTGTTGGGAACGGATTATTTGCAAAGGATGCCACTTAGAATTTCTATAGAGAAAGGGGTGTTTGGAATTGCCATCGGGAAAATGTCTAAAATTTTTGGGAACGTCTTTTAAGCTTGCGGTTGCGAATGCCGTGGTGCAGGCCGTGGTGAGCCGCACCGTTCGCGTTCCGCCTGGCACGCAGATGCTTGTGCCGCTGCGCTTTAAAAAACAGTTGCCTTTCGGCGAGCAACAGGAGGGTATATTGCTGACGCCCTCAAATGCTGTATCACGGATGCCCACTTTGGTAGGGGCTTTGACTATTGTACCGGCAAATTGCGACCCTTTAATACAAATTGTAAACGTGGGACACGAATCGGTCGTCATTCTGGAGGGTACAACGTTGGCGCATGCAACGGCAGCGCCGGGTCCGGAAGGGGAGGCGTGTTTGGCAACGGGACAGAGTGAGATGTTGCCGGGTGATGGAGATGATCCGGACTGGTTGCGAGATCTATATATGCAAAACCCTGAACTAACGCCTGTGCAGCGGTCGCGTCTCCATGGGTTTCCCTTTGAATTCAAAGATGTGTTCAGCGTGATTACATGATAACACAGACACTACGGGTTATGTTGGGTCAGCCTGTAGCGAAGGCAAATACAGTGCAGGTTATATTAGGGCAATTAAGCTGGGTGAACCAAGGACGGCTGTGATTGGCTGGAGCTGTTGCCAAGGCTAGAGTGGCACCTAAAGGTCTGGAGGAGAAACAGGTTCGAACGATGCGGAGCGTCGTTGGGACACGGACTAATTAATTGGGGAGTAATGAGAGCGGGGATAAATTGGGGGGTCGGCAATTGGAGCAAGGTTGTTGAAGTTGGAGAGCTTGGAGTGAACAGCGGGGAATTGAAGTGTGGAGAGCTTGGAGACAGAGAGTTGGAGAGACAGAGTTTGGGAGACAGAGTTGGAGACAGAGCTTGGAAACAGCGTAGCGATAGCGGAGCTGAAGAAGAGAAGCAGCCAGCAGTGGAGAGAGCGTAGCGATAGCGGAGCTGAAGAAGAGAAGCAGCCAGCAGTGGAGAGAGCGTAGCGATAGCGAAGCTGAACAGAGACGAAGCAGTTAGCAGTGGAGAGAGCATAGTGACGGTGATATAGGAGAGCAGAGATGAAGAAGTTAGCGGCTGAGTAAGCGAAGTAATCGTGGGGGAGTGGAGAGACAAAGGTGGCGAGCGAGTCGAGTGAAGCACAACGAGCGAGCCGTGGCGACATGGATACTGTAAAATATTGAGGACATGCTGAGAGTTGTAAATAAAACGGTGTTCAAAGAAAGACAAAAGTTGTCCGAGTGAAATCGAACACTACACATGTAAGGTCTAATAAATCTGAAAATCTAAATAGGCTCGAGGCTGGATGGTGCTTCTACCCAAGACTAACATGTATAACAACAGTTGTTGTAGCCTGCGGAGCTGCGTTATGGCAATGGAACAACATTCATCTCTATGCTCTACACCAACCCACACTGACAAGATTGGTGATGTCTGGTCAAATAACCCCCAAGACCTGCATGGTGTGGGAGTGCCTTATCCAGCAGTAGACTGACCAAAGGCTGTACTTGTACATGTGTAGGAGTGTATGAGTTTATATGTACACTATGTGTACGTTTGTGTGTGTACATGTCTGTGTGTATATACGAGTGTCTTTGATTGTGTATTTATATGCGTTTAGGGGAATGGTGGGAAAGTCGTTGGCACATTACATTACAAACGAAGTGACCTGGGTTCAATATCCGTAAACAGCATCAGTGGTGAGTGATGAAAAAAAATTCTGGTCCTGGAACTCCCGTAGGGTGACTCTGCCTTAAATGAGTACCTGGTGGTGTTAACATCAGCAATGGGGAGAGAAAGACAGCCAAGGACGGTGCTGGTCAGGGAAGTGCGATCAGCACTTGCCTCAAAAGTGTATGCAGGCTCCACGGGGAGATTGTCTTTGTGCTCTAAAGTGCAGTGTAATAGTGTGTGCTTGTTCCCTGTCACTGGCTTCACTTTCCCCACCAGTTTATATGGGCTACTTGGGGGATCATTGTCTCTTTAATGCTTTACAACTAAGATTAACACCCATTACCAATTAGCTGTCTCTGTAGTGGTGAGCACAATCACTGACCATGATCCACTGTGAACCAGGGGCTTGAATCGGACACGTGGATCAAACCGTTACCCTCACTCTCCACCGCAGTCGCAATCAGGGCTACATTTTCTCAGTATGGCCTAAGGTCACCTCACTCCCTGCATATAGTGTGAGGGCTATCATTATCGCTAATTAAATGTTGCTGAAGATGATGGAAAACTTTACAGCATCCATGAATATGCATAACTTTTTTTTCCTTTTGTACTTTAACGTACAGTGAGTGCAGCATTCACTGTGGACCCACCTACTCACTGTACATTTACTTACCCACTCACACTAATTCACTCATTCACCAACCCACTCACACACTAATTCACTCATTCACCAACCCACTTACACGCCACTCACATCCTCACTTAACTCCACATATTCACTCATCGATCCACCCACCAAGTCACCCACCAACTCAAGCAGGCACGCACTCACTCACCGAACCTCATCCCTCAGTGGATGAGTGGGAGTGGGTATGCGGCTGGAGAGTGAAGGTATGGGCAAGGGTGGGGGATGGGTTATGGAAAAAGTGAAGGCAGGTGCAGATTGGGGGTTAATGGGAGGTATCAAGGGAGGGGTGAGCGTGGCGTGCGGGGAGAGGAGTGAAGTGAGTGAGGACAATGATGGCAGTGGCAAGGGGAAGAATTTGTCAAAATTTGTGTTCATGCTTGGGCTACGCAAGACCGAGTGTTTACGTGAGAATGGAGTTACATTGTACTGTATGCACAGTTAATAAGTGAGGATTCTTATAGACAAAGATCTGCCGTATAGCCTTAACAGACTGCTGGGGAAAGTGCCGTTAGGGAGCACCTATGAAAGCCGGCATGGCATATGATGGAGTGGGTGGCCAGTATCACGCCCGGCTGCTTTTGTCTCCCGAGTAGCGATGTTTTACACACTGCACCTGGTGCTCAATTGAAACTGAGTTGATATCACGCACAATTATGCACACACAATTTGTGAAGTAGTGAATGCAAGGTGTGCCAGTCTTACACTAGATGTTTACATCTGTGCAGTCCACGCTGAAGCCTCTTCATTTCCTCGGTGCCGATGCCACAGCCGAACAGGTTGAGTGTCTCCACAGGTTCTTCTCGCTGCAGCAGGATCCAGGAGATGGCAGCGCAGTCTGGCAGGGACAGCCTTGTGAATGACAGGTCTATCTCAGTCATGGACCGAGTGACATCACTCAGGGACTTGCGGTCGTGCAGCTCGTGCACGCAGTGCAGGAGACTGTTGAGCCTGTGTTTGTCAACCATCCGATTCTTCATGCTGCGATTGAGCCACTCGATTATTTCCTTTTGATAATCTGCAGATGGAGGATCCAAGATACCCTCAAAGAACTTCCATGGAGTGCTTGATGCCAGTCCACAAAAAAACCTCTGAAACACATCAAACCTCCCATCTTTGCTGTCCTTAATAGCCTTGATGACGTCATTCACTGGCCATGTTGAATGTGACAGATGCAGAGCTATCGCTGCAAAGAATTCCTGCATTGTCAAGTGTGAAAATGAATAACAACTCCCTTGTTTAATGCCCTCACATGTGAACACTTTGTTGATGAATGTACTTCCTAGTTCAGAAGAACTAACAACAAACTCTTCTAGATCTTTTTGGCTGAACATCTGGATGTTTTGCTGAACCCCCTTCAGAGCCATATTGCCAAGAGACGATACAATTTCCTTGGCACAGCAGCTGCCACGTCCATGGTGTACTATGAGCCCAAACACGTATTGTGTGAAGAGGTCGGTCATTGATTTGAGGATAATCTCAGAATGTTCAGACTTTTGTAAATGTTCCTTCAGTGTAATGGCTGCTATATGGCAGAATGAAGGGTTCTGGGACAATGTATTCACTGTTTCATTTTCCTGCAGGAGCTTGAGTGCCCTTTCTGCTAGACTCCTATCTTGGTAAAATTTGTAAAAAAATGCTATTTTATCTTTGTTGGAAAACCCAGTGATTTCAACAGCTCGATCAACATTCACTTGACTCAGTTGTTCCATGGCAATGGGTCTGGTCGTTATCAAGACCGAGGCCTTGGGCAAGAGATTTCCATTCACTAGGGCAGCAATGATGGCTTCTACTGTTGCCGTCTTACGTGGATCGGTGCACGCATTGGCATAGTCAAGGCGCTTTCCAAACTCGTCCAACCCGTCCATAACAAAATGGGTTCTCTCTTGGTTTGCGAAAACCTCATCCGCTTTGTTTCCCAAACATGAGTGCAGCTTAGAAAACAGCTCTGCCAGTGACACCTCTCCAATATCATTTATCTCCCTGAACCTTATGAGCACGATGTGCTCAAAGCGTCGTGCAAATACTTTCTCACCTGACAGCAAGCTGTGCACAATGAATTTGCTCAACATGGTTTTACCGCTGCCTGGAGTCCCCACTACAATAACCAGTCGGGGGTGTGTTTTTTTTCCAATGTGATCAAAGAGCTTCTTGTAAGTAATCCCTTCTCTCTGTGCTCTCTTCATCAGCTCCTCGTGCTGCTTGCCTCTCGCTAGTAACTCGTGCTCCTTGGTTTCTTGATGGCGGTAGTAGGGAACCAGAATTGGCTTCACCATCCTCTCCAGCAAAAACACTGCAGGTTCTCCAGGTCGTGCGTCGTAGTTTCGTGTTAATGATGTCAGCTTCAGCAATAATTCTCTGAAATCATCACCAGGCTTATCTAAATGACACAAATAATTTAACGAGCAGATCAGTTTCACTTACAATAAAAAAACATATTCCTATAGCAGACAAATATGTTTAAAATAAACTATGTAAAAAAAGCGTAGCGAATTCATTCACCATGGATAATGCAGCAACATCATGTACATCATGAATTATTGTGTGGAAGTTTTCACGATGTGTATTCTCCAAATGCAATTTTTATAAACACTGTACCTTTTGTAAAAAAATATGTTTTATCATAACAAAAATGCTACCACCATGTGTCTTGTTTGTTTTGCCTGTGAAAAAGATAGTACCACATTTAGCATTACCGTGTACATCAGCATCATCACAACCTAATTCTATCAATCTGTGTGTAAAATGCACTGCTTGCCTTATCCTACAATTATCGATTTTTTTTTGTCTAGGATGTTGATTTTTTTTTTTATATTTCACTGGTATTGGGGCTGTGTTTCCTCTCCCATCTCAAGCTGGCCTACATCACGTAGCACGGGGGCTACACTGGTGGAGTGCAGTACACCAGCCACGGTCCTAGCAGCAGAGAAGATGAAGTGCTGTCACTTCCACAAGAACAGACACATGAATCACAACACTCGTAGCATCCCACGTGATACATCGTAGGTTCACTTGAACTTCAACTAATCTGGCTACTGCATCATCAGCAAACACTGTGGCAGCCACTACATTGTGGAGAGTGTCGATTTCCAATGACAAATTTGCTCAACAACTTCCATCAGCTTTCCAAGGAAACATTGAACCCAGTCTCTCACCACTTGGGCAATGGTGACCATGAGTAGCCTGATCCCTCTGTATCTGATCTTATTTTAATTTCTCGGGAATCATATATTCGGAGTCATTATCTCCCGTGGACTTTTTTACAAATGACGAGGTCTACAAATTTGACATTGAATCTGGAGTGAAGTATAACCAATCCAGTTTCAGTTTCATTTATTTTGTATAGCCCTGTGAGCCATTCGGCTCTTGAATCGGGTGCAACTGCAACAAACAAAACCAGGAACAAGAAACATCTTAAAGTGACTACGCGCAAACAGAAAAATCCAGGAAAAAACAGCAAAGTCTTCCGGAAAAAGCACCGTATATCAATGCTGTGTGCAAACATCCCAGTGGGATGCAAGCCAAACAATTACAACCATAAGACAATTTAGATTAAAGTTATCAGTCTAACTCTGTACTACAACAAATAAATATGGCTAAACCAAAACGTTTTAGAAATCACTAAAATAAAGCTATAAAAGCAATGTAACAGTGATCATAGGAACTAATTTAAATTTTACAATAAAAGATACACATAACATGTACTACCAAACTTTGCAGCCATAGCTTGCTGCATGAGTCACTCCATAACAGCAGGAGTATCAGTAGGAGTATCAACATTTTTCAAGAGTTAAGAGGAGAGAGTAGGTTCCGTTTCATGAGTCAATGGCATTAAAAGGCGGGGTGTCATTAGAAATAGCAGTCATTTCTAGATTTAAAGCTTTCGTGACTGCAAGGATCCATATTCTGGTTCTATTCGGTAAAGTCACGTTAGTAAAAAATAAAACAACAAAAATCACGACGTTTCGGCCACAACACAAGCGGCCTTCATCAGGTGAAGGGACCAGGCTGTCTCGAGGACAGCGCTGGAGTGAAACACAGCCACACTCAGACCGCGACCTTTAAGCTGTGTGCAAGGGAACAAGGTGCCTTGACAAAGGAATTAGCATAAAAATTAGCATTTGATTGGCCGACTTAGCATGATGAACGGTGTAGAGGTGGTTTACATGCGGGTGCACATTCCGGTTGGCGTGGGGGGGGAGGGGGAGTTTACCTATTGATGGTGTGAAAAAGGAATTTTTAAGAGCTGCGAAAGTTTGGGGTACCACTACTTGAAAAATATACTGTACCATTGAAAATTAGTTTAATGTTTGGTTCGATTTACAACATCTTTCCAATGGTTGCTTAATTTGAAACCATCTTCTCGGTTGAAATTGTGTCTGTGTTTGTAGATCTGAATTGCCTCGTAAACAAATTTCTGATAAAAACCCGTGGGTTTGCAAAGAACCTTGGTATCGGAGAAAATTATATCGTGATCACCCACAGTGTTGTAACAGTGATCAGCTACGGCAGAATAATTCGTTCTGCCGTGTTTCAAATCTGATTTGTGCTCGCGAATTCGGTCAGAGACATGTCGCTTTGTCTCCCCGATATAGCAAGCACCGCAGGTAAAACTCAATTTGTAAACCCCGGGGTACTGTAAGTCAGGAATGACATCCTTCACGGATGGGATCAGATCACGAATTTTGTGTACTGTATTGAACCGGACCTGGATCTTGTGTTTGTTTAGAATTTTGGAAATCTTTTTAGTAATGCCTGCTATATATGGTAGTGTGATGGTTTTCACCGGAGTATCAAGTGGTTGTTTCTGTATGGAGGGAGAAACAGCTTGGCGGATGGTACGGTCAGAGTATCCATTCCTTTTGAGGGCCAGGTGTACATGTTTTAATTCACGGGTCAGGTGGTGTTGGTCCGAAATGCAATGAGCTCTTAAAAATTCCCTTTTCACACCATCAATAGGTAAACTCCCCCTCCGCGCCAACCGGCATGTGCACCCGCATGTACACCACCTCTATGCCGTTCATCATGCTAAGTCGGCCAATCAAATGCAAATTTTTATGCTAATTCCTTTGTCAAGGCACCTTGTTTCCTCGCACACAGCTTAAAGGTCGCGGTCTGAGCGTGGCTGTGTTTCACTCCAGCGCTGTCCTCAAGACAGCCTGGTCCCTTCACCTGATGAAGGCCACTTGTGTTGTGGCCGAAACGTCGTGATTTTTGTTGTTTTATTTTTTACCTACGTGACTTTACTGAATAGAACCAAAGAGAATAGCAGTCATAGCTAGTCAATATAAAAAAAATTAGGAGTAAAAAATGTCCACAAAGGAGGAGACATTATACTGAGAAGAGCAGATAGCCAAGGACCGAGCCACGTGAAACACCATATAATTGGGACTTCTGAACAGAAGGCAGTCCTTGCTTGCAAAAATAGGGCTCACTTTTAGAGGGGAAGCAGAAGCAATGGGGAAGTGTGAGAGATGCCTGCGTAGCCATGCCGATTCAATAGGATGGAGTGGTGTGTGGTATCCAAAGCAGCCCAAAAGTCAAGAACTAGAAGCAGCTTCCATAATTTAAGAGAGGTGGTCATTCACCCAAAATAGGGAAACAGTTTCAACGAAATGGCCTTGATGGAATCCAGATTGTACCAAGTCATGGAGACCAAGGCAGCTGATGGGTTTGCTGCCATGGCCAAACATATTGGGCTTGACACTTGAAAGAGAGCTTCATAGCTCATTATATTCTTCCAGCTCAAATAAAATGCCTGTCTGAAGAGGTGAGAGAAAATCACCATGTTTAAGTCATTTGCAAGGAAAGGGAGGTGTAGGATAGGACAGAAATTCAGGAATGTTGGGGTACAGTGTGGATGCAATGTTTTGATACTGACACACATTTCCATTATCCATCCATCCTTTCCTCCAAATTTCTGATCCCTTGTACATACCCTGCTATGGAATGGAATATGAATGTCCTCCTCCTGAGAGGGATGTTGTTATGCAAGAGTGGTGCAGTTTGCGAATATCAAATGACAGTTCATATCAGTTCAAAGCAATTCCTTCGCTTAAACTTGCCAGAGACATGCGAATGGTTACGTGAAGTTTAGCATCACTCACGAGAAGCTGCTCCAGGGATGGCTTTACCCGCAGTTGTGCTCAGATCGACACCCATCACGTTGAGCTGCTGCTCATGCTGTGATATCCACTAACCCAAGAGAGGGATCTCGGATCTCAGTGGCACCAGCACATCTTTAAGGAATCTCATGCACACTTCTTCTCCATTGTTGAGCACCAGGTCAACCAGGTCCCGTGTTCGTGCCATGGGGTTATTCTCGCTTTTGAGGGACGCATATACACTGTCCAGGACTATCCCTGTTTGATAGGAATAGTCAAGCACTTCTGAAGACTTCGCCTGGAGGTATTTCTGCAGATTCACTTTGTTGGTTTTAATGCTCTCACATGCAGAAACTTTTGATGCCATCACGACAAATGCATCGAGTCACCTGAAGAAAATGAAAACAAACCATGTGTCACCTGTAAGCATAGTCGTGTAATTTTAGACAGGTACGGGAAAGAATAATAATTATAAAAATAAAATGTTGCTACTAAAATCTGAGAGGTCTCGGTTAGGTACAATTGTGACTTTAGGTATTTGATTGTGAATACATTGAGTTATTTAAATTGTAATGAAAGCTTAAAAATTGTCATTGGAATATATAGAAATACATACAATTGCATCGAAACACTTTAGGCATCTCAAAACACTCTTCAGTGCAAGCATTTGAACATTCACATGAACACAACACTACGATAAAGAAAAGTAAAATGTAAACCTAATTCAAAACACCACACAGGTTTAGCAGATTAAGCAGCTGCGTGACACCACGTGCTCACTGCCTCGACCATCGTGATGCCACGCAGACGGCAAATTGCGTTGTAATGTGCAATGATCGGGATAGCGTCACCTCTAGTTGAGTGACGATTAGAGGGTGGGAGCCAGGTTTGATCTTGGGTAGTCCCTATGTAGTGGGCACTCCCATGCTCTCAATGTATGGGTAGAGGGTGCTCTGAGGTTGTCTAGCAGTGGTATGACGTCACATACCGCGCTCCCAGCAGCGGCTGGCGGGGCCATTTGTGAGGGGGCCGGGGGAGCCGACGGAGGGAGCCGATGGAGCCAGGAGGCCGACGGGGCGGGGGAGCCGGGGGGGGGGGCGACGGAGCCAGGGGGAGGGGGGGGCGACAGCGCGGGCAGAGGGAGCCGACACTGACTTTCTCATACATCATACACTGACTCATTCACACCATGCACTGACTCACTCACACATCATGCACTGACTCACTCACACATCATGCACTGACTCGCTCACACATCATGCACTGACTCGCTCATCATGCGCTTACTCACTCACACATCATACACTCGAACAACCACTGACCCATTCACTCATCATACACAGGTTCACTCATCGTGTGCTGGCTCACTCGCACATCATACACTCACTCTGCCGCTGACTCGCTCACACATCATACACTGACTCACTCATCATGCGCTGGCTCACACATCATGTACTCACTCAACCTAATACTGACTCGATCATCATACGCTGACTCGCACATCATACGTTGACTCGCACATCATACACTCACTCACGCTGCTGCTGACTCACTCACACATCATACACTGGGAGTGTCGTGCTGCCAGCTATGGCTGCAGGTTTTGTCGTACATGTTATGTTTATCGTTTGTTAATTTTAAAATCACAGTTCCTATGATTACTGCTGTTACATTGTTTTTGTAGCTTTATTTTGGTCTGGTTGTGGTTCAATAGTTTTCTGCAATGTAGATTCATATTTTGTTTGTTGCGTTTGCACCCGACTTAAGAGCCGCATGGCTCACAGGGCTATACCTAATAAATTAAACTTGAATACGCTTCACAGAAATGAGTAAACATGACCTTTTGTGGAGGTAGTGTGTTTGTGTGGGGAAGCCAAAACTTAAAGTACACACATGAGGCAACGTCAATGTTACTGTAATGTTCATTATGTTAAATAAATCACTTATACAGGACAGCAGTGGTCCAGGTGTCTGTGCAACCACCTTCCTATGCCTTTGAATCTCCACTTGCACTGTCTCTTAGGAATTCTTCAAAATTAGCGGCACGTTACATCATCATCAGCAGCCATTGTCTCTCTACCGCTGGATGAACGCCTCCCTATATTTGTTTAACGTGAGAAATTGATGAAGAAAATTCTTAATTTAACATTTTTTATTAGTATCAATAATAACGAAGCATCTGGTCAGTGAGTATGCACCACGTGCATTTACAACAGCATGCAGAGCATGAGACTATAACGAGTTTTGTACATCATGTTTGTAAACCCAAGTAATCCATTCTTTAGTATGAGATATTTATACATTTAACTCTTTGTGTATTGAGCTGTGTGTATTGCATTGCTGCAAACTAAATATCTATACTGTACATATACAGGCCGGTCTGACTTAACCAGCGTTCTTTCTACAAGAAGGTGCTATAACAAGCAATATTAATTTATCCCTGGGGTGTCACTATATACGTATGATTTTATGAGTAGTCAAATAGTACGAGGAGATAATGCAATAGGGAGAAGGGGGTGAGGGCGTGGGCTTAGTCGCTTTTTCTCTCATACAGCACACATCTCCACAGGAAATGAAAAAAATAACACCTGGCAAATGGACATACATTGATGTTTACGCCCAAGGCGCAACAACTCTATTGGTTTCACTATCGTGCAGCTCCACGCTACACACAGCAGACGCGTGCTCCCTACAGAGGATAAACTGTCGAGCGTCTTCTACGCCGACAGAACGAGCTTCAACACAAACATCCCCCATGTAGCTCCACAGACTGGTGGGTCAAGTGCTGTTAGTGAGCCCCTTTGAAGACCTGCATGCAAAGTGGGGTAGAAATGGCCAGCACCACACCTGGCCACGTTTGTCTCATAGGTTATACTGATTACCCATTGTACCAGGCACTCATTTAATGCAGACACAACCTAGAGGACCCAAAACCAGTGTAGATATCACGTGCTATTGATAACTGTGGCTGAGTTTGTTGTGCAGCATGGCTCGCCACAAACACACATAGGCGATGTACACAAACATACAAGATACAAATGAGAAAAATCTCCCATATCGTTTTTTACATTATTGGGATTAGTTCTGCTAGCGAGCACCTAAGAAGGCCAGTACGACACATGAAGGGGTGGATACATAAACACAATAACAATAAAAGCCATTCGCCACTCAAAATTGGTGACGTCAAAAAAGTGTTTGTGCCAGGCTAAGTGCACATTGAGGTCATGTGGACTGTCGAAGGCTCATGGGCAGTAGGTTACAGGATAGATAAAGGTGTCATGGGTTGAGTGACAGGGATGACTGGCAGATCTACCACCTGTGCTCCCTACTGTTCCACCTTGCTGCATTTTACTCATTCTGCACTCCGCTCGTTGTTGTGAGCATCACTCCTCCGCCCTCCGTTATTGCTGGAGGCGGACATCCTTCACAAAACTCCTCCAGAGATGCTGATCTTGAAACCACTGGTCGAGCTGTTGGCAAGCCCAAACAGCTCCACCATCCTTCTGTTACACTGCAGTCAAACTCTTGCCTATAGCGATAAGCCCCTTATATCTGGACAAACAGAAGCTGTTTGGGTACACAGTGACTGGGCATTTGGGCTACATGACCCAGCCAATGCTGCCTCACCTGCCTTAGTATCTCACTGATGGGCATTTGTCCAGATCATTCAAGGATCTAAGCTGCTCACATAATCTAGTTTGTTAAGCCCACGGTGGATCGTAGACAACTTGAATATGCAAAACCAGTGTGGATGTTCCTTTAAAAGGGATCCAAATTTCTCAAATGTAGAGAAGGGAGGGGATATCTGGCTGAGAAGACCCAGAGCTTTACATGGAGCGACAGGCAATGTAGCATTCACAGTGTGTTACGCAGCTGAGATAATTATGTTCAACCGATTCGGAGCATGACCTCTGCTGCCAAACTGGAGCTAGTCACATGCACCCTTTCCAGGTATGGAAAATTGTTCTGCTCTGTCCAAAACTGCCCCACTGCTCATGGGGAGTGGAGGGATGGGAGAATACGATGACAGAATACCCAGGCAGGTGCTTTGTTTTATGTGGGGATGAACGTAAACCCCATTTCTTAGTAGTACTCTCGAAGTTCAACAAAAGCTTCTCCAGCTCATACTGGATATAATTCTTATGGTGGGGATGGTTGTAATGTGGAGGTGGGCAGTGGTAATGCACGCTCCTGTCTAATGAGGAACCAACAGTTTGGGACAATTTCAAGATTATGTAAACAACGCCGCCAAGACCAGCCCAACAACCTGTTGCAATATTGGAAATGAATGGATTAGTGATTAAACGTGGTGTTTAATTGAAAAACGAACGTAAAAACTGCTACAAGGGCCTAAGAAGGCAATGCAAAACTCAGATCTGGCATGAACAGAGGGGGCCTGATGGAAAAGCTGCAGCAGTTGAATAATAACTCTCAGTCAAATAAAGGATGACTTTGCAAACTTCAGTCAGCTCAGGGGAGCCTACTTTAATATTTCCTGCGCAATTACAAATGCCAGTGGCAAGCTCCTCAGCAGTTGAAGGCGGAAACTAGCATGCTAGAAGTAATTATGCTCCCAAATGCAGAATCGCTCTTCGTCATATCCCTTTGAAGAGCTCATGCAAGCCACAGCAACCAAAGACCCTACACCTTCTGCATTGAGCCATTTGAGTATAAAGTGAGAGGTACCCTAAGAAAAATGAAAGAAATCACTAGTATCCAACACTTGCAATATCAGAGCAGAAATGCTGACACCCAGAGGCTCAACTATCATCACATGGGTGAGTAAGATCTTTTAACACACGTGGAGGGCAGGCTTGAAACCAGCTTTCAATGATGCAGCCTTTTTGGTTGGACTGCAGGCAGTCTTACTCGTGCCGTGTCAGTCATAGAAGTTGTTGGACCATACTTATATTTGCCTCAAGCAAGTCTTGACGAACAAAGTGGGGTATAATCTGCTGAGTAGTGTAGTGGAGGCTGTGAAATGAGAAATAATCAATTAGAGTGCCTTTAAAAAGAGCCTCTGTCAAGGTGATGTGCACATCAGTGAGATACAATCATCATTGGGAACAAGGAGGTGTACATTCAGCCTACATTTCTAAAGAGAGAACATAAAGTGATGATCACAGGAGAAATCTGTGGATGGTAAGTGACAGGCCCAAATAATTGCATCAAAAGAAAAGGGAATGAGTGACCTCCGAATGAGTAAAGGTTGATTAGAAGTTCCAACAGGAAGCCTTGGTTGCTGGGCGGAGAATGAGTGAAGGGGAGTAAAGCGAGATGGTAGGGACGATATAGGAGAACATTGGGAGGGGAATAAGATTATGGGAGAGGCAAGCAGGAGCGTGTCCATGGTGGAACTTGAAGACAGCAAAGGGGATATTGTGCTTGATGCAGAAATTAATCGGATACCAGTGGAGGGATCAAACACGATCACAGCTTTACCAATTAAAAACCAGGCAACAGAAACAAACATGAGTACAGTATTACCAAAGACAAGACTGTCACACTATATAAAGTCCCACTAATTTCATGGATCGTTATTAAACAAAGGTGTCGCTTTAATCGACATTGTGAACTCGGGATGTTACGGGACAATGACTCCCATAGGCTGAAGGGCACAGTGAGGGCTATCACTCCCTCGACTGACTGTGCGCGAGTAACTGACTTCAGCCTCTATTGACGATCTCTGTGAACAGGGAGGTGGAAGCCAATAGAGTTCATGTCAACAACAAAAACCGTGACCTTTAAAGAGACAATGCTCCTGTTAAAGTACGATTGACAGTACATTACCATTTTTACATGCTTCAGAGTACTATACCCATTTTAGAAGCAGCGTTGCTTTGTAGATTGATTTTGTTACTGATGGAGATAGTAAAAAAAGCATGTGGCAAGATGAGACGTTCATTCGAATCCGTGTTCTCAATGTCCTAGCCCCTTGGCATAGCCCCTAGGCTCAAGCACAAGACACTGATACTATTTTACTCAACACCCACCTCTATAACCCCCCTAATCGCTCCCCCTCAATCCCGCTATCTCCCCCTCCCCCCATCGCGATGTTATTTATCTTCCAAAAAAACTTCTTCGATAACACCGCTTTGAAATGAAATGTTTATAGTAAGAGACGATTCAGGCAATGGCCCTTTTGTCACAGCACTTCAGTCTCCTCGACTTGTGACATCGGCACCACCCATGAGGAGGCCGCATTTGTTGCACTCCAAGATGGCTTGGTGAACGCCCCTCCCCTCCACTACCCCGACTTTTCCTTGCCGTTTGTCCTTGATACAGATGCTAGTAACACTGGCATTGGAGCTGTTCTGTCTCTAGTTGTCAATGGCATCGAGAGTGTTATCGCATAAGGAAGCAGAGTGCTGTCTCCGGCTGAACAGCGGTACTGTGTCACACGCTGATAACTGTTAGCTATCGTGTTTTTCTTGCAACAGTATCTTCCATATTTGTATGGGAGAGACTTTGAGGTGCGCTCGGACCACGCGGCGCTGCAGTACGCGCTGCAGGTTGACCAGCCATCTGGCGAACTTTCACGCTGGTTGGAGGTCCTCCGTGACTACTCTTTTCAGGTTACCTATCGCAAAGGCTCCCATCACACGAACGCGGACGCCCTCTCACGATTACCCACGAACGAGAGTTGCGCAAGTTTTTCGGGCTCCGGTCGCTGTAAGCCGCGCAACGAACACTCGCCCCCTACCCTTACGGCATCGGCCGAGGTTGTAACATCTGAGGGAGCTGGGGATCCAGTGGCGCGTGATGCTGTCATTGGATTGGACCACGAAGAATGGGGGCGCCTCCAGGTTGAGGACGCTTCCCTGCTTAAATTGCGATGCGGAGTCAGAGAGACTGATGGGGGCGAGGATCGATGGGGTGTCGCCTCTTTCATTCTCAGAGGTGGATTGCTCATGCATTGGGACGGAGAGATGCGATGTTCCAACATTGTTGTGCCCACCGCCCTGCGGGGTAAGGTCATTTGGGCGGTGCACGAGCGTCTGTTGCACTTGGGTGTGCATAAACTAGCATTGGCCACACGTAAGTCGGATTTCTTCTGGCCTGGCATGGCTGAGGATGCTGCTAATTTGTTGAAGGGGTGTGTGCAGTACACGCGGTAGAAGCCGCTCGTGGGAATAAATATTTTCTGGTGGGAGTCGAGTATTTCTCATGATGGCCTGTGGCCTGGCCGCTTCCCAAACAGTTGGCGGCAAAGATCACTGAGGCATTCCTCAATGGCTATGTAATTGTAGTGGCATGGTTGAACATGATCGCCACTAATCATAGCCGGCAGTACTAGCTTGTGTCAGTAGGGAGCAGAGGGGAGGCTGAACCTGCTGGATTAATGATGACGGGCCGTTGGCCAAGGCAATCCCTGGGGGAGCATCGTGACCAACGGTCGGGACCCCAGATCCCGGGAAGGGGGCTGGGGAGATGATGTCATTCTCCAGACCCTCGGAGACGGTCCTAGAAGGAAGGCGTGGCCAGGGGCGGAGTGAGCCAGGAGCCTATATATAAGTCAGGTCCCTGAGCGGTCCCAGCAGTTGTTGTCCGGCCGAAGACTGAAGAGCATCCTGGAGCCCTGAAGAGTAGAGCCCAATGGGCAGAGCCGAACCCCTGGCTAGGGTCGGCTCGAGCTTGTACCAGTGAAAGCTCCAGCTGATAACCAGTGAAGACTCAAGCGAAGACTCAAGCCCCAGCAGTATAGATGTCATGATAGCCAGTGAGAGGCAAGCTAGTCTGGAGGGACTACCTCCATAGAGTATCGGGTGAAAGGGGCCATTACCCCATTGTGTAATAACCTGTTAATGTTATAATAAATGTGTTGCCTCAGAGTAAGCTTCCTCCAGTTTATTACCCACTACATAATGGACAAGAGTGCTCCCGAACGTCTTCTGAACAATCAGGGCAAAACATTTTCTTCAAAATTATTGCAAGAGGTGTGCGTTAGTTGTGAACCAAGAAAGTACGCATGTCACCGCACAATCCGCAGATGGATGGTATGGTTGAGGTGGCTGCACAGAACTCTGACCTCCATGTTGAGTCATCAGGTCAGCGAGAACACGACCCCCTGATTCATGTTCAGTTACAAGCCGCACCCAACAAGGCTAAATCTTAAATCTCTGACTCCGTGTGCTGTACCCTTCAAAAGCTTTCAGAAGTGCGGGAGACTTCCAGGGTAAATTCTGATTCGTGCCGATTGGCCAATGAATGGCTGAGGGGCTTCCGTACTTCAAAAACATGAATGGGCACCTGGGGACAGAGCTTGGTTGCACTGTCCACAGGTACCGGTGGGTACATCGCCCAAATTGCTCAAACCCTGGAGAGGGCTGGTTGATGTGATTCGGGTCATTCGACCGCAGTGTGTCCAGATCCGCTTGGGGCGGCGGAGTTGATTTGTACACTCCTCTTGCCCTAAGCCCTTTATTGCTCCCTGTGAGTTTGTTCCATCTCCACACTGTGGGCGCCGAGGGACAGATGTGTCCGGCGAGCTGGCATGTGTGCACGTTGAGGTTGGTCCTCAGCGGAGTCGTGTGCTTCCTCCCTCAGGTGCCGCGCGCCTGATGTCCCCCGAGCCGCCGCCTGCGCTGTCTTCACTTGATTCGAGAGAGGAGAACCCGTCGACCCGGCCTACTGCTCTTCGTGAGGAGCCGGATTCGACTGGACAGTTGCATATTCCCCCTGGGACCTCCAGGGAGAGTGAGCCCACCTCCACTGGAGGCCCAGCCACGAGGACTCGCTCAAAAACTCTTCGGATTTTGTGACACCCATGCACACACACTCCCACACCATCAGTTGCTTGTCACACTCAGTAGGCCATATCGGTTATTGGCTGAACCTAGCCTTTGTTGTGCTTATGGGTATTGTTACACGGTGAGGATGGGAGTTGTTGGTGATGGAGGGGATTCCGTGCATTCGCGTTTTATATTTTCTCGTGTTGTTCTGTACATTTGCAGCTAGTGTATATATTGTATAGGTGGGCTTGGTTATTTATATGCTATTTGTTATTGTTATTGAGGCACACATAGCGTTTAGTCACTTTTACTCGCTTTTTTCACCTTATTCACTTAAGCAACCATTGGAAAGATGTTCTAAATCATACCAAACATTAAACTAATTTTCAATGGTATTTATCCAAATAGTGATATACCAAACTTTCATAGAAGCTTATTTCACTTCACACCTACATTTGTAAACTCCCCCCCCGCCCCGTGCCGGTCCTCTACGTTCCAATTCACACCCCCTCCCCCCCTCCGTGCCGGTCCTCTTGTGCATTACGGTCATTTTATGCTAATTCCTTTGTCAAAGCATTTTGTTTCCTCCCACACAGCTTAAAAGGACGCGACCTGGGATGGACTGTCTTCACTCCAACGCTGTCCTCATGACAGTACGGTCCCCTTCACCTGATGAAGGCCACTTGTGTTGTGGAAGAAACGTCATGATTTTTGTTGTTTTATTTTTTGCCTACGTGACTTTACCGAATAGAACCAAAGAGTATGGATCCTTGCAGTCACGAAAGCTTCAAATCTAGAACTTATTCACTTGGTTAGTTTTAAGGGGGAGTTGACAGCCAGGACGGCTGAATGCTACGAATGGGGGGGGGGGGGGTAATGTAGTGACATCGGGAATGCCACTGTGTAGTGCCGGCCTGAGAGGCACGGCGTGCGATGTAATTACATCACCGACACCCCATATATGTGGGTGTAGTACCAGCCCTAGTGGGGCTTGGTGAGCGCTGAGTCATGGCGCTGAGTGGCACCACGTGTGGCGTGCAGTGCTGTTCTCTATAGGAGGGGTGTGAAAGTGTCAACCATGAATGAGGTTAATGTGGGCCATTGCACTCTGGTTGACCCTGGAAGGTACATGACGGGTAAAGTCTACACAGGGGCCCCAAGTTGGGGCTAGTGGGTAGTCACGTATCAGGGCGAGATCTTGCAATAGGAATCGAGAAGGTAGTCGTGGCCAAGGGCAGAGCCGGCCACGACTGGTGAGCATATAAACCGGGTCCCCAGAGGGACCGGGGTTCAGCTTTGCTGTTGTCTTCTGAAAGATCTACATTCAACGTCCGTGAAGAGTCACCAACACATGGGCAGGACTCAAGCTGGAGTCCTGCTCATTGTAGCTATCCCAGAGTGTTAGCACAGATAGCCTGGTGGTCCACCACCATAGGTTGTTATCTGGTAAAAGGGAAGTTACCCCTTCGTGTTGGTATAAATAAATTTGTTGCCTCCAAAGAGTATGTCTGCGACTCAATTGAACCGACTACACAATGGTGCAAAGGTCAGTAAAGTGACCGAGGCCACCAGGGGCTGTACCAGTATACCACATCAGATTAACAAGGGGCTCAGTGGTGGCAACAAGTTATCCCCTTCGCCTGGAATGCAGGAGGTCGTGGGTTCGATTCCAACCCCGACGCCTGGATATTTGGAGTTTGCATATTCTCCCCGTGGTGGCGTGGGTTTTTCTCTGGATCCTCGAGTTTTTTTCCCTCCACATTTAGAAATATGCGTTTACAGTATTTGGCTGCTACAAATTTCCACGTGATAAGCCACTTCGTTGAGCTACGATTTGTGGCCAGGTTGCTTTTGAAAAACAGCTATATAGCTCAGTGGACCTTACTTGGTACAATAAAATAAAAATCTGCCGATTCCTGGAGTTATACTATAGGAAGGCCTGGGTACCCAAGGGACCAGATTACAGCATCTGTCAGTTCAATGAAAAATCTAATAGCTTAGTGAACTTTGCCTGGTTCATAAAATATTTTGTTAGTGTTTAACCTCACGTGACAAACAATAAATCCAACAAACACACCCAGTGCTGAAATGCACTGAAAAACAGTAAATGTACCAGAATGAAGCAGTACACATCTTGTCAAGTTGTATTTATGCAACAAAGAAAACTAAAGAAAAATAACCAAATCCACATTAGATGTGGATGTGATCATAAAGTAAAGCACTTCTGGATAATGGGCACCCTATGCCCTGTCGGTCGTGTTGATTTTTTACCATATTTCACCATGCTGACTAGTGCGGGTTGGTGAAGCGAGGGGGGCAGAACTGATTCATTTGTCACTCGCCTCTGGATTTAGTCCATGGGTGTGTAGTGATGTGCGCTAAACACTGTGCAATTAGACGACCCCACATGCCCTGGGCACCCTTTCGCATGAGATATTCAAACTCAATCTATTTTGCAGGTGAAATATTTCTGAAATAAAAATGCAATGAAGGAAAACAGAGAAACTGCCATGACACGGTGCACAGGTGTGAATTAATATATTATAATAATCAGTCACACGACTGACCATACAAGGCAAGCACACCATGGTGGTGTTTCCCAGCGCCTATCTCGTGACTCGGTATGGGAATCGCTGCGGCGGTGTCCGCTTGTGCAGCTCCATGCGACCCACAGCAGACGCGCGCTCCCTACAGAGGATCCACGGTCGTGCGTCGTCTACACCTACAGCACGAGCTCCAACACAAACATCCCCCATGGAGCTCCACAGACTGGTGGGGCAAGTGCTGTTATTGAGCTCCTATGAAGGCTGGCATAGTACACGAAATGGTAAGTGGTCAGAACCACGCCGGACCGCCTTTGTCTCCCCAATGTGTGATGTTTACACACCGCCCCAGATACTAATTTGCGTTACACACACATTTACCTCCCTACCCCCCACCGCACACACACTCACACACTACACCGTTTTCCACACACACACATTTAAGCACCAATCAAAAATCCCCCGTGTATCCTACACAGGTGGTTTATATTCTGGACCACACCACCCACCGTCCCCCATGCACCACGAACTCCCCACACTCACCCACGCTGTGAAGTGTCGAGTCGCCCCGCGTCTCTCGCCCCTGACGCGGCCCAGTTCCCCGTGTAGCCTCCTCGCCCGTGCTCTCAGCCTCTGGCCCTGACGCAGCAGAAAGGAGAGGGGTGGAGGGGTGACGGGAGGAGTGAAAGGAGCGTTGAGGGGAGGGTTGGGGGGAGGATCGGTGGGAGGGGTGGGAGGGGTGGGGTGGGGTGGGTGGGGTGGGGTGGGTGGGTGGGGTGGGGTGGGTGGGTGAGGTGGGGATGGGTGGGGATGGGTGGGGATGGGTGGGTGGGGTGGGTGGGGTGGGTGGGGTGGGTGGGGTGCCCCTTGCTTTCTTCCGCCCCTCCCCCCACCTCTACTACTTATTTTAAGCCTCTGTCTGTTCATCCCTCCGGCCCCTTTTTTCTTGCTTCTCTGTCCGTCTTTCCTCTTCTTACCTCTTGTGTCCCTGTATATGTATTTCTGCTATCTTATACCTCGTATTTGTTCACTCTGTCTATGCTGGTATGTTCAACCCAGAGGATGAACACGAAATTTAGCACTCTTCTGAAATTCGTGGTCTGCCAGGCAGGTGTCTAACTGTGTCGTTGGCCGACTGGTTTTGCATCACGTAAATTTTTCTTAGGTTTTTTGAATTCTCGTCTCTCATCTTCTTGTTGTATTTACCTCCGTGCAGTTTAACGCTCTCTATGTGTTGCGCTGATGTCACCCTATGTGCTATTTGTTTTTACACCTGATGAAGATCGCTTGTGTTGCGGTCGAAACGTCGTGATTGATTTATTTTAATATAATTTTATGGTATTTCTACATACGTGACTTTACCGAAAAAACCAATGAGTTAATCAATGGTTCTCTGTGTGAGTGAGTCTATGTGTCTCCATGTGAGTGAGCCTATGGCTCTGTGTCAGTGAGACTTTGGCTCTCTGTGTGAGTGTACTCTGTGAGTGAGTCTATGGCTCTCTGTGGGAGTAAGTGGGTCTCTAAGGCCACAACCATCTTGCTCCCTGCCCAGTGCGTCCACCTGGTTGAGCTGCAGGAGTCTATTGTCCACCGCTCCAGACCGCACAGATATCCGACGTCCACCTCCAGCACAGACACCAGCAGATTCTTAAACCTGGTTGTGGAAGTAAGGACACGAGAGGGGTAATAGTCAACCACCATTACCACCATCAATACCACCATTACAACCACCAAAATCACCGCTATCGTTAACACCACCATCAATATCACCACCTCCACCACAACGATCACTATCAAAATCACAATACTCTTTGGTTCTTTAGGTAAAGTCACGTAGGTAGAAAAAAATAATAGATCACGACGTTTCGATCGCAACACAAGCAACCATCATCAGGTGAAAAAATATAGCGAGAAAGCTGCTGAAACACAAAGTTATATTGGCTTGAGATAAGCTCAGCCCAAGGGTAAGTGGGCGGGGCTAGAGGTAGAATTTGCATGTAAATACAACACCACATCGTGGAAAAGGAAAGAGAGACACAGACACCGAGAGACATCCACACACAGAGAGAGGCACACACAAAGAGACACACGAGAGACGCATATAGAGAAAAACACACCGGCAGAGAGAGACACCCACACAGACAGATGCAGAGAGAGATAGACACAGAGAGAATTACATAATTGCCCATGAATTACTATGGTGTGACAATGTCAATTACCAATGTCAAAGGGAACATCAATGAATGGTAAATGTGGGGTAATATCCCCAGAAGAGCATGTAGACTACATTAAAAATTAAAATAATCAGGCAATATAATATCACATATGGGTTCAGTTTAAAGTTTACTTATGAAAAATAATCCTGAAATAATTGTGCTCCATAGATAATCTTAATGGTCAAGTTACATAAACATCACGGAATCACTTAAGCTGACCATTTAAAAAGACATTAATTCCAAGATGTTGAGCAAAGGAAATTGTTTGGAAGTTCATCTCACACCAAGTACATGTTACTATAAATCTAAATCTGCATAGTTCTCGATCAGCAAAGTCGCAAACATGTTTTACCACAAGCAAGGAGTTCGGTGTAAAGCTGTTAAGCAAATTAACCACTGCACACGGTTTTAAAGTTCTCTGCCTCAAAGACAGCACTCTACCAAGTGTCACGACGCAGCTGCACACGCCGCATGACAATAGGCGGAGTGAGAGAATCTAAGGAGACACTGACCCTGTCAAAGGGGATCCCATGTCTAGACTCTAGAGTATTTGTGGCTGGTGCTACACATTTCTATGTGATTAGCCATTTAGCTGATCTATCATTTGTGGACAGGTCGCTTCTGGAAAACAGCCACATAGCTCAGTGGGTCTCACCTGGTAAAATAAAAATAGTTTATAGAGTTCGTTCTGCCTCAACGCGTGTTTTCATAACGCCATTTGGATATGGCACGATGGATGTAATAGGGAACACGTTTTATAACGCGGATGCTAAATGGATATAACGCGATTGAGTCAACAGAACCACGTCGCGCGAGTAGGAATGTGCGGTTGTACGGCTGCCTGGGCACAGCGTCACACGAGGCATTGGGATGCTGCTGGATGCTTCCTGATGCTCCCCACGCGCCTCAGTCTTTGTTCAGCCGACACACGCATCTCACGCTGTTATCACGGACTGTGCTTTACCCTGTATTAGTCATTGTAACGAGGGAGTTTACACAACGCGGTGTTATTCAGCAACGCAACTACCGCGTTATAGAACACTGCAGTAAATATTGTCGCGGTGTGGAAGGAGCAATGAACGTCATCTTGTGGCATGGAAAGGCATCGCAGCCCTAGCGAGCAGCCAGAGACAAAGCCTGCACGCACGGCAAAGTTGTGATTGACCCGGGGACTATTAGCAAGTGACACGTATGGACTAATGGTTACTCTAAATGACGATGTTGACGATGGTTATAACGTGCTACAAATATGCAAAACGCACATCGCATTAGCTCTGACAAATAGCGGACTTTTTTAAAGTTATCGTTTACAATGGTTAATTTGTATATCATGCCAAGTGAGTAATTTGCGTGTGGACCCTGACAGCGGCACTCAATGTCCAACTCTTGCGAATGCTCTCAGGGGATCTTTACCGTGCGCTGCGTTCACTCACTCAGCCCCAATCTCCCTGTCGTGAACTCACCACTCACCCACTCAGTCACCTCACCCTTCAACTCACTCACCCTCCTCACCTATTAATTCTCCTCATTAACTCACTCACCCTGCAATCCCCCCCCCCCCTCCATCACCCGGCACTCACCGCCTGTCCGTGACCACCTCTCCCGTGCCTACAACCACAAACACCACCACCACCTCTCCCGTGCCTACAACCACAAACACCACCACCACCTCTCCCGTGCCTACAACCACCACCACCACCACCTCTCCCGTGCCTACAACCACAAACACCACCACCACCTCTCCCGTGCCTACAACCACAAACACCACCACCACCTCTCCCGTGCCTACAACCACAAACACCACCACCACCTCTCCCGTGCCTACAACCACAAACACCACCACCACCTCTACCGTGCCTACAACCACAAACACCACCACCACCACCTCCTGCTGCTGCTGCTGTCGCGGTCTCCGCGTGGCGCCGCGGGTCCAGGGGGAGGCCTCGCGGCCCAAGAGCGGCGCCACGGCTCCCCCCCTCCCGCTCCTGGCCCCTCCCCCTCGTCCCTCCTGGCCCCTCCCCCTCGTCCTTCCTGGCCCCTCCCCCTCCTGGCCCCTCCCCCTCGTCAATCCTCCTCCCGTTCGCGACGTGGAGTGAACTCAGCCCCGCCCCCCCCGCCCCCACCGCCCCCCCCCCCTGCGCGGCCCCGCTGCCCATTACAAGAATGGCGGGAAGCGGTCGCGGGGCCTACCGCGCGCCGCCTCTCGCGTGATTGGCTCGCTTCGCGTCACGTGGGGAAGGCGGAAGAAGAGTATGGGGGAGGAGCTGCGCGGTAAGGGGCGGGGCCGTGGAGTCACGTGGTGGGCAATGATTGCCAATAAGTGGGCAGGGATGGCTGTACGTCACATCCGGTGATATAGGACACGCCCCTTCGTGACGTGCTTCACACTTCCTTCCGTCCCGCGTGCCGTCAACACGAGCTCAGCATGGCGCTGTTGACCGTTGGCGTTCCGCTGTTGGCCATGCTTGGGATGGAGATCTTCATTTATCTTCGTTTTAAGCTTTCCATCTCATACTTTTACCGCGAGACCACGACGCTGCAAACGGAGAGGATGGGCCTGCAGAATGTGGAGCTCTGTCAGAAGAACAAGACCATGGAAGTGGAGAAAGATGGTAAGCTACCATTTTCTTTGGTTCTTTCGGTAAAGTCACGTAGAATGAGAATAAAATAATAAATTGATAAAATAAAATAACACAATAATATTCTCACGACGTTTCGGCCACAATACAAGCGGCCTTCATCAGGTGAAGGGGACGAGACTGTCTGGAGGACAGCGCTGGAGTGAGAAAGCCACGCTGAGATCGCGATCTTTAAGCTGTGTGAGAAGAAACAAAGCGCCTTGACAAAGGAATTAACATAATTTAGCATTGAAATGGCTGAGTGATTAGCTTGTGACTGGTCACAGAAAAGGCTATGTTAAAGTTAAAGCATACACATCCGCAAAGGCACCCCTTGACAAAGGAATTAGCGTAGAATTTAGCATTGAAATAGCTGAGTGATTAGCTTGTAACTGGTCACAGAAATAGCTATGTTAAAGTCAGAGCATATACATTCACCGAGTCACCTAGTACAAATCAAACAGGAGAATTTAGCATTGAAATAACTAGGCGAATTTAGCATTGATATAACTGAGTGATTAGCTTGTGACTGGTCACAGAAATGGCTATGTTGAAGTTAAGGCCTACACATCTGAGCTATTCACAGTAACTGGGTATACAATATATAATGAACACTATATACTGAACCAATAAAAAACACAAAAATTTAAATTACCTCAATGTTATCAATAAACTCTATATTCTCCAATCAGCTAAGCTACCAACAATAAGTCGTTATATATCACAATGCTATATGGCGAAAAATGGGTGGATTCTTACCCTCAACTTTAGCACCACGGATAGCTACGGGTCCCGTTCAGACGGACGAGTTCATCGATGGTCGGAACAGAGGAGGGGGAGAGAGACAGCTGCGAGGCGCTGTTATACTCCATGTTGTAAACCATACCAGTTGAGGGTAAGAATCCACCCATTTTTCGCCATATAGCATTGTGATATATAACGACTTATTGTTGGTAGCTTAGCTGATTGGAGAATATAGAGTTTATTGATAACATTGAGGTAATTTATATTTTAGTATTTTTTTTGGTTCATGATATAGTATTCATTATATATTGTATTGTATACCCAGTTACAGTGAATAGCTCAGATGTGTAGGCCTTAACTTCAACAGCCATTTCTGTGACCAATCACAAGCTAATCACTCAGTTATTTCAATGCTAAATTCGCCTAGTTCAATGCTAAATTCTCCTGTTTGATTTGTACTAGGTGCCTCGGTGAATGTATATGCTCTGACTTTAACATAGCTATTTCTGTGACCAGTTACAAGCTAATCATTCAGCTATTTCAATGCTAAATTCTATGCTAATTCCTTTGTCAAGGAGTGCCTCTGCGGATGTGTATACTTTAACTTAGCTATTTCAATGCTAAATTCTATGCTAATTCCTTTGTCAAGGGGTGCCTTTGCGGATGTGTATGCTTTAACTTTAATATAGCCTTTTCTGTGACCAGTCACAAGCTAATCACTCAGCCATTTCAATGCTAAATTAAATGCTAATTCCTTTGTCAGGCGCTTTGTTTCTTCTCACACAGCTTAAAGGTCGTGATCTCAGCGTGGCTTTCTCACTCCAGCGCTGTCCTCCAGACAGTCTCGTCCCCTTCACCTGATGAAGGCCGCTTGTGTTGTGGCCGAAACGTCGTGAGAATATTATTGTGTTATTTTATTTTATCAATTTATTATTTTATTCTCATTCTACGTGACTTTACCGAAAGAACCAAAGAAGATGAATCCTTGCAGTCACGAAAACTTTAAATCGAAATTTAAGCTACCATTCTTAGATGTTCTGTTTGAGAGGAGACCTGATGGCTCATTGGGGCATTCTGTCTACAGGAAACCCACCCACACAGATTCCTACTTGAAACCTGATTCCCACCACCACCCAGCCCAAAAGAATTATCTCATCAAAACTTCATACCATAGGGCTCATTGCATTTCGGACCAACACCACCTGACCAGTGAATTAAAACATGTACACCTGGCCCTCAAAAGGAATGGTTACTCTGACCGTACCATCCGCCAAGCTGTTTCTCCCTCCATACAGAAACAACCACTTGATACTCCGGCCAAAACCATCACACTACCATATATAGCAGGCGTTACTAAAAAGATTTCAAAAATTCTAAACAAACACAAGATCCAGGTCCGGTTCAATACAGTACACAAAATTCGTGATCTGATCCCATCCGTGAAGGATGGCATTCCTGACTTACAGTACCCCGGGGTTTACAAATTGAGTTGTACCTGCGGTGATTGCTATATCGGGGAGACAAAGCGACATGTCTCTGACCGAATTCGCGAGCACAAATCAGATTTGAAACACAGCAAAACGAATTCTTTGCTGATCACTGTTACAACCATGTGGGTGATCACGATATAATTTTCTCCGATACCAAGGTTCTTTGCAAACCCACGGGTTTTTATCAGAGATTTGTTCACGAGGCAATTCAGATCTACAAACACAGACACAATTTCAACCGAGAAGTTGGTTTCAAATTAAGCAACCATTGGAAAGATGTTCTAAATCGAACTAAACATAAACTCATTTCTGTGGTACAGTATATTTTTCAAGTAGTGGTACCCCAAACTTTCGCAGCTCTCAGCTCCCCCCCCCTCCCGCTCCTGGCCCCTCCCCCTCGTCCCTCCTGGCCCCTCCCCCTCGTCCCTCCTGGCCCCTCCCCCTCGTCCCTCCTCCCGACTCGCGACGTGGAGTGAACTCGCCCCCGCCCCCCGCGCCCCACCCTGAGCGGCCCCGCCGCCCATTGCAAGAATGGCGGGAAGCGGACGCGGGGCCGACCGCGCGCCGCCTCTCGCGTGATTGGCTCGCGTCACGTGGGGAAGGCGGAAGAAGAGTATGGGGGAGGAGCTGTGTGGTTAGGGGCAGGGCCGTGGAGTCACGTGGTGGGCAATGATTGACAATAAGTGGGCAGAGATGGCTGTTACGTCATAGTGTACGTCACATCCGGTAATGACGTCACGATAAATAACACGCCCCTTCGTGACGTGTCTCACACTTGCTTCTGTCCCGCGTGCCGTCAACTCGAACTGAGCATGGTGCTGCTGATCGTTGGCGTTCTGGTCTTGGCCATGCTTGGGATGGGGATCTTCATATATCTTTTTACGCTTTCCATTTCAGACTTTGACCATGAGACCACGACGCTGTCTACGGAGAGGATGGGCCTGCAGAATGTGGAGCTCTGTCAGAAGAGCAAGATGCTCCGTCTGGAGCTACAGCATCAGCTGGAGGAGTTCATGGAGAACCGAGAGACTCTCCAGAGAGAGATCAGGAGCCTGGTTCAACAGCTTAAAGAGCGCCAGTTGGAGCTGGAGCCCACGAGAGTGCCTTGCAGGGAGAGCAAGTCTCTGCATGCGGATTTTCTCCGAGACTGCAATGCAGCACAGCGGCAAATGTCGCTGCGCTGTGAAAACGAAGATCTCCGGAGGTCGCTGCACGCCCACCTGAGGAAGTTGAACTTCCTGAATCCGCAGAGAGGGCAGGAACAGTTTAGGCTGCGCGGGAAGCTGGTGCGTCACGAGGACATGTGGCATGGGGAAAAGAGGCTGCAAGAAGAGAACCTGCATCTCCGTAGCCAGCTGAAAGAGCTAATATGGACCGTGTCTCAAATGTACAATGATGCCACCACCACCGACGCCACTTCCACCGCCGCTGCCACAGCTTCCACCACCGCAACCGTTTCCACCACCACTTCTGCCACCACCACCAAGCCCAAGAAGATGAAGAGATTTAGCCATTGGTTCCGAAAATTGCTGAAGCGCAAGTCGGCCATTTAAAAATATTGGGGAAATTGTGAAAATGACACCACCCTAATTAAAACATTACTCAGAAAGACAAACATACCCCATAGAACATCAACAAAGTCATATATAAGACAAAATATCGTACATTTGCATGCAACACTCTAATAAATACTGTATTGTGAGCAAAACATAAAGTTACTTAAATGGAAAAAAAATCTGTTATTGTCACTTACCTTTAGTCCGGATGCCGGTCTGCTTGTCGGGAGGGGGCGTAATGACTCCCTGCACACACGGGGGCGGTGGGAGGGGGGTGAACGTCCATACACACACACAACAGCGACAATCATCCGCTGTATAGCCTTACCAGAATGTTGGGGCAAGCGCCTATGAAGCTCTGAATGGCACACGGGGTGAATGGCCAGCACCCTGCCCGGCTGCCTCTCTTTATCTCTCCATACACGAGACTCACAGGCGTACATGCGTCCGTGCACACACGCACAACAACAACGCAACAACCGTCGTTCACCCCTAAGTGGCGGTGACATCACCACAGCACTTGTGCCATGCTCGGTGCATTTTGAGGCCACGTGAAGTGTCGAAGGCTGGCTGGCAGGAGGTCATGTAATAGACGCAGGTGCCATGGATTGACTTAGGAAGATGATGGGCAGATGCAACAGCCGTGCTCCCCACTGTGCCAACTTTATTTGTGTCAGTTGTTTGGCGCTCTGCTCGTTGTTTTGAGCCTCGCTCCTCTGCCCTATGCTGTTGCTGGAGGGCAACTGCCTCCACTTCCCCAGCAGCACCTTTCATGAACCTCCTCCACAGAAGCCGATCATGACACTGCTGATACCAGTCATCAATAAGTCCAATCAGCTCCACATCCTTCTGCACCACATCAGTCCATCTCTTCTCTATTCTGTACCACGCCCATTTAGCACCATCTATCCAGCCAAATTGAAGCTGCTTGGGGATGCCGTGACTGCATACGGACTGCATGACACAACGCAGCCTCGCTTGCTGGAGGAGCCCACAGATGGGCATTTGTCCAGATATTCTAGGAATCTGTGAGCTTACAAAGTCCAGTCTGGTTAAACCCTGAATAGATCGTGGGCAAGCTAACCTTAAAGTTCCTTTCGAGAGAGATAAAGGAGAGTATAACTGTGGCCGAGAAGACATGAAGATTTTTATGGAGTGACATGCCAGGTAGCTTCCACACTGTGTTGAGCAGCTGATGAAAATATAATGCTGCTCGAATTATTTTAAATGAGACCGGCTCCCAAAACGGAGTTGATCATCAGCACACTGCCCACTCCACTCTCTCCTCAGGTGCCCCAAATACATGAGGAATTGAGGAAGGGAGCATTTTTATGATGTCAAATACCCAGGGAGGTGATTTGTTTTCGTGGGGCTGATGGTAACGGCCCATATTTTAGTAGCATGCTTCATGTTTAGCTGTAGTGTCTCCAACTTCTCCTCAGAGTGGGCAGTAATCACCAGATCATCCGCATTCATAATATGGTTTAACAATAGAGAGCCATACCATGACCGGCTCAGGCATCGATCAGCCTCCCATTATATCTATACCAGATAAATTCTACTGGTACATCCATGGAAATCGTCTCAAACTACGTAGTCAAAGAAAATGTTCAGTCGTGTAGGGGCCAGAGGACATCCATGTCGCACATTACTCACACATTCTATCATCCCTTAGCTCCATTACGTCGATTTCCCATGAAACAGCAGTTGTCTTTATATTGTTTATATATGCTTTATCGAAAGAAGAAAATAGTATATTTGCTTTAATTACTGTAACTCTGTGTTTTATTTAGCTTTGGTAATTTGGGTGATCCAGGTCTCTCTTGCAAATGAGACTCATCATGGTCGCTTTAGTTCTCGCCTTGCTCAACTCAATAAACTGGTACTCACTCACTCCATTATGAACTCACCCACTTCCTTAAATCTATGACTCACGTAAATACTCCCTCTCTCTCCTCATGAGTCATATATTTACCTGATCACACAATCACCCGATCATTCACTGTGTCAACCTCACTCACGCACTTTTTCATGCTCTCAAGAATGACCCACCCATTCTATCACTACATTAATCACCATCCCCTTCCCTCATTGACCCACTGGTAAAATTAAAATACTCGACAGCAACAACACGTGAGATTGTACTCAGGCTTACACTCACATGTGTAAAGAAGCTCCTTTGCAGGTTCCATTTGATAGATGATTTATTTCACGATAACGTATTTACAACGCAAGAGTACGACTCACACGAACCTTCCCCCGTACAGTAACCTGTACCTGTTTCAACCCATCTCCACTGCCCCCACTATAAACTTTGCCATCCAAGAGAAGTGAAGTAGAAGACAATAGAGTCTGCTGAGAGAATCTACCGGGGAAAACTGCTGGAAGTTACCAGGGCGTGGCCGTGCGGGTATATAAGGGGGAGCATGGCCCACAAATGGGGTGATGCCTTGGGGACTGAAGAACAACTGCAGGTGGACGACATCGGGGCCGACTGTTGGAAACCAACATGGTGGAAACCATCAAGAAAGACTGTTCGAGATTAACCTACTCTATTATAAACCACCGGGACTGCAGATAGTCATAGCCTTGTGCAACGTGTGAGTCGTACTCTCACCTTGTAAATATGTTATCGTCGGGAATAAATCATCTAGAAAATGAAACCTGCGAAGGAGCTTCTTTACACATGTAAGAATGCAGGATGTGCTTTATCAGCAGGCCGTTGTTTTTGTCTACAACAGACCTACACTCAAAAAAATGATAATTGGTAGTTGTTGGTCCAAAGAATGTAATTATGTTTAAATTAAATAATGCTCTAACGTGTGTGCATTAAAATTAAAACAGTTGTGTTGACTAAATTAGAAAAAAGTGATATTTCCCATTTACACAGCTCACTTGTGTTAAATGAATGAAATTCAGTTGTG
The DNA here is from genome assembly GCF_048934315.1 of Petromyzon marinus. NCBI lineage: Eukaryota > Metazoa > Chordata > Hyperoartia > Petromyzontiformes > Petromyzontidae > Petromyzon > Petromyzon marinus. Next base: position 23,992,250 of record NC_133745.1, on the reverse strand, counting down.
TTGCTTCTGCAGTACCGCACTTTGGTCAGCATGTGGAGCGATATCTGCGCATGCGCAGATGGAAAGCACATCCAACGATCAACTTTGATCCTTCAGCTCACTCAAATTCCCTCATCGCCATTTTGTGCAGTCAAATGCAACATTTCACAATCAACGTTTTGTCTTTGTGGACACAGAGGTGAGGTATTTTACTTTTATGCATTTATATAGGCTAGAGGCTGTCAGTAGATGGTTTATCGCGGATATCGTGTTTTGTATGGTATTTTAATGAAGTTGCCGCATTCGTGTGGTTTTCGCATTTTTGTTAGTTAGGCATGTAACGTTACATTCGTGTGTTTCGATCTTATATACTATATACTTGTTGAACTTTGATGTGAATTTCCCCACACAAAGACACAAATTACTTATTAAATTGCTAGTTAATAAGAGTTTCTCCACTTATGTGTTAACGGATTGGTGTGTGTGATGTTACTGTATAAAGCAAAGCACTTTTTCACATTTTAGTAATGTAAGTTTTAATAACTGTCTCAAATAATGGTGTTGAGCATTTTTATTTAATGTAAAATGTTAACATTCAAACTTTGGAAGACCCAAATAACAGCTATAAACACATTTGACACATGAATAAAATGGCATTGATGTTAGCTAACAAGTAATGTAAGCTTGGCGGTTAGGCCTAATCTAAAGTGTAAATTCATAACGGTTTTTGGGTTAGATCGCGTTTATTTATAAATGTGTCGTAACCCTCCACCACCCGACACGGCCAATCAGCAAAAAAAAAGTGTCACGTTAACAAAAGACAAATAATTCACTACTTTAGCCCACCGGTGTGTTGAAGAGTGAATCCACATTTACAGTTATGGAGAGGGGATTTCTTTAAACAAAAGGAAGGAGCAGCAATGGGTTCTCCTTTATCCCCTGCTATAGCAAATTTGTACATGGAAAACTTTGAAATAAGAGCACTTGCCTCGAGCACATTAAAACCATCCTTTTGGTTTAGATATGTGGATGACACTTTGGTTGTCTGGCCACATGGTAAAGATACACTTAATGATTTTCTAAATCATCTCAATGCACAAAACCCGGCCATCCAGTTCACCATGGAAATGGAGGTGAATAACACACTCCCATTCCTAGATATTTTGCTTGGACATGGCCTAAACGGTAAAATAACACAGTGTTTACAGAAAGCAAACGCACACTGATGCCTATCTGAATGCAGAATCACATCATCATCCAGCTCAGAAATCCTCTCTTATCAAGACGCTCATACATCGGGCTAAAACAGTGTCAGATGGTGAGAGTCTAGTGAGAGAGATTAAACACGTTAAAGACGCACTACGACAGAATGGCTACAATAATGCTCAAATTAACAGAGCACTGAATGCCAAATCACGATCGCAAAGCAATACTGCTGAAAGCGACCAGATTGTTAAAACAATAAAAATTCCATATATCTCAGGAGTAACTGACAAATTAGCCCGCGTTTTGCAAAAGCAAAACATTACAGTAAGATTTGGTACAGTACACAAAATTCAAAAACTAGTATCTTGCACTAAAGACGCATTACCTAAACTATCAACAGAAGGTGTATATCGGATTAATTGTTCATGTGGCAGCTGCTACATTGGGCAGACGGGACGTAACATCAGTGTAAGACTAAAAGAACATCAGAGAAATATTAAATTATCTCAAACACAACTGTCGGCAGTGGCAGAACATGCTTGTCAACAAGGACACTCAATTGATTTTGACAATGTTGCAGTGGTGTGTAAAACTAATTATTACTGGCAAAGACTAATTAGAGAATCCATTGAAATTGAGAGGAACAAGAATAACTTTAATCGCTCTGACAGCTACCGGCTTAGTGCGGCCTGGAAGCATATTATTAAATAATACACATTACATTTTGATTTAAAGAATTACTAATCTACAACTCATTACTAATCATAACCAATGACTGATTACTAATCGATTATATAATTACATTACCCCCCCCTCCGCCCCTAATCACTGCACCTGATATGAGTTAAGTGATGACGTCACCCTGCTGCTCTATATAAAACCGGGAGCAAGCGAGGGCTTTACCATTCTGGCGAATTGCCCGATGATGCTGGAAGTATTTACCAGCGAAACGTCGTACTCAAACTGTAAATGTGGATTCACTCTTCAACACACCGGTGGGCTAAAGTAGTGAATTATTTGTCTTTTGTCAACGTGACACTTTTTTTGCTGATTGGCCGTGTCGGGTGGTGGAGGGTTACGACACATTTATAAATAAACGCGATCTAACCCAAAAACCGTTATTATGAATAATATTGGTCGCGAAAGCCTACGTGTTAAACTAAAGTGTAAACTATTTACCAAGGATATATACAGATTTTTACTGTATAGCATACCACTTATTAATAATTTATGAACCTATTAACTAATAATTTATAAATGACTTATATCTGAATTAACAAAAGAATAGAAACATTTAGCATATCACTTATTAGTCATTTATGAATGTATAGTCATGTTTTGTAAATGATTAATTCATCATTAATAACCTTACAACTAATTTAACAAAACATTCATAAAATGTTAGCACATTACTTATTAATCATTTATGAATGTAGACATGTTTTGTAAATTATTAGTTTATCATTAACTAATTACTTATAAGTCACTTATAACTGAACGTTATTATAAAGTGTTACAGTGTTGTTTATATTATTATTCTTTGGTGACTTACATCTTTTTTTCTCACAGAGTTTTGGAGTTCTAGAGTCCTACATGTGGCTGTGCAGAGATTGTGGCTCGTCTCACATATCTACATCAAAACTTTTAAAACACTTAAGGTTGGTACATGGACAATATGGCCGCAGACACGCATATCCATGCGCATATCCTTACTGTCCATGCACTTTTAAAACCTGGAATGCACTGCGGTCCCACTTATGCAGATCACATGGTAGTATTTATCCCCTCTATCTCTCTTTCAGAAAAATTTGACAGGATGGGTACCCCAGCCAAACTTCTAGTAATCTTGGGAGAAAATAATTGTGAAAGGTTAAATCTCCCAACTGGTATACCAAACTCGTTGAATGAACTTAAAAGAGAAATCCAAACACAACTGACAGTACTTGAAGATTTTCGACTTCAATTCAAAGATCCGGACTTTAATGATTTTGTCAACCTCACTTCAACTTCAGACATACAGGATAAAGCTACACTCAAGGTCATTCAGTTACCTTCATCTACAAGTTTCCCAAATACTTCATCTGTGCCAGAAATAAATGAGACCTCTTCAGTATCATCCTGTGACACAGACATAATCTCATACTCACAGTCATCTTTACTTTCAAGTCCAGAATCTGTGTCCTCAGAAGTCAGGCATGGCCTGAACGTTTCCCAATACCACAGTTTAGTTTTGATGCTGAGATTCAACTGCAAAAAGCTTAACTTGCTCATCAGGCTGATGGTATTGTCCTGAGCCCCAATGCCAAACTGAAGTCTGATATTTTGGATGCTTTAGCTTCAGAAATAATAAAGTACAAGGCATACCCTACAAGTGCAGATCTTGATGATGTTGCTGCTGCTTTGGTACAGAAGCACCCATGCCTCAAAGAAAAAGGCTCTGTGAGCGGCTACTTTGGCTGGAAAATAAGTCTGAAATATAAGATGGCAAACTACAGAACAAAATTGAGGAACATAGGATGTTCTGAGTTAAACATCAACTCCCACAAGCGAAAAGGATCCATGGGAAGTCCCAACCAAGTGAAGAAACCTAGAAAAGCCGAGGTTAATTACTGTCCAGATTACCCATTGGGTAGAACAAAGGATACGCTTGAAAAGCAAAGGATGACACTACTGTCTGAGGTGACTAAAATAAACAATGAGCAGGTTATCAAGGTCCTGATGGAGAGAACATTTGTGCTCCGGAGGCATGAGGTGGTAGAAGATTTGCCGTTCATCGTTGAGTTTAGGAACAGATGGCCAGCACTCTTTACTGAGAGAGAGGTACGTCTTTGATGTAATGCCAGTTATGATTAAATACTTGGATGGTTTTTATAATTCTAAAATATGAAAATGTTCATTTGTTATTTTGTATGTCATCTGTAAGTGCTGGAAAAAAAATGTTCAATGTTTTTAAAACATGTTTATCAGCAGCCAACATGATTTGTCCTTTCAAAATTGTATTAGGTATCTGCAGAATTCAGTAGGATTACAACTATCCCTTTGGTGTCCAAATTTATGGGTCAGCTGGATAATTTCTCAACCCAGCTCCTCAGAATCTTCAGAAAGAAAGGAGGAAGAGCAACACAGAAGATGACAAACATCCTGTCAGTTATGGATCGGGTATGTTCTCTAAATTCATAATTTTAAATCTGACAATAATTAATATTATATTTTAAGAATATTTAACCCAAAGATGGAAATTCAGTCATTATGTATAGCCTCATGTTATCGAGGTGGTTAATTTTTGGGTTAAGTATCCCTTTAAAGTCTGGTATATACAGTACTCTGCAAAAGTCTTAGGCATGTTAATATTTTCACCCCAAAAAGAAATGGTTTTAAGCCAGTTATTTAAATCTTTTACTGCAGTGTGTCAGTACAAAATATCGTTTTACATTTCCAAACATTCCTTTTGCCATTAATTGTAATAATCCAGTGACATTTTTATATACACAAGGAGTCTGACAATAGCCAGTATGATCCACACAGAGATTCGATCTCATCATCATCAAGTCTGTCTGTGATTACATGAAGAAACAGAAAAACTGAGAAAGATTAAATCCAGAAGAACTGCGTCAACATCTCCAAGACACCTGAAGAAGCCTTCCTGCGAAGCTACAGTACTTTTTGTACTGCTTTAAAACAATGCCATAAATAGATTTTATTTACTTAACTTCTATTAACTACATAAAATCAATACTCGGTGTGACCAGCCTTTGCGTTTAAAAAAGCTTTTGTCCAGGTACACTTGCTCATAGTTTTTCAGGTAGCTTTGCAGGAAGGTTTATTCAGGTGTCTTGGAGATGTTGACGCAGTTCTTCTGGATTTAATCTTTTTCAGTTTTTCTGTTTCTTCATGTAATCACAAGAATGACAAACTTGACTTGAATGAAAACAACACAGTGGGATAATCTGTATAATGCTACTTATAATGGTACAATAACAAGTCTAAAAAGCAAAGTGCTAACTAATGCTCATTTCAATTTTTTTCAGAATGACACCATCGAAAAAAAACGTGAATGCATCTTGAAAGCCCTTACTGTTTAGATGAACGAAGACCCCTCAAACCTTGTGAAGGAGTACTTGGTAAGTTATTTACTTTTTTTAAAACCTATTGTATGTTTCTTTAAAACCAACTCCCACTTTCAGCCCTGATCTGTTATTAATTGTTTATATTTGTATTTTACTTTTTTAGGACGTTGAACATGATGAAGCCCAAACTTCAATGTGCAACACCACCCTCGACATGTCATCGTACATGAAGGGGCAGATGCTACAGACCCTTATGAAGATGTTGGCATTATCATTAAAGGCGTCCAAATACTTGAAGACCTGAACAATGTGGCAAATGCTTGTTCTGTGATGCTTGGTCTAAGTTACGCTTTAAACTTGGCTTACCCACAAGACCTGCGGTACACTTTTGAAGTATTTCAAAAGATTTTTATGGAGCTAGATGCAAACAAGCTGTCAAACAAGGTCCAGGTCCTGAAAAATAAACTCCTTTCGTAAACGCTGTAACTTGAGGTCAGGACCAAGACCCAGGACTTATGTTTTCTCCATAATGTTGCACTGTTGGTTTGGCTGTTGCAGTACATATATTTACGTACATAATACTGTTTTTTTAGTTTTGTTCTTGTGCAATTAAAAGGAAGCAAAAGAAGACTGCTATTATTTTTCAAGTATAATACTTGTATGTGCATATTTTATTAATCCTTTAATTTAAAGACAGTATGCTTTTATTTATTTTAATTTTCTTGTAATAAGCAGATTCTTTTCATTTTTTAAAGTAAAGTTAGTCTTTTGAGATTACAGATTTTGTACCAGTTATTCTTTTTGGAAAAATGTGTAAAGTAGATCCCTTTGATTTTGAAAAGTAAAGTTAGTTTTTTTTAGATTACAGATTTTGTGCAAGTTATTCTTATTCATATTCTTAGTTTTTTCGGTAAAGTCACGATGAAGAGAAACAACAAAATAACAAAATATATATAAAACAATAAAAAATTCTCACGACGATTCGACCATAACTCAAACGGTCATCATCAGGTGTGTCGGTTTGCATAAATTTATTTTGAAAACGGCATATTTATTTATTTATATATATATAAAAATAACGTTTGCGTCACGCGCAACGATTAGCAGTTTGCCCAGGACTAGTCCATCTATTTTTTGAAAAGAGGAGGGGGGAGACGAAATTTGTTTTTATGTATGCTGTCTGAAAGCCACTGTAAGCGTGAACAATCAATCAAGAACTGAAATGATTTATCAAATCTTTCCAATGATTGCTAAGATAGAATCCATCTTCTCGGTTGAAATTGTCTCTGTGTTTGTATATGTGGATAGCCTCATGAACGAATCTATCATGGAAGCCAGATGGCTTACAAAGAACCTCCGTCTTGGAAAAGTCAATGGCATGTGAGCCTACTGAACTAGAACAATGATCTGCTACGGCCGAGGTGTTGGTCCTACCGTGTTTAAGGTCTGCTTTATGTTCACGAATGCGGTCCGAGATATGGCGTTTGGTTTCTCCAATGTAACTACTACCACAGAGGCAACTTAGTTTGTAAACACCAGGGTATTGTATGTCCGGAATCACATCTTTTACAGACGGAACCAGATCACGGATTTTATGTAATGTGTTGAAACGGACCTGGATCTTGTGTTTATTCAAGATTTTGGAGATCTTTTTTGTGATCCCAGCAATGTAGGGTAAAGTGATGGTTTTGAAAGGCTCCTCAAGAGGGTTCTTCTTCATGGTTTGAGTGATAGCTTTGCGGATTGTATAGTCGGAGTAACCATTAGCCCTAATTTTTTTGTGAAAGTTTTCAGAATTGTTATTGAATGGATTCAATAAAAAAACTGGAACAGAATGAAAATGGATTATTTATTTTGGATGAATTTAAAAGTATTAATTTTAGGATCATTGTAGTTAATTAACTTTATTGTTTAAAACAAAACCAAGACTGTTAAGTTGATTCAACTAAACAACATTGCATTTACCTTAAGTAATTCACTTACGTTTACCGAAATAAATAATGTTACTTAAATGCAACATAACCCGGTTGTGTGCATCCTGTTGACATAAAAAAGTTAAGTTAGTCCAACATATCATTTTTTTTAGTGTATGCACACGATCTTGAAAATGGCATTTGATTAGGATTGTCACCTGCAACCCATTCTGAAATCGTCCAACTACCAAAACCCTTGTCTGCATTATACCTAAGACTTTTGACTTGTACATCTCGTAATTTTCAGACGACGGGTTGACCAACGTGGCAATGTTATATTCTCATTTTATTGACAGTAAACAAAAAACATGGCATAGTTTTTAATTTCCCTGTTAACTTGTACATACGAGTGGAACGGTGTCACAATGGTTTGTGCATTGCACTATGAATCAGGCCACTTGAGTTTGATTCTCGGTTATAGTTAACATCAAACAAACTGGCCATGAGCCTTTTCGTTATCAACCCACGTTGAGAAGCATGATAGCGTATGGTGAAACAATCTCCATGACTGATCCAGTATGGGAAGACTTCACCCATGACAATGGTTATACATTTATTATTGTTTTTGTTGTATATTACCACCAAAGGAGTAACTTCATACCTGTTAGCCAGCCTATATATACTCATAGATAAACTTTCGCCTAAACACCACCATTGGAATGAAGCTGACTTGGTATCTTCCATACTCTTTGGTTCTTTCGGTAAAGTCACGTAGGTATAAAATAAAATAAATCACGACGTTTCGGGTGCAACACAAGCGTCCGTCATGAGATGGCAAAGCATGATCTGCTGTTGAGGCAGAATGTTTAAAAGAGTTTGAAATGGGTGTAGCCCAAGGGCCATAAATAAGTGGGCGGGGCCAGTGATGTTAATGTGAGAAATTAGCATGTAAATGTAAGAACGGAGAGCGGCCTCCTCGTAGAGGGCATCAAAGTGGCCATGTTAATGTGAGAGATTAGCATGTTAAAGTAATATCGAAGAGTGGTGGAATCCAAAGGCATGAGAGTGCAATCCAAAGGACATGTAAGCATGAGAGATCTAAGAGAGAGGCATAGAGAGAGACACAAAGAGTCGGAAATAACAGCTGACATAGGCAGGTAGGATGTAAATATCAGAATCATAAAGAAGGTACACCACTCTGTGCTATCGTCTCCACCAAAGAGTATGAATCCCTGCATTCATGAAAGCTTTAATTTAAGATTATTCCAGCAAACTTTACCGTCTTCTACCTCGAACCTTCCCTCGTACGGTACCATGCACCTGTTTCCACCCATCTCCACTGACACCACTATAACTTTTGCCATGTACAGTACCCTACATCACCCTCTTCTGCCCATAAAAATATCTGTCCCGGCTAAAACTCTAATTTAACAGGTCCCTGCAGGGTGGGCTGGTAGGAACATTGGAATTTTGCGCAATTTTATTTTTACACCCCAATAGCACGAGATTTCACTTCGTTAAAGTATTGAAAGGGGACGGACGGACGCATTAATCTATTGCAAGCTGGTACACTCATCTATTGCAGGCTGGTACACTCAGTTTACAACTTCGTTCCTACCAGTAATAGGGAACTCTATGTGGGAATCAATGGGATCGCACACGGGATTCAGTGATGTGGGCATGGAGTACAAAACATTTAACCTCTGGGTTAATGCTTAACATAGGCGCTTGAATCAAGGGGGGAAAGGCATTACAACCCAACTTGACCATTCAGTATCATCACCAAACTCTTACGTGGGCTGCCCTATTGAAGGTGTACATTCTTAGGCAAACAATACGCAACATCATTAGCCCTACATTTACAACAAGCCATCAATATGTACTGTAGGTGTGGTCGAGCAGCACATTCGACCCGGTGACACTCCTTCTCGGCACCTCTCTAAATTAGTCCGTCGGCCTCCCTCATCGTGGCCATCTTCATTCCGGTCGATCCTGAGAGGAGAGTGTGGGGGCAGTATTTCTGTGAGGAGGATGCTCCCCTCCCTGGCATTCATCACGACGCCCCTGGACACGGCTTTGTGAGCCTGAACGATCCCTTGTGACGTCAGTTCTCTATATGGTTTAGGGCGACTCGGATTAACCACCCATCTCTGGCGTCCCATTTGGATGCGAACACTTTGCGGGCAGAGGATTTTAACAATTCCACTGGGCTTTGCCAAGGATGGTGTAGTTTGGCGGATTTTCTAACCCGGACCTCAGGACAGTGTAACCAGGCCCGATCACCCTGTTCAAAGGGTACAGGCGTCTCCGTTCTTTTCGGCAACCGTTTGTTTGCTATTTGCGATCTGCCTGACTCTGCTATCGCGGCTTCACGAGCTTCACAGAGCTTTTTTAGTGGCAGTCTGAGGGAGGCTGGTGACGACACAACTTTAGCAGGGAAAGCCACCAGTCGGTCCTCAATAGGTGGCTCAGGGTCTCTCCCATACATCAAAAAGAAGGGGAAGAGCCTGGCCGATGCATGTGGCACTCTACAATATGCCCCTAGGACCCCTGGGATGTGCAAGTCCCAGTCCATCTGATCACCATTTACAACATGGCACAACATTGCGGACAGCGTGCGGTTAAGCCTATCTACTTGTCCATCACACTGCAGGTGGTATGGTGGCGTTCGAATTTTTCTTAGTGCCCACGATATTACAAACCTCTCGCAACAGGTTAGTAGAAAAATTCTGACCCTGGCCTGCTAGACGTTTCTCAGTGGGGCCCTTGTCCAATACATAGCCATGGAGAAAGGCTTCTGCTATTATTGCAGCCGTTTGGTCATGTATCGGCCATGCAACGAGCCAGTGTGTGCAATACTCCATCCCCTCGAGCAAATATTTATTTTATCCTTGCTGTTTTAGGAAATGCACCCAGGATATCCAACGCTACTAGTTCGTTTACCCTCACCACTGCGATCGACTGCAGTGGAGGCTGTATAGGATGGGGAGCAGGTTTCCTTTTTGCACACTCCTGACAATGATTACCCGCTCGCGTACATCTTTTCACATCACTGGCCAAAAATATCGAGCCTGCAGTGTGAGCAATGTGTTTCGGTGGCCCAAGTGGATTTGTTGTTTGGCGTGCACTTCTAGTAGCAACTGTTTTTGCAAGGGTTTTTGCACCACTAGGCAACAACGCTGCATCTTCATGTCCCACCTCATCAGGAGTCCTCGCCATGGGATGAATGGCTCCCCATTTTGACCAGTTTGAGCACATTCAGCTGCCTGTGCAGCCAATGACTGTATAATTTCATCCTGTTTTTGCAATCGGATTCATTCGGTCCTTATCAGCCCAAGATCATGATCTGTGGGTGGTACATCATTTTCTATCGTTGCTGTGTTTATTGACATCACCTGTCTCGGCGAGTCAGGGAGGGTCGGTTTACACCATGCTGCTCCTGTCGCTGCTGCTACGACCGATCTCACTAACTTTTTCCACTTAGCCCGAGATGTTGGCCGAATTTTCCCTGTTGTTTCACTCCAGGTCGATGTGATCGAGTGGTGTGCTAGTGATGTTGGTGATGAGGGTTTTGGAAATGAGGTGCACGTGTGATCTGGCTGGGTGTACAGGCGACACGCCTGGGTGTTTCTTGGTTGTCTCGGGATGACTTCCCCTCGGCAACCTCTCGCGATGTGGCCCGACCTCCCGCAGTGGTAGCAGTACATCACCGCATGGTCCTGAATTCCTCCGTGGTTGTGCCATGGTCGCTGATGCTGTAGTTGACACCTTGAATCGTTGAACCCCTGGATGGCCACAGCCATCTCTTCCAAGGTCGCCTGCAGATCACCCTCCATGCTGGGCATTGCGGCGGTCCCTGTTGTTGCTGTCCCTGTTGGCTCCATTGGTCCTCCTGCTCCTCCATTCTCCATCACCCTTGTCACATGGGCTGCTACTTCACATGGTGCCCTGGGATCTGTGTGTGCCCAGAGGCATTTAGCAAACTACATTGAAGTTTGCTCACTCTCTGGCAAAATCGGCAATGTAATGCCACTTTGATAGAGGAGAGTTTGTAGCCGCTCCGCCACTAGCACGTCTCAGGTTGTCATGTCCATCCTTGGAAATGCCACATCTGCAACCGCATGCAAGGTACTTCTATAAGCCATCAGTGGCTCGCTATCTCCTCTTCTCCAGGATGAAAATTGCTGCCTTGCGCTGGACGCAGGACAGAAAACATCGGCCATCCCTTGACAACCTTGTTGGGTTGTGGCAGGTTGATTTTCCGGGATCATAAAGAAGGCCAATAGTGCTCTGTCATCCAACACCGTAGGCAGCAGTCGTAGCACTTCATCGTCAATCAATCGGCTTACTCTAACAGCTGCTTCAAATCTTTTGATGAATGCAATACAATCGCCTCCCGTATTTTTATGCATGGTGGTCAAGGTCTGTTGAACAGCTTCTAGTTGTGGTTGAGTCATTTGATTGGTTCCCGCCTGCTGCTCGACGGGGGGAAGCGATGGCTGCCGCCCTATGGCACTTTCTCCTCGCCATTGCGGTCCATGGTGGAGATGGATCTGGCTTAAGCCGCGCACTACCTGTTCCTTCCTCTTCTCCTTTCTTCATCATCGAAATTATCAGTCGATCCACCACTGAGGTAAGGTGGTCCAACCTGTCCAACAGCTGCCGCTAATTTTATTTGTTCGGCGATGCTGGTTCTTGGGTCTTTGGCGGAGCATCCACTTCCATCGGGAACTTGGCTGCCAACGGGGTCCGGCTCTCACTCCCGCCATTTGCCGAGTCTGAAAAACCTGGAGCGCTTAGGGTTGATAACTCGTTCTCTGCAGGAGCTCTTCGGCGGGTCTTCCTTCTTGAACTTGTAGACTGTATCCCACCACTGCCACCAGAAGCTTCTTTGCAGGTTCCATTTTTGAGAAGAGAGTGCAACTCACATGCTTCACAAGGGTATGACTATCTGCAGCCCCAGTGTTTTCCACTACATTCATCTCGAACAATCTTTCTTAATGGTTTCCACCATGTACAACAGTCGGCCCCGATGTCATCCACCTGCAGTCGTCCTTCAGTCTCCGAGCTAGCGCCCCAATTGCGGGCCTCGCTCTCCCTTTTCTACCCACTCAGCCTCGCCCTGGCAGCTTCCAGCAGTTTCCCTGGTACATTCTTCCAGCAGACTCAACCGTCTTCTACGTCCTTTCTCTTAGATGGCAAAGGATATAGTGGTGTCAGTGTTGATGGGTGGAACAGATGCAGGGTACTGTACGAAGGAAGGTTCATGTGAGTCGTACTTTTGCGTTGTAAATACGTTATCGTGAAATAAATCATCTAGACAATCTAACCTGCGAAGGAGCTTCTTTAAACACGTGAGTGTTAGACTGCGTATTTCCATTTTACCAGTGGGTCAATGAGGGAAGCGGATGGTGAGTAAGGTAGTGAGTGATGGGATGAGTAGGTCATTGGTGAGATTGTGAAATAGTGCGTGAGTGATGTTGGCACAGTGAATGATCAGGTGGTTGCCTGGGTTATCAGGTCAATATATGACTCATGAGGAAGGAGAGGACGTATTTATGTGAGTCATAAAGTAAAGGAAGTGGGTGAGTTCATAATGGAGTAAGTAGTAATTTATTTAGTTAAAACAGGCGAGAACTAAAGAGACTAGGATGATTCTCATTTGCAAGAGAGACCTGGATCACCAAAATAACAAAAGCTAAATAAAAACACAGAGTTACAGTAATGAAAAGCATATATAAACAATAGAAAAACAACTGCTGTGTCTCATGGGAAATCGATATAATGGAGTTAAGGGATGATAGAATATGTGAGTAATGTGCGACATGGATGTCCTCTGGCCCCTACACGACTTAACATTTTCTTTGACTACTTAGTAATGAGACGATTTCCATGGATGTACCAGTAGAATTTATATCTGGTATAGATATAATGGGAGGCTGATCGATGCACGAGTCAGATCATGGTATGGCTCTCTATAGTTAAACCATATTATGAATGCGGATGATCTGGTGATTACTGCCCACTCTAAGGAGTTGGAGACACTCCATCTAAACACGGAACATGCTACTAAAATATGGGCCGTTACCATCAGCCCCACAAAATCAAATCACCTCCCTGGGTATTTTACATCATCAAAATGCTCCCCTCCCTCAATTCCCCATGTATTTTGAGGCAGTTGTGGAGAGAGTGGAGATATTTCCGTACTTGGGCAGTGTGCTCATGACCAACTCTGTTTTGGGAGCCGAGGTCTCACTTCGATTCATTCGAGCGGCATTATATTTTCATCAGCTGCGTAACATTGTATGGAAGCTACCTGATCTGTTACTCCATACAAACCTTCATGTCTTCTGGACCACAGTTATGCCTTCCCTTATTTCTCTCTATAGGATTATCTGCAATGGTTTGAAACAGTTGGACTAGCCTGCCTACGATCTATCCAGGGTTTAACCAGACTGGACTTTGTGAGGAGGCCAAAATTTCCTGAAATATCTGGACAAAGGCTCATCAGTGGGCTCTTCCGGCAAGTCAGGCTCCATTGGCTGGGTCATGAAGTCTATATGCACTGTCACCGCATCCCCAAGCAGCTTCAATTTGGGGGGATAGATCATGCTAAACAGGCGCGGCATGGGCTACAGAAGAGATGGACTGATGTGGTACAGAAGGATGTGGAGCTGATTGAACTTGCTGATGACTGGTAGCAGCAGTGTCGCGATAGGCCTATGTGGAGGAGGTTGATGAAAGACTGTACTGGGGAGGTGGAGGCAGTTGCCCTCCAGCAATAGCGTAGGGCAGCGGAGCGACACTCATAACAATGAGCAGAGCGCTATACGACTGAAACACTGAAATTTGGCACAGTGGGGAGCACGGCTTTTGCATCTGCCCGTCATCACCTTAAGTCAACCCATGGTACCTGTGTCTATTCATGACTTCCTCCCAGCCATCCTTCGACACTTAAAGTGACCTCAAAATGCACCAAGCACCGCACAAAAGCGCTGTGGTGATGTCACTGCCACTTAGGGGCAAACGGCGAATATTGTCTTCTTGTTGTGCGTGTGTGCACGGACGCATATACCCCTGTGAGTGTGTGTGTGGGGAGAGATAGTGCAATGGTGAACACTGTCTACCATCCCACCGATCCCAGTTCGATTCCCACTCACGACCAACACCTTTAACGATTATATTAATGGTTGCTGGGCTTTCCGTCGATTGACTCAGCCTCAAATAAGTTCCTGGTGTGGTGTGTAAATATCACCACTGGCGAGACAAAGGCAGCCGGGCGTGGTGCTGTCCACGCACCCCCTCGTGCGACATTCCAGCCTTCATAGGCGCTGCTGGCTAACAGCACTTGCCCCAACATTCTGGTTAGGCTATTCGGGGGATGACTGTCGCTGTTGTGTGTGTGTGCTTGCGGGCGTTCACCCCCAACCCTCCCGTGTGCAGTTATGGGGACTCATTATGCCCCCTCCCGACAAACGGTCCCACATCCAGACTCAAGGTAAGTGACATTAAAAACATATTTTTTGTCCTATTTACGTAACTTTATTTTTTGTTTACCATACAGTATTTATTACAGTATTATTTGCAAATGTATAATATTCCGTGTTATGACTTTAACAATGCTTCAAAATTTTTGTTAAACCGTAATACATTTTACAACACTTCCAGTATGTGAATTTAAATACAGTACACTATTTTATTCAGACTTATGAACTGTTCGACTCACTAACGATTCTCTGTAATGGAATCCAAAAGTTGTACTATTCATTAACAACATCTCCCATTGGTATGGTTGACTACATGTGATGCAAAATAAGTTAAACATAGATAAATATATATTGTACAACACTTTCCCCAACAGTGTTGAGGCTACATGGGGGACCTTTGTGTTTGTGCTTGTGATTGTATTGTGGAGGCCTTCTTAGGTGCTGCTCCTTGCTAATAGCACTTGCCCCAATAGTCTCTTGAATCTATACGGGGAACGTTTGTCTTTGTGAATGTTTTAATTGGGGCGGTGTCATTTTCTAAATTGCCCCAATGTTTTTAAATGGTCGACTTGCGTTTCAGCCATTTTCGGACCCAATTAATACATCTCTTCATTTATTGAGCTTGGTGGCGGTGGTGGCAGCTGTGGCAGCGGCGGTGGCAGTGGCGTTGGTGGTGGTGGCATCTTTGTAAATTTGAGAAATGGCGCATTTCAGCTCTTTCAGCTGTCTATTGAGATGCCGGCACTCTTTGCGCATCTGCACTTCGCCGTGCCACTTTTCCTCGTGACGCGCCAGCTTCCCGCGCAGCCTAAACTGCTCCTGCCCTCTCTGTGGATTCAGGAAGTTCAACTCCCTCAGGTGGATGCGCAGCGACCTACGGAGACCTTCCTTTTTACAGCGCAGCGACATTTGCCGCTGTGCTGCATTGCAGTCTCGGAGAAAATCCGCACGGAGAGACGCACGCTCGCAGTAAGGCACTCTCGTGGACTCCAGCTCCAACTGGCGCTCTTTAAGCTGTTGAACCAGGCCCCTGTTTTCTCTCTGGAGAGCCTCTCGGTTCTCCATCAACTCCTCCTGCTGCTGTAGCTTCAGATGGGGCGTCTTGTTCCCCTGACAGAGCTCCACATTCTGCTGGCCCATCCTCTCCGTTTGCAGCGTCGTGGTCTCGCGGTGAAAGTCTGAGATGGAAAGCGTAAAACGAAGATAAATGAAGATCTCCATCCCAAGCATGGCCAAGACCAGAACGCCAACGATCAGCAGCGCCATGCTCAGCTCGTTGATGGCACGCGGGACAGAAGCAAGTGTGAGGCACGTCACGAAGGGGCGTTATTTATATAACTTCTTTACCGGATGTGACGTACGCGTTGACGTACAGCCATCCCTGCCCACTTATTGTCAATCATTGCCAACCACGTGACTCCACGGCCCCGCCCCTAACTGCGCAGCTCCTCCCCCATACTCCTCTTCCGCCTTCCCCACGTGACGCGAAGCGAGCCAATCACGCGAGAGGCGACGCGCGGTCGGCCCAGCGCCCGCTTCCCGCCATTCTTGCAATGGGCGGCGGGGGGGCGAGATCACTCCACGTCGCGAGCGGGAGGAGGGACTAGGGGGAGGGGCCAGGAGGAACGAGGGGGAGGGGCCAGGAGGAACGAGGGGGAGGGGCCAGGAGGGACGAGGGGGAGGGGCCAGGAGGGACGAGGGGGAGGGGCCAGGAGAGACGAGGGGGAGGGGCCAGGAGGGACGAGGGGGAGGGGCCAGGAGCGGGAGGGGGGAGCCGTGGCGCCGCTCTTGGGCCGCGAGGCCTCCCCCTGGGCCCGCGGCGCCACGCGGAGACCGCGACAGCAGCAGCAGCAGGAGGTGGTGGTGGTGTTTGTGGTTGTAGGCACGGGAGAGGTGGTGGTGGTGTTTGTGGTTGTAGGCACGGGAGAGGTGGTGGTGGTGTTTGTGGTTGTAGGCACGGGAGAGGTGGTGGTGGTGTTTGTGGTTGTAGGCACGGGAGAGGTGGTGGTGGTGTTTGTGGTTGTAGGCACGGGAGAGGTGGTGGTGGTGTTTGTGGTTGTAGGCACGGGAGAGGTGGTGGTGGTGTTTGTGGTTGTAGGCACGGGAGAGGTGGTGGTGGTGTTTGTGGTTGTAGGCACGGGAGAGGTGGTGGTGGTGTTTGTGGTTGTAGGCACGGGAGAGGTGGTGGTGGTGTTTGTGGTTGTAGGCACGGGAGAGGTGGTGGTGGTGTTTGTGGTTGTAGGCACGGGAGAGGTGGTGGTGGTGTTTGTGGTTGTAGGCACGGGAGAGGTGGTGGTGGTGTTTGTGGTTGTAGGCACGGGAGAGGTGGTCACGGACAGGCGGTGAGTGCCGGGTGATGGAGGGGGGGGTGAGGGAGTGGATTGCAGGGTGAGTGAGTTAATGAGGAGAATTAATAGGTGAGGAGGGTGAGTGAGTTGAAGGGTGAGGTGAGTGAGTGTTGAGTTCACGACAGGGAGATTGGGGCTGAGTGAGTGAACGCAGCGCACGGTAAAGATCCCCTGAGAGCATTCGCAAGAGTTGGACATTGAGTGCCGCTGTCAGGGTCCACACGTAAATTACTCACTTGGCATGATATACAAATTAACCATTGTAAACGATAACTTAAAAAAGTCCGCTATTTGTCAGAGCTAATGCGATGTGCCTTCAGCATATTTGTAGCACGTTATAACCAACGTCAACATCGTCATTTAGAGTAACCATTAGTCCATACGTGTCACTTGCTAATAGTCCCCGGGTCAATCACAACTTTGCCGTGCGTGCAGGCTTTGTCTCTGGCTGCTCGCTAGGGCTGCGATGCCTTTCCATGCCACAAGATGACGTTCATTGCTCCTTCCACACCGCGACAATATTTACTGCAGTGTTCTATAACGCGGTAGTTGCGTTGTGTAAACTCCCTCGTTACAATGACTAATACAGGGTAAAGCACAGTCCGTGATAACAGCGTGAGATGCGTGTGTCGGCTGAACAAAGACTGAGGCGCGTGGGGAGCATCAGGAAGCATCCAGCAGCATCCCAATGCCTCGTGTGACGCTGTGCCCAGGCAGCCGTACAACCGCACATTCCTACTCGCGCGACGTGGTTCTGTTGACTCAATCGCGTTATATCCACTTAGCATCCGCGTTATAAAACGTGTTCCCTAATACATCCATCGTGCCATATCCAAATGGCGTTATGAAAACACGCGTTGAGGCAGAACGAACTCTATAAACTATTTTTATTTTACCAGGTGAGACCCACTGAGCTATGTGGCTGTTTTCCAGAAGCGACCTTTCCACAAATGATAGATCAGCTAAATGGCTAATCACATAGAAATGTGTAGCACCAGCCACAAATACTCTAGACATGGGATCCCCTTTGACAGGGTCAGTGTCTACTTAGATTCACTCACTCCGCCTATTGTCATGCGGCGTGTGCAGCTGCGTCGTGACACTTGGTAGAGTGCTGTCTTTGAGGCAGAGAGCTTTACAACCGTGTGCAGTGGTTAATTTGCTTAACAGCTTTACACCGAACTCCTTGCTTGTGGTAAAACATGTTTGCGACTTTGCTGATTGAGAACTATGCAGATTTAGATTTATAGTTACATGTACTTGGTGTGAGATGAACTTCCAAACAATTTCCTTTGCTCAACATCTTGGAATTAATGTCTTTTTAAATGGTCAGCTTAAGTGATTCCGTGATGTTTATGTAACTTGACCATTAAGATAATCTATGGAGCACAATTATTTCAATATTATTTGTCATAATTAAACTTTAAAATGAACCCATATGTGATATTATATTGCCTGATTATTTTATTTTTTTATGTAGTCTACATGCTCTTCTGGGGATATTACCCCACATTTACCATTCATTGATGTTCCCTTTGACATTGGTAATTGGCATTGTCACACCATAGTAATTCATGGGCAATTATGTAATTCTCTCTGTGTCTATCTCTCTCTGCATCTGTCTGTGTGGGTGTCTCTCTCTGCCGGTGTGTTTTTCTCTATATGTGTCTCTCGTGTGTCTCTTTGTGTGTGCCTCTCTCTGTGTGTGGATCTCTCGGTGTCTGTGTCTCTCTTTCCTTTTCCACGATGTGGCGTTGTATTTACATGCAAATTCTACCTCTAGCCCCGCCCACTTACCCTTGGGCTGAGCTTATCTCAAGCCAATATAACTTCGTGTTTCAGCAGCTTTCTCGCTATATTTTTTCACCTGATGATGGTTGCTTGTGTTGCGATCGAAACGTCGTGATCTATTATTTTTTCTACCTACGTGACTTTACCGAAATAACCAGAGTATTGTGATTGTAATTTTGATTGTGATCGTTGTGGTGGAGGTGGTGATATTGATGGTGGTGTTAACGATAGCGGTGATTTTGGTGGTTGTAATGGTGGTATTAATGGTGGTAATGGTGGTTGACTATTACCCCTCCCGTGTCCTTACTTCCACCACCAGGTTTAAGAATCTGCCGGTGTCTGTGCTGGAGGTGGACGTCGGATATCTGTGCGGTCTGGAGCGGTGGACAATAGACTTCTGCAGCTCAACCAGGTGGACGCACTGGGCAGGGAGCAAGATGGGGGTGGCCTTAGAGACCCACTTACTCCCACAGAGAGCCATATACTCACTCACAGAGCACACTCACACAGAGAGCCAAAGTCTCACTGACACAGAGCCATAGGCTCACTCACATGGAGACACATAGACTCACTCACACAGAGAACCATTGATTAACTCATTGTTTTTATCGGTAAAGTCACGTATGTAGAAATACCATAAAATTATATTAAAATAAATCAAGCACGACGTTTCGACCGCAACACAAGCGCTCTTCATCAGGTGTAAAAACAGATGGCACATAGGGTGACATCAGCGCAACACATAGAGAGCGTTAAACTGCACGGAGGTAAATACAACAAGAAGATGAGAGACGAGAATTCAAAAAACCTAAGAAAAATTTACGTGATGCAAAACCAGTCGGCCAACGACACAGACACTTGCCTGGCAGACCACGAATTTCAGAAGAGTGCTAAATTTCGTGTTCATCCTCTGGGTTGAACATACCAGCATATACAGAGTGAACAAATACGAGGTATAAGATAGCAGAAATACATATACAGGGACACAAGAGGTAAGAAGAGGAAAGACGGACAGAGAAGCAAGAAAAAAGGGGCCGGAGGGATGAACAGAGGCTTAAAATAAGTAGTAGAGGTGGGGGGAGGGGGAGGGGCCGAAGAAAGCAAGGGGCATGGCAGCAGCAGAAGAGGGAGGGGCAGGAAAATGTAAGGGGGCGCAATTAGTTTAGTACAGAATTGTAAAGGTAACTTCCCCGTAGAAGTGTGTTAATAAAGAATTAAAGCTTTCGTGACTGCATAGATTACTCATTGTTTTTTTCAGTAAAGTCACGTATGTAGAAATACCATAAAATTATATTAAAATAAATCAATCACGACGTTTCTACCGCAACACAAGCGATCTTGTGTTGCAGGATCTTTACGTAGGTAAAACAAATTTAAAGAAAATAAACAATTAAAACACGACGTTTCAGAGGCAACGCAAGCTTCTGTCTTCAGTTGGGACCAGTCACAGCCAAAATCGCTGCACCAAGTGGCGAGGCTCTGGGAACCTAGCGCTTAAATACAGGTTAAGGTAGGGGGGGGGGGTGTGGGAGGGGGCATGTAGGGGGACTTTAGTGGGGTGCGGAGCTCAGTTAATCCGTCTTTTGTTGTGTAGAGGGTGCGGGGGATGGGTCACTGTGTGTGTGCAATATAAACAGAAAGAGGCTCTGCCAGGCTGTGCTGTAAGGGGAGGCAGTAGATAAAATGAAAATCGAAAAGTTTGGAAATAATGTTTAGTATACCACTGCTTGAAATTGCTTTTAGTAATTAGTTAGCGTTTGGTATGATTTAAAACGTTTCTTCAGTGGTTGCTTAATTTGAAACCATCCTCTCAGTTGAAGTAATGCCTGTGTTTGTATTTGTTGTGTAGAGGGTGCGGGGGATGGGTGACTGTGTGTGTGCAGGACTGAGTTAATCCGTCTTTTGTTGTGTGGAGGGTGTGGGAGATGGGTCACTGTGTGTGTGCACTATAAACGGAAAGAGTATCGGCCAGGATGTGCTGTAAGGGAGCAGTAGAAAAAAGGAAAATAGAAAAGTTCGGAAAGAATATGTTTGGTATACCACTGCTTGAAATTGCTGTTAGAAATTAGTTAGCGTTTGGTATGATTCAAAACGTCTTTCCAGTGGTTGTTTAATTTTAAACCATCCTCTCGGTTGAAATTATTCCTGTGTTTGTATATCTGAATGGCTTCGTGGACAAATCTTTGGTGATAACCTGTAGGTTTACAAAGAACCTTGGTATCGGAAAAGACAATCTCATGATCACCCATAGCGTTGTAACAGTGATCAGCCACAGCAGATGAATTCGTTCTGCCGTGTTTCAAATCTGATTTATGCTCACGAATTCGGTCAGAGATATGTCGTTTCGTCAACAATAACAATCACCACAGGTACAGCTAAATTTGTAAACTCCGGGGTACTGTAAGTCAGGGTTGACATCCTCTCATCAAAACGTTACACCATAGGGCTCATTGCATTTCAGACCAACACCACTTGACCAGTGAATTAAAATTGGTACGGCTGGCCCTTAGGAGGAACGGATACTCTGACCGTACCATCCGCCAAGCTGTTTCTCCTACCATACAGAAACAACCACCTGATACTCCGATCAAAACCATCACACTACCTTACATAGCAGGCGTTACTAAAAAGATTTCCAAAATTCTAAACAAACATAAGATCCAAGTCCGGTTCAATACAGTACACAAAATACGTGATCTGATCCCATCCGTAAAGGATGTCATCCCTGACTTACAGTACCCCGGAGTTTACAAATTGAGCTGTACCTGTGGTGATTGTTATATCGGGGAGACGAAACGACATATCTCTGACCGAATTCGCGAGCATAAATCAGATTTGAAACACGGCAGAACGAATTCATCTGCTGTGGCTGATCACTGTTACAACGCTATGGGTGATCATGAGATTGTCTTTTCCGATACCAAGGTTCTTTGTAAACCTACAGGTTATCACCAAAGATGTGTCCACAAAGCCATTCAGATATACAAACACAGGCATAATTTCAACCAAGAGGACGGTTTAAAATTAAGCAACCACTGGAAAGACGTTTTGAATCATACCAAACACTAACTAATTTCTAACAGCAATTTCAAGCAGTGGTATACCAAACATTCTTTCCAAACTTTTCTATTTTCCTTTTTTCTACTGCTCCCTTACAGCACATCCTGGCCGATACTCTTTCCGTTTATATTGCACACACACAGTGACCCATCTCCCGCACCCTCCACACAACAAAAGACGGATTAACTCATCCCCGCACACACACAGCGACCCATCCCCCGCACCCTCTACACAACAAATACAAACACAGGCATTACTTCAACCGAGAGGATGGTTTCAAATTAAGCAACCACTGAAGAGACGTTTTAAATCATACCAAACGCTAACTTATTTCTAACAGCAATTTTAAGCAGTGGTATACTAACCATTATTTCCGAACTTTTCGATTTTCCTTTTTTCTACTGCCTCCCCTTACAGTACAGCCTGGCAGAGCCTCTTTCCGTTTATATTGCACACACACAGTGACCCATCCCCCGCACCCTCTACACAACAAAAGACGAATTAACTCAGCTCCGCACCCCACTAAAGTCCCCCTACATGGCCCCTCCCACACCCCCCCCCCCCCACCTTAACCTGTATTTAAGCGCTAGGTTCCCAGAGCCTCGCCACTTGGTGCAGCGATTTTGGCTGTGACTGATCCCACCTGAAGACGGAAGCTTGCGTTGCCTCCGAAACGTCGTGTTTTAATTGTTTATTTTATTTTAATTTGTTTTACCTACGTGACTTTACCGAATAAAACCAAAGAGTATATACTCACTTCTCTACGTGACCGGTAGTGCAAGATCTGACCATGTCTGTCCAGTGCTTGCCAGGTCACATTGGCTTCCTGTTGCCGAACGAATCGATGATAAGGTCGCACTCATTACACACAAAGTGCTTGCCACAAATGAACCACAATACCTTGCTGATCTCGTTAAGGAGCATACACTATCACGCGAACCCCAGTCACCATCGCAGCAGCTATTGACTCACCATAGAACAAAGACGGTCACTGCATTGCGCGCTTTTAAATGCTCTTCTGCGGCCGTCGGGAATGCTCTTCCGTCCGATATCATGAAGCCACTGGGAGCTATGCACTTTTAAATCTAGATTGAACTCTAATTTCTTTAGAACTGCTTTTTGTGTTTAGGATGTTCTTACCCTGCACCTCCAATTACCGTACGGTGCGAAAAAAGTTCAATATATACATAAATACTCACGAACTGAAATTTCACCAATATCCTGTACAAAGCTATCTTTGTCTTTTGTGAATGTTTGGGTGTGTGTAAATGAGTGGTGCGAGTTTGCACTTACACCACTGAGTGATGCTTTTCGCGTTGTTAATCATAACCCCTGCCGGACAGATTTCCACGAGAGCCACTAATAGAAGCTCTCGCAGTAACGCTCACTAAACGCCAGGGTTATATTGTGAAAAACGGAGATTTTAATAGCAATGCATGCGATGTAACTTGGGGTAAAAATGTAACCGTAACACGGGGAGTGGTTTTTCACTGGATTCGTGAGTTGTGCATGCAGGGGGGGGGGGGGGGGTTATAACCATGCACATCAAGGACGCATACACACCTACACGTTTAACAGTACACACACTCACAAAGTGGGGAGTGAGACTACTTCATAGCCAAAACCAAATCAGCATTTTGTCTTCAATCGCTGTTGCCGAGTGTAGGCACAAAGGCCAATAATGCAAAGCGGCCAGCAACAAACAGCACGATTTAATAAAGAATTACAGTTTTCGTGACTGCATAAATTACTCATTGGTTTTTAATTTATTTTAATATTTGATTTATTTTAATATAATTTTATGGTATTTCTACATACATGACTTTACCGAAAAAAAACAATGAGTAAATTATGCAGTCACGAAAACTTTAATTCTTTATTAACACACTTCTACGGGGAAGTTACCTTTACAATTCTGTCCTAAGCGTAGTGCACCCCTTGCTTGCTCTTACCCCTCCCCCCCCCCGCCTCTGCTGCGTTGCAGCCCTTGCTTTCTCCTGCTCCTCCCCCCGAATCTGCTGCCGTGCCCTCTCTCTCCGGCCCCTCCCCCCACCTTTACTTCTTATTTAAGGCTTCTGTTCATCCTTCTGGCCCTTTTTCTTTTTCCTTGCTTCTCTGTTGTCTTTCCTCTCCTTGCCTCTTGGTGTCTCTGTATATGTATTTCTGCTGACATGTACATCATATTTGTTCACTCTGTCTATGCTGGTATGTTCAATCCAGAGGTTGAACACGAAATCTAACACTCTTCTGATATTCGTGGTCCACCAGGTAAGTGTCTGTGTTGTTGACCTGACTGGTTGTGCATCACATATTTTTTCTTAGGTTTGTTGAATTCTCGTCTCTCATCTTCTTGTTGTATTTGCCTCCGTGATTTGTTTTTTTACACCTGATGAAGATCGCTTGTGTTGCGGTCGAAACGTCGTGATTGATTTATTTTAATATAATTTTATGGTATTTCTACATACGTGACTTTACCGAAAAAAAACAACGAGCACGATTTAAGTTGTAATATATTAGAGTCAACACGTTTCAAGACATTGACCCATGATCTATCAAAGAACTTAGGACAAATACGATGGGAGGGAATTTCCCAGTGGAGCAGTGAGAGGGAAGCCATGGACTATGGTGTGGCCATGTTGGTATAATGCAGACGACATCAGCTCGGATACGAGTTCTATTTTGTGGAGGGACAAAGGGGCTCAGATATTTCATTTAATATTAAGAGTGATTTTAAATATGCTAATCATTATATGTTCCCTAACTTTCCTGGTATTTCAGTAGTAGAGTAAGCGGCTTTGCAATCAGAATGTTTTGAGTTCAAACCCTGGTGGGGGTTGACTCATCCCATCATCCTTCATTGATCGATAAAGTGAGCACTACTTTGTGGGGAATTCCAGTCAGGTGAAGTCAAGTCAGTCTCATTTGCAAGTCGCCCGGGGTCAGAAAAATTATAAATTCTCGTTGAGCTATGATTGCTACACCGCCGCTGTCTACCCAGCCATACAAAGCACCACACGATATCAATACCGCTTTTCTTAAAAATAGGAACGTGGAATTATCACCACCACCACCACCGGAACAGGGCTGTAAGCAGGAGATAAGCACAACCTCAATGCTTATTTTAGGAACAAATAACTTTCACTCTAGACATATATAATGGGTGTCATAGACTGCATCAGTGCATCACACACGTTGCGTGAAAGATGAGCTGATCACATTGGTGGTTATCGTGAGGTGAGCTCACCGACTAATGACAAGTCACCTGGCGAGGAACTCACAATCAAAATAACCAACATTGTCTCAGTACAATGTAACACAGGCATGTCTCACTTAACGAATGAGATACATTCGGTTGAAAATGCTTGATAATCAAAAACTCGTCGAACACTCATCATAACCCCATTAACTCCCATGTTAAAAGCTGAGCTACGTTTCAGCCCCAAAATGTACCACTCTTGAGCAACTTTATTACCGTGAGCAAAACAATTTTTAATTTAAAATAAATTAATAAAACATCAAATGAAACCCCACACATGAAGAACCAGCCACCTTCCCCCCTACCCACCCTTCACCACCCACCCACCCTTCATCACCCACCCACCCATCCCCCCACCCCTCCCCTGACCACCCCTCCCCTAACAATCCCTAACCCCTCCACCACCCACCCCTCCCCTCTCCTTCCTGCTGTTACTGGAGGAAACTTTTTGGTGCCACTGCTGGCGTCAGTGGCTTGAGGCTGAGAGAGCAGCAGAGGAGGCGACACGGGGAGCCGGGCCGCGTGTGCGCGTGTCAGGGGCAAGACAAGCGGGCGACTCAACACTTCACAGCGTGGGTGAGTGTGGGGAGTTTGGTGCGTGGGGGACGGGTGGTGTGACACTTGACAGAGTGAATGCGGAGAGTTTGTGGTGCGCGGGGGATGGTGGGTGGTGTGACACTTCACAGCGTGGGTGAGTATGGGGAGTTTTAGATTTAAAGCTTTCGTGACTGCAAGGATCCATACTCTCTGGTTCTATTGGGTAAAGTCACGTAGGCAAAAAATAAAATAACAAAAATCACGACGTTTCGGCCACAACACAAGCGGTTTTCATCAGGTGAACGGACGAGACTGTCTGGAGGACAGTGCTGGAGTGAAAAAAGCCACGCTCAGATCATGACCTTTAAGCTGTGTGAGAAGAAACAAAGCGCCTTGACAAAGGAATTAGCATATTATTTAGCATTGAAATGGCTGAGTGATTAGCTTGTGACTGGTCACAGAAATGGCTATGTTAAAGTTAAAGCATACACATCCGCAAAGGCACCCCTTGACAAGGGAATTAGCATAGAATTTAGCATTGAAATAGCTAAGTTAAAGTATACACATCCGCAGAGGCACCCCTTGACAAAGGAATTAGGATAGAATTTAGCATTGAAATAGCTGAGTGATTAGCTTGTAACTGGTCACAGAAATAGCTATGTTAAAGTCAAAGCATATACATTCACCGAGGCACCTAGTACAAATCAAACAGGATAATTTAGCGAAACACAACCACGCTCAGACCGCAGACCTTTAAGCTGTGTGCGAGCAAACAAGGTGTCCTGACAAAGAAATTAGCATAACAATTAGCATTTGATTGGCCGATTTTAGAAAAGAGGTGGTGTACGTGCCGGTGGACTTGCCGTTTGGCGCGGGGGGGGGGGGGGGGAGTTTACCTATTGATGGTGTGAAAGGTAATTTATTAGAGCTGCGAAAGTTTGGGGTACCACTACTTGAAAAATATACTGTACCATTGAAATTAGTTTAATGTTTAGTTCGATTTAGAACATCTTTCCAATGGTTGCTTAATTTGAAACCATCTTCTCGGTTGAAATTGTGTCTGTGTTTGTAGATCTGAATTGCCTCGTGAACAAATCTCTGATAAAAACCCGTGGGTTTGCAAAGAACCTTGGTATCAGAGAAAATTATATCGTGATCACCCACAGCGTTGTAACAGTGATCAGCCACGGCAGAAGAATTCGTATTGCCCTGTTTCAAATCTGATTTGTGCTCGCGAATTCGGTCAGAGACATGTCGCTTTGTCTCCCCGATATAGCAATCACCGCAGGTACAACTCAATTTGTAAACCCCGGGGTACTATAAGTCAGGAATGGCATCCTTAACGGATGGGATCAGATCACGAATTTTGTGTACTGTATTGAACCGGACCTGGATCTTGTGTTTGTTTAGAATTTTGGAAATCTTTTTAGTAACGCCTGCTATATATGGTAGTGTGATGGTTTTGACCGGAGTATCAAGTGGTTGTTTCTGTATGGAGGGAGAAACAGCTTGGCGGATGGTATGATCAGAGTAACCATTCCTTTTGAGGGCCAGGTGTACATGTTTTAAGTCACTGGTTAGGTGGTGTTGGTCCGAAATGCAATGAGCCCTATGGTATAAAGTTTTGATGAGAGAATTCTTTTGGGCTGGGTGGTGGTGGGAATCAGGTTTCAAGTAGGAATCTGTGTGGGTGGGTTTCCTGTAGACAGAATGCCCCAATGAGCCATCAGGTCTCCTCTCAAACAGAACATCTAAGAATGGTAGCTTGCCATCTTTCTCCACTTCCATGGTGAATTTGATGGTGGGATGTCTAGAATTTATGTGGTGTCGGAAAAGGTTCAGAGCTGGGAGGCCATGTGGCCAAATGATGAAAGTGTCATCCACATATCTCTTCCACAGGGAAGGTCTGAGGGTGGAAGTCTGGATGGCGTCTGATTCAAATTTCTCCATGAAAATATTGGCTATCACTGGTGATAAGGGGGATCCCATGGGGGTACCCTCATTTTGATTGTAGAAGGAGCCATTCCAAGTAAAGTAGGTGTTGTTGAGGCAGTGCCTAACCAGTGCAGGTGTGTCGGGGTCTAGTCCATGTTGGACCAAATTTTCAATTATTTCATTGGTATCAGGTACTGGGACCTTGGTGAACAAAGAGACATCGAAGCTGACAAGGATATCGTCAGGGGACAGTACGTCTTTGACCATAGAGACCAATTGGGCTGAGTTAAGCACTGCTGAGGCGGTCTTTCCAGTGAAAGGCAGCAAGGTATCTGACAGAAAACGGGCTAGTCTATAGGTAGGGGAGTTGATCGTGGATACGATGGGTCGTAGTGGGGTGCCTTCTTTATGAATCTTGGGAAGACCATAGAATCTAGGGGGTCTTGCAGCAGAAGGTTTTAGGGAGGGACGTTTAGTTGGGTCGATTAGGGAGGTCGAACTTGTGATGATCTTGTTGGTTTTTATCGCTAGGCTATTAGTAGGGTCATTTTTTTTATTTTTAAGTAACTTCCATCGTTGAGCAGATTCTGGATTTTGTTGTTGTATGAATCTTTATCCATAATAACAGTAGCGTTGCCTTTATCGGCTGAGAGGATGACTATATCACTTCTGTTTTTTTTAAATTCGCGAGTTCAGAGCGTTCATTTTTGCTGATGTTACTAATGGGTTTCTTAGCATTCTTAAGAATAGTGTCTATTTCAGCTCTCGCAATGTCTGCTTGGATGTGTCCTACGCCTTTGAGGGCTACATCGACCTGAGAGATGATATCATCTACTGGTATGTGTTTTGGGGTGACAGCAAAATTTAGTCCCCTAGTCAGTACTGTTTTCAGATTGTCCAAAATCGGGGTGCTACTCTGATTAATGACGATTTTGTTAACATCTAGTTTTGTTATATGTGGAACTGGGTTCGTCTTTGATAGGTGGTTGAATTTAGAAATCAGGTTATCGTTACATTTGACTGACAGTGACTCAGCAGAAGAAGCAGTCATGTTGTCTACGTGATTCCAATCAGAAGGTGATATTTTTTGTGTTAACATTAAATGAGCTTGTAGGAGAGTCCTGTCTAAAGTATCGAGTTCAAATCGGAGTAGCCTTATCCTCTCTGAGATTAAAGATAGGCTGGCCTTAAGCAGAATCTGTTTAGAATTCGGAGAAGATACAGCAGCAGAAGTGAGTGTGAAAGCGATGGGCATTACCTTGTGATCGCGGCCATTTCTGTGACCAGTCACGAGCTAATCACTCAGCCATTTCAATGCTAAATTATATTATAATTCCTTTGTCAAGGCGCTTTGTTTCTTCTCACACAGCTTAAAGGTCGTGATCTGAGCGTGGCTTTTTTCACTCCAGCGCTGTCCTCCAGACAGTTTCGTCCCTTCACCTGATGAAGTCCGCTTGTGTTGTGGCCGAAACGTTGTGATTTTTGTTATTTTATTTTTTACCTACGTGACTTTACCCAATAGAACCAGAGAGTATGGGGACGGTGGGTGGTGTGACACTGCACAGCGTGGGTGAGTGTGGGGAGTTTGTGGTGCGTGGGGGACGGTAGGTGGTGTGACACTTCACAGCGTGGGTGAGTGTGGGGAGTTTGTGGTGCGTGGGGGACGGTGGGTAGGTGGTCCAGACTATAAACCGCTTGTGTATGCTACACGGGGGATGTTGTATTTGTGTATGAATGTCTCTGTGTGTGTAAGATGGCGTAGCACGTGTGTGTGGAGGGAGGTCAGTGTGCGTGTAACTCAAATGAGTACCTGGGGCGGTGTGTAAACAGCGCACACAAAGGCGATCTGGCCTTGTTTTGACCACCTACCCCCTCGTGTACTATGCCGACCTTCATAGGGGATCAATGGGAGCACTTGCCCACCAGTCTGTGGAGCTACATGGGGGTTGATTGTGTTGGAGCTCGTGCTGTAAGTACGGAGGAGGCACGTGAAGGACGCTGCTCCTAGGCAATTGGAGGCAATCCTCCAGCAACAACGAAGGGTAGAGACGCGACGCTAGTTGGCACAGTAGGGGGCAAAGGTGGTGCATCGGCCACTCATCTCAGTCATCTCGGTCAGTCGACCCGTGGCACCTGGGTCTGCCCCGTGACCTCCTGGCGGCGGGCGTTCGACACTTAATGTGGCCTTAACTTGCACCTAGCCTGGCACAAGCGTCGTGGTGACGTCACCGCCACTTCGTGGCGAATGGCGGCTGTTCTTGCTGTAGGCATAGAAGACGCGCGACCGTGGATCCTCTGTAGGGAGCGCACGTCTGCTGTAGGCAACGTGGAGCTGCACGAGCGGACACCGACGCAGCGATTTCCATAGCGAGCCACGAGTTAGGTGCTGGAAAGGAATCACACTCAAGCTGGGTGGATGAAGCGAGCACCACCATGGTGTGCTTGGCGTGTATGTTCAGTCGTGATTCATAATTTTATTCCATTGTGTCTCACACCTGCCCACCGTGTCTTGGCAGTTTTACATTTCTCTGATTTCCTTAAATGCACTTGCATTTTTTTAGTTCAGAAAATTATATTGAGATTGAATGTCTCATGCGCAAAGATGCCCATGGCATCTGGGGTGGAACAATTGCACAGTGCTTTGCGCACTGCACTACGAACCCTTGGACTAAAATCAGAGGCGAGTGACAAATGAATCAGTCCTGCCCCCCTCGCTTCACCAACCTGCACTCGCCAGCGTGGTGAAGTATGATAAAGCAAAAAAACACGACCGACAGGGCTTAGGGTGCCCAATATCCAGCAGGGCATTACTTTGTTATCATATCCAGGTCTGGTTGTGGATTTGACTTTTTCTTTAGTTGTCTCTGATGCATATATGACTTGGCGAGATGTCTCCTGCTTCATTCTGATGCATTATGCTTTTTTTCAATGCGTCTCTGCACTGGGCGTGTTGGTTGAATTTGGTGTTTGTCACGTGAGGTTCAAAACAAACAAAAAGATTTTATTTACCAGGTAAAATCCACTGAGCTATTCGCATTTTCAGAAGCGACCTGTCCACAAATTATAACTGAACGAAGTGGCTTGTCATGTGGAAATTTGTAACGGCCAAATAATCAAAATACATGCTTCTGAATGTGAAGGGAAAACCCGGAGGACCCAGAAAAAATTCACGCGACCACAGGAAAAACTTGCAAACTCCAGATATGCAGGCGTCAGGGATGGGATTTAACCCACATCCTCCTGCATACCAGGAAATGGGGATAACATCTCGCCACCACGGTGCCCTATGTTAATCTGACGCGGCATACTGGTACAGTACCTGGTGGCCTTGGTCACTTTACTGGTCTTTGCATCACTGTATTAGATGGTCAATCGTATTTTACAGAAAGTGTCGATTTAAAAGTCACGGTTTTTGTTTTTGACTCGATTGGCTCCTACCTCCATATTTACAGACATTGTCAATAGGGGCTGAAGTCTGTTGCTCGTGCCCAGTCAGTCACATGAGGGAGTGATAAACCCCCACTGTTCCCTTCACTACATGGTGTTACCTATGAGACTCATTCCCACGTAGAAGCCTGAGCTTATAATGACCATATACTGGAGTGGAACTTATCTCGTTGTAAATAGTTCAATGCAATTAAAGTCGCTTTTATCAAGTGTGCCCAGCAACTGAGAGTCGTCTTTCATAGCACAGTTCTCGATTTGTTCTTTTTTGCCTGTTTTGTTGGTAAAGCTACGGTCTTGTTTCTGATCCCTCCACTGACTCCCGATTCATTTGTGAATCAAATACAAGATCGCCCTCGCCGTCTTGAAAATCCTCACTGGTCTCACTTCTGCCTGCCACCCCCTATCATGGGTCGCCGTGGTGGCGAGATGTTAATTCCCGACTCTGATGAAATTTGAAGTTATCCCCATGGTCGTGTGGATTTTCCCTCCACATTTAGAAACGTGCATTGAAATTACTTAGATTATTTCTCTGCTATAAATTTCCACATGGTAAGCCACTTCGTTGAGCTATCTTTAGTGGCCAGGTGACTTCTGAAAAATGTGTTAATACCTTATTCAACCATGACTCATTAGGAGGCCACTTATTCCCTCCTGGTACAATTATCTGAGCCCGTCTCTCTTGCCATCCACCTGCTTCTCTTGTACCCATCACTGTCTGTCCTCTATGTATGAATGTACGTGTAATAAAGCACTTCCATGACACTGTTGACTGGCGTCTCTCTTTATTGTATGGCTGCACAGCTCTGCTCTCTCTCTTTGGATGGTTTCACTCTCTCTTTGCCGTGACGCACACCCTCTCTGTTCCACCGCCGCAGCGCGTCTCCCTCTTGCTCCGTATCCGCCGCTGGCTGACGGCGTGCTGGAAGGAGAGGCGGTTTTGCTGGAAGAGCCGCCACGTGGCCGGTGGCGAGTAGATGTTAGCAATGACGCAGTCCAGACTCCAGGCTTCCCACACTGACCAATAGTCCTCTCACTGCATGTCCTTATATTCTCCTGGCGGAGCAAGCTCCACCTCCGGACACGCCCCCTCGTGGAACCCTCTAGACTGTTCTCGCACGTAACCTCTAGCTCCGCCCGTCACCTTTGGCCCAGATGAATCCCACACTCCCGATTGGGTATTAATTTCCCAGTGATGGCTTAGGCAGATACCCCTCGTCGTCCCCTAGATGGCGCTCTCTTACTACATCACCCCCCCACCCCCCATGATGAAAAGACTAGCCGTCCCGGCTAGGAATCAACCTGAATAAGTAATGGCAGGAGCAACACAATCCTGGTGGCAACGAGCTTTGGAGCATACATAACAAAGAAGAGAACATGAACGACAATGAACGCAAAAACAAGGAAGTAAGGCGAATCCCCAACACAGGCAGGGGGCACATGTGGAACGTTAACGACATCGGGGCATCATAGAACGGCCCTGCATGGGGTGGCTCGGCAGGTGGCAGGGCAGTCGGCGGAAGGGTGGTAGAGTCTGCTGCTGCGGGCTGGATAAGGCGGGGTTGTCGTCCTTAGCAGCAGTCAAGGGTTCATGTGCTGTGGGCGGTAAAACAATCCCTCGGGGGATCAATCTGCAACTGCTCTGGCTCGTCGGACTCATCAAACCCCGGCAGGCCAATTTTTGGAGATGACGAAGCAACCCGCAGAGGGATGGACGGTTTCAACCGAGACAGGTGGATTAACCAACGACGGCGACCTGCATGAATGCGCACGCACTGTGGATGCCTAACCTCAACCACTTGAACAGGACAGTGCCACGAACTGTGTAGTTTGGGAGAGGTGCCAATAGGCACCTAAGGGCAATGAAGACAGGCCCGGTCGCCGACGGACCACGGCATGTCGCGGCTGGACCTGCGTGCACAATCCTCGTTGCGAGCCTGCGTTTTAGTAGTGTTAACCTTAGTCGCCTCCCGTGCTTCAGAAATCTGGTGCAGAGAGTCCTGCACATGGTCAGGTAGGGTCCGTTTAGCGCCCCCAACAGTCGTGCCTAATTGGTATCAATAGGTGCCATGTTTTCCCTTCCATACATGAGGAAAAATAGTGACAATCCCATGGAAGCATACGGGGCCATTCTATATGCGGCGAGCACGCTCGGTGCGTGTAAGTCACAATCGGCCTGTTTTTAATTGACAGTGTGGCAAAGCATGGCGGTCAGAGTACGGTTAATCCGCTCGACCATCCCGTCGATCTGAGGATGGTATGGCGACGTCCTGATTTTTTTAGTGCCCAATGCATCACAGACGTCACGGAGCAATTTATAAAATAAATTGCGACCTTGGTCCATAAGTAATTGTTCTGGAGCACCTTCGTCCATAACGTACACCTTCAAAAACGCATCAGTGATGGAGGAACGCCGATTGTTCAGGCAAGGGCCATGGCATTGGCTACCGAGCAAAATATTCCACACTACCAAAAGATATTTGTTACCCCTGGGAGTGATTGGGAATGGGCCCCAGACTCGTTGATGCGCTTGACCGAAATGGATTGCAATGGCGGAAAACACCTCTGCTGCGGCGGTTTCCGCCGAGCGCAATCAGGGCAGGAACAAAGTTTGGAGACATCGGCCATCATGCCGGGCCAAAAGTAATCTCGTTGCAACGTTAGCAAGGTTTTTTGAACACCGAGGTGCAACAATTTTTCACTATACGACACATGAACCAACCCATCACGGAGGGCAACGGGGACTACAATTCGCAATCGATCTGCCATATCCTCCCTCCACATCAAAAGGCCATCATGAAAAGCCAATCGACCACTGTCATCCAACGCAGGAAAGTCGTGTGTGTTCTGCTCGACGCCGCAAAGTAGCTAAGGAATCATGCTTCAGCTGCTCGCGCACCCACACGGAGCGTGAGAGCTTCAGGACGCTGGCAGCCAGCACATGAGTAGCGTGCATCGTAGAATCATCCACCACAGATATGACAGTTCATGGAGGTGAAGTGACCGGCGTACAACGACTTGTTCCAGAAGAACATGCGCAACGGGAAGCACGTGGCAATCGTGATAGCGCATCCGTGTTGCAATGATGGAAACCTTTGTGATAAATTACCTCGAAGGAAAATTCTCGTAAAATTTCCAGCCAATGAGACAATTGGCCGGCCGGCTGCTCAATATTCAAGGAGTACTGGAGAGCCGCATGGTCCGTGCGGACAATGAATTTCCTGCCGTAAAGGTAAGGCCTATACTGACGCACACAGTAAACAATGGCCAAAAGTTATCTTTTGATTTAAAGCTTTCGTGACTGCAGTAATTCATATTCTTAGCTCTTTCGGTAAAGTCACGTTGAAGGGAAACAATAAAATAATAAAAAAAATATAAAAACAATAAAAAATTCTCACGACGTTTCGACCATAACACAAACGGTCGTCATCAGGTGATGATGGTCGAAACGTCGTGAGAATTTTTTTTAATTGTTTTTATATATTTTATTATTTTATTGTTTCCCTTCAACGTGACTTTACCGAAAGAGCTAAGATTATAAAAAGTTATCTTCTCGCTACGCAGTAGTGGCTTTCCGCTGGAGACACGACTGCCATTGTGATAACACAGCGCTGATACCCGTGTTGCTGGCATCAGTTTATAATTTAAACGGCAAGGAAAAATTTGGATATTCGAGCATGGGCGCATCGGATAAGCGACTGCGAAGGGCCATGAACGCCGCTTCCTCCTCCGGACCCCATTTAAATCTCAAATTTTTTGCAGTCAGCGCGTGCAGGGGTTTAGTGACCATAGTGAAATTTGGCTCAAACTGACGGTAATATGACATGAATCTGATGAAGCTGCGTACATCCCCCATGCATGTTGGAGTCGGCCAATCGCGAACACAGGCAGTCTTTGCCGGATCCATGGAATACCATCGAGCGAACTACGTGACCCAAGTAGCGCACCGAATTTTGCAATAGATGACTTTTTTAGTTTTAATTTGAGGTTAGCGGAGTGCATCCTCTCAAAAACGGCACGCAGGCGTCGAAGTTGTTCATCGAACGTGCGACTAAGCACAATTATCTTCTTTGGTTCTTTCGGTAAAGTCACGTAGAATGATAATAAAATAATAAATTGATAAAATAAAATAACACAATAATATTCTCACGACGTTTCGGCCACAACACAAGCGGCCTTCATCAGGTGAAGGGGGCGAGACTGTCTGGTAGGACAGCGCTGGAGTAAAAGAGCCACGTTCAGATACGGCCTTTAAGCTGTGTGAGAGGAACAAAGCGCCTTGACAAAGGAATTAGCATATAATTTAGCATTGAAATGGCTGAATGATTAGCTTGTGACTGGTCACAGAAATAGCTATGTTAAAAGTTAAAGCATACACACCCGCAGAGGCACCCATTGTTAAAGGGATTAGCATAGAATTTAGCATTGAAATAGCTAAGTTAAGGCATACACATCTTGACAATGGAATTCGCATAGAATTTAGCATTGAGATAGCTGACTGATTAGCTTGTACCTGCTGCAGAAATAGAGCTTGTACCTGCTTTAGAAATAGCTACGTTAAAGTCAGAGCATACACATTCACCGAGGCCCTTAGTACAAATCAAACAGGAGAATTTAGCATTGAAATAACTAGGCGAATCCAGCATTGAAACAACTGAGTGATTAGCTAGTGACTGGTCACAGAAATGACTACACATATGAGCTATTCACAGTACTATATAGTGAACCAATAAAAACTAAAATATAAATTACCTTCATGTTATCAATAAACTCTATATTCTCCAATCAGCTAAACTACCAACAATAAGTAGTTATATATCACAATGCTATATGGCGAAAAAATGGGTGGATTCTTACCCTCAAATTTCAGCACCACGGGCCCCGTTCAGACGGACGAGTTCGTCCATGGTCGGAACAGAGGAGGGGGAGAGAGACAGCTGCGAGGCCCTAGTATGCTCCATATTGTAAAACTATACCATTAACCGTGGTGTGAGAGGTATTAAGAGGCAATGCTGGCGAAAGAGCTGCGGTCTGAAGGTCATCGTAAAAAATACAATTAATTAAGAACAGAAATGATTTAAAACATCTTTCCAGTGGTTACTAAGCCTGAATCCATCTTCTCGGTTGAAATTGTCTCTGTGCTTGTATATGTGAGTGGCCTCATGAACGAATCTTTCATGGTAGCCGGTTGGTTTGCAAAGAACCTCCGTCTTGGAGAAGTCAATGTCATGTGAGCCCACTGAATTATAACAGTGATCTGCCACGGCAAAGGAGTTCGTCCTACCGTGTTTCAAGTCTGCTTTGTGTTCGCGGATGCGGTCCGAGATATGTCTTTTGGTTTCTCCAATGTAGCTACTACCACAGAGGCACTTTAGTTTGTAAACGCCCGGGTACTGTATGTCTGGAACAGCATCTTTTACAGATGGAACTAAATCACGGATTTTATGTACTGTGTTGAATCGGACCTGGATCTTGTGTTTGTTCAGGATTTTGGAGATCTTTTTAGTGACCCCTGCAATGTAGGGTAAGGTGATGGTTTTGAGTGGCTCCACAAGAGGATCCTTCATGACTGGAGTGATGGCTTTGTGGATTGTGTAGTCGGAGTAGCCATTAGCCCTGAGAGCCTGGTGTACGTGCTTGAGTTCACTGGTAATGTGTTCCTGGTCGGAAATGCATTGGGCTCTATGGTATAGAGTCTTGATGAGGGAGTTCTTCTGGGATGGATGGTGGTGGGAATCCGGTTTCAAGTAAGCATCTGTATGGGTAGCTTTCCTGTAGACGGAGTGGCTCATTGAACCATCATGTCTTCTTTTAATTAAGACATCCAAAAAGGGTAGTTTGCCATCTTTTTCGACCTCCATGGTAAATCTGATGGCTGGGTGTATGGAATTAATGTGGTCGCGGAATTGGTCTAGAGCAGGCTGGCCATGTGGCCAGATGACAAAGGTGTCATCAACGTACCTCTTCCATAAGGTCGGGCGTAGAGTGGCAGTCTGGATGGCGTCAGTTTCAAATTTTTCCATGAATACGTTGGCTACAACCGGAGATAGGGGGGAGCCCATTGGGGTGCCCTCAGTTTGTTTGTAGAAAGTTCCATTCCAGGTGAAGTAAGTGTTGGTTAAGCAATGTCTCACCAGGGGGGGTACATCAGTATGCAGTCCTTGATGAACCAGGTCTTCAATGATAGCGATGGTGTCAGGTACCGGGACTTTGGTGAACAAGGACACCACATCAAAACTGACAAGCAGGTCGTTTGGGGACAGGGAAATGCCTTTGATTGTCGATACCAGGTGAGTAGAATTTAGTACCGCAGAGGTGGTTTTTCCAGTGAAAGGTCGCAGTATATCAGCAAGAAAACGTGCCAGTTTGTAGGTGGGGGAGCTGATAGTAGAGACGATGGGACGAAGAGGTGTATCTTCTTTGTGTATCTTTGGAAGGCCATATAATCTTGGTGGTCTGGCAGCAGAGGGCTTCAACGAGAACTGTTTGATCTCATCAATTAATGCTGTTGAATCAGAGATTATTTTGTTCGTTTTGGTGACCAGGCTGTTGGTGGGATCTCTTTTTTATTTTTGTGTAGCTGCCATCGTTGAGTAGTTCTTGAATTTTGCTGTCATATTCTGTTTTGTCCATGATGACAGTGGCATTGCCTTTGTCGGCTGAGAGGACGACAATATCATCCCTATTTTTTAATTGAGATAATTCAAAACGTTCGTCTTTGCTGATGTTTCTGGGTGGCAACTTAGCGTTTTTGAGGGTTGCAGCGATTTCAGATCTTGCTACGTCTGCAGCGATGTGACTCAAGCCCTTGAGTGCAACGTCGACATGGGCAATGATATCATTAACCGGTAAGTGTCTCGGTGTGACAGCAAAGTTTAGGCCTTTAGCTAAAACGGATTTCAGACCATCAGAAATGGAACTGTTACTGCGATTAATTACGACTTTGTTGACGTCTATCTTTTCGGTGTGTGGATCCGATTTTTTGCTGGAGAGGTGATTGAATTTGGCAATCAAATTGTCCCTACATTTGTTCGACAGTGGCAGCCGAAGAAGTAGTCATATTGTCTACATGTTCCCAATCCGATGTAGACATTGTTGCTGTCAATTTTAAGTGTGATTTGTAGAGTGTCTTGTCTAACTGATCGAGTTCGGTGCGTGTAAGTCTGATTTTTTCTGAGATAAGAGCGAAGCTAGTTCTGGCTAGAATTCGTTTTGCATTGAGAGAAGTTGCAACAGCAGAGGTTAGTGTAAATGCGGTTGGTATTACCTTAGAGTCGCGGCATCTCTTCAAAAAGGTGAGAGACTCGATTAGTTGAGCCTTCTTATCCCGAAGTCTCTTGAATGATCTTAAGGATGTGTGGAATCCCTCCCCGTAGAGGCGGTTAAATTTCGATTTAAAGCTTTCATGACTGCAATGATTCATCTTCTTTGGTTCTTTCGGTAAAGTCACGTAGAATGATAATAAAATAATAAATTGATAAAATAAAATAACACAATAATATTCTCACGACGTTTCGGCCACAACACAAGCGGCCTTCATCAGGTGAAGGGGGCGAGACTGTCTGGTAGGACAGCACTGGAGTGAAAGAGCCACGTTCAGATACGGCCTTTAAACTGTGTGAGAGGAACAAAGCGCCTTGACAAAGGAATTAGCATATAATTTAGCATTGAAATGGCTGAATGATTAGCTTGTGACTGGTCACAGAAATAGCTATGACAGTCTCGCCCCCTTCACCTGATGAAGGCCGCTTGTGTTGTGGCCGAAACGTCGTGAGAATATTATTGTGTTATTTTATTTTATCAATTTATTATTTTATTATCATTCTACGTGACTTTACCGAAAGAACCAAAGAAGATGAATCATTGCAGTCACGAAAGCTTTAAATCGAAATTTAACCGCCTCTACGGGGAGGGATTCCACACATCCTTAAGATCATTCAACAGACTTCGGGATAAGAAGGCTCAACTAATCGAGTCTCTCACCTTTTTGAAGAGATGCCGCGACTCTAAGGTAATACCAACCGCATTTACACTAACCTCTACTGTTGCAACTTCTCTCAATGCGAAACGAATTCTAGCCAGAACTAGCTTCGCTCTTATCTCAGAAAAAATCAGACTTACACGCACCGAACTCGATCAGTTAGACAAGACACTCTACAAATCACACTTAAAATTGACAGCAACAATGTCTACATCGGATTGGGAACATGTAGACAATATGACTACTTCTTCGGCTGCCACTGTCGAACAAATGTAGGGACAATTTGATTGCCAAATTCAATCACCTCTCCAGCAAAAAATCGGATCCACACACCGAAAAGATAGACGTCAACAAAGTCGTAATTAATCGCAGTAACAGTTCCATTTCTGATGGTCTGAAATCCGTTTTAGCTAAAGGCCTAAACTTTGCTGTCACACCGAGACACTTACCGGTTAATGATATCATTGCCCATGTCGACGTTGCACTCAAGGGCTTGAGTCACATCGCTGCAGACGTAGCAAGATCTGAAATCGCTGCAACCCTCAAAAACGCTAAGTTGCCACCCAGCAACATCAGCAAAGACGAACGTTTTGAATTATCTCAATTAAAAAATAGGGATGATATTGTCGTCCTCTCAGCCGACAAAGGCAATGCCACTGTCATCATGGACAAAACAGAATATGACAACAAAATTCAAGAACTACTCAACGATGGCAGCTACACAAAAATAAAAAAGAGATCCCACCAACAGCCTGGTCACCAAAACGAACAAAATAATCTCTGATTCAACAGCATTAATTGATGAGATCAAACAGTTCTCGTTGAAGCCCTCTGCTGCCAGACCACCAAGATTATATGGCCTTCCAAAGATACACAAAGAAGATACACCTCTTCGTCCCATCGTCTCTACTATCAGCTCCCCCACCTACAAACTGGCACGTTTTCTTGCTGATATACTGCGACCTTTCACTGGAAAAACCACCTCTGCGGTACTAAATTCTACTCACCTGGTATCGACAATCAAAGGCATTTCCCTGTCCCCAAACGACCTGCTTGTCAGTTTTGATGTGGTGTCCTTGTTCACCAAAGTCCCGGTACCTGACACCATCGCTATCATTGAAGACCTGGTTCATCAAGGACTGCATACTGATGTACCCCCCCTGGTGAGACATTGCTTAACCAACACTTACTTCACCTGGAATGGAACTTTCTACAAACAAACTGAGGGCACCCCAATGGGCTCCCCCCTATCTCCGGTTGTAGCCAACGTATTCATGGAAAAATTTGAAACTGACGCCATCCAGACTGCCACTCTACGCCCGACCTTATGGAAGAGGTACGTTGATGACACCTTTGTCATCTGGCCACATGGCCAGCCTGCTCTAGACCAATTCCGCGACCACATTAATTCCATACACCCAGCCATCAGATTTACCATGGAGGTCGAAAAAGATGGCAAACTACCCTTTTTGGATGTCTTAATTAAAAGAAGACATGATGGTTCAATGAGCCACTCTGTCTACAGGAAAGCTACCCATACAGATGCTTACTTGAAACCGGATTCCCACCACCATCCATCCCAGAAGAACTCCCTCATCAAGACTCTATACCATAGAGCCCAATGCATTTCCGACCAGGAACACATTACCAGTGAACTCAAGCACGTACACCAGGCTCTCAGGGCTAATGGCTACTCCGACTACACAATCCGCAAAGCCATCACTCCAGTCATGAAGAAGGATCCTCTTGTGGAGCCACTCAAAACTATCACCTTACCCTACATTGCAGGGGTCACTAAAAAGATCTCCAAAATCCTGAACAAACACAAGATCCAGGTCCGATTCAACACAGTACATAAAATCCGTGATTTAGTTCCATCTGTAAAAGATGCTGTTCCAGACATACAGTACCCGGGCGTTTACAAACTAAAGTGCCTCTGTGGTAGTAGCTACATTGGAGAAACCAAAAGACATATCTCGGACCGCATCTGCGAACACAAAGCAGACTTGAAACACGGTAGGACGAACTCCTCTGCCGTGGCAGATCACTGTTATAATTCAGTGGGCTCACATGACATTGACTTCTCCAAGACGGAGGTTCTTTGCAAACCAACCGGCTACCATGAGAGATTCGTTCATGAGGCCATTCACATATACAAGCACAGAGACAATTTCAACCGAGAAGATGGATTCAGGCTTAGTAACCACTGGAAAGATGTTTTAAATCATTTCTGTTCTTAATTAATTGTATTTTTTACGATGACCTTCAGACCGCAGCTCTTTCGCCAGCATTGCCTCTTAATACCTCTCACACCACGGTTAATGGTATAGTTTTACAATATGGAGCATACTAGGGCCTCGCAGCTGTCTCTCTCCCCCTCCTCTGTTCTGACCATGGACGAACTCGTCCGTCTG
Organism: Petromyzon marinus; assembly: GCF_048934315.1. NCBI lineage: Eukaryota > Metazoa > Chordata > Hyperoartia > Petromyzontiformes > Petromyzontidae > Petromyzon > Petromyzon marinus. Next base: position 23,950,832 of record NC_133745.1, on the reverse strand, counting down.
AACGGGGCCCGTGGTGCTGAAATTTGAGGGTAAGAATCCACCCATTTTTTCGCCATATAGCATTGTGATATATAACTACTTATTGTTGGTAGCTTAGCTGATTGGAGAATATAGAGTTTATTGATAACATGAAGGTAATTTATATTTTAGTTTTTATTGGTTCACTATATAGTACTGTGAATAGCTCAGATGTGTAGTCATTTCTGTGACCAGTCACTAGCTAATCACTCAGTTGTTGCAATGCTGGATTCGCCTAGTTATTTCAATGCTAAATTCTCCTGTTTGATTTGTACTAAGGGCCTCGGTGAATGTGTATGCTCTGACTTTAACGTAGCTATTTCTAAAGCAGGTACAAGCTCTATTTCTGCAGCAGGTACAAGCTAATCAGTCAGCTATCTCAATGCTAAATTCTATGCGAATTCCATTGTCAAGATGTGTATGCCTTAACTTAGCTATTTCAATGCTAAATTCTATGCTAATCCCTTTAACAATGGGTGCCTCTGCGGGTGTGTATGCTTTAACTTTTAACATAGCTATTTCTGTGACCAGTCACAAGCTAATCATTCAGCCATTTCAATGCTAAATTATATGCTAATTCCTTTGTCAAGGCGCTTTGTTCCCCTCACAGCTTAAAGGCCGTATCTGAACGTGGCTCTTTCACTCCAGCGCTGTCCTACCAGACAGTCTCGCCCCCTTCACCTGATGAAGGCCGCTTGTGTTGTGGCCGAAACGTCGTGAGAATATTATTGTGTTATTTTATTTTATCAATTTATTATTTTATTATCATTCTACGTGACTTTACCGAAAGAACCAAAGAAGATGAATCATTGCAGTCACGAAAGCTTTAAATCGAAATTTAAGCACAATTACATCATCCAGATAAATGAGACAAGTGTCCCACTGCAAGCCAGCTAAGACGAGCTCCATCAAGCGTTGGAACGTAGCAGGAGCTATATTCAACCCTACCGAAAGGCAATTTAATTGAAAGAGTCCCTGAGGCATGCGGAACGTGGTTTTCGGTTTCAACGAGTCATCCAGGGGCAATTGCCAAAACCCGGAAGACAAATTGAGAGTCGAGAAATACCGCGCTCGGGACAATACATTCAGGGAGTCATCCATGCGCGGGATCGGATACGTGTCGGCCACTGACACTTTATTCAGTTTTCGGAATTCCACGCAAAATCTGAGATTCCTGTCCTTTTTCTTAAGTACGACTGTCGCGCCCCAAGGGCTGTTAGATGGGGAAATTTTATCAGCGGCCAGCATATCATTCACAGCGCGCTGCACGTGTTCCTTCTCCTCAGGGCTCAACCGATGTGAGTTCTGACGAAAAGGGATGTCCTCACCCATGTAAATGTGGTGGGACAAAAGGGACATACGTCTCAAATCAAAATCGTCTTTACTGAAAACGTCAGTAAATTCGCACAGAAGAGCACCCAACTCCCTGCGTTGGTCGGAAGACAATGACATTCTCTCGACGTAACTCCGCGATCCATCGATCATCTGAAACGGATGCGGAATGAGTCGCCCCAACCAATCAGCGCGACGCACCCTCGTCGTGGTCCGTAAAGGTGGTGGTGGCATGAGCCAGCACCGTATTGGCAGGAACGGCAACCTCATCCAGAACCCCATTCAGAACTTGCAAAAACGGGGCCTGTCCAGAACGAACTATTGTCTGAGCACCAACAAGTGTCAGACTCCGGGTCGCAGTATTAGATGGGGTCAGAAGGCCCCTTGCCGCCGCATCATCGCAACGGATCCCTTTCCGATAACGCAATGGCACCAGCATCTGGGAACCCGGCAGAATTATAAGCATGATGTCCGCTAGCGCCTGCACGACAGCGCACAGTGATGAACGTGAGAGCGGATATGGTAGGAAAAACAGCTTGGACCGGAGGGCATTTCCAGACACACCTGATCCACGATAATTTTAACAGGCATCCTCCCATGAAAATCAGTGCCTAACAAGCAGGGCACAGCTAAAGACCTCGAAATCAAGACCGGCCCTAACGCAGCAACATTACCAATTGCGATGTGGGCATCCACCTGGCCGATAATGCCCATGCTACCCCCATTAGCAGCAACGCAAGCGTCAAAGGCTGGTCGAACTCGTGAAATAGGAATGGACAAAAGCTGAAATTACATCAGAAATGATTGTAGCGGAAGCCCTTGTATCCACTAAGACGTGAACATCAATGTCCTGAATGGAGCCAGGTACCATCGAGGATCCCGCGGCCGCCACGACCATACAACTTGCCAGCTTTTTCCATTGCGTTATTGAAACGGGCCAACCCTTAGCAACAGTACCCGAATCACGTTTCGAACGACCCTGATCAGTGATATGAGATGCCTGAGGTGACGAATTAAGCCAGGAACCGGTGTATACCGACTCACCTGCATGAGAAGATGTTGGACCAATGGAGGAGTTGGAGCCAGAGCAGCAGGCGGAGTTGGAGAACGAGGGCAACCCCGGCAATCCCGTGCGAAGTGGCCCAACCGGCCACACCTGAAGCAGGTGACGAAAGGCCGTCAAACTGCCCAGTCGTCACCCCGATGTGGACCGTAGGAATCCCGGCAACGTTGAGCATCACCCCGTCATCGATTCCAACGAGGAACAGCCGCCACAAGATCACCCTCAGAAGGCGCATCGTCCGGAATGTGGACAACTTTGGTTGGTGACCAACCCATCGGCTCACCATCGCGACTAGGATTCCCAGTCCATGCAGCCATCTGGGCCCAACGCTGTAGGTTCTCGTGCGCGTTCAAGCATCTGGCGGCCCATCGAGACGTCTGTGGCAAACAGGTAGAACCACCCCCATGTCCTGTGCCAAAGCCAGCATTCTTTCCATAACAAGAGTCGAGGACTTATTGCTTTACATCGTAGTTGGTGGCCACAGCCAACGCCATCAACGCACTACGGTAGGCAAGGGGGACTCGGAACTCCACCGCCTACGCTGCATGAACTTTCGTCGAGTATTGGAAGGTGATTCTTAGACCTCAGCCATTTCAGCATACACATCTTTCAACGTTTTATTTTTCTCAGGAGGAATCGATCAAAACATTGCCAGCGCATCGTCATCTGAAAAGGTCGGCAGAGTGACCAACGCTTCTTCCTCCAACCAGTGTACCGCGCTCCAAAAGCTCTGCCCAAGATGGCGGCATCCCGACACGTGGTCTCCGCAGCGTGTGTAATGGCGGACAGCACTAATGCGCCCACAATGGCAGCCTTTGACTCCGCGGTGGGACCCTCCGAGGCTCCATCCCGAAGCCTCTACTCGTCAACCCCTCAGAAAAACCTCTTGTGGGCATCCTGTCACCGTAGACGACGCGACAAGCGACACCAGCTGGAGACGCACCGTCTGTAGCAAGTCCAGCTCCTCCTCCACTTATTGTGGCGAAGATGCCGCATCTGCGCCGTCCCTCTCTGGCGTGGTGAGCTCACTGGCCGTGGTTCCTTTGACCGCGACCTCGGATCCCGGGGTCATGGGTCCCCGCCTCGTCGTCGTCGGAAGATGCCACAGGTGGGTTCGTCTTCTTGAGATGCTTGGACATTTCGTTGTCTGCTGTACTTTCTTGTCTCTAGAAAAACCACTTCTGACTCCAGTTGTAATAAAGCACTTCCATGGCAACTGTTGACCAGCGTCTTTCTTTATAAAATGACTGCACAGCTCCGCTATCTCTCTCTCTCTGGATGGTTTCACTCTCTCTCTCTCTCTGCCGTGATGCACACCCTCTCTGTTCCACCATCGCAGCGCGTCTCCCTCTTGCTCCGCATCTGCCGCTGGCTGACGACGTGCTGGGAGGAGAGGCGGCTTCGCTGGAAGAGCCGCCACGTGGCCGTTGGCGAGTAGAGGTTGGCTATGACGCAGTCCGGACTCCAGGCTTCCCACACCGACCAAGAGTCCTCTGACTGCCTGTCCTTATATTCTCCTCGGCGGAGCAAGCTCCACCTCCGGACACGCCCCATCGTAGAACCTTCTCGACTGTTCTCGCACGTACCCTCTAGCTCCGCCCGTCACCTTTGGCCCAGACGAATCCCACACTTCTGATTGGGTACTAATTGCCCAGTAGTAGCTTATGTAGATACCTCTCGTCATCCCCTAGATGGCGATCTCTCAATACCTATTCATAATAAAGATTTCTGGGTTAGATCGCGTTATTTATAAATGTGTCGTAACCCTCCACCACCCGACACGGCCAATCAGCAAAAAAAGTGTCACGTTGACAAAAGACAAATAATTCACTACTTTAGCCCACCGGTGTGTTGAAGAGTGAATCCACAACATTTACAGTTTGAGTACGACGTTTCGCTCGTAATTACATCCAGCATCATCGGGCAATTCGCCAGAATGGTAAAGCCCTCGCTTGCTCCTGGTCTTAAATAGAGCACCAGGGTGACGTCATCATTTAACTCATTTCAGGTGCAGTGATTTGAGGTGGAGGGGGGGGAGTATTGTAATTATGTAATCGATTAGTAATGAGTCAATGGTTATGATTAGTAATGAGTTGTAGATTAGTAATTAGTTGTAATGTGTGTTAGTGATTATATGCTATGTTAGTAATCCGTTAATTAGTATGTGTTTCCCCTATATGGAACTGTAATATGTATTATTTAATAATACGCTTCCAGGCCGCACTAAGCCTGTAGCTGTCAGAGCGATTAAAGTTATTTTTTATTCCTCTCAATTTCAATGGATTCTCTAATTAGTCTTTGCCAATAATAATTAGTTTCACACAACACTTCAACGTTATCAAAATCAATTGAGTGTTCTTGTTGACAAGCATGTTCTGCCACTGCCGACAGTTGTGTTTGAGATAATTTAATATTTCTTTGATGTTCTTTTAGTCTTACGCTGATGTTACGTCCCGTCTGTCCAATATAGCATCTGCCACATAAACAATCAATCCGATATACACCTTATGTTAATAATTTAGGTAATGCGTCTTTAGTGCAAGATACTAGTTTTTGAATTTTGTGTACTGTACCAAATCTTACTGTAATGTTTTGCTTTTGCAAAACACGGGCTAATTTGTCAGTTACTCCTGAGATATATGAATTTTTTTTATTGTTTTAACAATCTGATCGCTTTCAGCAGTATTGCTTTGTGATCGTGATTTGGCATTCAGTGCTCTGTTAATTTGAGCATTATTGTAGCCATTCTGTCGTAGTGCGTCTTTAACGTGTTTGATCTCTCTCACTAGATTGTCGGGTGGCGGAGGGTTACGACATATTTATATATAATGCGATCTAACCCAAAAACCTTTATGAATAATATTTCGATTTTAAGCTTTCGTGACTGTAAGGATTCATCTTCTTTGGTTCTTTCGGTAAAGTCACATAGAATGAGAATAAAATAATAAATTGATAAAATAAAATAACACAATAATATTCTCACGACGTTTCGGCCACAACACAAGCGGCCTTCATCAGGTGAAGGGGACGAGACTGTCTGGAGGACAGTGCTGGAGTGAGAAAGCCACGCTGAGATCACGACCTTTAAGCTGTGTGAGAAGAAACAAAGTGCCTTGACAAAGGAATTAGCATATAATTTAGCATTGAAATGGCTGAGTGATTAGCTTGTGACTGGTCACAGAAAAGGCTATGTTAACGTTAAAGCATACACATCCGCAAAGGCACCCCTTGACAAAGAAATTAGTATAGAATTTAGCATTGAAATAGCTAAGTTAAAGTATACACATCCACAGAGGCACTCCTTGACAAAGAAAATAGCATAGAATTTTGCATTGAAATAGCTGATTGATTAGCTTGTAACTGGTCACAGAAATAGCTATGTTAAAGTCAGAGCATATACATTCACCGAGCTAACTAGTACAAATCAAACAGGAGAATTTAGCATTGAAATAACTAGGCGAATTTAGCACTGAAATAACTGAGTGATTAGCTTGTGACTGGTCACAGAAATGGCTATGTTGAAGTTAAGGCCTACACATCTGAGCTATTCACAGTAACTGGGTATACAATACAATATATAATGAATACTATATAGTGAACCAATAAAAAATACTAAAATATAAATTACCTCAATGTTATCAATAAACTCTATATTCTCCAATCAGCTAAGCTACCAACAATAAGTCGTTATATATCACAATGCTATATGGCAAAAAATGGGTGGATTCTTCCCTCAACTTTAGCAACACGGATAGCTACGGGTCCCGTTCAGACGGACGAGTTCATCCATGGTCGGAACAGAGGAGGGGGAAAGAGACAGCTGCGAGGCGCTGTTATACTCCATGTTGTAAACCATACCATTAACCGTGGTATGAGAAGTATTAAGAGTCAATGCCAGCGAAAGAGCTGCGGTCTGAAGGTCATTGTAAAATACAATTAATTAAGAACGGAAATGGTTTAAAACATCTTTCCAATGGTTACTAGTGCCAGAATCCATCTTCTCGATTGAAATTGTCTCTGTGCTTGTATATGTGAATGGCCTCAACGAATCTCTCATGGTAGCCGGTTGGTTTGCAAAGAACCTCCGTCTTGGAGAAGTCAATGTCAAATGAGCCCACTGAATTATAACAGTGATCTGCCACGGCAGAGGAGTTCGTTCTACCGTGTTTCAAGTCCGCTTTATGTTCGCGGATGCGGTCCGAGATATGTCGTTTGGTTTCTCCAATGTAGCTACTACCACAGAGGCACTTTAGTTTGTAAACGCCCGGGTACTGTATGTCTGGAACAGCATCTTTTACAGATGGAACTAGATCACGGATTTTATGTACTGTGTTGAATCGGACCTGGATCTTGCGTTTATTCAGGATTTTGGAGATCTTTTTAGTGACCCCTGCAATGTAGGGTAAGGTGATGGTTTTTGTATTTTACAATGACCTTCAGACCGCAGCTCTTTCGCTGGCATTGACTCTTAATACTTCTCATACCACGGTTAATGGTATGGTTTACAAAATGGAGTATAACAGCGCCTCGCAGCTGTCTCTCTCCCCCTCCTCTGTTCCGACCATGGATGAACTCGTCCGTCTGAACAGGACCCGTAGCTATCCGTGTTGCTAAAGTTGAGGGTAAGAATCCACCCATTTTTCGCCATATAGCATTGTGATATATAACGACTTATTGTTGGTAGCTTAGCTGATTGGAGAATATAGAGTTCATTGATAACATTGAGGTAATTTATATTTTAGTATTTTTTATTGGTTCACTATATAGTATTCATTATATATTTTATTGTATACCCAGTTACTGTGAATAGCTCAGATGTGTAGGCCTAAACTTCAACATAGCCATTTCTGTGACCAGTCACAAGCTAATCACTCAGTTATTTCAATGCTAAATTCGCCTAGTTATTTCAATGCTAAATTCTCCTGTTTGATTTGTACTAGTTGCCTTGGTGAATGTATATGCTCTGACTTTAACATAGCTATTTCTGTGACCAGTTACAAGCTAATCACTCAGCTATTTCAATGCTAAATTCTATGCTAATTCACTTGTCAAAGAGTGCCTCTGCGGATGTGTATATTTTAACTTAGCTATTTCAATGCTAAATTCTATGCTAATTCCTTTGTCAAGGGGTGCCTTTGCGGATGTGTATGCTTTAACTTTAACATAGCCTTTTCTGTGACCAGTCACAAGCTAATCACTCAGCCATTTCAATGCTAAATTATATGCTAATTCCTTTGTCAAGGCGCTTTGTTTCTTCTCACACAGCTTAAAGGTCGTGATCTCAGCGTGGCTTTCTCACTCCAGTGCTGTCCTCCAGAGAGTCTCGTCCCCTTCACCTGATGAAGGCCGCTTGTGTTGTGGCCAAAACGTCGTGAGAATATTATTGTGTTATTTTATTTTATCAATGTATTATTTTATTCTCATTCTACGTGACTTTACCGAAAGAACCAAAGAAGATGAATAATATTGGTCGCGAAAGCCTACATGTTAAACTGACCTATGTATGTGTAATGTAGCTCTCAGAGACGTTGTCTTGTCTTCTGTATATCTATTAAGAATGAAATCCAATGACAATTCAACACGTAACCGCGAGTGACTCCGTACACTTGGGTATTGACACAACTCTATTCTGAGACAACATAGCTTCCAATCTCTAGACAACTCGCAGGCGATGGAGACAACCCAATCCAAGGAGACGACCCAATCCAAGGCAACGACCACGGCAGTTCCCCAAACCAAGTAGCCCCAAGCCTCCGTTCGCGCTCCTACTTATCCTCGCCCGGTCCGGCCACGCCCTCATTCCCGAATTCTCCTAACCACACCTGGCCCTGCCGATCACCACCCTTATTACACTTTCCCGCCAATGGATCCCGTGCTTCCCCTTACGTGACCCTGTCAATGCTTGTCTCATTAATCATCATTAGCTCGTCCATTAGTAACCATGGTCCCGGGGAACCATACTGTCTCACTATCGATCCACATTGTCATTACACATTTGTGCATGGTGTGTGCGTATAAAAAAATAATATTTAACAGTAAGTTGATGTGTTTGTTTGTGCGTTGATGTGTGCGAGTCGCTGTATGTGTGTGTATGTCGATATGTCTGCGTGTAAATGGATGTGTGTGTGGCTCTATGTGCGTGTGTGAGTCGATGTGTGTGCGTGGGTTCATGTGTGTGTGTAAGTCAATGTGTGTGCATGTAGGTCGATGTGTTTGTGAGTCTATGTATGTGTGTGTAAGTCGGTGTGTGTGAGTAAGTCGGTGTGTGTGAGTAAGTCGATGTGTGTGTGCGTGTGTGTGAGTCGATGTGTATGTGATAGTAGATATGTCTGTGTGTGTTAGTCGATATCTCTGTGTGTGTAAGTACATATGTGTGTGTGTAGGTCGATGTGTGTGCGAGTCTAGGATTTGTGAGGAGCTCACAAATCCTTGAAAGATCTGGGCAAAGTACCATCGGTGAGCTCCTCTGGCGGGCAAGGCTGCGTTGGCTGGTCATGTAGACCGCATTCCCAGCCACCGCATGCCTAAACAGCTTTTGTTTGGCCGGATAGAGGGGGCTAAAATGGCGCGGCACGGGCTAGAGTAGAGATGGAGTGATGTGGTACAGGAGGACGTGGAGCTGAGTGAACTTGCCAATGACTGGTACCAGCGGTGTCAAGATCGGCCTCAGTGGAGGAGGCAAGTGAAGGACGCTACTGGGCAGTAGGAGGCAGTCCCCTCCAACAACAACGGAGGGCGGAGGAGCAACGCTCACAACAACGAGCGGAGCGCCGGGTGGCTAAAGCACAGCAAGTTGGCACAGCAGGTGGCACAGGTGGTGCATCAGCCAGTCATCTCAGTCATCTCAGTCAGTCGACCCGTGGCACCTGGGTCTGCCCCGTGACCTCCTGCTAGCGGGTGTTCGACACTTCACGTGGCCTCAAGGTGCACATGGCCTGGCACAAGCGTCGTGGTGACGTCAATGCCACTTAGTGACCAATGGCGGTTGTTGTTGTGTCTGTGAGTCGATTGTGTGTATATGTCGATGTGTGTGTGCGCGTGATTCGATGTGTGCTTGTGTCAGTCGATGTGTGTGTTAGACAATGTGTAAGGGGTTTGACGAGAGTAGAGACGGTCCGTAGAGGCAACACGTTTATTACAATAAACGGTACAGTACAGTAATGTTAGTGGTCCCTAACACTACCTGGGGAGGTATGGCCTCCGGGCTAGCATGCGCTATCACTGGGACTACGGCTGTCAGCCCTCCGGCTACAGGGAACCTAGGGGAGGCTATGCTGACCCAACCCAGCCAAGGTACGGGTCCGACCACTGGCCAGCTCAGTCCCGGCCCTTACAAGGGGAGCGGGTCAACGGGTCCCCAGGGTCCTAGGATAGCAGGCCTTCGGGCTTCTTGGTAGGTGCCCTCCCCCCCACCAAACGCGTGTGAGTTGGTAGGGTCGAGCACGTGCTATGTAATAAATAAATTAAAACAGCACTAAATCACTAATTAAACTACTTTAAAGGTATACAATACTTTTAAGGTGATGGACGCGAAATCGGAATAGCGCTGGCTCAGCACGGGGCTTATGGCGTGGTACCTGGCATTTGATTTACACGTAAACCCCACGGTTTGATAGCCACACAGGCAAACAATGACATAGGTAACATAATGAACATCACAGTAACACTGACTCTGCCTCATGCGTGTACTTTAAGTTTTGGCTTCCCCACACAAACATACTGCACCTCTACAAAGATCATGTTCATTAATTTCAGTGAAGCGTATGTGACATCATACCACTGCTAGACTTCAGAGCACCCCCTGCCCATACATTGAGAGCATGGGAGTGGCCACTACATAGGGACCACCCAGGATCAAACCTGGCTCCCACCCTCTGCCGTTCCACTTCCATCCTAATCGTCACTCAACGAGAGGTGACGCTATCCCGATCAATGCACATTACAGCGCAATTAGCCGTCTGCGTTGCATCACGGTGATCGAGGCAGTGAGTACGTGGTGTCACGCAGCTGCTTAATCTGCTAAACCTGTGTGGTGTTTTGAATTAGGTTAACATTTAACTTTTTTTTCGTAGTGTTGTGTTCATATGAATGTTCATATGCTTGCACCGAAGAGTATTTTGAGATGCCTAAGGTGTTTCGATGCTATTTGATGTATTTACATAAATTTAAATATCAATTTTAAGCTTACATTACAATTTAAATAACTCAATGTAATCACAATCAAATACCTCAAGTCACAATTGTACCTAACCAAGACCTCAGATTTTAGTAGCAGCATTTTATTATAATAATTATTATTCTTTCCCATACCTGGCTAAAATTACACGACTATGCTTACAGGTGACACGTGGTTTGTTTTCATTTTCTTCAGGTGACTCTGCATTGTCGTGATGGCATTAACAAATCCTGCATATGAGATCATAAGAACCAACAAAGTGAAACTGCAGACATACCTCCAGGCGAATTCTTCAGAAGTGCTTGACCATTCACAACAAGCAGGGATCCTGTACAGTGAATACGCGTCCCTTAAAAGCAAGACTGACCCCATTACACGAACACGGGACCTGGTTGACCTGGTGCTCGACAAGGGAGAAGAAGTGTGCATGAGATTCATTGAAGCCGTGCTGGTGCCGCTGAGATCCGAGATCCCTCCCTTGGTTCAGTGGATATCACAACATGAGCAGCAGCTCTACGTGATGGGTGTCGATCTGAGCAGATCTGCGGGTAAAGCCATCCCTGGAGCAGCTTCTCGTGAGTAATGCTAAACTTCACATATCCATTCACATGTCTCTGTCAAGTTTAAGTGAAAGATTGCTTAGAACTGATATGAACTGTCATTTGATTTTCGCAAACTGCACCACTCTTGCATAGCAACATCCCTCTCAGGAGGAGGACATTCATATTCCATTCCATAGCAGGGTATGTACAAGGGATCAGCAATTTGGAGGAAAGGATGGATGGATAATGGAAATGTGTGTCAGTATCAAAACATTACATCCACACTGGACCCCAACATTCCTGAATTTCTGTCCTATCCTACACCTACCTTTCTTTGCAAAAGACTTCAACATGGTGATTTTCTCTAACCTCTTCAAACACATACATTTTATTTGAGTTAAAAGAATATAATGAGCTATGAAGCTCTCTTTCAAGTGTGAAGCCCAAGATGTGTGGCCATGGCAGCAAACCCATCTGCTGCCATGGTCTCCATGACTTGGTACAATCCAGATTCCACCAAGTCCATGTCGTTGAAACTGTTCCTCTATGCAGGGTAAATAACCACCTCTTTTAAATTATGGAAGCTGCTTCTAGTTCTTGACTTTTGGGCTGCTTTGGATACCACACACCACTTCATCCTCTTGAATCGGCATGGCTACGCAGGCATCCCTCACACTTCCCCACTGCTTCTGCTTCACCCTCACCCTCTAAAAGTGAGCCATATTTTTCCAAGCAAGGACTGCCTTCCGTTCAGAAGCCCCCATTCTATGGTGTTCCACATGGCTACGTCCTTGGCTATCTACTCTTCTCAGTACAATGTCTCCTCCTTTGAGGACATTTTTTATTCCTAATTTTAAATATTGACTCGCTATCACTGCTATTTCTAATGACACCCAACCTTTTATTGCCATTGACTCATGAAACGGAGCCTACTCTCTCCTGTTAACTCTTGAAAAAGTTGATACTCCTACTGATACTCCTGCTGTTATGGAGTGACTCATGCAGCCAGCTATGGCTGCAAAGTTTGGTAGTACATGTTATGTATATCGTTTATTGTTAAATTTTAATCAGTTCCTATGATCACTGTTACATTGCTTTTAAAGCTTTTATTTTGGTAATTTCGAAAACGTTTTGGTTTAGCCATATTTGTTTGTTGTAGTACAGAGTTAGACTGATAACTTTAATCTAAATTGTATTATGGTTGTTATTGTTTGACTTGCATCCCACTGGGATGTTTGCACATAGCGTTGAAATACGCTATTTTTTCTGGAAGACTTTTCTGTTTTTTCCTGGATTTTTCTGTTGGCGCGTAGTCACTTTAAGATGTTTCTTGTTCCTGTTTTTGTTTGTTGCGGTTGCACCGATTCAAGAGCCGTATGGCTCACAGGGCTTTACCAAATAAATGAAACTTAAACTGGATTGGTTATAATTCACTCCAGATTAAACGTCAAATTTGCAGCCCTCGTCATTTGGAAAAAAAGTCCATGGGAGATAATGACTCCGAGTATATGATTCCCGAGAGATTAAAATAACATCAGATACAGAGGGATCACGCTACCCATGGTCACCATTGCCCAAGTGGTGAGCCACTGGGTTCAATGTTTCCTTGGAAAGCTGATGGAAGTTATTGAGCAAATTTGTCATTGTAAATAGACACTCTCCACAATGTAGTGGCTGCCACAGTGTTGCTGATGATGCAGTAGCCAGATTAGTTGAAGCTCAAGTGAACCTACGATGCAACACGTGGGATGCTACGAGTTCTGTAATTCATGGTGGCTGCTGTTGTGGAGGTGAAAACACTCCATCTTCTCTGCTGCTAGGACCGTGCCTGGTGTACTGCACTCCACCAGTGTAGTCCCATTGCTACGTGATGAAGGTCAGCTTGAGATGGGAGAGGAAACACGGCCCCAATACCAGTGAAATATAAAAAGTAAAATTCAACATCCTAAACAACAAAAAATAATAATGGTAGGATAAGGCAAGCAGTGAATTTTACACACAGATTGATAGAATTAGGTTGTGATGATGCTGATGTACACAGTAATGCGAAATGTGATGGTACTATATTTTTCACATGAAAAACACACAAGACAAATGGTGGTAACATTTTTGTTATGATAATTTTTTTTTACAAAGGTACAGTACAGTGTTTATAAAAAAATGCATGTGTAGAATACACATTGTGAAAACTTCCACACAATAATTCATGATGTACATGATGGTGATGCATTATCCATGGTGAACGAATTCGCTACGCTTTTTTTTACATAATTTATTTTAAACATATTTGTCTGCTATAGAATTTTTTTTATTGTAAGTGAAACTAATTTGCTCGTTAAATTATTTGTGTCATTTAGATAGCCCTGGTGATGATTACCGAGAATTCTTGCTGAAGCTGACATCATTAACACGAGACTACAACGCACGACCTGGAGAACCTGCAGTGTTTTTGCGAGAGAGGATGGTGAAGCCAATTCTGGTTCCCTACTACCACCAGCAAGAAACCAAGGAGCACGAGTTACTATCGAGAGGCAAGCAGCACGAGATAATGATGGAGAGAGCACAGAGAGAAGGGATGACTTACAATAATCTCTTTGATCCCGTTGAATCCATTGGGGAACAAAACCACCCCCGACTGGTTATTGTAGTGGGGACTCCAGGCAGCGGTAAAACCATGTTGAGCAAATTCATTGTGCACAGCTTGCTGTCAGGAGAGAAAGTGTTTGCACAACGCTTTGAGCACATTGTGCTCATGATGTTCAGGGAGATAAATGATGTTGGAGAGATGTCACTGGCAGAGCTGTTTTCTAAGCTGCACTCATGTTTGGGAAACAAAGCGAATGAGATTTTCACAAACCAAGAGAGAACCCTTTTTGTTATGGATGGATTGGACGAGTTTGGAAAGTGCCTTCACTATGCCAATGCTTGTACTGATCCACGTAAGACGGCAACAGTAGAAACCATAATTGCTGCCCTAGTGAATGGAAAACTCTTGCCCAAGGCCTCGGTCTTGATAACGACCAGACCCATTGCCATGGAGCAGCTGAGTGAAGTGAATGTTGATCTAGCTGTTGAAATCACTGGGTTTTCCAACGAAGCTAAAGTAGCATTCTTTAACAAATTTTACCAAGATAGGAGTCTAGTAGAAAGGGCACTCAAGCTCCTGCAGGAAAATGAAACAGTGAATACATTGTGCCATAACCCTTCATTCTGCCATATAGCAGCCATTACACTGAAGGAACATTTTCAAAAGTCTGAACATTCTGAGATTATCCTCAAATCAATGACCGACCTCTTCACACAATACGTGTTTGGGCTCATAGTACACCATAGACGTGGCAGCCGCAGAGCCAAGGAAATTGTATCACCGCTTGCCAATATGGCTCTGAAGGGGGTTCAGCAAAACATCCAGATGTTCAGCCAAAAAGATCTAGAAGAGTGTGCTGTTAGTTCTTCTGAACTAGGAAGTACATTCATCAACAAAGTGTTCACATGTGAGGGCATTAAACAAGGGAGTTGTTATTCTTTTTTACACTTGACAATGCAGGAATTCTTTGCAGCAATAGCCGTGCATCTGTCACATTCAACATGGCCAGTGAGTGACGTCATCAAATCTATTGAGGATAGCAAAGATGGGAGGTTGGATGTGTTTCAGAGGTTTTTTTGTGGACTAGCATCAAGCACTCCATGGAAGTTCTTTGAGGGTATCTTGGATCCTCCATCTGCAGATTCTCAAAAGGAAATAATCGAGTGGCTCTATCGCAGCATGAAGACTCAGAAGGTTGACAAACACAGGTTCATCAGTCTCCTGCACTGCGTGCACGAGCTGCACGACTGCATATACTTGAGTGATGTGACTCGGTCCATGACTGAGATAGACCTGTCAGGCACAAGGCTGTCCCTGCCAGACTGCGCTGCCCTCTCCTGGATCCTGCAGCATCGAGAAGAGCCTGTGCAGACACTCAACCTGTTCGGCTGTGGCATTGGCACCGAGGAAATGAAGATACTCCAGCCTGGACTGCACAGATGTAAAGAGCTAATGTAAGACTGGCACACCTCGCATTCGCTACTTCACAAATTGTGCGTGCAACTCGTCTTCAAATAAGTACCAGGTGCAGTGTGTAAAATATTGCTACTTGTGAGACAATGGCCGCCAGGCGTGATGCTGGTCACCCACCCCATCATATACCATACCGGCCTTCATAGGTGCTCTCTAACAGCACTTGCCCCAGCAGCTTGTAAAGACTTTTTGGCGGATTTTTGCCTGTAAGAATCCTCACTTAGTAACTGTGCACAGAGTCAAATGCAACCCCATTCAGTCACTACACTACTCTTTGGTTCTTTCGGTAAAGTCACGTAATTAGAAATAAATTAAAATAAAACAAATCACGACGTTTCTATTGCAACACAAGCAATTATCAACATGTGGGAAAACGACAGCAAGATTTTTTTTTGCTGAAGTGGGAGAGAAAGCTGCCGTGGCAAGTGGTTATATAGTTAAGAAGGGGAGATAGGCAAGGAGGGAGAGAGAGGGGGGGGTGTGGAGTAGGGGGAGCGGAGCGCTGCGTGAGCGCTATGAGAGGGTACGTGAGGCTGGGGGGGGGGAAGTGGACAGGGCTGAAAGTGGGAGGCCGAGAAAGCTGTGGATGCGGGGGGAAAATAACTCGGGAAAATAGACTGGTACCCAGCAGATATGATAGACACAACCATAACGCAATTAGGGTTTTACCTGGTTAATAACATCCTTCCAATGATTGCTCAATTTGTATCCATCTTCTCGGTTGAAATTATGTCTATGTTTATATATCTGTATGGCTTCATGAACAAATCTTTGATAGTAGCCCGAAGGTTTGCAGAGTCCCTTGGTCTCGGAAAAAAACAATATCATGCGAGCACACAGCGTTATACAATGGACAGCTACGGCAGAGGTACTGGTTCTGCCGTGTTTCAGATCTGCGCTGTGTTCGCGAACCCGGTCCGAGACATGTAGTTTCGTTTCCTTAATGTAACTGCTACCGCAGGTACAACTCAGTTTGTAGACTCCAGGGTATTGCATATCAGGAATGACCTCCTTCACAGATGGGATTAGATCACTGATTGTGTACTGTATTGAATCGGACCTGGATCTTGTGTTTGTTTAAGATTTTGGAAATATTATTAGTAACACATGCCCTGTATGGTAACATGATGGTTTTGATGGGCTTCTCATGGAGTTGTTTCTCCATGGTTGGAGAAACAGCTTTGCGAATAATGCTGTCCGAGTACCCATTCATCTTGAGGGCTTGGTGTACGTGTTCCAGTTTTGGTGGTGTTGGTCAGAAATGCAGTGGGCCCTATGGTGTAATGATTTGATGAGGGAAGTCTTCAGTCCCGGATGGTGGTGGGAATCAGGTATCAGATAGGAATGTGTGTGGATGGCTTTCCTGTAGACAGTGTCCCAACGAGCCGTCAGGTCTCTTCTCAAACAAAACATCCAGAAATGGTAGCTTACCATCCTTCTCCACTTCCATGGTGAATTAGATGAATGGGTGTATGGAATTGATGTCGTTGAGAAATTGGTTCAAAGATGGCAGGCCACGTGGCCAAATGACGAAAGTGTCATCTACATATCTCTTCCACAAGGAAGGACGTAGGGTGGATGTCTGGATGGCATCTGTTTCAAATTTATCCATGAAAACATTCGGAATCACTGGTGACAAGAGGGAACCCATGGGGGTACCTTCAATTTGTTTGTAGAAAGAACCATTCCAGGTGAAGTAAGTGTTGGTAAGGCAGTGCCTAACTAGAGTAGGTACATCAGGACTCAGTCCATGTTGTATTAAGTCTTCAATTATTGCTAAGGTGTCAGGTACAGGAACCTTGGTGACCAGAGAAACTACATCAAAGCTGACGAGCAAATCATCTGGGGAAAGTGAATTGCCCTTGATTAGAGAGACCAAGTGAGCTGAGTTACGTACTGCTGAGGTAGTCATACCTGTGAATGTAAGCAAGGTATCTAACAGAAAACGGGCCAGTTTGTAGGTAGCTGAGTTGATAGTGGAAACGATCGGCCGAAGTAGAGTGCCTTCTTTATGGAGTTTTGAAGACCATAGAATCTGGGTGGTCTAGTAGCAGAAGGTTTTAGGGAGAGCCGATTGAATGGTTCGATTAGAGAAGTCGAACTGGTAATGATATTGTTGTTTTTTGTAGTCAGGCGGTTGATATGATCTTTGTTGATTTTGGTGTAACTGCCATCATTAAGAAGATCCTGGATTTTGTTGTTGTATGTGGTTTTATCCATGATGACAGTAGCATTGCCCTTGTAGGCTGAGAAGATGACTGTCATCTCTATTTTTCAATTTGGCGAGTTCAGAGCGTTCATCTTTGCTGATGTTACTAATAGATTTCTTAGCATTTTTAAGGATGGTGGCTATTTCAGATCTTGCCACGTCTGTCGGGATGTGTCCCAAGCCTTTGAGGGCTACATCTACGTGGGCGATTAAATCATCAACTGGGATGTGTTTGGGGGTGGCAGCAAAATTCAGCCCTCTAGCTAGTACCGATTTTAGGCTATCGGAGATTGTGCTGCTACTCTGATTGATAACAATCTTGTTAATATCCAGCTTTTTAACGTGTGGATCTGGTTTATTTTTGGACAAGTTATTGAATTTAACAATAAGGTTAACCTTACATTTTTAAGACATTGTTGCGGCAGAAGAAGCAGTCATGTATCTACAAGGTTCCAATCAAATGTGGACATTTTATCTGTGAATTGTAAGTGTGATTGTAGGAGACATTTGTCTAAATTATCAAGTTCAAGACGGAGTAGTCTTATCCTCTCTGAGATTAGAGAAAGGCTAGCTCTGAATAAGATCCGTTTGGCATTAGGAGAAGTGACAGAAGCAGATGTGAGTGTAAATGTGGTCGGTATTACCTTGTTGTCGCGGCATCTCTTCAGAAAGGTGAGAGACTCGATCATGTGAGCCTTCTTGTCTCGTAGTGGTGTCTCTGCCATGTCCACGAACACAAGGCAGATCTGAAACACGGCAGAACCAATACCTCTGGCATGGCTGACCATTGTTATAGCGCTGTGGGCTCGCATGATATTGTTTTTTTCCGAGACCAAGGTATTCTGCAAACCTTCTGGCTACTATCAATGGTTTGTTCATGAAGCCATCCAGATATATAAACATAGACAAAACTTCAACCGAGAAGATGGATACAAATTGAGCAATCATTGGAAGTATGTTATTAACCAGGTAAAACCTTAACTGTTTATGGTTGTGTCTATCATATCTATCGGGCACTAGTCTGCTTTTCCGAGTTAATTTCCCCCCGCATCCCCAGCTTTCTTGGCCTCCCACTTCCACCCCCACCCACTTCCTTCTCCCAGCCTCACGTCCCATCTCATAGCGCTCACGCAGCGCTCCCCTCGCCCTACCCCCCCCTCCTCTCTCTCTCCCCCCTTGCCCCTCCCCCCTTCTTAACTATTTAACCTCTTGCCACGGCAGCTCTCTCTCCCACTTCGGTAAAAAAATATATTGCTGTGGTTTTCCCACCTGATGATGATTGCTTGTCTTGTAATCAAAACGTAGTGATTTGTTTTATTTAAATGTATTTCTAACTACGTGACTTTACCGAAAGAACCAAAGAGTATGGATTCCTGCAGAAACGAAAGCATCAAATCAAGATAGTCACTACACTTGCGTAAACACTCGGACATGCATAGCCCATGCATGAACACAACTTTTGACAAAATACTTCCCCTTGTCACTGAAATCATTGTCCACACTCCTCACTTCACTCCTCTCCCCGCACTCCACACTTACCCCTCCCACTAACCCCCCAATCTGCTCCTGCCTTCATTTTTCCCATAAACCATCCCCCACCCTTGCCCATCCCTTCACTATTCTCCTCCCACGCCCACTTGTCCACGGAGGGAAAATGTTTGGTGAGTGAGTGCGTGCCTGCTTGAGTTGGTGGGGGACTTAGTAGGTGGATCGATGAGTGAGTATGTGGAGTTAGGTGAGGATGTGAGTTGGTGGGTCAGTGGTGTGTGAGTGGGTTGGTGAATGAGTGAATTAGTGTGTGAGTGGGTTGGTAAATGAGTGAATTAGTGCGAGTGGATGAGTAAATGTATAGTGAGTAGATGGGTCTACAGTGAATGCTGCACTGGTTGTACATTAAAGAACAAAAGGAAGAAAAGTTATGCATATGCATGGCTGCTGTAATGCTTTCCATCATCTTAAGCAACATTCAATTAGCAATAATGATAGCCCTCACACGAGGTGCAGCAAGTGAGGTGACCGTAGGCCACACTGAGAAAATGGAGCCCTGATAGTGGATCGGCAGTGGAGAGTGAGGGTAACGGTTTGATCCACGTGGCCGATTCAAGCTCCTGGTTCACAGTGGATCATGTTCAGTGATGGTGCCCTCCACTACAGAAACAGCTTATACGTAATTAATGTCAATCTTAGTTGTAAATCATTAAAGAGACAAAGTTCCCCCAAGTAACCCATACAAACTTTTGGGGAAAGTGAAGCCAGTGACAGAGAACAAGCACACACTACTACACTGCACTTTAGAGCACAAAGACAATCTCCCCGTGGAACCTGCACACACTTTTGAGTCAAGTGCTAATTGTACTTCCCTGACTAGCACCGTCCTTGGCTGTCTTTTTCTCCCCATTGCTGATGTTCATACACCATCCCAGGTACTCATTTAAGGCTGAGTCACCCTAGGGGAGTTCGATGACCAGATTTTTTTTTATCCCTCAGCACTGATGCTGTTACCAGATCCTAGACCCAGGTCACGTAGTTTGTAATGGAATGTGCCAATGACTTTCCCACCATTGCCATAAACGCATAGAAATGCACAATGAAAGCAACTCGTATATACACACACAGACATGTACACAAACAAACGTAGACATAGTTTACATATAAACTCACACACTCCTACACACGTACAGGTACAGCCTTTGGTCACTCCACTGCTGGATAAGGCACTCCCACACCATGCAGGTCTTGGGGGTTATTTGACCATACAGTACATCAACACTCTTGTCGGGGTGGGTTGTTGTCGAACATAGATGAATGTTGTTCCATTGCCATAAATATTGGAATAAGTAGTTACCCCCTGTGAGTGGCTGGCTGAACTTCCATCTGTTGAGGAAGTATGGAAGGCGATCCAGAGACCAGGAAATGCACCGGGCAGAGATGCTCTTCCAAGCAAACTGCTGAGGGAGGGTGGTTTTTGTGTGCAGATTGCCCTGCATGACATAATCATAATGTAAAACAACTGGACTAGTTCCACAGGATTGGAAGGATGCCCTGGTGGTCCCCCTATTTAATAAGTGGGACCACACAAATTGTAACAACTACAGGGGCATCTCCATCCTCAGTGTGTTGGGAAAGGTGCTAGCAAGTATTATTCAACATCACCTTGCCAGGCACACTGAGGAGAGGCTTTTGGAGCTCCATTGTGGTTTGCGGCCAGGGCAGTCCTGCACAGATGCCATATTTTCTGTCCGTCTGCTACAGCAGATATGTAGATAATTCCAATATGACCTATATCTCTGCTTTATTGACCTGGTCAAGGCCTATGATACCATCAGAGTAGACCTGGGCTCTGGGTTGTTCTTCTTGCTTTCGGAGTCCCTGACTCTGAAAACAATCATTAAGGACCTTCATAATGGTGAGCAGGCACTGGTAAAACTACATGGCTGGGAGTAGGAGCCATTCCCTGTTCACATTGGAGTGCGACAGGGATGTCCTTTGGCTCCCACATCATTTAACATATATTTTGACCACGTAGTTTGTGAAGCCTTCGATGGCTGTACCGAAGGAATTTCCATCTATACAGATACAATGGGGACTGATCGATGCCCGGGTGCGGTCAAGGGATGGCTTCCTATTAGTCAACTATGTTACATATGCCGATGATCTGGTGATTGCTCCTCACTCAGAGGAGGAGTTGGAGGCACTGCGGTTGAACCTGGAGCGTTCCACTAAAAGGTAGGGCCTTACCATCAGCCCCACCAAAACTAAGCACCTGCCCTGGGTATTTTGTATCATCAGACACTCCAGCTCCATAACTCCAAATTGGGGATTGGGCAGTTGTGGAAAGAGTGGAGAGTTGTCTATACCTGGGTAGTGTGCTCATGACGGGCTCCGGCTTGTCAACTTAGGTCTCAAATTTCGATTTAAAGCTTTCGTGACTGCAAGGATTCATCTTCTTTGGTTCTTTCGGTAAAGTCACGTAGAATGAGAATAAAATAATAAATTGATAAAATAAAATAACACAAGAATGCTTAGTTTTGGTGGGGCTGAGGTCTCACTCGAGTGGCATTATCTTTTCATTGGCTGTGCAACGCTGTGTGCAAGCTAGATAGACTGTCGCTCCACATGAAGCTTCAGGTCTTCTCGGCCACGGTCATTCCCTCCCTTCTCCATGCTTGTGTAGTGACATGGCGGATGTCACTGTGTAATGCCGGCCCTAGAGAGGCATGGCGAGTAGTGTATTAACATCACGGGCTCCACTCACATGTGGGTGCAGTACTGGCCCTGGAGGGGCTCGGTGAGCGCTGACTGACAGTGCTGGATGACACCACACTCTGCCTGCAGTGCCGACCCCTACAGAATAGGGTGTGAGAGTGCCGGTCACAGGGAATGGGGTTACTATAGGCCGTGGCACTCTGGTTGACCCCAGAGGACACGTGACCGGTTAAGTCTACACAAGACCACAAAGTGCGGGCTAGGGGTGGTCACGTGTCAGGGCCGAGATCCTGCTCGAGGACTCTGGAAGGCGGTCATGGCCAGGGGCGGAGCCAGCCACGCCACAGAGGATATAAGCCGGGTCCCCGAGGGACCCCGGCTGTTGTTGTTCATCCTGAAGAATCTACGTTCTACATTCTACATTATACAGAGTCTCAACACTTGGACCTGGACCCAAGCTGTGGTCCGGTCCATTGTAGCTAGTTACTGTGTAATCAGTGCAGTTCGCCTGGTTGTGAGAGTGTTAAGGGGTAGTTACCCCGTTTGTTGGTATTAATAAATGTGTTTGCCACTAAAGAGTACGTCTGCGACTCAGTTGAATCCACCACAACTGGTGTCGGAAGTGGACAAACATTCTCTAGTAGAGTTAAACGTCTTCGGTTATGGCTACGCGATGCAGACTATGTACCAGGACGTTGGACGAGATGAAGACCTCATCCCTTAAACAGCCCCGGGGATGGCGACCCCGGAGGAGGAAGGCAAGGTGCTGTCACAGAGCAGCACACTGACCCGGGGCACGTGACGGCTCACCGCCGTCGGTGAAGGAGTGCCGGGCGGCACATCCTGCCTTGCAGAGCTCTTCCAAGCCGCTGCATCCATCGTCGTGGAAC
This sequence comes from Petromyzon marinus, assembly GCF_048934315.1. Taxonomy (NCBI): domain Eukaryota; kingdom Metazoa; phylum Chordata; class Hyperoartia; order Petromyzontiformes; family Petromyzontidae; genus Petromyzon; species Petromyzon marinus. The sequence continues at coordinate 23,928,336 of NC_133745.1, read as the reverse complement.
TCCACTACGAGGAGACAGCAGTGGACGGGGAAGCAGTGGAGCCAAGCGGAAATAAAGTTTCCGCCGCCATTTCACGCCAAGCGGTAACCTCTGTGGTGCAGCCTGCGCTTGCAGCCGCAATCTTATTAGAAGAGCGGCTGCTCTTCTGATAAGAGCCTGTCAAATCTGCATCAAGCTCACCTGTGAGCGTCCCATCTCTCTGGTGACGACTGCCCTTCTTAAAATAATTTACAGCCACCGGAGGCGACTGAGTGGCCTTCAATCGGCAGTTCCTGACAAACGCTGACTTGGCAATGCCCGACACCCTTGATGGCGACGCCCTGGCGGCGTTTCGTATCATCTCGCCGTCAAAGGCTTGAGTCAGCCAAGCTGACTCAAGCCTTTGACCAAATGGTGGCAATTTACCAGCCGCCGCCGAATGTGCGCCATAAGTTCGCTATGTGGAGGAGGGGAGAAAACGAGACGCCCCTCACCTTCCGTAGCACACTTTTGGCGCTAGCAAAGGCTGCCTTTCCGAGGATGGACCACGATGGAGTCGACTCGCTGGTCCTCAAGAGATTGCTGGCTTTGGCTAAGGACCTCAACATCGTCCTGCTGGCTGTAGACTATGATCTTTCGTCTATCAAGGTTGCAAGATGCATCCAGGCTCAACAGCTCTTGCAACAACACAAGAGGTTGGCGGCGTTTACCGCACCCCATGAGGCGCACGATACACATGAAGATGTGGAGCCTGTCCCAGCCTGCGCATCGACTCAGAGCGGAGGCGGGCGAGGGGACGGCATGGTGCGACTGGCGGAAGACCAACAATGGCGGAAGTCATCTCCTTGTCCTGGGAGAAGGCTCGTCGTGTACTACAGCTGCGGCCTGCCGGGGCACGTCTCGTCGGGCTGCCGCGTGCCGCAATGATGCCTCCCTGGACCACCGCCGTCATTCGTCCGACCGTCTGCCACTCCGCTGCACCCGAAGGCGAGTTGCGACATACCACACACTCGGCCCCTGAATCCACCTCACCCATCTCGTTCTGTTTCTGTTCTGGTCATGCGTCGGTGTGGGAGGATTTTGACTTTGATCGGACCGGCCGGCCGCTCCGACCCAGTCAGTGGTCGGAGCTGGTCCATCGAGTGTTATTGGATTGATAGAAGGGGTTGTAATCAGGATGCTCGTTGACACCAGTGCGTCAGCGACCATCATTTCAGAGTTGATTTATAATATCTTGCCACCTAAATGTTGTACCTTATGCCCTGTCGAAAGCTCCATGCTTCGCCACAAACGGCGGCTCATTGTGCATCATTGGGAGAATAACAGTGGAAGTGTGCATTGTGGATGTCAAATTTACAGGACCGGTTCTTGTATTAATGTTTTTTGCTATTCCCTGCTTGCTCAGGACTGATTTTCTGCGAAGGATGCCTCTGAAAATGTTGATCGAACAGGGGTGCCCTTAATTACCATCTGGCCGTCAAATGACACTCTTGCCTTCTCCCACTCGCTTGTCCACAGCTAACGCTACCGTGCAAGCACCTACACGTAGGATGGTAAAGATTCCCCCCGGCGCACAAATGTTGGTTCCTTTGCGATTGCGAAAGCCACTAGACCAGGAGGCGATGGTGGGAGGAATCCTCTTGGAACCCTCTAATCAAGACAGTCGTGGATTGACGTTAGTAGGGGCCCAGGCATTGGTATCCAATAATCAGGAACCCTTCATTCAGGTCCTTAACGCAGGGTTAGACATGTCAATCATTAAAGAAGGAACCGTGCTCGCTCATGCGTCGCTAGCGCTTCATAAGGGAAGCATCATTGTCAGTGTGGGTTCCGCATCAAATACTCAGCCGTGCTAGAGTCCTGATGAGGGGTGGATGGATACGCTTTGCTCAGAAAATTCGGAATTGTCTGACGTCCAGAGGGGGGAATTAATGGCGCTTTTGCGCAAATTCTGGGATGTTTTTTGCAAAGGCTAATTTTACATCAGCTGCACTACGCTTTTGAGTCATCACATCGATACGGGTGATGCCGCTCCCATCCGGCAGAATCCATACCGGGTGAGCCCTACAAAAAAAGAACACGTTCGGCTAACGGTTGACGAAATGTTAGCCGCGGATATTATTTCACCATCCACCAGCCCATGGGGAGCCCCAGTTGTATTTGTTAAAAAGCAGGATGGTAGCTTGCGCTTTTGTGTTGACTTCTCTAAGCTTAATAAGATCTCTGTTGCTGATGCGTACCCTCTACCTTGAATGGGCGACTCACTGGATGCTCTATCAGGAGCACGGTTCTTTTCCACTCTTGATCTCCTATCTGGGTTTTGGCAGTTGCTGCTAGATGAAGCCTCTAAGCCCAAAACAGCCTTTCATACACCACAAGGCTTGGTCGAATTAAGTTGGCTTCCGATGGGTCTTAATTCCATGCCGGCTATGTTCCGGCGATTTATAGAACTGATTCTGGCTGGTCTCCAGTGGAAGTCACACCTAATATATCTCCATGATGTGATCGTTTTCAGCCGTAAGTTTGATGAACACTTCAAACAGCTACGTGCTGTCTTTATTAAAATTAGTGTGGCCAACCTGAAATTTAAACCACAAAAGTGTCACCTCCAAATATCGGTTCGGTATCTTGGCCACCTAGTAAGTAAATTGGGTATTGCGAGTGACCCGGACAAAACCCCGTGTGTTCGTACTTGGCCGACCCCCACGTCAATGGGGTAGGTGCGCAGTTTCATTGGATTCGGGTCCTATTACCCCCGTTTTGTCGCCGGGTTCACTACCATTGCTACACCTCTCCAAGCCTAGATGGCAAAGGGTCAGAAATCCCATTGGGAGGAGGAGGCCGCATTTGTTGCACTCCTGGATGGCTTGGTGAACACCCCTCGTCCTAGCTACCTCGACTTTTCCTTGCCGTTCGTCCTTGATACAGACGCTAGTAACACCGGAATTGGAGCTGTTCTGTCTCAAGTTGTCTGGCGTCGACAGTGTTATCGCATAAGGAAGCAGAGTTCTGTCTCTGGCCGAACAACGGTACTGTGTTCCAAGCCAGGAACTGTTAGCTATTGTGTTTTTCATGCAAAAGTATCGCCCTTATTTGTATGGTAGACGCTTTGAGGTGCGCTCTGACCACGCAGTGCTACAGCACCCACTGCATGTTGAACAGCCGTCTGGCCAACTTTTACATTGGTTGTAGCTCCTCCGGGACTACACCTTTAATGTTACCTATCACAACGGCTCTCGACACACGAACGCTGACGCTCTCTCTCGATTACCAACGAGCGATGGGTGCGGGTGTTTTTTGGACTGCGGGCACTGTAAGCCACCCAACGAGTACTCGCCTCCTCCCTTTGTGGCGTCGGCCGAGGTTGTAACCTCTGAGGTGGCCGGAGGTCCGGTGGCGCTTGACGCCGTCATTGGGTTGGATCACGAAGAATGGGGGCGCCTCCAGGTTGAAGATGCTTCCCTGCTTAAATTGCGACGCCGTATCAGGGAGGCTGATGGGGGCGGGGATCAACGGGGTATTGCCTCTGTCATTCTTAGAGGCAGATTGCTCATGCATTGGGACGGAGGGTTGCACCATTATAACATGTTGTGCCCACTGCCCTGTGGAGTAAGGTCATTTGGGTGGTACACTAGTGCCTGTTACACCTGGATGTGCATAAGACACTGGCTACACTTAAGCTTGAGTTCTTCTGGCCTGGCATGGCTGAGTATCTCGTTAATTTGCTGAAAGAGTTTTGCAGTGCGTGCAGCAGAAACCGCCAGCGAAACCCTGTTGTCCACCGTTGCAATCGATTCAGGTCTCCCGCGTACATGAACTAGTTGCTTTGGACATTCTTGATCCATTTCCCACTACCTATCATGGGAATAAGTCAGTTTAACACGTAGGCTTTTGCGACCAATATTATTCATAATAAAGGTTTTTGGGTTAGATCGCGTTTATTTATAAATGTGTCGCAACCCTCCACCACCCGACACGGCCAATCAGCAAAGAAAAGTGTCACGTTGACAAAAGACAAATAATTCACTACTTCAGCCCACCGGTGTGTTGAAGAGTTAATCCACATTTACAGTTTGAGTACGACGTTTCGCTGGTAAATACTTCCAGCATCATCGGGCATCGGGCAATTCGCCAGAATGGCGAATTGCCCGATGATGCTGGAAGTATTTACCAGCGAAACGTCGTACTCAAACTGTAAATGTGGATTAACTCTTCAACACACCGGTGGGCTGAAGTAGTGAATTATTTGTCTTTTGTCAACGTGACACTTTTCTTTGCTGATTGGCCGTGTCGGGTGGTGGAGGGTTGCGACACATTTATAAATAAACGCGATCTAACCCAAAAACCTTTATTATGAATGGGAATAAGTATTTGCTAGTCGGAGTTGAGTATTTTTCACGATAGCCTGTGGCCTCGCCGCTCCCCAACCAGTCGGCGGCGACTATCACTGAGGCATTCCTCAATGGCTATATAATGGACAGGGGTGCTCCCGAACGTCGTCTGATCGATCAAGGCAAAATATTTTCTTCAAAATTGTTCCAAGAGGTATGCGATTTGATGGGAACAAAGAAAGGTCGCACGTCACCGTACAATCCGTCGTTTATAAGTATATTCATAATTTTCCTCCTTACCATTTCGTTTTGTGATTGTACTTCTAATCGCATAGATTACCCATAATCAATGCGAATTAGTTCTTGACACCTTCGCCACGAAGCTACGCTCACAGGGAGAATTCGTGTTGAACCGGCTTCCTTATCATACAATCTTGTACACGAATTAATTAATCTCCCGTGAGAAGCACGTCCCGCCGCACACCTCACTACAAGCCATTTATTAATTACACCATATCGCTGATGGATCTATGAACGCATATTTGTGCCTTTAGAAATAATAATTTTCGTTTAATTACTTTTCGTATGAATACCGTCGCATAATATTAAGGACTGTATTCATATTTAAGCTGCATAAGAATTAATTGCTCTGATAACAAAAGGGAAACAATGGATAAGAGTTTCCTGGAAGAATTGCTTATGGATCTATAAATGAATGCAGGACGGTGTGGGCAATATATTTTCAAATATATGAACTTGCATATTATAAGTGAAGGTTTTTGTTTAGAAAAGCATATACATGTTTTAACTCTCTCTCTCTCACCAACGGCTCGTGTCATGCAGGGAAAGGAATCCATGTGCCGTTGTCAAAGTGAAATCACACAGTCGTTGATGATACTGTATTGATATAGTGTTGAAGTTCCGAGATTGAGAGTTCACATACTATATTAGAGTTAAGGTTTAATTAGGAAATGAATTGATTAATGCAGAAGTTGTGGTGTGATTCTTTCCTATAATCTATGAATAAGAACTGGTTCTGCGATGAGATATGAACTTGGTGACCTTACATAAACACTAATACATACTCAATAAATGGCAAAGCGAGAATAATTGTATTATACTGATCGATAATACGAAGTTAGACAATGAAGCCGAGTTGACACTAGCATAACTGCATACGATTAATTGCATTATTCCGATTGATAACCCCACCTCGTCAACGAGGCGGGGCCTGATTATCATAAAGACTGTCATTAACATAACCACACCCACATATAAATTAATGATTATCCCTCGAATTAGCATAATTTATACGCATAATTACACAAATTAGCATAATTATACTAAATACCAATTTCTTTATATTTGTATTATTTTCATCAAATTTCAACAACCGACATATACAACACCCCGATATAGCAGTCACCACAAATACAACTCAATTTGTAAACACCGGGGTACTGAACGTCAGGAATGACATCCTTTACGGATGGGATTAGATCACGGATTTTGTGTACTGTATTGAACCGAACCTGGATCTTGTGATTGTTTAGAATTTTGGAATTTTTTTTAGTAACGCCTGCTATGTATGGCAGTGTGATGATTTTGATCAGAGTGTCAAGTGGTTGTTTCTCTATGGTGGGAGAAACAGCTTGGCGGATGATACGGTCAGAGTAACCGTTCATCTTTTAGGGCTAGATGTAAGTCACTGGTCAGGTGGTGTTGGTCAGAAATGCAATGAGCTCTATGGTATAATGTTTTGATGAGAGAATTAGTTTGAGCCGGTTGGTGGTGGGAATAAGGCTTCAAGTAGGAATCTGTGTGGGTGGACTTCCTGTAAACAGAATGTTCCAAAGCGCCATCAGTCCTTCTCTCAAACAGAACATGCAAGAATGGCAGCTTGCCATCTTTCTCCACTTCCATGGTGAATTTGATGGATGGGTGTCTGGAATTGATGTGGTCTAGGAAATGGTTCAAAGCTGGGAGGCCATGTGGCCAAATGACGAAAGTGTCATCCACATATCTCTTCCACGGGGAAGGACGAAGGGTGGATGTCTGGATGGCGTCCGATTCAAATTTCTCCATGAAAACATTGGCTATCACTGGTGACAAGAGGGAACCCATAGGGGTACCCTCATTTTGTTTGTAGAAGGTGCCATTCCAGGTAAAGTAAGTGTTGGTGAGGCAGTGCCTAACCAGTGCAGGTACATCAGGGTTCAGTCCATGTTGGACCAAATCTTCAATTATTGTTATGGTATCAGGTACTGGGACCTTAGTGAACAGAGAGACCACATAAAAGCTGACGAGGATATCGTCAGGAGATAGTACAATGTCTTTGACCATAGAAACCAATTGGGTTGAGTTAAGTACTGCTGAGGTGGTATTGCCAGTGAAGGGAAGCAGAGTATCCGACAGAAAACGGGCTGGCTTGTCGGTAGGGGAGTTGATCGTGGACACGATGGGTCGCAGTGGGGTACCTTCTTTATGGATCTTGGGAAGACCATAGAATCTGGGAGGTCTTGCAGCAGAGGGTTTTAGGGAGAGACGTTTGGTTGGTTCGATTAGGGAAGTCGATCTAGCGATGATCTTGTTGGTTTTTTATCGTTAGGCTGTTAGTAGGATCACTTTTAATTTTTGAGTAACTCCCATCATTGAGGTCCTGGATTTTGTTGTTGCATGAGTTTTTATCCATAATGACAGTGACATTGCCTTTGTCGGCCGAGAGGATGACTATATCATCCCTCTTTTTTAATTCGCGAGTTCAGAGCATTCATTTTTGCTGATGTTGCTCATGGGTTTCTTAGCATTCTTAAGCATAGTGGCTATTTCAGCTCTCGCAACGTCTGCTTGGATGTGTCCTATGCCTTTGAGGGCTACATCGACCTGAGAGATGATATCCTCTTCTAGTATATGTTTAGGGGTGACAGCGAAATTTAGTCCTTTAGTCAGTACTGTTTTCAGATTTTCCGAAATCGGGATGTTACTGATTAATAACGATTTTGTTAACGTCCAGTTTTGTGATGTGTGGTACTGGGTTCTTCTTTGATAGGAGGTTGAATTTAGCGATCAGGTTAGCTTTGCATTTGACTGACAGTTAATCAGCAGAGGCAGCAGTCATGTTGTCAACGTGGTTCCAATCAGAAGGGGGCATTTTTTTTGTTAACATTAAATGAGATTGTAGGAGAGTCCTGTCTAAACTATCGAGTTCAAATCGGAATACTCTTATCCTCTCTGTGATTAGTGATAGGCTAGCATTAAACAAAATCCGTTTAGAGTTCGGTGCAGATACAGCAGCAGATGTGAGTGTGAAAGCGATGGGTATTACCTTGTTATCGCGGCTTCTTTTGAGGAAGGTTAGCGTCTCGATGAGCTGTGACTTCTTATCTCGTTGTCTGTTAAACGCTCTAACAGATAGGTGGAAATCCTCCCCGTAGAGGTCATTAATTCTAGATTTGAAGCTTTCGTGACTGCAAGGATTAATACTCTTTGGTTATTTTAGTAAAAAAACTACATTAAATCACGATGTTTCGGAGGAAACCACTAGAAAGATGTCATAAACCAAGTCAAAACTTTAGCTACCTTATAAGCGCACAGCCTTTTTTCCACTGCCCCCGTGCAGTGAACCACCGCATCCCCTGAACCCTCAACACAACAAAAGACGGATTAACTTAGCCCCCCAACTCCATCGTCGTCCCCTGCTTGGCTCCTCCCCCCCCCCCTTAACCTGTATATAAGCTCGAGGGTCTCAGAGCTCCCCACTTGATGCAGCTATCTTGCTGTGACTGTTCCACCTGAAGACGGAAGCTTGTGTTGCCTCCAAAAGGTCGTGATTTAATTTAATTGTTTTCTTTTATTTGTATTTTGCCTACGTGAATTTACCGAAAAAAACAAAGAGTATGAATCCTTGCAGTCACGAAAGCTTCAAATCTAGAACCACCTAGCCAGTGAACTGGAACACGTACACCAAGCCCTCAAGATGAATGGGTACTCGGACCGCATTATTTGCAAAGCTGTTTCTCCAACTATGAATAAACAATCTCCTGAGAATCCAATCAAAACCATCACTTTACCATACATAGCAGGTGTTACCAAAAAGTATCCAAAATCTTAAACAAACACAAGATCCAGGTCCGATCCAATACAGTACACAAAATCAGTGATCTAATCCCATCTGTGATGGAGATCATTCCTGATATGCAATACCCTGGAGTCTACAAGCTGAGTTGTACCTGCGGTAACAGTTACATTGGGGGAACGAGACGACATGTCTTGGACCGGGTTCGCGAACACAAGGCAGATCTGAAACACGGCAAAACCAGTACCTCTGCCGTAGCTGTCCATTGTATAACGCTGTGTGCTCGCATGATATTGTTTTTTTTCTGAGACCAAGGTAATCTGCAAACCTTCGAGCTACTATCAAAAGTTTGTTCATGAAACCATCCAGATGTTTAAACTTAGACATAACTTCAATCGAGAAGATGGATACAAATTGAGCAATCTTTGAAATTATGTTATTTTACCTGGTAAAGCTTTAACCGGTTTTAGTTGTTTCCATCATACCTGCCATTTACTAGCAGTTTTTTTCCCGAGTTACTTTCCCCCGTGTCCCACACTCAGCTTCCCACTTCTTGCCCCACCCATTCCCCCCCCCTCCAGCCTCACTTCTTCTCCCCCTAGCTCTCACGCAGCCCCCCTTCCTCTGCCCCACACCTCCCCCACCCTCTTTCTCCCCCCTTGCCCCTCCCCCCTTTCTTACCTATATAACCTCTTGCCATGGCAGCTCTCTCGCCTACTTCAGAAGTTTTCTTGCTGTGGTTGTTCCACCTGATGAGGATTGCTTGTTGCAATCAAAACGTCATGAATTGTTTTATTTTATTAATATCTACGTGACTTTACCGAAATAACAAACGAGTATCATCCATAATACAGTTTTGTTTAGGTTATATCACTTCAATGTGTCATTAAACTCACCCGACACATCCAATTACTAAGGTTTGTTACATAAACAGAACATGCCAATTCGTTACAAGTAGAGTACAACGGTGTGTTGGAAAGTCAAGCCACAACATTTACAATCTGACGTCACCCTGCTGCTATATTTAAGACCGGGAGCAAGTGAGGGCTTTACCATTCTGGCGAATTTCCCGATGATACTGGATGTAATCACCAGCGAAACGTCTAACTCAAACTGTAAATGTTGTGGATTCACTCAACACACCGGTGGGCTAAAGTAGTGAACTATTTGTCTTTTCATATTCTTAGCTCTTTCGGTAAAGTCACGTTGAAGGGAAACAATAAAATAATAAAATATATATAAAACAATAAAATTTCTCACGACGTTTCGACCATAACACAAACGGTCGTCATCAGGTGTCGTGATAATTTTTATTGTTTTATATATATTTTATTATTTTATTGTTTCCCTTCAACGTGACTTTACCGAATGAGCTAAGAATATGAATTAATGCAGTCACGAAAGCTTTAAATCAAAATTTATTTGTCTTTTGTCAACGTGATTGGCCGTGTCGGGTGTGAAGGGTTACGACACATATATAACGCGATCTAACCCAAAAACCTTTATTAAATAGAGGGGTAGATGTGATGGCAACACTTGTGAGCTCTTCTTGCGCTAAGTGGGGGGATTATATAATTTATATAAATTATTATTGGTACCCAATGCCGTTTTGGATGTTTATATGGTAATAAATGTACATTATGCATGCACATTATGCGATCATATTGTTCTTGTACTTCCTGTCTATTGTGTGTACTAATATAGCTGTACCAATGGTAATCCCTATTGAAGTATGGTGACCTGTATAGGCATCTCAGTCAGTAGACCCAGGCACCTGGGTCTGTCCCGTGACCCACTGGAAGTGTGACCCCCCCACACTCGATCCCAACAACGTGTATCCACGAACTTTAATAAGGATGAATCTATTACACAGTTGTACATTATTAAACTGCACCACTGCTTTTGTTAGTCAGTTAATTTACTCCAATATATGTTGCTAGTGACAAGAGGACCACAATGCACTTCTTCAGGAAATGCTAATTGTATTTGCACAACGGCCAAGTGCTTTTAGACATTTGTGTGTTGAAAACTCGAACACTTTCAGATGATAAAGGTACTGTGCACTAAAATTGAATGGATGATTGTATGTATAGTGATATTAGTAAATACAATCTCCCTGTGTTCCTCGATGAAAAATTGTGTGATCCTCTGCTGCAACTTTGTGTTCTCATAAACGCAATCACGTTTCAAATTATACAGGTACAGTGCAGTATAATTGAATGGATTATTGTGAGTAAACTGATATTAGTGAATACCACGTATATATCAAATGTATGACACAGCATTAAACAATGACCAGCTTTGCTCATGAACGTGTGCTCTGGTCATGTCCATCCGCATTGTGAGTGTCCATAATTCACCACGTGATTGACCCTGTGGTTCATGTGGGCTCAGTGAGTCAGCGCTGGTTCTTCTCCCGTCCACCTGGGTTTAGGCTCAGTAACAACGGCATCGGAGACAGCGGCCTCCGACTTTTGGCTGATGGGATGTTTGGGAGAGAAGGGAGTTTGGAGGCGCTACAGTGAGTGATGTCCTGATGTACACACACTTATATAAACACCTAAGCAAATATCAACACACAAATACAGACACAAAACACAACGATACTCAGTATTGATAAAATATTTCATATTTCACTTGTTTTTATGCACATTAATTAACTAGCCTCACTTGTTGCAGCACTTTAAACCACTATTAATTTACATTACAATTACAAATTCCCAATCAGATTCTCACAAATAACCTACTCTACCCTATAGATTATTTCACTCCATAAGTGGAAATTAAGAGATTAGAAAAACTATCGGCAGACATCTTGACCTTTTCATTACTACACCACAACCTGACCCTTATTAATGCCATAAACTCACCAATGTACCCCATGTGACTTTTAAACACCACCCCTATTAATGTTAACATCATTTTAACTGTACCCAATATACAGTTTAAATCAGCCACAGCTACGTGATGGGTAATGAGTGGATTCAGAGGTGGGCAGAGACTCCTATGTATTTATCACTGATGTTCGTCAGGAGTTGGAATCTGTTTTGGGTTGGGTTGATAGAGCAGGGCGCTAACCACTGTGGCAACACGCCACCACCAACAACAACAACACTTGCCATTCACCATTAAGTGGCAGTGACGTCTCCACAGCTCCTGTGCCAGGTGCAATTTGAGGACACGTGAAGTGTCGAAGGCTCAATGGCAGCAGGGCATGGACAGAATAAGGTGCCATGGGTTGACTGACTGAGATGGCTAGCAGATGCACCAACTGTGCCCCCACCTGTGCCAACTTTCTGCATTTTAGCCGCTCGACGCTACACTAGATTTTGTGAGCGTCACTGCTGTGCCCTCCGTTGTTGGGTGAGGGTGACTGCCTCCAACTGACTAGTAGCGTCCTTCACGAGCCTCTTTCATAGAGGCCAATCTCAACACCACAGGTACCGGTCTATGGCAAATCCACTTGGCTCCACATCCTCCCATACCGCATCAGTCCATCTTGTCTCCAGCCAGTGTGGTGTCGATTTAGCCCCGTCTATCCAGCCAAATAAAAGCTGCTTGGACATGCGGTGGCTGAGCATGCAGGACAAATGACCCACCCAAAGCAGCCTTGCCTTTTGGAGATCACCGAGTGGAATGTCCAAATCTTTCGAGGATTTGTGAGCTCCTCACACAATCCAGCCTGGTTAAACCCAGGATAGATTGTACAGGCCAGCATGAATATTAAAACTGTTGCAGATGTTACATCAGAGGGGGCCACGTATCATAAGCATAGAGAAGGGAGGGCATAACTGTTGCTGAGGAAGATGTGAAGTTTCAAGTGTAGCGACAGACCAGGCAGCTTCCACACAGCATTATGCAGGCGATGAAAATATACTGCTTCCTGACTGATTCTAAGTGAGACCTCTAATTTCAAACCAGAGGTGGTTCTAAATGCACTGCCCAGGTAGGGAAAGCTCTTTACTTTCTACACAACTGTGCCACCACAAATGGGGAGTTGAGGTGGTGGAGTGTTTGATGCACAAAATACCCAAGAAGGTACTTAGCTTTGGAAGGCCTGATGGTAATGCCCTACATCTTAGTACCACACTCCAGATAAAGCAGCAGTGCCTCCACCTCCTTATCTGAGTTGATGGTAGCAGAAGGATTGGGAGAAGCTAAAGAAGAAATGCGTGGAGTTGGGGAGCAAATGGGGAAAGTGTAATACATGGGAGGACATATCAGAAATTGGAGACATTTGTGAGGAAAGTGGAGGAGTTGAATAGGAAAGTGGAGATAGAGAGGAAATATGAATGTTTGAGGAAGTGGGAATAATTATTGAGACAATGGTAGGAGGTAAATATATTTATTGGGAGGTAGGGAGAACATGGGTTGGGTTTGTAAAGATGTGGAAGAAGATGTAGGGAAGGGGAGGAGTTAGACAGGAAATGGGACAAGCTATAGCGAACATGCGATGGCTTATAGAGGAAACGGTAGGAGTTAGAAGGAATGGGAGGAATGGAGGATATTGGAGAGTTATAGAAGACATTTTAGGAATTGGAGAGGCCATGAGAGGATTTAGAAAGGAATGAGTGGTGTCGATGGAAATTGAAGCTTGAGTCAACTCAGTAGGAGTATGAGTAGAATCGTGAGGTATTGAGGAATTAGGAAGGGCTACAAATAAAATTGGAGTTGTAGAAAATTAGAGGAAATAGCACGGAAAATGTGAGAGCTTCGTGAGTATGTGGGTCAAATTAGTTAAAAGGGGAATGGCGTTAGGAAATAGGAGCAGTTAGAAAATGGTTGGAGCTAGAGAGGAAGTCTGAAGAGATGGAGAACATGCGATCAATTCGAGAGGAAGTGCGAGGAGGCATTGATATATGTGAGAAGTTTGTGAGGCATTGGGTGAATTTACAGGATTTGAGGTGTTAGAATTGTAGGAGTGAAATGATAGCGTTATATTACACGTATGAGGGGTCAAATAGGTGGGAGGAGATAGAGAAGAAATGGAAGGAGTAAAAATAAAACGTATAGGGAATTAGAGAAGCTAGAAAGGAAGGAATGAAAGAGAAAATAGGAGTAACAGGATATGGGAAAATGTTGTATAATAATTGGGATTGGTTTGAGGATACGTGAAGAGCTGGTTGGAATTTGAGGAAGTGGGGAGTTTGTGAAGAAAGGGAAATCACATTTGAGACATGGGAATTGTGAGTTGGGGGTAAATTTTTGATGTGTGTGAAAAGTGGGAGACGTTAGTGAGGAAATCAGAGGAGGTAGCAGGGGAATCAGAACTAGATGAAATGGGAGTTCATATATAACTGGGATATATTACAAAGGAAGTGGAAGAATTTAGTGAGGAAATAAGAGGAGTCTAGCGGCCGCCCAGGGTGACCACACCGACCTCGGGCTCTTCCTTGTCCATGATCCCACTTGGCCCATCCCCCCCCACCCCACCAATATACTACATGCATCCTTGTATGGTACTGTACGTACGTTGTGAAAGAAGTTCAACATACATACATGCAATGAATACAGGAATCTCGCATTAAACAATGAATGGTCGAGCCACAGAATACATTTAATGCAAAACTGCAATAACTTAACCCGTCAGAGGGAAGGGTTTGCTGTATTTTTTTATTTGCTACATGGACGATCCAGTTTAGCCAGTTTCCAGGCTGAGAGATTCATGGTTGCATGAGCACAAGAACAACAAAACAACGACAAAAACATCAATATTGCAGAGAACGATTACTGGACCTTTAAAGAATATTGCACAAATAAGAGGTTAGATTTTTTCTTTTTTTGTATTGCTCAATAATCCAACAAAACCACAACATGAACATTCGAGACAGAAACTTAGGTCAAAAACGTGAAACAGCCTGGCACAATACGCCCTTAAAATGGGGAGGGGGCCGACTGCAAGCACTTGGGTTCACTGCCTTACCACTATCGGGCAATGATTTAGAGTAGCATATTTTCATAGGAGGGGAAGTTAAGGGTAAAAGGGGAGGGGGGGTAATGTGACTAAACAATATGCAAAATAAAATAATATAAACGCGATGTCCGATTTTATCAATCTTGTTCCCCTCGGAGCAACAGACATCATGTGTTTGCAGAAATGGTGCAGTGTCAAGAGGCCATTCCCTATCCCCGACCCCCATTTATCCCACAATTCTTGCAGGTTTCAGCCAATTTGGGGACCACGTAGCGTTATATTCCAACTACCTTCCTTTAAGTTCATAGTTTAAGAGCTCGATTCCACCACAGCAAGTAGAGAATCTGTCAGTGTCCCAGTGTAGAGGAGTATTTTGAGCAACCATGAAGGGGCGAACAGAGGGAGGTGCGAGCGAGTTGATAGACGAGGATGACGTCGTGTCACAGGGCTGTAGGGGGTACTTAAGGGGGACCCCATGACGAAAGTGGGGTCTAATAATAGGGGTTTCCCCCTTTTTTTTCTGGCAACAAAACTGAAACCTTTTTTTACGAGGATTCATGTTTGCATTAACCACAATACCTGCAGTCAAAATGCAAACAAAAAACATACTATGATAATATATGCATTGTCCTTGAAACTGATTGGTCCACACCAAGGACAATGCATATATTATCATAGTATGTTTTGTGTTTGCATTTTGACTGCAGGTATTGTGGTTAATGCAGACATGAATCCTTGTAAAAAAGGTTTCAGTTTTGTTGCCAGAAAAAATGGGAAAAGCCCTATTATTACATTTTGGTACTGGCAAAGGAGGTGTAATGATGAAAGTGGGGTCATTGTGGGGAGCCAGGGAAAGGATCGGCTGGAAGAAGAGAACTAAGGGATAGCCGAAAGTAGGGTTCAGAGCATTCAGTAGGGATCGGCTGAGAGAGGGTTTCTCTCTACTCATCGCCAGACGGTGTTGGATGAGCCCCCGTTCCGGGCAAATGAGTGAGAGAGCCCTAAGGGATAGCTGAAGGCAGGACCAGGCACTGTTGAGAGTCCGGGGTAAGGACTCAGATAGAGAACGCCTACCTCTGGTGTGAGTTTGAATGTTGAGTTTAACAGTGTTTAATAAACAGCAACAGCCTTCTTTTTTGTTTGGTTCTTTCGGTAAAGTCACGTAGAATGAGAATAAAATAATAAATAAATAAAATAACACAATAATATTCTCACGACGTTTCGGCCACAACACAAGCGGCCTTCATCAGGTGAAGGGGACGAGACTGTCTGGAGGACAGCACTGGAGTGAGAAAGCCACGCTGAGATCACGACCTTTAAGCTGTGTGAGAAGAAACAAAGCGCCTTGACAAAGGAATTAGCATATAATTTAGCATTGAAATGGCTGAGTGATTAGCTTGTGACTGGTCACAGAAAAGGCTATGTTAAAGTTAAAGCATACACATCCGCAAAGGCACCCCTTGACAAAGGAATTAGCATAGAATTTAGCATTGAAATAGCTGAGTGATTAGCTTGTAACTGGTAACAGAAATAGCTATGTTAAAGTCAGAGCATATACATTCACCGAGGCACCTAGTACAAATCAAACAGGAGAATTTAGCATTGAAATAACTAGGCGAATTTAGCATTGAAATAACTGAGTGATTAGCTTGTGACTGGTCACAGAAATGGCTATGTTGAAGTTAAGGCCTACACATCTGAGCTATTCACAGTAACTGGGTATACAATACAATATATAATGAATACTATATAGTGAACCAATAAAAAATACTAAAATATAAATTACCCCAATGTTATCAATAAACTCTATATTCTCCAATCAGCTAAGCTACCAACAATAAGTCGTTATATATCACAATGCTATATGGCGAAAAATGGGTGGATTCTTACCCTCAACTTTAGCAACACGGATAGCTACGGGTCCCGTTCAGACAGACGAGTTCATCCATGGTCGGAACAGAGGAGGGGGAGAGACACAGCTGCGAGGCGCTGTTATACTCCATGTTGTAAACCATACCTTATAGTAAATCCCGTCTCCACGTGGTCTTACTGCACAACGCCAGGAATTTGTCCAATTTGCCAGAATATTTTTTTCTTTGCTACAATTTAAAAGGTTTTGAGTAGCGTGTATTGGTGCTTTGACACCCCCCTTAGCTTCAGGCCCCACAAAGTTTTGTCCACTTAGCGGCTCAATTCTGTGCCACAGATCCATTTAAAATAGTCCGTTATGTCCTGATAACATTTCGAGATATCTGGGTACGGTCAGAAGACTTGTAGGTATGTCTGTACTCTGCCTTGCGTGCATCTAGGGAAATCCGAGGAGTTGTTAAATTTGGCTCTCCTGTCGTTGGTCAGGTAGGTCCCATTCATGAACTTGAACTGAATAACTTTCAGCAGAAAAGACCATTTCTGGTGAGGAATGTGCAGTCCCAGCAGCTTTTCCCATAACTTTCTAGTTTTATGTTTCATCTGTCACCATCTCTGTTGATTACATGATTTGCCTCCGCCAATCTATATTGTCCTTTTTAACCCCTCAGCCAATCTATAACAGTGTCGGCACTAAGCTTGCAGTCTTTGTTTGAAGCTTTAGTAATAGTGTCACTGATCTGCAGGTATTTAGAAAAGAGTGCCCACGGGAGGTATTTAAATGTTAATAATGTACACGATAATAAAATTGAGAGACGTTAATGAGGAAATTGGAGGAGGTTATGAGAAATTTAGGAATGAGAGGATATGGGAAGAGTTTAAGTGGAAGTGCCGATATGCAGGCCAGGTGCTAAGTTACCTTGTGCTCCAGATAGTTGTGACTGAAGGTTTCCTTTCAATTACATTGTGATGAGATGTTAAATGAAATGCTTTCAGTTGTGACTGCTTGTAGGATGATGCAATATCGAAAATAAATCATGATTATTTGATCAATATATAAACACACACAGAGATTCTACAGAGCCTTTAGCAGACTTTTCGGTCATATACTGTTAGGGAACACCTAATGAAGGCCAGAACGGCACATGGTGATAAGGAGGCCAGCACCACACTCAGCCAACTGATGTTTACTTACTACACCAGGTACTAGTTTAAGGCTGAGTCGACCTAGGTGAGGTCCACTGTCGTTTTAGATATTCATCAATGAGGTTAGCCATGAGTGGCAACCGAACCAGGTTCGTGGCGCAGTGTGCTAACCACTGCACCTCTACTTTCCACGCGCATGCACACATATGCATACACTAAGACACACATGTACAAACACGCATAGAGATGGACAAATGCAAATGCACACATAGTAGACATTCACACATACATCACATTAAACCCAAAAACCTAAACAGCAGTTGCTTTTTGCAAGCTCCTATGAAAGTTGACATGACATTTGTGCAGTCTCCACAAACACGACCCTCAACCACTGTCCCATCAGCAACCACCACCTTTCACCACCCCTCACCATCCCCCACTCTCTGCCCAGATCCTCCACCCATCCCCTCTGCCCCCACTAACAGTCTCTTCTCTACTCTTTGGTTCTATTGGGTAAAGTCACGTAGGTGAAAATAAAATAACAAAAAATCACGACGTCTCTTCTCTTCCTGCAGCCTGTATCATTGTTCACTGACGGACAAGTCGGGTTCCTATCTCAGTGTTATCCTCAAGGCCAACACAGGTTTGAAGATTCTCAGGTAAGCTCTGCTGTTCGTTTTTCACATGTGCTCTCTGCACGAACTGTGCTAATCATTGGTGCAACGCGTTGTGAAGTAAACATTTAAATGTCAACCCAGCAATTTTGCTGTCTCTACATGGCAGTATCGGTAAAGTCACGTAGGTATAAAATAAAATAAATTTAATCACGACGTTTCGGGCGCAACACAAGTGCCTGCCATCAGGTGGGACAACCACAGCAATAAACAATTGGCAATGCTGAGCAATATCTTTGTCGACAAGAAAATCACGCAGAATGCACCAAACTTAATAAGAATTGATATTCATATTCAGAACATATTGTTAGCAGATATATTAATTGTCAACATCTTCCTGTGTTCATCAGTTAAAATGTACTTCACTCGTGTGTAATCCTCTGTTGCAACTTTGTGTTCATATAAACGCAAACACTTTTCATATTATAAAGGTACAGTGCAGTATAATTGAACGGATAATTGTGAGTAAAGTTATGTTTGTGAATGTCACCTATTATATATCAAATGTCTAACACAGAAGCATTAAACAATGAGCAGCTTTGCTCATGAACGTGTGTACTCTGTATTAAAGCTTTCGTGACTGCATAAAATTACTCATTGGTTATTTTGGTAAAGTCACGTATGTAGAAATACAATCAAATTATATTAAAACGAAACAATCACGACGTTTCGATCACAACACAAGCGATCTCCATCAGGTGTCAAGAACAAATCATGGAAGTAAATACAACAAAAAGATGAGAGACAATAATTCCACAAACCTGAAAAAACATTATGTGAAGCACAGCCAGTCAGGCCAACAACACAGTTAGACACTTCCTGGTCCGCCAGGAAGTGTCTAACTGTGTTGTTGTCCTGACTGGCTGTGCTTCACATAATGTTTTTTCAGATTTGTGGAATTCTCGTCTCTCATCTTTTTGTTGTAGTTGCCTCGATGATTTGTTCTTGACACCTGATGAAGATCGCTTGTGTTGTGATCGAAACGTCGTGATTGTTTTGTTTTAATATAATTTTATTGTATTTCTACATACGTGACTTTACCAAAAAAATGCAATGAGTGTGTACTCCGGTTAAGTGCACCGCCATTGTGACTGTCCCTAACTCACCGCGTTTTTGACTCTGCGGTTCTCGTGGGCTCAGTGAGTCAGGGCTGTCCCTTCTCCCGTCCACCTTGGTTCAGGCTGAGTGACAACAAGATCAGAGCCAGCGGACTCAAATGTTTGGCGGACGGGATGTTCGGAATAGCAGGGAGTTTGGAGACGTTAGAGTGAGTCATGGCCCAATGCACACACACTTGTAAAAGTACACCCAAACAAATATATATACACATATGTGACACAAAACACAAAGATACTCAGTATAAATATTGACTTAAAGCTTTCGTGACTGCAGGAATTAATATTCTTAGGTCTTTCGGTAAAGTCACGTAAATAGGTTAAAAGAAAATAACAAAAAATTACAAATAATAACAAAAAACTACGACGTTTCAATCGCAACACAAGTGGTCGTCTTCAGGCAAAGGGGGTTAGCTTACAAGGCAAACTGTTTATAAGGGGTTTGAAATAGGTGTAGCCCAAATGTCAGCAGCCAATGATAATATAAGTGGTGGGCAGCCCAACCTGAAAGTGGTTGGTTTTCCACCAATCGAAGAGAATATAACTGCTCCGATTTGAACTATACAATTTAGACTCTCCTGAAATCACACAACATTGACGGAAAAATGTCTAGATCTGATTGGGACCATGTAGATAACATGACAGCCTCTTCAGCCACCTCAATGTCAGCTAAATGCAAAGATAACCTGATTTCCAATTTAATCCTCCTTTCCAAGAATCCAGATCCACACATCGAAAAGTTAGACTTTGACAAGATGGTTATCAAACAGAGAAACAGTCCAATTTCCGACAAACACCTAAAATCGGTTCTAGCCAAAGGGTTCAATTTCGCAGTCACCCCTAAACGATGATATCATTGCCCAGGTCGACGTAGCCCTTAAGGGTTTGGGACACATTTATGCAAACGTGGCAAGATCGGAAATCACTGCAATCCTCAACAATGCTAAGACACCTATCAGCAACACCAGTAAAGATGAGCGTTTTGAACTTTCTAAATTAAAAAAGAGAATGATTTTGTCATCCTCTCAGCCGAAAAGGGCAATGCCACAATCATCATGGACAAAACCACATTCAAGAACACAATTCAGGACCTACTTAATGATGGTAGCTATACCTAAATTTTAAGAGATCCCACCAACTGCCTCGTTACGAAAACCAACAATATTATCACTGATTCGACATCTTTGATCGAACCAACCAAGCGATTCTCCTTAAAACCCTCTGCTGCTAGACCACCCAGATTGTATGGCGTAACAAAAATCCATAAAGAAGGAACACCCCTTCGTCCTCATTGTTTTTTTTCGGTAAAGTCACGTATGTAGAAATACAATAAAATTATATTAAAACAAAACAACACGACGTTTCGATCACAACACAAGCGATCTTCATCAGGTGTCAAGAACAAATCATGGAGGTAAATACAACAAAAGGATGAGAGACAAGAATTTAACAAACCTAAAAAAACATTATGTGAAGCACCACCAGTCAGGCCAACAACACAGTTAGACACTTCCTGGCAGACCACGAATTTCAGAAGAGTGTTAAATTTCGTGTTCAACTTCTGGATTGCACAAACCAGCATAGACAGAGTGAAAATACGAGGTACATGGTCAGTAGGAAAGACGGACAGAGAGGCAAGGAGAGAGAGAGAGGGATGAACAGAAGCTTAAATAGGAAATAAGGTTGAGGGGGGGGCGGCAGAGAGAGCGGCAGCTCAAAAAACATATTGTGGCAGCTCAAAAAAGGCACATCTTGCACATACACAGAAGCGGGGGGGGCGGATGGGAACAGGCTTGGGGTGTACATTTAGGACAGAAATGCAACGGTAACGTCCCCGTAGAAGTGTGTTAATAAATTATTAAAGCTTTCGTGACTGCATAAAATTACTCATTGTTTTTTTCGGTAAAGTCACGTATGTAGAAATACAATAAAATTATATTAAAACAAAACAATCACCTGATAAAGATCGCTTGTGTTGTGATCGAAACGTCATGATTGTTTTGTTTTAATATAATTTTATTGTATTTCTACATACGTGACTTTACCGAAAAAAACAATGAGCAATTTTATGCAGTCATGAAAGCTTTTAATAATTTATTACCCCTTCGCCCTATCGCCTCCACCATTGACTCACCCACCTACAAACTGGCCCGATTTATGTCTGAGACCTTACAACAATTCACTGGTAAGACCACCTCAGCTGTACTCAACTCAGCTCAATTGGTATCGTCAATTAAGGACATCTCACTTTTTCAAGGTCATTTGCTCGTTAGTTTCGACGTGGTCTCTTGTTTACCAAAGTTCCTGTGCTTGACACCATTGCAATCATTGAAGATTTGGTCCAACAAGGACTGAATGCTGATGTACCGGCCTTGGTGTGACACTGCCTCACCAACATTTCACCTGGAATGGAACATTCTACAAACAAGTTGAAGGTACCCCAATGGGTTCTCTCTTATATCTAGTTGTAGCCAATGTTTTCATGGAAAAATAAGAGACAGATGCCATCCAGGCATCCACTCTAGTCTGTCCTTGTGGAAGAGGCACGCAGATGACACGTTCGTCACCTGGCCACATCGCAGACCAGCTCTGAATCAATTCCTCAACCACATCAATACCATACAACCAGCCATCAATTTCACCATGGAGGTGGAAAAGGAATGGCAAGTTACCATTCTTGGATGTTTTAATAGAAAAGAGACCAGATGGCTCAATGGGACACTCTCTACAGGAAAGCCACCCATACGGATGCCTACCTAAAAACCTGACTCCCACTACCATCCATCCCAGAATAATTCCCTAATCAAAACTCTACACCATAGAGCTCGGTGTATTTGCGACCATCAACACCTAGCCCATGAACTGTAACATGTACACCAAGCTCTCAAGATAAATGGATATTTGGACTACACAATCCGTAAAGCTATCACCCCAACCGTTGGAAAATAGCCTTCTGAGGACCCAATCAAAACCATCACCTTGCAATACATAGCAGGGGTCACTGGCAGGGGTCACTGTGAAGGATGTGATCCCTGACATGCAATGCCCCGTTGTCTACAAACTAAGCTGTGTCTGCAGCAGTAGTTACATTGGGGAAACTAAGCGACATGTCTCGGACTGTGTTCGTGAACTTTAGGCAGATCTGAAACACGGTAGGACCAATACCTCGGCCGTGGCTAATCATTGTTTTAATGCGGTGGGCTCACACGGAATTGATTTCTCCAAGACGAAGGTACTTTGCCCGCCCACTGGCTATCAACAAAGGTTCGTTCATGAAGCCATCCATGTATATAGACACAGACACATTTTCAACCGAGAAGATGAGTACAAACTGATCAATCATAGGAAGAACGTTATCGACCAGTTTTAAGTCATAATTGGCTATGATGTTTCCATCGTAGCACCTTTCGATGTTAGTGGTGCTTTACGCCCATTTCAAACTTGCGCTTTCACAGGGTTCACAAAAGCACAGCCACTTCGCGCGCCGACCACTTGGTTGCGGTATGTTGGCTCTCCACCACTTACATTATCATTGGCTGCAGACATTTGGGCTATACCTATTTGAAACCGTTATAAACAGTTTGCCTTGGAAGCTAACCCCGAAGACGACTGCTTGTGTTGCGATTGAAACGTCATAGCTTTTGGTTATTTTTTGTTATTTTTTTTTAACCTATCTACGTGACTTTACTGAAAGACCAAAGAATATAATATACTCAGTATAGCATGATAATGTTGTATTTTAACGTCTATTATAACTTTATTTCTTATGCAATCATTAAGTTATTAGCCACACTTATTACAGCACTTTTAACCACTATTAAATAACAATACAATTGTCACATTACCTACTTTAACCCATGATTTAAACAATATTATGTTAATACAGTAGATCATAGATTATCCAGTGGTTAGGGAGGGAACGGGGTACTGGATAAAAAAAACCCAGATAATCGCATCATTATTTAAAATAGCTTATTTTTGCACATTCTTGAATAAGATGCTTATCGGTGTTCTGTATGTATATTTGGTGTTATAAGTAGTTTGCGGTGTGAACATATTTAAATAAATATACAATGACAAAATAAATATCCTGCTGTAAAAAGTGTCGGTATTTACTGTACCGTATATATTATTTGGCACTGAAATAAAGCATAGCTACTTGTTTTGTCACGCACATGGTGCCGGTCGGTAAACTGGTAAAGCCTTTCCAGCAGTTTTTCCCGTTTCACCGGATGTTGGAAGCCAGATAATGACGCTCTGGATATAATCGATGGCCATGTGTATTTAACGTCGTAAATTAAAATTAATTAGTTTATATAACGAACGGCTGCAATCTTGACATTAATTGCCCACCCATGCGTTTACCTTCATAAGACCACAATCTGACCCTTATTACAGCCATAAAGTCACCAATGACCTATACGCCAAACCTATACATTGAAAACATTCTATCTTGATTTGAAGATTTCGTCACTGCAGGAATCCATACTCTTTGGTTCTTTCGGTAAAGTCAAGTAGCTTTTCTGATTCTCCAATATAAATAAATATTCACATTTTGATTCTGGCCATTCTGCCTGTATCTACATTGGCCTTTTATGGTCAAACAATATTGAATACAATATTTCATACAGGCAGACCTCGCCGGGGGGTTACGTTACTGGAAATGTCGTGTTGGACAAAGCCGCATTACACAAATAATAGACAAATAGGGTTGCTTTCCTGTGTCCGCAATGATCACTCCCTCCCTCTTTGTTTAACTGATTCTATAAGATTTCCACCATTGTCATTGTATTGAAGGATGTTGAGTTACTCTCCATTTCTTGTGAGTGTACACTTTATTTTCCAATTTCACCTCACTCAGTGCCTCTTCTCTCCTGTAGTCTGCAGTACTGCTCACTGATGGACAAATCGATCCTATCTCTTCATGACATTATGATCACCAACAAATCATTGAGGGAGCTCTGGTAAGTTATGCTGCTCGTGTCTCATACACACTCTAATTGTTGCTACAGACAAAACTCTGTAGCCTTAACATAACAAATATATGCAAAAGGCAATGTTTTGAGCAATGGACCTTCTCCACAGCACGGCTGTGTCCTATCAACACGAGCCATTGCCAGAACTGGGATTAGTCGTGGAGTGTATTCCAGTACATGTAATAAGCATTATCAGACCAAGGAGCATGACCAAACGACTGGGAATGCGCCTTATCTTAAATCTGCAAGATAAGCAGGTTTTAGCCTAGATAGTGCTTAGATGGATGACGCACATAACCACAGGGGTTATAGGCAGCAGAGCTAAGTTGTGGGCAACGGACCAGTGTGCAGCACAATCCTCCCTTGAACTATACTATCCTAGATCTGCAGTCCCTGCCATCACAGACCTGCAATGACCTGCGTGGTGAAGTATTGTAAAGCAGCTCTCATGGCATGGGGTGACCTTCATCCAGCGCGGTTGTTGTGGGGGCTGTGTGGGTCTCGAACTGTGAGGAGCTGCTCGAGTCTCCGTGTGAACCCGCGTCAGCGTGAACCTCTCTCTGTGCTGCAGGGTGGATGGCAATGACTTCAGTGAGGAAGTGAAGCAGGAGCTGAGGAGCAACTGGACTCACAGAGTAAACCTGCGTTTGTAGATTTAAGCTGAGAGGCGATGCTGACCCAGCAGCAGACGGAGCTGCCCCATGAGCGAATCGCACACCAGCCTGTAGCATTTCACCTCCACAGCTCCGATCGCCGGCACCGGCTCTGATACAATGAGCGGGGAACTCTTTGTGAGCTCCACACGGAGCCGGAGGTGAATGCGGCTCCAAGATTCTGATGAGCGTGGTGATTACGATGATGTTGAAGTGTATTTATGAATGTGTTGTTGAAGGAAGCGATGTTGGGGGTTGTGGGGGAGTGGTGCTGGGGGGCATGCGGAGGACATGCGGGGGAAGGGGATGCAAGTGGATTTGAAATGGTCTGGCACTGAGTAGGAATGTTTTTTAATGAATGTGCATACATTTGTGCATGAGTGTTTACCACACTCATGCACGCGAGTGTGTACCACTCATGCACATATCCTAGTCTCAACAGTCACCCTATATCTGTTTAATATTCATGTATTTTAACTTTCAACTGCGCATTGATCGGTCTAAAAGTAATCTTCCAAGTCGACTTCAGTTTGAAGGAATTTATTAATAACTAACGGGAAGTACCCAGCGTTGCCCGAGCAAAAAAGACACACACAACCGCTATTCGCCACTTGGTGGCGGTGACGTCACCACGACGCTTGTGCCAGGCTATTTGCACCTTGAGGCCTAGTGAAGTGTCGGACGCCCGCAGGCAGGAGGTCACGGGGCAGACCCAGGTGCCACGGGTCGACTGACTGAGACGGCTGAGCTGACTGGCTGATGCACCACCTGTGCCCCCTACTGTGCCAACTTGCTGTGCTTCAGCCACCCGGTGCTCCACTCGTTATCGTGAGCGTCGCTCGATCCACCCTCCGTTGTTGTTGGAGGGCGACTGCCTCCAACTGCCCAGTAGTGTCTTTCACGAGCCTCTTCCACAGAGGCCGATCTTGCTATCACTGGTACCAGTCATCAGCATGTCCACTCAGCTCCACATCCTCCTGTACCACATCACTTTATCTCTTCTCTAGCCTGTGCCACGCCCGTTTATCCCCCTCGATCAGGCCAAACAAAAGCTGTTTGAGCATGCGGTGATTGGGCATGTGGGCTACATGGCCCAGCCAACGCAGCCTTGCCTGCCTTGAGGAGCTCACCGATGGGACTTTGTCCAGATCTTTCAAGGATTTGTGAGCTCCTCACACAATCCAGCCTGGTTAAACCCAGGATGGATCGTAGGCAGGCCGGCCTAAATGTTTCTAACCGGCGAAAATGTTCCATTAGGGGGTCCAAGTTTCGCAAGCATAGAGAAGGGAGGGAATGACCATGGCCGAGAAGACCTGAAGCTTAGTGCGGAGCGACAGACCAGGTAGCTTCCACACAGCATTACGCAACCAATGAAAAGATATTGCCACTCGACTGATTCGGAGTGAGACCTCTGCTGTTAAACTGGAGCCGGTCATAAGCACACTGCTCAGGTATGGGAAACTCTCCACTCGCTCCACAACTGCCCCATCACCGATTGGGAGTTGTGGGGGTGGAGTGTCCGATGGTACAAAATACCCAGGCAGGTGCTTAGTTTTGGTGGGGCTGATGGTAAGGCCCCACCTCTTAGTGGCACGCTCCAGTCTCAGCAGCAGCGTCTCCAACTCCTCCTCTGAATGAGCAGCTATTACCAAATCATCAGCATACATAACATGGTTGAGCAATAGGGAGCCATCCCTTGACCGCACCCGGGCATCGATCAGCCTCCCATTATATCTGTACCATATGGAGATTCCCCCGGTACAGCTATTGAAGGCTTCACGAACTACGTGGTCAAAATAGATGTTAAATAATGTGGAAGCCAGAGGACATCCCTGTCGCACCCCAAGGTATACAGGGAATGGCTCTGACTCCCGGCCACGTAGTTTTACCCGGGCACGCTCACCATTATGAAGGTCCTTAATGATCTGCACTCTCTCCACTCACACGCACACATGGGCCTACAGACACGCAAAGAAATGCACTTACACACTCAGATGGAGCCATGCACACACATCAACTAACACACACACATGGACTAACACACACACACAGAGTGACTGATACGCACACAAATGGACTGACACGCATACTTGGACTGACACACACAAACACTTCGACGCACACACACATCGGGCGTTGTCCGTTCGAAAAAGACAGACACACACATGGACTTAAACACACGCATGGACCTACACGCACACACATACTGACTCAAACACACACACATCGACTCACACACACACACATTGACTTACACACACATATGGACTAACACAAACATGGACTAACACACACACATATGGACTCACACACACGCACATCGACTGACACACATAGAGACACACACACACTCACATGGAGCCATGCACACACATCGACTAACACACACACATCGACGTACACACACACATCTGGCGTTGCCCGGGCAAAAAATACGCAGACACACATGGACCTAAATGCACACACATATGGACTCAGCACACACACATCGACTGACACACACACATCGACTGACACTGCAATGCCCGATAATGCCACAGCTGGAGCAATGTTCTTTCTCTGGCGAGTCTTAGCTAGGAGCAGTTTGAAAACAAAGGTCTTTCGAGTACTGGCAGGTGCATCAAGGTAGTCTCAATGTGTTGCAAAATTTTCGTGTAGGCTTCAATTTGTGCATCCATCAGCTTTGGTTAATTTTCCTCAATAAGTGTACGAAGCTGTAAAGCATAATAGCATATTGAACGTAGGATCTCTTGAGCAAGGGCATGCAGGTTGTCCTGTAGGGCGTTGGTAGTCCCATAGACGCGAGGTGTTTAGCACCAATGGAGTGCAGTTTGTCCTGAAGGAGGATGAGGGCCTGTTTGAAGATGACAGAAGTCACGAAAACTTCAAATCTAGATTGACATCAGAAAAGTTGAGGTCGAGGTTTGTATTTTGTAATTGAGCTCCGTGGAGGATGTCCTCACTCATGCCCTCTTTGTATTTTTGCCAGAGTCCCATGGGGTTAGATGGGCTGCAAACTTGAAGATTCATGCAGAAGAGCAATGTCAGTTGTAAAGAGGACTGACCAACAGAAGCTTCTGTCATAGCTTTATGAAGATGGTGATAATGCGGAAGAATCGCACGAAGATTGAAAGCTTCCCTGTATGTTTGACAGACAACTCCTTCGACTGTTTAGAGGTCTTGGAAAGATTTGTGCCCTTTGGCAACATGGAGAAGCATTGGGAGAAAGTATCACTGCTGATTGTTGGGATGAACTGTGTAGACTTGTCCTAAGGCATCCGGTTAAATCGTCAGCAGCACGTCGCTTAAATGTTTTTTTTTTTAGCAGCCCATGTATAGTAGGAGGGAACGTAATGGTAGAGCAGGTTGGTAGCAAATGGGTAAATTGTGCACAAAACAAAGAACGCCATCAGGGTGGTATCTTGTGGCGCCAGGGCCTGTTGTTGGGCATTTCCTTTGTGAACGTAGATGAGTTGACCATTTTGGAGGTGAAGTGGCAAATAGACAACTGTGGTTCCGGTCATGGATGGAGAAGATAATAATTCAGCAAATGGCCCCATTGTTGCTGATGTATGTTCCTTGGAAAAAAGTTTGAGCTCATGCACACTTTGTCCCTCTGTTTGGTAAAGCAAAGACAGGCATGTCAGAGCCTTTGTTGATGTATTGTCAAAGATAATTGATAGATTTTTTTAGAATAGCAGAATTTGACATTAAAGTGGGCCTGGAAGATCTTGCACAGGAGAGGGCAGTAGGGAACAATCCACCGGTTGTGAACCTTAATTAGCGAGTTAGTGGCAGGACTGAGCATAATTTGAAATCCATCATGCTCAGTAGTTCTGTGACGATATAAACGATAGCCATCATGGGCCGACTGAGTGTGTTTTAAGTAGTTGCATGGATACCTCTGGGAACACTTCTGGTCTTGCATACATGGGACATTTGGATAGAACTGGCCACATGGGCCATGGACCATTTGGTTGCAGACCACATAGGAAATGGGCAGGGTCTTGATGGGGGTGAGGTAGCTCAGCACTGATAAATGTGTCAATGACTTGCATGAATTGTTTACGTCATCCATAGGGAAATGTGAGCATGAGGAAGATGACGTTTTTGCCACCCAATTGTGTGCAAGGTTCTGCTTGTCTATGCAAAGATGTCGCCTTCGTTGGTCGTAATAAGCATCATGAGGTCATAAACTTTGAGCTTTAAGACACTCGCTAAGATGTCATGTCTGTCTGGTGGCTTTTGGTTTGGATAAAAGTAAACCTGGATCTCCTTTCATTTCGGATTGCAAGTGAAGGTGATGAAGAGATGCAGCGTGGCATATTGGCTGATGTACATCATGGCATCCTGAGTCTTCTCATTCATGAATCTTGGTGGAGCTGTGAAGGATGAAGGCAAAATAACTAATGAGCCCACATTGTGACCATTTGCATCTCCTTCGGCATTGATGGCATCCCAGAGATGAGCATACTGTTCACACGCCGGTGGTTGTGATTCAGTTGAATGTAAAGAACGCGC
The DNA here is from genome assembly GCF_048934315.1 of Petromyzon marinus. Classification (NCBI taxonomy): domain Eukaryota; kingdom Metazoa; phylum Chordata; class Hyperoartia; order Petromyzontiformes; family Petromyzontidae; genus Petromyzon; species Petromyzon marinus. The sequence goes on along the minus strand of NC_133745.1, from coordinate 23,899,086 downwards.
TCACTCTCAATGTTGGCATCATCGATAACATACTGGTGAAAGAGGTTGGCGCACAATAATATGTGGTTTCCTCCTCTGTCCATGATCACGAAGGAATTTCCGTTTTTTAGAGGAGACAGTTTTGTGAGGATGTCTTTGTCCTGCAGCTTTGTAATTGGAGGAAACTTGACGTGGTACCCATCTTGGGCTTGCGACAGGAAAATGTGTTATTGTAGGGCTCTGTTAGTGTCAGGAAATCGTGCGATGGTGTTTTCTTGGTATGTAAGAACAATCGAAGCAATATAAATTCATTGAAGAAATAAGGTTAAATAAGTGTAAATTAAAGAGCAGCAGTACACACAGGTAAGTTGAGAAGCAGGCTACAGTCTAGATTATAGACTGCCAGTATGCCGACTCAATGACATAAGCATTTCTACAGTCGACATGAAAAGCTGGCAATACGGGCAGCAGCTGAAAAAGCAGAATACAGTCGACATGAAAGGCTGGCAGTACACTGAGTGAGCTAAAGAAGCAGGCAACAGATTATAGACTGGCATACACTTTTAATGGGCAAAAGCAAAATTAGCAGTGTAGATAATAGAGTGGCAGTGCACTGACGTTAATTAATCAGCAGGCAGCAGGCCACATGACAGACTGCCAGTAGACGGTCGCAGCGTCATAAAAACAGCAGAAAAAGGAAATATTTAGCAGCCTAATAAGTAAGAATGAGTTTTGTGCACACAAACATTATTATTGTAATATTTGGAAACTTATTAGTTTGATAATAGTAAACAATAAATCTGAGTTGTTATCTGCACGCAAACATTATTATAGAAATATTTGCCAACTTATTAGTGTCATAATAGTAAACAATGAACTTGAGTTATCTGCACACAAACATTGCTGTAATATCTGCCAACTTATTAGTTTGATAATAGTAAACAATGAACCAGAGGTCGTATGTGGCACACAAATATTATTATTGTAATATCTGGCAACGTATTTGTTTCATAACATTACGTAATGAACCTGAGTTATTATCTGCACACAAACATAATTATTGTAATATCTGGCAACCAATTAGTTTCGTAATAGTAAACAATGAACCAGAGTTCTTATGTGCACACAAAGATTATTATTGTAATATCTGGGAACCAATTAGTTTCATAATAGTAAACAATGAACCAGAGTTCTTATGTGCACACAAAGATTATTATTTTAATATCTGGGAACGTATTTGTTTCATAATAGTAAGCAATGAATGTGAGTTATCATATACACACAAACATTATTATTGTAATATTTGTCAACTTATTTGTTTAATAATAGTAAACAATGAACCTGAGTGCTTAGAGTAAGAAGCAAGGATATTTGTACTTACCATAGGCTTGGTCAGGCCTAGGCCCGTGCGGAGCCCCCGTCCTGGCCTACATTGCAGAGGCGGGGGAGGTGGCACGTTGGCAGGCTGGGCCACTACCCCCACACCCAATCACCCGCCCGTGCAAGAATAATGGTATGTAAGCAATATAATATTATCTACGGACTCTGTAGTATAAACTGGACACATTGTGTTGGGGGGGGGGGCGAATAGGACATCATACTGTGATGAAAAATCCGCAGTGTGATGTGTATATTGCATGTTACACGCTAAAACGAAATGTCCCCCGTGAGCTGGACCGAACGCGCATCACTTGGCAGGGTCCACCTCCCCCAGGCAATTGTCAGTTGGTACGGTCGATGTCGTTCAATAAGTAAATAATGAATTTAAGAATGCCACAAATTTGTTAATTAAACTACTTTCAGGTTTATGGATGAGAAAACGGAATAGCCTATTCCCACCGCGGGGCTTAGGGCGTGCTGCGTGGCAAATGTTTACCTACATAAAGCCCACCGTTCGAGAACCAAATCCCTTGCAAGCGCGCACGCGTGGAGACTTTTATATATAATAATTAAAATTAATCGCAAAGCAATAATTAAATAATATATCAATCATCTTGAAAACATGCAAGGATGATTGCTATTACCCTCATACTGCTGAGGGGGCTGGGGATTCCGTGGCGGCGGCTGTTGCTGTCGGCGTTCGCCAGACGATCGACGCTTACGTGCAAGGGACTCCAGTAGAGGACCAGCTGCTGTTGCTGCAGGGCGCGCGGCTCAGTGACCGGGACAGCAGCTGCATTGAGTTATTCAACGTGCGGCTGAAGGCGCCAGCCGAGTCCTCAGACTGTCGCCACGTGGAGTCTCTCAAGAGCGCTGTCGAGAGCGCAAGCTCCGTGACTGCAGCCGTGTCGAGCTCGACAAGGTGCTGTTGATGGCGCCAGGCAGATCCCGAGACTGTAACTGCGTTGAGTTGCTCAGGGCGCTGTTGAAGTCCCCAGCCAAGTCCTGAGACTGCCGTTAGCTACCCTGGACTTCTGCTGCGTTGAGTCGTCACACAAGAGTGGATCATGTGGAAGGTTTGGTACAAACAGTCGTTTGTTTTATTACCACTGTGCTTTGTTGTCAACGCACGAGGGCGATGGGGAGCTGTGTTGTTCGAGTTGCGAGAAGTTTCGAGGAGTCGGTGGTACTGGGTGTTCTGTGATTGGTCGATGTGCGGGGGATCTATGCTAGAGTTGTGTAAAGTCGGTGGTACTCGGTGTTCTGTGATTGGTCGATGCGTGGGTGCTCTATGCTAGAGTTTTGTAAAGTCGGTGGGACTCGGTGTTCTGTGATTGGTCGATGCGCAGGGGCTCTATACTAGAGTTGTCTAAAGTCGTTGGTACTCGGTGTTCTGTGATTGGTCGATGCGCAGGGGCTCTATGCTAGAGTTTTCTAAAGTCGGTGGTACTCGGTGTTCTGTGATTGGTCGATGCACGGGGCTCTATGCTAGAGTTGTGTAAAGTCGGTGGTACTCGGTGTTCTGTGATTGGTCGATGCACGGGGGCTCTATACTAGAGTTGTGTAAAGTCGGTGGGACTCGGTGTTCTGTGATTGGTCGATGTGCGGGGGCTCTATGCTAGACTGTTTGATTCGTGTCCTTGGACAAAGTGTCTCAAGGCATAGTTAATCAATTCTAGATCTCATTAAGACTGTATTTCCGATCGAGTTATTGTCCCTCTTCATGCCGCTTTTAAAGCGCGTTGAAAAGTCCGCATTGGTGCCTTTTCTTTTGAGGTATTTGCATGGGAGAGAAAATGGATCCGAACTCCTCTCTATCCCATATTAATGTGGTTACGTCATAGTTATGGTTATGTTATGGTGGATGTGATTATGTTGAGGTTATTATGTGGATGTTGTCGTTGTAATGCGTTAATAATGTAGCAATTTGGGCGTTGTGCTAATAATGTGGTAATGATTGTGCTTACATTATCGTTTTAATTGTGGTCATAATTTGGTTTGTGGTTATATCGTGGCTTCCGTTGTGGTTGCAAAATTATTGTACGGCTGTTGATAAAATGTATCGAAGTAATGTTTATGATATTATCATTGCCATATTGTTGTTTATATTATACAGTATAACCTTATATATATCGATGTGTCATTAATGTTGATGGTATTTTCGATATGTAAAATCGCCGTTGATATATTATTAATGTTCTCTTGATTTGAGGCTTTCGTGACTGCAGGAATCTATACTCTTTGGTTCTTTTGGTAAAGTTACTTATGAAGAAAAGTCATTGTTCTGATATTGTTGTTGATGATGTTACCAGGCATGAATTCAAGTATCAACTTACCTTCTTCGTGTGCAACATTTTCCTCTTCTGCACAGTGGATCAGTGAATATTACCAGGCCGTAATCATCGTTTCAACTTACCTTGTTCGAGTTCAACGCAACCTGTGCTCAAGCAAAGTTCCATGCAGTGACCATACTATTACAGTTAATCGAGTGCGTTACCCATTTTTAGGAAGCAAGATCTGTGCTTTCAAGAGGACAGTCGTACTATCGACATGTGGGAGATGTTGATAAAAATGTGTAAAGTAATTGTGTTGGTGAGCGTTAGATTTTGTGTCGCGCGTTTTGGTGTATTGGTTTTAATTGATTTTTTTTTATTTGTGTTGTGGTTGGAAAGTGAGGAATGGTCTCCACTTTTGTAGGCTTAGGGTTTGCCTGAGTGGGGTGGTTCAGCTATGGGGCCTGGTGAGTGGACAGACCCTCCATTGTGGGAAGAGTCAGGGGGCTCAAATGGAGCAACCCTCACAAGTAGGCTGTGCTTTACCACGTGCAGACACGTGAGCTCACTCACACCAGGTGTCACCACTACTGCAGCTACAGCGCTGCATGAGCCATCGCTCCAGTCACGTGCCCGCACCTGGCAGTACACAGCGCCCTGGTGGGATTTGTTTGAAACGTTATTGAGGAGGTAATAATGATGATCACTGACAGCCATAACATGTTCCTGAAAGTGAAGGGAATTTAGAATAAAAAATGAATAGCCTAATTTTTGCTAAGTTACGTTATTTTGAAACTTTAATAATTGTACCTACAAACACGTAAACCACCAGATTTTAAACACATGGTTTTTCGCCAAGGACTATCGAATATTGTGACGATTTTGCTATGTTAGTAATCCGAATAATAAACGATACAGATAGTCGGACATGTTCTAATTTTCTCAATGTTTGTTTAAAGGGTATTAACATTGTTTCTGTGGGGTGTCGTTACCAGCATAGCACCCCAACTACAGCACCCTTAAATTAAAACTCGCCACAAGTGTAAAATATTAAGGTTATCATTAAGTAGCTTAATTCTTCGTAAATATTTGCATTGTTTGAACTCTGTAAGATATCTTTAAGTCTATTTCGGGTAAACTAATGAAAATAATAATTATTGATTGCGGGGTAGTGCGCGACAGGGCTCGTGACAGTGGTGGCAATGAAGTTATCCGAATGTTTAAAAAGACGTCACGAAGTATAAGATGTACCCGTCCCCCAACAGATGGTGGTGATGTTTCCAAGTCTTATGATAATCGTTGTAGTTTTACTTCTGATGGTGGTGTCGGTTATAATTATTATGGTGGTGATTATTCGAATGGTGGTGGTTGCTATAATTGTGATGGTAGTTTGTATTGATTGACATTTAATATGTTTACTGATCAATTCACATATTGAGTCTCGCTGCGCAACAATCTACAACTCACAGCTTTGTGTGACTGAACTCATAGCTTTGTGTGACTGAACTCATATCTGCGGAATGTGCAAATCTGCTTGACGTGAAAATTTGTAGAATGTTTACATTAACCAGCACTGATCCTCACACCTAACTATATCACACCTGCTAGGCATACACACGTATACATATACTGTACACAAAACAAAGACACGCATCTTCTTTGGTTCTTTCGGTAAAGTCACGTAGAATGAGAATAAAATAATAAATTGATAAAAAAATATTATTGTGTTATTTTGTTTTATCAATTTACTATTTTATTCTCATTCTACATGACTTTACCGAAAGAACCAAAGAAGATGAATCATTGCAGTCACGAAAGCTTTAAATCGAAAAGACACGCATATACACATATATACATACAAACATATGTACACACACTCAAGTACATAGTGACTTTTACATATATGTGTAGTGACGTCATGGATGTCACTATGGCGCTTAGCGCCAGCTACTGTCACAGGAGTGGAAACGCCGGGAGGTCTCTCGGCAACCAGAGCATAGATTGACATGCAAGCGAGCCAAAGGGGGCTCGAGGGACACGTGACGGGGGGACGAGAAGGGGGCGTGGCCGAAGGCGGAGCGAGGCCGGGCTCGGGGGGATAAAGGGGAAGCCCCCCGAGTGATCGGGGCTCGTCTGTGGAATCAACAACCCTGGGTGCTACGTCTCTTCGGTCTTCGCTCGGCATCAAGGGTCAGGCAGCGTGTAAGCTGACTGACCCGATCGTGTAGTTAACCAGCTACTCACATAGTTAACTGCGTAGTTATCACCTAGACGTTGAACCAGTGTACGTTCAGAGTTCACCTTTTGTGGAGTTGTTAAATAAACGTGGTGCCTTCAACTCCAGTGTGTGCCTCCGTACAACACACTACATGTGCACACAAAAAACAAAGATCTTCCTATAGCCTTAACAGACTGTTGGGGCAAATGCTGTTAGCGAGCACATTTGAAGGCCAGAACAATACACGAGGGGGTGGGTGGCCAGCACCACGCCCGGCCGCCTTTGTATCCCTAGTGGCGTTTTTTTTATACAGGACCAGGTACTGATACCCTTTGTGGTTGATTCGACCTTTGGGAGGCCCAGGACTGGTTCAGATATTCGTTACTGGTGTTGACTGTGAGCGGGAATCATAAACACACTGCCACACATACACGTACATATTTGCATACGTGTACACGCGAATATACACACGTGTACACATATACAGAATGGGAATTAGAATGAGGAAACCATTGCCTCAGTGAGAAAACACGGAGCAGCTGACCCACACCTACTCGTGGCTGTGATCTGCTGATGGGAGATCAGCAGATACGAGGCGTCCGTCTCCTCTCTCAGGGCGCGCTTCTCACGCGATGCATTCAGCTCCATTGTGTAACTCCTACACACGTGCTCCACTCCTCTGAATATTCTAATCAGATTTACATACCACCTTCGTCCAAGGCGCTTTACAGTAATCATACAATTGTACGAAATATAAAAGTGGTTAAAATAGAGAGTGGGATTATTAAACGTGGTGGTGTAGTTGTGGTGACAGGAGCAGAGGTGGGAGTGGTTAAGGAGGATTTGGGGTAGGCCAGGTCGTAGCTGGGGGACCAGGGTAGGAAGTAGCCGCAAGATGGACTAAGGAGAAGAGATAGGGATTGTTTTAACGGAAGAATGAATGCAGGTCACCACCTTGGGGGTGTGCAGGGAAGGCACAGAGGTTAGCTGACCTAGCTGGAAAGGGAAAGGGTCAGGGACCTCCTGACCAAAGTGAAGTCATTCGAGCAGTTGTGGGCAGACTACAAAATCCGATGGACACATTTATTTGGATACCTATAGATAAGGGATGCTATCACCAAAGCCCCAAATAAGAACTTCGACCATAGCGCTCATCCCATCCTGGATTGGCTGGGTGACAAAAAGGAAAAATGTAGATTGGTGGAGGAATATTACCTAATTAATGGGGACCGGGTAAGACTAAAAACTAGAAAGCTTTTGGAAAGGGGGCTGGGACACAACACCCCCCACCAGAAATGGACTCAGATATGGTAGGCCACGGCCACAGGCCCTATGTCTATTCTGCTGAAACTCATTCAGTTGAAATGCATTCATGGGACCTACCTAACTAACGACAGCAGAGACAAATTCACCAATTCCTCCCCAGATTACCATAGATGCCCACAAGATACAGTACAGACATATCTACATGCATTTGGACGTTCCCAAATATCTCATAATTCTACCAGGATTTTGCAGAATATTTTAATTGGATTTGTGGCACCGAGCTGAGCCTCACAGAGGACTCAACTATGTGGGCCTTGAAGCCAAGACGGGCATCAAATATCAGTAGGAACTACTCCGAACATTCTACATTGTAGCGAGGAAAACTATCCTGGTGAATTGTATAGATCATGAACCCCCTTCTTGGGGACTTTGTTATAGAACTCTTCTTGACCTGGCAAGAATGGAGCACCTGAGCCATAAACTGAGATAGAAGGAATTATAATGAGGCAGTGTGGTCCCAGTAACTGCTGAACTCAGCATGAATGACTGGAAAATGGTGGCCGGGGAGAGGGGATGCACTTGACCCTGAACCATTATTGTAAACATACAATGACCATTGTTACTAGGAAATTCATAATAAAGGTTTTTGGGTTAGATCGCGTTATTTATAAATGTGTGGTAACCCTCCACACCCTACATGGCCAATCAGCAAAAAAAGTGTCACTTTGACAAAAGACATAATTCACTACTTTAGCCCACCGGTGTGTTGAAGAGTGAATCCACAACATTTACAGTTTGAGTACGACGAATCGCTGGTAATTACATCCAGCATCATTGGGCAATTCGCCAGAATGGTAAAGCCCTCACTTGCTCTCGTCTTAAATAGAGCAGCAGGGTGACGTCATCATTTAACTCATTTGAGGTGCAGTGATTTACAAGAATGATAAGCTCTGGTGTGGCATTCATGTTACTTTATTTACGGTTTTGTATGGGTAGCATTATTTCCGTTCCCCTCTTCCCTTGTATTCCCCTCCCCCAATAAAATTATGTTCTTGATCGGTTTCCCTATGGTGGAAGGGCGGTGAGCCGAAGTGCCCCCAATTGGTTTCTCATTTGAGAGGATACAGATTTAAGTGCGTTACTTGGTCTTTGATGTTTGTGTTGTGTTTTGGCTTTTCGAATTAATATTAGAAAATAAATGGGCAGGATTATGACAATTGGCTCTCTAAATCAGCTTCCAAGATGTGATGTCGTTTGACTACTTATTGGCAGCACTGTCATTAAACCTCCTCCTGTGGTTCGGAATTTATACGTTTTTTTGTTGTCTTACTCTGTCCTTTGAGACACATCTCCGAAATGTTGTAATAGTGTCATTTTTTTCACCTTCACAACATTGCTCGCATATGTTCTTGCCTTTCTGTAGCTGATGCTGGGAAGCTAATACACGTCATTGCCTGCTCTCGTCTCGACTGCTGTAATTATTTGCTTGTTCATGTATCTAATGATATTTTCAATAAGCTATTAGGACGGTTGGCTACGTATGGTGCGAAGACGTTCAACATACATACAAAACCCAGAGGCTTGTGTTTGGACGATATCGAAGAGATTTGAACATATTACACATGTTTTGGCATATTTAAAATCTTAAAAACCTAAGCTTGTTAAGGGATTGTAAAATATCTGTCTGTCCCTACACGAGATTGACTTTGTTGTGTTGTAGAGCCTTCAGATATCATCAACTTCCTCATTCCTCCCGTGTTTTCAAAACAGTTGCGTGCAGCTAAGAGCTGTGATGCTGCCTGAGCTAAACTAGAATCGAGCCAGGCCAAGTAACACAGGTGCCCCCGAGACCTCAAGTTAGAATCCGGATTTCAGTTCCCTATGATGAAACGACGAACTCAAGTGTACTGGTGGTTTCAGCTCAATAACAAACAAATACAATATAACTTGGCTTTTCGCTAAATGTGGGTAAATATCAGCTGTGAGAATAAATTAGTTTGTTCTCACGAGATAGTATGATGACCATTGATATTAAGTTTTAAAAATACTATATTTTTTATAGTATATATGTTTTTGCTCTTAACTGTGAATATTAAATGTTTAAGTGTTAGTTTTAATCTTAGGTTAGAAACACTTAGTCAGTGCTGCTCTCCAGTTGCCTAAGTGAAAAATGGGCTAAGTTGTGTTGCAATCCTGGCCAGATGGCTTAAACTTAATATACTAGCTAAACATGAGGAAAACCATCTATGATCAAACTCCATTGCTATCCAAGTGTGCACCTTCCATTTAAAAAGCAGCTGTAGGAAGTGAAAACTCAACATCCATGGAATGGCCCACTGCTCAAATACTATGTACCTCGGCGTAACAATAAATCGATTTCTGACATACAAGGTACATGTTGAGAACGCCATGACAAAGCTCATGATATAACATCTTCTATAAAACTGGCAAATACTAAATGGGTAACAATGCATCTCCACTCAAGTCAACTACGCTGGCTCTCTGCTACTGCGTAGTGGAATATGCCTCCTCTGCATTGGAAAGGTTTGTATGTGCAAGAAAGATTGATCCTGTGTAACACATTCTCCATCTAAAGCTGACCAATGTAGACGGCCTCTACCTCTTGGCTGGCATTGCACCTACATATATCAGAATAATGGTAGACAGCCATGCAAAATGATCATGCCAGACCAGATTCAACATAGCTGCTCTACCAGCATAAACCTGCTGCAAGAAGCAGTAGACTTAAGTCGCGTAAGAGTTTTCCAACACCATGGAACCTTTCAGCTCATCTACAGAGAGCATAAAGCTTCAAGGAGTAGAACACACGACAGAGCCACACAAACACCTGCTAAGATGAGACTGCGAGCAGCAGAGACTTCCAGAGTCAGGAGAAATAAGGGCAACTGGTGATACCCGAACTGCCACCAAACAGGTGTCAGCTGTTGTGAAGCAAACCTCAAAGTGGGGCCATCTCAACGAGGGTGAGAATACAAACTGCATCTGCAGTGAAAATCGAGTGATGCCTCATCTACGCCAGTGTTGCCCGAGAGAAACGTGCACAGCAGATTATGTAAACTCCATTACTTACTGTAATCGGGCCTGTGACCACAAATGCTTGGTATTGATCCTCCCCACTTCAACTCTCATTAATTGTCCAAAAACACCTTGAGGTATCGAGGATCACAGAGCATGGCAAATGATTTGGTGCTGGCTCATCGCGTGGCTGACTCTCCAACTTGTCTGTAGTTGCTCCTCACAACCTGAACTCAGAATCGTTCTCTCTCTGAGAGTTTGTGCACATTGTGTTATTTAAAAGTTTAAGTTGTTATAGACACGAAATTAATGAAGTTGCTGAAAACATCTTAATAAATATTTACATCAGTGCATCGGAGATTGTGCAGTGCTTGGAGATGAGAACTAATTATGTAATTTGTGGAAGTTATAATTTAGAGGATGGCTTGGTTATAGATCAGATGGTGGTGGTAGTTTGCATTGATTGATATATTGAATCTGTTAACTGTTCGATTAATGTATGGTGTGAGTCTCCCTTTGGCCGCAATATGCAAATCACAGCTTTGTGTGAGTGAGCAAATAACAGAAGAATGTGCACATTTGCTCAATGCACTCACGGCATGTGAATGTTTACATTTACCCGAACTGATCCTGACACCTGGCTACACCGCACCCGCTAGTAATTCACGTACATATGTGTACGTACAGCATATATGTGTGTGTGTACATCACCACCAACATCGGCCTCAAGTTTTCATTCTCACTGAATCCTCACCAGACATGTGCAACAAGGCAGTCGATACACTCATATCTTAATTCGTGTCTAGTGGTAATACTGTATTGGTTTCATGAATGTGGCGGCATGTTCTACAATGTGATGGTGGTGGCCATTCTGATGACGTTTACATTATTGGTGTTGGAGGTTGTTGCTATGATGGTTAAAATTTTGTGGAGGTGTCGATGGAAAATTGCCTCTTCAGGTTCACAACAACATCAACCTGAGCAGCATTTCAAATGCATCTTTATCAAGTTATCAACCTGTAATTGAACTTGCTAAGCTCTGTTAAAGAAATTATTGTGACAATTGTCCCGTATCTACAACTGACCTTGCATTGTTGTAGACTGTAGAGCTCTCAGATAAGATATTTCCTCATTCCTCCCGTCTCTCCAAGACTGGTTGGGTTCAGTCAAGAAATGTGTTGCTACACAGTGAACAAAATAACTCACATAAGTCAATAACACTGCTACATTAACATAAAACATGTTTAAGAGGCGACGATTTGGGCAAGAACGCCTAGTTAAAGCACACATTTCTATGTATTGGGGGTCTTCCTGCGTCCATCTGGGGACGGTGAAATGCCCTTGATTCGAGAGACCAAGTGAGCTGAGTTATGTAATGCTGAGAAAACAGGGCAGTTTGTAGGTAGGTGAGTTGATAATGGAAACGATAGTCCGAAGTGGAGTGCCTTCTTTATGGATAATAATAGGGGTTTTCCCCTTTTTTTCTGGCAACAAAACTGAAACCTTTTTACAAGGAATCATGTGTGCATTAACCACAATACTTGTGGTCAAAATGCAAACAAAAAACACACTGATAATGTATGCATTGTCTTTGAAACTGATTGGTCCACACCAGAGACGGCTTTATTTTGAGCCTCATCTCAATTAGTGCTAGACCAGGGGACGCCAAAATGCGTACAGCTCAAAGACAATGCACTATCAAAGTAATGAGGGCTCGGGGTAAGCATTTACATCATTAGACCTCCTTTGCCAGTACCAAAATATAATAATAGGGTTTTACCCCTTTTTTCTGGCAACAAAACCGAAACCTTGGTGTGGACCAATCAGTTTCTAAGACAATGCATATATTATCTGTGGGCTCTCTTGATATTGTTTTTTTCTAAGACCAAGGTACTCTGCAAACCTTCGGGCTACTATCAAAGGTTTGTTCATGAAGCCATCCATATATATAAACATATACATAACTTCAACCGAGAAGATGGATACAAATTGAGAAATCATTGGAAGGATGTTATTAACCAGGTAAAACCGTACATGCTTCTCTAATCAAAATACATGCAGGATATTTTGATGCCATCATGACCGAGTCACCTGAGGCAAAAAAGAAATACGTCCCACCTATAAGCAGTCTTGTTACTTTAGGGGCCGTCCATAAATGACGTCACGCACCTAGGGGGGTGGGTCAGACATTTGTGACGATGTGTGACGAGGGGGGGTTGAGAAATGTGACGTCACATCAAAATGCGCAACTTTAAATAAATATAGACAACACGTTCTACTTAATTAAATAGACTTTTTAATAAATGTTTTCTCCTACAACATCAGAGTGCAGTGCCACATTAAATACGCACTACAATAACAATAGTTTAAAGCGATTTGAAGCATTTTTTTTTTGGGGGGGGGGCAGAGCTTTGTGACGTCATATTTGAGGGGGGGGGGTCTGACTTTTTGTGACGCCATGTGACGAAGGGGGAGGGGTCAACAATCGTCCAAAATCGCGTGACGTCATTTATGGACGGCCCCATAAGCAAAAACTCGTCGAACAATCATCATTAGCCCACTGATTCCCATGCTAAAAGCTGAGCTACGTTATAGCACAATAATCTTCCCCTCTTGAGCAACTTTATTACCGTGAGAGATACAAATTATAATAAAAAAATAAAGTATTAAAACATCAAATGTAACACCACACATGAAGAACTAAAGTGCTCGCAGGTGCCACAGCTCCCCACACCCTCCCCTCCACCCCCACCCCCTCCCCTCCACCCCCACCCCCTCCCCTCCACCCCCACCCCCTCCCCTCCACCCCCACCCCTCCACCCCCTCCCCCCCTTCCCCCACCCCTCCCCCACTTCCCCCACCCCTCCCCCACCCACCCCGCCCCTCTCCTTCCTGCTGCTGCTACTGGAGGAGACTTCTTGATGCCACTGCTGGCGTCAGGGCCTGAGGCTGAGAGAGCGGCAGAGGAGGCGACACGGGGAGCCGGGCTGCGTCTGCGCGTGTCAGGGGCGAGAGACGCGGGCGACTCGACACTTCACAGCGTGGGTGAGTGCGGGGGGTTTGTGGTGCGTGGGAGACGGTGGGTGGTGTGACACTTCACAGCGTGGGTGAGTGCGGGGGGTTTGTGGTGCGTGGGGGATGGTGGGTGGTGTGGCACTTCACAGATTGCGTGAGTGTCGGGAGTGTGTGGTGCGTGGGTGACGGTGGGTGGTGTGACACTTCACGGCGTGGGTGAGTGTGGGGAGTTTGTGGTGCGTGGGGGATGGTGGGTGGTGTGACACTTCACAGCGTGGGTGAGTGTGGGGAGTTTGTGGTGCGTGGGAGACGGTGGGTGGTGTGACACTTCACGGCGTGGGTGAGTGTAGGGAGTTTGTGGTGCGTGGGGGACGGTGGGTGGTGTGATCCAGATTATAAACCGCCTGTGTAGTCTACACGGGGTCTTTTTATTCGTGTTAACGAATGTCTCTCTCTGTGTGTGCAAGATGGCGTAGCACGTGTGAGTGTGTGTGCACGGTGGGCGGTAGGGAGGTCAGTGTGTGTGTAACTCAAATGAGTACCTGGGGCGGTGTGTAAAGATCGCACACAAAGGCGATCCGGCGTGGTTGTGACAACCGACCCCCTCGTGTACTATGCCGGCCTTCATAGGGGCTCAATAACAGCACTTGCCCCACCAGTCTGTGGAGATACATGGGGGATGTTTGTGTTGGAGCTCGTGCTGTAGGCACGGAGGAGGCTCGTGAAGGACGCTGCTCCTAGGCAGTTTATTTTACTATCATATCCAGGTCTGGTTGTGGATTTGATTATTTTTCTTGCGTTGTCTCTTTGATCCATATACGACTTGGCGAGATGTTTCCTGCTTCATTCTGGTGCATTTGCTGCTTTTTTCAGTGTATCTACACTGGGCGTGTTGGTTGGATTTGGTGTTTGTCACGTGAGTTTCAAAACAAAACGATTTTATTTACCAGGTAAAATCCACTGAGCTATTCGCATTTTCAGAAGCGACCTGGCCACAAATGATAGCCCAACGAAGTGGCTTGTCATGTGGACATTTGAAAGACAGCCAAATAACCAAAACACATGTTTCTAAGTGTGGAGGGGAAAACCGGAGGACCCAGAAAAAAATCCTCGCGACCATGGGGAGAACTTGCAAACTCCAAATATGCAGGCGTCAGGGTTTAGATTTAACCCACAACCTCCTGCATACGAGGCAATGGAGATATCATCTCGCCACCGCGGCGTCCCATATTAATATGACGCGGTATTCTGGTACAGCGCCTGGTGGCCTTGGTCACTTTACTGCCCTTTGCATCACTGTAATATATGGTCAATCGTATTTTTAAGGAGAAGTGCTTATTTAAACGTCACGGTGTTTTGTTGCAGACTCCATTGACTCCCACCTCCCTATTTACAGACATTGTCAATGGGGGCTGAAGTCTGTTACTCGTGCCCAGTCAGTCAAGTGAGGGAGCAACCAACCCCCACTGTCCCCTTCACCCCGTGGTGTTGCCTATGAGACTCATTCCCACGTAGAAGCCTAAGTTTACAATGACTATATACTGGAGTGGAACCCACCTCGCTGTAAATGTTTGAATGCAATTAAGAACTCGCTTTTTATCAAGTGTGCCAAGCAACTGGGAGTCTTGTCTTCCATAGTACAGTACTAGATTTGTTCTGTTTCGCCTGTTTTGTTGGTGAAGCTACGGTCTTGTTTATGATCCCTCCACTGGCTCCCGCTTAATTTGTGAATCAAAATAAAAGATCGCCGTCTTGAAAATCCTCACTAGTCTCACTTCTGCCTGCCACCCCCTATCATGGGTCCCCGTTGTGGCGAGATGTTAATTCCCTAGCCTGGTATGGAGGAGGTTGTGGGGTCGGTCCTGACCCTGATGCCTGTTGTATATTTGAAGTTTGAAGTTCTCCCCGTGGTCGGGTGGATATTTGCTCCGAGTCCTCCGGTGTTTCCCTTCCTTAGAGGGGGAAGGGTGGGGGAGAGATACTAGGTGGGGGGGGGATTATAACCCAAGCAATGAATGGGATAATAAATAATATACAGAACAATATAAGCTGTGAGCCTGCCTCTGCCTTTTTCCTTTCTGGGGACAACTTTCGTTCAGAGTCTGGTAGAGTGGTGTGATTCCTGTCACCCTTTCCTCCTCCCCATCCCCCGTCCACTGGTTACTGTCTTTCCTCAGTACGTCCAGGTGTTTCATGTTACGTGGGATTCTCAAGGAATGCGGCCCATATCACCTCATTCTCGTTTTTTGTTCCCCTTAAGCTTGTAGCCGAGGTGTTCCATTGCTCACAAGGCCTTTAGAGATCTCTACCAAGGTCTGCCGTTTCCCAGGATAGTTTTCCTTGCCATGGTGTAGAACGCTTGAAGTAATGTGTTTGTTGGTGTTTGGATACTCCCACCAGTTTCACGCCCCACAGGGATGAATCCACTGAAGGGTCGACCTCTATGCCACAGATCAAGTTGAAGTAGTTGGCAATGGTCCAGTAAAACTCTCCAATCCAAAAAGCATGCGGTTATGTCTGTGTAGTGCATTGTGGGCATCTGAGATAACCTGGAGAAGAGATAGAGAATGTTGCACTCCGTTTGTTAGTTGGGTAAACTCCATGCATGAATTTTAATGGGATAACTTTCAAGGGGAACGACAAGGGACCAGTTGCCAAGGCTCGCTATATCTGGGGGTGAGGGGTGGATGTCAGACCCCAGCAGTGCTTCCCACAGTTTCTTGGGTGTTAGTCTGATCTGCTCGTCCCCTGAGTCAAGGTGATGGCACCCCTTCACGCCTTTGCTAGTTTGTGCTTTTTCTCGATGAGCCAATCCATTATGGGGTGGGTGATCTTGGCAAAGTTTTTGTTTACAGCCTTGGTGATGGTGTCCCTGGTTTTTAGCTACTTGTAGAAGTGTGACTGCGGGATATGATGTCGTGCCTATATAAGATGGAAATAATACATTTTCTCTTCTTGGGTCAACAGGTCCCTGATCTCAACAGGTCCCTGATCTTATCAATACCAGCAGCTTTTCCATGCTGGCTAATTAATTACTTTACCCTCTATTTTAACGGATGCAGAGAGGGAAAGAACGGGATCTGTCTATTTCGGCAGACTCGGAGGATGGTGGCAACGGTCCAGAGTGGCTTGAGGCCCCATGGATTATCTTTGATGGGGGGCGAGAGAACAATTCTGGAAAGCTAATAGGGGCTGATGGAACATGCTTCCCACTTATTCCATATCACCCTCTTTTCTGGGTTTATCCAGTGGTTGATGTTCAGTTTTATGCTTAATGGTTATTTGATGAAGAATCTAATTACAAATCTCAGAGAACATAGATGCAGAGAATCGCGTGGCAGAGAATGGCAGCACAAGAGTTTTCACCGACCATCTTCTGGAAACCCCTCGGGGTGGCCTCACTATCCGTACCCACGAGGAACCACACTGCCCCACACTCTCGTTGTGAAATGGGTACTCATCACATGATGGTAAAAACCCGTTATAATATTTTCTATATAGTACATGATGATATAATTTCCCCGAGGATAATCATCAACGTGAGAGTGAAGTATGGTCAAGAAACATCCACGACTTTAAAAACATGTGGATTCCTGCATTAGTTTATCTCCATTTATATAAAAGGCAAAGTTGTGAATGTTTGTCTGTTCAACATGTTTAGCGTACTTCCCGACATGCAACAAACTTGAAATTTGCCATGTCGGTAATTTCCAAACTGTACACCATGCAGAAATTATAAAAAATAACTTTTTTTGGGGGGGGGGGGGGGGGGGAGCTCAATAATGCATATTTTTTTTGCACGGCAAGTGAGCTCTGACGTCAAATCTGTCACGTGACCCTCCCATGTGGAAGCGTAACGTATTGTAGTGTCGCGGTTAGCGCGCCGCGCTACGAACCCGGTGACCCGAGTTCGATTCTCGCTCACGGCCACCACCGGTTACGATTATTTTAACCGGTCCTGGGCCTCCCCTAGGTTGACTCAGCCTCAAACGCGTAACTGTTGTGGTGTGTCAACATCGCCACTGGGGAGACAAAGGCGACCGGGCGTGGTGAATCCAAGTCCCGGGCGAAGCCGGGTAGTAAAGCTAGTACAAAATAAATAAAGCTGTCTTATTATAGGCTTCAATCGCCTGCGATGTGATGACTAGACTGGTGGCCTTTTATGGGTGCTTGAGCCACATTGTTTATGAATGATGTATTATTAAATGGAGCAACTGTTTTAAGTCAATTGCTGATGAATACGTTCAGAATAGATCCTACAGCCTGAACGGGATGATCTCGCACAGTGGAGATGCTAACGAGAGACAATTGAGGCTCAGTCATCTCTCATTTTCCACAATGTGTGAATTGGCGCTCAGAAGCGGCTCCTCATGGGCGGCGCCGATGTCACAAGTCGAGGAGACTGAAGTGATATGACAAAGGGCCATTGCCTGAATCGCCTGTTATTATAAATATTTTATTTTAAAGCAGTGTTATCGACGAATGTAAGTTTTTTTTTCTGAAGATAAATAACATCACGATGGGGGGAGATAGGGGGGGGGGGCTATAGGGGCAGGGCTGAGGTGGCGCTGCTGATGTTGAGTCAAATTTTATCAGTGTCTTGTGCTAGAGCTTAGGGGCTATGCCACGGGGCGAGGACATTTGGAACACGGATTAGAATGCACGTCTCATCTTGCCTCATGCTTTTTTTACTATCTCCATCAGTGACAGAATCAATCAATGCAGCAACGCTGCTTATAATATGAGTATAGTACTTTGAAGCGTGTAAAAATGGTAACGTACTGTAAATCGTATTTTAACAGAAACATTGTCTATTTAAATGTTATGGTGTTTGTTGAAATTAACTCTATTGGCTTCCACCTCCCTCTTCACAGAAATCGTCAATAGAGGCTGAAGTCTGTTACTCGCGCACAGTCAGTCGAGGGAGCGATAGCCCCCACTGTCCCCTTCAGCCCGTGGTGTTGCCTATGGGACTCATTGTCCCGTAAAATCCCAAGTTCACAATGTCGATAAAAGCGACACCTTTGTTTAATAACGATCCATTAAATTAGTGGGACTTTATATCGTGGGACAGTCTTGTCTTTGGTAATACTGTACTCATCTTTTTTTCTGTTGCCTGTTTTGTTAATTGGTAAAGCTGTGATTGTGTTTGATCCCTCCAATGGTACCCGATTCATTTCTGCATCAAGCACAATATCCCCTTTACTGTCTTCAAGATCATCCATGGATCCTATTTGCCTCTCCCATCGTCTCATTCCCCTCCCCTCCCAGCGCTCTCCTATATCGTCCCTACCATCTCGCTTTAATCTCCTTGACTCATTCTCCGCCCAGCAACCAAGGCTTCCTGTTGAAACTTACAGTCAACCTTTATTCATTCGGAGGCCATTCATTCCCATTTCTTTTGATGCAATTCTCTGGGTCTGCCTCTTACCATCCACCAATTTTTCCTGCGATCATCACTGTCTGTTCTCTCTTTATAAATGTAGTCTGAATGTACACCTCCTTGTTTACAATGATGATCTTATCTCACTGATGTGGACAGCACCTTGACAGATGCTCTGTAAATGTACTCTAATTGATTATTTCTCATTCCGCAGCCCCTACTTCCCTTCCATTCCCGTCTCCCCTCGTACAATTTGACTGCTCAGCAGATGATTTCAGTCATACCCCACTTTGTTCGTCAAGACTTGCTTGAGGCAAATATAAGTATGGTCCAACAACTTTTACGACTGACACGGCACGAGTAAGATTGCATGCAGTCCAACCAAAAAGGCTTCATCATTGAACGCTGGTTTCAAGCCTGCCCTACACACGTGTTAAAAGATCCTACTCACCCATGTGATGATAGTTGAGCCTCTGGTTGTCAGCATTTCTGCTCTGATATTGCAAATGTTGGATACTTTGATTTTTTTCATTTTTCTTAGGGTGCCTCTCACTTTATCCTCAAATGGCTCAAAGCAGAAGGTGTAGGGTCTTCGGTTGCTGTGGCCTGCATGAGCTCTTCAGAGGGATATGACGAAGAGCGATTCTGCAATTGGGAGCATAATTCTAGCATGCTAGTTTCTGCCTTCAACTGCTGAGGAGTTTGCCACTGGCATTTGTAATTGCGCAGGAAATATTGAAGCAGGTTCCCCTGAGCTGACTGAAGTTTGCAAAGTCATCTTTGATTTGACTGTTTTGAGAGTTATTATTCAACTGCTGCAGCTTTTCCCTCTGGCCTCCTCTGATCATGCCAGATCTGAGTTTTGCATTGCCTTCTTCGGTCCTTGTAGTTTTCGATGGGCCCTTGTAGCAGTTTTTACGTTCTTTTACTTCAATTAAACACCAAGTTTAATCACTCATCCATTCCTTCCGAATATTGCAACGGGTTGTTGGGCACGTCTTGGCGGCGTTATTTACATAATCTTGAAATTGGTCCCAAACTGTCGGTTCCTCATTAGACAGGAGCGTGCATTACCACTGCCCACCTCCACATTACAACCATCCACACCATCAAAATTATATCCAGTATAAACTTTATAAGCTTTCGTTGAACTTCGAGCATACTACTAAGAAATGGGGTTTACGTTCATCCCCACAAAAGAACAAAGCACCTGCCTGGGTATTCTGTGTCATCGTATTCTCCCGTCCCTCCACTCCCCATGAGGAGTGGGGCAGTTTTGGACAGAGCGGAACATTTTTTCATACCTGGAAAGGGTGCTTATGACCAGCTCCAGTTTGGCAGCAGAGGTCATGCTCGAATTGCTTAGTTGCATAACGCACTGAATGCTGCATGGCCTGTCGCTCCACGTAAATATCTGGGTCTTCTCAGCCAGATATCCCATCCCTTCTTTACATTTGAGAAATGTGGATCACCTTTTTAAAGGAACATCTACACTAGTTTTGCATATTATAGTTGTTTTCGATCCACCGTGGGATTAACAAACTGGATTGTGTGAGCAGCTTATATCCTTGAAAGATCTGGACAAATTCACATCAGGTAAATCTAAGGCAGGTGAGGCAGCATTGGCTGGGTTATGGAGCCCAACTGCCCAGTCACTGCGTACCCAAAACAGCTTCTGTTTGTCCAGATATGAGGAGCCTAACGCTATAGACAAGACTTTGACTGCTGTGTGACAGAAGGATGTGGAGCTGCTTTGGCTTGCCAACAGCTTGTACCAGTGGTTTCAAGATCAGCCTCTGGAGAAGTTTAGTGAAGGATTTCTGCCTCCAGTAATAACGGAGGGCGGAGAAGTGATGCTCAACGAGCGACGTGCAGGATGAGTAAAATGCAGCAAATTGAAACAGTAGGGAGCACAGGTGGTGTATCTGCCAGTCATCCCTGTCACTCAACCTATGGCACCTTTATCCTGTAACCTCCTGCCCATGAGCCTTTGACAGTCCACATGACCTCAATGTGCACTTAGCCTGGCACAAGCACTTTGTTGACGTCACCAATTTTGAGTGGCGAATGGCTGTTATTGTTATTGTGTGTATGTATCCACCCCTTCATGTGCTGTACTGGCCTTCTTAGGTGCTCACTAGCAGAAATAATCCCAATAATGTAAAAAACGACATGGGAGATTTTTCTCGTTTGTATCTGTGTATCTTTGCATGCATAGCCTATGTGCGTGTTTGTGGTGAGCCATTATGCACAACAAACTCAGCCTCAGTTATCAATAGCTCATGGTATCTACACTGGTTTTGGGTCCTCTAGGTTGAGTCTGCATTAAATGAGTGTCTGGTATAATAGGTAATCAGTATAACCTATGAGACAAACGTGGCCAGGTGTGGTGCTGGCCATTTCTACCCCACTTTGCGTGCGGGTCTTCAAAGGGGCTCACTAACAGCACTTGACCCACCAGTCTGTGAAGCTACATGGGGGATGTTTGTGTTGAAGCTCGTGCTGTAGGCATAGAAGACGCTCGACAGTTTATCCTCTGTAGGGAGCACGCATCTGCTGTGTGTAGCGTGGAGCTGCACGATAGTGAAACCAATAGAGTTGTTGCGCCTTGGGCGTAAACATCAATGTATGTCCATTTGCCAGGGGTTTTTTGTTATAATTCCTATGGAGATGTGTGCTATATGAGAGAAAAAGCGACTGAGCCCACGCCCTCACCCCCTTCTCCCTATTGCATTATCTCCTCGTATTATTTGACTACTCATAAAATCATACGTATGTAGTGACACCGCTGGATGTCACTGTGCAGAGCCGGTCCTAACGAGGCACGGCATGCGGTGTAATGACATAACGGAAGGGAAGGAATGATCGTGGCCGAGAAGACCCGAGGCTTCGTGCGGAGCGACAGACCAGGTAGCTTCCACTCAGCATTACGCAAACAATGAAAAGATAATGCCACTCGACTGATTCGGTGTGAGACCTCTGCTGTTAAACCGGAGCTGGTCATGAGTACACAGCCCAGGTATAGGAAACGCTCCACTCTCTCCACAACTGCCCCATCACCGATTGGGAGTTATGGGGGTGGAGTGCCCGATGGTACAAAATACCCAGGTGAGTTTTTCGCTTTGGTGGGGTTCATGGTAAGGCCCCACCTCTTAGTGGCACACTCCAGTTTCAGCAGCAGCACCTCCAACTCCTCTGAGTTAGCCGCAATTACCAGGTCATCGGCATACATAACGTGGTTGACCAATAGGGAGCCATCCCTTGAGCGCACCCGGGTATCGATCAGCCTCCGATTGTGTCTGTACCAGATGGAAAATCCTCCGGTTCAGCTACTGAAGGCTTCATGAACTACGTGGTCGAAATAGATGTTAAATAATGTGGGTGCCAGAAGACATCCCTGTCGCACCCCAAGGTGTACAGGGAATGGCTCTGACTCCTGGCCACGTAGTTTTATCCGGGTCCATTCACCATCATGAAGGTTCTTAATGAACGTGAGCAGAGGTTCAGGGACTCCGAACGCACGAAGAACAACCCAGAGCCCAGGCCTACTGATGGTGTCATAGGCCTTGACCAGGTCAATGAAGCAGAGTTGTAGGTCTTGTTGAAATTCCCTACACCTCTGCTGTAGCAGACGGACAGAAAACATGGCATCAGTGCAGGACCGCCCTTTCCTGAAACCGCATTGGGTCTCCACAAGCCTCTCCTCAGTGTGCCTAGCAAGGCGATGTTGAATAATCATTGTCAGGACCTTTCCCGGCACATTGAGGAGTGATATGCCCCTGTAGTTGTTGAAGTCTGTGCGGCCCCCCTTCTTAAATAGGAGGACTAGCAGGGCATCCTTCCAATCATGCCGATCCTGTCCAGTGGCCCAGACTGTTGTTATGATGTCATGTAGGGCAGTCTGTGCACAAACGCCACCCTCCCTCAGCATTTCGCCTGAACGGTGCCTTTCCTAGTCTCAAACTCTGGATCAGCCTTAGTTCTTCCTCAACAGATGGCACCTCAGCCAGCCTCTCACAGGGGGTGACTTCCTTTTCAATATTTGAGGCACCGCAGCCTCAGCAGGGTCATCCCCACTTTGTCCCATGATGTTTTACAGGATCAGGGATTTTCCATCCCCCAGGACCTCACATAAATGCTCAGTAAATCTGCAAACCTGTTCCTGGGGGTCGGAGAGATTGGATCACTGTTCTTTCCCCTAATGATGGTAATAGGTGGGGCACTGGAGGTTACTTTTTTGATGGAGTTAAATAGGGATTTGTGATCGTGGACCATTGAGGCAGACTCCATCTCCTCAGCAACCGCGACCAACACCCATCCTTGCAGCGCCTCATGGCTCTCCGAACCTCCGAGCGAAGGCTACGGTAAGCCTCATTCACTGACGTGGGATGCTGTAGACGATTAGAGTGGGCCTGATGCTTTTTCTCAACCATCCTGAACACCGCCTCCGTCAGCCAGGGTCTCTGGGGAGGTCTGGGACGTGTACCCCAAACAGCCATTGCAGCTGCATGAGTCTCTGCCTGTATCTAGTGGCTTTTCATGGACAAACGCGATTTTTAATACAATATTGCAGACCTCACCAAATGCGGTGGGTTACGTTCCTGTAAAATGCCGTGTTGGACAAAGCCGCATTAAACAATTCATAGACAAATAGGTTTGCATTCCTGGGTCCGAAATGATTACTCCCTCCGTCTGTTTAGCCGATTCTACGAGATTTCCACCCTCATTGTGCTAAAAGATGTTGAGTTGCTCTCCATTACTTGTGAGTGTGTATACTTTTTATTTTCCAGTTTCACCCCACTCAGTGCCTCTTTTCTCCCTGTAGTCTGGAGGGCTGCTCACTGAAGGACAAATCGATCCCAGCTCTCCATGACATCATAATCACCAACAAAGCATTGAGGGAGCTCAGGTAAGTTATGCTGCTCGTGTCTCATACGCGCTCTGATTGTTGCTACAGACAAAACAACTTTGATTCGTCATTAACACTGTTGCCTTAGAATAAAACATTAAAAAGGCAACGTTTTGGGCAATGGACCTTGATAGCATGTTTGTGTGCTATGAGAGCCATTGCCAGAAGTGTGGGGTGAGTAGTGGAGTCTATTCCAGTCCATTTAATATTCTCTTTGGTTCTTTCGGTAAAGTCACGTAGAAAATAAAATCAAATAATAATGGAATAGACGTTTCGATTGCAACAAGCAACCGTCATCAGGTACACCACCGCACATAACCACAGGCGTTATAGGCAGCAGAGCTAAGTTGCGGGCAACAGACTGCAGTGTGCAACACAATCCACCGTTGAACTATTCTACGATCCTAGATCTGCAGTCCCTGCCATCACAGACCTGCCATGACCCGCGTTGTGAAGTATGGTAAAGTAGCTCTAATAGCATGAGGAGACCTTCATCCAGCGTGGTTGTTGTGGGCTGCGTGGGTCTCGAACTGTGAGGCGCTGCCCGAGTCTCCGTGTGAACCCACGTCAGCGTGAACCTCTCTCTGTGCTGCAGGGTGAACGACAATGACTTCAGTGAGGAGGGGAAGAAGGAGCTGAGGAGCAAATGGACTCCCAGAAGAAGCCTGCAGTTGTAGATTTATGCCGATAGGCGACGCTGGCGCTGCAACAGACGGAGCTGCCCCACGCGCGACTCGCACAGCAGCCCGGCGCATTTAACCTCAACAACTCCGATCACCGGCACCGACTCTGAGCCTGACTGAGACGACAATGAGCGGGGAGCTTTCTCTCTCTGTGAACCCCACACGAAGCCCAAGGGTGGACGCGGCTCCGAGATTCTGATGAGCGTGGTGATTCCGATGATGTGTAACTGTATTTATGAATGTGGTGTAGGGAAGCGATGTTGGGGCTCGTGGGGGAGGGGTGGCAGGGGGAATGCGGAGGGTTGCGGGGCAGGGGGTGATTTTCAATGGTCTGGCAGCTCACCTGTTACTTCACGTAGCTACCACATTTTCATAAATTTCGCATTTGTCACAATGCCATACACACCATACAAATCGTACACCTAATATTTTTTTGCTTATAACTTGCCCATTGATTTCATCTTCATTCTTGTGTCAACTCACATTAAAATATCTTTTTTTATTGTGTGAACTCACGTTCAAATACACCATTTTTTTAAAATATCACCTTCCTATTATTACATTACTTATTTTCACTTACAGCGTTTGTGACTGCAGGATTTCATATTCTTTGCCGCCTGGGTAAAACTGCATGGCCGGGAGTCGGAGCCATTCCCTCTACACCTTCGGGTGCGACAGGCATGTCCTCTGGCTCCCACATTAATTTACATCTATTTTTTACCACGTACTTCCTGAAGCCTTCTATCTGCTACAGCTACAATTGGAGGCAGATCAATGCCCAGGTGTGGTCAAGGGATTTCTCCCTATTGCTCAACCATGTTACGTTTGCCGATCTGGTAATTGCTGCTTGCTCAGAGGAGGAGTTGGAGGTGCTGCTGCTGAACCTTGAGCTTTCCTGCTAAGAGGTGGAGCCTTATCATCAGCCCCACCAAAACTAAGCTCCTGCCTGGGTATTTTGTACCATCGGACACTCCCAATTGGTGATGGGGAAGTTGTGGGGAGTTTCCCATACCTGGGCAGTGTATTCATGATTGGCTTCGGTTAACCAGCAGAGGTCTCGCTCCGAATCAGTTGTATGGCATTATCTTTTCATCGGTTGCATAATGCTGTGTGGAAGCTACTTGGTCTGTCGCTCTGAACGAATTTTGAGGTCTTCTCGGCCACAGTCATTCCCTCACTTCTCTATGCTTGTGAAACGTGGAGAAGAGATGGTACAGGAGGATGAGGAGCTGAGTGGACTTGCCGATGACTGGTACCAGCGGTGTCATTATCAGCCTCTGTGGAGGAGGCTCTTGAAGGATTCTACTGGGCAGTTGGAGGCAGTCGCCCTCCAACAACAACGGAGAGGGGGAGGAGCGACGCTCACAACAATGAGCAGAACGCCGGGTGGCTAAAGCACAGCAAGTTGGCACAGTAGGGGGCACAGATGGTGCATCGGCCACTCATCTCAGTCATTCGACCCATGGCACCTGGGTCTGCCCCGTGACCTCCTGCCAGCAGGCTTTCAACACTTCACGTGACCTCAACGTGCACATAGCCTGGCACAAGCGTCGTGGTGACATCACCGCCACTTAGTGGCGAATGGCGGTTGTTGTTTGGTGAATGAGTGTGAATGAATGTGTGACTAAGTCACTTTGTGTGAGTTAATGTGTGTGTGTGTTAATCTGTGGGTGAGTGTGTGGGTGAGTGTGTGTGGGTGAATGTGTGAGTGTGAGTAATTGAGTGAGATGAGTGTGTGAGTGTGAGTATGTGAATGTATGTCTCTGACCAAGTGAGTGAGTATGTGAGTGAGTGAGTGTGTGGGCGAGTGAGCGTGTGAGTGTTTGAGTGTGTGAGTGAGTGTGTGAGTGAGTATGTGAGTGTGTGAGCGAGTGAGCGTGTGTATAACATGTGGGGAGCCTTTGTGTCTGTGTATGAATAGATACACACTTAGAGTTAGACTCACGTAGACTCTGCAAAGACAAAGATCTCCCTATAGCCTGTAACAGACTGTAGGGGCAAGTGCTGCTAGCGAGCAGTGCCTATGAGGGCCGCCACTGTGGCACACGAGGGGGTGGGTGCCCAGCACCAACACGGCCGACCGCCTTTGTCTCCCCAGTGGCGATGTTCACTACACCCTGCACCAGGTTCTCATTTGAGGCTGAGTCGACCTAGGGGAGGCCCTGGACTGGTTCAGATAATCGTCACACACACTCTCACTCTCACACACTCAGTTTCACTCACACACACTCACACTCTCAAACACACACTCAGACAAACACTCTCACACACACTCACACTCTCACACACTCAGACAAACACCGACTCACAAAAAATATCCCCCGTATAGTCTTAGACTGTTGGGGCAAGTGCTGTTAGCGAGTAGCAGCACCAATGAAGGCCGGCACTGTGGCACACGAGGGAGTGGGTGGGCAGCACCACGCCCGGCCGCCTTTGTCTCCCCATCGGCGATGTTTTTACACACCGCACAAGGTACTCGTTTGAGGCTGAGTCGACCTAGGGGAGGCACAGGATCGGTTCACATTATCGTCACTGGTGGTGTTAGCCGTGAGCGAGGATTGAACTCGGGTTACCGGGTTCGTAGCACAGCGCAATGCTAACGGCCACACTGCTGCAGGGAGCGACGTGTAGAGGGCTCCTTGTTTATTCCTCACACTTGACAGGCACAATCACTGAGCGACGTATACACACTGGGCTACGCATGGCTGACCCACTCATACGGCCCCATCGCTGGCGTCTAAACTACACAGCTGGCTGACTGATACAGCGACGACGACGATGGGAGCCGTACAGCGGATCGGCCATGCGGCCGGGCGATGGCGAAGAGATGGCGGCGAAGACAGTGACGGCAGCCAAGACTCAGACCCCCACCACAGCCCCGAACCTCCGGTCACGTCCCGCTTATATGAACCTCATGGCGGTACCCCGGGGTACCATAGTACCTCGGCTCTCGAATAATGTCCGTGATGCAGTCATTTTCAGTCTTCATATTCTTTGGTTCTTTCGGTAAAGTCACGTAGATGGGAAACAACAACAACAACAACATAAAAACCACCCAAAACTCACTTTAAAAATCATTTTTAGTCTGTTGATGGTCGGCGATGCGCCAATCGACTCATCTCGACGAGCTGTACACGAAGCACTACGGTGCGTACCGCGAGCGTTCAGGGTTTTGGCACAATCGTCGTCGCTGCGTTTCGACATCGCGGAGTAGCACTGATTTCAGATTGATTGGTACCCCAGTCGTGGAGTTAAGTAACACCCCTGGCAAAAAAAAATAGTGTCCCAGAAATAAAATACTTAATTTCGATTTAAAGCTTTCGTGACTGCAGTGATTCATATTCTTGGTTCTTTCGGCCATTTTGTATTATTTGGTACCCCAGGGTACTGCTTGGCGTGGCCAAGCCCCGCCTCCGGCCACGCCCCTTCTAGAACCTTCTAGCAGGTTCCCGGAGCTTCGCGACTGATCCCCGCCTCTGACCTTTAGCGCAGTTACGCCCTCCATAATTATTCGTCCTGATCAATAGATGGCACCCTGTCACTACACTACTACTCCCCACTCACGCACTCACACACATTCACACACATTCCCTCACCTACACACCCACACACTCACTGACCTACTCACACACTCACAAAACACCCAGAAAACACACACACACACACTCACAACAACAACCGCCATTTGCCACTAAGTGGCGGTGACATAACCACGACATGTTGGACAGGCTATGTGCACCTTGAGGCCACGTGAAGTGTCAAACACCCGCTGGCAGGAGGTCACGGGGCAGACCCAGGTGCCACGAGTCGACTGACTGAGATGAGTGGCTGATACACCACCTGTGCCACCTACTGTGCCAACTTGCTGTTCTTTAGCCACCTGGTGCTCTGCTCGTTGTTGTGAGCATTTCTCCTCTGCCCTCCATTGTTGTTGGAGGGCGATTGCCTCCAACTGCCCAGTAGCGTCCTTCACGAGCCTGCTCCACAGAGGCCGATCTTGAAACGCTGGTACCAGTATTGGCAAGTCCACTCAGCTCCACATCCTCCTGTACCACATCATTCCATCTCTTCTCTAGCCCGTGCAGCGCCAGTTTAGCCCCCTCGATCTGGCCGAACAAAAGCTGTTTCGGCATGCGGTGGCTGGGCATGCGGGCTACATGACCCAGCCAATGCAGCCTTGCCCGCCGGAGGAGCTCACCGATGGGACCTTGCCCAGATCTTTCAAGGATTTGTGAGCTCTTCACATAATCCAGTCTGGTTAAACCCAGGATGGATCGTAGGCAGTCCAGCCCCAATGTTTCTAACCGGCGAAGATGTTCCATTAGGGGGGTCCACGTTTCGCAAGCGTAGAGAAGGGAGGGAATGACCGTGGCCGACAAGACCTGAAGCTTCCACACAGTGTCACGTAACCAAATAAAAGATAATCCTGCTCGACTGATTCGGAGTGAGACCTCTGCTGTTAACCTGGAGCCGGTCATGAGCACACTGCCCAGGTATGGGAAACTCTCCACTCTTTCCACAACTGCCCTATCACCAATTGGAAGTTGTGGGAGTAGAGTGTCCGATGGAACAAAATACCCAGGCAGGTGCTTAGTTTTGGTGGGGCTGATGGTAAGTCCCCACCTCTTAGTGGCAAGTTCTAGGTTCAGCAGCAGCAGCGCCTCCAACTCCTCCTCTGAGTGAGCAGCGATAACCAGATCATCAGCATACATAACGTGGTTGAGCAATAGGAAGCCATCCCTTGACCGCACCCTGGCATCGATCACCCTCCCATTGTATCTGTACCAAATGGAGATTCCTCCGGTACAGCTATTGAAGGCTGCACGAACTACGTGGTCAAAATAGATGTTAAATAATGTGGGAGCCAGAGGACATCCCTGTCGCACCCCGAGGTCTACAGGGAATGGCTCCGACTCCAGGCCACGTAGTTTTACCCGGGCCCGCTCACCATCATGAAGGTCCTTAATGGTCGTTAGCAGATGGTCAGGGTCTCCGAAAGCACGAAGAACAACCCAGAGCCCAGGCCTACTGATGGTATCATAGGACTTGACCAGGTCAATAAAGCAGAGATGTAGGTCTTGTTGGAATTCCCTACACCTCTGCTGTAGCAGACGGACAGAAAATATGGCATCTGAGCAGGACCGCCCTTTCCTGAAACCGCATTGGGGCTCCGCAAGCCTCTCCTCAGCATACCTAGCAAGGCGATGTTGAATAATCCTTGCCAGGACCTTTTCCGGCACACTGAGGAGTGAGATGCCCCTGTAGTTGTTATAGTCTGTGCGGTCCCCCTTCTTAAAAAGGAGGTCCACCAGGGCATTCTTCCAATCCAGTGGTGCAAACTGTTGTTATGATGCCATGTAGGGCAGTGTTGGATATATAGGCCTTTTCCAAAATTGATATTAATAATATTTGCCGATAGATATGGGTTTAAAATAAATACATAAATAACAACCGCTACGACAAACGCAGCAAACACAGATGGAAATCGTAAAAAGACCAATAAAAATAAATAAATAATTAGCTCCGGGGCGAAGAGAGTTTAACAAATCTGCGAAATCTCCAGATGGCCATGGGAGGACGGTGACAAAGGGTATTTTTTTTCTCTCTCTCAAGAGTCAGCCAGAGAGAGAGAGAGCCTCCCGGCCGTCTATGTCTTCCCGCAGCACGAGAAAGGAATTTAACCCCTAGCGAGGAATTGCTTGTTGTTGCAGGGAGGGGGCCATCTGTGCCCCATGGGTGAAGGGATACCTTGGGGAGGGGACGATGATCAATGGGGGGGACGCAGAATGGCTTGATGGGATGACACACACACGAACGCACACACACACGCCGGCCACGCCCCCCACTGCGCAGAGTGGAGATTTTTTTTTTTCGAATATAACAGTTCAACCATCATCTCGACAAACCAGTTCAACAAGGAACAGCGAGTTCAACAAGTTATCAGCCCGGCGAGCTGCAGAAGAGTGCGGCGCGCGGCAGGCCCAGGGTGGCCCCGCGATCAACTGAGAATGGCGAGGCTCGCCGAGTGGCAATGTATCAACGAGTGTGAGTTCAGAGCTGAAAGGCAAAGTATCGCTTAAAGACCCTTATTTTTACATCGAGTGTCAGCTTCCAGCTGCAGCGCTACCTGCGCGAATCAGCAAGAGCGCCTGCTGCCAGCGGCCAAGCGTGTGCCGACTTGGCCCATCCAGCAGCGGAAAGAGCCTGCTGTCAGCGAAACAGAGAGAGCGCGTTCGGGCATCTCCACAGAGAGAGAGCGCAGTCATCCAGCAGCGTAAAGAGCCTGACCAGCCGCCCACTGAGCGAGAGTGTCAGCGCCAGCGAGAGCGCTGTGGGCTCGACCCACACTCACACCGACCACCACCAGCTGGTAACCAAGACAAGGGTGAGGAACGGCGACCAGCGGACGGGCCGCTGGGGGCGCTATCCGACGACGGATCATCGCTCACCGACGGCGAGTGTCGTGCCGGCTCTTCCAGCCAGCTGTGGACAGAGACTGTGGCCGCCCGTGTGAAAGAGGGAGTGCCACGCTGTCCGTACGATACACACACACACCCTCACACCCCCACCGCTCCGCAGGGAACAAACACATTTTTGATACAAGGGATGCCCAACCTCGGCGTTTGCTTAACGCCAGAAGATCAACGACACTCGCACATTAACACGTACAAGAAGACTCACGATAAGTGCGTCAACTACTAGCTGATAACGAAGAACATTGCGGCCCATTGAGTTGCGTGGATATGATCACTTAGAAGTATTTGAGTCGTTCGTTTTTTTTTTAATTGCATAATCTTGCAGATGTATCCATGAATGAACATGACGAATCTATTGACGGATACTTGTGCTTTTGGGAAATAATAATTGTTCGATTGCCTTGTCATATGAATATCGTTGCATAATAATCAATCGGCCTGCTGCCCTGTTAGCAACGTGACAAGAATTGCATTAAGGGTTGCATATGATCAATAATGAGTGCAGTACTGCGTGGGCAATTCAAGTATAATAATTCATAATAGAGTATTAAGGTTTTTGTTAGAATAGCGTGCCTGTATATTTTAACGACTCTCTCTCACCAACTGAGCTCGCGTTACACGGTGGAATGAGTCACATGTGCCGTCGCCAAAGTGAAACAACGCAATTAATGGTTACTGTGTTGGAATTCCAAGCCGAGAGTTGCATCTTCTAGAGTTAAAGTTTAGTTAGAAAATAAAATTGATTTACGCAGAAGTGGTTGTGTGTTTTTTTCCAAAATTTCATGCATAAGAGCTGTATCCTGCGTTGAGATCTGAACTCGGAGATCTAACATAAACACACTCACACTCAGTAAATGTTAAAGCGAGAATAATTGTATTGCCGAGCGTTAATACGAAATTAAACAACAAAGCCGAGGTGGCAATGGCATGCCCACAGCACCTGCATAAATGCATACGAGTAATTGTCTTATTCCGATTGGATACGACCCTTGTAAGCGAGGCGGGGCCTAATTACTATAAAGGCTATCATTAGCATAACCACACCACTCGCGTAAAATTAATACTATTATCTATCGAATTAGCATAATTTATATGCATAATTACATCAATTAACATAATTTAGGATAATTACACAATTTTCCAAAATTCATTTAATTTTTTTTATTTTTATCAAATTTTCATAACCTACATATACAACAGCAGTCTGTGCACAAACGCCACCCTCCTTCAGCATTTCGCTTGGAAGATCATCTCTGCCCGGTGCCTTTCCTGGATTCAGACTCTGAAACGCCTTTAGTACTTCCTCAACAGATGGCACCTCAGCCAGCCACTCACAGGGGGTGACTTCCTCTTCCAAAATTTGAGGCACCGCAGCCTCGGCAGGGTCATCCCCACTTTGTCCCACGTTGTTATCCAGGATGAGGGATGTCGCCTCCCCCAGGACCTGACATAAATGCTCAGCAAAATCTGCAAACCTGTGTAGGGGTGCTATGGGGAGTAAACACATGGCACGGGAAGGTGTGCTTCACCCACACCTTGGTGGCTACAACAACGTCCGCTAAGGCTCCACACCCCCTGTGGGTATAAAGTGCGGGGGGGAGCCAGGGAGCTAGGGGCAGAATGTTGGGCCCGAGGCTGAAGCAACCGGTGAAGAAAGAAGGCCAGCTAGGTGAGACCCTGGAACTCCTGTGACCGCTGCCCTTTTCAGGGCCGGCACAGCAAGCCAGTGGTGCGGCCCCAGAGCCCCAGAGTCAGAGTCCTTCTAAGGGCCGGTCTGGTCGGCGGGGTGCCGAGATCTGTGCCTAACCAGGGCCAGATCTGATAGCCTCCCTTAGAGCCCTACCCGGAGGAACTGGGAGCCTAGAGCTTAAGCTAGAGAGCCTGGGTGTGTTCCTGAGTTATACGGGTAAAGGGGCCGCTACCCCTTCTAGTGTAACCCTTGTTAAGGTTTAAATAAATAGTGCTGCTTCTACTCCGCCGTCTCCGTGTCCTGGAACCCACTACGACTGGTGTTAGGAGTGGTCTTAAAATGGACACAAGGAGAACAAACCGATCACAGGAACCCCAGGAGGAGGACGGCTCGCCTGGGATTGCGCCAGAGGCCGCGGCCAACGATACTGGGATGCCCCAGACGCCCCAACAGCAGCCGCCGCTGGAGGAGTGGCCGCCGATGGAGGACGGGTTGCAGGCGGCTCACTCTCGACTGGCTGAGCTGCTGTACGCCGCGGCTTCCACGCTGGAGGAAATCAACCGCGCG
This sequence comes from Petromyzon marinus, assembly GCF_048934315.1. Classification (NCBI taxonomy): domain Eukaryota; kingdom Metazoa; phylum Chordata; class Hyperoartia; order Petromyzontiformes; family Petromyzontidae; genus Petromyzon; species Petromyzon marinus. The sequence goes on along the minus strand of NC_133745.1, from coordinate 23,866,211 downwards.
GGGCTGCGGGCGCAAAGGCGGCAGAGAGACGAATGCCGTTCAACGGCCATTCCCGCCGAAACACAGCCACCAGATTTCGGATTTGCCGCCATGACAGTGTCCGCCACGGCGATTGGAGGGTCGCAGCACCACGTGGACGCTGGGGGCCAATCAGCGGTGGTGACGTCATCACCAACGGACGCCCGCTGTCAGGACCAATCGGCGGGCGCATCGTCATCACCTGCGCGACCGCCGATGGGTGTCCCCAGCCCCTCCAACACTGGCGGAGAGGCCGGAAATGGCACGCAGCACCTCTCGGCGACGGAGCCGTCGTTTCAACAATGCCTGCCGGTGTTGAAGGAGTTCGTTTCAGACGGCGGCGACTGGGGGGACTTTCAACGCCGCTTCCTCGCTCATCAAGAGATGAGCGGCTGGACGGACAACGAGGCGTTGCGTGCGCTACCGGCCATGCTGGACGATGACGCCCTTGCTACGCTCATCACAGCTCCCAGGTCGACGCGATCTACGCTACAGCCGGTGCTCCAGGTCCTCACCATAGTCTACGGGCCACTGTCGGACTGCCGCAAACTCTTCCACGAGCGATGCAGGGGCCAGAAGGAGCCACCGCTGGCGTATCGCACGGCTCTCCTGGCCCTCGCAAAAGCGGCTTTCCCGCGGATGGACGGCGAAGGGGTGGACGCGATGGTGACGGAGAAGCTCCTGGCGTTGGCCCAGGAGCTACAGATCGTCATCGTCGCAGAGGACGACGCGGACATGTGCTCCTTGCGGGCAGCAAGACACATCCACGCGCACCTGATAGCGCAGCGTCGATCACCTCTCGTCCCCAAGGGCGCAGCTGCGGTGTGCGCTGGGACGCCGACCATCCCCCCTTCCGAGGAGCTCTTCGCGGCGGGTCGCCCGGTGGAGTGGAGATCCGGAAGGAGGCCGACTCGGACAACACCGGATCGCCAGGAGCACCCCAAGGCGCTCATCACGTGCTACAACTGCGGCCGCAAGGGCCACGTGGCTGCGGAATGCCGGGCGCCTCGTCAACGACAGCCGGGACGGTCGGACGGCGCTCAGGCCTACAGGCCTCCGCATCGCAACCCGGCAAGTCGCGGCACCCCACATGCTCGGCCCGTGCACACACCTGTCCCCACCTCGCGCGTTTCGGTGTACGGGCCTCGGGGTACGCCCATTGGTTTGTTGGGTGGCGGCGGGGTCGAGAGGGTGCTCGGGCCAGGGCAGTGAACGGAATTGGCCCACCGCGTTGTTGCTGCGTCGGCAGGCTCGTCCGTGGTCGCGGGTCGCATTGACGGGGTCGAGGTGCGTATCATCGTCGATACGGGAGCTTCGGCGACAATTGTGTCGGACTTGATTTATAATATTCTTCCCGTTCAAAGCCGCCCCTTGCTCCCAGTCACCGTTCCGTGTTACCCAGCGAACGGGGGTTCGCTTGCAATCATAGGCCAAATTCGATTACAAATTTTCATTGGCGATATGAAATTCTCCGGGCCGATATTAGTCTCGTCCTTGCTGGCGGTTCCGTGCTTGTTGGGGACGGACTTTTTGGGCAAAATGCCGATTAAAATTCTAATTGATCAGGGTTGCATCGAGCTTCCCTCGGGCCGACGGGTAACATTCCTGCCTTCCCCTGTCACCTCAAGGGCAGCGTGCGCGTCGATACAAGCGTTCGTCACTCGGACGGTGCGTGTACCTCCCGGGGCGCAAATGCTCGTGCCCCTTCGCTTGCGTCGGCCTTTCGCGCCCAGTGTTCCGGACCAGGGAATTCTGTTAGGGCCCTCGAGGGCTGGGGAAAACGGGCTGGATCTGGTGGCAGCTCAAACGCTCGTTAAGGGGAGCGATGACCCGTTTATCCTCGTCCTTAACGTTGGCGTACAGACGGCCGTCGTTCCTCAGAAAACTGTGCCCGCGCACGCGACGCCAGTCCCCGTGGTAGACACGGTTATGGGTAATGTGGGGACCGATCCTCTGGCTCAACCGCATTCTGAGGGGGACGATAGTTGGATGGACGCACTATGTTCGGGCACGAGTGATCTGTCTGACTCCCAGCGTGCCGGCCTACGCACCCTTTTGGTGGAATTTTCCGATGTCTTTAGTAAACACAAATATGACATTGGGTGCACGAAATTGTTGTGTCACCACATTGACACGGGTGACAATGCCCCAGTACACCAGAATCCTTTTCGGTAAAATCCGGCCGAAAAGGATCATGTCAAATCGGCAGTGGATGACATGTTGGCTGCAGACATTATAGCCCTTTCCACCAGTCCATGGGGAGCACCCATAGTGCTTGTCAAAAAGCACGATGGGTCCTTGCGATTCTGTGTGGATTTTCGCCGCCTTAATAAGATCTCCGTGGCCGACGCGTATCCACTTCCCCAGATGGACGAAACTCTGGATGCTCTGGCTAGCGCACGTTTTTTTTCTACGTTGGACTTGTTATCCGGATTCTGGAAACTCCCATTGGATGATGAGTCCAAGCCAAAGACTGCGTTTCGCACACGACACGGCCTATTACAATTTAACCGGTTACCTTTGGGATTACACTCCGCTCCGGCGACATTTCAGCGCCTTATGGAACTGGTTTTGGCTGGCTTACATTGGAACGTCTGTCTGATCTATCTGGACGACGTCATCGTGTTCAGCAAGACATTTGACGAACACCTTTTACGCTTGCGCGCCGTGTTCCTCAAAATGCGCGCTGCGAATTTGAAATTTAAGCCGCAAAAGTGCCACCTGCTACGGGAATCCGTACGCTATTTGGGGCACATTGTCAGCCGCTCGGGCATATCCACCGATCCCGCAAAGACGCAGTGTGTCAACTCCTGGCCAACCCCCACCTCGGTGGCTGAGGTCAGGAGTTTCATTGGATTTGCGTCTTATTACCGGCGGTTCGTCGCGGATTTCGCGACCATTGCTAAGCCCTTACACACTCTGACGGCGAAGGGAGTGACATTTCACTGGGGCCAGGACTAGGAGGTCGCTTTTTGTTCTCTTCGCGACGCTCTCGTGCGGGCCCCTCCATTGAGCTACCCCGATTTTTCGGAACCCTTCCTGCTCGATACAGACGCCAGCAATACGGGCATTGGGGGTGTGCTCTCACAGGTGATCTGTGGTGTGGAACACGTCGTGGCTTATGGCAGTAGGGTTTTGTCTCCGGCGGAACAGAGATACTGCGTCACGCGTCGGGAACTCTTGGCTATTGTATTTTTTATGCAACAGTATCGCCCATACCTGTACGGTCGGCATTTCACTGTCCGTACGGACCATGCGGCATTACAATATGCCTTGCGGGTGACACAGCCTTCAGGGCAATTGTCCCGATGGCTCGAAATCCTTCAGGATTATGATTTCACGACCACATATCGGAAGGGTGCTCGGCACACTAATGCGGATGCGCTGTCTCGCCTGCCGCCCACCTCAGATTGCGCTTGTCTCAGGGGATCGGGGCGTTGTAAGCCGCCAGAGGATAGCCCCCCCTTAGATATCCCGGTTCTCGCTGCTGCCACTGAGGACCCCTTGCCTGAGGGTCCTGTCGGGGAGGGAGGTGCGGACTCCTTGCTGGGGTTGTCCGTTGCGGAATGGGGGCGCCTCCAGATGGAGGACGCATCCCTCCTCGCGTTGCGTCGTCGCGCAGGGGGTTCCGTGCGGGGGGGTCGCGGGGATTGATTCGTACGAGCTGCTCCAGGGGCTCCTGATGCATTGGGATGGGAGGGCCTGCCGTCACAGGCTTGTGGTGCCATCCGCTTTGCGGGGTAACGCCGTTTGGGCCGCACACGAGCGGCTTTTGCACCTGGGGACCCACAAGACCCTTGCCGTGCTCCAGCTGGATTTCTTCTGGCCGGGTATGGCAAGGGATGTGGATGACCTCCTGGGTGCATGCACTCAGTGCGCCCAACGAAAACCACCAGCGAAAGGCGCCTGCCCACCGCTACAATCTATCACGGTCTCTCGGGTTAACGAACTCGTCGCACTCGATATATTGGGGCCCTTCCCTGCGACCCCTTGGGGTAACAAGTACCTGCTGGTTGGCGTGGAATATTTCACCCGATGGCCTATGGCGTGGCCTCTCGCCAACCAGTCAGCAGCAGCCGTTGCCGAGGCCTTTGTCCAGGGCTATGTCCTCGACAAGGGTGCTCCCGAACGGCTGCTGACTGACCAAGGGAAGAACTTCTCTGGCGTCCTTCTGCACGAGGTGTGTGCGCTCCTCGGTACGAAAAAGATTCGCACTTCCCACTATCACCCACAAACCGACGGCATGGTGGAGCGGCTGCATAGGACGCTCACATCTATGTTGTGTCACCAGGTGTGTGACTCCCAGACCGATTGGGACCTTCACATTCCGGGGGTTTTGGCCGCCTATAGAATGGCTCCTCACGCGGCAACCGGCTTCTCGCCGTTCTTTTTGATGTAGGGTCGCGACGTTGACCCACCAATTGCGACCAGCAGAAAATCGAAATTGGCCGACCACGTTAAATTTAATATCCTGAGGTTGACCGAGGCGCGGGAGGCAGCGGCCCAAAACTCTTCCTCTCGGCAGAAGGCCAACGAGAGGTTGCGATCGCGCCAATCACGCACACATGCGTGGAAGCCAGGCGATCAAGCCTGGCTGCACTGCCCTCAGGTGCCGTTGGCGACCTCGGCGAAATTGTTGCGCCCTTGGAGGGGCCCTGTGGTTATTGTGAAGGTTATGCGGCCGCAGTGCGTTCGTATCCAGTGGGGGAAAACGCCGCCGGTACGTACACCCCTCGCGTCTGAAGCAGTTTGTGGCGCCACGTGTCGCTCCACCACATTACACAGGCCGAGCATGTGATGTGTCCGCTGACTCCCGGACGGCGTCTTCGTCGCCTGCCCCTGATGCTTCGCTAACTGTTCCACCTTCAGGCGCCTCAAGAGTGACGGCTTCCAGCGCGCCCGCGCCACCCGGTGGGGACGGAGTTTGCCCTCCCGGGTTGACGGAAGACGGTGCACCTGCACAGCCGGTGCCCACTGCCGGGCCGACCGGACCCTCCCCCTACGATGGACCCGCAAAACGGACTCGCGCCAAAATGCGTCGCTTGTTGTAATAATGGTTCTTGTTACTCTTGTTGTTCACTGTTAAGTTTTCTTGCTGCGTTGATGGGGGGAGGGGGTACAATGTATATGTGTATATAGTGTAATTTTGTATAGGTGGGTTGGGTTATTTATTGGGGTGTTCGTTCTTATGAGGCACGTACGGGTGGGGGTTTGTTGTGTTTATTGTTCGAGTATTGTTGCAGACGGGACGGCTGCGGGTTACACGGGAGGGGGTGATGTAGGGGTGCTATAGGGAGTAAACACATGGCACGGGAAGGTGTGGTTCACCCACACCGCTAAGGCTCCACACCCCCTGTGGGTATAAAGTGCGGGGGGGGAACCAGGGAGCTCGGGGCAGAGTGTTGGGCCCGAGGCTGAAGCAACCAATGAAGAAAGAAGGCCAGCTAGGTGAGACCCTGGTACTCCTGTGACCGCTGCTATTTTCAGGGCCAGCACAGCAAGCCAGTGGTGCGGCCCCAGAGCCCCAGAGTCAGAGTCCTTCTAAGGGCCGGTCTGGTCGGCGGGGTGCCGAGATCTGTGCCTAACCAGGGCCAGATCTGATAGCCTCCCTTAGAGCCCTACCCGGAGGAACTGGGAGCCTAGAGCTTAGGCTAGAGAGCCTGGGGTGTGTTCCTGAGTTATACGGGTGAAGGGGCCGCTACCCCTTCTAGTGTAACCCTTGTTAAGGTTTAAATAAATAGTGCTGCTTCTACTCCGCCGTCTCCGTGTCCTGGAACCCACTACACCTGTTCCAGGGGGTCGGAGATTGGATCAACGTTCTTTCCTCTAATGAGAGTAATAGGTGTGGCGCTGCAGGTAACTTTTTTGATGGAATTAAACAGCGATTTGTGATCGCGGGCCATTGAGGCAGACTCCATCTCCTCAGCAAGCCGCGACCACCACCCATCCTTGCAGCGCCTCACGGCTCTCCGAACCTCCGAGCGAAGGCTGCGGTAAGCCTCCTCATTCTCCGACGTGGGATGCTGTAGCCGATCAGAGTGGGCCTGTCGCTTTTTCTCAACCAGCCTGAACAACTAATCTGTCAGCCAGGGTCTCTGGCGAGGTCTGGACCATGTAGCCAAAGCAGCCATTGCAGCTGCATGAGCCACAGTCCTAAACCTTGCCCATTTCCCCTCAACATCAGGAGGAGTGGGGACGAAGCCAACCCCAGCCGCAAGCGATGATTCAATTCTCGCTTGCAACTTTCATCAGCTCGCTGAGACCATGCTCGACTGATTCCGAGTGAGATCTCTGCTGTTAAACCGGAGCCGGCCATGAGGACACTGCCCACATATGGGAAACTCTCCACTCTCTCCGCAACTGCCCTATCACCAATTGGGAGTTGTGGGGGTGGAGTGTCCGATGGAACAAAATACCCAGGCAGGTGCTTAGTTTTGGTGGGGCTAATGGTAAGTCCCCACCTCTTAGTGGCAAGTTCCAGGTTCAGCAGCAGCGCCTCCAACTCCTCTGAGTGAGCAGCAATTACCAGATCATCAGCATACGTAACATGGTTGAGCAATAGGGAGCCATCCCTTGACCGCACCCGGGCATCGATCACCCTCCCATTGTATCTGTACCAAATGGAAATTCCTCCGATACAGCTATTGAAGGCTTCACGAACTACGTGGTCGAAATATATGTTAAATGATGTGGGAGCCAGAGGACATCCCTGTCGTACCACAAGGTCTACAGGGAATGGCTCCGACCCTCAGTCCACGTAGTTTTACCCGGGCCCGCTCACCATCATGAAGGTCCTTAATGGTCGTTAGCAGAGAGTCAGGGTCTCCGAAAGCACGAAGAACAACCCATAGCCCAGGCCTACTGATGGTATCATAAGCCTTGACGAGGTCAATAAAGCTGAGATGCAGGTCTTGTTGGCATTGCCTACACCTCTGCTGTAGCAGACGGACAGAAAATATGGCATCTGTGCAGGACCGCCCTTTCCTGAAACTGCATTGGGGTTCCGCAAGCCTTTCCTCAGCGTGCCTGGCAAGGCGATATTGAATAATCCTTGCCAGGACCTTTCCTGGCACAGTGAGGAGTGAGATGCCACTGTAGTTGTTGCAGTCTCTGCGGTCCCCCTTCTTAAAAAGGGGGACCACCAGGGCATTCTTCCAATCCAGTGGTCCAGACTGTTGTTATGATGTCATGTAGGGCAGTCTGTGCACAAACGCCACCTTCCCTCAGCATTTCGCTTGGAAGATCATCTCTGCCCAGTGCCTTTCCTGGTTTTAGACTCTGAAACGCCTTTAGTACTTCCTCAACAGATGACACCTCAGCCAGCCACTCACAGGGGGTGACTTCCTCTTCCAATATTTAAGGCACCGCAGCCTCGGCAGGGTCATCCCCACTTTGTCCCACGTTGTTATCCAGGATGAGGGATGTCGCCTCCCCCAGGACCTCAGAGAAATGCTCAGCAAATCTGCAATCCTGTTCCTGGGGGTCGGAGATTGGATCACCGTTCTTTCCCCTAATGATGGTAATAGGTGTGGCGCTGCAGGTAACTTTTTTGATGGAATTAAAGAGCGATTTGTGATCGTGGGCCATTGAGGCAGACTCCATCTCCTCAGCAACCCGCGACCACCACCCATCCTTGCTTGCATTGCACGGCTCTCCGAACCTCCGAGCGAAGGCTGCGGTAAGCCTCCTCATTCTCTGACGTGGGATGCTGTAGCCGATGACAGTGGGCCTGTCGCTTTTTCTCAGCCAGCTTGAACAACTCCTCTGTCAGCCAGGGTCTCTGGGGAAGTCTGGACCGTGTACCCAAAGCAGCCATTGTAGCTGAATGAGTCACAGTCCTAAACCTCGCCCATTTCCCCTCGACATCAGGAGGAGTGGGGACGATGCCAACACCAGCCGCAAGCGATGATTCAATTCTCGCTTGCAACTTTCATCAGCTCGCTGAGACCATGCTCGACTGATTCGGAGTGAGACCTCTGCTGTTAAACCGGAGCCGGCCATGAGGACACTGCCCACATATGGGAAACTCTCCACTCTCTCCGCAACTGCCCTATCACCAATTGGGAGTTGTGGGGGTGGAGTGTCCGATGGAACAAAATACCCAGGCAGGTGTTTAGTTTTGGTGGGGCTAATGGTAAGTCCCCACCTCTTAGTGGCCAGTTCCAGGTTCAGCAGCAGCGCCTCCAACTCCTCTGAGTAAGCAGCAATTACCAGATCATCAGCATACATAACATGGTTGAGCAATAGGGAGCCATCCCTTGACCGCACCCGGGCATCGGTCACCCTCCCATTGTATCTGTACCAGATGGAAATTCCTCCGATACAGCTATTGAAGGCTTCACGAACTACGTGGTCGAAATATATGTTAAATAATGTGGGAGCCAGAGGACATCCCTGTCGTACCACAAGGTCTACAGGGAATGGCTCCGACCCCCAGTCCACGTAGTTTTACCCGGGCCCGCTCACCATCATGAAGGTCCTTAATGGTCGTTAGCAGAGAGTCAGGGTCTCCGAAAGCACGAAGAACAACCCAGAGCCCAGGCCTACTGATGGTATCATAAGCCTTGACGAGGTCAATAAAGCAGAGATGCAGGTCTTTTTGGCATTGCCTACACCTCTGCTGTAGCAGACGGACAGAAAATATGGCATCTGTGCAGGACCGCCCTTTCCTGAAACCGCATTGGGGTTCCGCAAGCCTTTCCTCAGCGTGCCTGGCAAGGCGATATTGAATAATCCTTGCCAGGACCTTTCCCGGCACAGTGAGGAGTGAGATGCCCCTGTAGTTGTTACAGTCTCTGCGGTCCCCCTTCTTAAAAAGGGGGACCACCAGGGCATTCTTCCAATCCAGTGGTCCAGACTGTTGTTATGATGTCATGTAGGGCAGTCTGTGCACAAACGCCACCTTCCCTCAGCATTTCGCTTGGAAGATCATCTCTGCCCAGTGCCTTTCCTGGTTTTAGACTCTGAAACGCCTTTAGTACTTCCTCAACAGATGACACCTCAGCCAGCCACTCACAGGGGGTGACTTCCTCTTCCAATATATAAGGCACCGCAGCCTCGGCAGGGTCATCCCCACTTTGTCCCACGTTGTTATCCAGGATGAGGGATGTCGCCTCCCCCAGGACCTCAGAGAAATGCTCAGCAAATCTGCAAACCTGTTCCTGGGGGTCGGAGATTGGATCACCGTTCTTTCCCCTAATGATGGTAATAGGTGTGGCGCTGCAGGTAACTTTTTTGATGGAATTAAAGAGCGATTTGTGATCGTGGGCCATTGAGGCAGACTCCATCTTCTCAGCAACCCGCGACCACCACCCATCCTTGCTTGCATTGCACGGCTCTCCGAACCTCCGAGCGAAGGCTGCGGTAAGCCTCCTCATTCTCTGACGTGGGATGCTGTAGCCGATGACAGTGGGCCTGTCGCTTTTTCTCAGCCAGCTTGAACAACTTCTCTGTCAGCCAGGGTCTCTGGGGAAGTCTGGACCGTGTACCCAAAGCAGCCATTGTAGCTGAATGAGCCACAGTCCTAAACCTCGCCCATTTTCCCTCAACATCAGGAGGAGTGGGGAAGATGCCAATCCCAGCCGCAGGCGATGATTAAATTCTCGCTTGCAACTTTCATCAGCTCGCTGAGACCATGCCACTAAGGGTTTGAATGGGGTCCTGGGTATACACCCACCACTGGAGTGGAAGAATGGCAGGCGCATCTTACAGATGACAAGTCAATGGTCAGTGGGCAGATCAGCTCCACGGTAGGTCCTGATGTTAAGGACATGGGCCCGCATCCGCTGGTCCGTCACTACGTAGTCCAGCAGATGTTCTTTCTTGGACCCGGCATGCATCCATGATGTTGTGTGGATGCGCCGATGCCGGAACAGCGTGTTGGTAATTACAAGCCCATGGACTGCACAAAAATCGAGCAGCCTCCTGCCGTTGTTATTGAGCTGATCTGGCCCATGCCTTCCAATCACTCCAAACCAAGTGCCAGCATCATGACCAACTCGGGCATTGAAGTCACCCAACAAGATGACTCTATCCCGAGGGGCCACTTTAGCTAGCACCTGTGACAGGAGGTCATAGAAGGCATCTGACTCATCGGCCTTGCCTGCATCCCTCCACGGATGTTCGTCTTCAGTGGGGGCATAAGTAACCACGACCACCACTCCTCGCCTCTGGTTGATGGGAAGGCGAGCCGAAAGTATCCTGGGGCTTACACCTTCCCACACCTCACCACCACGCTCTCTCACCCACACACTCACCCACACACCCACACAATCGCTGACCCACACACATACATACACTCATCACACATACTCACACACACCCACACAGTCACCCACACACCCACTGACCCACACACACATATTCACACACTCATCACACCCACTCACACACACTCCATCACACACACACACTCACTCACCCACACACCCACTGACCCACACACTCTCTCATCACACATACTCACACACACTCGGCCACCCACACTCACCCACACACACACTGTGCCACACACACAGTAACACACTCATCACACACACTCATACGTGTCTATAAATACACACACACTCACACAGATACGCGTGTGTCTATATATAGACACATAGACACGTGTGTATATATAGACACACACGTGTCTGTGTGTGAGAGAGAGAGACAGAGACAGAATCTGGGAGACTCTACTCAGCTCCACATCTTGAAGGTATGATCATCTTCCCACTCACACACTCACTCATACACTCACACACACTCACTCACACACTCACTCATACACACACACTCTCACACTCACTCACACACTCACACACACACTCACTAATACACTCACACTCTCACACACACTCACGCACTTTACATACTCATACACACTCACTCAAACACTCACACACTCACTCACACACTCACACACACTCACACGCTCACTCACACACTCATACACTCACACACTCACTCACACACTCACACACACTCACACGCTCACTCACACACTCATACACTCACACACTCACTCACACACACTCACACACTCACTCACACACTCACTCACACACTCACTCATACACACACTCAGACTCACTCACACACTCACTCATAGACTCACACACACACTCACTCATACACTCACACACTCACTCACACACACACTCATATACTCACTCGTACACTCACACACACTCGAACACACACTCGCGCACTCACACACTCACACACACTCACTCATACACACACACTCACTCATATACTCACTCATAGACTCACTCAAGCACTCACATTCACTCACTCACATAATCACTCACAATCACTCACACTCTCACATACACATTCACTCACACACTCACTCGCACACACTCACTCACAAAGATTAAAGACAAAGATCCCCCAGTATAGCCTTAACAGACTGTTGGGGCAAGTGCCGTTAGCGAGCACCTATGAAGACACTCACTCACACACACTCACACACTCTCACACACTCACACGCACACACACACTCTCACGCACTCAAACACACTCACGCACTCACACACACACTCACACACACTCACACATTCTCACACACACTCACGCACTCACACACACTCACTCACACACACTCATGTGCGTACACACTCACGCACTGACACGCACTCGCACACACTCACTCACTCATTCTCACACACACTCACACACACTCACTCACACACACTCACTCACGCACACACTCATACACACACACTCACTCATATACTCACTCATACACTCACTCACGCACACACTCACACACATTCTCACATACACTCACTCACTCACACTCTCTCAGATACACACTCTCACAAACACTCACTCACATCCAACAACAACAACCGCCATTCGCCACTAAGTGGCGGTAATGTCACCACGACGCTTGTGCCAGGCTATGTGCACCCTGAGGCCACGTGAAGTGTCGAACGCCCGCTGGCAGGAGGTCACGGGGCAGACCCAGGTGCCACGGGTCGACTGACTGCGATGACTGGTTGATGCACCACCTGTGCCCCCTACTGTGCCAACCTGCTGTGCTTTAGCCACCCGGCGCTCCGCTCGCTGTTGTGAGCGTCGCTCCTCCGCCCTCCGTTGTTGTTGGAGGGCGACTGCCTCCAACTGCCCAGTAGCGTCCTTCACGAGCCTCCTCCACAGAGGCCGATCTTGACACCGCTGGTACCGGTCATCGGCAAGTCCACTCAGCTCCACGTCCTCCTGTACCACATCACTCACGCACTCACACACACTCACTAACACATTCTCACACACACACACTCACGCACGCACACACACACACTCACACACACTCACACACACTCACACACACACACTTACACACACTCACTTACACACTCACACACACATAGACACACTCACGCACACACACACACCCACACACACACACTCGCACACACAAACACACACTCACACACACACACTCATTCTCACACACACTCACACACACGCACGCACACACACACTCACACACACTCATGTGCGCACATACACACACGCATTCTCACACACACTCACACACACGCACACATTTCACACACACTCACACACACTCACCCACGCACAACACTCACACACTCACTCACACACTCACTCACACACTCACTCACACACACTCACTCACACACTCACACACACACACGCACACACTCATACACACACACTCACTCATATACTCACTCATACACTCACTCACACACTCACACTCTCTCACATACACACTCTCACACACACTCACATTCACTCACTCACACAACACTCACACACACACATTCTCACACACACTCACACACACGCACTCACACATTCGCTCACACATTCTCACACACACTCACTCATTCTCACACACACGCAAACGCTCACTCCTAGTTGCGAGGCCGACTCACTACATCTCGCGGGAGGATCTCTTCAGCTGAACAAAATCGTTGCGCGGTTCGGTTCGCTGTTAAAACAAAATATGCATATCTCATGGAAGGTTGTTCGTAAGTGGGGGTGGTGTTCGTAAGTGGGGCTGGTGTTCGTAAGTGGGGGTGGTGTTCGTAAGTGGGGGTGGTGTTCGTAAGTGGGGGTGGTGTTCTTAAGAGTGGGTGGTGTTCGTAAGTAGGGGTGGTATTCGTAAGTGGGGGTGGTGTTCGTAAGTGGGGGTGGTGTTCGTAAGTGGGGGCGGTGTTCGTAAGTGGGGGTGTTGTTCATAAGTGTGTACACCCAGGACCCAATTCCTATCTAAAGTGGCCTGGTCTCAGCTAGCTGATGAAAGTTTCAAGCGAGAATTTCATCATCGCTTGCGGCTGGGGTTGGCATCGTCCCCCACTCCTCCTGATGTCGATGGTAAATGGGCGAGGTTTAGGACTGTGACTCATGCAGCTGCAATGGCTGCTTTAGGTACGCGGTCCAGACCTCCCCAGAGACCCTGGCTGACAGAGGAGGTGTTCAGGATGGTTGAGAAAAAGCGACAGGCCCACTCTAATCGTCTACAGCATGCCACGCCAGAGAATGAGGAGGCTTACCGCAGCCTTCGCTCGGAGGTTCGGAGAGCCGTGAGGCGCTGCAAGGATGGGTGGAGGTCGCGGGTTGCTGAGGAGACGGAGTCTGCCTCAGTGGCACGCGATCACAAATCCCTATTTAACTCCATCAAAAAAGTAACCTGCAGCACCACACCTATTACCATCATTTGGGGAAAAAACGGTGATCCAATCTCCGACCCCCAGGAACAGGTTTGCAGATTTGCTGGGTATTTTTGTGAGGTCCTGGGGGAGGGGAAATCCCTCAGCCAGGAAAACATCGTGGCACAAAGTAGGGATGACCCTGCTGAGGCTGCAGTGCCTCAAATATTGGAAGAAGAAGTCACCCCCTGTGAGTGGCTGGCTGAGGTACCATCTGTTCAGGAAGTACTGAAGGCGATCCAGAGTCTGAGACCAGTAAAAAGGCAGCGGGCAGAGATGATATCCCAAGCGAATGCTGAGGGAGGGTGGCGTTTGTGCACAGACTGCCCTACATGACATAACAAAAGTCTGGACCAATGAATGGGTTCCGCAGGATTGGAAGGATGCCCTGGTGGTCCCTCTCTTTAAGAAGGGAGACCGCACAGACTGTAACAACTACACGGGCATCTCACTTCTCAGTGTGCCAGGAAAGGTCCTGGCAAGTATTATTCAACATCGTCTGGCTAGGCACGCTGAGGAGAGGCTTGCGGAGCCCCAGTGCAGTTTCAGGAAAGGGCGGTCCTGCACAGATGCCATGTTTTCTGTCTGTTTGCAACAGCAGAGGTGTAGGGTATTCCAACAAGACCTACATCTCTGCTTTATTGACCTGGTCAAGGCCTATGATACCATCAGTAGGCCTGGGCTCTGGGTTGTTCTTCGTGCTTTCGGAGTCCCTGACCCTCTGCTCATGATAAATAAGGACCTTCATGATGGTGAGCGGGCCCGGGTAAAACTAGGTGGCCGGGAGTCAGAGCCATTCCCTGTACAGCTTGGGGTGCGACAGGGATGTCCTCTGACTCCCACATTATTTAACAACTATTTCGACCACATAGTTCGTGAAGCCTTCAATAACTGTACCGGGGGAATTTCCATTTGGTATAGATATAATGGGAGGCTGATCGATGCCCGGGTGCGGTCAAGGGATGGCTCCCTATTGCTCAACCACGTTATGTATGCCGATGATTTGGTAATTGCTGCTCTTTCAGAGGAGGAGTTGGAGATGCTGGTGCTGAAACTGGAGCGTGCCACTAAGAGGTGGCGCCTGGGTATTTTGTACCATCGGACACTCCACCCCCACAACTCCCAATCGGTGATGGGGCAGTTGTGGAGAGAGTCGAGAGTTTCACATACCTGGGCAGTGTGCTCATGACCGGCTTCGTTTTAACAGCAGAGGTCTCACTCCGAATCAGTCGAGCGGCAATATCTTTTCATCGGTTGCGTAACGCTGTGTGGAAGCTACCTGGTCTGTCGCTCCGCACTAAGCTTCAGGTCTTCTCGGCCACGGTCATTCCCTCCCTTCTCTATGCTTGCGAAACGTGGAACACCTAATGGAGCATCTTCACCGGTTAGAAACATTTAGGCTGCCCTGCCTACGATCCATCCTGGGTTTAACCAAGCTGGATTGTGTGAGGAGCTCACAAATCCTTGAAAGATTTGGACAAAGTCCCATCGGTGAGTTCCTTCGGCAGGGTCATGTAGCCCGCATGCCCAGCTTTTGTTCGGCCGGATAGAGGGGGCTAAACCGACGCGGCACGGGCTAGAGACGAGATTGAGTGATGTGGTACAGGAGGACGTGGAGCTGAGTGGATTTGCCGATGACTGGTACCAGCGGTGTCAAGATCGGCGTCTGTGGAGGAGGCTCATGAAGGACGCTACTGGGCAGTTGGAGGCAGTCGCCCTCCAACAACAACAGAGGACGGAAGAGCGACACTCATAACAGTGAGCGGAGCGCCGGGTGGCTAAAGTACAGCAAGTTGGCACAGTAGGGGGCACAGGTGGTGCATCAGCCAGTCATCTCGCTCATCTCAGTCAGTCGACCCGTGGCACCTGCTGGGTCTGCCCCGTGACCTCCTGCCAGCGGGCGTTCGACACTTCACGTGGCCTCAAGGTGCACATAGCCTGGCACAAGCGTCGTTGTGACGTCACCGCTACTTAGTGGCGAATGGCGGTTGTTATTGTTCATAAGTGGGGGTGGTGTGTGTAAGTGGGGGTAGTGTTCGTAAGTTGGGGTAGTCATCGCCAGTGGGGGTGGTGTTCGTAAGTGGGGGTGGTGTTCGTAAGTGGAGGTGGTGGTCGTAAGTGGCGGTAGTGTTCGTAAGTGGAGGAATGGCAGCTGTCGTATATTTAGAGTCTGTGTCTCACTCTCACCGTGGTTTCAATTTTCAAGTTTATTTATTAGGTACGAGCTGTACTACCCGGCTTCGCCCGGGACTTGGATCCACCACGCCCGGCCGCCTTTTTATCTCCCCAGTGGCGATGTTCACACACCACAACAGCAGTGACTCGTTTGAGGCTGAGTCGACCTAGTGAAGCGGTTGAAATAATCGTCATCAGTGGTGGCCGTGAGCGGGAATCGAACTCGGGTCGCCGGGTTCGTAGCGCAGCGTAGCGCTAACCGCTACACTACAACGCGTTACGCTTCCAGGTGCGCGGGTCACGTGACAGATTTGACGTCACAGCTCACTTGCCGTGCAAAACAATACATGCATTATTGAGCTCCACCCCCCCCCCCCCAAAAAAAATTAAAAATTCAAAAGTGTATTTTTATAATTTGTGCATGGTGAAGAGTCTGGAGAGTACCCACATGGCAAATTTCCAGTTTGTTGCATGTCGGGAAGGACGCTCAAACATTTCGAACGAACACACACATGATCACAGATTTGCTTTCCTTTTATATTCGTGGAGATGGCCGTGTGCGCCATGTGGCTCTTGGCTCGGGTGCAATGGCAACAAACAAAACTAAACATTGGTCGCTGTGTGGATCAAGTCTCTGGGTCCCTCCGGTTTTTTTCCCCCTCCATATTTAGAATCGACGTTGCCGCCGCGTCGTTCGAGAGTGATTTGGCCGCTGATGTGAATTTCCACAGGACGACGACGATGAAGATGATGACGATATCAGCCATTTCTGTTGAGCTGCTAACGTTTGTGACGGTCAGGTCGCATCTAAAAAGAGAGCCAAGGCGTAGCTCGGCGGGGCCCTTACGCACGGTAAAAATAAAAGGATAGTTTAATAGTTTAGTTGAATAGATTTACTACCCGTAGACTCAAGACTGCACGTAGACTCAGCATTGCAAAATAGACTCAACACGACCCATAGACTCAACACGACCCATAGACTCAACACTGCACCATAGACTCAACAGTGCACCGTAGACTCAAAACTACCCACAGACTCAACACTGCACCATAAACTCAACACTACCCATAGACTCAACACTGCCACCCATAGACTCAATACTGCATCATAGACTCAACACTACCCACAGACTCAACACAGCACAATAGACTCAACACTGCATCATAGACTCAACACTGCACCATAGACTCAACACTACATCATAGACTCAGCACTGCATGATAGACTCAACACTGCACAATAGACTAAACACTGCATCATAGACTCGACACTGCCCATAGTCTCAGCACTGCAAAATAGACTCAATACTGCAGCATAGACTCAACACTGCACAATAGACTAAATACTACAAAATAGACTCAACATAACCTATAGACTCAACACTGCCCATAGACGCAGCACTGCAAAATAGACTCAACACAACCCATAAACTCAACATAGACTCAACACTGCACCGAAGACTCAATACTATCCATAGACTCAACAATGCAACATAGACTCAACACGACCCAGAAACTAAACACTGCACCATAGACTCAACACTACCCTTAGACTCAACACTACCCATAGACTCAAGACTTCACCATAGACTCAACACTGCAGCAGAGACTCAATGCTACCCGTAGACTCAACACTACCCACAGACTCAACACTGCCACCCATAGACTCAACACTAACCATAGACTCAACGCTGCACCAAAGACTCAACACTACCCATAGACTCAACACTACCCATAGAATCAACACTACCCATAGACTCAACACTGTACCATAGACTCAACACTGCCCATAGACTCAACACTGCACCATAGACTCAAAACTACCCATAGACTCAACGCTGCACCATAGACTCAACACTACCCATAGACTCAAAACTACCCATAGGCTCAACACTGCACCATAGACTCAACACTACCCACAGACATACTCTTTGGTTCTATTGGGTAAAGTCACGTAGGTGAAAATAAAATAACAAAAAATCACGACGTTTCGGCCACAACACAAGCGGCCTTCATCAGGTGAAGGGACGAGACTGTCTGGAGGACAGCGCTGGAGTGGAAGAAGCCACGCTTAGATCACGACCTTTAAGCTGTGTGAGAAGGCATTCTGTCTACAGGAAACCCACCCACACAGATTCCTACTTGAAACCTGATTCCCACCACCACCCAGCCCAAAATAATTATCTCATCAAAACTTTACACCATAGGGCTCATTGCATTTCGGACCAACACCACCTGACCAGTGAATTAAAACATGTACACCTGGCCCTCAAAAGGAATGGTTACTCTGACCGTACCATCCGCCAAGCTGTCTCTCCCTCCATACAGAAACAACCACTTGATACTCCGGTCAAAACCATCACACTACCATATATAGCAGGCGTTACTATAAAGATTTCCAAAATTCTAAACAAACACAAGATCCAGGTCCGGTTCAATACAGTACACAAAATTCGTGATCTGATCCCATCCGTGAAGGATGTCATTCCTGACTTACAGTACCCCGGGGTTTACAAATTGAGTTGTACCTGCGGTGATTGCTATATCGGGGAGACAAAGCGACATGCCTCTGACCGAATTCGCGAGCACAAATCAGATTTGAAACACGGCAAAACGAATTCTTCTGCCATGGCTGATCACTGTTACAACGCTGTGGGGGATCACGATATAATTTTCTCCGATACCAAGGTTCTTTGCAAACCCACGGGCTTTTATCAGAGATTTGTTCATGAAGCAATTCAGATCTCCAAACACAGACACAATTTCAACCGAGAGGATGGTTTCAAATTAAGCAACCATTGGAAAGATGTTCTAAATTGAACTAAACATTAAACTAATTTCAATGGTACAGTATATTTTTCAAGTAGTGGTACCCCAAACTTTTGCAGCTCTTATAAATTCCCCCTTTTCACACCATCAATAGGTAAACTCCCCCTCCCCCCCCCCCGCGCCAAACTGCAAGTCCACCGGCACGTACACCACCTCTTTCCTAAAATCCGCCAATCAAATGCGAATTTGTATGCTACTTTCTTTGTCAGAACACCTTGTTTGCTCGCACACAGGTCCGATGTCTGAGCGTGGTTGTTTTTCGCTAAATTCTCCTGTTTGATGAGTACTAGGTGCCTCGGTGAATGTATATGCTCTGACTTTAACATAGCTATTTCTGTGACCAGTTGCAAGCTAATCACTCAGCTATTTCAATGCTAAATTCGATGCTAATTCCTTTGTCAAGGGGTACCTCTGCGGATGTGTATACTTTAACTTAGCTATTTCAATGAGCCATTTCAATGCTAAATTAAATGCTAATTCCTTTGTCAAGGCGCTTGGTGTTTTCTTCTCACACAGCTTAAAGGTCGTGATCTGAGCGTGGCTTCTCCCACTCCAGCGCTGTCCTCCAGACAGTCTCGTCCCTTCACCTGATGAAGGCCGCTTGTGTTGTGGCCGAAACGTCGTGATTTTTTGTTATTTTATTTTCACCTACGTGACTTTACCCAATAGAACCAAAGAGTATACTACAGCATAGACTCAACACTACCCATAGACTCAAAACTGCCCATAGACTCAACACTACCATAGACTCAACACTGCCCATAGACTCAACACTACCCATAGACTCAGCACTGCAAAATAGACTCACCACAACCCATAAACTCAACACTGCACCATAGACTTAACACTATCCATAGACTCAACACTGCACCATAGACTCAACACTACCCATAGACTCAACACTGCACCATAGACTCAAAACTGCCCATAGACTCAACACTACCATAGACTCAACACTGCCCATAGACTCAACACTACCCATAGACTCAGCACTGCAAAATAGACTCACCACAACCCATAAACTCAACACTGCACCATAGACTTAACACTATCCATAGACTCAACACTACCCAGAGACTCAACACTGCACCATACACTCAACACTACCCATAGACTCAAAACTACCCATAGACTCAGCACCGCACTATAGACTCAACTCTACCCATAGACTCAACACTGCACCATAGACTCAAAACTACCCTTAGACTCAACACTACCCATAGACTCAACACTGCCCATAGACTCGACACTGCACCATAGACTCAACACTACCCATAGACTCAACACTACCCAGAGACTCAACACTGCACCATAGATTCAACACTACCCATCGACTCAAAACTACCCATAGACTCAACACTGCACCATAGACTCAACACTACCCATAGACTCAACACTGCACCATAGACTCAAAACTACCCCTTGACTCAACACTACCCATAGACTCAACACTGCAGCATAGACTAAACACTACCCGTTGACTCAACACTGCTCCATAGACTCAATACTGTCCATAGACTCAACACTGCAGCATAGACTCAACACTACACCATAGACTCATCACAGCTCCATAGACTCAACAATATCCACAGACTGAACACAAACCCATAAACTAAACACTGCCCATAGACTCACCACTGCACAACAGACTCAACACTGCCCATAGACTCAAACTGCACAAAACTCAACACTGCCCATAGACTTAACACTGCCCATAGATTCAACACTGCACAAAAGACGCAACACTGCAGCATAGACTCAACACTACCCAGAGACACAACACTGCACCATAGATTCAACACTACCCATAGACTAAAAACTACCCATAGACTCAACACTGCACCATAGACTCAACACTACCCATAGACTCAACACTGCACCGTAGACTCAAAACTACCCCTTGACTCAACACTACCCATAGACTCAACACTGCAGCATAGACTCAACACTACCTGTAGACTCAACACTGCTCCATAGACTCAATACTACCCATGGACTCAACACTGCACCAGACTCAACACTACACCATAGACTCAACACAGCTCCATTGACTCAACAATATCCATAGACTGAACACAAACCCATAAACGAAACACTGCCCATAGACTCAACACTGCACCATAGACTCAACACTACCCATAGACTCTACACTGCACAACAGACTCAACACTACCCAGAGACTCAACACTGCACCATAGATTCAACACTACCCATAGACTCAAAACTACCCATAGACTCAACACTGCACCATAGACTCAACACTACCCATAGACTCAACACTGCACCATAGACTCAATCTACCCCTTGACTCAACACTACCCATAGACTCAACACTGCAGCATAGACTAAACACTACCCGTAGACTCAACACTGCTCCATAGACTCAACACTGCACCATAGACTCAACACTACACCATAGACTCATCACAGCTCCATAGACTCAACAATATCCACAGACTGAACACTAACCCATAAACTAAACACTGCCCATAGACTCACCACTGCACCATAGACTCAACACCACCCATAGACTCTACACTGCTCAACAGACTCAACACTGCCCATAGACTCAAACTGCACAAAACTCAACACTGCCCATAGACTTAACACTGCCCATAGATTCAACACTGCACCAAAGACGCAACACTGCAGCATAGACTCAACACTGCACCATAGACTCAACACTACCCAGAGACTCAACACTGCACCATAGATTCCACACTACCCATAGACTAAAAACTACCATAGACTCAACACTGCACCATAGACTCAACACTACCCATAGACTCAACACTGCACCATAGACTCAAAACTACCCCTTGACTCAACACTACCCATGGACTCAACACTGCAGCATAGACTAAACACTACCTGTAGACTCAACACTGCTCCATAGACTCAATACTGTCCATAGACTCAACACTGCAGCATAGACTCAACACTACACCATAGACTCATCACAGCTCCATAGACTCAACAATATCCACAGACTGAACACAAACCCATAAACTAAACACTGCCCATAGACTTACCACTGCACCATAGACTCAACACTACCCATAGACTCTACACTGCACTACAGACTCAACACTGCCCATAGACTCAAACTGCACAAAACTCAACACTGCCCGTAGACTTAACACTGCCCATAGATTCAACACTGCACCAAAGACGCAACACTGCAGCATAGACTCAACACTACCCAGAGACTCAACACTACCCACAGACTCAACACTGCACCATAGATTCAACACTACCCATAGACTAAAAACTACCCATAGACTCAACACTGCACCATAGACTCAACACTACCCATAGACTCAACACTGCACCATAGACTCAAAACTACCCCTTGACTCAACACTACCCATAGACTCAACACTGCACCATAGACTCAACACTACCCGTAGACTCAACACTGCTCCATAGACTCAATACTGCCCATGGACTCAACACTGCAGCATAGACTCAACACTACACCATAGACTCATCACAGCTCCATAGACTCAACAATATCCATAGACTGAACACAAACCCATAAACTAAACACTGCCCATAGACTCACCACTGCACCATAGACTCAACACTACCCATAGACTCTACACTGCACTACAGACTCAACACTGCCCATAGACTCAAACTGCACAAAACTCAACACTGCCCATAGACTTAACACTGCCCATAGATTCAACACTGCACCAAAGACGCAACCCTGCAGCATAGACTCAACACTACCCAGAGACTCAACACTGCCCCATAGATTCAACACTACCCATAGACTAAAAACTACCCATAGACTCAACACTGCACCATAGACTCAACACTGCCCATAGACTCAAACTGCACAAAACTCAACACTGCCCATAGACTTAACCCTGCCCATAGATTCAACACTGCACCAAAGACGCAACACTGCAGCATAGACTCAACACTACCCAGAGACTCAACACTACCCACAGACTCAACACTGCACCATAGATTCAACACTACCCATAGACTAAAAACAACCCATAGACTCAACACTGCACCATAGACTCAACACTACCCATAGACTCAACACTGCACCATAGACTCAAAACTACCCCTTGACTCAACACTACCCATGGACTCAACACTGCAGCATAGACTCAACACTACACCATAGACTCATCACAGCTCCATAGACTCAACAATATCCATAGACTGAACACAAACCCATAAACTAAACACTGCCCATAGACTCACCACTGCACCATAGACTCAACACTACCCATAGACTCTACACTGCACTACAGACTCAACACTGCCCATAGACTCAAACTGCACCAAACTCAACACTGCCCATAGACTTAACACTGCCCATAGATTCAACACTGCACCAAAGACGCAACACTGCAGCATAGACTCAACACTACCCAGAGACTCAACACTGCCCCATAGATTCAACACTACCCATAGACTAAAAACTACCCATAGACTCAACACTGCACCATAGACTCAACACTGCACCATAGACTCAACACTGCACCATAGACTCAACACTGCACCATAGACTCAACACTGCACCATAGACTCAACACCTACTCGTTCACTCACACAATCGCTCGCTCATTCACCCATTCACTCACTCCCACACTCATTCACTCACACACAGACAAAGCTTCCTCAGTGCTGTCGGGACAAGTGACGTTTCGTAGCGAGTAGCAGAACCTATGAAGGCCGCCACTGAGAGGCACACGAGATGGTGGGTGGCCAGTAACTGGTCACGGAAGTAGCTATGTTAAAGTTAGATTTTACATATCAGCAGAGGAATTTAGCATTGAAGTAGCTGTGTTAATGTGAAAGATTAGCAGGGTGTTAAAGTGAGAAAGTAGCATGTAACTGGGAGATTAGCATGATGTTAGTGTGAGGGATTAGCATGTAACTGGTCACGGAAGTAGCTATGTTAAAGTTAGATTTTACATATCAGCAGAGGAATTTAGCATTGAAGTAGCTGTGTTAATGTGAAAGATTAGCATGTAACTGTATAGTAGTGTGTAGTGTTTAGTGTATAGTGTAGTGTATAGTGTAGTGTATAGTTTAGTGTATAGTGTGTATAGTAGTATAGTGTGTAGTGTAGTGCATAGTGTAGTGTATAGTGTAGTGTATAGTTTAGTGTATAGTGTGTATAGTAGTATAGTGTGTAGTGTATAGTGTAGTGTATAGTGTAGTGTATAGTGTAGTGTATAGTGTGAATAGTAGTATAGTGTGTAGTGTGTAGTGTACTGCATAGTGTAGTGTATAGTGTAGTGTATAGTGTAGTAGTGTAGTGTATAGTGTAGTGTATAGTGCAGTGTATGGTGTAGTGTATATTGTAGTGTATAGTGCAGTGTATAGTGTAGTGTATAGTGCAGTGTATAGTGCAGTGTATAGTGCAGTGTATACTGTAGTGTATAGTGTAGTGTATAATGTAGTGTATAGTGTAGTGTGTAGTGTAGTCTGTAGTGTAGTGTATAGTAGTGTATAGTGTAGTGTATAGTAGTGTATAGTGTAGTCTGTAGTGTAGTCTGTAGTGTAGTGTATAGTGTAGTGTATAGTGTAGTGTATAGTAGTGTATAGTGGAGTGTATAGTGTAGTAGTGTATAGTGTAGTGTATAGTGCAGTGTATAGTGTAGTGTGCAGTGTAGTGTATAGTGTAGTGTATAGTGTGTATAGTAGTATAGTGTGTAGTGTATAGGGTAGTGTATAGTAGTGTAGTATGTAGTGTATAGTGTAGTGTATAGAATAGTGTATAGTGTGTATAGTAGTATAGTGTGTAGTGTATAGTGTAGTGTATAGTGTAGTGTGTAGTGTAGTGTATAGTGTGTAGTGTAGTGTATAGTGTAGTGTAGTATTTAGTGTAGTGTATAGTGTAGTGTATAGTGTAGTGTATAGTGTAGTGTGTAGTGTATAGTGTAGTGTATAGTGTATAATGTAGTGTATAGTGTAGTGTGTAGTGTAGTCTATCGTGTAGTGTATAGTCTAGTGTGTAGTGTAGTGTGTAGTGTAGTGTATAGTGTAGCGTATAGTGTAGCGTATAGTGTAGTGTATAGTGTAGTGTACAGTAGTGTATAGTGTAGTGTATAGTAGTGTATAGTGTATTGTATAGTGTATAGTGTAGTGTGTAGTTTATTGTGTAGTGTAGTGTGTAGTGTATAGTGTGTAGTGTAGGGTATAGTGTAGTGTATAGTGCAGTGTATACTGTAGTGTATAGTGTAGTGTATGGTGTAGTGTGTAGTGTAGTGTATAGTGTAGTGTATAGTGTAGTGTGTAGTGTATAGTGTAGTGTATAGTGTAGTGTATAGTTAGTGTAGTGTATAGTGTAATGTATAGTGTAGTGTGTAGTGTAGTGTGTAGTGTATAGTGTAGTGTGTAGTGTATAGTGTAATGTAGTGTATAGTGTAGTATAGTGTAGTGTATAGTGTAGTGTAGTGTGTAATGTAGTTTATAGTTTAGTGTATAGTGTAGTGTATAGTGTAGTGTAGTGTATAGTGTAGTGTATAATTAGCGTAGTGTATAGTGTAGTGTATAGTGCAGTGTGTAGTGTAGTGTGTAATATAGTGTATAATTTAGTGTATAGTGTAGCGTATAGTGTAGTGTATAGTGTAGTGTGTAGTGTAGTATAGTGTAGTGGATAGTGTAGTGTATAGTGTAGTGTGTATTGTAGTGTATAGTGTATAGTGTAGTGTATAGTGTAGTATAGTGTAGTGTATAGTAGTGTAGTGTATAGTGTAGTGTATATTGTAGTGTATACTGGAGTGTATAGTCCAGTGTATAGTGTAGTAGTGTATAGTGTAGTGTATACTGGAGTGTATAGTGTAGTGTATAGTGTAGTAGTGTATAGTGTAGTGTATAGTGTAGTGTATTCTGTAGCGTATAGTGTAGTGTATAGTGTAGTGTATTTTGGAGTGTATAGTGTAGTGTATAGTGTAGTGTATAGTGTAGTGTATAGTGTATACTTGAATGTATAGTTTAGTGTATAGTGGAGTGTATAGTGTCGTGTATAGTGTAGTGTATAGTGTAATGTATAGTTTCAGTTTTATTTATTTGGTATAGCCCTGTGAGCCATTCGGCTCTTGAATCGGGTGCAACCGCAACAAACAAAACAAACATGAACAAGAAACATCTTAAAGTGACTGCGCGCAAACAGAAAAATCCAGGAAAAAACAGTAAAGCCTTCCAGAAAAAGCACCGTATACCAATGCTGTGTATGCAGAAAATCCCCGTGGGATGCAAGTCAAACAATAACAACCATAAGACAATTTAGAGTAAAGTTATCAGTCTAACTCTGTACTACGACGAACATTAACATATTGGCTGGTCAAGATGGCGCCGATGATGGCAGCCTCGGCCGGTTGGTGCGCCCTGTTTTGTCCAGTTTTGTCTTGTTTTGTCTTGAGAGGGGCTTGCTGTTCAACTTGTTTAAAACTTATTTAAGATTTTAGATTCCTATATGTTGAATGTATGCACCATCCTGCCAAAGTAAATTCCGTGTCGGTGTGAACTTACATGGCGAATAAAACTCTTTCTGATTCTGATTCTGAAAACTCTTTCTGAAATATGGCTAAACCAAAACTTTTCGAATTTACCAAAATAAAGCTATCAACGCAATGTAACTGTGATCATAGGAACTGTGATTCAAGTTTAACAATAAACGATATACACACAACATGTACGACCAAACTTTGCAGCCATTAGCTGGCTTGCATGAGTCACTCCATAACAGCAGGAGTATCAGTAGGAGCATCAAAAATTGTTCAATGCACCTTTAAAGATCAGCAAACTATAATCAAAACACAAGATCATACTTTGCAGCGGTCATCCGGAGCGAAACATTTTATTTCAGGCCACTGAATAGCAGTGGCAGCTAGGGGTGTACAACTCCTCCAGAGCAGTTTTGAGTGAAGATCTCATTGGTAGTGATTCAAGGTGCAGTTTATTGGCGATAGCATTCCAGACCCTGGGGGCATCAACAGCAAAGGCCCTTCCTCCGGTTTTTGTACGGCAATAGGGAATGTGAAGCTGGTAACTGAGCGAAGACCTGGGGTCAAATTTGTTCTTTGAAACAGAGAGGAGATCCAGCAGCAGGTAAGTCTGCTGATTTTTTTGTGAGAACGTCGTGAATAAATAAGATCTGGTGCACAAGCCGTCGAACGTTAAGAGATGTTAAGTTTGACCCAATGTAGAGATCACAGTGGTGAGTCCTATATGGGCAGTTCAATGTGTAAAGGTTGTGCTGCTCACTTGAAAATAATGACTAAAATCCCACCGCTCATTCATCTGCTTCATCTTTGATTGAAAAACGCTGGGTGAGACCTGCGGCAAGCGAGTGAGCTCACCCACTCGCTCACAAACCCACAACACTCACCCAAGTCAATCAATTCTCGCTCACCGGTCTATGGGTCTCTGTGTAAGTCTTTACCTCTCTGTAAGTCTGTGGGTCTCTGTGAGTCTACGGGTTTGGTAAGTTTACTGGTCTCGGTGTGAGTCCATGGGTCACAATGCGAGTCCATGGGTCTCTGTTATCATAATCTGTGTTTGAATGAGTCGATGGCTCAGTGTGAATGACTCCAAGTCTCTATGTTCGAGTGAGTTTATGGCTTTCTGTGCGAGTCTACGGCTCTCTGTGTGAGTACAACATGAACGTTGAGATTTAAAAGAGCAACGGAGTGACCTATAATATCTGAACCGGTCTGTACTGACAAGGGGTTGACAGGTGTGTAGTAGTGAAGTGTATAGTGTAGGTATCTCTACGAGTCTCTATACATCTCTATCTATCTCTACACATCTCTGAGTCTCCACACATCTCTATATAAACTCTTTGGTTCTGTTCGGTAAAGTCACGTAGGTAAAAATACAATAACAAAAAAATCACGACGTTTCGGCCACAACACAAGCGGCCTTCATCAGGTGAAGGGACCGGACTGTCCAGAGGACAGCGCTGGAGTGAAGACAGCCAAGCCCTGGTCGGGTCCTTTAAGCTTATTGTCGCGGCATCTTTTGAGGAAGGTCAGCGCGTCTCGATGAGCTGTGACTTCTTGTCCCGTTGTCTGTTGAAAGCTCTAACAGATGGGTGAAAGCCCTCCCCGTAGAGGTTATCAATTCTAGATTTGAAGCTTTCGTGACTGCAAGGATCCATCATACTCTTTGGTTCTATTCGGTAAAGTCACCTTCACCTGATGAAGGCCGCTTGTGTCGTGGCCGAAACGTCGTGATTTTTTTGTCATTTAATTTTTTACCTACGTGACTTTACCGAATAGAACCAAAGAGTATGGATCCTTGCAGTCACGAAAGCTTCAAATCTAGAATCTCTATATATATCTGTAGCGCTGTAAATGGGCTAAGTAACTTACCTGCAGTAGCAGAAAGGGCCCACCAGGGGCAGTACCTTGGACCGGCATGAGGGTCGCTACATTCCCCAGCCCCAAAGCAGGGCGGTCTTTAGGGTGTTCTAGGATCCCCCAGAGACCCACCCCCCCCTCCACCCCCCACTGGAACTCTCTGGAAGGGAGGCGTGGCCAGGGGCTGACACACCTGGGAGGTGTATAAAAGCAGGACCTCTGTGGACGGGTCCCGGGGCCAGTTGAAGACTGAAGCCCAGCTAGCTAGGGCCTTTGGACTCAGCTGACCTGCCGCCCTTGCAAGGGCCGTGCCTGAGCGGGCCAGTGGTTCGGGACCTGTACCTTGGCTGGGCCGGGTCAGAACAGCCTCCCCTAGGTCACCCCTAGCCGGAGGACCCAGGGACCGTAAGCCCCAGTAGTAGGACACGTCAGCCCGGAGGCGGTACCTCCTTAGGCAGCTGAGTGAAGGCGCCGTAACCCCTTCAGGTGTTAAGGGTTCGCTACGCTCTGCGTTGTGGCATTGTGTTAATGAGCGTGTTGCCTCTAAACGTTCCTCTCCACCCTCGTGAAACCGACGCTACTTATCCACACACGACTCTATGGATCTCTACACAATATCTACGTATCTTTACACATCTCTAGGAGTCTCTGTACATCTCTGCACTTCGCTACGTATCTCAACGAGCCTCTACGTATGTCTACGAATTGCTATACATCTCTACGAGCCTCTATATATCTCTGTGCATCTCTATGTATCTCTGTGTATCTCTATGTATCTCTACGAGTCTCTATGTATCTCTACGAGTCTCTATGTATCTCTGTATATCTCTATGTATCTCTGTGCATCTCTATGTGTCTCTACGAGTCTCTATGTATCTCTACGAGTCTCTATGTATCTCTGTATATCTCTATGTATCTCTGTGCACCTCTATGTGTCTCTACGAGTCTCTATGTATCTCTATGAGTCTCTATGTATCTCTACGAGTCTCTATGTATCTCTGTATATCTCTATGTATCTCTGTGCATTTCTATGTATCTCTACGAGTCTCTATGTATCTCAACGAGTCTCTATGTATCTCTGTATATTTATATGAGTCTCTATTTATCTCTGTATATCTCTATGTATCTCTACGAGTCTCTATGTATCTCTATGTGTCTCTATGTATCTCTATGGGTCTCTGTGGGTCTCTATGAGTCTCTATATATCTCTATGTATCTCTGTGCATCTCTATGTATCTCTACGAGTCTCTACGTATCTCTATGTATCTCTACGAGTCTCTACGTATCTCTACGAGCCTCTATGTATCTCTGTATATCTCTATGTATCTCTGTATATCTCTATGTATCTCTGTATATCTCTATACCCCTCCTCTCCCCCCCGACCCTTCTCTCTCTCTCTCCCCCAGCACGATGTCCGAGAGGCAGATCCCCTTCTCCAGACCCCTGTTCCGCCACCCCAGCTGGGACCCCTTCCGTGAGTGGATGCCCCCGCAAGTGCCGCTGAGGCTGCCCGAGCAGGACTTTGGGATGGCCGCTCCCTACCCCAGCCTGGCCTCCTGGGACGCGGCCGGCCTGGGCCTCCCCGACTGGGCCCGTGGCGCCTGGCCCTCGTACACGCGGTGAGGTGGCGGCGGCGGCGGAGGTGTTTGTGGAGGAGATAGTGGAGGTGGTGGAAGTGGTGATGGAGATGGAGGAGGATTAGGAGGTGGCGGTGGTGGTGCTGGAGGTGATGGAGGTGGAGGAGGGGGTGGTGGCGATGGAGGTGATGGTGGTTTTAGAGAGGGATGTTGGAGGTAGTGGAGGTGGGGGATGAAGTGGAGGTGAAGGAGGAGGTGGTGGAGGGGATGGTGGCGGTGGTGGTCGTGGTGGTGGTGGTGGCAGTGGTGGTGGAGGTGGTGGCGGAGGGAGTTATAAAGAGGGAGGTTGGAGGAGATGGCGGTTTTGGTGGAGGAGGTGGTGGAGAGGGAGAATGGAGGCGATAGAGGAGGCGGTGGAGGTGGTGGAGGTGGTGGAGGTGGTGGTGGAGACGGTGGAGGAGGTAGAGGAGGAGGCTGTGATGCTCGCTCCCTGTGGAACGAGCGGACTACATCGGCGCTGCAGTGGCTAGGGTCGCGGGTTCGATCCCCGACCCAGCGAAATGTTAACTACCTCGCCTGGTATGCAGGAGGACGTGGGTCCGATCACTGACCCAACGAGATGTTAACTACCTCGCCTGGTATGCAGGAGGTCGTGGGTCCGATCCCCGACCCTGCAAGATGTTAACTACCTCGCCTGGTCTGCAGGAGGTCGTGGGTCCGATCACTGACCCAGCGAGATGTTAACTACCTCGCCTGGTATGCAGGAGGTCGTGGGTTCGATCCCCGACCCAGCGAGATGTTAACTACCTCGCCTGGTATGCAGGAGGCCGTGGGTTCGATCCCCAACCCAGCGAGATGTTAACTACCTCGCC
Organism: Petromyzon marinus; assembly: GCF_048934315.1. Taxonomy (NCBI): domain Eukaryota; kingdom Metazoa; phylum Chordata; class Hyperoartia; order Petromyzontiformes; family Petromyzontidae; genus Petromyzon; species Petromyzon marinus. The sequence goes on along the minus strand of NC_133745.1, from coordinate 23,835,732 downwards.
TGGTATACAGAAGGTCGTGGGTTTGATCGCCGACACTGCGAGATGTTAACTATCTCACCTGGTATAGAGAAGGTCGTGGGTTCGATCCCGTGACCCTGAAGATGTCTACTACTGATGTATATTTGGAGTATGTGTGTGTGTGTCTCTTTTTCCCCCCGGTGAGATGTTAACTACCTCGCCAGGGTTCAGTCCCGACCTCTGACACCTGCTGTGTATTTGGAATGTGTCTCTCTCTCTCTGTTACCGTGGAGATGTTAACTACCTCGCCTGGTATACAGGAAGTCCTGGGTTCGATCCCGACCCCTGACGCCTGCTGTGTATTTGGAGTGCGCGTGTCTCTCTCTCTCTGTTTCTGTGGAGATGTTAACTACCTCGCCTGGTATACAGGAAGTCCTGGGTTCGATCCCGACCCCTGACGCCTGCTGTATATTTGGAGTTGTGCGTCTCTCTCTCTCTCTCTATCCGTTGTCGCGTGCGGTTTTTCCGCACCACCTTGAGAATCAACATCAACATCACGGGTTTCAGAGTATCTGCGTGCTGCGACCCATTTCCACACCGCGATGATATTCGACGCATGAGTCCAGATGTGAAGTTTTTCGTGACCGCAGGGATCCATGCTCTTTTGTTCTTTCGGCAAAGCCCACGTGGGTGAAGAAAAGAAAAGAAATTAAATCACGACGTTTCGGGCGCACCACAAACACCCCGTCATCAGGTGGTACGACCCACCTGATCAAAGAGCTTTAGCCACGTGCTTGAGCTATCATTTACGATAGCCCAGGTCGAATCTGCCAACGAAGAGATGCACAGTAGTTCAGTGGCGCCGTACCTGGTCGATTGAAATAGTTTTAGTTGATTCTATGGGTCTCCATGTCTCTCTATGGGTCTCCATGTCTTGCTATGGGTCTCTATATCTCTAAATATGTCTCTATGTCTCTCTATGTGTCTCTCTGTGTCTCTCTATGTGGCTCTCTGTGTCTTTATGGGTCTCCATGTCTCGCTGTGGGTCTCCATGTCTCGCTATGGGTCTCTATGTCTCTCTATATGTCTCTATGTCTCTCTCTATGTGTCTCTTTGTGTCTCTATGGGTCTCTCTGTGTCTCTATGGGTCTTCATGTCTCGCTGTGGGTCTCTATGTCTCTGTATGTGTCTCTCTGTGTCTCTCTATGTGTCTCTCTATGTCTCTATGGGTCTCTCTGTGTCTCTATGGGTCTCCATGTCTCGCTATGGGTCTCCATGTGTCTCTATGTGTCTCTATGTGTCTATAAGTCTCTATGGGTCTCCATGTCTCGCTATGGGTCTCCATGTCTCTCTATGTGTCTCTCTGTGTCTCTATGTGTCTCTCTGTGTCTCTATGTGTCTCTCTGTGTCTCTATGGGTCTCTCTGTGTCTCTATGGGCCTCCATGTCTCTATGGGTCTCCATGTCTCGCTGTGGGTCTCCATGTCTCACTATGGGTCTCTATGTCTCTCTATAGGTTTCTATGTCTCTCTATGTGTCTCTCGGTGTCTCTATGGGTCTCTCTGTGTCTCTATGGGTCTCTCTGTGTCTCTATGGGTCTCCATGTCTTACTATGGGTCTCTATGTGTCTATGAGTCTCTATGTGTCTCTATGGGTCCATGTGTGTTCCTATGGGTCTCTATACATCTCTGTGTATATATACGTCTTTACATCTTTCTACATATTTCTATGGGTCTCTATGTCCCTCTATAGGTCTCTATGTCTCTCTATGTGTCTCTCTGTGTCTCTATGGGTCTCCATGTCTCGCTATGGGTCTCCATGTCTCTCTCTCTATGTGTCTCTATGGGTCTCTCTGTGTCTCTCTGTGTCTCTATGTGTCTCTCTGTATCTCTATGGGTCTCTCTGTGTCTCTATGGGTTTCCATGTCTCGCTATGGGTCGTCTCTATGTGTCTCTCTGTGTCTCTATGGGTCTCTCTGTGTCTCTATGGGTCTCTCTGTGTCTGTATGGGTCTCCTTGTCTCTCTATGGGTCTCTCTGTGTCTCTATGGATCTCCATGTCTCGCTATGGGTCGCTATGTCTCGCTGTTGGTCTCTATGTCTCTCTATAGGTTTCTATGTCTGTCTATGTGTCTCTGTGTCTCTATGGGTCTCTCTGTGCCTCTATGGGTCCCCATGTCTCGCTATGGGTCTCTATGTCTCTAAATAGGTCTCTATGTCTATCTATGTGTCTCTATGTGTCTTTATGGGTCTCTCTGTGTCTCTATGGGTCTCTCTGTGTCTATACGTATCTCTATGTGTCTCTATGGGTCTCTCTGTGTCTCTATGGGTCTCCATGTCTCTATGGGTCTCCATGTCTCGCTATGGGTCTCCATGTCTCTCTATGGGTCTCTATGGGTCTCTATGTATCTCTATGTCTCTCTATGGGTCTCTATGTGTCTCTACGTATCCCTATGTCTCTCTATGGGTCTCTATGGGTCTCTATGTATCTCTATGGGTCTCTATGTGTCTCTATGGGTCTCCATGTCTTACTATGGGTCTCTATGTGTCTGAGTCTCTATGTGTCTCTGTGTGTGTGTATATATACGTCTTTACATCTTTCTACATATTTCTATGGGTCTCTATGTATCTCTATGGGCCTTTATGTGTCTCTATGTATCTCTATGGTTCTCAATGTATCTCTATTAGAATCCATGTCTCTGTGGGTCTCTATGTATCTCTGTGGGTCTCTATGTATCTCTATGGGTCTCGGTGAGTCTCTATGGTTCTCAATGTATCTCTATTAGTGTCCGTGTCTCTGTGGGTCTCTATATCTCTCTCTGGGTTTCCATGTGTCTGTGTGGGTCTCTATATATCTCTATGAGTCTATATGTGTCTCTGTGGATATCTATGTATCTATATAAGTATCTGTGTCTCTATGTGTCTCTATGTGTCTCTGTGGGTCCCTATGTATCTCTATGGGTCTCTGTGGGTCTCTATGAGTCTCTATGAGTCTCTATGTGTCTCTATGTATCTCTATGGGTCTCTATGTGTCTCTATGTATCTCTATGGTTCTCATATCCCTCTCTCCCATATCCCTCCCTCCTATATCCCTCACTCCCATATCCCTCACTCCCATATCCGTCCCTCCCATATCCCTCACTCCCATATCCCTCACTCCCATATCCCTCACTCCCATATCCCTCACTCCCATATCCCTCACTCCCATATCCCTCACTCCCATATCCCTCACTCCTCCCTCCCATATCCCTCACTCCCATATCCCTCACTCCCATATCCCTCACTCCCATATCCCTCACTCCCATATCCCTCACTCCCATATCCCTCACTCCCATATCCCTCCCATTTCCCTCACTCCCAAATCCCTCACTCCCATATCCCTCACTCACATATCCCTCACTCCCATATCCCTCACTCCCAAATCACTCACTCCCATATCCCTCACTCCCAAATCACTCACTCCCATATCCCTCACTCCCATATCCCTCACTCCCATATCCCTCACTCCCATATCCCTCACTCCCATATCCCTCACTCCCATATCCCTCACTCCCATATCCGTCCCTCCCATATCCCTCACTCCCATATCCCTCACTCCCATATCCCTCACTCCCATATCCCTCACTCCCATATCCCTCACTCCCATATCCCTCACTCCTCCCTCCCATATCCCTCACTCCCATATCCCTCACTCCCATATCCCTCACTCCCATATCCCTCACTCCCATACCCTCACTCCCATATCCCTCACTCCCATATCCCTCACTCCCATATCCCTCACTCCCATATCCCTCCCATTTCCCTCACTCCCAAATCCCTCACTCCCATATCCCTCACTCACATATCCCTCACTCCCATATCCCTCACTCCCAAATCCCTCACTCCCATATCCCTCACTCCCATATCCCTCACTCCCATATCCCTCACTCCCATATCCCTCACTCCCATATCCCTCACTCCCATATCCCTCACTCCCATATCCCTCACTCCCATATCCCTCACTCCCTCACTCCTCCCTCCCATATCCCTCACTCCCATATCCCTCACTCCCATATCTCTCTCTCCCATATCCCTCACTCCCATATCCCTCACTCCCATATCCCTCACTCCCAAATCACTCACTCACTCCCATATCCCTCACTCCCATATCCCTCACTCCCATATCCCTCACTCCCATATCCCTCACTCCCATACCCCTCACTCCCATACCCCTCACTCCCATATCCCTCACTCCCATATCCCTCACTCCCATATCCCTCACTCCCATATCCCTCACTCCCATATCCGTCACTCCCTCACTCCTCCCTCCCATATCCCTCACTCCCATATCCCTCACTCCCATATCTCTCTCTCCCATATCCCTCACTCCCATATCCCTCACTCCCATATCCCTCACTCCCATATCCCTCACTCCCATATCCCTCACTCCCATATCCCTCACTCCCATATCCCTCACTCCCATATCCCTCACTCCCATATCCCTCACTCCCATATCCCTCACTCCCATATCCCTCACTCCCATACCCCTCACTCCCATACCCCTCACTCCCATATCCCTCACTCCCATATCCCTCACTCCCATATCCCTCACTCCCATATCCCTCACTCCAATATCCCTCACTCCCATATCCCTCACTCCCATATCCCTCACTCCCATATCCCTCACTCCCTCACTCCCATATCCCTCACTCCCAAATCACTCACTCCCATATCCCTCACTCCAATATCCCTCACTCCCATATCCCTCACTCCCATATCCCTCACTCCCATATCCCTCACTCCCTCACTCCCATATCCCTCACTCCCATATCCCTCACTCCCATATCCCTCACTCCCATATCCCTCACTCCCTCACTCCCATATCCCTCACTCCCATATCCCTCACTCCCAAATCCCTCACTCCCATATCCCTCACTCCCTCACTCCCATATCCCTCACTCCCATATCCCTCACTCCCATATCCCTCACTCCCATATCCCTCACTCCCATATCCCTCACTCCCATATCCCTCACTCCCATATCCCTCACTCCCAAATCCCTCACTCACTCCCCCACTCTCTCCACTCCCCCCTCCCCTACCCCCCCTGTCCCCCACCCGCTCCCTCCCCTCCATCCCCTCCACCCCCTCCACTCCCTCTCTCCCCCCTCCACCCCCCCCACCCCCCCCACAGCTCCAGCCTCTTCGGCCCACCGAGTCCCATCCCGGGCCAGGCGGCCTCGCCGCCGTCGGCGACGGCCTCCCAGGGTCCCGGCGCTCCGGCCCCGCTGGCCGGGGGGGGTCCCCTGGGGGGTCCCCTCGGGGGCCCCCCGGCGGCGGCCCTGGCCCTGGGCCGCCCGCTCAGCTCGGGGGTCTCCAGCCTGCGGCACACCTCGGACCGCTGGCGAGTCAGCCTGGACGTGAACCACTTCTCGCCCGAGGAGCTCGTCGTCAAGACCGCGGGGGGATACGTAGAGATCAGCGGTCAGTGGCCGGGGGGGGGGGGGGGTCCACACCCCCTGGGGCAATGGGGATAAGCCCAAGGGGCAATGGGGATGAGCCCCCTGGGTGCAATGGGGATGAGCCCCCTGGGGCAATGGAGATGTGTCCCAGGGGCAATGGAGATGAGCCCCCTGGGGCAATGGAGATGAGCCCCTGGGGCAATGGGGATGTATCCCAGGGGCAATCGGGATGAGCCCCTGGGGCAATGGGGATGAGCCCCCTGAGGCAATGGGGATGAGCCCCCTGGGGCAATGGGGATGAGCCCCTGGGGCAATGGGGTTATGCCCCTGGGGCAATGGGGATGAGCCCCTGGGGCAATGGGGATGAGCCCCTGAGGCAATGGGGATGAGCCCCTGGGGCAATGGGTTTATGCCCCTGGGGCAATGGGGATGAGCCCCCTGGGGCAATGGGGATGAGCCCCTGAGGCAATGGGGATGTGCCCCTGAGGCAATGGGGATGAGCCCCTGGGGCAATGGGGATGAGCCCCTGGGGCAATGGGGATGAGCCCCTGAGGCAATGGGGATGAGCCCCTGGGGCAATGGGGATGAGCCCCTGGGGCAATGGGGATGAGCCCCTGGGGCAATGGGAATGAGCCCCCTGAGGCAATGGGGATGAGCCCCAGGGGCAATGGGGATGAGCCCCTGAGGCAATGGGGATAAGCCCAAGGGGCAATGGGGATGAGCCCCCTGAGGCAATGGGGATGAGCCCCCTGGGGCAATGGGGATGAGCCCCTGGGGCAATGGGGATGAGCCCCCTGGGGCAATGGGGATGAGCCCCTGGGGTAATGGGGATGAGCCCCCTGAGGCAATGGGGATGAGCCCCCTGGGGCAATGGGGATGAGCCCCCTGGGGCAATGGGAATGAGCCCCCTGAGGCAATGGGGATGAGCCCCAGGGGCAATGGGGATGAGCCCCAGGGGCAATGGGGATGAGCCCCTGGGGCAATGGGGATGAGCCCCCTGGGGCAATGGGGATGAGCCCCCTGGGGCAATGGGGATGAGCCCCCTGAGGCAATGGGGATGAACTCCAGGGGCAATGGGGACGAGCCCCTGGGGCAATGGGGATGAGCCCCCTGGGGCAATGGGGATGAGCCCCCTGGGGCAATGGGGATGAGCCCCCTGAGGCAATGGAGATGAGCCCCTGAGGCAATGGGGATGAGCCCCCTGGGGCAATGGGGATGTGCCCCTGAGGCAATGGGGATGAGCCCAAGGGGCAATGGGGATGAGCCCCCTGGGGCAATGGGGATGAGTCCCCCTGGGGCAATGGGAAAGAGCCCCCTGGGGCAATGGGGATGAGCCCCCTGGGGCAATGGGGATGAGCCCCCTGAGGCAATGGGGATGAGCCCCCTGGGGCAATGGGGATGAGCCCCCTGAGGCAATGGAGATGAGCCCCTGAGGCAATGGGGATGAGCCCCCTGGGGCAATGGGGATGTGCCCCTGAGGCAATGGGGATGAGCCCAAGGGGCAATGGGGATGAGCCCCCTGGGGCAATGGGGATGAGCCCCCTGGGGCAATGGGAATGAGCCCCCTGGGGCAATGGGGATGAGCCCCCTGGGGAAATGGGAATGAGCCCCTGGGGCAATGGGGATGAGCCCCCTGAGGCAATGGGGATGAGCCCCTGGGGCAATGGGGATGAGCCCCTGGGGCAATGGGTTTATGCCCCTGGGGCAATGGGGATGAGCCCCTGAGGCAATGGGGATGAGCCCCTGGGGCAATGGGGAGTCACTGGGGACTTCACTGTACCACAGTGGTAACTTTATTATTTTTACAATAATAATAAAGTCAAATTAGTAAAATAAATAATTAAAATACTTCATTTTTTATTTTATTTCCATTATTTTATTTTGTTTTATTTTTATTATTTTAAATATTAAAAATTAAACGTAACAAAATAATTTTATTTCATTATGTTTGAGTTTAATAATTTTATTTTAATTATTTTATTATATTTAATTTTCATTATTTTATTTCCATTCTACGTGGTGACTTTACCGAAAGAGCCAAGAACACCTTCTACTTAATTAAATAAACTTTTAAATAAATGTTTTCTCCTACAACATCAGTGTCAGCGCCACATTAAACACGCCCTACAACGACAATAGTTTGAAGCCATTTGAAGCGTGTTTTATTTTTATTTTTAGGGGAGCGGGGGGGCAGAGCTTTGTGACGTCATTTTTGAGGGGGGGGGGTCTGAATTTTCGTGACGCCGCGTGACGAGGGTCAAAAATCGTCTAAAATCGCGTGATGTCATTCATGGGCAGCCCCTGATGACCTAGTGACTTGGTGCACCAACGACCTGATGCCCCGCTGACCCGATGACCTCATAACGACAGAATTACGACAGAATGACAGAATGACGACAGAATGACGACAGAATGACAGAATGACGACAGAATGACAGAATGACGACGGAATGACGACAGGATGACGACAGAATGACGACAGAATGACGACAGAATGACAGAATGACGACAGAATGACGACAGGATGACGACAGAATGGCAGAATGACGACAGAATGACAGAATGACGACAGAATGACAGAATGACAACAGAATCACGACAGGATGACGACAGGATGATGACAGAATGATGACAGAATGACAGAATCACGACAGAATGACGACAGAATGGCAGAATGATGACAGGATGACAGAATGAAAGAATAACGACAGAATGACGACAGAATGACAGAATAACGACAGGATGACGACAGGATGACGACAGGATGACGACAGGATGACAGAATGACGACAGAATGACGACAAAATGACAGGATGACGACACGATGACGACAGGATGACGACAGGATGACGACAGAATGACAGAATGACGACAGAATGACGACAGAATGACAGGATGACGACACGATGACGACAGAATGACGACAGGATGTGCTAATGACGCGGTGCCCCCCATGACCTTGTGATGTCGCCCCCCCCCCCCCCCCCCCCAGGCAAGCATGAGGAGCGTCAGGATGAGCACGGCTTCGTGGCCAGATGCTTCACTCGCAAGTACATGTGAGTGACCCCCCCCTCGCCCCCCACACACCCGTCACCATGGTGACCCCCAAGGTGACCCCAAGGTGACCCCCAAGGTGACCCCCCCTCGCCCCCCACACACCCACCCGTCACCATGGTGACCCCACACACACACCCGTCACCATGGTGACCCCACACACACACCCGTCACCATGGTGACCCCACACACACACCCGTCACCATGGTGACCCCACACACCAACCCATCACCATGGTGACCCCACACACCCACCCGTCACCATGGTGACCCCACACACACACCCGTCACCATGGTGACCCCACACACACACCCGTCACCATGGTGACCCCACACACCAACCCATCACCATGGTGACCCCACACACCCACCCGTCACCATGGTGACCCCACACACACACCCGTCACCATGGTGACCCCACACACCCACCCGTCACCATGGTGACCCCACACACCCACCCGTCACCATGGTGACCCCACACACCCACCCGTCACCATGGTGACCCCACACACCCACCCATCACCATGGTGACCCCACACACCCACCCGTCACCATGGTGACCCCACACACCAACCCGTCACCATGGTGACCCCACACACCCACCCATCACCATGGTGACCCCACACACCCACCCGTCACCATGGTGACCCCACACACCAACCCATCACCATGGTGACCCCACACACCCACCCGTCACCATGGTGACCCCACACACACACCCGTCACCATGGTGACCCCACACACACACCCGTCACCATGGTGACCCCCAAGGTGACACCCAATGTGACCCCCAAGGTGACCCCCAGGGTGACCCCCAAGGTGACCCCCAAGGTGACCCCCAAGGTGACGCCCAAGGTGACCCACAAGTTAACCCCCAATGTGACCCCCAAGGTGACACCCAAGGTGACCCCCAAGGTGACCCCCAAAGTGACCCCCAAGGTGACCCCCAAAGTGACCCCCAAGGTGACCCACAAGGTGACCCCCAAGGTGACACCCAAGGTGACCCCCAAGGTGACCCCCAAGGTGACCCCCAAGTTCACCCCCAAGGTGACACCCAAGGTGACCCCCAAGGTGACCCTTATGGTGACCCCCAAGGTGACCCCAAGGTGACATCCAAGGTGACCCCCAAGGTGACCCCCAAGGTGGCACCCAAGGTGACCCCCAAGGTGACACCCAAGGTGACCCCCAAGGTGACCCCCAAGGTGACACCCAAGGTGACCCCCAAGGTGACCCCCAAGGTGACACCCAAGGTGACCCCCAAGGTCACACCCAAGGTGACCCCCAAGGTGACCCCCAAGGTGACACCCAAGGTGACCCCCAAGGTGACACCTAAGGTGACCCCCAAGGTGACACCCAAGGTGACCCCCAAGGTGACCCGCAAGGTGACCTCTCTGACTCCATGGTGGCCACACACTGACCTCCAATGACCCCACGCTGACCTATTTGACCCCACGGTGACCTCCCGTGACCCCACGGTGACCTCCCGTCACCTCACGGGGTCCTCACCGTGTGCTCCCCCCTAGAACCCCCAGCCCCTCCACCCCTCGTCTCTACCACTACCCCAGGCTGCCCCCCAACATAGACACAGACCACGTGGTGTCGCCTCTCTCCCTCTAGACGAGATGCTCACCCCCCCTCCCCCCCCATGCCCCCCCCCAGGCTGCCCCCCAACATAGACACAGACCACGTGGTGTCGTCCCTCTCTCTCTCTAGACGAGATGCTCACCACCCCACCCCCCACCCCCCCCACACCCCCCAGGCTGCCCCCCAACATAGACACAGACCACGTGGTGCCGTCCCTCTCTCTCTAGACGAGATGCTCACCCCCCCCCACTCCCCCCCTCCACCCCCCAGGCTGCCCCCCAACATAGAGGCAGACCACGTGGTGTCGTCCCTCTCTCTCTACGAGATGCTCACCACCCCACCCCCCACCCCCCACCCCCCACACCCCCCAGGCTGCCCCCCAACATAGAGGCAGACCACGTGGTGTCGTCCCTCTCTCTCTCTCTAGACGAGATGCTCACCCCCCCTCCCCCCCATGCCCCCCCCCCCAGGCTGCCCCCCAACATAGACACAGACCACGTGGTGTCGTCCCTCTCTCTCTAGACGAGATGCTCACCACCCCACCCCCCACTCCCCCTCCACCCCCCAGGCTGCCCCCCAACATAGAGGCAGACCACGTGGTGTCGTCCCTCTCTCTCTCTAGACGAGATGCTCACCCCCCCACTCCCCCCCTCCACCCCCCAGGCTGCCCCCCAACATAGAGGCAGACCACGTGGTGTCGTCTCTCTCTCTCTAGACTAGATGCTCACCCCCCCTCCCCCCCCCACCTCCACCCCCCAGGCTGCCCCCCAACATAGAGGCAGACCACGTGGTGTCGTCCCTCTCTCTCTCTCTAGACGAGATGCTCACCACCCCACCCCCCACTCCCCCCCTCCACCCCCCAGGCTGCCCCCCAACATAGAGGCAGACCACGTGGTGTCGTCCCTCTCTCTCTCTATACGAGATGCTCACCACCCCCACTCCCCCCCTCCACCCCCAGGCTGCCCCCCAACATAGAGGCAGACCACGTGGTGTCGTCCCTCTCTCTCTAGACGAGATGCTCACCACCCCACCCCCCACTCCCCCTCCACCCCCCAGGCTGCCCCCCAACATAGAGGCAGACCACGTGGTGTCGTCCCTCTCTCTCTCTAGACGAGATGCTCACCCCCCCACTCCCCCCCTCCACCCCCCAGGCTGCCCCCCAACATAGAGGCAGACCACGTGGTGTCGTCCCTCTCTCTCTCTAGACGAGATGCTCACCCCCCCTCCCCCCCCCACCTCCACCCCCCAGGCTGCCCCCCAACATAGAGGCAGACCACGTGGTGTCGTCCCTCTCTCTCTCTAGACGAGATGCTCACCACCCCCACTCCCCCCCTCCACCCCCCAGGCTGCCCCCCAACATAGAGGCAGACCACGTGGTGTCGTCCCTCTCTCTCTACGAGATGCTCACCACCCCACCCCCCACCCCCCACACCCCCCAGGCTGCCCCCCAACATAGAGGCAGACCACGTGGTGTCGTCCCTCTCTCTCTCTAGACGAGATGCTCACCACCCCCCCTCCCCCCCTCCCCCCCCATGCCCCCCCCCCCCAGGCTGCCCCCCAACATAGACACAGACCACGTGGTGTCGTCCCTCTCTCTCTAGACGAGATGCTCACCCCCCCACCCCCCACTCCCCCCCCCAGGCTGCCCCCCAACATAGAGGCAGACCACGTGGTGTCGTCCCTCTCTCTCTCTAGACGAGATGCTCACCCCCCCTCCCCCCCCACTCCCCCCCTCCACCCCCCAGGCTGCCCCCCAACATAGAGGCAGACCACGTGGTGTCGTCCCTCTCTCTCTCTAGACGAGATGCTCACCCCCCCTCCCCCCCCCACCTCCACCCCCCAGGCTGCCCCCCAACATAGAGGCAGACCACGTGGTGTCGTCCCTCTCTCTCTCTCTAGACGAGATGCTCACCACCCCACCCCCCACTCCCCCCCTCCACCCCCCAGGCTGCCCCCCAACATAGAGGCAGACCACGTGGTGTCGTCCCTCTCTCTCTCTATACGAGATGCTCACCCCCCCACCCCCCACTCCCCCCACTCCCCCCCTCCACCCCCCAGGCTGCCCCCCAACATAGAGGCAGACCACGTGGTGTCGTCCCTCTCTCTCTCTAGACGAGATGCTCACCCCCCCCCCCACTCCCCCCCTCCACCCCCCAGGCTGCCCCCCAACATAGAGGCAGACCACGTGGTGTCGTCCCTCTCTCTCTCTCTATACGAGATGCTCACCCCCCCACCCCCCACTCCCCCCCTCCACCCCCCAGGCTGCCCCCCAACATAGAGGCAGACCACGTGGTGTCGTCCCTCTCTCTCTCTAGACGAGATGCTCACCCCCCCCCCCACTCCCCCCCTCCACCCCCCAGGCTGCCCCCCAACATAGAGGCAGACCACGTGGTGTCGTCCCTCTCTCTCTCTCTATACGAGATGCTCACCCCCCCACCCCCCACTCCCCCCCTCCACCCCCCAGGCTGCCCCCCAACATAGAGGCAGACCACGTGGTGTCGTCCCTCTCTCTCTCTCTAGACGAGATGCTCACCACCCCACCCCCCACTCCCCCCCTCCACCCCCCAGGCTGCCCCCCAACATAGAGGCAGACCACGTGGTGTCGTCCCTCTCTCTCTCTAGACGAGATGCTCACCACCCCCACTCCCCCCCTCCACCCCCCAGGCTGCCCCCCAACATAGAGGCAGACCACGTGGTGTCGTCCCTCTCTCTCTACGAGATGCTCACCACCCCACCCCCCACCCCCCACACCCCCCAGGCTGCCCCCCAACATAGAGGCAGACCACGTGGTGTCGTCCCTCTCTCTCTCTAGACGAGATGCTCACCACCCCCACTCCCCCCCTCCACCCCCCAGGCTGCCCCCCAACATAGACACAGACCACGTGGTGTCGTCCCTCTCTCTCTAGACGAGATGCTCACCACCCCACTCCCCCCCTCCACCCCCCAGGCTGCCCCCCAACATAGAGGCAGACCACGTGGTGTCGTCCCTCTCCGCCGACGGGGTCCTCACGGTGGAGGCGGCTCTCCCGTTGCCAGCGGCGGCGGCGGCGGCCGGGGACGCCGCCGGCGGCGGCGGCCACGCCGTGCCCATCCGCTTCGAGACCACCGCACGCATCGGCCTGCCGGGCACCGCGACCGGCACCGTGCCGGGCACCGCGACCGGCACTACCGCGACCGGTGGGACTGCGGGCACCGCGGCCAAGGCGGGCAAGGCCTGAGACACCAGCCGGCCCTCCATCACTAGCACCACCACTACAGCCATCACGACCACTCACCATTACTACCACTACAACCACCACTACAACCACCACTACCACTCACCACTAGCAGCACCACCACTGCAACCACTACAACCACCACTACAACCACTACCACCACTACTACTAACACCACTACAACCACTACCACCACCACCACCACTACCACCACCACTACAACCACTACCACCACCACCACTACCACTCACCACTACCACCACCACTACCACCACCAGTACCACCACTACTATCACCACCACTACAACCACTACCACCACCACTACTAGCACCACCACTACCACCAACACTACCACCACTACCACCGCCACTATCACTACCACCACCACTACCACCATCACTACCACCGCCACTACCACCAATATCACCACCACTATCACCACCACTATCACCACCACTAACACCATCACCACCATCACCACCACCACTACCACCACCACTACCACCACCACTACAACCACCACCATCACTACCACCGCCACTACTACCACCACTAGCACCACCACTACCACCGCCACTACCACTACCACCACCACCACTACCACCACCACCACTAGCACCACCACTACAACCATCATCACCACCACCATCATCACAACCACCATCATCATCACCACCACCATCATCATCACAACCATCATCATCACCACCACCATCATCACCACCACCACCATCATCATCACAACCATCACCACCACCACCATCACAACCATCACCACCACCACCACCATCATCATCACAACCACCATCATCACCACCACCACCATCATCATCACAACCACCATCACCACCACCATCACCACCACCACCATCACCATCATCACCACCACCACCCTCCACCCAGCCCTTGCCCCCAGAGGCCACGTGAGCTACACGGGTGATCTTTGTCTACACGCGGCTTTGTGTGAAACCGGTAACCGATTAAAGCAGCAGCAACAAAAAACCGGTTTCCATCGATCTCTGTTGCTTCAATACCACAGAAAGAGAGCACCACAATCACCACAACCACCACCACAATCACCACCACAACCACCATCACCACCATCACCACAACCACCACCATCACAACCACCACAACCACCACAATCACCACCACAATCACCACCATCACCACCACCATCACAACCACCACAACCACCACAACCACCACCACAATAACCACCACAACTACCATAACCACCACCATCACAACCACCATCACCACAACCACCATCACAACCACCAACATCACCACAATCACCACAACCACCACAACCACCACCACAATCACCACCACAACCACCATCACCACAACCACCACAACCAGCACCACAACCACCACCATCACCACAACCACCACCATCACCACAACCACCACAACCACCACCACAATCACTACCACAACCACCATCACCACCACCATCACAACCACCACCACAATAACCACCACAACCACCATAACCACCACCATCACAACCACCACAACCACCATCACCACAACCACCATCACAACCACCACCATCACCACAATCACCACAACCACCACAACCATCACCATAACCACCACCATCACAACCACCACAACCACCATCACCACAACCACCATCACAACCACCACCATCACCACAACCACCACAACCACCACCACAATCACCACCACAAGCACCATCACCACAACCACCACAACCACCACCACAATCACCACCACAACCACCATCACCACCATCACCACAACCACCACCATCACCATCACAACCACCACAACCACCACAACCACCACCACAATAACCACCACAACCACCATCACCATAACCACCACAACCACCATCACCACAACCACCATCACAACCACCACCATCACCACAATCACCACAACCACCACAACAATCACCATCACCATAACCACCACCATCACAACCACCACAACCACCATCACCACAACCACCATCACAATCACCACCATCACCACAATCACCACCACCACAATCACCGCCACAACCACCATCACCACAACCACTACCATCACAACCACCACCACGACCATCACCACAACCACCACCATTACAACTACCACAACCACCATCACCACTATCACAACTACCACAACCACCACCACAACCACCACAACCACCACCACAATCACCGCCACAACCACCATCACCACAACCACTACCATCACAACCACCACCACCATCCCAACTACCACACCCACAACCACCATCACCACTATCACCACAACCATCACCACAACCACCATCACAACCACCACCATCACCACAACCACCACAACCACCACCACAATCACCACCACAACCACCATCACCACAACCACTGCCATCACAACCACCACAACCACCATCACCACAACCACCACCATCACAACTACCACAACCACCATCACCACTATCACCACCATCACAACCAGCACCATCACCACTACCTCCATCATCACAACCTCCATCACCACAACCACCACCACCATCACCACTATCACCACAACCATCACAGCCACCACCATCACCACTATCACTACCACCATCACCACTATCACCACAACCGTCACCACAACCTCCATCACTTTCACCATAACCACCATCACCACTATCACTACTACCATCAACACAATCATCACCACTATCACCACAACCATCACCACAACCTCCATCACATGCGGAGCCCAAATGTGGTTTCAGTAAAGGGCAGTCCTGCAGAGATGCAATATTTTACTGTCCGTCTGCTACAGCAGTGGCGTCCAGAATTCGAACACGTCCCAGAACAGCTCCGCTTTATTGACCTGGTCAAGGCTTATGATACCACCAGCAGGCCAGGGTTGCTGTTCGTGCTTTCGGCGTCCCAGACTCTCTGCTCTCAATCATTAAGGACCTTTATAATGGTGGGCAGGCCCGGGTAAAACCACGTGGCTGAGAGTGGGAGCCATTCCCTGTTCACCTTGGGGTGCGACGGGGATGTCCTCTGGCTCCAACATTATTCAATATCTATTTAAACCACGTAGTTCGTGAAGCCTTTGATGGCTGTGAACCAGCGGAATTTCCGTCTGGTACAGATACAATGGGAGGCTGGCTGATCGATGCCCGGGTGCGGTCAAGGGATGGCTCCCCATTGGTCAACCATGTTTTGCACGCTAATCGTCTGGTGATTGCTGCTTACTCAGGGAGGAATTTTGACCAAAAACCTTTCGCGACTGCTGGAATTCACATTCCGGGTTCTTTCAGTAAAGTCACGTAGATATAAAAAACAGTAAATGGAAACTAATAAAAGCAAAAAAAACCCGCACGACGTTTCAATCGCAACACAAGCGGTCTTCATCAGGCAGAGAGAAAAGCTTTTTTTATAACTTAACAATTGTTTACATCATTAGACCTCCTTTGCCAGTACCAAAACGTAATAATAGGGTTTTTTTCTGGCAATAAAACTGAAACCTTTTTACAAGGATTCATGCTTACTGCATTAACCTACAATACCTGCGGTCAAAATGCAAACAAATAACACACTGTGATAATGTGGCATTTTCCTTGAAACTGATTGGTCCACGCCAAGGGACGGCTTTCTTTTGAGCCCCGACCCAATTGGTGCTCGACCAGATGACGCCAAGAGGCGTCACACAGCTCAAAGACAACGCCACTAGCAAAGTAATGAGGGCTCGGGGTGAGCATCTACATCATCATTAGAACTCCTTTGCCAGTACCAAAATGTAATAACAACAGGGTTTTTCCCCTTTTTTCTGGCAATAAAACTGAAACCTTTTTAAAAGGATTCATGCTTACTGCATTAACCTACAATACCTGCAGTCAAAATTACTTTGCTAGTGGCATTGTCTTTGAGCTGTGTGACGACTTCCGGCGTCATCTGGTCGAGCACCAATTGGGTGGAGGCTCAATAGAAAGCCGTCCCTTGGTGTGGAGCAATCAGTTTCAAGGACAATGCCACATATATTGTCATAGTATGTTTTTTTGACTGCAGGTATTGTGGTTAATGCAGTGAACATGAATCCTCGTAAAAAAAGTTTCAGTTTTGTTGGCAGAAAAAAGGGGGAAAATCCCTATTATTAAACATTGTTATATTATCATTTTTATTTTCTATCTAGGCGACTTACCGAAAGAACCAAGAACACTCTGGAGGAGGAGTTGGAGACGCTGCTGCTGAGACTGGAGCGTGCCACTAAGAGGTGGGGCCTTACCATCAGCCCCACCAAAACTAAGCACCTGCCTGGGTATTTTGTACCATCGGACACTCCACCCCCACAACTCCCAATCGGTGATGGGGCAGTTGTGGAGTGAGTGGAGAGTTTCCCATACCTGGGCAGTGTGCTCATGATCGGCTCTGGTTTGACAGCAGAGGTCTCACTCCGAATCAGTCGAGCGGCAATATCTTTTCATCGGTTGCGTAACGCTGTGTGGATGCTACCTGGTCTGTCGCTCCGCACTAAGCTTCAGGTCTTCTCGGCCACGGTCATTCCCTCCCTTCTCTACGCTTGCGAAACGTGGACCCCCCCCCCCCCCCCCCCCAAAGGAACATCTTCACTGTTTATAAACATTTAGGCTGGCCTGCCTGCGATCCTAGGTTTAACCAGGCTGGAATGAGGACCTCCCAAATCCTAAAAAAGATCTGGACAAAGTCCCATCAGTGAGCTCTTCCGGCAGGCAAAGCTGTCAGTTTAACACGTAGTTCTTTCGCAACCAAAATTATTCATAATAAAGGTTTTTAGGTTAGATCGCGTTATTTATAAATGTGTCGTAACCCTCCACCACCCGACACGGCCAATCAGCAAAAAGGCTGGGTCAAGTCGCCAGCATTTCCAGCCACCGCATGCCTAAACAATTTTTTGTTTGGCCGGACGGAGGCACAGCACAGGCTAGCGAAGAGATGGAGTGATGTGGCGCAAGAGGACACGGAGCCGAGTGGATATACCGATGACTGGTACCAGCGGTGTCAAGATCGGCCTCTGTGGAGGAGGCTCGTGAAGGATGCTACTGGGCAGTTGGAGGTAGTCGCCCTCCAACAACAACGGAGGGCGGAGGAGCGACGCTCATAACAACGAGCGGAGCGTTGGGTGGCTAAAGCACAGCAGGTTGGCGCAGTAGGGGGCACGGGTGGTGCATCAGCCAGTCATCTCAGTCATCTCAGTCAGTCGATCCATGGCGCCCGCTGGGTCCATCCCGTGACCTCCTGCCAGCGGGCACGTTCGACACGTCGCGTGGACTTAACGTGCACATAGCCTGGCACAAGCGTCGTGGTGACGTCACCATGTAGTGGCAAATGACTTGTTGCTGTTGTTGCAGTGGTAAGCGCGCTATGCTACAAACCCAGCAGACCCGACCACCACCACGTGACGATTACCCAAACCAGTACCGGGCCTCCTAAAATGAGGACCTTCTACGGTCTCAAAGATCGCCACAAGGGGAGACAAAGGCGGCCGGGCGTGGTGCATGGCCAACCACAGTGTCGGCCTCCATTGGCGCTGGTCACTACTCACTCCCAACAGCCATTTACCACTACAGTCTGTTACAGGGCTATCCGGGAGGGTTCTTTTGAGTGGATGATTGCTTAGGTGGGCGGGCGGGTGGTCGTGTGAATGAGCGGGTGGGTGGTCGTGTGAATGAGTGGGTGGGTGGTCGTGTGAATGAGTGGGTGGGTGGTCGTGTTAATGAGTGGATGGGTGGTCGTGTTAATGAGTGGATGGGTGGTCTTGTGAATGAGTGGTCGTGTGAATGAGTGGATGGGTGGTCGTGTGAATGAGTGGGTGGGTGCTCGTGTGAATGAGTGGATGGGTGGTCGTGTTAATGAGTGGGTGGGTGCTCGTGTTAACGAATGAGTGGTCGTGTGAATGAATGAGTGGGTGCTCGTGTTAATGGGTGGGTGGTCGTGTTAATGAATGAGTGGGTGGGTGGTCGTGTGAATGAGTGGGTGCTCGTGTTAATGAATGAGTGGTCGTGTTAATGAGTGGGTGGTCGTGTGAATGAATGAGTGGGTGGGTGCTCGTGTTAATGAATGAGTGGGTGGATGGTCGTGTTAATGAGTGGATGGGTGGTCGTGTTAATGAATGAGCGGGTGGTCGTGTTAATGAGTGGTCGTGTTAATGAATGAGTGGGTGGGTGGTCGTGTGAATGAATGAGCGGGTGGGTGCTCGTGTTAATGAATGAGTGGATGGGTAGTCGTGTGAATGAATGAGTGGATGGGTGGTCGTGTTAATGAGTGGATGGGTGGTCTTGTGAATGAGTGGTCGTGTGAATGAGTGGATGGGTGGTCGTGTTAATGAGTGGGTGGGTGGTCGTGTTAATGAATGGGTGGGTGCTCGTGTTAATGAATGAGTGGTCGTGTTAATGATTGGGTGGTCGTGTGAATGAATGAGTGGGTGGGTGCTCGTGTTAATGAATGAGTGGATGGATGGTCGTGTTAATGAGTGGGTGGGTGGTCGTGTGAATGAATGAGTGGGTGGGTGCTCGTGTTAATGAATGAGTGGGTGGGTGCTCGTGTTAATGAATGAGTGGATGGGTGGTCGTGTGAATGAGTGGATGGGTGGTCGTGTTAATGAATGAGCGGGTGGTCGTGTTAATGAGCGGGTGGGTGGTCGTGTTAATGAATGAGTGGGTGGGTGGTCGTGTGAATGAATGAGCGGGTGGGTGCTCGTGTTAATGAGTGGATGGTTGGTCGTGTGAATGAGTGGATGGGTGGTCGTGTGAATGAGTGGATGGGTGGTCGTGTTAATGAATGAGCGGGTGGTCGTGTTAATGAGCGGGTGGGTGGTCGTGTTAATGAATGAGTGGGTGGGTGGTCGTGTGAATGAATGAGCGGGTGGGTGCTCGTGTTAATGAGTGGATGGTTGGTCGTGTGAATGAGTGGATGGGTGGTCGTGTGAATGAATGAGTGGATGGGTGGCCGTGTGAATGAGTGGTCGTGTTAATGAATGAGCGGGTGGTCGTGTTAATGAATGAGTGGGTGGTCGTGTTAATGAGCGGGTGGGTGGTCGTGTTAATGAATGAGTGGGTGGGTGGTCGTGTGAATGAATGAGCGGGTGGGTGCTCGTGTTAATGAATGAGTGGATGGGTGCTCGTGTTAATGAGTGGGTGGGTGGTCGTGTTAATGAATGAGCGGGTGGTCGTGTGAATGAATGAGCGGGTGGTCATGTTAATGAGCGGGTGGTCGTGTTAATGAATGAGTGGGTGCTCGTGTTAATGAGTGGATGGGTGGTCGTGTGAATGAATGAGCGGGTGGTCGTGTTAATGAGCCGGTCGTCGATTCTCCGGCTGCCTCCCCGCTGACGCCGGCTGTAATTTACTGGCGAGAACGTCGTACTCCGCCGGTAAACGGCGTGGCTTTGCCCCCCTCCAAACACACCAACGCGTTCTACCAGTGCAAGGGGTCGCCAAACTTTTTTCACAGTCGGGCCGGATAACCGAAAGAATGACGAGCGCACGCAAGGGCCGCAAACAGGTCCTTGCAGGGTGGGCTGGTAGGGACATCGGAATTTTGCGCAAATTTTACGACATCGTTACGTAAAATTGTGCAACAAAAAATTGAGAGCGTCTTCGCACCTTTTTTGCCCTCAAAATCGTCGAGGGTTCATTCGGACAAATTCACCTCTGTCGAGGAATGGAACGGTGAAATCCTTGACTGAAATCTGCTCATTTTGGGAGCAATGTATCATAGAATCGTTAAGGGCTGGGCCGAAAAATGACAATTGCATTTTTAAAATGAGGAATTGTTTCCCGGTATACGGTAGTATGGGGCTTTTGAAAGGGGACGGACGGACACATTAATAATCTATTGCAGGCTGGTACACTCAGTTTACAATTAATCTATTGCAGGCTGGTACACTCAGTTTACAATTGATCTATTGCAGGCTGGTACACTCAGTTTACAATTAATCTATTGCAGGCTGGTACACTCAGTTTACAATTAATCTATTGCAGGCTGGTACACTCAGTTTACAATTAATCTATTGCAGGCTGGTACACTCAGTTTACAATTAATCTATTGCAGGCTGGTACACTCAGTTCACAATTAATCTATTGCAAGCTGGTACAATCAGTTCACAATGAATCTATTGCAGGCTGGTACACTCAGTTTACAATTAATCTATTGCAGGCTGGTACACTCAGTTTACAATTAATCTATTGCAGGCTGGTGTACACTCAGTTTACAATTAACCTATTGCAGGCTGGTACACTCAGTTTACAATTAATCTATTGCAGGCTGGTACACTCAGTTTACAATTAATCTATTGCAGGCTGGTACACTCAGTTTACAATTAATCTATTGCAGGCTGGTACACTCGGTTCACAATTAATCTATTGCAGGCTGGTACACTCAGTTTACAATTAATCTATTGCAGGCTGGTACACTCAGTTTACAATTAATCTATTGCAGGCAGGTACACTCGGTTTACAATTAATCTATTGCAGGCTGGTACACTCAGTTTACAATTAATCTATTGCAGGCTGGTGTACACTCAGTTTACAATTAATCTATTGCAGGCTGGTACACTCAGTTTACAATTAATCTATTGCAGGCTGGTACACTCAGTTTACAATTAATCTATTGCAAGCTGGTACACTCAGTTTACAATTAATCTATTGCAAGCTGGTACACTCAGTTCACAATTAATCTATTGCAGGCTGGTACACTCAGTTCACAATTAATCTATTGCAGGCTGGTACACTCAGTTTACAATTAATCTATTGCAGGCTGGTGTACACTCAGTTTACAACGTCGTTCCTACCAGTAATAAAACCCTCTGATTTTTAAAAAAAGAAAATCCCCTTCGTGAGAGTTGTGACGAGAGTTGAAACGCTAAAAAGAGTTTTAAAAAGGTGACACGGGTGAGGGTGAGGAGGATGATGATAAATAAAACCACAGTTGTCCGCGTGAAATAAACACCACGACCTGAATCTTTGTCGTCTTGTGGTTGTTGTTGTTGTGGTGGTTGTGGTGGTTGTTGTGGTTGTTTGACTTTGTATCCCACTGGGAGTTTTATTTTTTGCACCACAGGGTTGGTGGCGGACGGTGGCCCATTTTTTTTCCAGGAATATTTTGATATTCTTAGCTCTTTGGGTAAAGTCACCACCACGTTGACGGGAAACATTAAAATAATAATTTTAAAATAAATATATATAAAACAATTAAAATTCTCACGACGTTTCGACCGTAACGCGAATGGTCATCGTCACCATCACAATAAATAATAAAATATATAAAACAATAAAAATTATCACGTTTCAACCGTAACGCAAACGGTCATCATCAGGTGTGACGATGGTCAAAACGTCGTGAGAAATTTTATATTGTTTTATATATGTTTTCAATAATTATTTTATTGTTTCCCTTCAACGAAAGAGCTAAGAATATGAATCAATGCAGTCACAAGCTTTAAATCAGAATATTTTGATGATGGTGGGTGTTTTTTCTCCCTATCTCTCTCTCCCTGGATTTCCCGTTCTTTTGCACAAAGTCACGGGTAGTCTACTTTAAGACGTCTTTTTTTTTGCCTGTTGCGGTCGCATGCGATTCAAGAGCCGAATGGCTCACCAGGGCCCTATGCACCAAATAAATGGAACTAGTGGAACAAGAGTAACAAATTGGCTACTTTCCGGTCACGTGACCAAAACACCCTTTTGCCAAAGCGGATTTTGTCGGGGGGGGGGGGGGGGTGGCATCGTGTTGAGCGACGCCGTTCGTTCGAGATTTGAAGTTCTTCGGGACCGCAAGGACCCCACAACTCTTCGGCACTTTCGGGTGAAGTAACTTGGACGAAGAAAATTAAAAATAAAAAAAGATTTTGAAAAATGTGCCTCGCCATTTGTCCCACTTTAGTGTAAAAAAAAACTAAAATTTAGCTGCGATTTTAACACGCTCATCCAACCCCCAAAAAACTGTATTATGGCCGAGTGTCTGTGGCACTGGTGAGTGGTTGAGTGGGTAGGTGAGTAGATGGGTGGGTAGGTGAGTGTATGAGTGGGTGGGTGAGTGGATGGGTGAGTGGGTAGGTGAGTGTATGAGTGGGCCGGTGAGTAGATGGGTGGGTTGGTGAGTGGTTGAGTGAGTGGGTGAGTGTGGTTGAGTGGATGAGTGAGTAGGTAAGTGTATGAGTGGGCCGGTGAGTGGATGGGTAGTCGAGTGAGTAGGTGAGTGGATGGGTGGGTAGTTGAGTGAGTGGGTAGGTGAGTGTATGAGTGGGTTGGTGAGTGTGCAAGTGGGTGGGTGAGTAGTTGAGTGAATGAGTGGATAGGTGAATGGATGGGTGGATGGGTAAGTGAGTGAGTGGGTAGGTGAGTGTATGAGTGGGTAGGTGAATGGATGGGTGGGTGGGTGAGTGAGTGGGTAAGTGGGCGAGTGGGTAGGTGAGTTTATGAGTGGGCCGGTGAGTGGATGGGTGGGCGAGTAGTTGAGTGGGTGAGTGGGTAGGTGAGTGTATGAATGGGTAGGTGAGTGTATGAGTGGGCCGGTGAGTGGATGAATGGGCCGGTGAGTGAGTGTGGTTGAGTGAGTGAGTGTGTGGTTGAGTGTGTGGGTGAGTGTGTGGGTGAGTGTGTGGGTGGGTGAGTGAGCGGGTGAGTGAGCGGGTGAGTGAGCGGGTGAGTGAGCGAGTGTGTAGGAGTGAGTCTGTGGCACTGGGGGAGACAAAGGCGGTGAGGGAGGGGGGGGGGCGTGCCGATGGCCACCCGTCCCACTGTGTGCACCACAGTAGCGGCCTTCACAGGGGGCGCCGCCGCTACCCACAGCACGCGCCGCCGCTACCCACAGCACGCGCCGCCGCTACCCACAGCACGCGCCGCCGCTACCCACAGCACGCGCCGCCGCTACCCACAGCACGCGCCGCCGCTACCCACAGCACGCGCCGCCGCTACCCACAGCACGCGCCGCCGCTACCCACAGCACGCGCCGCCGCTACCCACAGCACGCGCCGCCGCTACCCACAGCACGCGCCGCCGCTACCCACAGCACGCGCCGCCGCTACCCACAGCACGCGCCGCCGCTACCCACAGCACGCGCCGCCGCTACCCACAGCACGCGCCGCCGCTACCCACAGCACGCGCCGCCGCTACCCACAGCACGCGCCGCCGCTACCCACAGCACGCGCCGCCGCTACCCACAGCACGCGCCGCCGCTACCCACAGCACGCGCCGCCGCTACCCACAGCACGCGCCGCCGCTACCCACAGCACGCGCCCCCGCTACCCACAGCACGCGCCCCTACCCACAGCACGCGCCCCTACCCACAGCACGCGCCCCTACCCACAGCACGCGCCCCTACCCACAGCACGCGCCCCTACCCACAGCACGCGCCCCCACCCACAGCACGCGCCCCCACCCACAGCACGCGCCCCCACCCACAGCACGCGCCCCCACCCACAGCACGCGCCCCCACCCACAGCACGCGCCCCCACCCACAGCACGCGCCCCCACCCACAGCACGCGCCCCCACCCACAGCACGCGCCCCCACCCACAGCACGCGCCCCCACCCACAGCACGCGCCCCCACCCACAGCACGCGCCCCCACCCACAGCACGCGCCCCCACCCACAGCACGCGCCCCCACCCACAGCACGCGCCCCCACCCACAGCACGCGCCCCCACCCACAGCACGCGCCCCCACCCACAGCACGCGCCCCCACCCACAGCACGCGCCCCCACCCACAGCACGCGCCCCCACCCACAGCACGCGCCCCCACCCACAGCACGCGCCCCCACCCACAGCACGCGCCCCCACCCACAGCACGCGCCCCCACCCACAGCACGCGCCCCCACCCACAGCACGCGCCCCCACCCACAGCACGCGCCCCCACCCACAGCACGCGCCCCCACCCACAGCACGCGCCCCCACCCACAGCACGCGCCCCTACCCACTGCACGCGCCCCTACCCACAGCACGCGCCCCTACCCACAGCACGCGCGAGATCTTTGGTGAAGCTAATGATGGTGGACGTGGCGATGGTGGACCCACTGATGGGAGCTGGTGGAGCTGGTCAAGGTAGAGCTGGTGGAGCTGGTAGTGATGGTGATAGTGGTGGAGCTGGTGATAGTGGTGGACCTGGTGATAGTGGTGGTCAAGGTGGAGCTGGTGGTGATGGTCAAGGTAGAGCTGGTGATAGTGGTGGAGCTGGTGATAGTGGTGGAGCAGGTCAAGGTAGAGCTGGTGGAGCTGGTGGTGATAGTGGTGGAGCTGGTGATAGTGGTGGAGCTGGTGATAGTGGTGGAGCTGGTGATAGTGGTGGAGCTGGTGGAGATGGTGATAGTGGTGGAGATGGTGATAGTGGTGGAGCTAGTCAAGGTAGAGCTGGTGGAGCTGGTGGTGATGGTGATAGTGGTGGAGCTGGTGATAGTGGTGGAGCTGGTTAAGGTTGCGATGCCGGTGGATGTGATGGTGGCGCTTAAGATGGAGGTGGTGGTGGAGCGAGTGGTGGTGGAGCCGGTGGTAATGGGGGAGCTGGTGGATGTGATGACGGTGCAGTCGGTGACGATGGTGAAGATGGAGCTAGTGGTGATGATGGAGCTAGTGGTGATGGAGCTAGCGGTGATGATGGTGGTGATGGAGCTAGCGGTGACGATGGTGATGATGATGGAGCTAGCGGTGACGATGTTGATGATGGAGCTAGCGGTGATGATGGTGATGATGGAGCTAGCGGTGATGATGGTGATGATGGAGCTAGCGGTGACGATGGTGATGATGGAGCTAGCGGTGACGATGGTGATGATGGAGCTAGCGGTGACGATGGTGATGATGGAGCTAGCGGTGACGATGGTGATGATGGAGCTAGCGGTGACGATGGTGATGATGGAGCTAGCGGTGACGATGGTGGTGATGGAGCTAGCGGTGATGATGGTGGTGATGGAACTAGCGGTGACGATGTTGAAGATGGAGCTAGCGGTGACGATGGTGGTGATGGAGCTAGCGGTGACGAAGGTGGTGATGGAGCTAGCGGTGACGATGGTGGTGATGGAGCTAGCGGTGACGATGGTGATGGAGCTAGCGGTGATGATGGTGATGATGGAGCTAGTGGTGACGGTGGTGATGATGGAGCTAGCGGTGATGGTGATGATGGAGCTAGCGGTGACGATGGTGATGGAGCTAGCGGTGACAATGGTGAAGATGGAGCTAGCGGTGACGATGGTGATGGAGCTAGCGGTGACGATGGTGAAGATAGAGCTAGCGGTGCCGATGGTGATGATGGAGCTAGCGGTGCCGATGGAGTTAGCGGTGATGATGGTGATGATGGAGCTAGCGGTGATGGTGAAGATGGAGCTAGCGGTGATGGTGAAGATGGAGCTAGCGGTGACGATGGTGATGGAGCTAGCGGTGACGATGGTGATGGAGCTAGCGGTGACGATGGTGATGGAGCTAGCGGTGACGATGGTGATGGAGCTAGCGGTGACGATGGTGATGGAGCTAGCGGTGACGATGGTGAAGATGGAGCTAGCAGTGAAGATGGTGAAGATGGAGCTAGCGGTGAAGATGGTGAAGATGGAGCTAGCGGTGATGATGGTGGTGATGGAACTAGCGGTGACGATGTTGAAGATGGAGCTAGCGGTGACGATGGTGGTGATGGAGCTAGCGGTGACGATGGTGGTGATGATGGAGCTAGCGGTGATGGTGGTGGTGATGGAGCTAGTGGTGACGGTGGTGGTGATGGAGCTAGTGGTGACGGTGGTGGTGATGGAGCTAGCAGTGATGATGGTGGGGACGATGGAGCTAGCGGTGCCGATGGTGGTGATGGAGCTAGCGGTGATGATGGTGAAGATGGAGCTAGCGGTGATGATGGTGGTGATGATGAGGCTAGCGGTGATGATGGTGGTGATGGAGCTAGCGTTGACGATGGTGAAGATGGTGCTAGCAGTGATGATGGTGATGATGATGAGGCTAGCGGTGATGATGGTGGTGATGGAACGAGCGGTGACGGTGGTGATGATGGCGCTAGTGGTGACGGTGATGATGGAGCTAGCAATGAAGATGGTGATGATGGAGCTAGTGGTGACGATGGTGATGATGGAGCTAGCGGTGATGATGGTGAAGATGATGGAGCTAGCGGTGACGATGGTGGTGATGATGGCGCTAGTGGTGACGGTGATGATGGAGCTAGCGATGATGATGGAGCTAGTGGTGATGATGGTGATGATGGAGCTAGTGGTGACGGTGGTGATGGAGCTAGCGGTGATGGTGGTGATGAAGATGGAGCTGGCGGTGATGATGGTGGTGATGATGGAGCTAGCGGTGACGATGGTGGTGATGATGATGGAGCTAGCGGTGACGATGGTGGTGATGATGATGGAGCTAGCGGTGACGATGGTGGTGATGGAGCTAGCGGTGACGATGGTGGTGATGGAGCTAGCGGTGACGATGGTGGTGATGGAGCTAGCGGTGACAATGGTGATGATGGAGCTAGCGGTGACGATGGTGAAGATGAAGCTAGCAGTGATAATGGTGGTGACGATGGAGCTAGCGGTGCCGATGGTGATGATGGAGCTAGCGGTGATGATGGTGGTGATGATGAGGCTAGCGGTGATGATGGTGGTGATGGAGCTAGCGGTGACGATGGTGATGAAGATGGAGCTAGCGGTGACGATGGTGGTGATGATGGAGCTAGTGGTGACGGTGATGATGGAGCTAGCGATTATGATGGAGCTAGAGGTGATGATGGTGATGATGGAGCTAGTGGTGACGGTGGTGATGATGGAGCTAGTGGTGACGGTGGTGATGGAGCTAGCGGTGATGATGGTGAAGATGGAGCTAGCGGTGATGGTGGTGATGATGGAGCTGGCGGTGATGATGGTGAAGATGGGAGCTAGCGGTGATGGTGGTGATGATGATGGAGCTAGCAGTGATGGTGATGATGATGGAGCTAGCGGTGGTGGTGATGATGGAACTAGCGGTGACGATGGTGGTGATGGAGCTAGCGGTGACGATGGTGGTGATGGGAGCTAGCGGTGACGATGGTGATGGAGCTAGCAGTGATAATGGTGGTGACGATGGAGCTAGCGGTGCCAATGGTGATGATGGAGCTAGCGGTGATGATGGTGGTGATGATGAGGCTAGCGGTGATGATGGTGGTGATGGAGCTAGCGGTGACGATGGTGATGAAGATGGAGCTAGCGGTGATGATGGAGCTAGCGGTGATGATGGTGGTGATGATGGAGCTAGCGGCGATGATGGTGGTGATGATGGAGCTAGCGGCGATGATGGTGGTGATGATGGAGCTAGCGGCGATGGTGATGGAGCTAGCGGTGATGATGGTGGTGATGATCGAGCTAGCGGTGATGGAGCTAGTGGTGACGGTGGTGATGATGGAGCTAGCGGTGATGATGGTGAAGATGGAGCTAGCGGTGCCGATGGTGGTGATGGAGCTAGCGGTGACGATGGTAACGATGGAGCTAGCGGTGACGATGGTGATGATGGAGCTACCGGTGACGATGGTGATGATGGAGCTAGCGGTGATGATGAAGATGGAGCTAGCGGTGACGATGGTGGTGATGGAGCTAGCGGTGATGATGGTGATGATGGAGCTAGCGGTGATGATGGTGGTGATGATGGAGCTAGCAGCGATGGTGATGATGGAGCTAGCGGTGATGATGGTGGTGATGATCGAGCTAGCGGTGATGGAGCTAGCGGTGACGATGGTGGTGATGGAGCTAGCGGTGACGATGGTGGTGATGATCGAGCTAGCGGTGATGGAGCTAGCGGTGACGATGGTGGTGATGGAGCTAGCGGTGATGATGGTGGTGATGATCGAGTTAGCGGTGATGGAGCTAGCGGTGACGATGGTGGTGATGGAGCTAGCGGTGATGATGGTGGTGATGATCGAGCTAGCGGTGATGGAGCTAGCGGTGACGATGGTGGTGATGGAGCTAGCGGTGATGATGGTGGTGATGATCGAGCTAGCGGTGATGGAGCTAGCGGTGACGACGGTGGCGGTGATGATGATGGAGCTAGCGGTGACGATGGTGAAGAAGATGATGATGGAGCTAGCGGTGACGATGGAGCTAGCGGTGACGATGGTGGTGATGGAGCTAGTGGTGACAGTGGTGGTGATGGAGCTAGCGGTGATGATGGTGGTGATGGAGCTAGCGGTGATGATGGTGGTGATGGAGCTAGCGGTGACGATGGTGGTGATGGAGCTAGCGGTGACGATGGTGGTGATGGAGCTAGCGGTGACGATGGTGGTGATGGAGCTAGCGGTGCCGATGGTTGTGATGGGAGCTAGCGGTGACGATGGTGATGATGATGATGATGGAGCTAGTGGTGATGATGATGATGATGGAGCTAGCGGTGACGATGGTGATGATGGAGCTAGCGGTGACGATGGTGATGATGATGGAGCTAGCGGTGACGATGGTGATGATGATGGAGCTAGCGGTGACGATGGTGGTGATGATGATGGAGCTAGCGGTGACGATGGTGGTGATGATGATGGAGCTAGCGGTGACGACGACGGTGAAGATGATGATGGAGCTAGCGGCGACGATGGAGCGGCCTTTGCTGGCGATGGTGCCGGATCCGCCGCTGGTGGAGCCGGAGCCGGTGGCGAGCCCCGCAGGTGGTGGAGCCCTCTGCGGCGAGTCCGGTCGATCTCAGCGCAGTCGTCCATAAAGTATGAAACACTACACCGCATCATTGCGCCAGTAGTGCTTCCTACTTTATGGACGGCTTCACTGTGGCTGGGGGCGGCGGATGGCGCTGCTCCTCGTGCTGCCGCTGCTCCTCGTGCTGCTGCTGCCGCTGCCGCTGGTGGAGGAGTCGGTGCTGGCGGCGATGGTGGTGGTGGCGATGGTGGTGGTGGTGGCGATGGTGGTGTTGACGATGGCGGTAGTGGCGGTGGTGGTGGTGTTGACGATGGTGGTAGTGGCGATGGTGGTGTTGACGGTGGCGGCGATGGTGGTGGTGTTGACGATGGCGGTGGTGGCGATGGTGGTGGTGTTGACGATGGCGGTGGTGGCAATGGCAGTGGTGGCGATGGCGGTGTTGACGATGGTGGTGGTGTTGACGATGGTGGTGGTGTTGACGATGGTGGTGGTGTTGACGATGGTGGTGGTGTTGACGATGGTGGTGGTGTTGACGATGGTGGTGGTGTTGACGATGGTGGTGGTGTTGACGATGGTGGTGGTGTTGACGATGGTGGTGGTGTTGACGATGGTGGCGATGGTGGTGGTGGCAATGGTGTTGACGATGGCGGTAGCGGCGATGGTGGTGGTGTTGACGATGGCGGTAGCGGCGATGGTGGTGGTGGCGATGGCGGTGTTGACGATGGCGGTGGTGTTGGCGGTGGTGGCGGTGGTGGCGGCGGTGGCGGCGGTGGCGGTGGCGGCGATGGCGGCGGCGGCGGTGGTGGCGATGGTGGTGGTGATGGCGATGGTGGTGGTGGCGGTGGTGGTGTTGACAATGGTGGTGGTGGCGATGGTGGTGGTGGCAATGGCAGTGGTGGCAATGGCAGTGGTGTTGACGATGGTGGTAGTGGCGATGGCGGCGGTGTGGCTGGATGGAAATGACTTCTCTCGTACAACTGCTGGTTGTGATAATGGTGGATGATGATGATGACGGCGGTGATGATGACGGCAAGTGTGAGCGTGTGTGAACGTGAATACGAGCGAGTGTGGAGCGGTCACCAAGACCACGGTGATAGCAATTGCCAGAGCCGTTTTCTGGGCCTCGCCTAGGGGTCGACTCGGCCTCAAAACGAGCACCTGGTGCAATGTGCAAACACTCGCCACTGGGGGAGACAAAGGCGGCCGGGCGTGGTGCTGGCCACTCACCCCCTCGTGTGCCCAATTAGCTCCGATTAGCCCAAGACCCCAACCCAAAATTAACCCAAATTAGTCCAAACATCTTCAATGAACCCCAATTATCCCCACTCAATCCCACAATTAACCCCACACCCAATCCTACAATTAACCCCAATTATCCCCACACACCCAATCCACAATTATCCCCAATTAGCCCCACACCCAATCCTACAATTAACCTCAATTATCCCCACCCAATCCTACAATTAACCTCAATTATCCCCACACCCAATCCCACAATTACCCCCAATTATCCCCACCCAATCCTACAATTAGCCCCAATAATCCCCATACCCAATCCCCTAATTATCCCCACCCAATCCCACAATTAGCCGCACACCCAAAGAGCCTCAATTAGCCCCAACTATCCCCACTCCCAATCCCACAATTAGCCCCACACCCAATCCTACAATTAGCCCCACACCCAATCCTACAATTACCCCCACCCAATCCTACAATTAGCCCCACACCCAATCCTACAATTACCCCCACACCCAATCCTACAATTACCCCCACACCCAATCCTACAATTACCCCCACACCCAATCCTACAATTACCCCCCCCCAATCCTACAATTACCCCCACCCAATCCTACAATTACCCCCCCCAATCCTACAATTACCCCCACCCAATCCTACAATTACCCCCACCCAATCCTACAATTAGCCCCACACCCAATCCTACAATTATCCCCACACCCAATCCCACAATTACCCCCACACCCAATCCCACAATTATCCCCACTCCCAATCCCACAATTATCCCCACTCCCAATCCCACAATTAGCCCCACACCCAATCCCACAATTACCCCCACACCCAATCCCACAATTATTCCCACTCCCAATCCCACAATTAACCCCCCACCCAATCCCACAATTACCCCCACACCCAATCCTACAATTACCCCCCCCCAATCCTACAATTACCCCCACCCAATCCTACAATTACCCCCCCCAATCCTACAATTACCCCCACCCAATCCTACAATTACCCCCACCCAATCCTACAATTAGCCCCACACCCAATCCTACAATTAGCCCCACACCCAATCCTACAATTAGCCCCACACTCAATCCTACAATTAGCCCCATACCCAATCCTACAATTACCCCCACACCCAATCCCACAATTACCCCCACACCCAATCCTACAATTATCCCCACACCCAATCCCACAATTATCTCCAATAATCCCCACACCCAATCCTACAATTACCCCCACACCCAATCCCACAATTACCCCCACACCCAATACCACAATTATCTCCAATAATCCCCATACCCAATCCCACAATAAGCCCCAATAATCCCCACCCAATCCCACAATTACCCCCACACCCAATCCTACAATTATCCCCAATTATCCCCACACCCAATCCCACAATTAGCCCCACACCCAATCCCACAATTAGCCACACACCCAATCCTACAATTAGCCCCACACCCAATCCTACAATTAGCCCCACACCCAATCCTACAATTAGCCCCACACCCAATCCTACAATTAGCCCCACAATTATCCCCACACCCAATCCTACAATTAGCCCCACACCCAATCCTACAATTAGCCCCATACCCAATCCTACAATTAGCCCCACACCCAATCCTACAATTAGCCCCACACCCAATCCTACAATTAGCCCCACAATTATCCCCACACCCAATCCTACAATTATCCCCACACCCAATCCTACAATTAGCCCCATACCCAATCCTACAATTATCCCCACACCCAATCCCACAATTATCCCCATACACAATCCAACAATTATCTCCAAACCCAATCCCACAATTAACCCCAATTATCCCCACACCCAATCCTACAATTACCCCCACATCCCAATCCTACAATTGGCCCCAATTAGCCCCAGCTCCCACAACATCAAGATTTACCTCGGGCGAGTTGCGAGCGCTGAGGATGACGGTGATAATTTGGCGAGCAACATTAAACATTTTAAACAAAGTGGGTAAGGAAAAGGTGGTGAAGAAGGCAGAGAGGGAAGGAGGGAGACGGGGGGGGATGGGGAATGGCGAGTAAAATATTGTTTTTTTTTTAAAGTGGTGAGGAACAAGGTGGTGAGGGGAAAAAGAATGAGAAAGTGGTGAGGAACAAGGTGGTAAAAAAAATTTATACGTGAAAACATTTTAATAGAACGGGGGGGGGAAAAAAAATTTCCCGCCAAAAAGTCGAGGCGAGACGCGCGCGCAGAGCCGACGGAGCGCGTGGCGCGCGCTACTTTTATACCCAGCGGGGGGGCGGGGTGAGGGGGGGAACAGAGTGGGGGGGGGGCGGGGAAGTGGGGGGATGGGAGGGGCGGGGCACTGGGGGAGCGAGGGGAGGGGTAAGTGGGGGGGGGGAAGGGGTGGTTGGGGGGAAGTGACGTCACTTCTCCCTTCTCAACCCCCCCCCACCCCACACACACCGCCCCTTACCGCAGTCACGCAACACGGGGGGGGGGGGGTGAGCGGGGGGGGGGGTGAACAGGAAGTGGCGCGTGGTAAATAAAAATAATTAAATAACTCGGTTAGAAATTCCCGCCAAAACAAAACCGCGTGCACCCCCCCCCCCCACCGCGGGAGGTGCACGTGCGCGCCTGAGATAAGCGAGGAGGGGGGGTGGGGGTGGGGTGGAGGGGCGGGGCTGCGGGGTGGAGGGGCGGGGCTGGGGGAGGGGCGGGGCTTGCGACTTTTTGCAGGGGGGCGGGGGCAGTGGGGGTGGCGGTGGATGTGCCAGGCTAGGTGCACGAGGAGGAGGTCACGTGACAGGCCCAGCTTTGACTGCTGTGCCAGGCTAGGTGCACGAGGAGGAGGTCACGTGACAGGCCCAGCTTTGACTGCTGCGCCAGGCTAGGTGCACGAGGAGGGGGTCACGTGACAGACCCAGCTTTGACTGCTGTGCCAGGCTAGGTGCATGAGGAGGAGGTCACGTGACAGACTCAGCTTTGACTGCTGTGCCAGGCTAGGTGCACGAGGAGGAGGTCACGTGACAGGCCCAGCTTTGACTGCTGTGCCAGGCTAGGTGCACGAGGAGGAGGTCACGTGACAGGCCCAGCTTTGACTGCTGCGCCAGGCTAGGTGCACGAGGAGGGGGTCACGTGACAGGCCCAGCTTTGACTGCTGTGCCAGGCTAGGTGCACGAGGAGGAGGTCACGTGACAGGCCCAGCTTTGACTGCTGTGCCAGGCTAGGTGCATGAGGAGGAGGTCACGTGGCAGGCCCAGTTTTGACTGCTGTGCCAGGCTAGGTGCACAAGCACCAGCTGTACTCCTCTCCTGCTGTGCCAACTCGCTGTGTTTTATCCGCCGGGCGCTCCGCTCGTTGTTGTGAGCGTCGCTCCTCCGCCCTCCGTTGTTGCTGGAGGGCGACTGCCTCCAACTGCCCAGTAGCCTCACGGTGCACCTAGCCTGGCACTGCCCAGTAGCAGCAGCGTCATCCACGAGCCACCTCGTCCACAGAGGCCGATCTTGACACCGCTGGTACCGGTCTACGGCAAGTCCACTCAACTCCACGTCCTCCTGTACCACATCACTCCATCTCTTCTCTAGCCCGTGCCACGAACCCACTCAACTCACCCACCCACTCATCCACCCACTCAACTCACCCACTCACTCACCCACTTACTCATCCACACACTCACCCACTCACTCATCCACCCACTCACCCACTCACTCACTCATCTACCCACCCACTAACTCACTCACTCACCCACCCACCCACTCATCCACCCACCCACCCATTCACCCACTCACTCACTCATCCACCCACCCACTCACTCATCCACCCACCCACTCACTCACTCATCCACCCACCCACCCACTCACCCACTCACTCACTCGCTCATCCACCCACCCACTCATCCACCCACCCACCCACCCACTCACTCACTCATCCACCCACCCACTCATCCATCCACTCACTCACTCACCCACTCACCCAATCACTCAATCACCCACCAACTTACTCATCCACGCACCCACTCACCCACCCACCCACTCACCGAACCACTCACCCACTCACTAACCCACCCACCCACTCACCCACCCACTCACCCACCCACTAACCCACCCACTCACTGACCTACCCACCCACTCACCCACCCACCCACTCACCCACCCACTCACTAACCCACCCACCCACTCACCCACCCACCCACTCACCCACTCACTCAATCACCCACCAATTCACTAACCCAGCCACTCACTAACCCACCCACCCACTCACCCACTCACTCACCCACTCACTCACTCACCCACCCACTCACCCACTCACCCACCCACTCACCCACCCACACACTCACCCACCCACTCACCCACTCACCCACCCACTCACCCACTCACCCACCCACTCACCTACCCACCCACTCACCCACCCACTCACTCACCCACTCACCCACCCACTCACCCATCAGTCCATCTCTCTTTCAAGCCTCCTCCGAAACGCCACCACCACCACTGCCACCTCCACCTCGCGTGTATGTGGTCAGTGGTGGTCGTGGTGGTGAAGAGTGTCGGTAACTCCAAAGAGAAAGATTCCCCAGGTAGCCTCTATCAGTGCTGTAGGGGCAAGTGCTGTTAGTCGCGAGTAGCAGCGCCTATGATGGTCGGTATTGTGGCACACGAGGGGTTGGGTGGACAATACTGTCTCCCCCAGTGCCACAGACTGACTCCTACACACTCACCCACTCAAACACACACTCACCTACACACTCACCCACTCACCTACACACTCACCCACTCAAACACACACTCACCCACTCACTCACTCAACCACTCACCCACTCACTCACTCAACCACTCACTCACCCACTCAACCACACACTCACCCACTCACTCACTCACCCACTCACCCACTCACTCAAACTCACTCACCCACTCACCCACTCACTCACTCAACCACTCACTCACCCACTCCACCACTCACTCACTCAACCACACACTCACCCACTCACCCACTCACTCACTCAACCACACACTCACCCACTCACTCAAACTCACTCAACCACTCAACCACACACACACCCACCCAACCATCCACTCACCCGCTCACCCAATCACTCACCTACCCACCCACCCAACCACTCACCCACTCACTCACCCACTCACCCACTCAACCACACACTGACCCACTCAACCACACACTCACCAACCCACCCATCCACTCACCCACTCACCCAACCACTCACCGGCCCACTCATACACTCAACCACACACTCACCCACTCAACCACAGACTCACCCACTCAACCACACACTCACACGCTCACTCAACAAACTCACTCACACACTCACTCACCCACTCACTCACCCACTCACTCACCCACCCACTCACCACTCACTCACCCACTCACCCACCCCCCCCACTCACCAACTCACTCACCACACACTCACCCGCTCACTCAAACTCACTCACCCACTCAACCACACACTCACCAACCCACCCATCCACTCACCGGCCCACTCATACACTCACCTACCCACTCACTCAACTACCCACCCATACACTCACCCGCTCACTCAATAAACTCACTCACCCACTAACTCACTCAACCACTCACTCACCAACCAACCGATCCACTCACCTACCCACTAACTCACTCACTTACCCACTCACTCACTTACTCACCCACGCACCCATCCACTCAACCACACACTCACCAACCCACCCATCCACTCACCGGCCCACTCATACACTCAACCACACACTCACCCGCTCACTCAACAAACTCACTCACCCACTCACTCACTCAACCACTCGCTCACCAACCCACCCATCCACTCACCTACCCACTCACTCACTCACCCACTCACTCACTTACCCACCCACCCATCCACTCACCTACCCACTCACTCACTCACCTATCCACTCACTCACTCAACTACTCACCCACCCATCCACTCACCTACACACTCACCCACTCACCCGCTCACTCAACCACACACTCACCCGCTCACTCAACCACACACCCGCTCACTCAACAAACTCACTCACCCACTCACTCACTCAACCACTCGCTCACCAACCCACCCATCCACTCACCTACCCACTCACTCACCCACTCACTTACCCACCCACCCATCCACTCACCTACCCACTCACTCACTCAACTTCTCACCCACCCACCCATCCACTCACCTACCCACTCACTCACCCACTCACTTACCCACCCACCCATCCACTCACCTACCCACTCACTCAACTACTCACCCACCCACCCATCCACTCACCTACCCACTCACTCACCCACTCACTCACTTACTCACCCACCCACCCATCCACTCACCTACCCACCCACTCACTCAACTTCTCACCCACCCACCCATCCACTCACCTACCCACTCTCTCACCCATCCATTCAATCACCCACTCACACATTCACTCAATCACCCATTCGCTCACCCACTCATTCACGCACAAAGACAAAGCTCCCCCAGGTAGCGCACGCAGTGCCTGTAGGGGCAAGCGGCTATTAGCAGCGAGTAGCAGCGCATTTGAAGGCCCCCACTGTAACGCCAGCACCACCACGCCCGGCCGCCTTTGTCTCTCTCCCCCCCCCCCCCGTGCTAGCGATGCTGACTACTCACACACCACACCACGGCACCAGGCGATCATTTGAGGCTGAGTCGACCTAGGGGAGGGAGGTAACCGGTTATGGAAAATCGTCACTGCTGTGGCTGGTGGCCGTCAGCGGGAATCGAACCCAGGTCGCGCAGGGCCGGGGTCACAGGGCAGCGAACGCGCTAACCGCAGCGCCACCGCTCCCCTCCCCCTACACACACACAAAGACAAAGATCCCCCGTGTAGCCTGTGACAGACTGTAGGGGCAAGTGCTGTTAGCGAGTAGCAGCGCTGATGAAGACCGGCACTGTGGCACACGAGGGGGTGGGTGGTCAGCACCACGCCCGACCGCCTTTGTCTCCCCAGTGGCGATGTTTACTACTGCACACCGCTACACCAGGTACTCACTCGAGGCTGAGTGGACCTGATACACGCACACTGATACACACACACACATACTGAAACACACACTGACACACAACACACAGACACACACACACAGACACACACACTGATACACGCACACTGATACACACACATACTGAAACACACACTGACACACAACACACACACACAGACACACACACTGATACACGCACACTGATACACACACACTGAAACACACACTGACACACAACACACAGACACACACACACAGACACACACACTGATACACGCACACTGATACACGCACACTGATACACACACATACTGAAACACACACTGACACACACACACAGACACACGCACTGAAACACACACTGACACACAACACACAGACAAAAGACAAAGACAAATATCCCCCATATAGCCTTAACAGACTGTAGAGGCAAGTGCTGTTAGCGAGCACCTATGAAGGCCGGTAACGGTACACGAGGGGGTGGGTGGCCAGCACCACGCCCGACCGTCTTTGTCTCCCCAGTGGCAATGTTTACACACTGCACCAGGTACTCATTTGAGGCTGAGTCGACCTAGGGGAGGCCCGGGACCGGTTAAGATTAGCGTCACTGGTGTTGGCCGTGAGCGGGAATCGAACTCGTGTCGCCGGGTTCATAGCGCAGCGCGCTAACCGCTACACTGATACACGCACACTGATACACACACATACTGAAACACACGCTGACACACAACACACATACACAGACACACACACTGAAACACACACTGATACACAACACACAGACACAGACACACACTGACACACACACTGAGACACACACTGAGACACACACTTACACATACACACAGACACATACACTTACAGACACAGCCACACAATACACAGATACACACACAGACATACACACTGACACACACACTGACACACACACAGACACATACACTGACACACACAGACACACAATACACAGACACACACAGACACACACACTGATACACACATTGATACACACACACAGACGCACACTGAGACACACACACTTACACACACACACAGACACACACAGACACACACTAACACAGACTGATACACACACTGACACACAATACATAGACACACACACACTGACACACACACTGAAACATACACTGACACACACACTGACACACACAGACACACATAATAACACACACACACAGACACACTGACACACACACAGACACACACACATCAACAACCGCCATTCGCCACTAAGTGGCGGTGACGTCACCACGACGCTTGTTCCAGGCCATGTGCACCTTGAGGCCACGTGAATTGTAGAACGCCCGCTGGCAGGAGGTCACGGGGCAGACCCAGGTGCCACGGGTCGACTGACTGAGATGACTGAGATGACTGGCTGATGCAACATCCTGTGCCCCCTACCGTGTCAACTTGCTGTGCTTTAGCCACCCAACGCTCCGCTCGTTGTTGTGAGCGTCACTCCTCCGCCCTCTGTTGTTGTTGGAGGGCGACTGCCTCCAACTGCCCAGTAGCGTCCTTCACGAGCCTCCTAAACAAAGGCCAATCTTGACACCGCTGGTACTAGTCATCGGCAAGTCCACTCAGCTCCACATCCTCCTGTACCACGTCACTCCATCTCTTCTCTAACCCGTTTAGCCCCCTCGATCCGGCCGAACAAAAGCTGTTTGGGCATGTGGTGATGGGGCATGCGGGCTACATGGCCCAGCCAACGCAGCCTTGCCTGCCGGAGGAGCTCACCGATGGGACCTTGCCCAGATATTTCGAAAATTTGTGAGCTCCTCACAAAATCCAGCCTGGTTAAACCCAGGATGGATCGTAGGCAGGTCAGCCTAAATGTTTATAACCGGCGAAGATGTTCCATTAAGGGGGTCCACGTTTCGCAAGCGTAGAGAAGGGATGGAATGAACGTGGCCGAGAAGACCTGAAGCTTAGCGCGGAGTGACAGACCAGGTAGCTTCCACACAGCGTTACGCAACCGATGAAAAGATATTGCCGCTCAACTGATTCGGAGTGAGACCTCTGCTGTTAAACTGGAGCCAGTCATAAGCACACTGCCCAGGTATGGGAAACTCTCCACTCTCTCCACAACTGCCCCATCACCGATTAGGAGTTGTGGGGGTGGAGTGTCCGATGGTACAAAATATCCAGGCAGGTGCTTAGTTTTGGTGGGGCTGATGGTAAGGCCCCATCTCTTAGTGGCACGCTCCAGTCTCAGCAGCAGCATCTCCAAATCCTCCTCTGAATGAGCAGCTATTACCAAATCATCGGCATACATAACGTGGTTGAGCAATAGGGAGCCATCCCTTGACCGCACCCGGGCATCGATCAGCCTCCCATTAAATCTGTACCAAATGGAGATTCCCCCGTTACAACTATTGAAGGATTCACGAATTACGTGGTCAAAATAGATGTTAAATAATGTGGGAGCCAGAGGACATCCCTGTTGCACCCCAAGGTGTACAGGGAATGGCTCTGACTCCCAGCCACGTAGTTTTACCCGGGCCCGCTCACCATCATGAAGGTCCTTAATGATCGTGAGCAGGGGGTCAGGGACTCCAAAAGCACGAAGAACAACCCAGAGCCCACGTCTACTGATGGTAGCATAGGCCTTGACCAGGTCAATAAAGCAGAGATGTAGGTCTTGTTGGAATTCCCTACACCTCTGCTGTAGCAGGGGGACAGAAAATATGGCATCTGTGCAGGACCGCCCTTTCCTGAAACCGCATTGGGGCTCCGCAAGCCTCTCCTCAGCGTGCCTGGCAAGGCGATGTTGAATAATCCGTGCCAGGACCTTTCCCGGCACACTCAGGAGTGAGATGCCCCTGTAGTTGTTACAGTCTTTGCGGTCCCCCTTCTCAAAGAGGGGGACCACCAGGGCATCCTTCCAATCCTGCGGAACCCTTCCAGTGGTCCAGAATGTTGTTATGATGTCATATAGGGCAGTCTGTGCACAAACGCCACCCTCCCTCAGCATTTCGTTTGGGAGATCATCTCTGCCCGGTGCCTTTCTGGTCCCTGACTCCGGATTGCCTTCAGTACTTCCTCAACAGATGGCACCTCAGCCAGCCACTCACAGGGGGTGATTTCTTCCAATATTTGAGGCACCGCAGCCTCAGCAGGGTCATCCTCACTTTGTGCCACGATGTTTTCCTCGCTGAGGGATTTTCCCTCCCCCAGGACCTCCCAGAAATGCTCAGCAAATCTGCAAACCTGTTCCTGGGGGTCGGAGATTGGATCACCGTTTTTTCCCCTAATGATGGTAATAAGTGTGGCGCTGCAGGTTACTTTTTTGATGGAGTTAAATAGAGCTTTGTGATCGAGGGCCACTGAGGCAGACTCCATCTCCTCAGCAACCCGCGACCACCACCTATCCTTGTAGCGCCTCACGGCTCTCCGAACCTCCGAGCAAAGGCTGCGGTAAGCCTCCTCATTCTCTGACGTGGGATTCTGTAGCCGATGACAGTGGGCCTGTCGCTTTTTCTCAACTATCCTGAACACCTCCTCTATCAGCCAGGGTCTTTGGGAAGGTCTGGACCGCGAACTCAAAGCAGCCATTGCAGCTGCATGAGCCACAGTCCTAAACCTCGTCCATTTACCCTCGACATCAGGAGGAGTGGGGGACGATGCCAATCCCAGCCGCAAGCGATGATGCAATTCTCGCTTGCAACTTTCATCAGCTAACTGAGACCAGGCCACTTTAGGTAGGAATGGGCTCCTGGGTGTACACCCATCACCGGAGTGTAAAAATGGCAGGCGCATCTTACAGATGACTAGTCGATGGTCAGAGGGCAGATCAGCTCCACAGTAGGTCCTGGTGTCAAGGACATGGGCTCGCATCTGCTGGTCTGTCACTATGTAGTCCAGCAGATGTTCTTGCTTGGACCCGGCATGCATACATGATGTTGTGTGGATGCGCCGATGCCGGAACAGCGTGTTGGTAATTACAAGCTCATGGGCTGCACAAAAATCTAGCAGCCTCCAACCGTTGTTATTGAGCTGATCTGGCCCATGCCCTCCAATCACTCCAGACCAGGTGCCAGCATCATGACCAACCCGGTAATTGAAGTCACCCAACAAGATGACTCTATCCCGAGGGGCCACTTTAGCCAGCACCTGTGACAGGAGGTCATATAAGGCATCTGACTCATCGGCTTTGCCTGCATCCCTCCAAGGATGTTCGTCTTCGGTGGGGGCATAAGTAACCACGACCACCACTCCTCGCCTCCGGTGGATGGGAAGGCGAGCCCAAAGTAGCCTGGGGCTTACAGCTTCCCACACCTCACCGCCACGCTCCCACGCCCCCTTCATTCTTTTGTTCAGAAGAAGAGCCACTCCCTGTTGTTTGGCAGTCTCCTGCCCCGAGTAGAGGACTGTTCACCCTTCATGGTGGCAGGAGCCAGAACCGGTCCACCGGACCTCCTGAATGCCGCATAGATCCAGGCGGTACCGGTCCAGCTCCCGACACACACACACTGAGACACACACACTGACACACACACACTGACACACACACACAAAGATAAACAAAGATTCCCCGTATAGCCTTAACAGACTGTAAGGGCAAGTGCTGTTAGCGAGCACCTATGAAGGCCGGAACGGTACACGAGGGGGTGGGTGGCCAGCACCACGCCCGACCGCCTTTGTCTCCCTAGTGGCGATGTTTACACACCGCACCAGGTACTCATTTGAAACTGAGTCGACCTAGGGGAGGCCCGGGACCGGTTCAGATAATCGTCACTGGTGGTGTTGGCCGTGAGCGGGAATCGAACCCGGGTCGCCGGGTTCATAGCGCAGCATAGCGCTAACCGCTACATTATCGCTCCCCACACACACAGACACACACACACAGACACACTCACTCACTTCCCCCTTTACCCCTACTCCTAACCCCCCTCGGTCGCCGTGGTAACCCGAGTGGAAGTTTTACTTCCCCCATAACTGTACCCGACACGGCTAGAATTTACATCATCATCATCATCACTCAGTTCTCTATCCCTTCTAAAACATCACTAGAATTCACATCACTCACTCAGCTCTTTATTACTTCTAGAGCATCACTAGAATTCACATCACTCACTCAGCTCTCTATCACGTCTAGAGCATCACTAGAATTCACATCACTCACTCAGCTCTCTATCACATCTAGAGCATCACTAGAATTCACATCACTCACTCAGCTCTCTATCCCTTCTAGAGCATCACTAGAATTCACATCACTCACTCAGCTCTCTATCACGTCTAGAACATCACTAGAATTCACATCACTCACTACTCAGCTCTCTATCCCTTCTAGAGCATCACTAGAATTCACATCACTCACTCAGCTCTCTATCCCTTCTAGAGCATCACTAGAATTCACATCACTCACTCAGATCTCTATCCCTTCTAGAACATCACTAAAATTTACATCACTCACTCAGCTCTCTATCCCTTCTAGAGCATCACTAGAATTCACATCACTCACTCAGCTCTCTATCACGTCTAGAGCATCACAAGAATTCACATCACTCACTCAGCTCTCTCTGTCCCTTCTAGAGCATCACTAGAATTCACATCACTCACTCAGCTCTCTATCCCTTCTAGAACATCACTAGAATTCACATCATTCACTCAGCTCTCTATCCCTTCTAGAGCATCACTAGAATTCACATCACTCACTCAGCTCTCTATTACTTCTAGAGCATTACTAGAATTCACATCACTCACTCAGCTCTCTATCCCTTCTAGAGCATCACTAGAATTTACATCACTCACTACTCAGCTCTCTATCCCTTCTAGAACGTCACTAGAATTCACATCACTCACTGCTCAGCTCTCTATCCCTTCTAGAACATCTCTAGAATTCACATCACTCACTGCTCAGCTCTCTATCCCTTCTAGAACATCACTAGAATTCACATCACTCACTCAGCTCTCAATCCCGTCTAGAACATCACTAGAATTCACATCACTCACTCAGCTCTCTGTCCCATCTAGAACATCACTATAATTCACATCACTCACTCAGCTATCTATCCCTTCTAGAGCATCACTAGAATTCACATCACTCACTCAGCTCTCTATCACTTCTAGAGCATCACTAGAATTCACATCACTCCCTCAGCTCTCTATCACTTCTAGAACGTCACTAGAATTCACATCACTCACTCAGCTCTCTATCACGTCTAGAACATCACTAGAATTCACATCACTCACTCAGCTCTCTATCCCTTCTAGAGCATCACTAGAATTCACATCACTCACTCAGCTCTCCATCCCTTCTAGAGCATCACGAGAATTCACATCACTCACTCAGCTCTCTATCCCTTCCAGAGCATCACTAGAATTCACATCACTCACTCAGCTCTCTATCACGTCTAGAACATCACTAGAATTCACATCACTCACTACTCAGCTCTCTATCCCTTCTAGACCATCACTAGAATTCACATCACTCACTCAGCTCTCTATCACGTCTAGAACATCACTAGAATTCACATCACTCACTCAGCTCTCTATTACTTCTAGAGCATCACTAGGATTCACATCACTCACTCAGCTCTCTATCCCTTCTAGAGCATCACTAGAATTCACATCACTCACTCAGCTCTCTA
This sequence comes from Petromyzon marinus, assembly GCF_048934315.1. NCBI lineage: Eukaryota > Metazoa > Chordata > Hyperoartia > Petromyzontiformes > Petromyzontidae > Petromyzon > Petromyzon marinus. Next base: position 23,791,089 of record NC_133745.1, on the reverse strand, counting down.
TCCCGTCTAGAGCATCACTAGAATTCACATCACTCACTCAGCTCTCTCTGTCCCTTCTAGAGCATCACTAGAATTCACATCACTCACTCAGTTCTCTATCCCTTCTAGAGCATCACTAGAATGCACATCACTCACTCAGCTCTCTATCACGTCTAGAACATCACTAGAATTCACATCACTCACTACTCAGCTCTCTATCCCTTCTAGAGCATCACTAGAATGCACATCACTCACTCAACTCTCTATTCCTTCTAGAGCATCACTAGAATTCACATCACTCACTCAGCTCTCTCTGTCCCTTCTAGAGCATCACTAGAATTCACATCACTCACTCAGCTCTCTCTGTCCCTTCTAGAGCATCACTAGAATTCACATCACTCACTCAGCTCTCTCTGTCCCTTCTAGAGCATCACTAGAATTCACATCACTCACTCAGCTCTCTATCCCTTCTAGAGCATCACTAGAATTCACACCACTCACTCAGCTCTCTCTGTCCCTTCTAGAGCATCACTAGAATTCACATCACTCACTCAGCTCTCTATCCCTTCTAGAGCATCACTAGTGAATTAGGAGGTGGGTGAGGAGGAGGCGGCGGTGTATAAGGAGGTGGTGGAGGAGGAGGTGGAGGAGGTGGTGGTGGTGGAAGAGGAGGAGGTGGAGGAGGAGGTGGAGGAGGTGGTGGTGGAGGAGGAGGAGGTGGAGGAGGAGGTGGTGGTGGTGGTGGAGGTGGAGGAGGAGGAGGAAGAGGAAGAGGAGGAGGTGGTGGTGGTGGTGGTGGAGGAGGAGGTGGAGGAGGTGGAGGAGGAGGAGGTGGTGGTGGTGGTGGAGGTGGTGGTGGAGGTGGTGCAGGAGGATGTGGAGGAGGAGGTGGTGGAGGAGGTGGAGGTGGTGGTGGAGGAGGAGGAGGTGGTGCAGGAGGAGGTGGTGGAGGATGTGGTGGAGGAGGAGGAGGTGGTGCAGGAGGTGGTGGTGGTGCTACAGCAGAGGGAGGGTGAGGAGGAACTGGAGACAGATGGCGAGGCGGAGATTGTGGGCGAGGCGTCAGCCCAGAGAGAGACCCGGGGCCAGCCGCTGACTCAGAGAGTGGCCACAGCAGATAGCAGACACTCACCCAGACACTCACCCAGACACTCACTCAGACACTCACCCAGACACTCACTCACCCAGACACTCACCCAGACACTCACTCACCCAAACACTCACTCACCCAGACACTCACCCAGACACTCACTCAGACACTCACCCAGACACTCACTCACCCAGACACTGACCCAGACACTCACTCACCCAAACACTCACTCACCCAGACACTCACCCAGACACTCACTCAGACACTCACTCAGACACTCACTCAGACACTCACCTAGACACTCACTCACCCAGACACTCACCCAGACACTCACCCAGACACTCACCCAGACACTCACTCACCCAGACACTCACCCACACACTCACTCACCCAAACACTCACTCACCCAGACACTCACCCAGACACTCACTCAGACACTCACTCAGACACTCGCTCAGACACTCACCTAGACACTCACTCACCCAGACACTCACCCAGACACTCACCCAGACACTCACCCAGACACTCACTCACCCAGACACTCACCCAGACACTCACCCAGACACTCACTCAGCCACTCACCCAGACACTCACCCAGACACTCAACCACCCAGACACTCACCCAGACCCTCACTCACCCAGACACTCACCCAGACACTCACCAAGACACTCACTCAGCCACTCACCCAGACACTCACCCAGACACTCACCCAGACACTCACTCACCCAGACACTCACCCAGACACTCACCCAGACACTCACCCAGACACTCACTCACCCAGATACTCACCCAGACACTCACTCAGACACTCACTCACCCAGACACTCACCCAGACACTTACCCAGACACTCACCCAGACACTCACCCAGACACTCACTCACCCAGACACTCACCCAGACACTCACCCAGACACTCACTCACCCAGACACTCACCCAGACACTCACTCACCCAGACACTCACCCAGACACTCACCTAGCCACTCACCCAGACACTCACTCACCCAGACACTCACCCAGCCACTCAGCCAGACACTCACTCACCCAGACACTCACCCAGAAACTCACCCAGACACTCACCCAGACACTCACTCACCCAGACACTCACTCACTCAGACACTCACCCAGCCACTCACCTAGACACTCACTCACCCAGACACTCACTCACCAAGACACTCACTCAGACACTCACCCAGACACTCACCCAGACACTCACTCATACACTCACTCACACAGACACTCACTCACCAAGACACTCACTCAGACACTCACCCAGACACTCACCCAGACACTCACTCAGACACTCACTCACCCAGACACTCACCCAGACACTCAGCCAGACACTCAGCCAGACACTCACTCACACAGCCACTCACACAGACACTCACCCAGACACTCACTCACCCAGACACTCACCCAGACACTCACTCACCCAGACACTCACCCAGACACTCACTCACACAGCCACTCACCCAGACACTCACCCAGACACTCACTCACCCAGACACTCACCCAGACACTCACTCACACAGCCACTCACCCAGACACTCACCCAGACACTCACCCAGACACTCACCTAGCCACTCACACAGCCACTCACTCACACAGCCACTCACCCAGACACTCACTCAGACACTCACCCAGACACTCACTCACCTAGACACTCACCCAGACACTCACCTAGCCACTCACACAGCCACTCACTCACACAGCCACTCACCCAGACACTCACTCAGACACTCACCCAGACACTCACTCACCCAGACACTCACCCAGATACTCACCCAGACACTCACACAGACACTCACCCAGACACTCACCTAGATATTCACCCAGACACTCACCCAGACACTCACACAGATACTCACCCAGACACTCACCCAGACACTCACTCACCCAGACATTCATCCAGACACTCACCCAGACACTGACTCACCCAGACACTCGCCCAGACACTCACCCAAACACTCACCCAGGCTCTCACCCAGACACTCACTCACCCAGACTCTCACCCAGACACTCACCCAGACACTCACTCACACAGACACTCACCCAGACACTCACCCAGACACTCACTCAGACACTCACTCACCCAGACACTCGCCCAGACACTCACCCAGACACTCACCCAGACACTCACTCACACAGACACTCAACCAAACACTCACCCAGACACTGACCCAGACACTAACTCACCCAGACACTCACCCAGACACTCACCCAAACACTCACCCAGACACTTCCCCAGACACTCACCCAGACACTCACCCAGACAGCCATCTCCTAACCTAGCCACTCACCCGATCACTCGCCCAGCCACTTACCCAGACACTCACTCACTCACACAGCCAACTCCTCACCCAGCCACTCACCCACTAACTCTCCCACCCACTCACTCACGCACTCACTCATTGACCCACCCACCCACTCACCCACCCACTCACCCACTAACTCTCCCACCCACCCACTCACTCACGCACTCACTCATTGACCCACCCACCCACTCACCCACCCACTCACCCACTAACTGTCCCACTCACCCACCCACTCCCTCACCCACTCACCCACTAACTCACCTACCCACCCACTCACTCACCCACTCAATCATTGACCCGCCCACCCACTCACCCACCCACTAACCTACTAACTATCCCAACCACCCACTCACCCACTAACTCTCCCACCCACCAACTAACTCACTCACGCACTCACTCATTGACCCACCCCCCCACTCACCCACTAATTGTCCCACTCACCCACCCACTCCCTCACCCACTCACCCACTACCTCTCCTACCCACCCACTCACTCACCCACTCAGTCATTGACCCACCCACCCACTCACCCACTAACTCTCCCACCCACCAACTCACTAGCTCGCCCACTCACTCATTGACCCACCCACCCACTCACCCACCCACTGACCAACTAACTCTCCCACCCACCAACTAACTCACTCACTCATTGACCCGCCCACCCACTCACCCACCCACTGACGCACTAACTCCTCCACCCACCAACTAACTCACCCACCCACCACCACGACATCAACTCATCACCACAGTTTCACTGCGTCTAGGCCCTCCGGCGTCGTCCATACCACGACCTTCAACCGAAATCCGTGCGTCTGAAATCGTCTAAAATCGTCTGACATCGTCTGAAATCCTCTAAAATCGTCTGAAATCGACTGAAACGTCTGAAATCGTCTAAAATCGTCTGAAATCGTCTAAAATCGTCTGAAATCGTCTAAAATCGTCTGAAATCCTCTAAAATCGTCTGAAATCGTCTGAAACGTCTGAAACAGTCTGAAATCGTCTAAAATCGTCTGAAATCGTCTAAAATCGTCTAAAATCGTCTGAAATCGTCTAAAATCGTCTGAAACAGTCTGAAACGTCTGAAACAGTCTGAAATCGTCTAAAATCGTCTGAAATCGTCTAAAATCGTCTGAAATCGTCTAAAATCGTCTGAAATCGTCTGAGACAGTCTGAAACGTCTGAAACAGTCTGAAATCGTCTAAAATCGTCTGAAATCGTCTAAAATCGTCTGAAATCCTCTAAAATCGTCTGAAATCGTCTGAAACGTCTGAAACAGTCTGAAATCGTCTAAAATCGTCTGAAATCGTCTAAAATCGTCTAAAATCGTCTGAAATCGTCTAAAATCGTCTGAAACAGTCTGAAACAGTCTGAAATCGTCTAAAATCGTCTGAAATCGTCTAAAATCGTCTGAAATCGTCTAAAATCGTCTGAAATCCTCTAAAATCGTCTGAAACGTCTGAAACAGTCTGAAATCGTCTAAAATCGTCTGAAATCGTCTAAAATCGTCTAAAATCGTCTGAAATCGTCTGAAATCCTCTAAAATCTTCTCAAATCGTCTGAAGTCGTCTAAAATCGTCTGAAATCGTCTAAAATCGTCTAAAATCGTCTGAAGTCGTCTAAAATCGTCTAAAATCGTCTGAAATCGTCTGAAATCGTCTAAAATCGTCTAAAATCGTCTGAAATCGTCTAAAATCGTCTAAAATCGTCTGAAATCGTCTGAAATCGTCTAAAATCGTCTGAAATCGTCTAAAATCATCGTCGGTGAATGCTAAGCGGTGTGTGGTTTATTGTGCAGCCACTAACTGCGACTAAAACTAAACTATACACTCATTTTATTTGATTGTAGCAGGTCCACCAAGCGTGCAAAGTGACACAAGGAGCAGACCCACAGAGACCCATAGAGATACATAGAGACCCACAGAGACCCATAGAGACCCATAGAGATACATAGAGACACATAGAGATATACAGAGACACATAGAGATACATAGAGACCCACAGAGACCCATAGAGACCCATAGAGATACATAGATATACAGAGACCCATAGAAATACATAGAGACCCATAGAGATACATGGAGACCATAGAGACCCATAGAGACCCACAGAGATACATAGAGACCCATAGAGAGACATGGAGACCCATAGAGATACATAGAGACTCATAGAGATACATAGAGACCACAAGAGAGACATGGAGACCCATAGAGATACATAGAGACCCATAGAGACCGATAGAGACCTATAGAGATACAGAGACCCATAGAGACCCATAGAGATACATAGAGACCCATAGAGATACATAGAGACCCATAGAGATACACAGAGACCCATAGAGATACATAGAGATACATAGAGACCCATAGAGATACATAGAGATACATAGAGACCCATAGAGATACATAGAGACCCATAGAGACCCATAGAGATACATAGAGACCATAGAGACCCATAGAGATACATAGAGATACATAGAGACCATAGAGACCCATAGAGATACATAGAGACCCATAGAGATACAGAAACCCATAGAGACCCATAGAGACCATAGAGACCCATAGAGATACATAGAGACCCATAGAGACACATAGAGATAGATAGAGACCCACAGAGAGACATAGAGATACATAGAGACCCATAGAGATACAGAGACCCATAGAGACCCATAGATATACATAGAGACCCGTAGAGATACATAGAGAACCACAGAGACCGATAGAGACCCATAGATTACCCATAGAGTTACATAGAGTTACATAGAGACACATAGAGACCCATAGAGATACAGAGACCCATAGAGACCTATAGAGACACATAGAGACCCATAGAGACCCATAGAGATACATAGACACCCATAGAGATACATAGAGATCCATAGAGATACATAGAGACCCATAGAGATACATAGAGACCCATAGAGATACATAGAGACCCATTGAGATACATAGAGACCCATAGATATGCATAGAGACCCACAGAGACCGATAGAGACCCATAGATTACCCATAGAGTTACATAGAGACCATAAAAACCCATAGAGATACAGAGACCCATAAAGACACATAGAGACCCATAGAGATCCATAGAGATACATAGAGACACATAGAGATACATAGAGACCCATATAGATACATAGAGACACATAAACAGACTACGTAGACACCCATAGAGATGCAGAGAGACCCATAGACAGACTACATAGAGACCCATAGAGACTCATAGAGATACAATAGAACCCATAGACACCTATAGAGACACATAGAGACCCATATATAGACTACATAGAGACCCACACAGATATATAGAGACCCTTAGAGACCCATAGAGATACATCAGAACCCATAGACACCTACAGAGACACATAGAGACCCATATATAGACTACATAGAGACCCTTAGAGACCCACAGAGACACATTAGAACCCATAGACACCTATAGAGACACATAGAGACCTATAGATAGACTACATAGAGACCCTTGGAGACCCATAGAGATACATCAGAACCCATAGACACATATAGAGACACATAGAGACTCATACAGATACATAGAGACCCTTAGAGACTCATAGAGATACATCAGAACCCATAGACACCTATAGAGACACATAGAGACCCATATAGAGACTACATAGAGACACATAGAGACCCATAGAGATACATCAGAGCCCATAGAAACCTATAGAGACACATAGAGACCCATATATAGACTACATGGAGACCATTAGAGACCCACAGAGACACATAGAGACCCATACAGATACATAGAGACACAATGAGACCTATACAGATACATCAGAACCCATAGAGACCCACAGAGACACATAGAGACCCATACAGATACATAGAGACCCTTAGAGACCCATAGAGATTCATCATAACCCATTTATACCTATAGAGACACATAGAGATCCATATATAGACTACATAGAGACCCTTAGAGACCCATAGAGATACATCAGAACCCATAGATACCTACAGAGACACATAGAGACCCATATATAGACTACATAGAGACCCTTAGAGACCCATAGAGATACATCAGAACCCATCGATACCTATAGAGACACATAGAGACCTATAGATAGACTACATAGAGACTCTTAGAGACCCACAGAGACACACAGAGACCGATACAGATTCATAAAGACGCTTAGAGACCCATAGAGATACATCAGAACCCATAGAAACCTATAGAGACACATAGAGACCCATATATATACTACATGGAGACCATTATACACCCACAGAGACACATAGAGACCCATTAATAGACTACATGGAGACCATTAGATACGCACAGAGACACATAGAGACACATACAGATTCATAGAGACCCTTAGAGACCAATAGAGATACATCAGAACCCATACCCATAGATATCTATAGAGACACATAGAGACACATAGAGATACATTAGAACCCATAGACACCTATAGAGACACATAGAGACCCATATATCGACTACATAGAGACCATTAGAGACCCATAGAGATACATAGAGACCCATTCAGATACATAGAGACCCATAGAGATACATAGAGACCAATTCAGATACATAGAAACCCATAGAGATACATTAGAACCCATAGAAACCTATAGAGACACATAGAGACCCACATATAGACTACATAGAGACCCTTAGAGACCCATAGAGATACATTAGAACCCATAGACACCTACAGAGACACATAGAGACCCATATATAGACTACATAGAGACCCTTAGAGACCCATAGAGATACAATAGAACCCATAGACACCTATAGAGACATATAGAGACCCACATATAGACTACATAGAGACCCTTAGAGACACATAGAGATACATCAGAACCCATAGATACCTATAGAGACGCATAGAGACCCACATATAGACTACATAGAGACCCTTAGAGACACATAGAGATACATCAGAACCCATAGATACCTATAGAGACGCATAGAGACCCATATACAGACTACATAGAGACCCTTAGAGACCCATAGAGATACATCAAAGCCCATAGATACCTATAGAGACGCATAGAGACCCATATATAGACTACACAGAGACACATAGAGACCCATAGAGACCAATAGAGAGATATAGAAGGTTACATATCGACCGATAGAGATGCATAGAGGTACACATAGATACATAGACATACGCAGAGATGCATAGTAGAGCAGGGTCACGGGATCGAACCCACAACCTCCTGCGTACCAGGCAAGGTAGTTAACATCTCGCAAGGTCACGGGATCGAACCCACAACCTCCTGCGTACGAGGCGAGGTAGTTAACATGTCCCGTCAGGGGCAGGATCAAACCCACGACCTCCTGGGTACCAGGCGAGGTAGTTAACATCTCACAGGGTCAGGGATAGAACCCACGACCTCCTGCAGTCCAGGCGAGGTAGTTAACATCTCGCAGCGTCACGGGTTAGAACCCACGACCTCCTGCAGACCAGGCGAGGTAGTTAACATCTCGTAGGGTCACGGGTTTAGAACCCACGACCTCCTGCATGCCAGGCGAGGTAGTTAACATCTCACAGGGTCAGGGATAGAACCCACGACCTCCTGCAGACCAGCGAGGTAGTTAACATCTCGTAGGGTCACGGGTTTAGAACCCACGATCTCCTGCAGACCAGGCGAGGTAGTTAAGATCTCGCAGGGTCACGGGTTAGAACCCACGACCTCCTGCATACCACGAGAGGTAGTTAACATCTCGTAGGGTCACGTGATAGAACCCACGACCTCCTGCAGACCAGGCGAGGTAGTTAACATCTCGTAGCGTCACGGGTTAGAACTCACGACCTCCTGCAGACCAGGCAAGGTAGTTAACATCTCGTAGGGTCAGGGATCGATCCCACGACCTCCTGCACACCAGGCGAGGTAGTTAACATCTCACAGTGTCACAGGTTAGAACCCACGACCCCCTGCATACCAGGCGAGGTAGTTAACATCTCACAGGGTCAGGGCATCGAACCCACGACCTCCTGCAGATCAGGCGAGGTAGTTAACATCTCACAGGGTCAGGGATCGATCCCACGACCTCCTGCATACCAGGAGAGGTAGTTAATATCTCGTAGAGTCACGGGATCGAACCCACAACCTCCTGCATACCAGGAGAGGTAGTTAACATCTCACAGGGTCAGGGCATCGAACCCACGACCTCCTGCACACCAGGCGAGGTAGTTAACATCTCACAGGGTCACGGGATCGAACCCACGACCTCCTGCGTACCAGGCGAGGTAGTTAACATCTCGCAGGGTCACGGGTTAGAACCCACGACCTCCTGCATGCCAGGCGAGGTAGTTAACACCTCACAGGGTCACGGGTAAGAACCCACGACCTCCTGCAGACCAGGCGAGGTAGCTAACATTTCACAGGCTCACGGGTTAGAACCCACGACCTCCTGCAGTCCAGGCGAGGTAGTTAACATCTCACAGGGTCACGGGTTAGAACCCACGACCTCCTGCATACCAGGCGAGGTAGTTAACATCTCGCAGGGTCATGGGTTTAGAACCCACGACCTCCTGCAAACCAGGCGAGGTAGGTAACATCTCGTAGGGTCACGGGTTTAGAACCCACGACCTCCTGCATGCCAGGCGAGGTAGTTAACATCTCACAGGGTCAGGGATAGAACCCACGACCTCCTGCAGACCAGCGAGGTAGTTAACATCTCGTAGGGTCACGGGTTTAGAACCCACGATCTCCTGCAGACCAGGCGAGGTAGTTAACATCTCGTAGGGTCACGGGATCGAACCCACGACCTCCTGCAGACCAGGCGAGGTAGTTAACATCTCTCAGGTCACGGGTTAGAACCCACGACCTCCGGCAGACCAGGCGAGGTAGTCAACATCTCGTAGCGTCACGGGTTAGAACGCACGACCTCCTGCCGACCAGGCGAGGTAGTTAACATCTCGCAGGGTCACGGGATAGAACCCACGACCTCCTGCAGACCAGGCGAGGTAGTTAACATCTCACAGGGTCACGGGATCGAACCCACGACCTCCTGCATACCAGGCGAGGTAGTTAACATCTCGCAGGGTCACGGGTTTAGAACCCACGACCTCCTGCATACCAGGCGAGGTAGTTAACATCTCGCAGGGTCAGGGATAGAACCCACGACCTCCTGCGTACCAGGCGAGGTAGTTAACATCTCGCAGGGTCACGGGTTTAGAACCCACGACCTCCTGCAAACCAGGCGAGGTAGTTAATATCTCGCAGGGTCATGGGTTTAGAACCCACGACCTCCTGCAAACCAGGCGAGGTAGGTAACATCTCGTAGGGTCACGGGTTTAGAACCCACGACCTCCTGAATGCCAGGCGAGGTAGTTAACATCTCACAGGGTCAGGGATAGAACCCACGACCTCCTGCAGACCAGCGAGGTAGTTAACATCTCGTAGGGTCACGGGTTTAGAACCCACGATCTCCTGCAGACCAGCCGAGGTAGTTAACATCTCGTAGGGTCACGGGATCGAACCCACGACCTCCTGCAGACCAGGCGAGGTAGTCAACATCTCGTAGCGTCACGGGTTAGAACGCACGACCTCCTGCCGACCAGGCGAGGTAGTTAACATCTCGCAGGGTCACGGGTTAGAACCGACGACCTCCTGCACACCAGGCGAGGTAGCTAACATTTCACAGGGTCACGGGATCGAACCCACGACCTCCTGCACACCAGGCGAGGTAGTTAACATCTCGCAGGGTCATGGGTTTAGAACCCACGACCTCCTGCACACCAGGCGAGGTAGTTAACATCTCGCAGGGTCATGAGATAAAACCCACGACCTCCTGCAGACCAGGCGAGGTAGTTAACATATCGTAGGGTCACGGGTTAGAACCCACGACCTCCTGCATACCAGGCGATGTAGTTAACATCTCACAGGGTCACGGGATTGAACCCACGACCACCTGCAGACCAGGCGAGGTAGTTAACATCTCGCAGGGTCAGTGATCGATCCCACGACCTCCTGCAGACCAGGCGAGGTAGTTAACATCTCTCAGGGTCACGGGTTAGAACCCACGACCTTCTGCATACCAGGCGAGGTAGTTAACATCTCGCAGCGTCACGGGTTTAGAACCCACAACTTCCTGCATACCAGGCGAGGTAGTTAACATCTCGCAGGGTCACGGGTTAGAACCCACGACCTCCTGCACACCAGGCGAGGTAGTTAACATCTCGCAGGGTCACGGGTTTAGAACCCACGACCTCCTGCATACCAGGCGAGGTAGTTAACATTTCACAGGGTCACGGGTTTAGAACCCACGACCTCCTGCAGTCCAGGCGAGGTAGTCAACATCTCACAGGGTCACGGGATCGAACCCACGACCTCCTGCATACGAGGAGAGGTAGTTAACATCTCGCAGGGTCACGGGTTTAGAACCCACGACCTCCTGCAGACCAAGCGAGGGAGGTAACATCTCGCAGGGTCACGGGTTTAGAACCCACGACCTCCTGCAGACCAGGCGAGGTAGCCATGATGTGGAACTAGAACTCGACGACTTCACCACTGTCCCACCGCTCCCCGCTACGTACAATGACAAAGGTGGCCCGGGTAATGCTCACGGTGCTGCAGGGGCAAGTGCAGCGCCAATGAAGGCTACCGGCACTGTGGCCAGCAACCACTCCCGGCCGCCTTTGTCTCTCCCAAAGTGGGGCGGTTTTCACACACCGCAGAAGGTACTCGTTTGAGGCTGAGTAGACCTAGGGGAGGCCCAGGACCGGTGCAGATGATCGTCACTCACACACTTACACACTCACACACACACTCACTCACACACTTACTCACTCAGACAACTCAGTCTCACACTCACTCACACACACTCACACACTCACTCACACACACACTCACTCACACACACACTCACACACACTCACTCACACACACACACTCACTCACACACTTACACACACTCACTCACACACTCACTCACACACACTCACACACTCAGTCTCACACTCTCACTCACACACACTCACTCACACTCACACACACACTCACACACACACTCACACACACTCACTCACACACACACTTACACACACTCACTCACACACTTACTCACTCACTCACACACACTCCCACACACACTCTCACTCACTCACACACACTTACACACACTCACTCACACTCACACAGACTCACTGACACTCCCAAACTCACTCACACACTCACACACTTACACACTCTCACACACACACTCTCACACACACACTCACTCACACACTCACACACTCACACTCTCACTCACACACTCACACACTCACACTCACACACCAACTCAATCTCAAACACACACTCTCACACACTCTCACTCACACACACACTCACTCACACTCACTCACACACCAACTCACTCTCAAACACACAGTCTCACACACTCACTATCACACTCACACACACTCACTCACACTCACACACCAACTCACTCTCAAACACTCACTCTCACACACTCACACACACACTCTCACTCACTCTCACACACACACTCACACACTCACTCACACACTCACACACTCACTCACTCACACTCACTCATACTCACACACCAACTCACTCTCAAACACTCACTCTCACACACTCACTATCACACTCACACTCACTCACTCTCACGCCCTCACACTCTCACTCAGGTTCACACTCACATTCACTCAGACACTCAAGCTCTACAGAACAGGGGTAGAACTGTACAGACTTGACACACTCACTCTCACACTCACACACTCACTCACTCTAACACAAACTCACACACTCACTCACACACTCACTGACACACACACTCACACACTCACTCACTCTAACACAAACTCACACACTCACTCACACACACACTCACTCACACACTCACTCACTCATACACTCACTCATACACTCACTCATACACCCACTCACTCACTCATACACTCACTCACTCATACACTCACTCATACACTCACTCACTCACTCATACACTCACTCATACACTCAATCATACACTCACTCATACACTCACTCACCCACTCACTCACACACACTCACTTACACACACTCTCACACTCACACACTCACACACTCACTCTAACACAAACTCACACACTCACTCACACACACACTCACACACTCCCACACGCACACACTCACACACTCACTCATACACCCACACACGCACACACTCATTTACTCAACCACACACTCACTCACTCTAACACAAACTCATACACTCACTCATACACCCACTCACTCACTCATACACTCACTCACTCATACACTCACTCATACACTCACTCAACCACTCACTCACTCATACACTCACTCATACACTCCCACACGCACACACTGACTCACTCAACCACACACTCACTCACTCTCACACAAACTCACTCTAAAATATTCTCACTCAGTTTCACACTCACGTTCACTCAGACACTCACCCACACTCCAGAGAACAGGGGGAGCACATACAGACGCTACACAATCACACTCAAACACTCACTCTCACGCACTCACTATCACACTCACACACCAACTCACGCTCACACTCACACTCACTCACTCTCAAACACTCACTCTCACACACTCACTATCACACTCACACACCAACTCACTCTCACACTCACTCACTCTCAAACACTCACTCTCACACACTCACACACTCACTATCAGACTCACACTCCAACCCACTCTAACACTCTCACTCAGTTTCACACTCACATTCACTCAGACTCTCACACACCGACTCACACTCACTCTCAAACACTCTCACACTCACACACTCTCACACTCACCCACTCACTCACTCACTTACTCACTCACCCACTCACTCACCCACTCACTCACTCACCCACTCACTCACTCACCCACTCACTCACTCACCCACTCACTCACTCACCCACTCACTCACCCACTCACTCACTCACCCACCCACTCACACACTCACACACCAACTCACACTCACTCACTCTCAAACACTCATACACTCACTCACCCACTCTCACACTCACTCATACACCCACTCACTCATACACTCACTCATACACTTACTCACTCATACACTCACTCACTCATACACTCACTCACTCATACACTCACTCATACACTTATACACTCACTCATTCACTCACTCATACATTCACTCACTCATACACTCACTCATACACTCACTCACTCATACACTCTCACTCACTCACACACTCACTCACACACTCACCCACTCACTCACTCACCCACTCACTCACCCACTCACTCACCCACTCACCCACCCACTCACTCACTCACCCACTCACCCACTCACTCACTCAACCACTCACTCACCCACTCACTCACTCACCTACTCACTCACCCACCCACTCACCCACTCACTCACTCACCCACTCACTCACTCACCCACTCACTCACCTACTCACTCACCCACCCACTCACTCACCCACTCACTCACTCACCCACTCACTCACCTACTCACTCACCCGCCCACTCACTCACTCACCCACTCACTCACTCACTCACCCACTCACTCACCTACTCACTCACCCACCCACTCACCCACTCACTCACTCACCCACTCACCCACTCACTCACTCACTCACCCACTCACTCACTCACCCACTCACTCACCTACTCACTCACCCACCCACTCACCCACTCACTCACCCACTCACTCACTCACTCACCCACTCACTCACCTACTCACTCACCCACCCACTCACTCACTCACCCACTCACTCACTCACTCACCCACTCACTCACCTACTCACTCACCCACCCACCCACTCACCCACTCACTCACTCACCCACTCACCCACTCACCCACCCACTCACTCACCCACTCACTCACCCACTCACTCACCCACTCACTCACTCACCCACGCACCCACCCACTCACTCACCCACTCACTCACTCACCCACTCACGCTCCACAGAACAATGGGGAGAACATCCAGACTCTACACAATCACCTTCCCAAAGCTCCGCCAGGTAGCCCGCACAGTGCCTGTAGGGGCAAGTGCTGCTCATAGCGACGCGGAGCACCAGTGCCTACGAAGGCCGGAACTTCCCGGCCGCCTTTGTCTCCCCAAGCGTCACGCCGATACTCACGCACTCATTCACTCGCGCACAAGAGACAGAGATCCCCCGTGTAGCCTCCACACTGCAGTGGCAAGTGCTGTTAGTAGGGGTATCAGCAGCGGGGTTGGTGCCCAGCACCCCCTAGCCCGGCCGCCTTTGTCTCCCCATTGCTATACACAGACTTGTTCACACTCACCCACTCACCCACCCACCCACTCACCCACTCACTCACTCACTCACCCACTCACCCACCCACTCACCCACTCACTCACCCACTCACTCACTCACCCACTCACTCACCCACTCACCCACTCACCCACCCACTCACCCACCCACTCACCCACTCACTCACTCACCCACTCACCCACCCACCCACTGACGCACCACTCATCCACTCACCCACTCACCCACCCACTCATCCACTCACCCAGCCACCCGAACACTCACTCATCCACCCACCCACCCACTCACCCACCCACCCACTGACGCACCACTCACCCACCCACCCACTCACCCACTCATCCACTCACTCACCCACCCACTCACCCACTCATCCACTCACCCACTCACTCACCCACTCACTCACCCACTCATCCACTCACCCAGCCACCCGACCACTCACTCATCCACCCATCCTCCCAGCCTGCAGGTTAAACCCAGGATGCATCGTGGGCAGGGCCAGCCTCAGTGTTTTCGAACCGCCATTTTGCTTTAACACCGCCATTTCGTGAGGGGAGAACAATGGATGCCGCCATTTTGTTTTTAACGCCGCCATTTCGTGAGGGGAGAACAATGGACGCCGCCATTTTGTTTTAACGCAGCCATTTCGTGAGGGGAGAACAATAGATGCCGCCATTTTGCTTTAACCCCGCCATTTCGTGAGGGGAGAACAATGTACGCCGCCATTTTGTTTTAACGCCGCATTTCGTGAGCTGGGAGAACAATGGATGCCGCCATCTTGTTTTTAACGCCGCCATTACGTGAGAGGAGAACAATGGACGCCGCCATTTTTTTACGCCGCCATTTCATGAGGCGAGAACAATGGACGTCGCCATTTTGTTTTAACGCCGCCATTTCGTGAGGGGAGAACAATGGACGCCGCCATTTTGTTTTTAACGCCGCCATTTCGTGAGGGGAGAACAATGAACGCCGCCATCTTTTTATACCGCTCCATTTCGTGAGGGGAAAACAATGGACGCCGCCATTTTGTTTTAACGCCACCATTTCGTGAGCTGGGAGAACAATGGGCGCCGCCATTTTGTTTTAACACCGCCATTTCGTGAGGGGAGAACAATGGACGCCGCCATTTTGTTTTTTACGCCGCCATTTCGTGAGGGGAGAACAATGAACGCCGCCATTTTGTTTTAACGCCGCCATTTCGTGAGGGGAGAACAATGGACGTTGCCATTTTGTTTTTAACGCCGCCATTTCGTGAGGGGAGAACAATGGATGCCGCCATTTTGTTTTTAACGCCGCCATTTCGTGAGGGGAGAACAATGGACGCCGCCATTTTGTTTTAACGCCGCCATTTCGTGAGGGGAGAACAATAGACGCCGCCATTTTGCTTTAACCCCGCCATTTCGTGAGGGGAGAACAATGTACGCCGCCATTTTTTTAACGCCGCATTTCGTGAGATGGGAGAACAATGGATGCCGCCATCTTGTTTTTAACGCCGCCATTACGTGAGAGGAGAACAATGGACGCCGCCATTTTTTTACGCCGCCATTTCATGAGGTGAGAACAATGGACGTCGCCATTTTGTTTTAACACCGCCATTTCGTGCGGGGAGAACAATGGACGCCGCCATTTTGTTTTTAACGCCGCCATTTCGTGAGGGGAGAACAATGAACGCCGCCATCTTTTTATACCGCTCCATTTCGTGAGGGGAAAACAATGGACGCCGCCATTTTGTTTTAACGCCGCCATTTTGTGAGCTGGGAGAACAATGGACGCCGCCATTTTGTTTTCACGACGCCATTTTGCGAGCGTGGTGGGTGCTGGGGAGAGAGGGGGGGGGGGGGGGGGGGGGCGGGCGGGGCGGGGCGGGGCGGGCGGGGGGGGACAATTAATTCCGCCATTTTGTCCCCGAGCGTGTGCGCGGGGGCTGATTTGGTGGCAGCCATTTCGTGAAAAGCTTCCTCCTCCTCATCCTCCTCCTCATCCTCCTCCTCCTCATCCTCCTCACCCTCCTCCTCTGCCTCCTCATCCCCCACCTCCTCCCTCCCTCCCCCCCCCACTCCTCCCCCTCCTCCTTCCCCACCTCCTCCCCCACCTCCTCCCCATCCTCCCCATCCTCCCCATCCCCCGCCTCCTCTCGCACCAGCGGACAAATCGGTCGAGCGGTCGAGCGAGCGGTGGCAGGGTCGGGGCAGGGGGGGGTGGGGGGGGGATCACAACGGAGTGCCCCCCCCCCCCACCCCCTCCGCTATCCCTCCCCCCACCCCCTTGACCCCCCCCCCCACCCCCCCCCCCCCCCCCCAGCTGCAGGTGAAGTATTTTCGGACCGGCCAACCACAGCCAGCCGGCCGTCCGGCCGGCCGCCGACTGAACGCCCACACGCCGTGGAAACTGCTACGAGGCTGTTCCGTCGATAGCGGTCACCGATGGCGGGCGGGGGCGGGGGGTGGGGGGTGGGTAGGAGGGGGGGGGGGCTGGTAGGGGGGAGGGGCTGCGGGTGAGGGGAGAGGGGGGGGGGGTGGATGATGACACAACCCTCTGCATCGCCGCCAGTAAATGGTGGAACGTGTCCGTGGCTCCGACGCCGTCAAGGCGATATCCCGTGCCGAAGCTGCCCACCTCCGGCCGTTAATGCCTCCCCATGCCCCCCTTCCCCCTTACCCCCTTGACCACGTGCGTTGTCGCTGCTGCTGCTGCTGTTGCTGCTGCTGTTCGTCCTTCGGCATTGATCTCTGGTCAGGGACCAGGCCACGGGGGAGGCCGGCCGCTATCCCCGGCGTAGGCCAATCGGTTTCAATGCCAGCGCGGCCATTCATCGGCAGAGCCGTGCTTGCTTGAATGTTTCACAACAAGTATTATTTATATGTGTGTGTGTGTTTGTGTTGTTAGTGTAAAGACTTGTTTCACAATAAGTATTATATATATGTGTGTGTGTTGTTAGTGTAAAGACTTGTTTCACAATAAGTATTATATATATGTGTGTGTGTTGTTAGTGTAAAGACTTGTTTCACAAGAAGTATTATATATATGTGTGTGTGTTGTTAGTGTAAAGACTTGTTTGAATGTTCACAACAAGTATTATATATGTGTGTGTGTGTTGTTAGTGTAACGACTTGTTTGAATGTTCACAACAAGTACTATATATATGTGTGTTGTTAGTGCAGTGACTTGTTTCACAACAAGTATTATATATGTGTGTGTGTTGTTAGTGTAACGACTTGTTTGAATGTTCACAACAAGTACTATATATGTGTGTGTGTTGTTAGTGCAGTGACTTGTTTCACAACAAGTATTATATATATGTGTGTGTGTTGTTAGTGTAAAGACTTGTTTCACAACAAGTATTATATATATGTGTGTGTGTTGTTAGTGTAACGAGTTGTTTGAATGTTCACAACAAGTATTATATGTGTGTGTGTGTTGTTAGTGTAACGACTTGTGTGAATGTTCACAACAAGTATATATGTGTGTGTGTGTTGTTAGTGTAACGACTTGTTTGAATGTTCACAACAAGTATTATATATATGTGTATTGTTAGTGTAACGACTTGTTTGAATGTTCACAACAAGTATTATATATATGTGTGTTGTTAGTGTAACGAGTTGTTTCCATGTTCACAACAAGTACTATATGTGTTTGTGTGTGTTGTGGGTGAGCATTTACATTATGAGACCTCCTTTGCCAGTAACAACATATAGGAATAGGTTTTACCCTTTTAACTGGCACAAAAACTGACACCTTTATTCAAGGCATCATGTTTGCAATAACCACAGCACAAGCAGTCAAAATGCAAACAAAAAAGACAACTCTGATAATCATATGCACTGTGCCAGTTAAAAGGGTAAAACCTATTCCTATATCTTGTTACTGGCAAAGGAGGTCTCATAATGTAAATGCTCACCCCGAGCCCTCATTACTCTGATAGTGCGCTGTTTTTTGAGTTGTACGCCTTTTGGCGTCTTCTGGTCCAACACCAGCGGAGACTAGGCTCTAAGAAAAGCTGTCTCGGGTGTGGACCAATCAAATTCAAGGACAGTGCATATTATTATTATCAGAGTTGTTTATTTTTGTTTGCATTTTAACTACTTGTGTTGTGGTTATTGCAAACATGATGCCTTGTATAAAGGTGTCAGTTTTTGTGCCAGATAAAAGGGTAAAAACCTATTACAGGATTATGAAGCATATCGTTATTTTGTTCATACTCGGATACTGGCAAAGAGGTCCCACCATGATATGTCTGCTCATAATTTTCAACGGTACAGTTTATTTTTCAAGCAGCGGTACCCCAAACTTTCGCAGCTCTTGAAAAATTTCCCTTTTCACACCATCAATATCACCACCTCTACACCGTTCATCACGCTAAGTCGGCCAATCAAATGCAAATTTTTTACGCTAATTCCTTTGTCGAGGCACCTTGATCCCTCTCACACGGCTTAAAGGTCGCGGTCTGAGGCTTGGCTCTGTTTCACTCCAGCGCTGTCCTCCAGACAGCCCGGTCCCTTCGCCCGATGAAGGCCGCTTGTGTTGTGGCCGAAACGTCGTGAGAATTTTTGTTGTTTTAATTTGTTTTACCTACCAACGTGACTTTAACCGAATAGAACCAAAGAGTAAGAAGATGAGAGCCTGGTTGTGCTTCACGTAAATGTTTATCGTTAGGTTTGGTTTGAATTCTCGTCTCTCTCATCGTCGTCTTCCTGTTGTTCTATTCACCTCCGTGATTTGTTCTTGACACCCGGCGAAGGCCGCTTTTGTCGCGGGGCCGAAACGTCGCGAGAATTTTTGTTGTTGTTTTAATTTGTTTCACCCACTGACGTGACTTTAACCGCATTAGAACCAAAGAGCGTGGATCCTTGCAGTGCACAAAAGCTTCGAATCTAGGAATGCCTGCTCACCCCGAGCTATGCGTTCTCCCGATACGCGCACCGTGTTTGTGCCCTGCGTCGTTTGGCATTGTCCTCTGGGCTAACACCCGCTGCCAGTCGCTTTCAGAGACAATGCGCCGCGTATGATAACGAGCTGTGCGATGCGCTGCCCTTGAAACCGATCATTGTCGGGGGCCAACGGTTTTGTTTGAATGCTCAGCGCAAGCGCTCCGTGCGTTTGGATTTTGAAGCTTTCGTTAGCGCAGGGATTCAACTTCTTGGCTCGGGCGGTGAGGTTCGCCACGTAGCAGGGAAATAATCAAATGGTGAAATGAAAACATCTGAAGGTCAAATTTTGATTCGAAGCCTTTCGTGACTGCAGCAATTCATATTCTCGGCTCTTTCGGTAAAGTCACGTTGAAGGGCAAACAATAAAATAATAAAGTATATATAAAACAATAAAAATTCTGATTTAAAGCTTTCGTGACTGCAGTAATTCATATTCTCAGCTCTTTCGGTAAAGTCACGTTGAAGGGCAAACAACGAAATAATAAAGTATATATATAAAACAATAAAAAATTCTCACGACGTTTCGACCATAACACAAACGGTGGTCATCAGGTCTGTCCTTGTTTGCATGAATTTATTTATTTTTACGGCCAAATCGCTGCGCGTGGCGCTGACGTTTTTTTGTATAAATAAATAAATGCACCGTTTAAAAATAAACTAATTAATGCGAACCGACACACCTGATGAAGACCGTTTGCGTTACGGTCGAAACGTCGTGAACATTTTTATTGTTTTATATATATTTATATTTTATTGTTTGCCCTTCAACGCGACTTTGCCGAAAGAGCTGAGAATATCTGAAGGCTAAAATTCTCACGGCGTGCCGGCCACAACACCAGCGGCCGTCCCCAGGTGGAGACACAGAGCTGTCGGGAAGGCAGCGCCACCAATGGACACATCAGCAGAGGAATTCAGCGGTAGAGGAGGTAAAGCCCGCGATGGGAATGGGTTTTGATCTTCCTTGGCTCTTTCGGTAAAGTCGCCACCGCGTTTGAATGAGACTAAAGTAATAAAATGAGACTGTAAAATTCTCACGACGTTTCGGCCACAACGCAAGCGGCCTTGTTCAGGTGAAAGAACAAAAAGCCGTCGGGACGGCAGAGCTCCAGTGAACGCCGCTAGGATTCGCAGCGTCTTTTCAAGCCGGTTAAGAGAAGAGAGGCACCTTGACAAAGGGGTTAACATGTCAAACAGGAGAATTTGTCATTGAAAAATGAGTTTTGATTTAAAGCTTTCGTGACTGCAGGGATTCATATTCTTGGTTCTCTGGCTAAAGTCACCACCACGTAGATAGGGAAACAATAAAATAACAATAAAAATATAAAACAATACAATTATTGTAAAACAATAAAATTATTATTCTTGGTTCTTTGGGTAAAGTCACCACCACGTAGATAGGGAAACAATAAAATAATAATAAAAATATAAAACTATTAAATTATTGTAAAACAATAAAATTATTATTCTTGGTTCTTTCGGTAAAGTCACCACCACGCAGATAGGGGAAACAATAAAATAACAATAAAAATATAAAATAATACAATTATTGTAAAACAATACAATTATTATTCTTGGTTCTTTGGGTAAAGTCACCACCACGTAGATAGTGAAACAATAAAATAATAAAAATATAAAACAATAAAATTATTGTAAAACAATAAAATTATTATTCTTGGTTCTTTCGGTAAAGTCACCACCACGTAGATAGTGAAACAATAAAATAATGATAAAAATATAAAACAATAAAATTATTGTAAAACAATAAAATTAATTTTCTTGGTTTTCTGGGTAAAGTCACCACCACGTGGAAGGGGAAACAATAAAATAATAAAAATATAAAACAATAAAATTATTGTAAAACAATAAAATTATTATTCTTGGTTCTTTGGGTAAAGTCACCACCACGTAGATAGGGAAACAATAAAATAACAATAAAAATATAAAACAATACAATCATTGTAAAACAATAAAATTATTATTCTTGGTTCTTTGGGTAAAGTCACCACCACCTGGAAGGGGAAACAATAAAATAATAAAAATATAAAACAATACAATTATTGTAAAACAATAAAATTATTATTCTTGGTTCTCTGGGTAAAGTCACCACCACGTAGATAGGGAAACAATAAAATAACAATAAAAATATTAAACAATACAATTATTGTAAAACAATACAATTATTATTATTATTGGTTCTCTGGGTAAAGTCACCACCACGTAGATAGGGTAAACAATAAAATAACAATAAAAATTATATTTTTAATTATTGTTTTCCTTCTACGTGGTGACTTTACCGAAAGAACCAAGAATAAGGGAATGAGTGTTTAAAAAAAACAGGGGAGCGGGAGACGGGGCTATGTAAGGGAGACGATTTGGAGGGTTCTGGGTTTGGTTTTCCGTTGGTTTTCACACCTGATGACGACCGTTCGTGTTACGGTCGAAACGTCGTGAGAAACTTTAATTGTTTTATATATATTTACTTTTTAAAATTATTTTATTGTTTCCCTTCTACGGGGCGGCGACTTCACCGAAAGAGCTAAGAATATATTCTTGACTTTACCGAAAGAGCTAAGAATATATATCCTTAGCTCTTTCGGTAAAGTCACGTTGAAGGGAAACAATAAAACAATCAAATATACATAAAACAATAACAATACATTTTTATTATTTTATAATTTCCCTTCTACGCGGCGGCGGCGGCGGCTTCACCGGAAGAGCCAAGAATATATATCCTTAGCTCTTATTGTTTTATATTTATTAGCTCTTTCGGTAAAGTCACGTTGAAGGGAAACAATAAAACAATCAAATATACATAAAACAATAACAATACATTTTTATTATTTTATTGTTTCCCTTCTATGCGGCGGTGACTTTACCGAAAGATCCAAGAATATATTCTTGACTTTACCAAAGAGCTAAGAATATATATCCTTAGCTCTTTCGGTAAAGTCACGTTGAAGGGAAACAATAAAATATATATATAAAACAATAACAATACATTTTTATTATTTTATAATTTCCCTTCTACGCGGCGGCAGCGGCGGCTTCACCGGAAGAGCCAAGCCTACGAATCGCTGCGGTCACGGCAAGCTTCAAATCCGAACGGGAGGACCTGCCGAAACCGCCTCAGAGTCCCCCCTCTTGACGGGCAAGCGACGAATTTGGCCACTTTCCGTTTGCGTGACCAAACCTTGGCAGCTGGACGCGGCAGCTTTCACCGCGACGAGCGATCCAGGCAGAAATTCCCCTACACACAGCGCTCTCGCTGTTTCAGTGCCGGCAAGGGGCAGCCGCTGCCCGTTTTGATATTTTTCCCCCCGCGCCGTTTGCCGCTAGCGCTACAACGCCTTCAGCGTCGTTCTGTGAACGACTCCGGGCGGGGGTGGGGGTGGTGTTGGAGGTGAGATATTTTGCCCGCGAGTCACCCGGCCGCATTTGGCGGATGAGTTGAACAACAAAAAAATAGCGGTGACTTTTACGGTAACTTTACTGTGCCGTGTATATGTATGTGTATGTGTGTGTGTGCGTATTTGATTGTTGTTTTATTTTCTGCTTTGGTTCTTTCGGTAAAGTCACCACCACGTAGAATGAGAATAAAATAATAAATTGATAAAATAAAATAACACGATAATAATATTCTCATGACGTTTCGGCCACAACACAAGCGGCCTTCATCAGGGGAAGGGGACGAGACTGTCTGGTAGGACAGCGCTGGAGTGAAAGAGCCACGTTCAGATCACGGCCTTTAAGCTGTGTGAGAGGAACAAAGCGCCCTCAACTTTAGCACCACGGATAGCTACGGGCCCCGTTCACACGGACGAGTTCGTCCATGGTCGGAACAGAGGAGGGGGAGAGAGACAGCTTAGAGTCGCGGCATCTCTTCAGAAAGGTGAGAGACTCGATTAGTTGAGCCTTCTTATCCCGAAGTCTGTTGGATGATCTTAAGGATGTGTGGAATCCCTCCCCGTAGAGGCGGTTAAATTTCGATTTAAAGCTTTGGTGACTGCAATGATTCATCTTCTTTGGTTCTTTCGGTAAAGTCACGTAGAATGAGAATAAAATAATGAATTGATAAAATAAAATAACACAATAATATTCTCACGACGTTTCGGCCACAACACAAGCGGCCTTCATCAGGTGAAGGGGGCGACGTGACCCTACCGAAAGGGCCACGAATACGAATCGCCGCAAGTCACGGAGGCTTCGAATCAAAATTTGCTGTGCAAGTTTTGATATTAATTGGGGGGTGGGTGGGGTGGTTGTGTTTTGTTTATCATCATTATTATTATTATTTAGCGCCCCTTCATATCAGATGCACCAGGCCCCGCGCAGGCTCCATCCGGCACTGTGCGTGGCACTAACCCCTTGCTCAATTGGCCGTGTTGCCGTGTGGTGGAGGGGGTTGACGACACAACATTGGTGACGCATTTTCAGCGATTCCCCAACCCGGCGATGGATTAATAGGCGGGGGTCTTTATTTATTGATTTTCCCCCATTTTATTTTATTTTTTTTGCAACAAAATTAAAAGCTGTTTTTTTTTTTAACGAGCGTTCGTGTTTACTGCTTTTAACCTGCGCTCAAAACGCAAAACAAAACGCAACACAAAAAAAAAACTCTTCCTTTTATTACATTTTGCTACTGGCGAGGGAGGTCTAATGGTGAAGGCAGTGAGGGATTGCCATTGGTTGTGGAGAGCCCACGACCACCACGTGGTCAAACCGCGTGGGGAAGGGGGAGGGGCTGGTGAGGGGGGAGGGGCTAGTGAGGGGGAGGGGCTAGTGGAGGAGGGGCTAGTGGGGGGAGGGGCTAGTGGGGGAGGGGGGGCTAGTGGGGGAGGGGAGGGGCTAGTGGGGAGGGGGGGCTAGTGGGGGAGGGAATAGAGGTGAGGGGCTGGTGGGGGAGGGGAGGGGCTGGTGGGGGAGGGGCTAGTGGGGGAGGGGGGGCTAGTGGGGGAGAGGGAGGGGCTAGTGGGGGAGAGGGAGGGGCTAGTGGGGGAGGGGGGGGCGAGTGGGGGAGGGGATAGAGGTGAGGGGCTGGTGAGGGAGGGGCTGGTGGGGGAGGGGCTAGTGGGGGAGGGGCTGGTGGGGGAGGGGAGGGGCTAGTGGTTGTGGGGGGGCTAATGGGGGAGGGGCTGGTGGGGGAGGGGCTAGTGGGGTAGAGGGAGTGGCTAGTGGGGGAGGGGCTAGTGGGGGAGAGGGGGGGGCTGGTGGGGGAGATGGGGGGGCTAGTGGGGGAGGGGAGGGGCTAGTGGGGGAGAGGGAGGGGCTAGTGGGGGAGGGGGGGGCTAGTGGGTGAGGGGCTGGTGGGGGAGGAGGGGCTAGTGGGGGAGGGGAGGGGCAGGTGGGGGAGGGGAGGGGCTGGTGGGGGAGGGGCTAGTAGGGGAGGGGCAGGTGGGGGAAGGGAGGGGCTAGTGGGGGAGGGGAGGGGCTAGTGGGGGAGAGGGAGGGGCTAGTGGGGAGGGGGGGCTAGTGGGGGAGGGGCTGGTGGGGGAGGAGGGGCTAGTGGAGGAGTGGAGGGGCAGGTGGGGGAGGGGAGGGGCTAGTGGTGGAGGAGGGGATAGTGGGGGAGGGGAGGGGCAGGTGGGGGAGGGGAGGGGCTGGTGGGGGAGGGGCTAGTGGGGGAGGGGAGGGGCTAGTGGTTGTGGGGAGGGGCTAGTGGTGGAGAGCGAATGACGATTCAGGGCTTCCGGAGGGTAACTCGCATGCAGAGAGGATAGAGATGGGAGAGACTTTCTGACTTTCAAGCAACGTTCATTGCCGCCAGCAGCAACAGCACGGGAGGCGATTCAGATAGGAACAACACAAACAACACAAAGTCATCAGCAACACAAACAACACAAAGTCACAAGCAACACAAACAACACACAAAGTCACCAGCAACACAAACAACACACAAAGTCACCAGCAACACAAACAACACACAAAGTCACCAGCAACACAAACAACACACAAAGTCACCAGCAACACAAACAACACACAAAGTCACCAGCAACACAACACACAAAGTCACCAGCAACACAAACACAAAGTCACCAGCAACACAAACAACACAAAGTCACCAGCAACACAAACAACAACACAAAGTCACCAGCAACACAACACACAAAGTCACCAGCAACACAAACACAACGTCACCAGCAACACAAATACACAAAGTCACCAGCAACACAAACACACAAAGTCACCAGCAACACAAACACAAAGTCACCAGCAACACAAACACAAAGTCACCAGCAACACAAACAACACACAAAGTCACCAGCGACACAATCACAAAGTCACCAGCAACACAAACACACAAAGTCACCAGCAACACAAAGAACACAAAGTCACCAGCAACACAAACAACACAAAGTCACCAGCAACACAAACACAAAGTCACCAGCAACACAAACACAAAGTCACCAGCAACACAAACACACAAAGTCACCAGCAACACAAATACACAAAGTCACCAGCAACACAAACACACAAAGTCACCAGCAACACAAACACACAAAGTCACCAGCAACACAAACAACACAAAGTCACCAGCAACACAAACAACACAAAGTCACCAGCAACACAAACACAAAGTCACCAGCAACACAAACAACACAAAGTCACCAGCAACACAAACACAAAGTCACCAGCAACACAAACACAAAGTCACCAGCAACACAAATACACTAAGTCACCAGCAACACAAATACACAAAGTCACCAGCAACACAAATACACTAAGTCACCAGCAACACAAACAACACAAAGTCACCAGCAACACAAACACAAAGTCATCAGCAACACAAATACACAAAGTCACCAGGAACACAAACACAAAGTCACCAGCAACACAAACAACACAAAGTCACCAGCAACACAAACACAGTCACCAGCAACACAAACAACACAAAGTCACCAGCAACACAAACACAAAGTCACCAGCTACACAAATACACACAAAGTCACCAGCAACACAAACACAAAGTCACCAGCAACACAAACAACACAAAGTCACCAGCAACACAAACAACACAAAGTCACCAGCAACACAAACAACACAAAGTCACCAGCAACACAAACAACACACAAAGTCACCAGCAACACAAACAACACAAATTCACCAGCAACACAAACAACACAAAGTCACCAGCAACACAAACAACACAAAGTCACCAGCAACACAAACAACACACAAAGTCACCAGCAACACAAACACAAAGTCACCAGCAACACAAACAACACAAAGTCACCAGCAACACAAACAACACACAAAGTCACCAGCAACACAAACACAAAGTCACCAACAACACAAACACAAAGTCACCAGCAACACAAACACAAAGTCACCAGCAACACAAACAACACACAAAGTCACCAACAACACAAACACAAAGTCACCAGCAACACAAACACACAAAGTCACCAACAACACAAACACAAAGTCACCAGCAACACAAACACAAAGTCACCAGCAACACAAACAACACACAAAGTCAACAACAACACAAACACAAAGTCACCAGCAACACAAACACACAAAGTCACCAACAACACAAACACAAAGTCACCAGCAACACAAAGAACACACAAAGTCACCAGCAACACAAACACAAAGTCACCAGCAACACAAACAACACAAAGTCACCAGCAACACAAACAACACAAAGTCAGCGGCAACACAAACACACAAAGTCACCAGCGACACAAACAACACAAAGTCACCAGCAACACAAACACAAAGTCACCAGCAACACAAACACAACGTCACCAGCAACACAAATACACAAAGTCACCAGCAACACAAACACACAAAGTCACCAGCAACACAAACACAAAGTCACCAGCAACACAAACACAAAGTCACCAGCAACACAAACAACACACAAAGTCACCAGCGACACAATCACAAAGTCACCAGCAACACAAACACACAAAGTCACCAGCAACACAAAGAACACAAAGTCACCAGCAACACAAACAACACAAAGTCACCAGCAACACAAACACAAAGTCACCAGCAACACAAAGTCACCAGCAACACAAACACACAAAGTCACCAGCAACACAAACACAAAGTCACCAGCAACACAAAGAACACACAAAGTCACCAGCAACACAAACACAAAGTCACCAGCAACACAAACAACACAAAGTCACCAGCAACACAAACAACACAAAGTCAGCGGCAACACAAACACACAAAGTCACCAGCGACACAAACAACACAAAGTCACCAGCAACACAAACACAAAGTCACCAGCAACACAAACACAACGTCACCAGCAACACAAATACACAAAGTCACCAGCAACACAAACACACAAAGTCACCAGCAACACAAACACAAAGTCACCAGCAACACAAACACAAAGTCACCAGCAACACAAACAACACACAAAGTCACCAGCGACACAATCACAAAGTCACCAGCAACACAAACACACAAAGTCACCAGCAACACAAAGAACACAAAGTCACCAGCAACACAAACAACACAAAGTCACCAGCAACACAAACACAAAGTCATCAGCAACACAAACACAAAGTCACCAGCAACACAAACAACACAAAGTCACCAGCAACACAAACACAAAGTCACCAGCAACACAAACACAAAGTCACCAGCAACACAAATACACTAAGTCACCAGCAACACAAATACACAAAGTCACCAGCAACACAAATACACTAAGTCACCAGCAACACAAACAACACAAAGTCACCAGCAACACAAACACAAAGTCATCAGCAACACAAATACACAAAGTCACCAGGAACATAAACACAAAGTCACCAGCAACACAAACAACACAAAGTCACCAGCAACACAAACACAGTCACCAGCAACACAAACAACACAAAGTCACCAGCAACACAAACACAAAGTCACCAGCTACACAAATACACACAAAGTCACCAGCAACACAAACACAAAGTCACCAGCAACACAAACAACACAAAGTCACCAGCAACACAAACGACACAAAGTCACCAGCAACACAAACAACACAAAGTCACCAGCAACACAAACAACACACAAAGTCACCAGCAACACAAACAACACAAATTCACCAGCAACACAAACAACACAAAGTCACCAGCAACACAAACAACACAAAGTCACCAGCAACACAAACAACACACAAAGTCACCAGCAACACAAACACAAAGTCACCAGCAACACAAACAACACAAAGTCACCAGCAACACAAACAACACACAAAGTCACCAGCAACACAAACACAAAGTCACCAACAACACAAACACACAAAGTCACCAGCAACACAAACACAAAGTCACCAGCAACACAAACAACACACAAAGTCACCA
Organism: Petromyzon marinus; assembly: GCF_048934315.1. Classification (NCBI taxonomy): domain Eukaryota; kingdom Metazoa; phylum Chordata; class Hyperoartia; order Petromyzontiformes; family Petromyzontidae; genus Petromyzon; species Petromyzon marinus. Next base: position 23,761,263 of record NC_133745.1, on the reverse strand, counting down.
ACAACACAAACACAAAGTCACCAGCAACACAAACACACAAAGTCACCAACAACACAAACACAAAGTCACCAGCAACACAAACACAAAGTCACCAGCAACACAAACAACACACAAAGTCAACAACAACACAAACACAAAGTCACCAGCAACACAAACACACAAAGTCACCAACAACACAAACACAAAGTCACCAGCAACACAAATACACTAAGTCACCAGCAACACAAATACACAAAGTCACCAGCAACACAAATACACTAAGTCACCAGCAACACAAACAACACAAAGTCACCAGCAACACAAACAACACAAAGTCAGCGGCAACACAAACACACAAAGTCACCAGCGACACAAACAACACAAAGTCACCAGCAACACAAACACAAAGTCACCAGCAACACAAACACAACGTCACCAGCAACACAAATACACAAAGTCACCAGCAACACAAACACACAAAGTCACCAGCAACACAAACACAAAGTCACCAGCAACACAAACACAAAGTCACCAGCAACACAAACAACACACAAAGTCACCAGCGACACAATCACAAAGTCACCAGCAACACAAACACACAAAGTCACCAGCAACACAAAGAACACAAAGTCACCAGCAACACAAACAACACAAAGTCACCAGCAACACAAACACAAAGTCACCAGCAACACAAACACAAAGTCACCAGCAACACAAACACACAAAGTCACCAGCAACACAAATACACAAAGTCACCAGCAACACAAACACACAAAGTCACCAGCAACACAAACACACAAAGTCACCAGCAACACAAACAACACAAAGTCACCAGCAACACAAACACAAAGTCACCAGCAACACAAACAACACAAAGTCACCAGCAACACAAACACAAAGTCACCAGCAACACAAACACAAAGTCACCAGCAACACAAATACACTAAGTCACCAGCAACACAAATACACAAAGTCACCAGCAACACAAATACACTAAGTCACCAGCAACACAAACAACACAAAGTCACCAGCAACACAAACACAAAGTCATCAGCAACACAAATACACAAAGTCACCAGGAACACAAACACAAAGTCACCAGCAACACAAACAACACAAAGTCACCAGCAACACAAACACAGTCACCAGCAACACAAACAACACAAAGTCACCAGCAACACAAACACAAAGTCACCAGCTACACAAATACACACAAAGTCACCAGCAACACAAACACAAAGTCACCAGCAACACAAACAACACAAAGTCACCAGCAACACAAATACACAAAGTCACCAGCAACACAAACAACACAAAGTCACCAGTAACACAAATACACAAAGTCACCAGCAACACAAACAACACAAAGTCACCAGCAACACAAACACAAAGTCACCAGCAACACAAATACACTAAGTCACCAGCAACACAAACACAAAGTCACCAGCAACACAAATACACAAAGTCACCAGCAACACAAACAACACAAAGTCACCAGCAACACAAACACAAAGTCACCAGCAACACAAATACACACAAAGTCACCAGCAACACAAACACAAAGTCACCAGCAACACAAACACACAAAGTCACCAGCAACACAAACAAAACACAAAGTCACCAGCAACACAAACACACAAAGTCACCAGCAACACAAACAAAACACAAAGTCACCAGCAACACAAACAACACACAAAGTCACCAGCAACACAAACACAAAGTCACCAGCAACACAAACAACACAAAGTCACCAGCAACACAAACACAAAGTCACCAGCAACACAAATACACAAAGTCACCAGCAACACAAATAATCGCTAAATCCAGGCCCTGCTGTGCTAAATGCAGCGCGCACAACACGAATGAAAAGTCACGTGGTTGGTGGTGGTGTTGGAAGTGATGGCGGTGGTGGTGGTGGTGGCGGTGGTGGTGGTGGTAGTGACGGTGGTGATGGTGGTGGTGGTCGTGATGTGGTGGTGATGATGGTGGTGGTGGTGGCGGTGGTGGTGGCGGTGGTGGTGGTGGTGGCGGTGGTGGTAGTGGTGGTGGTGATGGTAGTGGTGGTGGTGATGATGGTGGTGGTGGTGATGATGGTGGTGGTGGTGGTGGTGATGATGGTGGTGGTGGTGATGGTGGTGGTGATGATGGTGGTGGTGGTGATGGTGGTGATGGTGGTGATGGTGGTGGTGATGGTGGGGATGGCGGTGGTGATGATGGTGCTGGTGGTGGTGGTGATGGTGGCGGTGGTGGTGGTGGTGGTAGCAGCGGTGGTGGTGGTGGTGGTGATGGTGATGGTGGTGGTAGTAGTGGTGGTGGTGGTGATGGTGGTGGTGGTGGTGGTGATGGTGGTGGTGGTGATGGTGGTGGTGATGATGATGGCGGTGGCGGTGGTGGCGATGGTTGCGGTGGTGGTGGTGGTTGCGGTGGTGGTGGTGGTGACCGCAAACACCACGGTGACGAGTGAGTGCCTCAGAATGTGAACATGAGGATGGATAGAGAGATATGGAGAGAGATGGAGAGAGAGAGATGGGGAGAGAGATGGGGAGAGAGAGATGGGGAGAGAGATATGGAGAGAGATGGAGAGAGAGAGAGATGGGGAGAGAGAGATGGGGAGAGAGATGGGAGAGAGATGGAGAGAGAGATGGGGAGAGAGAGATGGGGAGAGAGATGGGGAGAGAGAGATGGGGAGAGAGATGGGGAGAGAGAGATGGAGAGAGAGAGATGGGGAGAGAGATGGAGAGAGAGATGGGGAGAGAGAGATGGGGAGAGAGATGGGGAGAGAGAGATGGGGAGAGAGATGGTGAGAGAGAGATGGGGAGAGAGATGGGAGAGAGATGGAGAGAGAGAGATGGGGAGAGAGAGATGGTGAGAGAGATGGGGAGAGAGAGATGGGGAGAGAGAGATGGGGAGAGAGATGGGAGAGAGATGGAGAGAGAGAGATGGGGAGAGAGAGATGGGGAGAGAGATGGGGAGAGAGAGATGGGGAGAGAGATGGTGAGAGAGAGATGGGGAGAGAGAGATGGGGAGAGAGAGATGGGGAGAGAGATGGGGAGAGAGAGATGGGGAGAGAGATGGGGAGAGAGAGATGGGGAGAGAGATGGGGAGGGAAATGGGGAGAGAGAGATGGGGAGAGAGAGATGGGAGAGAGAGATTGGGAGAGAGAGATGGGGAGAGAGATGGGGAGAGAGATGGGGAGAGAGAGATGGGGAGAGAGATGGGGAGGGAGATGGGGAGAGAGATGGGGAGAGACAGATGGGGAGAGAGAGATGGGGAGAGAGATGGGGAGAGAGAGATGGGGAGAGAGATGGGGAGAGAGAGATGGGGAGAGAGAGATGGGGAGAGAGATGGGGAGGGAGATGGGGAGAGAGAGATGGGGAGAGAGAGATGGGGAGAGAGATGGGGAGAGAGAGATGGGGAGAGAGATGGGGAGAGAGAGATGGGGAGAGAGAGATGGGGAGAGAGAGATGGGGAGAGAGAGATGGGGAGAGAGATGGGGAGAGAGAGGGGGAGAGAGATGGGGAGGGAGATGGGGAGAGAGAGATGGGGAGAGAGAGATGGGGAGAGAGATGGGGAGAGAGATGGGGAGAGAGATGGGGAGAGAGAGATGGGGAGAGAGAGATGGGGAGAGAGATGGGGAGAGAGAGATGGGGAGAGAGATGGGGAGAGAGAGAGATGGGGAGAGAGAGATGGGGAGAGATATGGAGAGAGATGGAGAGAGAGATGGGGAGAGAGATGGGGAGAGAGAGATGGGGAGAGAGATATGGAGAGAGATGGAGAGAGAGAGAGATGGGGAGAGAGAGATGGGGAGAGAGATGGGAGAGAGATGGAGAGAGAGAGAGATGGGGAGAGAGAGATGGGGAGAGAGATGGGGAGAGAGAGATGGGGAGAGAGATGGGGAGAGAGAGATGGAGAGAGAGAGATGGGGAGAGAGATGGAGAGAGAGATGGGGAGAGAGAGATGGGGAGAGAGATGGGGAGAGAGAGATGGGGAGAGAGATGGTGAGAGAGAGATGGGGAGAGAGATGGGAGAGAGATGGAGAGAGAGAGATGGGGAGAGAGAGATGGTGAGAGAGATGGGGAGAGAGTTGGGGAGAGAGAGATGGGGAGAGAGATGGGAGAGAGATGGAGAGAGAGAGATGGGGAGAGAGAGATGGGGAGAGAGATGGGGAGAGAGAGATGGGGAGAGAGATGGGGAGAGAGATGGGGAGAGAGAGATGGGGAGAGAGATGGTGAGAGAGAGATGGGGAGAGAGAGATGGGGAGAGAGAGATGGGGAGAGAGATGGGGAGAGAGAGATGGGGAGAGAGATGGGGAGAGAGAGATGGGGAGAGAGATGGGGAGGGAGATGGGGAGAGAGAGATGGGGAGAGAGAGATGGGGAGAGAGAGATTGGGAGAGAGAGATGGGGAGAGAGATGGGGAGAGAGATGGGGAGAGAGAGATGGGGAGAGAGATGGGGAGGGAGATGGGGAGAGAGATGGGGAGAGAGAGATGGGGAGAGAGAGATGGGGAGAGAGATGGGGAGAGAGAGATGGGGAGAGAGATGGGGAGAGAGAGATGGGGAGAGAGATGGGGAGGGAGATGGGGAGAGAGAGATGGGGAGAGAGAGATGGGGAGAGAGATGGGGAGAGAGAGATGGGGAGAGAGATGGGGAGAGAGAGATGGGGAGAGAGAGATGGGGAGAGAGAGATGGGGAGAGAGAGATGGGGAGAGAGAGGGGGAGAGAGATGGGGAGGGAGATGGGGAGAGAGAGATGGGGAGAGAGAGATGGGGAGAGAGATGGGGAGAGAGATGGGGAGAGAGATGGGGAGAGAGAGATGGGGAGAGAGAGATGGGGAGAGAGAGATGGGGAGAGAGATGGGGAGAGAGAGATGGGGAGAGAGATGGGGAGAGAGAGATGGGGAGAGAGATGGGGAGAGAGATGGGGAGAGAGAGATGGGGAGAGAGAGATGGGGAGAGAGATGGGGAGAGAGATGGGGAGAGAGATGGTGAGAGAGAGATGGGGAGAGAGATGGAGAGAGAGATGGGGAGAGAGAGATGGGGAGAGAGAGATGGGGAGAGAGATGGGGAGAGAGAGATGGGGAGAGAGATGGGGAGAGAGAGATGGGGAGAGAGATGGGGAGGGAGATGGGGAGAGAGAGATGGGGAGAGAGAGATGGGGAGAGAGATGGGGAGAGAGATGGGGAGAGAGAGATGGGGAGAGAAAGATGGGGAGAGAGAGATGGGGAGAGAGAGATGGGGAGAGAGATGGGGAGAGAGAGATGGGGAGAGAGATGGGGAGAGAGATGGGGAGAGAGATGGGGAGAGAGATGGGGAGAGAGATGGGGAGAGAGAGATGGGGAGAGAGAGATGGGGAGAGAGATGGGGAGAGAGAGATGGGGAGAGAGATGGGGAGAGAGATGGGGAGAGAGATGGGGAGAGAGAGATGGGGAGAGAGAGATGGGGAGAGAGACATGGGGAGAAAGATGGGGAGAGAGAGATGGGGAGAGAGATGGGGAGAGAGAGATGGGGAGAGAGATGGGGAGAGAGAGATGGGGAGAGAGATGGGGAGAGAGATGGGGAGAGAGAGATGGGGAGAGAGAGATGGGGAGAGAGATGGGGAGAGAGAGATGGAGAGAGAGAGATGGGGAGAGAGATGGAGAGAGAGATGGTGAGAGAGAGATGGGGAGAGAGATGGGGAGAGAGAGAGAGAGAGAGATGGGGAGAGAGATGGGGAGAGAGAGATGGTGAGAGAGATAGGGAGAGAGATGGGGAGAGAGAGATGGGGAGAGAGAGATGGGGAGAGAGATGGTGAGAGAGAGATGGAGAGAGATGGGGAGAGATGGAGAGAGATGGAGAGAGAGATGGTGAGAGAGAGAGATGGGGAGAGAGATGGGGAGAGAGATGGGGAGAGAGATGGAGAGAGAGATGGGAGAGAGATGGTGAGAGAGAGATGGGGAGAGAGATGGTGAGAGAGAGATGGAGAGAGAGATGGGGAGAGAGATGGAGAGAGATGGTGAGAGAGAGATGGGGAGAGAGATGGGGAGAGAGATGGGAGAGATGGAGAGAGATGGAGAGAGATGGGGAGAGAGAGAGATAGGAGATAGATGGTGAGAGAGATAGATGGTGAGAGAGAGAGGGTGAGAGAGATGGAGAGAGAGAGAGAGAGATGGAGAGAGATGGAGAGAGAGATGGTGAGAGATGGTGAGAGAGAGAGATGGTGAGAGAGATATGGAGAGAGAGAGATGGGGAGAGAGATGTGAGAGAAAGAGATGGAGAGAGATGGTGAGAGAGATGGGGAGAGAGATGGAGAGAGATGGGGAGAGAGAGATGGAGAGAGAGAGAGAAATGGTGAGAGAGATGGAGAGAGAGAGATGGAGAGAGATGGGGAGAGAGATGGAGAGAGAGATGGAGAGAGATGGGTAGAGAGAGATGGTGAGAGATGGAGAGAGAGAGAGATGGTGAGAGAGATGGTGAGAGAGAGATGGAGAGAGAAAGAGATGGAGAAAGATGGGGAGAGAGAGATGGTGAGAGAGAGATTGTGAGAGATGGTGAGAGAGATGGGGAGAGAGATAAGCGGAGAGTGGTGGCGCTGCGGTTAGCACACTTCGCCCTACTGCTGAGCTAACTACGAACTCTCACCGAGTTGGATTCCCGCTCACGGCCACCACCAACACGAGTCAGCCTCAAATGAGTGTACCTGGTGCTGTGATCATAATATTAAAATATGCTGAAAATATCGCGCGCGATATGTTGCTATAAAAACATTTTTTTTTGCTATGCTATGCTATGTAAATAAAAATATAAATTTGCTTAAAACCTTGGCCACAACATTTGAACTTGCCTTCGTATGAGTAAAAACGCGTACATAGCTGTTCATATGATGGTGTTGTACTTTATCAAATCCCTAATCTCTGCCCATTACGTACACCGAATCAAGAAATGTTTAAATAAAAACAAAATAGTACAGAGCAATGTAATACAATGCCACTTTTGACTTAAAGCTTTCGGCAAAGTCACGTTGAAGGGAAAAACAATAAAATAATTTAAAAATATATATAAAACAATAAAAAAAATTCTCACGACGTTTTTTCACACCTGATGACGACCGTTTTGCGTTACGGTCGAAACGTCGCGAGAAATTTTTATTATTGTTTCATATATTTTTTTTATTATTATTTTATTGTTTCCCCTTCAACGTGACTTTACCGAAAGAGCTAAGAATATTAATACAATACCACTATTAGACATTATTGTAATGAGCAAAGGAGAAAAAAATATCCCTCTCACGTGATAGTGAAATTTTTTAAAAATATTTTTAAGCACGAAATTCGTTTTGATAAATGTCGATATTATTCTGGGTTGGAACCTCCCACCCCCCCCCACCAGACACCCTGGAAGATTCTGGGTCCCATTCCCACCAAAATGTTGACCTCTCGGCTACGGCTTTGGTGTAGTGATGTGAGCAATGGTGCACATTGCTAACACTGGGGAAGACAAAGGCGGTCGGGCTGGGGGTGCGTGGTGGTGGTGGTGCTGGCCACCCATCCCGCTCGTCATAGCTGCTACTGCTCGCTGCTAAGAAGCACTTTCCACCACAGCACTCCTGAGTCTGCACGCGGGTTCTTACGTCTGCGTGTGAGCGAATGGGTTGGGACATTGAGTGGGTGAGTGGATGAACGGGCGGTTGAGTGAATGAGTGGATGAATGGGTTGGACATTGAGTGGGTGAAAGGATGAACGGGCGGTTGAGTGAATGAGTGGATGAATGGGTAGATGAGTGAATGAGTGGATGAATGGGCGGTTGAGTGAATGAGTGGATGAATGGGTTGGTCATTGAGTGGGTGAGTGGATGAATGGGCAGTTGAGTGAATGAGTGGATGAATGGGCGGTTGAGTGAATGAGTGGATGAATAGGCGGTTGAGTGAATGAGTGGATGAATGGGCAGTTGAGTGAATGAGTGAATGGGTTGGTCATTGAGTGGGTGAGTGGATGAACGGGCGGTTGCGTGAATGAGTGGATGAATGGGTAGATGAGTGAATGAGTGGATGAATGGACGATTGAGTGAATGAGTGGATGAATGGGCAGTTGAGTGAATGAGTGGATGAATGGGCAGTTGAGTGAATGAGTGGATGAATGGGCAGTTGACTGAATGAGTGGATGAATGGGCGGTTAAGTGAATGAGTGGATGGGTTGGCCATTGAGTGAATGAGTGGATGAACGGGCAGTTGAGTGAATGAGTGGATGAATGGACGTATGAGTGAATGAGTGGATGAATGGACGGTTGAGTGAATGAGTGGATGAATGGAAGGTTGAGTGAATGAGTGAATGGGTTGGACATTGAGTGGGTGAGTGGATGAACGGGCGGTTGAGTGAATGAGTGAATGGGTTGGTCATTGAGTGGGTGAGAGCATGAATGGGCAGTTGAGTGAATGAGTGGATGAATCGGCAGTTGAGTGAATGAGTGGATGAATGGGCAGTTGAGTGAATGAGTGGATGAATGGGCGGTTGAGTGAATGAGTGGATGGGTTGGTCATTGAGTGGGTGAGTGGATGAATGGGCAGTTGAGTGAATGAGTGGATGAATGGGTAGATGAGTGATTGAGTGGATGAATGGGCAGTTGAGTGAATGAGTGAATGGGTTGGTCATTGAGTGGGTGAGTGGATGAATGGGCGGTTGAGTGAATGAGTGGATGAATGGGTTGGACATTGAGTGGGTGAGTGGATGAATGGGCAGTTGAGTGAATGAGTGGATGAATGGGTAGATGAGTGAATGAGTGGATGAATGGGTAGTTGAGTGAATGAGTGGATGAATGGGCAGTTGAGTGAATTAGTGGATGGGTTGGTCATTGAGTGGGTGAGAGGATGAATGGGCAGTTGAGTGAATGAGTGGATGAATCGGCAGTTGAGTGAATGAGTGGATGAATGGGCAGTTGAGTGAATGAGTGGATGAATGGGCGGTTGAGTGAATGAGTGGATGAATGGGTAGATGAGTGATTGAGTGGATGAATGGGCAGTTGAGTGAATGAGTGGATGAATGGACGGTTGAGTGAATGAGTGAATGGGTTGGTCATTGAGTGGGTGAGTGGATGAACGGGCGGTTGAGTGAATGAGTGGATGAATGGGTAGATGAGTGAATGAGTGGATGAATGGACGGTTGAGTGAATGAGTGAATGGGTTGGACATTGAGTGGGTGAGTGGATGAATGGGCAGTTGAGTGAATGATTGAATGGGTTGGTCATTGAGTGGGTGAGTGGATGAACGGGCGGTTGAGTGAATGAGTGGATGAATAGGCGGTTGAGTGAATGAGTGGATGAATGGGCAGTTGAGTGAATGAGTGGATGAAAGGTCAGTTGAGTGAATGAGTGGATGAATGGGCAGTTGAGTAAATGAGTGGATGAATGGGTAGTTGAGTGAATGAGTGGATGAACGGACAGTTGAGTGAATGAGTGGATTAATGGGCGGTTGAGTGAATGAGTGGATGAATGGGTAGTTGAGTGAATGAGTGGATGAATGGGTAGTTGAGTGAATGAGTGGATGAATGGGCGGTTGAGTGAATGAGTGGATGAATGGACGGTTGAGTGAATGAGTGGATGAATGGGTGGTTGAGTGAATGAGTGAATGGGTTGGACATTGAGTGGGTGAGTGGATGAATGGGCAGTTGAGTGAATGATTGAATGGGTTGGTCATTGAGTGGGTGAGTGGATGAACGGGCGGTTGAGTGAATGAGTGGATGAATGGGCGGTTGAGTGAATGAGTGGATGAATGGGCAGTTGAGTGAATGAGTGGATGAAAGGTCAGTTGAGTGAATGAGTGGATGAATGGGCAGTTGAGTAAATGAGTGGATGAATGGGTAGTTGAGTGAATGAGTGGATGAATGGACAGTTGAGTGAATGAGTGGATTAATGGGCGGTTGAGTGAATGAGTGGATGAATGGGTGGTTGAGTGAATGAGTGGATGAATGGGTAGTTGAGCGAATGAGTGGATGAATGGGCAGTTGAGTGAATGAGTGGATGAATGGGCGGTTGAGTGAATGAGTGGATGAATGGGTGGTTGAGTGAATGAGTGGATGAATGGGTAGTTGAGCGAATGAGTGGATGAATGGGCAGTTGAGTGAATGAGTGGATGAATGGGCGGTTGAGTGAATGAGTGGATGAATGGGCGGTTGAGTGAATGAGTGGATGAATGGGCGGTTGAGTGAATGAGTGGATGAATGGGCAGTTGAGTGAATGAGTGGATGAATGGGTGGTTGAGTGAATGAGTGGATAAATGGGCGGTTGAGTGAATGAGTGGATGAATGGGCAGTTGAGTGAATGAGTGGATGAATGGGTAGTTGAGTGAATGAGTGGTTGAATGGGCGGTTGAGTGAATGAGTGGATGAATGGGTAGTTGAGTGAATGAGTGGATGAATGGGTAGTTGAGTGAATGAGTGGATGAATGGACCGTTGAGTGAATGAGTGGATGAATGGGTGGTTGAGTGAATGAGTGGATGAATGGGCGGTTGAGTGAATGAGTGGATGAATGGGCGGTTGAGCGAATGAGTGGATGAATGGGTAGTTGAGTGAATGAGTGGATGAATGGGTAGTTGAGTGAATGAGTGGATGAATGGACGGTTGAGTGAATGAGTGGATGAATGGGTAGTTGAGTGAATGAGTGGATGAATGGGCAGTTGAGTGAATGAGTGGATGAATGGGCGGTTGGGTGAATGAGTGGATGAATGGACAGTTGAGGGAATGAGTGGATGAATGGACGGTTGAGTGAATGAGTGGATGAATGGGCGGTTGAGTGAATGAGTGGATGAATGGGCGGTTGAGTGAATGAGTGGATGAATGGGCAGTTGAGTGAATGAGTGGATGAATGGGTGGTTGAGTGAATGAGTGGATAAATGGGCGGTTGAGTGAATGAGTGGATGAATGGGCAGTTGAGTGAATGAGTGGATGAATGGGTAGTTGAGTGAATGAGTGGATGAATGGGTAGTTGAGTGAATGAGTGGATGAATGGACCGTTGAGTGAATGAGTGGATGAATGGGCGGTTGAGTGAATGAGTGGATGAATGGGCGGTTGAGTGAATGAGTGGATGAATGGGCGGTTGAGCGAATGAGTGGATGAATGGGTAGTTGAGTGAATGAGTGGATGAATGGACGGTTGAGTGAATGAGTGGATGAATGGACGGTTGAGTGAATGAGTGGATGAATGGGTAGTTGAGTGAATGAGTGGATGAATGGGCGGTTGGGTGAATGAGTGGATGAATGGGCGGTTGAGTGAATGAGTGGATGAATGGACGGTTGAGTGAATGAGTGGATGAATGGACGGTTGAGTGAATGAGTGGATGAATGGGCAGTTGAGTGAATGCGTGGATGAATGGGTGGTTGAGTGAATGAGTGGATAAATGGGCGGTTGAGTGAATGAGTGGATGAATGGGCAGTTGAGTGAATGAGTGGATGAATGGGTAGTTGAGTGAATGAGTGGTTGAATGGGCGGTTGAGTGAATGAGTGGATGAATGGGTAGTTGAGTGAATGAGTGGATGAATGGGTAGTTGAGTGAATGAGTGGATGAATGGACGGTTGAGTGAATAAGTGGATGAATGGGTGGTTGAGTGAATGAGTGGATGAATGGGCGGTTGAGTGAATGAGTGGATGAATGGGTGGTTGAGCGAATGAGTGGATGAATGGGTAGTTGAGTGAATGAATGGATGAATGGGTAGTTGAGTGAATGAGTGGATGAATGGACGGTTGAGTGAATGAGTGGATGAATGGGTAGTTGAGTGAATGAGTGGATGAATGGGCAGTTGAGTGAATGAGTGGATGAATGGGCGGTTGGGTGAATGAGTGGATGAATGGGCGGTTGAGTGAATGAGTGGATGAATGGACGGTTGAGTGAATGAGTGGATGAATGGACGGTTGAGTGAATAAGTGGATGAATGGGCAGTTGAGTGAATGCGTGGATGAATGGGCGGTTGAGTGAATGAGTGGATGAACGGGCAGTTGAGTGAATGAGTGGATGAATGGGCGGTTGAGTGAATGAGTGGATGAATGGGCGGTTGAGTGAATGAGTGGATGAATGGACGGTTGAGTGAATGAGTGGATGAATGGGCAGTTGAGTGAATGAGTGGATGAATGGGTAGTTGAGTGAATGAGTGGATGAATGGGCAGTTGAGTAAATGAGTGGATGAATGGGTAGTTGAGTGAATGAGTGGATGAATGAACAGTTGAGTGAATGAGTGGATTAATGGGCGGTTGAGTGAATGAGTGGATGAATGGGTGGTTGAGTGAATGAGTGGATGAATGGGTAGTTGAGCGAATGAGTGGATGAATGGACAGTTGAGTGAATGAGTGGATGAATGGACGGTTGAGTGAATGAGTGGATGAATGGGCGGTTGAGTGAATGAGTGGATGAATGGGCGGTTGAGTGAATGAGTGGATGAATGGGCGGTTGAGTGAATGAGTGGATGAATGGGCAGTTGAGTGAATGAGTGGATGAATGGGTAGTTGAGTGAATGAGTGGTTGAATGGGCGGTTGAGTGAATGAGTGGATGAATGGGTAGTTGAGTGAATGAGTGGATGAATGGGTAGTTGAGTGAATGAGTGGATGAATGGACGGTTGAGTGAATGAGTGGATGAATGGGTGGTTGAGTGAATGAGTGGATGAATGGGCGGTTGAGTGAATGAGTGGATGAATGGGCGGGTGAGCGAATGAGTGGATGAATGGGTAGTTGAGTGAATGAGTGGATGAATGGGTAGTTGAGTGAATGAGTGGATGAATGGACGGTTGAGTGAATGAGTGGATGAATGGGTAGTTGAGTGAATGAGTGGATGAATGGGCAGTTGAGTGAATGAGTGGATGAATGGGCGGTTGGGTGAATGAGTGGATGAATGGGCGGTTGAGTGAATGAGTGGATGAATGGACGGTTGAGTGAATGAGTGGATGAATGGACGGTTGAGTGAATGAGTGGATGAATGGGCAGTTGAGTGAATGCGTGGATGAATGGGCGGTTGAGTGAATGAGTGGATGAACGGGCATTTGAGTGAATGAGTGGATGAATGGGCGGTTGAGTGAATGAGTGGATGAATGGGCGGTTGAGTGAATGAGTGGATGAATGGACGGTTGAGTGAATGAGTGGATGAATGGGCAGTTGAGTGAATGAGTGGATGAATGGGCAGTTGAGTGAATGAGTGGATGAATGGGCAGTTGAGTGAATGAGTGGATGGGTGGACGGTTGAGTGAATGAGTGGATGAATGAGCAGTTGAGTAAATGAGTGGATGAATGGGTTGGTCATTGAGTGGGTGAGTGGATGAACGGGCGGTTGAGTGAATGAGTGGATGAATGGGCGGTTGAGTGAATGAGTGGATGAATGGGCAGTTGAGTGAATGAGTGGATGAAAGGTCAGTTGAGTGAATGAGTGGATGAATGGGCAGTTGAGTAAATGAGTGGATGAATGGGTAGTTGAGTGAATGAGTGGATGAATGGACAGTTGAGTGAATGAGTGGATTAATGGGCAGTTGAGTGAATGAGTGGATGAATGGGTAGTTGAGTGAATGAGTGGATGAATGTGTAGTTGAGCGAATGAGTGGATGAATGGGCAGTTGAGTGAATGAGTGGATGAATGGACGGTTGAGTGAATGAGTGGATGAATGGGCGGTTGAGTGAATGAGTGGATGAATGGACGGTTGAGTGAATGAGTGGATGAATGGGCGGTTGAGTGAATGAGTGGATGAATGGGCGGTTGAGTGAATGAGTGGATGAATGGGCAGTTGAGTGAATGAGTGGATGGGTGGTTGAGTGAATGAGTGGATAAATGGGCGGTTGGGTGAATGAGTGGATGAATGGGCAGTTGAGTGAATGAGTGGATGAATGGGTAGTTGAGTGAATGAGTGGTTGAATGGGCGGTTGAGTGAATGAGTGGCTGAATGGGTAGATGAGTGAATGAGTGGATGAATGGGCAGTTGAGTGAATGAGTGGATGAATGGACGGTTGACTGAATGAGTGGATGAATGGGCAGTTGGGTGAATGAGTGGATGAATGGGTAGTTGAGTGAATGAGTGGATGAATGGGCAGTTGAGTAAATGAGTGGATGAATGGACGGTTGATTGAATGAGTGGATGAATGGGCAGTTGAGTGAATGAGTGGATGAATGGGCAGTTGAGTGAATGAGTGGATGAATGGGTAGTTGAGTAAATGAGTGGATGAATGGGTAGTTGAGTGAATGAGTGGATGAATGGGCAGTTGAGTGAATGAGTGGATGAATGGGTAGTTGAGTGAATGAGTGGATGAATGGGTAGTTGAGTGAATGAGTGGATGAATGGACGGTTGAGTGAATGAGTGGATGAATGGGTGGTTGAGTGAATGAGTGGATGAATGGGCGGTTGAGTGAATGAGTGGATGAATGGGTGGTTGAGCGAATGAGTGGATGAATGGGTAGTTGAGTGAATGAATGGATGAATGGGTAGTTGAGTGAATGAGTGGATGAATGGACGGTTGAGTGAATGAGTGGATGAATGGGTAGTTGAGTGAATGAGTGGATGAATGGGCAGTTGAGTGAATGAGTGGATGAATGGGCGGTTGGGTGAATGAGTGGATGAATGGGCGGTTGAGTGAATGAGTGGATGAATGGACGGTTGAGTGAATGAGTGGATGAATGGACGGTTGAGTGAATAAGTGGATGAATGGGCAGTTGAGTGAATGCGTGGATGAATGGGCGGTTGAGTGAATGAGTGGATGAACGGGCAGTTGAGTGAATGAGTGGATGAATGGGCGGTTGAGTGAATGAGTGGATGAATGGGCGGTTGAGTGAATGAGTGGATGAATGGACGGTTGAGTGAATGAGTGGATGAATGGGCAGTTGAGTGAATGAGTGGATGAATGGGTAGTTGAGTGAATGAGTGGATGAATGGGCAGTTGAGTAAATGAGTGGATGAATGGGTAGTTGAGTGAATGAGTGGATGAATGAACAGTTGAGTGAATGAGTGGATTAATGGGCGGTTGAGTGAATGAGTGGATGAATGGGTGGTTGAGTGAATGAGTGGATGAATGGGTAGTTGAGCGAATGAGTGGATGAATGGACAGTTGAGTGAATGAGTGGATGAATGGACGGTTGAGTGAATGAGTGGATGAATGGGCGGTTGAGTGAATGAGTGGATGAATGGGCGGTTGAGTGAATGAGTGGATGAATGGGCGGTTGAGTGAATGAGTGGATGAATGGGCAGTTGAGTGAATGAGTGGATGAATGGGTAGTTGAGTGAATGAGTGGTTGAATGGGCGGTTGAGTGAATGAGTGGATGAATGGGTAGTTGAGTGAATGAGTGGATGAATGGGTAGTTGAGTGAATGAGTGGATGAATGGACGGTTGAGTGAATGAGTGGATGAATGGGTGGTTGAGTGAATGAGTGGATGAATGGGCGGTTGAGTGAATGAGTGGATGAATGGGCGGGTGAGCGAATGAGTGGATGAATGGGTAGTTGAGTGAATGAGTGGATGAATGGGTAGTTGAGTGAATGAGTGGATGAATGGACGGTTGAGTGAATGAGTGGATGAATGGGTAGTTGAGTGAATGAGTGGATGAATGGGCAGTTGAGTGAATGAGTGGATGAATGGGCGGTTGGGTGAATGAGTGGATGAATGGGCGGTTGAGTGAATGAGTGGATGAATGGACGGTTGAGTGAATGAGTGGATGAATGGACGGTTGAGTGAATGAGTGGATGAATGGGCAGTTGAGTGAATGCGTGGATGAATGGGCGGTTGAGTGAATGAGTGGATGAACGGGCATTTGAGTGAATGAGTGGATGAATGGGCGGTTGAGTGAATGAGTGGATGAATGGGCGGTTGAGTGAATGAGTGGATGAATGGACGGTTGAGTGAATGAGTGGATGAATGGGCAGTTGAGTGAATGAGTGGATGAATGGGCAGTTGAGTGAATGAGTGGATGAATGGGCAGTTGAGTGAATGAGTGGATGGGTGGACGGTTGAGTGAATGAGTGGATGAATGAGCAGTTGAGTAAATGAGTGGATGAATGGGTTGGTCATTGAGTGGGTGAGTGGATGAACGGGCGGTTGAGTGAATGAGTGGATGAATGGGCGGTTGAGTGAATGAGTGGATGAATGGGCAGTTGAGTGAATGAGTGGATGAAAGGTCAGTTGAGTGAATGAGTGGATGAATGGGCAGTTGAGTAAATGAGTGGATGAATGGGTAGTTGAGTGAATGAGTGGATGAATGGACAGTTGAGTGAATGAGTGGATTAATGGGCGGTTGAGTGAATGAGTGGATGAATGGGTAGTTGAGTGAATGAGTGGATGAATGTGTAGTTGAGCGAATGAGTGGATGAATGGGCAGTTGAGTGAATGAGTGGATGAATGGACGGTTGAGTGAATGAGTGGATGAATGGGCGGTTGAGTGAATGAGTGGATGAATGGACGGTTGAGTGAATGAGTGGATGAATGGGCGGTTGAGTGAATGAGTGGATGAATGGGCGGTTGAGTGAATGAGTGGATGAATGGGCAGTTGAGTGAATGAGTGGATGGGTGGTTGAGTGAATGAGTGGATAAATGGGCGGTTGGGTGAATGAGTGGATGAATGGGCAGTTGAGTGAATGAGTGGATGAATGGGTAGTTGAGTGAATGAGTGGTTGAATGGGCGGTTGAGTGAATGAGTGGCTGAATGGGTAGATGAGTGAATGAGTGGATGAATGGGCAGTTGAGTGAATGAGTGGATGAATGGACGGTTGACTGAATGAGTGGATGAATGGGCAGTTGGGTGAATGAGTGGATGAATGGGTAGTTGAGTGAATGAGTGGATGAATGGGCAGTTGAGTAAATGAGTGGATGAATGGACGGTTGATTGAATGAGTGGATGAATGGGCAGTTGAGTGAATGAGTGGATGAATGGGCAGTTGAATGAATGAGTGGATGAATGGGTAGTTGAGTAAATGAGTGGATGAATGGACGGTTGATTGAATAAGTGGACGAATGGGCAGTTGAGTGAATGTGTGGATGAATGGGCAGTTGAGTGAATGAGTGGATGAATGGGCAGTTGAGTGAATAAGTGAATGAATGGGCATTTGAGTGAATGAGTGGATGAATGGACGGTTGAGTGAATGAGTGGATGAATGGACGGTTGAGTGAATGAGTGGATGAATGGACGGTTGATTGAATGAGTGGATGAATGGGCTTTTGAGTGAATGAGTGGATGAATGGAAGGTTGAGTGAATGTGTGGATGAATGGGCAGTTGAGTGATTGAGTGGATGAATGGGCAGTTGAGTAAATGAGTGGATGAATGGGTAGTTGAGTGAATGAGTGGATGAATGGGCAGTTGAGTGAATGAGTGGATGAATGGACGGTTGAGTGAATGAGTGGATGAATGGGCAGTTGAGTGAATGAGTGGATGAATGGGCGGTTGAGTGAATGAGTGGATGAATGGGTAGTTGAGTGAATGAGTGGATGAATGGGTAGTTGAGTGAATGAGTGGATGGGTGGACGGTTGAGTGAATGAGTGGATGAATGGGCGGTTGAGTGAATGAGTGGATGAATGTGCGGTTGAGTGAATGAGTGGATGAATGGGCAGTTGAGTGAATGAGTGGATGAATGGGCGGTTGAGTGAATGAGTGGATGAACGGGCAGTTGAGTGAGTGAGTGGATGAATGGGCAGTTGAGTGAATGAGTGGATGAATGGGCGGTTGAGTGAATGAGTGGATGAATGGGCGGTTGAGTGAATGAGTGGATGAATGGGCAGTTGAGTGAATGAGTGGATGAATGGGTAGTTGAGTGAATGAGTGGATGAATGGATGGTTGAGTGAATGAGTGGATGAATGGGCAGTTGAGTGAATGAGTGGATGAATGGGCGGTTGAGTGAATGAGTGGATGAATGGGCAGTTGAGTGAATGAGTGGATGAATGGGCAGTTGAGTGAATGAGTGGACGAATGAGTGAGTGGGTGTGTGAGTGAGTGGTTGAGTGGGTGGGTGAGTGAGTGGTTGAGTGGATGAATGAGTGAGTGGATGCGTAAATGAGTGAGTGAGTGGTTGAGAGGGTGGGTGGGTGAGTGAGTGAGTAAGTGGTTGAGTTATTGAGTGGGTGAGTGAGTGAGTGGTTGAGTGGGCGAGTGAGTGGGTGAGTGAGTGGGTGAGTGGGTGAGTGAGTGGGTGAATGAGTGAGTGGGAGAGTGGGTGAGTGAGTGGGTGAGTGAGTGGGTGGGTGGATGAGTGTGTGAGTGGTTGAGTGGGCGAGTGAGTGGGTGAGTGGGTGAGTGAGTGGGTGAGTGAGTGGATGGGTGGATGAGTGAGTGAGTGGGTGTGTGAGTGAGTGGTTGAGTGGGTGGGTGAGTGAGTGGTTGAGTGGATGAATGAGTGAGTGGATGCGTAAATGAGTGAGTGAGTGGGTGGTTGAGAGGGTGGGTGGGTGAGTGAGTGAGTGAGTAAGTGGTTGAGTAAGTGAGTGGGTGAGTGAGTGAGTGGTTGAGTGGGCAAGTGAGTGGCTGAGTGAGTGGGTGAGTGGGTGAGTGAGTGAGTGGGTGAGTGGGTGAGTGGTTGGGTGGGTGAGTGGGTGAGTGAGTGAGTGAGTGGGTGAGTGGGTGAGTGTGTAGGTGGGTGAGTGAGTGAGTGGGTGAGTGGGTGAGTGGTTGGGTGGTTGGGTGGGTGAGTTGGTGAGTGGTTGGGTGGTTGGGTGAGTTGGTGAGTGGGTGAGTGAGTGGGTGAGTGGTTGGGTGGTTGGGTGGGTGAGTTGGTGAGTGGGTGAGTGAGTGGGTGAGTAAGTGACTGGATGAGTGGTTGGGTGGGTGAGTGGGTGAGTGGGTGATTGAGTGAGTGGGCGAGTAAGTGAGTGAGTGGGCGAGTGGGTGAGTTGTTGAGTAGGTGAGTGGGTGAATGAGTGAGTGAGTGACTGGATGGGTGGTAGGGTGAGTGAGTGGGTGAGTGAGTGGGTGAGTGAGTAGGTGAGTGAGTGGATGAGTGAGTGAATGAGTGAGTGAGTGAATGAGTGAGTGGGTGAGTGAGTGAGTGGGGAGTGAGTGTATGTATGAGTGAGTCTGTCTTCATAGGCACTGCTGATACTCGCTACTAACAGCACTTGTCCCTACATCCCTGTTGCGGCTACCCGGGGGAGCTTTGACTCTGTCTGTGTGACCACTTCCTCCAACCGTTTCTCGCATTCCGCGTCATCGGCGGGATCTGAGCGGCTGAATCGATCTGTGTGGCGCGCGTGAGAAACCGCACCTCACCCACTTACTCACTCAGTCACTCACCCACTCACTCACTCAGTCACTCACCCACTCACTCACTCAGTCACTCACCCACTCACTCAGTCACTCACTCACCAACTCACTTACTCAGTCACTCACCCACTCACTCACTCAGTCACTCACCCACTCACTCACTCAGTCACTCACCCACTCACTCACTCAGTCACTCACCCACTCACTCACTCAGTCACTCAAACAGCCACTCACCCACTCACTCACTCAGTCACTCACCCACTCACTCACTCAGTCACTCACCCACTGACTCACTCAGTCATTCACCCACTCACTCACTCAGTCACTCACCCACTCACTCACTCAGTCACTCACTCACTCAGTCACGCATCCACTCACTCACTCATCCACTCACTAATCCAGTCACTCACCCACTTACTCACTCTCTCACCCACTCACCCAGTCACTCACCCACTCACTCACTCAGTTACTCACGCACTCACCCAGTCACTCACCCACTCACTCACTCAGTCACTCACCCACTCACTCACTCAACCACTAACTCACCCATTCACAAACCCACTCATTCTCCCACTAACTCACTCACTCACCCACCCACTAACTCACTCACTCATTCACTCACCCATTAACCCATTCACTCATCCACTCACACACTAACTCACCCACCCGTTCACACACTCACTCACCCAACTACTCAGTCACCCTCTCACCTACCAACTCACTCACCCACTCACTCACTCAGTCACTCACTCACTCAACTACCAACTCACCCAGCCACTCACCCACTCATTCACCCATTCACAAACCCACTCATTCTCCCACTAACTCACTCACTCACCCACCCACGCATCCACTCACTCAGTCACTCACCCACTCACCCAGTCACTCACCCACTAACTCACCCATTCACTCATCCACTCACACACTAACTCACCCACCCGTTCACCCACTCACTCACCCCAACTACTCAATCACTCTCTCACCTACCAACTCACTCACCCACTCACCCAGTCACTCACCCACTAACTCACCCATTCACTCATCCACTCACACACTAACTCACCCACCCGTTCACCCACTCACTCACCCCAACTACTCAATCACTCTCTCACCTACCAACTCACTCGCCCACTCACCCAGTCACTCACCCACTAACTCACCCATTCACTCATCCACTCACACACTAACTCACCCACCCGTTCACCCACTCACTCACCCAACTACTCAGTCACTCTCTCACCTACCAACTCACTCACCCACTCACTCACTCAGTCACTCACTCACTCACTCAACCACTAACTCACCCAGCCACTCACCCACTCGCTCACCCAACTACTCAATCACTCTCTCACCTACCAACTCACTCACCCACTCACTCACTCAGTCACTCACTCACTCACACACTAACTCACCCACCCGTTCACCCACTCACTCACCCTACTACTCAGTCACTCTCTCACCTACCAACTCACTCACCCACTCACTCACTCAGTCACTCACTCACTCACACACTAACTCACCCACCCGTTCACCCACTCACTCACCCAACTACTCAGTCACTCTCTCACCTACCAACTCACTCACCCACTCACTCACTCAGTCACTCACTCACTCACTCAACCACTAACTCACCCAGCCACTCACCCACTCACTCACCCAACTACTCAGTCACTCTCTCACCTACCAACTCACTCACCCACTCACTCACTCAGTCACTCACTCACACACTAACTCACCTACCCGTTCACCCACTCACTCACCCAACTACTCAGTCACTCTCTCACCTACCAACTCACTCACCCCCTCCCCCTCACCCCCTCCCCCTCCCTTCTTCCCTCATCCCCCGCTCACCCCTCCCCCTTCCCCACGCCGCCCCCGTCACCACAGACTTCCTCTGCCGATTGAGCAAGGAACGATTTCACCACTCACCACTCACTCACCACTCACTCACCACCCACTCACTCACCCACCCACTCACCCACTCACTCACTCACTCACCCACTCACTCACTCACCCACTCACCCACTCACTCACCCACCCACTCACCCACTCACTCACTCACTCACCCACTCACTCACCCACTCACCCACTCACTCACTCACCCACTCACTCACTCACTCACCCACTCACTCACCCACTCACCCACTCACTCACTCACCCACTCACTCACTCACCCACTCACTCACTCACTCACCCACTCACCCATTCACCCACCCACTCACCACTCACTCACCCACTCACTCACCCACTCACCCACCCACTCACCACTCATTCACTCACTCACCACCCACTCACTCACTCACACACTCACCACCCACTCACCCACTCACTCACTCACCACTCACTCACCCACTCACTCACTCACCCACTCACCCACCCACTCACCACTCACTCACTCACTCACCACCCACTCACTCACCCAGTTACTCACTCACTCACTCACCACTCACTCACCACCCACTCACTCACCCAGTCACTCACTCACTCACTCACCACTCACTCACCACCCACTCACCACCCACTCACTCACTCACCACTCACTCACCCAGTCACTCACCCACTCACTCACTCACCCATTCACTCACCCACCACTCACCACTCACTCACCACCCACTCACTCACCACTCACTCACTCACTCACCACTCACTCACTCACCACTCACTCACTCACTCACCACTCACTCACTCACCACTCACTCACCACTCACCCACCCACTCACTCACTCACCACTCACTCACTCACCACTCACTCACCACTCACTCACCCACTCACTCACCACTCACTCACAACTCACTCACTCACTCACCACTCACTCACCACTCACTCACTCACCACTCACTCACTCACCACTCACTCACTCACTCACCCATTCACTCACCCACCACTCACTCACCACTCACTCACTCACCACTCACTCACCCAGTCACTCACCACCCACTCACCACCCACTCACTCACCACTCACTCACCACTCACTCACCACTTACTCACTCACCACTCACTCACCACTCACTCACTTACCCAGTCACCATTCACTCACTCACCACTCACTCACCCAGTCACGCACCCACCACCCACTCACTCACTCACCACTCACTCACCACTCACCACTCACTCACCACTCACTCACTCACTCACCTACCCACTCACTCACCATCCACTCACTCACCACTCACTCACTCACCACTCACTCACTCACCACTCACTCACTCACTCACCACTCACCACTCACTCACCACTCACCCACTCACTCACTCACCACTCACTCACTCACCACTCACTCACCACTCACTCACCAACTCACTCACCACTCACTCACTCACTCACCACTCACTCACCACTCACTCACTCACTCACCACTCACTCACTCACTCACCACTCACTCACTCACTCACCCATTCACTCACCCACCACTCACTCACCACTCACTCACTCACCACTCACTCACCCAGTCACTCACCACCCACTCACCACCCACTCACTCACCACTCACTCACCACTCACTCACCACTCACTCACTCACCACTCACTCACCACTCACTCACTTACCCAGTCACCATTCACCCACTCACTCACTCACCCAGTCACCGACTCACTCACCACTCACTCACCACTCACTCACCCAGTCACACACCCACCACTCACCACTCACTCATTCACCCAGCCACCGACTCACCCGCTCACTCACCCACTCACTCACCCACCCACTCACCACTCACTCACCACCCACTCACCACCCACTCACCACTCACTAACTCACCACTCACTCACCACTCACTCACCACCCACTCACTCACCACTCACTCACCACCCACTCACCACTCACTCACCACTCACTCACCCAGTCACTCACTCACCACTCACTCACCACTCACTCACCACCCACTCACTCACCACTCACTCACCCACCACTCACCACTCACTCACTCACCACTCACTCACTCACCACCCACTCACTCACCACTCACTCACCCAGTCACGCACCCACTCACTCACCACTCACTCACCCACCCGCTCACTCACGCACTCATTCACCCACCCACTCACCACTCACTCACCACCCACTCACTTACCACTCACTCACCCAGTCACGCACCCACTCACTCACTCACCCAGCCACCGACTCACCCGCTAACTCACCCACTCACTCACCCACCCACTCACCACTCACTCACCACCCAGTCACGCACCCACTTACTCACTCACTCACCCACCCACTCACCACTCACTCACCACCCACTCACTCACCCACTCACTCACCCACCCACCCACTCAACCGCTCACTCACCCACTCATTCACCCACCCACACACTCACCCACTCACTCACTCACCCACTCACTCACTCACCCACTCACCCACTCACCCAGCCACTCACCACTCACTCACCCACTCACTCACTCACCCACTCACCCACCCACTCACCACTCACTCACTCACCACCCACTCACTCACTCACACACTCACCACCCACTCACCCACTCACTCACTCACCACTCACTCACCCACTCACTCACTCAATCACCCACTCACCCACCCACTCACCACTCACTCACTCACTCACCACCCACTCACTCACCCAGTCACTCACTCACTCACCACTCACTCACCACCCACTCACTCACCCAGTCAGTCACTCACTCACTCACCACTCACTCACCACCCACTCACCACCCACTCACTCACTCACCACTCACTCACCCAGTCACTCACCCACTCACTCACTCACCCATTCACTCACCCACCACTCACCACTCACTCACCACCCACTCACTCACCACTCACTCACTCACTCACCACTCACTCACTCACCACTCACTCACTCACTCAACACTCACTCACTCACCACTCACTCACCACTCACCCACCCACTCACTCACTCACCACTCACTCACTCACCACTCACTCACCACTCACTCACCCACTCACTCACCACTCACTCACCACTCACTCACTCACTCACCACTCACTCACCACTCACTCACTCACTCACCACTCACTCACCACTCACTCACTCACTCACCCATTCACTCACCCACCACTCACTCACCACTCACTCACTCACCACTCACTCACCCAGTCACTCACCACCCACTCACCACCCACTCACCACTCACTCACCTCTCACTCACTCACCACTCACTCACCACTCACTCACTTACCCAGTCACCATTCACTCACTCACCACTCACTCACCCAGTCACGCACCCACCACCCACTCACTCACCCACCACTCACTCACCACTCACTCACTCACTCACCACTCACTCACCCAGTCACTCACCACCCACTCACCACCCACTCACTCACCACTCACTCACCACTCACTCACTCACCACTCACTCACCACTCACTCACTTACCCAGTCATCATTCACCCACTCACTCACTCACTCACCCAGTCACCGACTCACTCACCACTCACTCACTCACTCACCACTCACTCACCACTCACTCACCCAGTCACGCACCCACCACTCACCACTCACTCACTCACCCAGCCACCGACTCACCCGCTCACTCACCCACTCACTCACCCACCCACTCACCACTCACTCACCACCCACTCACCACCCACTCACCACTCACTAACTCACCACTCACTCACTCACCACTCACTCACCACCCACTCACTCACCACTCACTCACCGCCCACTCACCACTCACTCACCACTCACTCACCCAGTCACTCACTCACCACTCACTCACCCACCACTCACTCACCGAGTCACGCACCCACTCACTCACTCACCACTCACTCACCACTCAATCACTCACCACCCACTCACTCACCACTCACTCACCCACCACTCACCACTCACTCACTCACCACTCACTCACTCACCACCCACTCACTCACCACTCACTCACCCAGTCACGCACCCACTCACTCACCACTCACTCACCAACCCGCTCACTCACGCACTCATTCACCCACCCACTCACCACTCACTCACCACCCACTCACTTACCACTCACTCACCCAGTCACGCACCCACTCACTCACTCACCCAGCCACCGACTCACCCGCTAACTCACCCACTCACTCACCCACCCACTCACCACTCACTCACCACCCAGTCACGCACCCACTTACTCACTCACTCACTCACCCACCCACTCACCACTCACTCACCACCCACTCACTCACCCACTCACTCACCCACCCACCCACTCACCCGCTAACTCACCCACTCATTCACCCACTCACCACTCACTCACCCACTCACCCACCCACTCACCACTCACTCACTCACTCACCACCCACTCACTCACTCACACACTCACCACCCACTCACCCACTCACTCACTCACCACTCACTCACCCACTCACTCACTCACCCACTCACCCACCCACTCACCACTCACTCACTCACTCACCACCCACTCACTCACCCAGTTACTCACTCACTCACTCACCACTCACTCACCACCCACTCACTCACCCAGTCACTCACTCACTCACTCACCACTCACTCACCACCCACTCACCACCCACTCACTCACTCACCACTCACTCACCCAGTCACTCACCCACTCACTCACTCACCCATTCACTCACCCACCACTCACCACTCACTCACCACCCACTCACTCACCACTCACTCACTCACTCACCACTCACTCACTCACCACTCACTCACTCACCACTCACTCACTCACCACTCACTCACCACTCACCCACCCACTCACTCACTCACCACTCACTCACTCACCACTCACTCACCACTCACTCACCCACTCACTCACCACTCACTCACCACTCACTCACTCACTCACCACTCACTCACCACTCACTCACTCACCACTCACTCACTCACCACTCACTCACTCAGTCACCCATTCACTCACCCACCACTCACTCACCACTCACTCACTCACCACTCACTCACCCAGTCACTCACCACCCACTCACCACCCACTCACTCACCACTCACTCACCACTCACTCACCACTTACTCACTCACCACTCACTCACCACTCACTCACTTACCCAGTCACCATTCACTCACTCACCACTCACTCACCCAGTCACGCACCCACCACCCACTCACTCACTCACCACTCACTCACCACTCACCACTCACT
The DNA here is from genome assembly GCF_048934315.1 of Petromyzon marinus. Classification (NCBI taxonomy): domain Eukaryota; kingdom Metazoa; phylum Chordata; class Hyperoartia; order Petromyzontiformes; family Petromyzontidae; genus Petromyzon; species Petromyzon marinus. The sequence continues at coordinate 23,735,025 of NC_133745.1, read as the reverse complement.
CACCACTCACTCACTCACTCACCTACCCACTCACTCACCATCCACTCACTCACCACTCACTCACTCACCACTCACTCACTCACCACTCACTCACTCACTCACCACTCACCACTCACTCACCACTCACCCACCCACTCACTCACTCACCACTCACTCACTCACCACTCACTCACCACTCACTCACCAACTCACTCACCACTCACTCACTCACTCACCACTCACTCACCACTCACTCACTCACTCACCACTCACTCACTCACTCACCACTCACTCACTCACTCACCCATTCACTCACCCACCACTCACTCACCACTCACTCACTCACCACTCACTCACCCAGTCACTCACCACCCACTCACCACCCACTCACTCACCACTCACTCACCACTCACTCACCACTCACTCACTCACCACTCACTCACCACTCACTCACTTACCCAGTCACCATTCACCCACTCACTCACTCACCCAGTCACCGACTCACTCACCACTCACTCACTCACTCACCACTCACTCACCACTCACTCACCCAGTCACGCACCCACCACTCACCACTCACTCATTCACCCAGCCACCGACTCACCCGCTCACTCACCCACTCACTCACCCACCCACTCACCACTCACTCACCACCCACTCACCACCCACTCACCACTCACTAACTCACCACTCACTCACCACTCACTCACCACCCACTCACTCACCACTCACTCACCACCCACTCACCACTCACTCACCACTCACTCACCCAGTCACTCACTCACCACTCACTCACCCACCACTCACTCACCGAGTCACGGACCCACTCACTCACTCACCACTCACTCACCACTCACTCACCACCCACTCACTCACCACTCACTCACCCACCACTCACCACTCACTCACTCACCACTCACTCACTCACCACCCACTCACTCACCACTCACTCACCCAGTCACGCACCCACTCACTCACCACTCACTCACCCACCCGCTCACTCACGCACTCATTCACCCACCCACTCACCACTCACTCACCACCCACTCACTTACCACTCACTCACCCAGTCACGCACCCACTCACTCACTCACCCAGCCACCGACTCACCCGCTAACTCACCCACTCACTCACCCACCCACTCACCACTCACTCACCACCCAGTCACGCACCCACTTACTCACTCACTCACCCACTCATTCACCCACCCACACACTCACCCACTCACTCACTCACCCACTCACTCACTCACCCACTCACCCACTCACCCAGCCACTCACCACTCACTCACACACTCACTCACTCACCCACTCACCCACCCACTCACCACTCACTCACTCACTCACCACCCACTCACTCACTCACACACTCACCACCCACTCACCCACTCACTCACTCACCACTCACTCACCCACTCACTCACTCAATCACCCACTCACCCACCCACTCACCACTCACTCACTCACTCACCACCCACTCACTCACCCAGTCACTCACTCACTCACTCACCACTCACTCACTACCCACTCACTCACCCAGTCAGTCACTCACTCACTCACCACTCACTCACCACCCACTCACCACCCACTCACTCACTCACCACTCACTCACCCAGTCACTCACCCACTCACTCACTCACCCATTCACTCACCCACCATTCACCACTCACTCACCACCCACTCACTCACCACTCACTCACTCACTCACCACTCACTCACTCACCACTCACTCACTCACTCACCACTCACTCACTCACCACTCACTCACCACTCACCCACCCACTCACTCACTCACTCACCACTCACTCACTCACCACTCACTCACCACTCACTCACCACTCACTCACTCACTCACCACTCACTCACCACTCACTCACTCACTCACCACTCACTCACCACTCACTCACTCACTCACCCATTCACTCACCCACCACTCACTCACCACTCACTCACTCACCACTCACTCACCCAGTCACTCACCACCCACTCACCACCCACTCACCACTCACTCACCTCTCACTCACTCACCACTCACTCACCACTCACTCACTTACCCAGTCACCATTCACTTACTCACCACTCACTCACCCAGTCACGCACCCACCACCCACTCACTCACTCACCACTCACTCACCACTCACCACTCACTCACCACTCACTCACTCACTCACCTACCCACTCACTCACCATCCACTCACTCACCACTCACTCACTCACTCACCACTCACTCACTCACTCACCACTCACTCACTCACCACTCACTTACCACTCACCCACCCACTCACTCACTCACTCACCACTCACTCACTCACCACTCACTCACCACTCACTCACCAACTCACTCACCACTCACTCACCACTCACTCACTCACTCACCACTCACTCACCACTCACTCACTCACTCACCACTCACTCACTCACCACTCACTCACTCACTCACCCATTCACTCACCCACCACTCACTCACCACTCACTCACTCACTCACCACTCACTCACCCAGTCACTCACCACCCACTCACCACCCACTCACTCACCACTCACTCACCACTCACTCACCACTCACTCACTCACCACTCACTCACCACTCACTCACTTACCCAGTCATCATTCACCCACTCACTCACTCACTCACCCAGTCACCGACTCACTCACCACTCACTCACTCACTCACCACTCACTCACCACTCACTCACCCAGTCACGCACCCACCACTCACCACTCACTCACTCACCCAGCCACCGACTCACCCGCTCACTCACCCACTCACTCACCCACCCACTCACCACTCACTCACCACCCACTCACCACCCACTCACCACTCACTAACTCACCACTCACTCACTCACCACTCACTCACCACCCACTCACTCACCACTCACTCACCACCCACTCACCACTCACTCACCACTCACTCACCCAGTCACTCACTCACCACTCACTCACCCACCACTCACTCACCGAGTCACGCACCCAATCACTCACTCACCACTCACTCACCACTCACTCACTCACCACCCACTCACTCACCACTCACTCACCCACCACTCACCACTCACTCACTCACCACTCACTCACTCACCACCCACTCACTCACCACTCACTCACCCAGTCACGCACCCACTCACTCACCACTCACTCACCCACCCGCTCACTCACGCACTCATTCACCCACCCACTCACCACTCACTCACCACCCACTCACTTACCACTCACTCACCCAGTCACGCACCCACTCACTCACCCAGCCACCGACTCACCCGCTAACTCACCCACTCACTCACCCACCCACTCACCACTCACTCACCACCCAGTCACGCACCCACTTACTCACTCACTCACTCACCCACCCACTCACCACTCACTCACCACCCACTCACTCACCCACTCACTCACCCACCCACCCACTCACCCGCTAACTCACCCGCTCACTCACCCATTCACCCACCCACCCACTCAACCGCTCACTCACCCACTCATTCACCCACCCACACACTCACCCACTCACTCACTCACCAACCCACATCACTCGCTCACCCACCCACTCACCCACTCACTCACCCAGTCATTCACTCGCCCACCCACCCACTCAGCACTCACTCACTCACTCACCTACCCAACCACTCATCTTGTCACTCACCCACCAACTCACTCATTTACTCACCCACTCACTCATCTACCCACCCCCTCACCCACTCATTCACCCACTCGCTTAACCAGTTACGCTTCCACTCACTTATCCACTTACCCCCCCCCCCCACCCACTAACTCACCCACTCAATCGGTCATTCACTCACTCACCCACTCACCCACTCTCCCACCCACTAACTCACCCACTCACTCACCTACTCAAACACTCAATGACCCATTCACCCAATCACTTACTCACCCACCGACTCACCCAATTACTCACCCATTTACTCACCAACTCACTCACCCATTCAACCATTCACTCATTCACCCCGTCACTCACTCAAGCAGTCACTAACTCGCCCACTCACTCATCCAGCCACTCACCCACCCAATCGCTCACTCACTCACCCACCCACTCCCCCACCCACTAACTCACTCACTCAATCGGTCACCCACTCACTCACCCACTCACTCACCCACTCACTCAACCACTCACTCACCTGTTCAAATACTCGATGACCCATTCACTCACTCAATCACTCACCCACCTTCTCACCCACTTACTCACCCATTTACACATCAACTCACTCACCCATTCAACCATTCACTCATTCACCCAGTCACTCACTCAACCAGTCACTAACTCACCCACTCACTCATCCAGCCACTCACCCACCCAATCGCTCACTCACTCACCCACCCACTCACCCACTCCCCCACCCACTAACTCACCCACTCACCCACTCAATCGATCACCTACTCACTCACCCACTCACTCAACCACTCACTCACCTACTCAAACACTCAATGATCCATTCACTCACTCACCCACCTACTCACCCACTTACTCACCCATTTACTCACCCACTCACTCAATCAACCATTCACTCACTCACCCACTCACTTACTCAACCAGTCACTTACTCACCCACTCACTCATCCAGCCACTCACCCACCCACTCACTTCACTCACCCACCCACTCACTCATCCACCCAACCACGCATCCAGTCACTCACTCACTCACCCACTCACACAACCCACTCACTAACCCACCCATTCACTCGCGGACCCATTCAGTCACTCAACTATTAACTCACCCACACACCCACTCACTCACCCACTAACTCATTCACTAACCCAGTCAGTCACCCACCCACTCACTCACACACTCATCCACCCACCAACTCACTCACTCAGCCAGTCACTCAACCCACCCGCACACTCACCCAGTCACTCACTAACCCACTCACTCACACACTGTTGAGTCTTTGGGCAGTGTTGAGTCAGTGTTGAGTCAATGACTGGCAGTGTTAAGTCTATGGGTGGTTGTGTTGATTCTATGGTGCAGTGTGTAGTCTATCGGTGGCAGTGTTGAGTCTATGGGTGGCAGTGTTGAGTCTATGGTGCAATGTTGAGTCTATGGCAGTGTTGAGTCTATGGGTGGCAGTGTTGAGTCTATGGTGCAATGTTGAGTCTATGGCAGAGTTGAGTCTATGGGTGGCAGTGTTGAGTCTATGCTGTAGTGTTAAGTCTCTGGCAATGTTGAGTCTATGGCAGTGTTGAGTCTATCGGTGGCAGTGTTGAGTCTATGGGTGGCAGTGTTGAGTCTATTGGCAGTGTTGAGTCTATGGGTGGCTGTGTTGAGTCTATGCTGCAGTGTTGAGTCTATGGTGCAGTGCTGAGTCTATGGGCAGTGCTGAGTCTATGGTGCAGTGTTGAGTCTATGAGCAGTGCTGAGTCTATGGTGCAGTGTTGAGTCTATGAGCAGTGCTGAGTCTATGGGCAGTGCTGAGTCTATGGTGCAGTGCTGAGTCTATGGGCAGTGTTGAGTCTATGGTGCAGTGTTGAGTCTATGGGCAGTGTTGAGTCTATGGTGCAGTGTTGAGTCTATGGGCAGTGCTGAGTCTATGGGCAGTGTTGAGTCTATGGGCAGTGTTGAGTCTGTGGGCAGTGTTGAGTCTATGGGCAGTGCTGAGTCTATGGTGCAGTGTTGAGTCTATGGGCAGTGTTGAGTCTATGGGCAGTGCTGAGTCTATGGTGCAGTGTTGAGTCTATGGGCAGTGTTGAGTCTATGGGCAGTGTTGAGTCTGTGGGCAGTGTTGAGTCTATGGTGCAGTGTTGAGTCTATGGTGCAGTGTTGAGTCTATGGTGCAGTGTTGAGTTTATGGGCAGTGCTGAGTCTATTGTGCAGTGTTGAGTCTATGGGCAGTGTTGAGTCTATGGGCAGTGCTGAGTCTATGGGCAGTGTTGAGTCTATGGTGCAGTGTTGAGTCTATGGTGCAGTGCTGAGTCTATGGGCAGTGTTGAGTCTGTGGGCAGTGTTGAGTCTATGGGCAGTGCTGAGTCTATGGGTAGTGTTGAGTCTATAGTGCAGTGTTGAGTCTATGGGCAGTGCTGAGTCTATGGGCAGTGCTGAGTCTATGTGCAGTGTTGAGTCTATGGTGCAGTGTTGAGTCTATGGGTAGGGTTGAGTCTATGGGCAGTGCTGAGTCTATGGGCAGTGCTGAGTCTATGGTGCAGTGTTGAGTCTATGGGCAGTGCTGAGTCTATGGTGCAGTGTTGAGTCTATGGGCAGTGCTGAGTCTATGGGCAGTGTTGAGTCTATGGTGCAGTGCTGAGTCTATGGTGCAGTGTTGAGTCTATGGGCAGTGCTGAGTCTATGGGCAGTGCTGAGTCTATGGTGCAGTGTTGAGTCAATGGGCAGTGCTGAGTCTATGGTGCAGTGTTGAGTCTATGGTGCAGTGTTGAGTCTATGGGCAGTGTTGAGTCTATGGGCAGTGTTGAGTCTATGGTGCAGTGTTGAGTCTATGGTGCAGTGTTGAGTCTCTGGGCAGTGCTGAGTCTATTGTGCAGTGTTGAGTCAATGGGCAGTGTTGAGTCTATGGTGCAGTGTTGAGTCTATGGTGCAGTGCTGAGTCTATGGGCAGTGTTGAGTCTATGGGCAGTGTTGAGTCTATGGTGCAGTGTTGAGTCTATGGTGCAGTGTTGCGTCTATGGGCAGTGCTGAGTCTATTGTGCAGTGTTGAGTCTATGGGCAGTGTTGAGTCTATGGTGCAGTGTTGAGTCTATGGTGCAGTATTGAGTCTATGGGCAGTGTTGAGTCTATGGGCAGTGCTGAGTCTATGGTGCAGTGTTGAGTCTATGGGCAGTGCTGAGTCTATGGGCAGTGTTGAGTCTATGGGCAGTGCTGAGTCTATGGGCAGTGTTGAGTCTATGGGCAGTGCTGAGTCTATGGGCAGTGTTGAGTCTATGGGCAGTGCTGAGTCTATGGTGCAGTGTTGAGTCTATGGGCAGTGCTGAGTCTATGGGCAGTGTTGAGTCTATGGGCAGTGCTGAGTCTATGGGCAGTGTTGAGTCTATGGTGCAGTGCTGAGTCTATGGTGCAGTGTTGAGTCTATGGGCAGTGCTGAGTCTATGTGCAGTGCTGAGTCTATGGTGCAGTGTTAAGTCAATGGGCAGTGCTGAGTCTATGGTGCAGTGTTGAGTCTATGGTGCAGTGTTGAGTCTATGGGCAGTGTTGAGTCTATGGGCAGTGTTGAGTCTATGGTGCAGTGTTGAGTCTATGGTGCAGTGTTGAGTCTATGGGCAGTGCTGAGTCTATTGTGCAGTGTTGAGTCTATGGGCAGTACTGAGTCTATGGGCAGTGTTGAGTCTATGGGCAGTGCTGAGTCTATGGTGCAGTGTTGAGTCTATGGGCAGTGCTGAGTCTATGGGCAGTGTTGAGTCTATGGGCAGTGCTGAGTCTATGGGCAGTGTTGAGTCTATGGTGCAGTGCTGAGTCTATGGTGCAGTGTTGAGTCTATGGGCAGTGCTGAGTCTATGTGCAGTGCTGAGTCTATGGTGCAGTGTTAAGTCAATGGGCAGTGCTGAGTCTATGGTGCAGTGTTGAGTCTATGGTGCAGTGTTGAGTCTATGGGCAGTGTTGAGTCTATGGGCAGTGTTGAGTCTATGGTGCAGTGTTGAGTCTATGGTGCAGTGTTGAGTCTATGGGCAGTGCTGAGTCTATTGTGCAGTGTTGAGTCTATGGGCAGTACTGAGTCTATGGGGCAGTGTTGAGTCTATGGTGCAGTGTTGAGTCTATGGGCAGTGCTGAGTCTATGGGCAGTGCTGAGTCTATGGTGCAGTGTTGAGTCAATGGGCAGTGCTGAGTCTATGGTGCAGTGTTGAGTCTATGGTGCAGTGTTGAGTCTATGGGCAGTGTTGAGTCTATGGGCAGTGTTGAGTCTATGGTGCAGTGTTGAGTCTATGGTGCAGTGTTGAGTCTCTGGGCAGTGCTGAGTCTATTGTGCAGTGTTGAGTCAATGGGCAGTGTTGAGTCTATGGTGCAGTGTTGAGTCTATGGTGCAGTGCTGAGTCTATGGGCAGTGTTGAGTCTATGGGCAGTGTTGAGTCTATGGTGCAGTGTTGAGTCTATGGTGCAGTGTTGCGTCTATGGGCAGTGCTGAGTCTATTGTGCAGTGTTGAGTCTATGGGCAGTGTTGAGTCTATGGTGCAGTGTTGAGTCTATGGTGCAGTATTGAGTCTATGGGCAGTGTTGAGTCTATGGGCAGTGCTGAGTCTATGGTGCAGTGTTGAGTCTATGGGCAGTGCTGAGTCTATGGGCAGTGTTGAGTCTATGGGCAGTGCTGAGTCTATGGGCAGTGTTGAGTCTATGGGCAGTGCTGAGTCTATGGGCAGTGTTGAGTCTATGGGCAGTGCTGAGTCTATGGTGCAGTGTTGAGTCTATGGGCAGTGCTGAGTCTATGGGGCAGTGTTGAGTCTATGGGCAGTGCTGAGTCTATGGGCAGTGTTGAGTCTATGGTGCAGTGCTGAGTCTATGGTGCAGTGTTGAGTCTATGGGCAGTGCTGAGTCTATGTGCAGTGCTGAGTCTATGGTGCAGTGTTAAGTCAATGGGCAGTGCTGAGTCTATGGTGCAGTGTTGAGTCTATGGTGCAGTGTTGAGTCTATGGGCAGTGTTGAGTCTATGGGCAGTGTTGAGTCTATGGTGCAGTGTTGAGTCTATGGTGCAGTGTTGAGTCTATGGGCAGTGCTGAGTCTATTGTGCAGTGTTGAGTCTATGGGCAGTACTGAGTCTATGGGGCAGTGTTGAGTCTATGGTGCAGTGTTGAGTCTATGGGCAGTGCTGAGTCTATTGTGCAGTGTTGAGTCTATGGGCAGTGCTGAGTCTACGGTGCAGTGTTGAGTCTATGGTGCAGTGCTGAGTCTATGGTGCAGTGTTGAGTCTATGGGCAGTGCTGAGTCTATGGGCAGTGTTGAGTCTATGGGTAGTGCTGAGTCTATGGTGCAGTGTTGAGTCTATGGGCAGTGCTGAGTCTATGGGCAGTGTTGAGTCTATGGTGCAGTGCTGAGTCTATGGTGCAGTGTTGAGTCTATGGGCAGTGCTGAGTCTATGGGCAGTGCTGAGTCTATGGTGCAGTGTTGAGTCAATGGGCAGTGCTGAGTCTATGGTGCAGTGTTGAGTCTATGGTGCAGTGTTGAGTCTATGGGCAGTGTTGAGTCTATGGGCAGTGTTGAGTCTATGGTGCAGTGTTGAGTCTATGGTGCAGTGTTGAGTCTATGGGCAGTGCTGAGTCTATTGTGCAGTGTTGAGTCTATGGGCAGTGCTGAGTCTATGGGGCAGTGTTGAGTCTATGGTGCAGTGTTGAGTCTATGGGCAGTGCTGAGTCTATTGTGCAGTGTTGAGTCTATGGGCAGTGCTGAGTCTATGGTGCAGTGTTGAGTCTATGGTGAGTGCTGAGTCTATGGTGCAGTGTTGAGTCTATGGGCAGTGCTGAGTCTATGGGCAGTGTTGAGTCTATGGGTAGTGCTGAGTCTATGGTGAGTGCTGAGTCTATGGTGCAGTGTTGAGTCTATGGGCAGTGCTGAGTCTATGGGCAGTGTTGAGTCTATGGGCAGTGCTGAGTCTTGCATACTGGATCTTCTCTCCGGACTTTGGAAACTGCCCTTGGACGAGACCTCGAAGCCCAGAAAAGCGTTCCGTACACCTCAAGGGCTCTGCAAATGTAATTGTCTCCCAATGGGTCTTCAAACTGCTCCTGCCACATTCCTATGGTTGATGGAACTGTTGTCAGCGGCATTGCAATGGGATTTGTGCCTCATATACCAGGATGATGTCATGTTCTTGGTTCTTTCAGTAAAGTCACGTAGAAGGGAAACAATAAAACAATAAAAATATAAAACAATAAAATTCTCACGACGTTTCGACTGCAAATTTGAAAGAAAAAAAAGTGGCCACTTTTTTTCAAATTATCTTGCTGTGGTTTTCACACCTGACGATGATGATGATTGCTTCTTGGGTTGCAGTCGAAACGTCGTGAGAATTGTATTGTTTTATATGTTTATTATTTTATTGTTTCCCTATTCTACGTGGTGGTGACTTTACCCAGAGAACCAAGAATAATAATTTTATTGTTTTATATGTTTATTATTTTATTGTTTCCCTTATCTACGTGGTGGTGACTTTACCGAAAGAACCAAGAATAATAATTTTATTGTTTTATATGTTTATTATTTTATTGTTTCCCTTATCTACGTGGTGGTGACTTTACCGAAAGAACCAAGAATAATAATTTTATTGTTTTATATGTTTATTATTTTATTGTTTCCCTTATCTACGTGGTGGTGACTTTACCGAAAGAACCAAGAATAATAATTTGATTGTTTTATATGTTTATTATTTTATTGTTTCCCTTATCTATGTGGTGGTGACTTTACCGAAAGAACCAAGAATAATAATTGTATTGTTTTATATGTTTATTATTTTATTGTTTCCCTATCTACGTGGTGGTGACTTTACCGAAAGAACCAAGAATAATAATTTTATTGTTTTACAATAATTGGATTGTTTTATATTTTTATTGTTATTTTATTGTTTTACAATAATTTAATTGTTTTATATTTTTATTGTTATTATATTGTTTTACAATAATTGTATTGTTTTATATTTTTATTATTTTATTGTTGTACAATAATTGTATTGTTTTATATTTTTATTGTTATTTTATTGTTTCCCTTATCAACGTGGTGGTGACTTTACCCAGAGAACAAAGAATACTAATTTTATTGTTTTACAATAATTGTATTGTTTTATATTTTTATTGTTATTTTATTGTTTCCCTTATCAACGTGGTGGTAACTTTTCCCAAAGAACCAAGAATAATAATTTTATTGTTTTACAATAATTGTATTGTTTTATATTTTTATTGTTATTTTATTGTTTCCCTATCTACGTGGTGTGACTTTACCGGAATAACCAAGAAAATTAATTTTATTGTTTTACAATAATTGTATTGTTTTATATTTGTATTGTTATTTTATTGTTTCCCTTATCTACGTGGTGGTGACTTTACCCAAAGACCCAAGAATATGAATCCCTGCAGTCACTGAAAGCTTTAAATCAACATTTGGTGACGTCATCGTTTTCGGTCGCTTGTTTGACGAGCAGGTGCAGTGATTGTCTAGGGCAGCGGTCGGCACCCTACGGCTCGCGAGTCAGATTCGGCTCTTTTGATGACTGCATCTGGCTCGCAAACAAATCTCAGCTGACATTTCTTAACACGATAAGACTTATGAGACTCATATCGTATAGCAATAGGTTTTACCCTTTTAACTGGCACACAAAAACTGACACCTTTATTCAAGGGCATCGTGTCTGCAATAACCACAACGCTAGCAGTCAAAATGCAAACAAAAATAAACAACTCTGATAATGATATTGGCACTGTCCTTGAATTTGATTGGTCCACACCCAAGACGGCTTTTCTTAGAGCCCTTTAGTCTCCACTGGTGTTGGACCAGAAGACGCCAAAAGGCGTACAACTCAAAAACAGCGCACTATCAGAGTATTGAGGGCTCGGGGTGAGCATTTACATTATGAGACCTCCTTTGCCAGTAACAAGATATAGTAATAGGTTTTACCCTTTTAACTGGCACACAAAAACTGACACCTTTATTCAAGGGCATCGTGTCTGCAATAACCACAACGCTAGCAGTCAAAATGCAAACAAAAAAGAGACAACTCTGATAATAATATTATGCACTGTCCTTGAATTTTATTGGTCCACACCCGAGACGGCTTTTCTTAGAGCCCTTTAGTCTCCACTGGTGTTGGACCAGAAGACGCCAAAAGGCGTACAACTCAAAAACAGCGCACTATCAGAGTATTGAGGGCTCGGGGTGAGCATTTACATTATGAGACCTCCTTTGCCAGTAACAAGATATAGGAATAGGTTTTACCCTTTTAACTGGCACACAAAAACTGACACCTTTATTCAAGGCATCGTGTCTGCAATAACCACAACACAAGTAGTCAAAATGCAAACAAAAGAGACAACTCTGATAATAATATTATGCACTGTCCTTGAATTTGATTGGTCCACACCCGAGACGGCTTTTCTTTAGAGCCCTTTAGTCTCTCCACTGGTGTTGGACCAGAAGACGCCAACAGGCGTACAACTGACTATCTCAGTCAGTTGTTAAAAGCGGTAAAACCTATTACTATATCTCGTTACTGGCAAAAGGAGGTCTCATAATGTAAAGACTCATCGTGTTAAGGAGAGTCAGCTGAGATTCGTTTGCGAGCCAGATGCAGTCATTCAAAAGAGCCACATCTGGCTCGCGAGCCGTAGGTTTCCGACCCCTGCCACTCTAGGGTACGATCGGCCAACTTTGAAAAAAAAAGCAAAATCCGTCTAAACGTCATCCGATGCGAACATCGCTGCGATATTTGGGCCCGCGGTGGTGAGCGCGACTCGAGTGCCACCGTGGATGCCGGGAAAACTCCGTTGCGTGCCAAATCCGCCTGCCGCGGCCAAATCCGTGGGTGACGTGGGCAGTTCTGTCGGCCTCACGTCGTATTATGGACGGGAGTTTCACTGGGTGGGGGGGGGGGTAGAGGAGGCAACGTCCTTTGCCGCGTTGCGAGATCATCTCACAGATGCTCCGCGCCCTTGCAAACCCTGACTTCTGCCTGCTCTTCATAGTTTCACAGTTGCATTTATGTTGGTGTATAGGCCCTGGTGAGCCATTCGGCTCTTGAATCGGGTGCAACTGCAACAAACAAAAAAAAATAAAAACACGAACAAGAAAAGCATCTTAAAGTGACTTTGTGTTGACTGTGCAAAACAGAAAATCCAGGGGGAAAAATATTCCTGAAAAAGCACCGTACACCAACGCTGTGTGCAAAAATCCCAGTGGGATGCAAGTCAAACAATAACAACAACAACAACCACAAGACAACTTAGATTTAGGCCATCAGTCTAACTCCGTACCACAATAAACAAAAAACACATGGCCAAACCAAAAAAAAACGTTTTCGAAATCACTAACATAAAAGCCATCAACGCAATTTTTACAGCGATCGCAGGGACTGCGACCGAATGTTTAACAATAAACTACGTAAATGAATGATAACACCAAACCCTGGAGACGTATTTTGGGCCACTGAATAGCAGTGACAGCTTTGGGGTGTACATCATAGACACGGACAGCCAGTGATCTGGCGACGGGGGGTTGTCTTCTCCCGGGCGAAGGGGTGCGATTGCCTATGGTATTCACATCCTATCGCCGGCAAAGCCGCGACGGCAGAATCACTTGCTGATGCACTCCTCCGCGGGTTCGGTAATGGGCAAAGGCCCCTCGAGAGCGGCTCCTCACCGGCCACGGACTACTTTTGTCATCAAAACCCCTAAGAGAGGTGGGCACAAACAGGGGCGCAGCCAGCCAGGGGGGGTGACAGGCGGTGACATTCCGCGTGTGAGTGTACGACAGTCGGTCTGGCGGACTCCTTGCCAACTGCATCGTCAGAGCGCGTGTCCGCCAACCGATGGCGTCTGGCTCAGCGGCCTGACTCTCTCTAAATCGTTCTTGAGGTTAACATTTGTTGTTGAATGTCACCCCCGCGGCCTGAAATCCTGGCTCCGCTGCCTTGGTCATACGCACTTCATACACACACACACGTCATACATACACACGTCATACACACACGTCATACGCACTTCATACACACACGTCATACATACACACGTCATACACACGTCATACGCACTTCATACACACACGTCATACATACACACGTCATACACACGTCATACGCACCTCATACACACACGCGTCATACGCATGTTATACACACGTCATACACGCACACGTCATACACACACACGTCATACACACGTCATACGCACTTCATACACACACGTGTCATACGCACGTCATACACACGTCATACACGCACACGTCATACACACACACGTCATACACACTTCATACATACACACGTCATACACACACGTCATACACACTTCATACACACACGTCATACACACACACACGTCATACACACACGTTATACACACGTCATACACGCACGTCATACACACACACGTCATACACACGTCATACACACTTCATACACACACGCGTCATACGCACGTTATACACACGTCATACACGCACACGTCATACACACACACGTCATACACACTTCATACATACACACGTCATACACACGTCATACGCACCTCATACACACACACGTCATACACACACACACGTCATAAACACTTCATACACACACGCGTCATACACACTTCATACATACACACGTCATACACACACGTCATACTCACACGTCATACACACGTCATACACGCGTCATACACACGTCATACACACACGTCATACACAGGGGCGGAGCCAGCCAGGGGGGGTGACAGGGGGTGACATTCCGCGTGTGAGTGTACGACAGTCGGTCTGGCGGACTCCTTGCCAACTGCATCGTCAGAGCGCGTGTCCGCCAACCGATGGCGTCTGGCTCAGCGGCCTGACTCTCTCTAAATCTTGATTTGAAGCTTTCGTGACTGCATTAATTCATGTTCTTAGTTCTTTCGGTAAAGTCACGTTGAAGGGAAACAACAAAATAATAAAATATATATAAAACAATAAAAAATTCTCACAACGTTTCGACCATAACACAAACACCTGAAGGCGACCGTTTGTGTTATGGTCGAAACGTCGTGAGAATTTTTTATTGTTTTATATATATATTTTATGATTTTTATTGTTTCCCTTCAACGTGACTTTACCGAAAGAGCTAAGAATGTCTCTCTAAATCGTTCTTGAGGTTAACATTTGTTGTTGAATGTCACCCCCGCGGCCTGAAATCCTGGCTCCGCCCCCTGGGCACAAAGGAGGTTCGCACTCCCCCGTACCGCCCTCGAACGAATGATTCGGTGGAACGGCCAAACAGAACCCTAGCAGCAACGCTCCGCCAAGTCGCAGATACGATAAAAAAAAACAGACTGAGATCTCCCTGTTTCAGGGGGTCTTGGCAGCATATAGGACCGGGCCCCCAGCATTCCTCCGCGGGGTTTTCTCCCTTCTGCCTCACGTACGCACCGGGGAAACATGAACCTTACGGCTCTTTGGTTCTTTGGGTTAAAGTGACGTTGGGGTAGAAAGAAAAAGAAAAAAAAATGAAACTAAAAGTAAAATCAATCAGGACGCTTCGATCGCAATGCAAACGGTCGTCGACGGGCGGAAAAAAATAATAAAAAATCCAGCGAGTGAGCTGTTACGACAGCTCTCTCGCCGGTTCAGTGATCGAAACGTCTTAATATGTATATATATTTGTTTCTCGACCTACGTGACTCGCTTATTACACTCGCGAGACATCCAGCCTCGTCAACGCATAGACCTCCAACCTGGGCAATGCAACTCAGGGGAGTCGGGAATAACTGCTAACACCGGCAGTCCGGGTGCAAACTATCGGAGCCATTGATATAATACCTCGTCGCAGTCATACTCTGAGACACACGGAAGCGTTTGTGCTTTTCGCTTTCATTGTCCACCAGCTGAAGGAGGACGCTCGTGTCGCGCCAAGAGACGTCGTGATTTAATGTTTGTTTTTTTGCTCCAACCCCACGTGACTTTGCCAAAAGAGCCAAACGGCATCGAATTCCTGCAGCCACGAAAGCCTCAAGTCAACATGAGCCTCCCGCGGAAACGCGACCGGGTAAGGCGCATCAAATCGTCCGGCGTCTTTGCCGGTCGCCGTCGACCGACTGGCAGCACGCAGCGCGGTCAGCGCCAACGGCGAACACCGCTAGCGGGCGAAATGAAAAACGCGACGGGATCACACGCTTCTCTGGGCAGGTGGCGACAGGCCGTGGCTGCATCGCCCCGCAGGTCCCCATCACGCACCTCTTCCAAATTGCATCGGCCCATGGCGGGGCGGATTCGGTCGGCGAAATCGTCGGGGTAAACCGGTCGCAGCGTCACCGCTGCTACGGTCGCCCGTCGCGCCTCGAACCTCACCTTCGCCGTCACCACATTGCCCTGTCGCGCCGGAGCCCGGGGTCAACCGACAAAGCCGCCGGCTAGCCGCCCGGAGCGCCCGGTGGCCACCCGCGCGTGGTCCTGCGCCGCCCCCACGGGGCCGGCAGGCATGCAGGGCGGCTCGCCGCGGGGCCTCCGCGGAGCGCCCCGGTCCGGCAAAACAAAGAGGCCCCGGGGGCGAGACGCGCGCGGGATCGCTGCCGGCCCCGTTTCCTGTACGGAACCAGGGGATCCGTGGCACCGCCATCGTCCCCGCAGCCCTGCCGCCGCTGTTTATTGCTAATTGCGGGAGGTGCGTGATTCACGCGGCGATGGAATGCCCACGCCACGCAATTGTTCCTTTCCCACGTTGTTGTTGTTGTTGTTGTTGTTTATTGCCACAAGTCGGACACAAGGACGCGGGGTAAGGATATTGATCGAGTTTCTGGTGGGCGGAGTTCTCCCTCGCTTCCCGTGGTCTGCTGGGTTGGTCATTTCTCTCCCCGGTGTTAGCCGGGACGGCTCGTTTTTTCTTTTTTGAAGGGGGGTCTCGGGGGGAGGGGGGTGATGTAATGGCCGAGGCAACTGACCAATTACTTAGCCCAAGTGTACGTGCAAACGCGCAGTCAGGGAGTCAGCCCAGGGCCTCCGATCGGTGCAGAGAGGCCTCCAGACTGATTGGTCGGGAGGCGAGGCACGGAGGGACTGGAGGAGAGAATCGAACGTCAAAGGCGGGAAGCGAGGGCTGACTTGGAGGGGGGGGGGGCGGCGACGGTCGAGAAGCGTTGGAGAAGAACGAGGATTGGATGTAGGGAGTGGGGCGAGCGAATCTTTGCGAGAGAGGGCTCAGAGTGGTTATGAACCAGTACCAAATCCTCTGGTTCCGGTCTTTAAGTGGTCCCAAAAGGCCCGGACCAAAATCTAGGGAGAAGCAGGAATCAGTGTGGATCAGCCTGCCCGGGGATCTGAGGGCTTCAGAATCATTAAGCACTTTTAAAATAAATCTAAAAGCTAACTTTTTTTTTTTCAAACTAGCTTTTAATTAGTATTTTCTCAATGGTGTCATTTGTATCACGTCGTTGCTAGAAATGTGTTAGAAGGTGATTTTAATTTGCTTACGATTTCACTTTTATTGTTCACTATGTATTGCAAATTTTTTTGCACGAATAGTGCTATAGTCATACAGTTTGATTGATTGATTGATTTATAAAAGGGGGACAAGCACAACGGGGTGGTCGCGTTTGGTGGGAGAGTCTCAAGCCTCAGTTTCAATTTTCTCAGTTTCATTTATTTTGGGTGTGGAGCCCTGGTGAGCCATTCGGCGCTCGAATCGGGGTTGCAACCTCAACGAACAAAAAACACGAACGGGGGAAAAAAAAAACCATCTCAACCGAGCGCAGAGCGGCAGCAGCAGACGGCACCTCAAGCCGCCACCTCGCGATTCCACGAGCAGAGCCCCGGTCCACGCTCGCGAGGAATTGGCGCGCAACAGCCCACTTATTTAGAAAGTGTTTCATTTCGTGAACGGTTTGGGGCAACACTGGAGCGCGCTTGCAGTTTCGAAGAGGCGGGTGGGCTCCGAAAAAGGAGCCTTCGGGGGTTGGTTCAAGTGCGCGAGAGATGGGCACTCGGCCTCCGAAGCCGTCGAGACTTGCGGCCCTGGCGCTTGAGAGGAGTGCTGTGTCGGCGTCTTCACACGGTGGAGTCCACTGGGCGTTTGCTTCGCCCACGCAAGGAGCGCCGGTACAGGGATCGACATGTTTTTTGAATGTTTGTTTTTTCTTTCGGTAAAGTCACGGAGAAATGAGAGCAATAAAAAGGTCTCTCTCTACGGCAGTGGTTCTTAACCTGGGTTCGATCGAACCCCAGGGGTTCGGTGAGTCGATCTCAGGGGTTCGGCAGAGCCCCCGCCACGGAGGTCCGGACACACTTGAATTATTGTGTAAATTTGTGATGACACACACGGCCCGCTTGCCCATCACTGGCTGCAGATGATCATGCTACACTGCTTGGCCAATCAGCGCTGCGGGGAATTTAGTGCGTACTCAGTAGTCAACGTGTGACTGTTGTTGTCGTACGTCGTGTGATTTCTTTCATATTTTATCCATACTAACTATGTCGGGCAAAAGAAGAAAGTGGTCGGACGAATATGTACAACATGGATTCTCATGTATCACGGAACGTGATGGGAGTGAGCGTCCTATCTGCATGATTTGCAACGCCAAGTTGAGCAACTCTAGTCTTGCACCAGCAAAACTAAAGGAACACTTCTTGAAGCTGCATGGAGACGGGGAATACAAGAACACAACACTTGCTGAATTCAGGGTGAAGAGAGCCAGATTCGATGAAAGGGCCACTCTGCCTGCTCTTGGATTTGTACCTGTTAACAAACCGATCCTGACAGCATCGTACGAAGTTGCTTACCTGATCGCAAAGCAGGGCAAGCCACACACCATTGGTGAAACACTTGTGAAACCAGCTGCATTAAAGATGGCGAATCTGATACTCGGAACAGCGGCCGAAGGTAAATTATCCCAAATTCCCCTTTCAAATGACACCGTCAGTGACAGAATAGAAGACATGAGTAAAGACATCTTGGCTCAAGTAGTCGCGGATCTGATTTCAAGCCCGGCAAAATTCAGCCTTCAACTCGACGAAACCACAGACGTTTCTGATCTAAGCCAGCTTGCTGTTTTTGTACGCTATGTGAAAGACGACATGATAAAAGAAGAGTTTTTATTTTGTAAGCCTCTTACAACAACAATGAAGGCAGCCGATGTGAAGAAGCTTGTGGATGACTTCTTCAGAGACAACAATCTTTCATGGGATATGGTTTCTGCAGTTTGTACGGACGGAGCTCCAGTCATGCTGGGAAGAAAGTCTGGTTTTGGTGCGCTAGTAAAGGCCGATGCACCACACATCATTGTGACGCATTGTATTCTGCACAGGCATGTGTTGGCAACAAAAGCCTTACCTCCAAAAATGGCAGAAGTATTAAAAACTGTGGTGGAATGTGTGAACTATGTGCGAAAAAGTGCTCTGAGGCACCGCATCTTCAGTGAGCTGTGTAAAGAAATGGGCTCTGAATTTGAGGTACTTCTGCTCCATTCTAATATTCGGTGGTTATCCCGGGGATAGGTGCTGAATCGTGTTTTTGCCATGCGTGTGGAATTAGCCCTGTTTTTGCAAGAGCACCAACACTGCCATGCAGATTGCTTCAAAAATCTTGAGTTCATTCTCATTTTAGCGTACATGGCTGATATATTCGCAGCTCTCAATCATCTCAATCAGCAGATGCAGGGTGGTGGAGTCAATATCATGGAAGCGGAAGAACACCTGAAGGCTTTTCAAAAAAAGCTACCGTTATGGAAACGACGAACAGAGAACAATAACTTCGCAAACTTCCCGCTTCTGGACGACTGTGCAAGTAAGATCGAAGATGTGTCTGGAATCGGAGATATTTCTGTATCCACGGAACTGAAGCAAACAATTGCCACGCACTTAGATGAGCTTGCAAAGTCTCTCGACGGATATTTCCCTACAAGAGAGTCATATCCAGCATGGGTGAGACAGCCGTTCACGTTTGCTGTTGAAACAGCAGATGTCAATGATGAATTCCTCGACGAAATCATTGAAATTCAGCAGAGCCAGGTTCAACAGCAACTCTTCAGAACAACAACGCTCTCAACGTTTTGGTGTCGACAAATGAACAAGTATCCAGTTATTGCTAAGAAAGCCCTGGATTTTTTTATACCATTTGTTACAACATATCTTTGTGAGCAATCCTTTTCGAGGATGCTGGACATAAAAACGAAGAAAAAGAACAGACTTTGCTGTGAAAATGACATGAGAGTGGCACTTGCCAAGGTGAAGCCACGCATATCTGAAATGATCTCTCAAAGGCAACAGCAGAAGTCACATTGATTTCCAGGTATGTAATTTGTTGTGAGTTTATGCATTGTGTTGGTTTTATTCTTTGAACAAGGTAATGTTCATGCACGGCTCATTTTGTGTACCAGTAAAAAACATATCTATGTCTTGAATTTGAAAAAAATCACATTTTATTTTTCACTAAAGAGGGGTTCGGTGAATGCGCATATGAAACTGGTGGGGTTCGGTACCTCCAACAAGGTTAAGAACCACTGCTCTACGGTAAGTATTCTATCACTATGTTAAATGTCACACTTAACTTACAATTTAACAATCTTTGGAACAGCGCATTCAACCAAAACCACGCGTTAATTGTGTTTTAACCGACCGTTTGTGTTGCTTTATGTAGTTTCCAAATTTTGCTAAACCCTGTTTGATTTAGTGTGATGTTCCGTCTCTCTGTATCCCCTGGTATATATCTGTGTTAATTCCTCCTACTTAAGGTCTGTACATATATATATCCGTGGTTATGTGTTTCCTCTACCTGATGATGATTGCTTGTGTTGCAATCGAAACGTCGTATACTATGTAAATGTATTTTTATATTTTTATTTTCCTTATTTCTACGTGGCTTTACCGAAAAAAAAACAAAGATTAATTCCTGCAGTCACGAAAGCATCAAATCATGTTAATAGTGATCCAATGCTCCGTTAAACGGGAATCGACCAATTTTTTGTTGTTGTTACACTACAAAAGTTTGATCCATGCTAGAACACATACGCAGAGGATTCTAATTAGGTGCACACACACTGCTCCCTTGGGAGGCAACACTTATTTATTAGAACGGTAAGTAATATGACACTGTAGATAAGGTGGTGACCACCGGCCTACTCCAGCTAACACACACAACTTCTCAGATACTCTAGCTAACCCAGCCCAGGTGGGCTACTGGCAAGTCCGTAGGGTGGTGACCACCGGCCTACTCCAGCTAACACACACAACTTCTCAGATACTCTAGCGTGACCCAGCCCAGGTGGGACGTACTGGCAAGTCCGTAGGGTGGTGACCACCGGCCTACTCCAGCTAACACACACAACTTCTCAGATACTCTAGCGTGACCCAGCCCAGGTGGGCTACTGGCAAGGCCGTAGGGTGGTGACCACCGGCCTACTCCAGCTAACACACACAACTTCTCAGATACTCTAGCGTGACCCAGCCCAAGTGGGCTACTGGCAAGTCCGTAGGGTGGTGACCACCGGCCTACTCCAGCTAACACACACAACTTCTCAGATACTCTAGCTAACCCAGCCCAGGTGGGCTACTGGCAGGTCTGTAGGGTGGTGACCACCGGCCTACTCCAGCTAACACACACAACTTCTCAGATACTCTAGCTAACCCAGCCAGGTGGGCTACTGGCAAGGCCATAGGGTGGTGACCACCGGCCTACTCCAGCTAACACACACAACTTCTCAGATACTCTAGCGTGACCCAGCCCAGGTGGGCTACTGGCAAGTCCGTAGGGTGGTGACCACAGACTTACTCCAGCTAACACACACAACTTCTCAGATACTCTAGCGTGACCCAGCCCAGGTGGGCTACTGGCAAGTCCGTAGGGTGGTGACCACCGGCCTACTCCAGCTAACACACACAACTTCTCAGATACTCTAGCGTGACCCAGCCCAGGTGGGCTACTGGCAAGTCCGTAGGGTGGTGACCACCGGCCTACTCCAGCTAACACACACAACTTCTCAGGTACTCTAGCGTGACCCAGCCCAGGTGGGCTACTGGCAAGTCCGTAGGGTGGTGACCACAGACTTACTCCAGCTAACACACACAACTTCTCAGATACTCTAGCGTGACCCAGCCCAGGTGGGCTACTGGCAAGGCCGTAGGGTGGTGACCACCGGCCTACTCCAGCTAACACACACAACTTCTCAGATACTCTAGCGTGACCCAGCCCAGGTGGGACGTACTGGCAAGTCCGTAGGGTGGTGACCACCGGCCTACTCCAGCTAACACACACAACTTCTCAGGTACTCTAGCGTGACCCAGCCCAGGTGGGCGTACTGGCAAGTCCGTAGGGTGGTGACCACCGGCCTACTCCAGCTAACACACACAACTTCTCAGGTACTCTAGCGTGACCCAGCCCAGGTGGGCGTACTGGCAGGTCCGTAGGGTGGTGACTACCGGCCTACTCCAGCTAACACACACAACTTCTCAGATACTCTAGCGTGACCCAGCCCAGGTGGGCTACTGGCAAGTCCGTAGGGTGGTGACCACCGGCCTACTCCAGCTAACACACACAACTTCTCAGATACTCTAGCGTGACCCAGCCCAGGTGGGCTACTGGCAAGGCCGTAGGGTGGTGACCACCGGCCTACTCCAGCTAACACACACAACTTCTCAGGTACTCTAGCGTGACCCAGCCCAGGTGGGCTACTGGCAAGTCCGTAGGGTGGTGACCACAGACTTACTCCAGCTAACACACACAACTTCTCAGATACTCTAGCGTGACCCAGCCCAGGTGGGCTACTGGCAAGGCCGTAGGGTGGTGACCACCGGCCTACTCCAGCTAACACACACAACTTCTCAGATACTCTAGCTAACCCAGCCCAGGTGGGCTACTGGCAGGTCTGTAGGGTGGTGACCACCGGCCTACTCCAGCTAACACACACAACTTCTCAGATACTCTAGCGTGACCCAGCCCAGGTGGGCTACTGGCAAGGCCGTAGGGTGGTGACCACCGGCCTACTCCAGCTAACACACACAACTTCTCAGATACTCTAGCGTGACCCAGCCAGGTGGGCTACTGGCAAGTCCGTAGGGTGGTGACCACCGGCCTACTCCAGCTAACACACACAACTTCTCAGATACTCTAGCGTGACCCAGCCCAGGTGGGCGTACTGGCAGGTCCGTAGGGTGGTGACCACCGGCCTACTCCAGCTAACACACACAACTTCTCAGATACTCTAGCGTGACCCAGCCCAGGTGGGCTACTGGCAAGTCCGTAGGGTGGTGACCACAGACTTACTCCAGCTAACACACACAACTTCTCAGATACTCTAGCGTGACCCAGCCCAGGTGGGCTACTGGCAAGTCCGTAGGGTGGTGACCACCGGCCTACTCCAGCTAACACACACAACTTCTCAGATACTCTAGCGTGACCCAGCCCGGGTGGGCTACTGGCAAGTCCGTAGGGTGGTGACCACCGGCCTACTCCAGCTAACACACACAACTTCTCAGATACTCTAGCGTGACCCAGCCCAGGTGGGCTACTGGCAAGTCCGTAGGGTGGTGACCACCGGCCTACTCCAGCTAACACACACAACTTCTCAGATACTCTAGCGTGACCCAGCCCAGGTGGGCTACTGGCAAGGCCGTAGGGTGGTGACCACCGGCCTACTCCAGCTAACACACACAACTTCTCAGATACTCTAGCGTGACCCAGCCCAGGTGGGCGTACTGGCAAGTCCGTAGGGTGGTGACCACCGGCCTACTCCAGCTAACACACACAACTTCTCAGATACTCTAGCGTGACCCAGCCCAGGTGGGCGTACTGGCAAGTCCGTAGGGTGGTGACCACCGGCCTACTCCAGCTAACACACACAACTTCTCAGATACTCTAGCTAACCCAGCCCAGGTGGGCTACTGGCAGGTCTGTAGGGTGGTGACCACCGGCCTACTCCAGCTAACACACACAACTTCTCAGATACTCTAGCGTGACCCAGCCCAGGTGGGCGTACTGGCAGGTCCGCTGACTGGAGGCTTGTCTCTTCTTGTTGTCTTCACGATGCATCTTCGTTCCTGATAAGGGCAGCAGCCTTGAACCTCGTGAGGAGGCCGCTTATATGGGTCTCGGCGTGCCCGGGACCCCGCCCAGGCCACGCCTCCCTTCGAGAACCATCTCGAAGCCCCCCCCCCCTCCCCCCTGCTGTCCACGTGCCCCCCCCCCCCCTGAGGCCCCTGGCCCCCACTGGAGTCTAGTCACGTGTCCAACCGGGGGTCACAGAGAGCGCCGCGACCTCACACCACCACCCTCGTGGCCATCCCCGAGTCCAGAACCGGCCCTGAACGTCATTCCCGCCCCCGGCCGGGATGACGTCATGCGTGTGTGTGTGTGTAGACCCGCGTGGTCGTGACGCTCCCCCGCATAGTGACGTCACACTTGTGTGTACACAGTGATGACGCTGCCATCGCTACACATACACACCGATATTCAAAACATCACAGCTTGGTCCACGATCGATCCGCCCTCGAACGCATACGCAAAGGTATTAAAAAAATATCATAACCGGATCCTTGCTCGATCGGATCCACGCTCGATCCGCGCTTGATCAGAGCTCGATCAGACCTCACTCGGGCCCTTTTCAGGATTCACCATGCGTGGACAATAGTAGGGGTTTTCCCCCTTTTTTTCTGGCAAACAAAACTGAAACCTTTTTTTTTACAAGGAATCACGTTGCCGCATTAAACCACAATACTTGCGGTCAAAATGCAAACACAAAGCACACTCTGATGATACGATGCATTTTTTTAGCTCTTTCGGTAAAGTCACGTTGAAGGGAAACAGTAAAATAATAAAAATATATAAAAAACATATATATAAATATATATGAAACATATATATTCTATTTTCTTTGGTTAATTTCTTTTATCAATTTATTATTTTATTCTCATTCTACGTGACTTTACCGAAAGAACCAAAGAAGATGAATCATTGCAGTCACGAAAGCTTTAAATCTAAATATATTTTATTATTTCATTGTTTCCCTTCAACGTGACTTTACCGAAAGAGCTAATAATATGAATTACTGCAGCTTTAAATCAGAATTTAATGTGATGCATTGTTTAAATCGGCGTGGTTTTTTTCGTTTTGCGTTTTGACCCACAGGTATTGGTGGTTAATGCAGTCAACGTGGTTCCTTGTAAAAAAAAAGGTTTCCGTTTTGTTGCCAGAAAAACCAAAAGGGAAAAACCCCTACTATTAGATTTTGGTACCGGCTAAAGGTGGTCTAATGATGCTTGGGCAAATGCGGGCGCGCATACATGCACCGATGCAGTGCATCGTGTATAATGCCAAGTTGGAAAATAAATGTTGGGAAAATGTATGTTACACATACAGATGCACACATTCTTAACAGGTCCCTGCAGGGTGGGCTGGTAGGACGAGTCTCTGCGCTGTCTATTGCTGATTTTACACCCCAACAGCACGAGATTTCACTTCGTTAAAGTATTGAAAGGGGACGGACGGACGGACACATTAATCTATTGCAGGCTGGTACACTCAGTTCACAACTTCCTTCCTACCAGTATTAATGTGTCAATGATTCATCTTCCCTTTTTAAATCAAATCGCTCATGCTACATTTAACCTGTCTATATGTATGTGTCTCTTCCAAAAATTGAGAGAATTCCCACGGGAAACAGATATCCGTGGTTAATTAACCTTAGTCGACATCATTGGGCCTCCTTTGCCAGTACCGAAATCTAATAATAGGGAGTTTTTCCATGTTTTTCTTTCTGGCAAACAAAATGAAACCTTCTTACGAGGTATCATGTCGCCGCATTGACCACAATTCGCCTTTTGGCGTCATCTGGTCGAGCACCAATTGGGTCGAGGCTCAAACGAAAGCCGTGTCCCTTGGTGCGGACCAATCAGTTTCAAGGACAATGCATCATCATATATCATCATGGTGTGCGTTTCTTGTTTGCATTTTGACCGCAGGCATTGTGTGTTAATGCACCACATGATTCCTTCTAAAAAAATAAGGTTTCAGTTTAGTTGCCAAACAAAAGGGGAAATCCCCTATTATTATTATTATTAGTATACCTTAGTCGAGGCATTCAATGGCGAAAAGAGAGCATGAGAAAAGAGTGATAAGTTTCCATCAAAGGCGAATGAGAAGGCAATGGCCAGAAAATCAGAACGTCCGCAACATGGCATGCACACACGCACGCGCGCAAACGCCTACTGTACACTTCGGAATCAGAAGTGTCTTTCTTGGAGCCAACGTCCGTTGATTTTAAAACAAGCTCTCGAAACGTGCTCTCTGGTTCTATTCGGTTAAAGTCACGTAGTAGGTAGAAAAATAAAACAACAAAAAATTCTCACGACGTTTCGGCCACAACACAAGCGGCCTTCATCGGGTGAAAGAACAGAACTGTCGGGACGACAGTGCTCCAATTAACGCTGCTAAGATTCGCAGCGTCTTTTTAAGCTCGGCGAGAGGCGTGGAGCGCCTTGACAAAGGAGTCTACGTATCAGAGCAGGAGAATTTAGCATTGCAATAGCTGAGGGATTAGCTTGTGACAGAGATAGCTGTGTTAAAGTCAAAGTTAACCTATCAACAGAGGCATTTGGATTATGGACGCTAAAGGCCTCCGACTAACCAACTATCATACGGTAAGCCGATGTGAAACGTTATGACTGTCGTAGGAAAGTGGAATGGTAAATAGTGCAGAGTCGTGATGCAGTGTAGCCTTGTCGTGCAACACGACGCTTGGACAGTTGAACACCGACGTAACGTGTCCTTTCGACGTGACAAACGGTACGGTTGAAAAGGTGAAGTTAAAAAAATCACACGCAACAATTCTCCCAACCGTGCCTTTAAGGCTTTCGGCGACTGCAGGAATCCGTACCCCTTAGAGTCGGATGGAAAAATTAATCGAAAGTCATGAATGGGTCCTAGATGCGAAGCTTTTTGTGACTGCGAGGGTTCATACTTGTTTTTGGTAAAGTCACGTAGGTAAAACAATTTTTTTTAAATTGAATAAAAAACAGTGTAAACAACTCAATTAAATCACGACGTGTCTTGGTGCAACACAAGCGTAAATTACTAGTTGCCTCTGTGGATGTGTAGGATTTGACTTTAACATAGCCATTCCTGTGACCAGTCACAAGCTAATCCCTTTAGCTATTTCAATGCTAAATTACTAGTTGCCTCTGTGGATGTGTAGGTTTTGACTTTAACATAGCCATTCCTGTGACCAGTTACAAGCTAATCCCTTAGCTATTTCAATGCTAAATTACTAGTTGCCTCTGTGGATGTGTAGGTTTGACTTTAACATAGCCATTCCTGTGACCAGTCACAAGCTAATCCCTTAGCTATTTCAATGCTAAATTACTAGTTGCCTCTGTGGATGTGTAGGTTTTGACTTTAACATAGCCATTCCTGTGACCAGTCACAAGCTAATCCCTTAGCTATTTCAATGCTAAATTACTAGTTGCCTCTGTGGATGTGTAGGTTTTGACTTTAACATAGCCATTCCTGTGACCAGTCACAAGCTAATCCCTTAGCTATTTCAATGCTAAATTACTAGTTTCCTCTGTGGATGTGTAGGTTTTGACTTTAACATAGCCATTCCTGTGACCAGTCACAAGCTAATCCCTTAGCTATTTCAATGCTAAATTACTAGTTGCCTCTGTGGATGTGTAGGTTTTGACTTTAACATAGCCATTCCTGTGACCAGTCACAAGCTAATCCCTTAGCTATTTCAATGCTAAATTACTAGTTGCCTCTGTGGATGTGTAGGTTTTGACTTTAACATAGCCATTCCTGTGACCAGTCACAAGCTAATCCCTTAGCTATTTCAATGCTAAATTACTAGTTGCCTCTGTGGATGTGTAGGTTTTGACTTTAACATAGCCATTCCTGTGACCAGTCACAAGCTAATCCCTCAGCAATTTCAATGCTAAATTACTAGTTGCCTCTGTGGATGTGTAGGTTTTGACTTTAACATAGCCATTCCTGTGACCAGTCACAAGCTAATCCCTCAGCTATTTCAATGCTAAATTACTAGTTGCCTCTGTGGATGTGTAGGTTTTGACTTTAACATAGCCATTCCTGTGACCAGTCACAAGCTAATCCCTTAGCTATTTCAATGCTAAATTACTAGTTGCCGCTGTGGATGTGTAGGTTTTGACTTTAACATAGCCATTCCTGTGACCAGTCACAAGCTAATCCCTTAGCTATTTCAATGCTAAATTACTAGTTGCCTCTGTGGATGTGTAGGTTTTGACTTTAACATAGCCATTCCTGTGACCAGTCACAAGCTAATCCCTCAGCTATTTCAATGCTAAATTACGAGTTGCCTCTGTGGATGTGTAGGTTTTGACTTTAACATAGCCATTCCTGTGACCAGTTACAAGCTAATCCCTTAGCTACTTCAATGCTAAATTACTAGTTGCCTCTGTGGATGTGTAGGTTTTGACTTTAACATAGCCATTCCTGTGACCAGTCACAAGCTAATCCCTTAGCTATTTCAATGCTAAATTACTAGTTGCCTCTGTGGATGTGTAGGTTTTGACTTTAACATAGCCATTCCTGTGACCAGTCACAAGCTAATCCCTTAGCTATTTCAATGCTAAATTACTAGTTGCCTCTGTGGATGTGTAGGTTTTGACTTTAACATAGCCATTCCTGTGACCAGTCACAAGCTAATCCCTTAGCTATTTCAATGCTAAATTACTAGTTGCCTCTGTGGATGTGTAGGTTTTGACTTTAACATAGCCATTCCTGTGACCAGTCACAAGTTAATCCCTTGGCTATTTCAATGCTAAATTAGTAGTTGCCTCTGTGGATGTGTAGGTTTTGACTTTAACATAGCCATTCCTGTGACCAGTCACAAGCTAATCCCTTAGCTATTTTAATGCTAAATTACTAGTTGCCTCTGTGGATGTGTAGGTTTTGACTTTAACATAGCCATTCCTGTGACCAGTCACAAGTTAATCCTTTAGCTATTTCAATGCTAAATTACTAGTTGCCGCTGTGGATGTGTAGGTTTTGACTTTAACATAGCCATTCCTGTGACCAGTCACAAGCTAATCCTTTAGCTATTTCAATGCTAAATTACTAGTTGCCTCTGTGGATGTGTAGGTTTTGACTTTAACATAGCCATTTCCGTGACCAGTCACAAGCTAATCCCTCAGCTGTTAGATATGTAAACCCCCTTTGTCAAGGTGCCTCACTTCTCCCAACCAGCTTAAAAGTCGCTACGAATCTTAACATCGTTCATTGAAGCTCTGTCGTCCCGACAGTTCCGTACCTTTCACCTGAAGACGGCCGCTTGCGTTGTGGCCGAAACGTCGTGAGGATTTTATTGTGTTATTTTATTATTTTATTCTCAATCTACGAGGTGACTTTACCGAAAGATCCAAAGAAGAAATAACACAAGCGTCCTTTACATTATGAGACCTCCTTTGTCAGTAGCAAGATATAGTAATAGGTTTTTACCCTTTTATCCGGCACCAGATAAAAGGGTAAACGTGATCCTTTGATCGCTTGTATGAAGGTGTCAGTTTTTGTGCCAGTTAAAAGGGTAAAAACCTATTACTATAGGTTTTTACCCTTTTATCTGGCACCAAAACTGACACCTTTATTCAAGGCATCATGTTTGCAATAACCACAACACAAGCAGTCAAAATGCAAACAAAAAAAGACAACTCTGATGATAATAATATTGGCACTGTCCTTGAATTTGATTGGTCCATATTAATATCAGAGTTGTCTCTTTTGTTTGCATTGTGACTGCTTGTGTTGTGGTTATTGCAAACATGATGCCTTGAATAAAGGTGCCAGTTTTTGCGTGCCAGTTAAAAGGGTAAAACCTATTCCTATATCTTGTTACTGGCAAAGGATGTCTCATAATGATGCCTTGAATAAAGGTGTCAGTTTTTTGCGTGCCAGTTAAAAGGGTAAAACCTATTCCTATATCTTGTTACTGGCAAAGGAGGTCTCATAATGATGCCTTGAATAAAGGTGTCAGTTTTTTGCTTGTCAGTTAAAAGGGTAAAAACCTATTACTAAATCTTGTTACTGGCAAAGGAGGTCTCATAATGTAAATGCTCACCCCGAACCCTCAATAACTCTGATAGTGCGCTGTTTTTGAGTTGTACGCATTTTGGCGTCTTCTGGTCCAACACCAGTAGAGAGACTAAAGGGCTCTAAGAAATGCCGTCTCGGGTGTGGACCAATCAATTTCAAGGACAGTGCCAATATCATTATCAGAGTTGTCTCTTTTTGTTTGCATTTTTGACTGCTTGCGTTGTGGTTATTGCAAACATGATGCCTTGAATAAAGGTGTCAGTTTTGGTGCCAGATAAAAGGGTAAAACCCTACTACTACGAGCGTCCTCCTTCAGGTGGTGGACAACGTAGCGAAAAGCACAAACGCTTCCGTGTGTCTCAAACTATGGCTGCGACGAGGTATTATATCAATGGCTCCGATAGTTTGCACCCTAACTGCCGGTGTTAGCAGTTATTCCCGACTCCCCTGAGTTGCATTGCCCAGGTTGGAGGTCTATGCGTTGACGAGGCTGGATGTCTCGCGAGTGTAATAAGCGAGCGCCATCTGCTGCATAATTGACAGGGTTACATCTTATTTGGTTATTTCGGTAAAGTCACCACGTAGAATGAGAATAAAGTAATAAATTAATAAAATAACACAATAAAATTCTCACGACGTTTCGGCCACAACACAAGCGGCCTTCTTCAGGTGATAGGAACAGACCTGTCGGGACGACAGAGCTTCAATGAACGTTGTTAAGATTCGTAGCATCTTTTTAAGCTGGTTTAGAGAAGTGAGGCACCTTGACAAAGGGGTTTAAATATCAAATTGCAAATCAATTTATAACATTTTTGACATGCGTTTTTCTGGATTTTTTTGTTGTTATTCCGTCTCTCACTGTTCAAATAAACCTACCATTAAAATTATAGACTGATCATTTCTTTGTCAGTGGGCAAACGTACAAAATCAGCAGGGGATCAAATATTTTTTTTCCCTCACTGTACAATAGTCAGTAGTATCTACTGTAGTATCTACTGACTCTGTATATGCTTACTGTTGTATATGTCGGTTATGAAATTTTGATGAAAATAATCAAAATTAAATGATATTTGGAAAATTGCGTAATTATCCGAAATTGTGTTAATTGATGTAATTATGCGTATAAAGTATGCTAATTCGAAATATAATCGTATTATACTCTTTGGTTTTATTCGGTAAAGTCACGTAGATAAAATAAATAAATAAAAAAACAATTAAATCACGACGTTTCGGAGGCAACGCAAGCTTTCCGTCTTCAGGTGGAAAAGTCAACGCGGAATATCTGTGTCCGGAGCACAGTTCAGAGACGACCTTGGATTATATACAGGTTCAGGGAGGGGGGGAGGAGTCAGGAAGGGGGCGTGGGTGAGTGGGAGGGCTGGGCTAAGCAGCCGTTTGATAGGCTGCTGCGGGTAACACCCACTTCTCAGAGCTCGCATCAAAGGGCCCCCCGGTGACTTCACCGAATAGAACCCAAGAGCATGAATCCTTGCAGTCACAAAAGCTTCAAATCTATGATCGTATCAATTTATGCGGGTGTGTGCGATTATGCTAATGCGAGCTGTTATGATAATTAGGCCCCGCCTCGCCGATGAGGGTCGTATTAGCAATCGGGATCATACAATTAATCATATGACGTTGTGACAGTCTGATGCGAGTACGCCAGAGTCAGCTCCGCTGTATTGTTCAGGTCTGCGTTAACGCCCGGCAATGCGATTATTCCCGCTTTAGCAATTTGCTGAGCGTATCAGTGCGTTCACGTCAGGTCTCCAGGTTCAGGGTCGCCGGGCAGAACACGGTTTTCGCGAGTAAGATCATTGCGCGTTCAATTTCGGGAGCGAAAAGCACGCAACCACTTCCGTGTCAATCGGTTTCATTTCCTAGCGAAACCCTGACTCCAGAAGGGGCACCTCTCGAACGTGGGATCACCCAAGGCGGTGGCGACACGGTTCGCCATCAGCGATTGCGTCGTTTCGCTTTGGCGACGGCACATGTGATCAGCTCCACCGTGTAAGCGCGAGCCCGGGTGGCGATTCAGAGCGAGCCGCTAAAATATGCACGCGGGCTATTCCAGGCGGGGAAAAAAAAAATACCCTCAACATTCTGAGAACATGCAAAAAATCTTAGTGCGGCCTGGAAGCGTATTGTTAAATAATGCACGTTACATTTTGATTCAAGGAATTGCTCATCTGCAACTCATTACTAATCATAACCAATGACTGATTTACTAATCGATTATATAATTACATTACCCCCCCCTGCCCGCCCCTCCCCCTCTAATCACTGCACCTGATATGAGTTAAGTGATGACGTCACCCTGCTGCTCTATATAAAACCGGGAGCAAGCGAGGGCTTTACCATTCTGGCGAATTGCCCGATGATGCTGGATGTATTTACCAGCGAAACGTCACAGTACAACTCAAACTGTAAATGTGGATTCACTCTTCAACACACCGGTGGGCTAAGGTAGTGAACTATTTGTGTCTTTTTGTCAACGTGTCACACTTTTTTTATTTTACTGATTGGCCGTGTCGGGTGGTGGAGGGTTACGACACGTTTATAAATAAACGCGATCTAACCCAAAAAAAAAACTTTATTGTGAATGCAAATTCTTACACGTGAGATTTGCCCACGCACATTACTGCGCCCGTCCGTTGACCCATATGCAACGTGACGCTATTTAAAAAAAAAGAAACGCACGACTCAAATACTTCTAAGCGGCCGCATCCACGCAACTCAATGGCAGCGATGTTCTTCACGATCCGTGCGACATTTCACGCACCGCCTTGGGAACGTCACTCTTCTTGACTGTCCCCGATATGCGTGCCGTGCGTCTCCGTGAAGCGGACGCCGGGGCGATGCGTCGTGATGAGGGTGTGAGGGCGTGGGGGGAGGGTGATACGAACCTGCTTCGTTCTCTTTGCTCGCGGCGCCGGCTTGGCTTGCTCGTGTTGGCAGATGCAGGCTCTCTCCGCTGCTGTAGTAAGCTGCCGCGCTCCCGCTCCCTCTGCTTGCGGAGATGCGCACGATCGCGCTCGCCGCCGATTCCCGCCGACTCCGTCGCTCCGCGGGCGGCTGGTCAGGCTCCGTCCGCCGCTGGATGAGCCAAGTCGCACGCGCCCGCTCTCCGCTGGCAGCTGGCACTCGATGTGGGAATGAAAGCCTCCTTGAGCTCTGAGCTCGCACTCGGTGGCACGTCGCTAACCCTGCGAGTCTCGCCATCCTCGGAGCCGGCCGGCCGGCCGGCCACCCGCCCGCCCGCCCGCCCTCTTCCGCAGCTCCTGAGCTGACTTGTTGAACTCGCCGTGCCTTTGTTGCGCTGGTCTGTCGAGATGCTCGTCTGAGCCGTTACATTCGGGGAAAAAAAAATTTCCGCTCTGCGCAGTGGTTGGGGGGGAGGGGGGGCGTGGCCTGTGTGTGTGTGTGTCATCCCATCAAGACATCCTGCGTCCCTCCATTGATCACCGTCCCCTTGTATCCCTTCGTCCGTGGGGTACAGATGGCTCCCTCTTTGCAACAACAAGCAATGTCCTCGCGCTGGTGTCAAGTTCCTGTTCTGCCGCGCTGCGGGAAGACGAAGGCGGCCCGGGAGGCTCTCTTCCTCTCTCCAGGCCTCGCAAGCCTGAACCCGTCTGCCCCTCGCCTCATCTGGACAACCCCCCGATTCAACACTGCACGAATGCTTCCCTTGACTTATGCTCCCAAGTATTTGTGGTTCATCACGAGACGTTTCCTCCGATGTTCCAAAGGGTGCATTCCTTTGCTCGCACAGTCCGCACACAGAGATGCGTGCCTTCCACTCTCGGGGTCGGAGATATGCCTTGGTGCTCACTTCCTCGACTGCCCCAATTCACATTCCTTGGCCTTGTAAGGTCACGGAACGGCGAGATGTGACGCAATATTACAGTGTACAACGTCCGTGTTAGCACTACGAATGCGAAGCAACCCCTCACCCCCCCCCCCCCCCCCACCTCCCCCCCCGCCATGCGGATTGCAGCCCCGGCCCGAGAAAAAGTGCGTGGGCTCCCGATGACGTTGACTCATTGTTGCCAAGCTCTGCATTGTTAACGTTACCCCCAATAGCAATGAAGGGGGGAAATTGTTTGAATCTGTGCGCTAGCGTCCTGTGTCTGCGGCCGACGGAAGTGGGGGGGGCGAACTCTTGGCTTGGAATTTACCCCTCCCCTCTTGGTGACCTATGCGGCTGTGTTTCAGCAAATGGGTTGTTTGTCTTGTGGCAAGCTGGAGATGTTTCAGATAGTCGCTAACCCCTCTTTGCCCCGGAGTTTAGTATTTATTTATCTGATGGCCTTTTTTGACGATCTCCATCTGCTGTTTACTGGGATGAGGTCCGCTTGCCGGTTCGAGGGTGCTATTATTTATCTATCGACTGTTGAAAAAGAATATCGGCAAATATTATTATTGATATTAAGTGTGGGAAAAGGGCCGTATACAACACAACCCACTCACTCACCCAGCTACTCACTCAGCCACTCGGCTAGCTCACTAACACGCTCGCTCATAAACTTACTCAGCCACACACTGGCTCACCAACCCACTCACTCACCCAGCTACTCACTCAGCCACTCGGCTACCTCATTAACACGCTCACTCATAAACTTACTCACCCACCCACTCACTCACACACCCACTAGCTCACCAACCCACTAGCTCACCAACCCACTCACTCATGTACTCACTCAGCCACTCGGCTAGCTCACTAACACGCTCGCTCATAAACTTACTCAGCCACCCACTAGCTCACCAACCCACTCACTCACCCACCTACTCACTCAGGCACTCGGCTAGCTCACTAACACACTCGCTCATAAACTTACTCAGCCACCCACTAGCTCACCAACCCACTCACTCACCCAGCTACTCACTCAGCCACTCGGCTACCTCACTAACACGCTCGCTCATAAACTTACTCGGCCACTCACTCACCATCCCACTCACTCACCCAGCTACTCACTCAGCCACTCGGCCACCTCACTAACACGCTCACTCTTCAACTTACTCAGCCATCCACTTGCTCACCAACATACTCACTCACCCACCTACTCACTCAGCCACTAGGCTACCTCACTAACACGCTCACTCATAAACTTACTCAGCCACCCACTGGCTCACCAACCCACTCACTCACCCACCTACTCACTCAACTACTCGGCTACCTCACTAACACGCTAGCTCATCAAACTCACTCGCTCGGTAACCCACTAGCTCACCGACCTGCTCACCCACCCACGCACGCACGAACGCAACCACCCATCCACTCACCCACTCCAGCTCCTGACAGAGCAACGGCAGCCTCTCCTTGAGACACGCACACACACACCAGTACCGGTCTACTGGACCTCGCAGGTCAAGGGGGAATTGGGTCCAGCTCCTGACGGGTGAAAGGCAGCCTCTCCTTGAGACACACACACACACCAGTACTGGTCTACTGGACCTTGCAGGTCAAGGCGGTATAGGGTCTGGCTCCTGACAGATTAACGGCAGCCTCTCCTTGAGACACACACACACCAGTACCGGTCTACTGGACCCCGCAGGTCAAGGCGGTATTGGGTCCAGCTCCTGACAGATTAACGGCAGCCTCTCCTTGAGACACACACACATACCAGTACCGGTCTACCGGACCTTGCAGGTCAAGGCGGTATTGGGTCCAGCTCCTGACAGATTAACGGCAGCCTCTCCTTGAGACACGCACACACACACCATAACGGGCCTACTGGACCTCGCAGGTCAAGGCGGTATTGGGTCCAGCTCCTGACGGGTGAAAGGCAGCCTCTCCTTGAGACACACACACACACCAGTACCGGTCTACTGGACCTCGCAGGTCAACGCGGTATTGGGTCAGGCTCCTGACAGAGGAACGGCAGCCTCTCCTTGAGACACACACACACACACACACCATTACCGGTACACCGGACCTGTGTTATTCAGAGGTCCACACAGTACCGACTGGTCCAGCTCCTGACAGATTAACGGCAGCCTCTCCTTGAGACACACACACACACACCAGAACCGGTCTACTGGACCTCGCAGGTCAAGGCGGTATTAGGTCCAGCTCCTGACGGGTGAAAGGCAGCTTCTCCTTGAGACACACACACACACACCAGAACCGGTACACCGGACCTGTGTTACTCAGAGGTCCACACAGTACCGACTGGTCCAGCTCCTGACAGAGGAACGGCAGCCTCTCCTTGAGACACGCACACACACCATAACTGGCCTACTGGACCTCGCAGGTCAAGGCGGTATTGGGTCCAGCTCCTGACAGAGGAACGGCAGCCTCTCCTTGAGACTCGCACACACACCATAACGGGCCTACTGGACCTCGCAGGTCAAGGCGGTATCGGGTCCGGCTCCTGACAAAGGAACGGCAGCATCTCCTTGAGACTCGCACACACACCAGTACCAGTCTACTGGACCTCGCAGGTCAAGGTGGTATTGGGTCTGGCTCCTGACAGAGGATCAGCAGCCTCTCCTTGAGACACACACACACACACCAGAACCGACCTACTGGACCTCGCAGGTCAAGGCGGTATTAGGTCCAGCTCCTGACGGGTGAAAGGCAGCCTCTCCTTGAGACACGCACACACACCAGTACCGGTCTACTGGACCTCGCAGGTCAAGGCGGTATTGGGTCTGGCTCCTGACAGAGGAACGGCAGCCTCTCCTTGAGACACACACACACACACCAGTACCGGTACACCGGACCTGTGTTACTCAGAGGTCCACACAGTACCGACTGGTCCAGCTCCTGACAGATTAACGGCAGCCTCTCCTTGAGACACACACACACACCAGTACCTGTACACCGGACCTCGCAGGTCAAGGTGGTATTGGGTCTGGCTCCTGACAGAGGAACGGCAGCCTCTCCTTGAGACACGCACACACACCATAACGGGCCTACTGGACCTCGCAGGTCAAGGCGGTATTGGGTCCAGCTCCTGACAGAGGAACGGCAGCCTCTCCTTGAGACACGCACACACACCATAACGGGCCTACTGGACCTCGCAGGTCAAGGCGGTATTAGGTCCAGCTCCTGACGGGTGAAAGGCAGCCTCTCCTTGAGACACGCATACACACCAGTACCGGTCTACTGGACCTCGCAGGTCAAGGCGGTATTGGGTCCGGCTCCTGACAGAGGAACGGCAGCCTCTCCTTGAGACACACACACACACCATAACGGGCCTACTGGACATCGCAGGTCAAGGCGGTATTAGGTCCAGCTCCTAACGGGTGAAAGGCAGCCTCTCCTTGAGACACGCACACACACCATAACGGGCCTACTGGACCTCGCAGGTCAAGGCGGTATTAGGTCCGGCTCCTGACGGGTGAAAGGCAGCCTCTCCTTGAGACACACACACACACCAGTACCGGTTTACTGGACCTCGCAGGTCAAGGCGGTATTGGGTCTGGCTCCTGACAAAGGAACGGCAGTCTCTCCTTGAGACACGCACACACACCATAACGGGTCTACTGGACCTCGCAGGTCAAGGCGGTATTGGGTCCAGCTCCTGATGGGTGAAAGGCAGCCTCTCCTTGAGACACGCACACACACACACACACCATAACGGGTCTACTGGACCTCGCAGGTCAAGGCGGTATCGGGTCCGGCTCCTGACAGAGGAGCGGCAGCCTCTCCTAGAGACACACACACGCACCAGTACCGGTACACCGGACCTCGCAGGTCAAGGCGGTATTGGGTCCAGCTCCTGACGGGTGAAAGGCAGCCTCTCCTTGAGACACATACACACACCAGTACCGGTCTACTGGACCTCGCAGGTCAAGGCGGTATTAGGTCCAGCTCCTGACGTGTGAAAGGCAGCCTCTCCTTGAGACACGCACACACACCAGTACCGGTCTACTGGACCTCGCAGGTCAAGGCGGTATCGGGTCCGGCTCCTGACAGAGCAACGGCAGCCTCTCCTTGAGACACACACACACACCAGTACCAGTCTACTGGACCTCGCAGGTCAAGGCGGTATTGGGTCTGGCTCCTGACAGAGGAACGGCAGCCTCTCCCTGAGACACACACACCAGAACCGGTCTACTGGACCTCACAGGTCAAGGCGGTATTAGGTCCAGCTCCTGACGGGTGAAAGGCAGCCTCTCCTTGAGACACACACACACACCAGTACCGGTCTACTGGACCTCGCAGGTCAAGGCGGTATTGGGTCCAGCTCCAGACGGGTGAAAGGCAGCCTCTCCTTGAGACACACACACACCATAACGGGTCTACTGGACCTCGCAGGTCAAGGCGATATTGGGTCCGGCTCCTGACAGATTAACGGCAGCCTCTCCATGAGACACACACACACACACCAGTACCGGTACACCGGACCTGTGTTACTCAGAGGTCCACGGAGTACCGACCGGTCCGGCTCCGGACAAGACGAACGGCAGCCTCTCCACATGTGCCACCGGCAGTAAGTCTCCCGTCGTGTCTTGGAGGGGACCCCCGCGGCGAGGGACCCCCGCGGCGAGGGACCCCCGCGGCGAGGGACCCCCGCGGCGAGGGACCCCCGCGGCGAGGGACGAGGGGCGGGAGAAGTGAGGAGGAGCCGGATGTTATTTTGTCAAACGAGGTTTGTTTATTTTGCGGGGGACTTGAGTTGAGGGGGAGGGGGGAGTGGGGAGGGAGGGGTGGGGGGAGGGAGGAGGGGGGGAGGGAGGGGGTGGGAGAGGGGTGGGAGGGAGGGGGGAGGGAGCGTTTGCAACACGATAAACAATGCAGAGTCGACCCCCCTTGTGTGGGCACGTGGGGAGGGATGGGGAGGGGGGGGCGAGCGGTGGGTAAAGTCTTGGGGAGAGGAGGGACACACGGTGATGTGATGGTGGTGGATGTGTGGGTGGGTGGGTGAGTGGGTGATTGGGTGAGTGGTTGAGTGAGTGGGTGGGTGAGTGGGTGGGTGAGTGGGTGGGTGAGTGGGTGGGTGAGTGGGTGGGTGGGTGAGTGGGTGGGTGAGTGGGTGGGTGGGTGGGTGAGTGGGTGGGTGGGTGAGTGAGTGGGTGATTGGGTGGGTGATTGGGTGAGTGGTTGAGTGAGTGGGTGGGTGGGTGGGTGAGTGGGTCAGTGAGTGAGTGGGTGAGTGGTTGAGTGGTTGAGTGAGTGGGTGGGTGAGTGGGTGGGTGAGTGAGTGGGTCAGTGAGTGATTGAGTGGGTGGGTGGGTGAGTGGGTGGGTGAGTGGGTGAGTGGCTGAGTAAGTGAGTGGGTGAGTTAGTGGGTGGGTGAGTGAATGGTTGAGTGAGTGAGTGAATGGTTGAGTGAGTGTGTGAGTGAGCGAATGGCTGAGTGAGTTGGTGGGTGGGTGGGTGAGTTGGTGGGTCGGTGGGTGAGTCGGTGGGTGAGTGGGTGAGTGAGTGGGTGAGTTGGTGGGTGGGTGTGTGGGTATGCGAGCGGGCGGGCGGGCGAGCTGCAGGCTCCCCTTCCCCGCTAGCTCACCGCCCCCCTCTCCCCCCCCGTCTCACCACCACCGCGACTCCCTCACCCCTAACCCCCCACGTCATCACTGCACGGTCTGCTCGTTGGCGTTGCTGCTGCTGCTGCTGCTGCCGCCGCCCCCGCCGCCTCCATCCTGAGGCTTCATGACGTCGGGGAGCTCCGGGGGGCTGGAGTACGGCTCGAGCCGCAGGGCCTCCCACTCCTCGTCTACTGGGGGGGGGGGGCAGCAGAGGGGGGCAGCAGAGGGGGGCAGCAGAGGGGGGGCAGCAGAGGGGGGGCAGCAGAGGGGGGGCAGCAGAGGGGGGCAGAGGGCAGCGGAGGGAAGAGGCGGGCCGGGTAAAACGTCAAGGCGGCGATGGCCGAGAGTGAGCGGTGGTGGTGAGCGGTAGTGGTGAGTGGTAGTGGTGAGTGGTGGTGGTGAGCGGTAGTGGTGAGTGGTGAGTGGTAGTGGTGGTGAGTGTCTGTATGGTAGTGGTGGTGGTGAGTGGTAGTGGTGAGTAGTAGTGGTGAGTGTCTGTATGGTAGTGGTGGTGAGTGTCTGTATGGTAGTGGTGGTGAGTGTCTGTATGGTAGTGGTGAGTAGTAGTGGTGAGTGGTAGTGGTGAGTAGTAGTGGTGAGTGTCTGTATGGTAGTGGTGAGTGTCTCTATGGTGGTGGTGAGTAGTAGTGGTGAGTAGTAGTGGTGAGTGTCTGTATGGTAGTGGTGAGTGGTAGTGGTGAGTGTCTGTATGGTAGTGGTGGTGGTGTCTGTATGGTGGTGGTGAGTAGTAGTAGTGGTGAGTGTTAGTGGTGAGTAGTAGTGGTGAGTAGTAGTGGTGAGTAGTAGTGGTGAGTAGTAGTAGTGAGTAGTAGTGGTGAGTAGTAGTGGTGAGTGTTAGTGGTGAGTAGTAGTGGTGAGTGTTAGTGGTGAGTGGCAGTGGTGAGTGTTAGTGGTGAGTAGTAGTGGTGAGTGTCTCTATGGTAGTGGTGGTGGTGTCTGTATGGTAGTGGTGAGTGGTAGTGGTGAGTGGTAGTGGTGAGCGGTATTGGTGAGCGGTAGTGTTGAGTGTGGTGGTGGTGAGCAGTAGTGGTGAGCGGTAGTGGTGAGTGTGGTGGTGGTGAGCGGTAGTGGTGAGCGTGGTAGTGGTGAGTGTCTGTATGGTGGTGGTGAGTAGTAGTGGTGAGTAGTAGTGGTGAGTAGTAGTGGTGAGTGTCTGTATGGTAGTGGTGAGTGTCTCTATGGTGGTGGTGAGTGGTAGTGGTGAGTGTCTGTATGGTAGTGGTGGTGAGTGTCTGTATGGTAGTGGTGTCTGTATGGTGGTGGTGAGTAGTAGTGGTGGTGTCTGTATGGTGGTGGTGAGTAGTAGTGGTGAGTACTAGTAGGGAGTAGTAGTGGTGAGTGTCTGTATGGTGGTGGTGAGTGTCTGTATGGTAGTGGTGAGTAGTAGTGGTGAGTAGTAGTAGTGGTGTCTCTATGGTGGTGGTGAGTAGTAGTGGTGAGTGTCTGTATTGTGGTGGTGGTGTCTCTATGGTGGTGGTGAGTAGTAGTGGTGAGTAGTAGTGGTGAGTAGTAGTGGTGAGTGTCTGTATGGTGGTGGTGAGTAGTAGTGGTGAGTAGTAGTGGTGGTGAGTAGTAGTGGTGGTGTCTGTATGGTGGTGGTGAGTAGTAGTGGTGAGTAGTAGTGGTGAGTAGTAGTGGTGAGTAGTAGTGGTGAGTAGTAGTGGTGGTGAGTAGTAGTGGTGGTGAGTAGTAGTGGTGGTGTCTGTATGGTGGTGGTGAGTAGTAGTGGTGAGTAGTAGTGGTGTCTCTATGGTGGTGGTGCTCTATGGTAGTGGTGAGTAGTAGTGGTGGGTGGTAGTGGTGAGTGTCTGTATGGTGGTGGTGCTCTATGGTAGTAGTGGTGGTGTCTGTATGGTAGTGGTGGTGAGTAGTAGTGGTGAGTAGTAGTGGTGGTGAGCAGTAGTGGTGGTGAGTGGTAGTGGTGGTGAGTAGTAGTGGTGAGTGTCTGTATGGTGGTGGTGGTGTCTGTATGGTGGTGGTGGTGAGTAGTAGTGGTGGTGAGTAGTAGTGGTGGTGAGTAGTAGTGGTGGTGAGTAGTAGTGGTGAGTAGCGCTCCTCACCAGGTGAGCGGAAGGCCAGCCCCACAGTAGCAGGTGCCTGTGCCCGTGCCGTCTGACTGGTGAAGCCACAGTCACCCAACGTCTTGGAGTCATCCAGCAGCAAAGTCTCCTCCTGCAACACACACACACACATATATATATACACACATACATATATACACACACATACACATATATACACACACACATACACATATATACACACACGCATACATATACACATATATACACACACATATATACACACATACATATATACACATATACATATATACACATATATACACACACACAGACACACATACATACACATATATACACACACAGACACACAGATACACACACACAGATATACACACACACATACACATATATACACACGCAGATACATATATACATATATACACACACAGACACACACGTACATATATACATATATACACACACACATACACACATATATACACACATATATACACACATACAGACACACACAGATACGTATATATACATATATACACACACACATAGATACACATATATACACACATACATATATACATACATATATACATATATACACACATACAGACATACACACATTCATACATACACATATATACACACATACACACACACATATATACACACATACACATACACACACAACAACAACCGCCATTCGCCACTAAGTGGCGGTGACGTCACCACGGCGCTTGTGCCAGGCTATGTGCACCTTGAGGCCACGTGAAGTGTCGAACGCCCGCTGGCAGGAGGTCACTGGGTAGACCCAGGTGCCACGGGTCGACTGACTGAGATGACTGGCTGATGCACCACCTGTGCCCCCTACTGTGCCAACCCGCTGTGCTTTAGCCACCCGGCGCTCCGCTCGTTGTTGTGAGCGTCGCTCCTCCGCCCTCCGTTGTTGTTGGAGGGCGACTACCTCCAACTGCCCAGTAGCGTCCTTCACGAGCCTCCTCCACAGAGGCCGATCTTGACACCGCTGGTACCAGTCATCGGCAAGTCCACTCAGCTCCACGTCCTCCTGTACCACATCACTCCATCTCTTCTCTAGCCCGTGCCGCGTCCGTTTAGCCCCCTCGATCCGGCCGAACAAAAGCTGTTTCGGCATGCGGTGGCTGGGCATGCGGGCTACATGACACAGCCAACGCAGCCTTGCCTGCCGGAGGAGCTCACCGATGGGACCTTGCCCAGATCTTTCAAGGATTTGTGAGCTCCTCACACAATCCAGCCTGGTTAAACCCAGGATGGATCTAGGCAGGTCAACCTAAATGTTTCTAACCGGTGAAGATGTTCCATTAAGGGGGTCCACGTTTCACAAGCGTAGAGAAGGGAGGGAATGACCGTGGCCGAGAAGACCTGAAGCTTAGTGCGGAGCGACAGACCAGGTAGCTTCCACACAGCGTTACGCAACCGATGAAAATATATTGCCGCTCGACTGATTCGGAGTGAGACCTCTGCTGTTAAAACGAAGCCGGTCATAAGCACACTGCCCAGGTATGGGAAACTCTCCACTCTCTCAACAACTGCCCCATCACCAATTGGGAGTTGTGGGGGTGGAGTGTCCGATGGTACAAAATACCCAGGCAGGTGCTTAGTTTTGGTGGGGCTGATGGTAAGGCCCCATATCTCTTAGTGGCACGCTCCAGTCTTAGCAGCAGCATCTCCAACTCCTCCTCTGAATGAGCAGCTATTAGCAAATCATCGGCATACATAACGTGGTTTAGCAATAGGAAGCCATCCCTTGACCGCACCCGGGCATCGATCAGCCTCCCATTATATCTGTACCAAATGGAGATTCCCCCGGTACAGCTATTGAAGGCTTCACGAACTACATGGTCAAAATAGATGTTAAATAATGTGGGAGCCAGAGGACATCCCTGTCGCACCCCAAGGTGTACAGGGAATGGCTCTGACTCCTGGCCACGTAGTTTTACCCGGGCCCGCTCACCATCATGAAGGTCCTTAATGATCGTGAGCAGAGGATCAGGGACTCCGAAAGCACGAAGAATAACCCAGAGCCCAGGCCTACTGATGGTATCATAGGCCTTGACCAGGTCAATAAAGCAGAGATGTAGGTCTTGTTGGAATTCCTTACACCTCTGCTGTAGCAGAGGGACAGAAAATATGGCATCTGTGCAGGACCGCCCTTTCCTGAAACCGCATTGGGGCTCCGCAAGCCTCTCCTCAGCGTGCCTGGCAAGGCGATGTTGAATAATCCTTGCCAGGACCTTTCCCGGCACACTGAGGAGTGAGATGCCCCTGTAGTTGTTACAGTCCGTGCGGTCCCCATTCTTAAAGAGGTGGACCACCAGGGCATCCTTCCAATCCTGCGGAACCCGTCCAGTGGTCCAGACTGTTGTTATGATGTCGTATAGGGCAGTCTGTGCACAAACGCCACCCTCCCTCAGCATTTCGCTTGGGAGATCATCTCTGCCCGCTGCCTTTCCTGGTCCCAGACTCTGGATCGCCTTCAGTACTTCCTCAACAGATGGCACTTCAGCCAGCCACTCACAGGGGGTGACTTCTTCCAATATTTGAGGCACCGCAGCCTCAGCAAGGTCATCCTCACTTTGTGCCACGATGTTTTTCAGGCTGAGGGATTTCCCCTCCCCCAGGACCTCACAGAAATGCTCAGCAAATCTGCAAACCTGTTCCTGGGGGTCGGAGATTGGATAGTAGTAGTAGTTGTAGTGGTAGTTGATGTGGTAGTGCAGTAGTAGTTGTAGTAATAGTTGTAGTTGTTGTTGTAGTTTTAGTTGTAGTGGTAGTTGATGTGGTAGTGTAGTTATAGTTGATGTGGTAGTGTAGTAGTAGTTGTAGTGGTAGTTAATGTGGTAGTTGTAGTGGTAGTTGATGTGGTAGTGTAGTAGTAGTTGTAGTGGTAGTTAATGTGGTAGTTGTGGTAGTTGATGTGGTAGTGTAGTAGTAGTTGTAGTGGTAGTGTAGTGGTAGTTGTTGTGGTAGTTGTAGTGGTAGTTGTAGTGGTAGTTGATGTGGTAGTGTAGTTATAGTTGTAGTGGTAGTGGTAGTTGTAGTGGTAGTGCAGTTATAGTTGTAGTGGTAGTTGTAGTGGTAGTGTAGTAGTAGTTGTAGTGGTAGTTGTAGTAGTAGTGGTAGTTGTAGTGGTAGTGCAGTTATAGTTGTAGTGGTAGTGTAGTTATAGTTGTAGTGGTAGTGTGGTTATAGTTGTAGTGGTAGTTGTAGCAGTAGTGGTAGTTGTAGTAGTAGTGTAGTAGTAGTTGTAGTGGTAGTTGATGTGGTAGTGTAGTTATAGTTGTAGTGGTAGTGTACTTATAGTTGTACTGGTAATTGTAGTGGTAGTTGTTGTGGTAGTTGATGTGGTAGTGTAGTAGTAGTTGTAGTGGTAGTTGTAGTGTAGTAGTAGTTGTAGTGGTAGTTGATGTGGTAGTGTAGTTATAGTTGTAGTGGTAGTGTAGTAGTAGTTGTAGTGGAAGTTGTAGTGGTAGTTGATGTGTTAGTGTAGTTGTAGTAGTAGTTGTTGTGGTGGTTGTAGTAGTAGTGGTAGTTGATGTGTTAGTGTAGTTGTAGTGGTAGTTGCTGTGGTGGTACTTGTTGTGGTAGTGTAGTGGTAGTAGTGGTAGTGTAGTGGTAGTAGTGGTAGTTGATGTGTTAGTGTAGTTATAGTAGTAGTGGTAGTAGTGGTA
This sequence comes from Petromyzon marinus, assembly GCF_048934315.1. Classification (NCBI taxonomy): domain Eukaryota; kingdom Metazoa; phylum Chordata; class Hyperoartia; order Petromyzontiformes; family Petromyzontidae; genus Petromyzon; species Petromyzon marinus. The sequence goes on along the minus strand of NC_133745.1, from coordinate 23,690,159 downwards.
GTCTAGTGGTAGTAGTGGTGGTGTAGTGGTAGTAGTGGTAGTTGATGTGTTAGTGTAGTTATAATTGTAGTAGTAGTGGTGGTTGTAGTAGTATTGCTAGTAGTGGTAGTTGATGTGTTAGTGTAGTTGTAGTAGTAGTGGTAGTAGTGGTAGTGTAGTGGTAGTAGTGGTAGTGTAGTGGTAGTAGTGGTAGTTGTAGTAGTAGTTGTAGTGGTGGTTGTAGTAGTAGTTGATGTGTTAGTGTAGTTATAGTTGTAGTAGCAGTTGTAGTTGATGTGTTAATGTTAGTAGTAGTTGTAGTGGTAGTTGATGTGTTAGTGTAGTTATAGTAGTAGTAGTGTAGTGGTAGTAGTGATAGTTGATGTGTTAGTGTAGTTGTAGTTGCTGTGGTGCTACTTGTTGTGTTAGCTGTATCATCATCATCAGTATCATCATCATCATGAGTAGTGACCTTGTATAGCCGCTGGTCAGCTGGTGATCGCTTCACAATCCCCCCCACCATCCGCTTGAGCTCCAGCACGGTGGTAGACTCCTTGGCGTCCGTGAAGATGGTCGTCTTGTGCCGGCGGATCATCAGAAAGACGTCCTGGCGAGCGGCACGCACAGAGGCAACACGTGTGTCTCTCTGTCTCTGTCTCTCCACCGTGTGTCTCTCTGTCTCTGTCTCCCCACCGTGTGTCTCTCTGTCTCCACCGTGTCTCCCCCATGTGTCTCTCTGTCTCTGTCTCTCCACCGTGTGTCTCTCTGTCTCTGTCTCCCCACCGTGTGTCTCTCTGTCTCCACCGTGTCTCCCCCATGTGTCTCCCCGTGTCTCTGTCTCCCCCGTGTGTCTCTCTGTCTCTGCCTCCCCACCGTGTCTCTCTGTCTCCACCGTGTCTCCCCCATGTGTCTCCCCGTGTCTCTGTCTCCCCCGTGTGTCTCTCTGTCTCCCCACCGTGTGTCACTCTGTCTCTGTCTCCCCACCGTGTGTCTCTCTGTCTCCACCGTGTGTCTCTGTCTCCACCGTGTCTCCCACGTGTCTCACTCTGTCTCCCCCGTGTCTCCCCGTGTCTCTCTCTGTCTCCACGTGTCTCCCCATGTCTCCACGTGTCTCCCCGTGTCTCCCCGTGTCTCTCTCTGTCTCCACGTGTCTCCCCGTGTCTATCTCTGTCTCCCCCGTGTCTCCCCGTGTCTCTCTCTCTGTCTCCACGTGTCTCCCCGTGTCTCTCTCTGTCTCTGTCTCCCCCGTGTCTCTCTCTCTGTCTCCCCGTGTCTCTCTTTGTCTCCACGTGTCTCCCCGTGTCTCTCTTTGTCTTCACGTGTCTCCCCGTGTCTCTCTCTGTCTCTGTCTCCCCCGTGTCTCTCTCTGTCTCCCCGTGTCTCTCTTTGTCTCCACGTGTCTCCCCGTGTCTCTCTCTGTCTCCCCGTGTCTCCCCCGTGTCTCCCCGTGTCTCTCTCTGTCTCCACGTGTCTCCCCATGTCTCCACGTGTCTCCCCGTGTCTCCCCGTGTCTCTCTCTGTCTCCACGTGTCTCCCCGTGTCTATCTCTGTCTCCCCCGTGTCTCCCCGTGTCTCTCTCTCTGTCTCCACGTGTCTCCCCGTGTCTCTCTCTGTCTCTGTCTCCCCCGTGTCTCTCTCTCTGTCTCCCCGTGTCTCTCTTTGTCTCCACGTGTCTCCCCGTGTCTCTCTGTCTCCACGTGTCTCCCCCGTGTCTCTCTCTGTCTCTGTCTCCCCCGTGTCTCTCTCTGTCTCCCCGTGTCTCTCTTTGTCTCCACGTGTCTCCCCGTGTCTCTCTCTGTCTCCCCGTGTCTCCCCCGTGTCTCCCCGTGTCTCTCTCTGTCTCCACGTGTCTCTCTCTGTTTCCCCCGGTGTCTCTCTCTCTCTGTCTCCCCCGTGTCTCTCCGTGTCTCCCTCTCTGTCTCCCCGTGTCTCTCTCTGTCTCCCGTGTCTAACCGTGTGTCTCCCCCATGTGTCTCCCCCCTGTCTCACTCTCTGTCTCCCCGTGTCTCTTTCTGTCTCCACGTGTCTCCCCCGTGTCTCCCCGTGTCCCCCCCCCCGTGTCTCTCTGTTTCCACCGTGTCTCTCTCTGTCTCCCGTGTCTCCCCGTGTCTCCCCGTGTCTCTCTCTCTGTCTCCCCCGTGTCTCTCTGTGTGTCTGTGTCTCTCTGTGTGTCTCCGTGTGTCTCCGTGTCTCTGTGTGTCTGTGTCTCTGTTTGTATGTCTCTGTCTCAGTGTCTCTCTCTGTGTGTCTCTGCGTGTCTCTGTCTCTCTGTGTCTCCCCGTGTCTCCGCGTGTCTCCCCCGTGTCTCCCCCGTGTCTCCCCCGTGTCTCTCTCTGTCTCCCCGTGTCTCTCAGTGTCTCTCTCTGTCTCCCCATGTCTCTCTCTGTCTCCCCCGTGTCTCCCCGCGTCTCCCCGTGTCTCCACGTGTCTCTCTCTGTCTCCCCGTGTCTCTCTGTCTCCACTGTCTCTCTCTGTCTCCGCCGTGTCTCCCCGTGTCTCCATGTGTCTCCCCGTGTCTCTCTCTGTCTCCACGTGTCTCCCCGTGTCTCTCTCTGTCTCCCCCGTGTCTCCCCCGTGTCTCCCCCGTGTGTCTCTCTGTCTCCACGTGTCTCTCTCTGTCTCCCCGTGTCTCCCTCTCTGTCTCCCCGTGTCTCTCTGTCTCCCCGTGTCTCCCTCTCTGTCTCCCCGTGTCTCTCTCTGTCTCCCCCGGTGTCTCTCTCTCTGTCTCCCCCGTGTCTCCCTCTGTCTCCACGTGTCTCTCTCTGTCTCCCCGTGTCTCTCTCTGTCTCCCCCGTGTCTCCTCCGTGTCTCCACGTGTCTCTCTGTCTCCCCGTGTCTCTCTCTGTCTCCCCGTGTCTCTCTCTGTCTCCACGTGTCTCCCCGTGTCTCCCCCGTGTCTCCCCGTGTCTCCCCGTGTCTCTCTCTGTTTCCACCATGTCGCCCCGTGTCTCTCTCTGTCTCCCAGTGTCTCTCTCTGTCTCCCCCGTGTCTCTGTCTCCCCGTGTCTCCCCGTGTCTCTCTGTGCGTCTCTGTGTGTCTCTGTGCGTCTCTGTGTGTCTCTGTGTGTCTCTCTGTGTCTCTCTGTGTCTCTGTCTCTCTGTGTCTCTGTCTCTCTGCGTGTCTCTCTGTGTCTCTGTGTCTATCTATGTCTCTGTGTGTGTCTGTGTCTCTCTGTGTCTCTCTGTGTGTCTGTGTCTCTCTGTGTGTCTGTCTCTCTGTGTCTCAGCGTCTCTGTCTCAGCGTCTCTGTGTGTCTCTGTGCGTCTCTGTGCGTATCTGTGTGGCTGTCTCTCTCTGTCTCCGTGTCTCTCTCTATGTGTCTCCGTGTCTCTGTGTGTCTGTGTCTCTGTATCTGTGTCTCTGTCTCAGTGTCTCTCTCTGTGTGTCTCCGTGTGTCTCTCTGGGTCTCTGTGTGTCTGTGTCTCTGTGTGTATCTGTGTCTCTGTCTCAGTGTCTCTCTCTGTGTGTCTCTGTGTGCATCTCTGTCTGTGTCTCTGTCTCCATGCCTCTCTGTGTCTCTGTCTCTGTGTCTCTCTGTCTCCGTGTCTCTCTCTGTGTGTCTCTGTCTCAGCGTCTCTGTCTCAGCGTCTGTGTGTCGCTGTGTCTCTGTTTGTCTCTGTCTCTCTTTGTCTCTGTGTCTCTCCGTGACTCTGTATGTCTCTGTCTGTGTGTGTTTCTGTCTGTGTGTGTCTGCGTCTCTGTCTGTGTCTCTCTGTCTCAGCGTTTCTGTCTCAGCGTCTCTCTCTGTGTCTCTCTCTGTCTCCGTGTCTCTCTGTCTCTCTCTGTGTCTCTGTGTGTCTCTGTGTGTCTCTGTGTGTCTCTCTGTGTCTCTGTGTCTCTCTCTGTGTCTCTGTGTGTCTCTGTGTGTCTCTCTGTCTCTCTCTGTCTCTCTCTGTGTCTCTGTGTCTCTCTGTCTCTCTCTGTGTCTCTGTGTGTCTCTGTGTCTCTGTGTGTCTCTGTGTGTCTCTCTGTGTCTCTGTGTCTCTCTCTGTGTCTCTGTGTGTCTCTCTGTCTCTCTCTGTGTCTCTCTCTGTGTCTCTGTGTGTCTCTCTGTCTCTCTGTGTGTCTCTGTGTGTCTCTCTGTCTCTCTCTGTGTCTCTCTCTGTGTCGCTCTCTGTGTCTCTAACTGTGTCTCTGTGTGTCTCTGCGTGTCTCTCTGTCTCTCTCTGTGTCTCTGTGTCTCTCTCTGTGTCTCTGTGTGTCTCTCTCTGTGTGTCTATCTCTGTGTCCCTCTCTGTTTCTGTGTGTCTCTGTGTGTCTCTGTCCCTCTCTGTCTCTGTGTGTCTCTCTGTCTCTCTGTGTCTCTGTGTGTCTCTCTGTCTCTCTCTGTGTGTCTCTGTGTCTCTCTCTGTGTCCCTCTCTGTTTCTGTGTCTCTGTGTGTCTCTGTGTGTTCCTCTCTGTTTCTCTCAGCGTCTCTGTCTCAGCGTCTCTGTCTCAGCGTCTCTGTGTGTCTCTGTGCGTCTCTGTGCGTATCTGTGTGGCTGTGTCTCTCTGACTCCGTGTCTCTCTCTATGTGTCTCCGTGTCTCTGTGTGTCTGTGTCTCTGTTTGTATCTGTGTCTCTGTCTCAGTGTCTCTCTCTGTGTGTCTCTCTCTGCGTCTGTGTGTGTCTCTCTGTCTCTGTGTGTTTCTCTGTCTCTGTGTGTCTGTGTGTCTCTCTGTCTCTGTGTGTCTATGTGTGTCTCTCTGTCTCTGTGTGTCTCTGTGTGTCTCTATGTCTCTGTGCGTCTCTCTGACTCTGTGTGTCTATGTGTGTCTCTCTGTCTCTGTGTGTCTATGTGTGTCTCTCTGTCTCTGTGTGTCTATGTGTGTCTCTGTGTGTCTCTCTGTCTCTGTGTGTCTGTGTGTCTCTCTGTCTCTGTGTGTCTATGTGTGTCTCTCTGTCTCTGTGTGTCTATGTGTGTCTCTCTGTCTCTGTGTGTCTCTCTGTCTCTGTGTGTCTATGTGTGTCTCTCTGTCTCTGTGTGTCTCTCTGTCTCTGTGTGTCTATGTGTGTCTCTGTGTGTCTCTCTGTCTCTGTGTCTCTCTGTCTCTGTGTGTCTCTGTCTCTGTGTGTCTGTGTGTGTCTCTGTCTCTGTGTGTCTGTGTGTGTGTGTGTCTCTCTGTCTCTGTGTGTCTGTGTGTGTCTCTCTGTGTGTCTATGTGTGTCTCTCTGTCTCTGTGTGTCTATGTGTGTCTCTGTGTGTCTCTCTGTCTGTGTGTCTATGTGTGTCTCTGTGTGTCTATGTGTGTCTCTCTCTGTGTGTCTATATGTGTCTCTCTGTCTCTGTGTGTATCTGTGTCTCTGTGTGTCTCTCTGTCTCTCTGTGTGTCTCTCTGTCTCTCTGTGTGTCTCTGTGTGTCTCCGTGTCTCTCTCTGTGTCTTTCTGTCTCAGCGTCTCTCTCTGTGTGTCTGTGTCTCTCTGTCTCAGTGTCTGTGTGTCTCTGTGTGTCTCTGTGTCTCTCTGTCTCAGCGTCTGTGTGTCTCTCTGTCTCTGTGCCTCTCTCTGTCTCCGTGTCTCTCTCTGTGTGTCTCTGTGTCTCTGTGTGTATCTGTGTCTCTTTCTCAGTGTCTCTCTCTGTGTCTATGTGTGTGTCTCTCTCTGCGTCTCTGTCTGTGTCTCTGTCTCAGTGTCTCTGTGTGTCTCTGTGTCTCTCTCTGTCTCAGCGTCTCTGTGTGTCTCTCTGTCTCTGTCTCTCTCTGTGTGTCTCTGTGTGTCTGTGTCTCTCTGTCTCAGCATCTCTGTCTCAGTGTCTGTGTGTCTCTGTGTGTCTCTGTCTCAGCGTCTCTGTCTCTCTCTGTCTCGCTGTCTCTCTCTGTCTCCGTGTCTCTCTCTGTGTGTCTCTGTGTATCTCTGTCTCAGCGTCTCTGTGTCTCTGTGTCTCTGTCTCTGTGTCTCTCTGTCTCTCTCTGTGTGTCTCTGTGTGTGTCTGTGTCTCTCTGACTCAGCGTCTCTGTGTCTCTGTCTCTGTGTGTCTGTGTCTCTGTTTGTATGTGTCTCTGTCTCAGTGTCTCTCTCTCTGTGTCTCTGCGTGTCTCTGCGTGTCTCTGCGTGTCTCTCTCTGTGTCTCACTGTGTCGTTGTGTCTCTCTCTCTCTGTCTCTCTCTGTGTCTCTGTCACTGTCTGTGTGTCTCTCTGTGTCTCTCTCTGTGTGTCTGTGTCTCTCTGTCTCAGCGTCTCTCTCTATGTGTCTCCGTGTGTCTCTGTTTGTATGTGTCTCTGTCTCAGTGTCTCTCTCTGTGTGTCTCTGCGTGTCTGTGTCTCTGTGTGTCTGTGTCTCTGTGTGTCTATATGTCTCTGTCTCAGTGTCTCTCTCTCTGTGCGTCTCTGCGTGTCTCTGTGTGTCTCTCTCTGTCTCACTGTGTCTTTGTGTGTCTCTCTCTGTCTCTGTGTGTCTCAGTGTGTCTCAGTGTTTCTGTGTCTCTCTCTGTGTCTCTCTCTGTGTCTCAATGTCTCTGTGTCTCAATGTCTGTGTCTCTGCGTGTCTCTGTGTGTCTCTGTGTCTCTGTGTGTGTCTGTGTTTCTGTGTCTCTCTGTGTCTGTGTCTTTGTGTGTCTCTGCGTGTCTCTGCGTGTCCCTGCGTGTCCCTGTGTGTCTCTGTCTCTCTGTGTCTCTGTCTGTGTATCTCTGTCTGTGTGTCTCTCTCTCTGTGTGTCTCTGTCTCTGTGTCTCTGTCTCAGTGTCTCTGTCTCAGTGTCTCTGTCTCAGTGTCTCTGTCTCAGTGTCTCTGTGTGTCTCTCTGTGTCTCACTGTGTCTCTCTGTGTCTCAGTGTCTCTATATCTCTCTGTCTCCGTGTCTCTGTGTGTCTCTGTGTGTCTGTGTCTCCGTGTGTCTCTATCTGTGTCTCCGTGTGTCTCTATCTGTGTCTCAGTGTGTCTCCGTGTCTCTGTGTCTCTATGTCTCCGTGTGTCTCTGTGTGTCTCTATCTGTGTCTCAGTGTGTCTCAGTGTGTCTCCGTGTCTCTATGTATCTATGTCTCCGTGTCTGTGTTTGTGTGTGTGTCTGTGTTCCTGTGTCTCTGTGTGTCTCCGTGTGTCTCTGCTTGTCTCCGTGTCTCAGCGTGTCTCCGTGTGTCTCTGTGTCTCTATGTCTCCGTGTCTCTGTGTTTGTGTGTGTGTCTGTGTTCCTGTGTCTCTGCGTGTCTCCGTGTGTCTGTGTCTCCATGTCTCTCCGTGTGTCTCCGTGTCTCCGTGTGTCTCCGTGTGTCTCTGTGTCTCCGTGTGTCTGTGTGTCTCCGTGTCTCTGCGTGTCTCCGTGTGTCTCCGTGTGTCTCAGCGTGTCTCCGTGTGTCTCTGTATCTCCGTGTCTCTATGTCTCCGTGTGTCTCTGTGTGTCTCTGTGTGTCTGTGTCTCCGTGTGTCTCCGTGTGTCTCCGTGTGTCTCAGCGTGTCTCAGCGTGTCTCCGTGTGTCTCTGTGTGTCTCTGTGTGTCTCCGTGTGTCTCAGCGTGTCTCAGCGTGTCTCCGCGTGTCTCCGTGTGTCTCTGTGTGTCTCCGTGTGTCTCCGTGTGTCTCAGCGTGTCTCCGTGTGTCTCTGTGTGTCTCTGTGTGTCTCCGTGTCTCCGTGTCTCTGCGTGTTTCTGTGTGTCTCTGTGTCTCCGTGTGTCTCTGTGTGTCTCCGTGTCTCTGCGTGTCTCCGTGTCTCAGCGTGTCTCCGTGTCTCAGCGTGTCTCTGTGTCTCCGTGTGTCTCCGTGTGTCTCAGCGTGTCTCAGCGTGTCTCCGTGTGTCTCTGTGTGTCTCTGTGTGTCTTCGTGTGTCTTCGTGTGTCTCAGCGTGTCTCCGTGTCTCAGCGTGTCTCTGTGTGTCTACGTGTCTCAGCGTGTCCGTGTGTCTCCGTGTGTCTCCGTGTGTCTCAGCGTGTCTCAGCGTGTCTCAGCGTGTCTCCGTGTGTCTCGTGTGTCTCTGTGTGTCTCTGTGTGTCTCCGTGTCTCAGCGTGTCTCCGTGTGTCTCCGTGTGTCTCTGTGTGTCTCCGTGTCTCCGTGTCTCTGCGTGTTTCTGTGTGTCTCTGTGTCTCCGTGTGTCTCTGTGTGTCTCCGTGTCTCTGCGTGTCTCCGTGTCTCAGCGTGTCTCCGTGTCTCAGCGTGTCTCTGTGTCTCCGTGTGTCTCCGTGTGTCTCAGCGTGTCTCAGCGTGTCTCCGTGTGTCTCTGTGTGTCTCTGTGTGTCTTCGTGTGTCTTCGTGTGTCTCAGCGTGTCTCCGTGTCTCAGCGTGTCTCTGTGTGTCTACGTGTCTCAGCGTGTCTGTGTGTCTCCGTGTGTCTCCGTGTGTCTCAGCGTGTCTCAGCGTGTCTCGTGTGTCTCTGTGTGTCTCTGTGTGTCTCCGTGTCTCAGCGTGTCTCCGTGTGTCTCCGTGTGTCTCTGTGTGTCTCCGTGTCTCCGTGTCTCTGCGTGTTTCTGTGTGTCTCTGTGTCTCCGTGTGTCTCTGTGTGTCTCCGTGTCTCTGCGTGTCTCCGTGTCTCAGCGTGTCTCCGTGTCTCAGCGTGTCTCTGTGTCTCCGTGTGTCTCCGTGTGTCTCAGCGTGTCTCAGCGTGTCTCCGTGTGTCTCTGTGTGTCTCTGTGTGTCTTCGTGTGTCTTCGTGTGTCTCAGCGTGTCTCCGTGTCTCAGCGTGTCTCTGTGTGTCTACGTGTCTCAGCGTGTCTGTGTGTCTCCGTGTGTCTCCGTGTGTCTTCGTGTGTCTTCGTGTGTCTCAGCGTGTCTCCGTGTCTCAGCGTGTCTCTGTGTGTCTACGTGTCTCAGCGTGTCTGTGTGTCTCCGTGTGTCTCCGTGTGTCTCAGCGTGTCTCAGCGTGTCTCTGTGTGTCTCTGTGTGTCTCCGTGTCTCAGCGTGTCTCCGTGTGTCTCCGTGTGTCTCCGTGTGTCTCCGTGTCTCCGTGTCTCTGCGTGTTTCTGTGTGTCTCTGTGTCTCCGTGTGTCTCTGTGTGTCTCCGTGTCTCTGCGTGTCTCCGTGTCTCAGCGTGTCTCCGTGTCTCAGCGTGTCTCTGTGTCTCCGTGTGTCTCCGTGTGTCTCAGCGTGTCTCAGCGTGTCTCCGTGTGTCTCTGTGTGTCTCTGTGTGTCTTCGTGTGTCTTCGTGTGTCTCAGCGTGTCTCCGTGTCTCAGCGTGTCTCTGTGTGTCTACGTGTCTCAGCGTGTCTGTGTGTCTCCGTGTGTCTCAGCGTGTCTCAGCGTGTCTCAGCGTGTCTCAGCGTGTCTCCGTGTGTATCGTGTGTCTCGTGTGTCTCTGTGTGTCTCTGTGTGTCTCCGTGTCTCAGCGTGTCTCCGTGTGTCTCAGCGTGTCTCAGCGTGTCTCAGCGTGTCTCCGCGTGTCTCTGTGTGTCTCTGTGTGTCTCCGTGTGTCTCTGTGTGTCTCCGTGTCTCAGCGTGTCTCCGCGTGTCTCCGTGTGTCTCAGCGTGTCTCAGCGTGTCTCCGCGTGTCTCCGTGTCTCAGCGTGTCTCTGTGGGTCTCCGTGTGTCTCCGTGTGTCTCAGCGTGTCTCTGTGTGTCTCTGTGTGTCTCTGTGTCTCCGTGTGTCTCCGTGTGTCTCCGTGTGTCTCTGTGTCTCTGTGTGTCTCCGTGTCTCCGTGTGTCTCTGTGTGTCTCCGTGTGTCTCCGTGTGTCTCTGTGTGTCTCCGTGTCTCTGCGTGTCTCCGTGTCTCAGCGTGTCTCCGTGTCTCAGCGTGTCTCTGTGTCTCCGTGTGTCTCCGTGTGTCTCAGCGTGTCTCAGCGTGTCTCCGTGTGTCTCTGTGTGTCTCTGTGTGTCTTCGTGTGTCTTCGTGTGTCTCAGCGTGTCTCCGTGTCTCAGCGTGTCTCAGCGTGTCTGTGTGTCTCCGTGTGTCTCCGTGTGTCTCAGCGTGTCTCAGCGTGTCTCAGCGTGTCTCCGTGTGTCTCGTGTGTCTCGTGTGTCTCTGTGTGTCTCTGTGTGTCTCCGTGTCTCAGCGTGTCTCCGTGTGTCTCAGCGTGTCTCAGCGTGTCTCAGCGTGTCTCTGTGTGTCTCCGTGTGTCTCCGTGTGTCTCTGTGTGTCTCCGTGTCTCCGCGTGTCTCCGTGTGTCTCAGCGTGTCTCAGCGTGTCTCCGCGTGTCTCCGTGTCTCAGCGTGTCTCTGTGTGTCTCCGTGTGTCTCTGTGTGTCTCCGTGTCTCAGCGTGTCTCCGTGTGTCTCCGTGTGTCTCTGTGTCTCAGCGTGTCTCAGCGTGTCTCAGCGTGTCTCAGCGTGTCTCAGCGTGTCTCTGTGTGTCTCAGCGTGTCTCTGTGTGTCTCAGCGTGTCTCAGCGTGTTTCCGCGTGTCCCCGCGTGTCTCAGTGTGTCTCAGCGTGTCTCTGTGTGTCTCCGTGTGTCTCTGTGTCTCCGCGTGTCTCTGTGTGTCTCCGCGTGTCTCTGCGTGTCTCAGCGTGTCTCTGTGTGTCTCTGTGTCTCCGTGTGTCTCTGTGTGTCTCCGTGTCTCAGCGTGTCTCCGTGTGTCTCTGCGTGTCTCAGCGTGTCTCAGCGTGTCTCTGTGTGTCTCTGTGTGTCTCTATGTCTCCGTGTCTCCGTGTGTCTCTGTGTGTCTGTGTGTCTCTGTGTGTCTTCGTGTGTCTTCGTGTGTCTCCGTGTGTCTCAGCGTGTCTCCGTGTCTCAGCGTGTCTCCGCGTGTCTCCGCGTGTCTCCGTGTCTCTGCGTGTCTCTGCGTGTCTGTGTGTCTCCGTGTGTCTCAGCGTGTCTCCGTGTGTCTCAGTGTGTCTCAGCGTGTCTCAGCGTGTTTCCGCGTGTCTCAGTGTGTCTCAGCGTGTCTCTGTGTGTCTCTGTGTCTCCGTGTCTCTCTGTGTGTCTCCGTGTCTCTGCGTGTCTCCGTGTGTCTCTGTGTCTCTGTCTCACCATTCTCGCGGTCTCAGATTCCGGCTGCCCCGGAAGTTCTCCGCTGACCTCCGCCTCGCGACCCGCACCCTCCCCCCTATATATAGCTTCATAATTTATGTTAATGAGCGGAAAGCTATGTTAAATTATGTTAATGTTTGCGTATTTCGCCGAGCGGGGGGGGGCGGGGCCCGGACCACAAATATGAATAAATTAAATCGGCCTCACTTCCGGTGACTCGAAAAGGCGCGAAGCGGCTGTTCTGCCGCACGTCTCTTCCGGAAGATGTCTACCGTCCCGTCAATAAAATTGAAACTCTTCTTCCGGAAGATTGTTTGTTCCCCATTGCATCCAATGGTAAATCTTCATCCTCCGGAAGAGATCTACCAAAAAGTCAATAAAACAAACAGCTCATCTTCCGGAAGAGATCTACCATCAAGGCAATAAAACAACAGCTCATCTTCCGGAAGATCATTGCTATCTATCGCTTCCAACGGGATGAGATCTTCCGGAAGATCTCTACCGTCCCGTCGCTAAAACAGGGGGAACTCATCTTCCGGAAGATCGTTTGTTCATTGCATCCAATGGGAGTTCATCTTCCGGAAGATAGCTACCATTCTAAAAATAAAAATCAGGAACTCATCTTCCGGAAGATCGTTTGTTCTTCATTGTATTTCAATAGGTCAATTCATCTTCCGGAAGAGTGCTACCGTGCGCTGAATAAAACGACAGCTCATCTTCCGGAAGATAATTTATCTTGCGTTTCCAATGGGATGCGATCTTCCGGAAGATCTCTACCGTCCCGTCACTAAAACAGGGCAACCCCGCTTACAGAAGTACATTCCGGAAGATCTCTACCGTCCACCCAATAAAACAAACTACTCGTCTTCCGGAAGACAAACCGTCCCCAACAGTTTCCAAGGGGATTCCCTCTTCCAGAAGATCTCTACCGTTCCGTCAATAAAACAGCAACTTCTCTTCTAGAACGAGATTCATCTACTGATTACCACGGGTAATCCTTCTTCCGGAAGATCTCTACCGTCATCCCAATAAAACAAACTACTCATCTTCCGGAAGACAAACCGTCATCAACAGTTTCCAAGGGGAGTCCCTCTTCCAGAAGATCTCTACCGTTCCGTTAATAAAACAGGGAACTCCTCTTCTAGAAGATTCGTCTACTGATTACCACGGGAAATCCTTCTTCTGGAAGATCTCTACCGTCCACCCAATAAAACAAACTACTCATCTTCCGGAAGACAAACCGTCCCCATCAGTTTCCAAGGGGAGTCCCTCTTCCAGAAGACGTCTACCGTCTCCCAATAAAACAACAATTAATCTTCCAGAAGATCATCGGGCCACTTTGCTTCCAATTAGATTTTCCATCTTCCGGAAGACGTCTACCGTCTCCCAATAAAACAACAATTAATCTTCCAGAAGATCATCGGGCCACATTGCTTCCAATGGGATTTTCCGTCTTCCGGAAGACGTCTACCGTCTCCCAATAAAACGACAATTAATCTTCCAGAAGATCATCGGGCCAGACTGCTGCCAATGGACATCCATCTTCCGGAAGACGTCTACCGTCTTCCGGAAGACGTCTTCCGTCTCCCAATAAAACTTCGTACACAAAAAGTTGTAAATGTTGTGAACTATTTTGGCCGTGTCGGGTGGTATAGGGTTGCGACACATTCATAAGGGGTCGTCCATAAATGACGTCACACGATTTTGGACGATTTTTGACCCCCCCCCACGTCACATGACGTCACAAAAAGTCAGACCCACTCCCTCAATTATCACGTCATAAAAATAATAAAAATATAAAATACAATTATTGTAAAACAATAAAATTATTATTCTTGGTTCTCTGGGTAAAGTCACCACCACGTAGATAGGGGAACAATAAAATAATACAAATATAAAAGAATACAATTATTTTTTTATTTAAAGCTTTCGTGACTGCAGTAATTCATATTCTTAGTTTTTTCGGTAAAGTCACGTTGAAGAGAAACAACAAAATATATATAAAACAATAAAAAATTCTCACGACGTTTCGACCATAACTCAAACGGTCATCATCAGGTGTGTCGGTTTGCATAAATTTATTTTGAAAACGGCATATTTATTTATATATATATAAAAAAATAACGTTTGCGTCACGCGCAACGATTGGCAGTTTGCCCAGGACTAGTCCATCTATTTTTTGAAAAGAGGAGGGGGGAGACGAAATTTGTTTTTATGTATGCTGTCTGAAAGCCACTGTAAGCGTGAACAATCAATCAAGAACTGAAATGATTTATCAAATCTTTCCAATGATTGCTAAGATAGAATCCATCTTCTCGGTTGAAATTGTCTCTGTGCTTGTATATGTGGATAGCCTCATGAACGAATCTCTCATGGAAGCCAGATGGCTTACAAAGAACCTCCGTCTTGGAAAAGTCAATGGCATGTGAGTCTGTAAAAGATGTGATTCCGGACATACAATACCCTGGTGTCTACAAACTAAGTTGCCTCTGTGGTAGTAGTTACATTGGAGAAACCAAACGCCATATCTCGGACCGCATTCGTGGACATAAAGCAGACCTTAAACACGGTAGGACCAACACCTCGGCCGTAGCAGATCATTGTTCTAATTCAGTAGGCTCACATGCCATTGCCTTTTCCAAGACGGAGGTTCTTTGTAAGCCATCTGGCTTCCATGAGAGATTCGTTCATGAGGCTATCCACATATACAAGCACAGAGACAATTTCAACCGAGAAGATGGATTCTATCTTAGCAATCATTGGAAAGATTTGATAAATCATCTCAGTTCTTGATTGATTGTTCACGCTTACAGTGGCTTTCAGACAGCATACATAAAAACAAATTTCGTCTCCCCCCTCCTCTTTTCAAAAAATAGATGGACTAGTCCTGGGCAAACTGCCAATCGTTGCGCGTGACGCAAACGTTATTTTTTTATATATATATAAATAAATATGCCGTTTTCAAAATAAATTTATGCAAACCGACACACCTGATGATGACCGTTTGAGTTATGGTCGAAACGTCGTGAGAATTTTTTATTGTTTTATATATATTTTGTTATTTTGTTGTTTCTCTTCAACGTGACTTTACCGAAAAAACTAAGAATATGAATACAATTATTGTAAAACAATAAAATTATTATTCTTGGTTCTTTGGGTAAAGTCACCACCACGTAGATAGGTCCGTCACTATGTAGTCCAGCAGATGTTCTTGCTTGGACCCGGCATGCATCCATGATGTTGTGTGGATGCGCCGATGCCGGAACAGCGTGTTGGTAATTACAAGCCCATGGGCTGCACAAAAGTCTAGCAGCCTCCTACCGTTGTTATTGAGCTGATCTGGCCCATGCCCTCCAATCACTCCAGACCAGGTGCCAGCATCTTGACCAACTCGGGCATTGAAGTCACCCAACATGATGACTCTATCCCGAGGGGCCACTTTAGCCAGCACCTGTGACAGGAGGTCATAGAAGGCATCTGACTCTTCAGCCTTGCCTGCATCCCTCTCTTCGTCTTCGGTGGGGGCATAAGTAACCACGACCACCACTCCTCGCCTCCGGTTGATGGGAAGGCGAGCCCAAAGTAGTCTGGGGCTTACAGCTTCCCAGACCTCACCGCCACGCTCCCACGCCCCCTTCATTCTTTTGTTCAAAAGACCCACACCCTGTTGTTTGGCAGTCTGCTGCCCCGAGTAGAGGACTGTCCACCCCTCATGGTGGCAGGAGCCAGAGCCGGTCCACCGGACCTCCTGAATGCCACAGAGATCCGGGCGGTACCGGTCCAGCTCCCGACAGAGGAGTGGCAGCCTCTCCTCCGCAGTGAGCGTTCGAACATTCCACGTGGCCACCCGTAATGGCTTTTCGTTGCTTCTGGAGGAGCCCCGAGGGTAGAGATTCAATCTCCTGGCTCCGCCAATTAGAGTTTGGCCAGAAGACATCATAGACGCCTGTCCCCCCGGGGCCTCCGGCACAAGCTTATTAATTACATTTTTTCGACGTGGTTTAGCGATAATTAATTGAAGGTGGAGGGGTTACCAGCCCCTGTGGTGGTCACAAACGCTATGAGGGGAAAGGTCAATCGGAATTGGCCCTCCCACCACAGGACTGTCAATGACAGTGTTGCCCGTCCTGCACCACGAGGTAGGGGGTTGTTTTGCCCACACATTTATCCACCCACTCACACTCACCCACACTAACCCACACACCCATCCACCCACACTCATCTACCCACCCACACACTCCCCACACACACTCATCCACCTACCCAGACTACCCATCCACACACTCCCCGACACTACCAACACTCACCCACATCCATCTACCCACACACATCCACGCACACTCACCAACACCCACCCACACTAACCCACACTCACCCGCACTACAACAACAACAGCCATTCACCACTAAGTGGCGGTGACGTCACCACGGTGCTTGTGCCAGGCTATGTGCACCCTGAGGCCACGTGAAGTGTCGAACGCCCGCAAGGAGGTCACGGGGCAGACCCAGGTGCCACAGGTCGACTGAGATGACTGAGATGACTGGCTGATGCACCACCTGTGCCCCCTACTGTGCCAACCTGCTGTGCTTTATCCACCCGGCGCTCCGCTCGTTGTTGTGAGCGTCGCTCCTCCACCCTCCGTTGTTGTTGGAGGGCGACTACCTCCAACTGCCCAGTAGCGTCCTTCACGAGCCTCCTCCACAGAGGCCGATCTTGACACCGCTGGTACCAGTCATCGGCAAGTCCACTCAGCTCCACGTCCTCCTGTACCACATCACTCCATCTCTTCTCTAGCCCGTGCCGCGCCCGTTTAGCCCCCTCAATCCGGCTGAACAAAAGCTGTTTCGGCATGCGATGGCTGGGCATGCGGGCTACATGACCCAGCCATCGCAGCCTTGCCCGCCGGAGGAGCTCACCGATGGGACCTTGCCCAGATCTTTCAAGGATTTGTGAGCTCCTCACACAATCCAGTCTGGTTACACCCAGGATGGATCGTAGGCAGGCCAGCCTAAATGTTTCTAACCGGCGAAGATGTTCCATTAGGGGGGTCCACGTTTCGCAAGCGTACAGAAGAGAGGGAATGACCGTGGCCGAGAAGACCTGAAGCTTAGTGCGGAACGACAGACCAGGTAGCTTCCACACAGCGTTACGCAACCGATGAAAAGATATTGCCGCTCGACTGATTCGGAGTGAGACCTCTGCTGTTAAACCGGAGCCGGTCATGAGCACACTGCCCAGGTATGGGAAACTCTCCACTCCCTCCACAACTGCCCCATCACCGATTGGGAGTTGTGGGGGTGGAATGTCCGATGGTACAAAATACCCAGGCAGGTGCTTAGTTTTGGTGGGGCTGATGGTAAGGCCCCACCTCTTAGTGGCACGCTCCAGTCTCAGCAGCAGCGTCTCCAACTCCTCCTCTGAATGAGCAGCTATTACCAAATCATCGGCATACATAACGTGGTTGAGCAATAGGGAGCCATCCCTTGACCGCACCCGGGCATCATACACACCAACCCACACTCACCCACACCCACCCACCCACACTACCCACACCCACCCACACTACCCACACTCACCCACCCACACCCACCCACCCACACTCACCCACACACATTCATACACACTCACCCACCCACACCACCCACACCCACCCACACTACCCACACTCACCCACCCACACCCACCCACCCACACTCACCCACACCCACCCACACTCACACAATGACCGCTGACCAGCAACATTTTGGGGTGGAGTATTTTGATGCAGAGAACGCCAACACAGAAAACAGCCCCTCCCCCCTCACCCCCCACAGCGCCCCCCCCTCCCCCCCTCCCACAGATGCCCCGAGTGGTGATGTGGAGGGTGGATGATGTGGAGGGTGGATGATGTGGAGGGTGGATGATGAACAGGGTGGATGATGTGGAGGGTGGATGATGTGGAGGGTGGATGATGAGGGTGGATGATGTGGAGGGTGGATGATGTGGAGGGTGGATGATGAACAGGGTGGATGATGTGGAGGGTGGATGATGTGGAGGGTGGATGATGAGGGTGGATGATGTGGAGGGTGGATGATGTGGAGGGTGGATGATGAGGGTGGATGATGTGGAGGGTGGATGATGTGGAGGGTGGATGATGAACAGGGTGGATGATGTGGAGGGTGGATGATGTGGAGGGTGGATGATGAGGGTGGATGATGTGGAGGGTGGATGATGTGGAGGGTGGATGATGTGGAGGGTGGATGATGTGGAGGGTGGATGATGTGGAAGGTGGATGATGTGGAGGGTGGATGATGAACAGGGTGGATGAACAGGGTGGATGAACAGGGTGGATGATGAACAGGGTGGATGATGTGGAGGGTGGATGATGTGGAGGGTGGATGATGTGGAGGGTGGATGATGTGGGGGTGGATGATGTGGAGGGTGGATGATGTGGAGGGTGGATGATGTGGAGGGTGGATGATGAACAGGGTGGATGATGAACAGGGTGGATGAACAGGGTGGATGATGAACAGGGTGGATGATGTGGAGGGTGGATGATGTGGAGGGTGGATGATGTGGAGGGTGGATGATGTGGAGGGTGGATGATGTGGGGGTGGATGATGTGGAGGGTGGATGATGTGGAGGGTGGATGATGTGGAGGGTGGATGATGAGGAGGGTGGATGATGTGGAGGGTGGATGATGAGGAGGATGGATGATGTGGAGGGTGGATGATGAGGGTGGATGATGTGGAGGGTGGATGATGTGGAGGGTGGATGATGAACAGGGTGGATGATGTGGAGGGTGGATGATGTGGAGGGTGGATGATGAGGGTGGATGATGTGGAGGGTGGACGATGTGGAGGGTGGATGATGAGGGTGGATGATGTGGAGGGTGGATGATGTGGAGGGTGGATGATGAACAGGGTGGATGATGTGGAGGGTGGATGATGTGGAGGGTGGATGATGAGGGTGGATGATGTGGAGGGTGGATGATGTGGAGGGTGGATGATGTGGGGGGTGGATGATGTGGAGGGTGGATGATGTGGAGGGTGGATGATGTGGAGGGTGGATGATGTGGAGGGTGGATGATGAACAGGGTGGATGAACAGGGTGGATGAACAGGGTGGATGATGAACAGGGTGGATGATGTGGAGGGTGGATGATGTGGAGGGTGGATGATGTGGAGGGTGGATGATGTGGGGGTGGATGATGTGGAGGGTGGATGATGTGGGGGTGGATGATGTGGAGGGTGGATGATGTGGAGGGTGGATGATGAACAGGGTGGATGATGTGGAGGGTGGATGATGAACAGGGTGGATGATGAACAGGGTGGATGATGTGGAGGGTGGATGATGAACAGGGTGGATGATGTGGAGGGTGGATGATGTGGAGGGTGGATGATGTGGAGGGTGGATGATGTGGAGGGTGGATGATGTGGGGGTGGATGATGTGGAGGGTGGATGATGTGGAGGGTGGATGATGTGGAGGGTGGATGATGTGGAGGGTGGATGATGTGGAGGGTGGATGATGTGGAGGGTGGATGATGTGGAGGGTGGATGATGAGGAGGGTGGATGATGTGGAGGGTGGATGATGTGGAGGGTGGATGATGTGGAGGGTGGATGATGAGGAGGGTGGATGATGAGGAGGGTGGATGATGAGGAGGGTGGATGATGTGGAGGGTGGATGATGTGGAGGGTGGATGATGTGGAGGGTGGATGATGTGGAGGGTGGATGATGTGGAGGGTGGATGATGTGGAGGGTGGATGATGTGGAGGGTGGATGATGTGGAGGGTGGATGATGTGGGGGGTGGATGATGTGGGGGGTGGATGATGTGGGGGGTGGATGATGTGGGGGGTGGATGATGAACAGGGTGGATGATGAACAGGGTGGATGATGAACAGGGTGGATGATGAACAGGGTGGATGATGAACAGGGTAAATGATGAACAGGGTGGATGATGAACAGGGTGGATGATGAACAGGGTGGATGATGAACAGGGTGGATGATGAGCAGGGTGGATGATGTGGAGGGTGGATGATGTGGGGGGTGGATGATGTGGAGGGTGGATGATGAACAGGGTGGATGATGAACAGGGTGGATGATGTGGAGGGTGGATGATGAACAGGGTGGATGATGTGGAGGGTGGATGATGTGGAGGGTGGATGATGTGGAGGGTGGATGATGTGGGGGGTGGATGATGTGGGGGGTGGATGATGTGGGGGGTGGATGATGTGGGGGGTGGATGATGTGGGGGGTGGATGATGTGGGGGGTGGATGATGAACAGGGTGGATGATGAACAGGGTGGATGATGAACAGGGTGGATGATGAGCAGGGTGGATGATGTGGAGGGTGGATGATGTGGGGGGTGGATGATGTGGAGGGTGGATGATGAACAGGGTGGATGATGAACAGGGTGGATGATGTGGAGGGTGGATGATGAACAGGGTGGATGATGTGGAGGGTGGATGATGTGGAGGGTGGATGATGTGGAGGGTGGATGATGAACAGGGTGGATGATGAACAGGGTGGATGATGTGGAGGGTGGATGATGTGGAGGGTGGATGATGTGGAGGGTGGATGATGTGGGGGGTGGATGATGTGGGGGGTGGATGATGTGGGGGGTGGATGATGTGGAGGGTGGATGATGTGGGGGGGTGGATGATGTGGAGGGTGGATGATGTGGGGGGTGGATGATGAACAGGGTGGATGATGTGGAGGGTGGATGATGTGGAGGGTGGATGATGAGGAGGGTGGATGATGAGGAGGGTGGATGATGAGGGTGGATGATGAGGAGGGTGGATGATGAGGAGGGTGGATGATGAACAGGGTGGATGATGAACAGGGTGGATGATGAACAGGGTGGATGATGAACAGGGTGGATGATGAACAGGGTGGATGATGAACAGGGTGGATGATGAACAGGGTGGATGATGAACAGGGTGGATGATGAACAGGGTGGATGATGAGGAGGGTGGATGATGAGGAGGGTGGATGATGAGGAGGGTGGATGATGAACAGGGTGGATGATGAACAGGGTGGATGATGTGGAGGGCGGATGATGAACAGGGTGGATGATGAGGAGGGTGGATGATGAGGAGGGTGGATGATGAGGAGGGTGGATGATGAACAGGGTGGATGATGAACAGGGTGGATGATGAACAGGGTGGATGATGAACAGGGTGGATGATGAACAGGGTGGATGATGAACAGGGTGGATGATGAACAGGGTGGATGATGAACAGGGTGGATGATGAACAGGGTGGATGATGAACAGGGTGGATGATGAACAGGGTGGATGATGAACAGGGTGGATGATGAACAGGGTGGATGATGAACAGGGTGGATGATGAACAGGGTGGATGATGAACAGGGTGGATGATGAACAGGGTGGATGATGAACAGGGTGGATGATGAACAGGGTGGATGATGACGAGGGTGGATGATGAACAGGGTGGATGATTACGAGGGTGGATGATTACGAGGGTGGATGATGAGGAGGGTGGATGATGAGGAGGGTGGATGATGAGGAGGGTGGATGATGAGGAGGGTGGATGATGAGGAGGGTGGATGATGAGGAGGGTGGATGATGAGGAGGGTGGATGATGAGGGTGGATGATGAACAGGGTGGATGACGAGGGTGGATGATGAGGGTGGATGAGGAGAGTGAGTGGGGACGCTCCTGCTGCTGCTGTGGGGAGCCTCGGCTCCTGCCATGGGAACGTGGAGTTAACCCGTGCCACGTCGCAGACAAAGACAACAACAATAACGACGTAGCAAGCCTCAAGTAGCAAGCCCCTCCCCCTGTGGGTGTGGCCACCATCTAACCCCTGCCCCCGTGGGTGTGGCCTCCATCTAACCCCTCCCCCCGTGGGTGTGGCCTCCATCTAACCCCTCCCCCTGTGGGTGTGGCCTCCATCTAACCCCTCCCCCTGTGGGTGTGGCCTCCATCTAACCCCTCTCCCTGTGGGTGTGGCCTCCATCTAACCCCTCCCCCTGTGGGTGTGGCCACCATCTAACCCCTCCCCCTGTGGGTGTGGCCTCCATCTAACCCCTGCCCCCGTGGGTGTGGCCTCCATCTAACCCCTCTCTCCATGGGTGTGGCCTCCATCTAACCCCTCTCTCCATGGGTGTGGCCTCCATCTAACCCCTCCCCCCGTGGGTGTGGCCTACATCTAACCCCTCCCCCCGTGGGTGTGGCCTCCATCTAACCCCTCCCCCTGTGGGTGTGGCCTCCATCTAACCCCTCCCCCTGTGGGTGTGGCCTCCATCTAACCCCTCCCCCCTGTGGGTGTGGCCTCCATCTAACCTCTCCCCCTGTGGGTGTGGCCTCCAGCTAACCCCTCCCCTCTGTGGGTGTGGCCTCCATCTAACCCCTCCCCCCTGTGGGTGTGGCCTCCAGCTAACCCCTCCCCCTGTGGGTGTGGCCTACATCTAACCCCTCCCCCCTGTGGGTGTGGCCTCCATCTAACCCCTCCCCCAGTGGCCTCCGCTAGCCCCTCCCCGTGACCTCCGCTAGCCCCTCCCCCTGTGGCCTCCCCAGTGGGTGTGGCCTCCCCTAGCCCCTCCCCCAGTGGCCTCCCATAGCCCCTCCCCCTGTGGGCATGGCTTCCACTAGCCCCTCCCCCTGGTGACCTCCCCTAGCCCCCTCCCTCTGTGGGCATGGCCTCCTCTAGCCCCTCCCTCTGTGGGCATGGCTTCCACTAGCCCCTCCCCCTGGCGACCTCCCCTAGCCCCCTCCCCCAGTGGGCGTGTCCTCCCGCCAGCCCCTCTCCCTCTGTGGGCGTGGCCTCCCCTAGCCCCCTCCCTCTGTGGGCATGGCTTCCACTAGCCCCTCCCCCTGGTGACCTCCTCTAGCCCCCTCTCCCCAGTGGGCGTGTCCTCCCCTAGCCCCCTCCCCCAGTGGGCGTGTCCTCCCGCCAGCCCCTCTCCCCAGTGGGCATGGCCTCCTCTAGCCCCTCCCTCTGTGGGCGTGTCCTCCCCTAGCCCCCTCTCCCTCTGTGGGCGTGTCCTCCCGTCAGCCCCTCCCACACCCCACCCGGGGTGGGGGTGGTGGGGGTGTGGGCGTGGCTACCGGTCCGTCTCGTCCAACAGGGGAGTGGCGTCCCCCTGAGTGGAGAACGGAGTGCCCAGGGCCGCCCCCCCTCCCCCGGCGGAGCCCCCCGCGGTCGCCGCGGCGACCCCCGCGGCGGCGGCGGCGGCGTCGGCGGCCCCGCCGTGGGGGGCCCCGTGGGGGGCCCCGTGGGGGGGGGCCCCCGGCGCTGCGGCCACGCCGGGCACGGCCGACGACGAAGACGACAACGAGGAGGAGGAGGACGAGGACGAGGTGGAGGTCCGGTCCCCTCCCGCTGTGCCCCCCTCTGTAGGGGTGGCTGCCCCTGCCCCCCCTTTCCCCCCCTGCTGCTGGCCCCCCCCCTGCTGCTGCTGCTGCTGCTCCTGCTCCCGACGTTGCCGCCACTGCTCCGCCATCTTGGCCCAGTCCACGGCTGCCGCGGCCGCGGCCGCGGCAGCCGGGGGAGGGGCGCCCCCCCCTCCCCCGGCCCCCCCCCGCTGGTGCGGGGGGGTGGCGGCCCCCCCCGCCGCCGACCCCCGCTGGTGGGGGGGGCGTGGGGAGGAGTGGGGGGGCGTGGGAGCCCCCACGGACCCCCCACGCTGCTGCTGGTGGTGGTGGTGGTGGGGGGGAGTGGGGGCGGAGCTGCTGGTGGGCGTCGCCCTGGGGGGGGGGAGGGGCACGGGGGGAGGGGCACGGGGGGGGGGAGAGGTAAGTAACAAGATGGTGGTGGTGGTGGTGGTGAGTGTAGTGGTGGTGGTGAGTGTGGTAGTGGTGAGTGTGGTAGTGGTGAGTGTGGTGGTAGTGGTGGTGAGTGTAGTGGTGGTGAGTGTAGTGGTGGTGGTGGTGAGTGTAGTGGTGGTGGTGGTGAGTGTAGTAGTGGTGGTGGTGGTGAGTGTAGTGGTGAGTGTGGTAGTGATGAGTGTGGTAGTGGTGGTGGTGAGTGTAGTGGTGGTGGTGAGTGTAGTAGTGGTGGTGGTGGTGAGTGTAGTGGTGAGTGTGGTAGTGATGAGTGTGGTAGTGGTGGTGGTGGTGGTGAGTGTAGTGGTGGTGGTGAGTGTAGTGGTGGTGGTGGTAGTGGTGGTGGTGAGTGTAGTAGTGGTGGTGGTGGTGAGTGTAGTGGTGGTGGTGGTGAGTGTAGTAGTGGTGGTGGTGGTGAGTGTAGTGGTGAGTGTGGTAGTGGTGAGTGTGGTAGTGGTGGTGGTGAGTGTAGTGGTGGTGGTGGTAGTGGTGGTGGTGAGTGTAGTGGTGGTGGTGGTGAGTGTAGTAGTGGTGAGTGTAGTAGTGGTGGTGAGTGTAGTAGTGGTGAGTGTGGTAGTGGTGAGTGTGGTGGTAGTGGTGGTGAGTGTAGTGGTGGTAGTGGTGGTGAGTGTAGTGGTGGTGAGTGTAGTGGTGGTAGTGGTGGTGAGTGTAGTGGTGGTGGTGGTGAGTGTAGTGGTGGTGGTGGTGAGTGTAGTAGTGGTGGTGGTGAGTGTGGTAGTGGTGAGTGTGGTGGTAGTGGTGGTGAGTGTAGTGGTGGTGGTGAGTGTAGTGGTGGTGGTGGTAGTGGTGGTGGTGAGTGTGGTAGTGGTGAGTGTGGTGGTAGTGGTGGTGAGTGTAGTGGTGGTGGTGGTGAGTGTAGTGGTGAGTGTAGTGGTGAGTGTAGTGGTGGTGGTAGTAGTGGTGGTGGTGAGTGTGGTAGTGGTGAGTGTGGTGGTAGTGGTGGTGAGTGTAGTGGTGGTGGTGGTGAGTGTAGTGGTGGTGAGTGTAGTGGTGGTGAGTGTAGTGGTGGTAGTGGTGGTGAGTGTAGTAGTGGTGGTGGTGAGTGTAGTAGTGGTGGTGGTGGTGAGTGTAGTAGTGGTGGTGATGGTGAGTGTAGTAGTGGTGGTGGTGAGTGTAGTAGTGGTGGTGGTGGTGAGTGTGGTAGTGGTGGTGGTGGTGAGTGTAGTGGTGGTGGTGGTGAGTGTAGTGGTGAGTGTGCTAGTAGTAGTGGTGGTGAGTGTGGTAGTAGCAGTGGTGGTAGTGGTGAGTGTAATGGTGGTGGTGAGTATGGTAGTGGTGGTGGTGAGTGTAGTGGTGGTGGTGAGTGTAATATTGGTGGTAGTAGTGGTGAGTGTAGTAGTGGTGGTGAGTGTGGTAGTGGTGGTAGTAGTGGTGAGTGTAGTAGTGGTGAGTGTAGTAGTGGTGGTGAGTGTAGTAGTGGTGGTGAGTGTAGTAGTGGTGGTGAGTGTAGTGGTGGTGGTGAGTGTAGTATTGGTGGTAGTAGTGGTGAGTGTAGTAGTGGTGGTGAGTGGTAGTGGTGGTAATAGTGGTGAGTGTGATAGTGGTGAGTGTGGTAGTAGTAGTGGTGGTGGTGGTGAGTGTGGTAGTAGTAGTGGTGAGTATAGTGGTGGTGGTGGTAGTGGTGGTGAGTGTAGTAGTGGTGGTGGTGAGTGTGGTAGTGGTGAGTGTGGTAATAGTAGTGGTGGTGAGTGTGGTAGTAGTAGTGGTGGTAGTGGTGAGTGTGGCAGTAGTAGTGGTGGTAGTAGTGGTGAGTGTAGTAGTGGTGAGTGTAGTAGTGGTGGTGAGTGTAGTAGTGGTGAGTGTAGTGGTGAGTGTAGTAGTGGTGAGTGGTGTAGTAGTAGTGTAGTAGTGGTGAGTGTAGTAGTGGTGAGTGTAGTAGTAGTGTAGTAGTAGTGGTGAGTGTAGTAGTGGTGAGTGTAGTAGTAGTGGTGAGTGTAGTAGTAGTGGTGAGTGTGGTAGTGGTGAGTGTGGTAGTGGTGAGTGTGGTAGTGGTGAGTGTAGTAGTAGTGAGTGTAGTAGTAGTGTAGTAGTAGTAGTGAGTGTAGTAGTAGTGTAGTAGTAGTGAGTGTAGTAGTAGTAGGTGTAGTAGTAGTAGGTGTAGTAGTAGTGTAGTAGTAGTGAGTGTAGTAGTAGTAGTGTAGTAGTAGTAGGTGTAGTAGTAGTGAGTGTAGTAGTAGTAGGTGTAGTAGTAGTAGTGTAATAGTAGTGTAGTAGTATAGTAGTAGTGAGTGTAGTAGTAGTGTAGTAGTAGTGAGTGTAGTAGTAGTAGTAGTGTAGTAGTAGTGAGTGTAGTAGTAGTAGTGTAGTAGTAGTGAGTGTAGTAGTAGTGAGTGTAATAGTAGTGTAGTATTAGTGTAGTAGTAGTGTAATAGTAGTGTAGTATTAGTGTAGTAGTAGTGTAGTAGTGAGTGTAGTAGTAGTGTAGTAGTGTACTAGTAGTGTAGTAGTAGTGAGTGTAGTAGTAGTGTAGTAGTAGTGTAGTAGTAGTAGTGTAGTAGTAGTGTAGTAGTGAGTGTAGTAGTGTAGTAGTAGTAGTGTAGTAGTAGTGTAGTAGTGAGTGTAGTAGTGTAGTAGTAGTGTAGTAGTGAGTGTAGTAGTAGTAGTGTAGTAGTAGTGTTGTAGTAGTGTAGTAGTAGTGTAGTAGTGTACTAGTAGTGTAGTAGTAGTGAGTGTAGTAGTAGTGTAGTAGTAGTGTAGTAGTAGTAGTGTAGTAGTAGTGTAGTAGTGAGTGTAGTAGTAGTAGTGTAGTAGTAGTGTTGTAGTAGTGTAGTAGTAGTGTAGTAGTGTACTAGTAGTGTAGTAGTAGTGAGTGTAGTAGTAGTGTACTAGTAGTAGTAGTGTAGTAGTAGTGTAGTAGTGAGTGTAGTAGTAGTAGTGTAGTAGTAGTGTACTAGTAGTGTAGTAGGTGTAGTAGTAGTGTAGTAGTAGTAGGTGTAGTAGTGTAGTAGTAGTGTAGTAGTGTACTAGTAGTGTAGTAGGAGTGTAGTAGTAGTAGTGTAGTAGTAGTGTAATAGTAGTAGTGTAGTAGTGGTGAGTAGTGGTGAGTATAGTGGTAGTGCAGTAGTGAGTGTAGTAGTAGTAGTATAGTGGTGAGTAGTAGTGAGTAGTGGTGAGTAGTGGTGAGTGGTAGTGTAGTAGTGATGTCTCTCACCGTGGTGTCCCCTGTCTCTGACGAGGGATGGTGTTGGGTGAGTGATGGTGAGTGATGGTGAGTGTAGTGGTGAGTGATGGTGAGTGTAGTAGTGTAGTGTTGAGTGTAGTGGTGAGTGTGATGGTGAGTAGTGGTGAGTGATGGTGAGTGATGGTGAGTAGTAGTGGTGAGTGTAGTGGTGAGTGTAATGGTGACTGAGTGATGGTGAGTGGTGGTGAGTAGCGGTGAGTGATGGTGAGTGATGGTGAGTAGTAGTGGTGAGTATAGTGGTGAGTGGTAGTGTAGTGGTGATTGTCTCTCACCGTGGTGTCCCCTGTTTCTGACGAGGGATGGTGTTGGGTGAGTGATGGTGAGTGTAGTGGTGAGTGTAGTGGTGAGTGTAGTGGTGAGTGTAGTGTAGTGGTGAGTAGTGGTGAGTGTACTAGTAGTAGTGGTGAGTGTAATGGTGAGTGTAGTGATGGTGAGTGTAGTGGTGAGTGTGATGGTGAGTGTAGTGGTGAGTAGTAATGGTGAGTAATGGTGAGTGATGGTGAGTGATGGTGAGTGATGGTGAGTAGTAGTGGTGAGTAGTAGTGGTGAGTGTAGTGGTGAGTGTACTAGTAGTGTAGTGGTGAGTGTAGTGGTGAGTGTAGTGGTGAGTGTACTAGTAGTGTAGTGGTGAGTGTAGTGGTGAGTGTAGTGGTGAGTGATGGTGAGTGATGGTGAGTGTAGTGGTGAGTGATGGTGAGTGTAGTAGTGTAGTGTTGAGTGTAGTGGTGAGTGTGATGGTGAGTAGTGGTGAGTGATGGTGAGTGATGGTGAGTAGTAGTGGTGAGTGTAGTGGTGAGTGTAATGGTGACTGAGTGATGGTGAGTGGTGGTGAGTAGTGGTGAGTGATGGTGAGTGATGGTGAGTAGTAGTGGTGAGTATAGTGGTGAGTATAGTAGTATAGTAGTGGTGATTGTCTCTCACCGTGGTGTCCCCTGTCTCTGACGAGGGATGGTGTTGGTTGAGTGATGGTGAGTGATGGTGAGTGTAGTGGTGAGTGATGGTGAGTGTAGTAGTGTAGTGGTGAGTGTAGTGGTGAGTAGTGGTGAGTGTAGTAGTATAGTGGTGAGTAGTGGTGAGTGTAGTGGTGAGTGTCTCTCACCGTGGTGTCCCCTGTCTCTGTCGAGGGATGGTATTGGGTGAGTGATGGTGAGTGATGGTGAGTGTAGTGGTGAGTGTGATGGTGAGTAGTGGTGAGTGTAGTGATGGTGAGTGTAGTGGTGAGTAATGGTGAGTGATGGTGAGTGTAGTGGTGAGTAGTGGTGAGTGTCTCTCACCGTGGTGTCCCCTGTCTCTGTCGAGGGATGGTGAGTGTGATGGTGAGTGTAGTGGTGAGTGTGATGGTGAGTGTGATGGTGAGTAGTAGTATAGTAGTAGTGGTGAGTGTGATGGTGAGTGATGGTGAGTAGTGGTGAGTGTAGTGGTGAGTATAGTAGTATAGTAGTAGTGGTGAGTGTAGTGGTGAGTGTAGTGGTGAGTAGTGGTGAGTAGTGGTGGTGAGTAGTGGTGAGTAGTGGTGAGTGTAGTGGTGAGTGTAGTGATGGTGAGTGTAGTGGTGAGTGTAGTGGTGAGTGTAGTGGTGAGTGTGATGGTGAGTGTGATGGTGAGTAGTAGTATAGTAGTAGTGGTGAGTGTGATGGTGAGTGATGGTGAGTAGTGGTGAGTGTAGTGGTGAGTATAGTAGTATAGTAGTAGTGGTGAGTGTAGTGGTGAGTGTAGTGGTGAGTAGTGGTGAGTAGTGGTGGTGAGTAGTGGTGAGTAGTGGTGAGTGTAGTGGTGAGTGTAGTGATGGTGAGTGTAGTGGTGAGTGTAGTGGTGAGTGTAGTGGTGAGTGTAGTGGTGAGTGTAGTGGTGAGTGGTGATGGTGAGTAGTGGTGAGTAGTGGTGAGTGTAGTGGTGAGTGTAGTAATGGTGAGTGTGATGGTGAGTGTAGTGATGGTGAGTGTAGTGGTGAGTGTAGTGGTGAGTGTAGTGGTGAGTGTAGTGGTGAGTGTAGTGGTGAGTGGTGATGAGTGTAGTGGTGAGTGTAGTGGTGAGTGTAGTGGTGAGTAGTGGTGAGTGTAGTGGTGAGTGTAGTGGTGAGTGTACTAGTAGTGTAGTGGTGAGTAGTGGTGAGTGTAGTGGTGAGTGTACTAGTAGTGTAGTGGTGAGTAGTGGTGAGTGTAGTGGTGAGTAGTGGTGAGTGATGGTGAGTGTAGTGATGGTGAGTGTAGTGGTGAGTGTAGTGGTGAGTGTAGTGGTGAGTGTAGTGGTGAGTGTAGTGGTGAGTGGTGATGAGTGTAGTGGTGAGTGTAGTGGTGAGTGTAGTGGTGAGTAGTGGTGAGTGTAGTGGTGAGTGTAGTGGTGAGTGTACTAGTAGTGTAGTGGTGAGTAGTGGTGAGTGTAGTGGTGAGTAGTGGTGAGTGTAGTGGTGAGTGTAGTGGTGAGTGTACTAGTAGTGTAGTGGTGAGTAGTGGTGAGTGTAGTGGTGAGTAGTGGTGAGTGTAGTGGTGAGTGTAGTGGTGAGTGTAGTGGTGAGTGTAGTGGTGAGTAGTGGTGAGTGTAGTGGTGAGTGTAGTGGTGAGTGTAGTGGTGAGTGTAGTGGTGAGTGTAGTGGTGAGTAGTGGTGAGTGTAGTGGTGAGTAGTGGTGAGTGTAGTGGTGAGTGTAGTGGTATAGTGGTGAGTGTAGTGGTGAGTGTAGTGGTGAGTAGTGGTGAGTGTCTCTCACCGTGGTGTCCCCTGTCTCTGTCGAGGGATGGTGTTGGGGGGCGCCCCCCAGGTTTGGGGGGTGGCTGAGCCCCCCCCAGCCCCTCCTCCAGCCCCTCCCCCTCCCCCTCCGTAGTGGGGGGTGCCGCCCCCTCCCCCGCTGGGGGTGGGGGCTCCCCCCCCGTAGCCCGGAGTGAGAACACGCGGAGTGCACGGGGCGGGGGTGGGGAACGACTGGGGGGGGAGGGGGGAGGGGGGGAGGGGGGGAGGGGGGAGAGGGGGGAGGGGGGGAGGGGGGGGAGATGGGGGGGGGGAGAAGGGGGGGGTTGAACAAGAATGAGTGAGTAGGTGAGTGGGTGGGTGAGTGGGTGGGTGGGTGAGTGGGTGGGTGGGTGAGTGGGTGAGTGGGTGAGTGGGTGGGTGAGTGGGTGAGTGGGTGAGTGGGTGAGTGGGTGGGTGAGTGGGTGAGTGGGTGAGTGAGTGGGTGAGTGGGTGGGTGAGTGGGTGAGTGGGTGAGTGGGTGGGTGAGTGAGTGGGTGGGTGAGTGGGTGAGTGGGTGAGTGGGTGGGTGGGTGAGTGGGTGGAGTGGGTGAGTGGGTGGGTGAGTGGGTGAGTGGGTGAGTGGGTGGGTGAGTGGGTGAGTGGGTGGGTGAGTGGGTGGGTGAGTGGGTGAGTGGGTGAGTGGGTGGGTGGTGAGTGGGTGGGTGGGTGAGTGAGTGAGTGGGTGGGTGAGTGGGTGGGTGAGTAGGTGGTGAGTTTACGTGGTAGGCAGTAGTGAGTAATTGGTGAGTAAATTGGTGAGTAAATTGGTGAGTAATTGGTGAGTAGATGGTGAGTAAATTGGTGAGTAAATTGGTGAGTAATTGGTGAGTAAATTGGTGAGTAATTGGTGAGTAAATTGGTGAGTAATTGGTGAGTAATTGGTGAGTAATTGGTGAGTAATTGGTGAGTAAGTGGTGAGTAGGTGGTGAGTGTTTACGTGGTAGGCGAGTGGTGAGTGGTGAGTAATTGGTGAGTGAGTGGTGAGTAATTGGTGAGTGGTGAGTAATTGGTGAGTGAGTGGTGAGTAGGTGGTGAGTAATTGGTGAGTAGGTGGTGAGTGTTTACGTGGTGAGTGGTGAGTCATTGGTGAGTAATTGGTGAGTAATTGGTGAGTAATTGGTGAGTAATTGGTGAGTGTTTACGTGGTAGGCGAGTGGTGAGTGGTGAGTAATTGGTGAGTAATTGGTGAGTAGGTGGTGAGTAATTGGTGAGTAATTGGTGAGTAGGTGGTGAGTAATTGGTGAGTAATTGGTGAGTAGGTGGTGAGTAATTGGTGAGTAATTGGTGAGTAGGTGGTGAGTGTTTACTGGTGAGTAGGTGGTGAGTGTTTACGTGGTGAGTGGTGAGTGGTGAGTATTGGTGAGTAATTGGTGAGTAATTGGTGAGTAAATTGGTGAGTGTTTACGTGGTGAGTGGTGAGTAATTGGTGAGTAGGTGGTGAGTGTTTACGTGGTGAGTGGTGAGTAATTGGTGAGTAATTGGTGAGTGAGTGGTGAGTAGGTGGTGAGTGTTTACGTGGTGAGTGGTGAGTAATTGGTGAGTATTGGTGAGTAATTGGTGAGTAGGTGGTGAGTAATTGGTGAGTGAGTGGTGAGTAATTGGTGAGTAAATTGGTGAGTGTTTTACGTGGTAGGCGAGTGTTTACGTGGTGAGTGGTGAGTAATTGGTGAGTAATTGGTGAGTAATTGGTGAGTAATTTGGTGAGTGTTTACGTGGTAGGCGAGTGGTGAGTGGTGAGTAATTGGTGAGTAATTGGTGAGTGTTTACGTGGTAGGCGAGTGGTGAGTGGTGAGTAATTGGTGAGTAATTGGTGAGTAATTGGTGAGTAATTTGGTGAGTGTTTACGTGGTGAGTGGTGAGTAATTGGTGAGTGTTTACGTGGTGAGTGGTGAGTAATTGGTGAGTGAGTGGTGAGTGTTTACGTGGTGAGTGGTGAGTAGGTGGTGAGTAAATTGGTGAGTAAGTGGTGAGTAATTGGTGAGTAATTGGTGATTAGGTGGTGAGTAATTGGTGAGTAATTGGTGAGTAGGTGGTGAGTGTTTACGTGGTGAGTGGTGAGTAATTGGTGAGTAATTGGTGAGTAATTGGTGAGTATTGGTGAGTAATTGGTGAGTAATTGGTGAGTAAATTGGTGAGTGTTTACGTGGTAGGCGAGTGGTGAGTGGTGAGTAATTGGTGAGTAATTGGTGAGTAATTGGTGAGTAATTGGTGAGTATTGGTGAGTGATTGGTGAGTAATTGGTGAGTAGGTGGTGAGTGTTTACGTGGTGAGTGGTGAGTAATTGGTGAGTAATTGGTGAGTATTGGTGAGTAAATTGGTGAGTAATTGGTGAGTGTTTACGTGGTGAGTGGTGAGTAAATTGGTGAGTAAATTGGTGAGTGAGTGGTGAGTAATTGGTGAGTAGGTGGTGAGTAGGTGGTGAGTAATTGGTGAGTAATTGGTGAGTAATTGGTGAGTAAATTGGTGAGTAATTTGGTGAGTGTTTACGTGGTGAGTGGTGAGTAATTGGTGAGTAATTGGTGAGTAAATTGGTGAGTGTTTACGTGGTGAGTGGTGAGTAATTGGTGAGTAAATTGGTGAGTGTTTACGTGGTGAGTGGTGAGTAATTGGTGAGTAATTGGTGAGTAATTGGTGAGTATTGGTGAGTAATTGGTGAGTAATTGGTGAGTAAATTGGTGAGTGTTTACGTGGTAGGCGAGTGGTGAGTGGTGAGTAATTGGTGAGTAATTGGTGAGTAATTGGTGAGTAATTGGTGAGTATTGGTGAGTAATTGGTGAGTAATTGGTGAGTAGGTGGTGAGTGTTTACGTGGTGAGTGGTGAGTAATTGGTGAGTAATTGGTGAGTATTGGTGAGTAAATTGGTGAGTAATTGGTGAGTGTTTACGTGGTGAGTGGTGAGTAAATTGGTGAGTAAATTGGTGAGTGAGTGGTGAGTAATTGGTGAGTAGGTGGTGAGTAGGTGGTGAGTAATTGGTGAGTAATTGGTGAGTAATTGGTGAGTAATTTGGTGAGTGTTTACGTGGTGAGTGGTGAGTAATTGGTGAGTAATTGGTGAGTAAATTGGTGAGTGTTTACGTGGTGAGTGGTGAGTAATTTGGTGAGTGGGTGAGGTAATTGGTGAGTAATTGGTGTGAGTATTTGGTGAGTAATTGGTGAGTATTGGTGAGTAGGTGGTGAGTGTTTACGTGGTGAGTGGTGAGTAATTGGTGAGTAATTGGTGAGTATTGGTGAGTAAATTGGTGAGTAATTGGTGAGTGTTTACGTGGTGAGTGGTGAGTAAATTGGTGAGTAAATTGGTGAGTGAGTGGTGAGTAATTGGTGAGTGGTGGTGAGTAATTGGTGAGTAATTGGTGAGTAATTGGTGAGTAAATTTGGTGAGTAATTTGGTGAGTGTTTACGTGGTGAGTGGTGAGTAATTGGTGAGTATTGGTGAGTAAATTGGTGAGTGTTTACGTGGTGAGTGGTGAGTAATTGGTGAGTAATTTGGTGAGTGTTTTACGTGGTGAGTGGTGAGTAATTGGTGAGTAATTGGTGAGTAAATTGGTGAGTAAATTGGTGAGTAAATTGGTGAGTGTTTACGTGGTGAGTGGTGAGTAATTGGTGAGTAATTGGTGAGTAATTTGGTGAGTGTTTACGTGGTGAGTAATTGGTGAGTAATTGGTGAGTAAATTGGTGAGTAAATGGTGAGTAAATTGGTGAGTGTTTACGTGGTAGGCGAGTGGTGAGTAATTGGTGAGTAATTGGTGAGTAATTGGTGAGTAATTGGTGAGTAATTGGTGAGTAATTGGTGAGTAATTGGTGAGTAATTGGTGAGTGTTTACGTGGTAGGCGAGTGGTGAGTGGTGAGTAATTGGTGAGTGAGTGGTGAGTGTTTACGTGGTGAGTGGTGAGTGGTGAGTAATTGTGAGTAATTGGTGAGTAATTGGTGAGTAATTGGTGAGTAATTTGGTGAGTGTTTACGTGGTGAGTAATTGGTGAGTGAGTGGTGAGTAGGTGGTGAGTAATTGGTGAGTAATTGGTGAGTGAGTGGTGAGTAAATTGGTGAGTAATTGGTGAGTAATTGGTGAGTAATTGGTGAGTAATTGGTGAGTGTTTACGTGGTGAGTGGTGAGTAATTGGTGAGTAATTGGTGAGTAATTGGTGAGTAAATTGGTGAGTGTTTACGTGGTAGGCGAGTGGTGAGTGGTGAGTAATTGGTGAGTAATTGGTGAGTAATTGGTGAGTAATTGGTGAGTAAATTGGTGAGTAATTGGTGAGTAAATTGGTGAGTGTTTACGTGGTAGGTGAGTGGTGAGTGGTGAGTAAATTGGTGAGTAAATTGGTGAGTAATTGGTGAGTAATGGTGAGTAATTGGTGAGTAATTGGTGAGTAATTGGTGAGTAATTGGTGAGTAATGGTGAGTAATTTGTGAGTTAATGGTGAGTGTTTACGTGGTAGGCACTGCTGCCCCCGCTGAAGCTGCCCACTCCTCCTGCCCCTCCGCCCTGCCCGGCAACGGTTGCCAGGGCGCTGTACATCTGGGAGGTGACGCTCGGGGTCAGGGAGTTCACCGCTCGCTGGAGCTCTGGGGGGGGCAGGGGGGGCAGGGGGGGGCAGGGGGGGGCCAGGGGGGGGGGGGCAGGGGGGGGGCAGGGGGGGCCGGGGGGGGGTCAGGGGGGGGCAGGGGGGGGGGATGGGGGGGGGACAGGGGGGGGATGGGGGGACACAGATAATTGGTGAGTGGTGAGGGTCAGGGTGAGTGGTGAGGGCGAGTGGTGGTGAGGGTGATGAGGGTGGTGGTGAGAGTGGTGAGGGTGGTGAGGGTGAGTGGTGGTGGTGAGGGTGAGTGGTGGTGGTGAGGGTGAGTGGTGGTGAGTGTCAGGGTGAGTGGTGGTGAGTGTCAGGGTGAGTGGTGGTGAGTGTCAGGGTGAGTGGTGGTGAGGGTGAGTGGTGGTGATGAGGGTGGTGAGTGGTGGTGAGGGTGTGAGTGGTGGTTGTGAGGGTGAGTGGTGGTGGTGGTGAGTGGTGGTGAGTGGTGGTGAGTGTCAGGGTGAGTGGTGGTGGTGAGGGTGGTGGTGAGAGTGGTGAGGGTGGTGAAGGTGAGTGGAGGTGGTGGTGAGGGTGAGTGGTGGTGGTGAGGGTGATGAGGGTGGTGGTGGTGAGTGGTGGTGTCAGGGTGAGTGGTGGTGGTGAGGGTGAGTGGTGGTGAGTGTCAGGGTGAGTGGTGGTGAGGGTGAGTGGTGGTGAGTGTCAGGGTGAGTGGTGGTGAGGGTGAGTGGTGGTGAGTGTCAGGGTGAGTGGTGGTGGTGAGGGTGAGTGGTGGTGAGTGTCAGGGTGAGTGGTGGTGGTGGTGAGCGTGAGTGGTGGTGAGTGGTGGTGGTGAGGGTGTGTGGTGGTGGTGAGTGGTGGTGGTGAGGGTGAGTGGTGGTGAGGGTGGTGAGGGTGAGTGGTGGAGGCAGTGGTGAGGGTGAGTGGTGGTGGTGAGGGTGAGTGTTGGTGAGTGGTGGTGGTGGTGGTGGTGAGGGTGAGTAGTGGTGGTGAGTGGTGGTGAGTGGTGGTGGTGAGTGGTGGTGGTGAGTGGTGGTGGTGAGTGGTGGTGAGTGGTGGTGGTGAGTGGTGGTGGTGAGGGTGAGTGGTGGTGGTGAGGGTGAGTGGTGGTGAGTGGTGGTGGTGAGGGTGGTGGTGAGGGTGAGTGGTGGTGGTGAGGGTGAGTGGTGGTGGTGGTGAGGGTGAGTGGTGGTGGTGAGTGTGATGAGGGTGGTGGTGAGTGGTGGTGAGTGTCAGGGTGAGTGGTGGTGGTGAGGGTGGTGAGGGTGAGTGGTGGTGGTGAGGGTGAGTGGTGGTGGTGAGGGTGAGTGGTGGTGGTGAGGGTGGTGGTGGTGAGTGGTGGTGGTGGTGGAAGGGTGAGTGGTGGTGGTGAGTAGTGGTGGTGAGGGTGAGTGTTTGTGAGTGGTGGTGATGGTGAGAGGTGGTGGTGGTGGTGAGGGTGAGTGTTTCTGAGTGGTGGTGAGTGGTGAGGGTGAGTGGTGAGTAACTCCTCCTCACCACTGAAGTTGATGTTTGCCGGAGTGGTGAGTGGTGATGGTGAGGGTGAGTGTTTGTGAGTGTTGGTGGTGAGGGTGAGTGTTGGTGGTGAGTGTTGGTGGTGAGTAATGGTGAGTGACTCGTCCTCACCACTGAAGTTGATGTTTGTGAGTGTTGGTGGTGGTGAGTGGTGAGTGTGTGCGATTGAGTGGTGAGTGAGTGTTGGTGAGTGGTGAGTGAGTGGTGAGTGAGTGAGTGGTGAGTGAGTGGTGAGTAAACTCATCCTCACCACTGAAGTTGATGTTTGTGAGTGATGGTGAGTGAGTGGTGAGTGAGTGGGTGGTGAGTGACCTAGTGAGTGGTGAGTGTTGATGGTGAGTGAGTGGTGAGTGAGTGAGTGGTGAGTGAGTGGTGAGTGAGTGGTGAGTGAGTGGTGAGTGAATGTTGATGGTGAGTAGTGAGTGAGTGGTGAGTGAGTGGTGAGTGAGTGGTGAGTGAGTGGTGAGTGGCGAGTGAGTGGTGAGTGAGTGGTGAGTGAGTGGTGAGTGTTGTTGGTGAGTGAGTGAGTGGTGAGTGAGTGGTGAGTGAGTGAGTGAGTGGTGAGTGAGTGGTGAGTGAGTGAGTGAGTGGTGAGTGAGTGGTGAGTGAGTGGTGAGTGTTGATGGTGAGTGAGTGAGTGGTGAGTGAGTGGTGAGTGAGTGGTGAGTGAGTGGTGAGTGTTGATGGTGAGTGAGTGAGTGGTGAGTGATGAGTGAGTGGTGAGTGAGTGAGTGAGTGGTGAGTGAGTGGTGAGTGAGTGGTGAGTGTTGATGGTGAGTGAGTGGTGAGTGAGTGAGTGGTGAGTGAGTGGTGAGTGAGTGGTGAGTGTTGATGGTGAGTGAGTGGTGAGTGAGTGAGTGGGTGGGTGAGTGAGTGAGTGGTGAGTGAGTGGTGAGTGAGTGAGTGTTGATGGTGAGTGAGTGGTGAGTAAACTCGTCCTCACCACTGAAGTTGATGTTTGTGAGTGATGGTGAGTGTTGATGGTGAGTGAGTGAGTGACTGTGAGTGGTGGTGTTGGTGGTGAGTGAGTGTGAGTGAGTGAGTGGTGAGTGAGTGGTGAGTGAGTGGTGAGTGAGTGGTGAGTGAGTGAGTGGTGAGTGAGTGGTGAGTGTTGATGGTGAGTAGTGAGTGAGTGAGTGAGTGTATGAGTGAGTAAGTGGTGAGTGAGTAGGTGAGTGAGTAGTGAGTGAGTGGTGAGTGAGTGGTGAGTGAGTGTATGAGTGAGTGTATGAGTGTATGAGTGAGTGTATGAGTGTATGAGTGAGTGGTGAGTGAGTGTATGAGTGTATGAGTGAGTGGTGAGTGAGTGGTGAGTGAGTGGTGAGTAATGGTGAGTGAGTGGTGAGTAATGGTGAGTGAGTGGTGAGTGGGTGAGTGAGTGAGTGGTGAGTGAGTGAGTGGTGAGTGAGTGGTGAGTGAGTGGTGAGTGAGTGGTGAGTAATGGTGAGTGAGTGGTGAGTAATGGTGAGTGAGTGGTGAGTGGGTGAGTGAGTGAGTGAGTGGTGAGTGGTGAGTGAGTGAGTGGTGAGTGAGTGAGTGGTGAGTGAGTGGTGAGTAATGGTGAGTGAGTGGTGAGTGAGTGTATGAGTGAGTGTATGAGTGAGTGTATGAGTGTATGAGTGAGTGGTGAGTGAGTGGTGAGTGAGTGGTGAGTGTTGTTGGTGAGTGAGTGTGAGTGAGTGGTGAGTGAGTGAGTGAGTGGTGAGTGAGTGGTGAGTGAGTGAGTGGTGAGTGTTGTTGGTGAGTGAGTGGTGAGTGAGTGGTGAGTGAGTGAGTGGTGAGTGAGTGGTGAGTGAGTGAATGGTGAGTGAGTGGTGAGTGAGTGAGTGGTGAGTGAGTGGTGAGTGAGTCGTCCTCACCACTGAAGTTGATGTTTGTGAGTGTTGGTGATGAGTGTTTGTGAGTGGTGAGTGGTGGTGTTGGTGGTGAGTGTTGATGGTGAGTGAGTGGTGAGTGAGTGAGTGAGTGGTGAGTGAG
The DNA here is from genome assembly GCF_048934315.1 of Petromyzon marinus. Classification (NCBI taxonomy): domain Eukaryota; kingdom Metazoa; phylum Chordata; class Hyperoartia; order Petromyzontiformes; family Petromyzontidae; genus Petromyzon; species Petromyzon marinus. The sequence goes on along the minus strand of NC_133745.1, from coordinate 23,653,658 downwards.
TGGTGAGTGAGTGGTGAGTGTTGATGGTGAGTGAGTGGTGAGTGAGTGAGTGAGTGGGTGGGTGAGTGAGTGAGTGGTGAGTGAGTGGTGAGTGAGTGAGTGTTGATGGTGAGTGAGTGGTGAGTAAACTCGTCCTCACCACTGAAGTTGATGTTTGTGAGTGATGGTGAGTGTTGATGGTGAGTGAGTGGGAGTGTGAGTGACTGTGAGTGGTGGTGTTGGTGGTGAGTGAGTGTGAGTGAGTGAGTGGTGAGTGAGTGGTGAGTGAGTGGGGTGAGTGAGTGGTGAGTGAGTGGTGAGTGGTGATGGTGAGTAGTGAGTGAGTGAGTGAGTGTAGAGTGAGTGAGTGGTGAGTGAGTAGGTGAGTGGAGTGAGTGAGTGGTGAGTGGTGAGTGGTGAGTGAGTGGTATGAGTGAGTGGTGAGGGAGTGGTGAGTGTAGGAGGAGTGGGAGGAGTGGAGGGTGTGTGTGAGTGTGGTGAGTGAGTGAGTGGGTGGTATGGTGGTGAGTGGTGAGTAATGGGTGAGTGTGGGGTGAGGTGGGTGAGGAGTGAGTGGTGAGTGAGTGAGTGGTGAGTGAGTGGTGAGTGAGTGGTGAGTGAGTGGTGAGTAATGGTGAGTGAGTGGTGAGTAATGGTGAGTGAGTGGTGAGTGGTGAGTTGAGTGAGTGAGTGAGTGGTGAGTGAGTGAGTGGTGAGTGAGTGAGTGGTGAGTGAGTGGTGAGTAATGGTGAGTGAGTGGTGAGTGAGTGTATGAGTGAGTGTATGAGTGAGTGTATGAGTGTATGAGTGAGTGGTGAGTGAGTGGTGAGTGAGTGGTGAGTGTTGTTGGTGAGTGAGTGGTGAGTGAGTGGTGAGTGAGTGAGTGAGTGGTGAGTGAGTGGTGAGTGAGTGAGTGAGTGGTGAGTGAGTGGTGAGTGAGTGGTGAGTGTTGATGGTGAGTGAGTGAGTGGTGAGTGAGTGGTGAGTGAGTGGTGAGTGTTGATGGTGAGTGAGTGAGTGGTGAGTGATGAGTGTTTGTGAGTGGTGAGTGGTGGTGTTGGTGGTGAGTGTTGATGGTGAGTGGTGAGTGAGTGAGTGAGTGGTGAGTGAGTGGTGAGTGAGTGGTGAGTGTTGATGGTGAGTGAGTGGTGAGTGAGTGAGTGAGTGGTGAGTGAGTGAGTGGGTGGGTGAGTGAGTGAGTGGTGAGTGAGTGGTGAGTGAGTGAGTGTTGATGGTGAGTGAGTGGTGAGTAAACTCGTCCTCACCACTGAAGTTGATGTTTGTGAGTGATGGTGAGTGTTGATGGTGAGTGAGTGGTGAGTGAGTGAGTGACTGTGAGTGGTGGTGTTGGTGGTGAGTGAGTGTGAGTGAGTGAGTGGTGAGTGAGTGGTGAGTGAGTGGTGAGTGAGTGAGTGGTGAGTGAGTGGTGAGTGTTGATGGTGAGTAGTGAGTGAGTGAGTGAGTGTATGAGTGAGTGAGTGGTGAGTGAGTAGGTGAGTGAGTAGTGAGTGAGTGGTGAGTGAGTGAGTGTATGAGTGAGTGGTGAGTGAGTGTATGAGTGAGTGTATGAGTGTATGAGTGAGTGTATGAGTGTATGAGTGAGTGTATGAGTGTATGAGTGAGTGGTGAGTGAGTGGTGAGTAATGGTGAGTGGGTGGTGAGTAATGGTGAGTGAGTGAGTGGTGAGTGAGTGGTGAGTGAGTGGTGAGTAGTGGTGAGTAAACTGGTCCTCACCACTGAAGTTGATGTTTGTGAGTGATGGTGAGTGTTGATGGTGAGTGAGTGAGTGGTGAGTGATGAGTGAGTGGTGAGTGAGTGAGTGAGTGTTGAGTGAGTGGTGAGTGAGTGGTGAGTGTTTATGGTGAGTGAGTGAGTGGTGAGTGAGTGGTGAGTGAGTGGTGAGTGGTGAGTGAGTGGTGAGTGAGTGGTGAGTGTTGATGGTGAGTGAGTGGTGAGTGAGTGAGTGGTGAGTGAGTGGTGAGTGAGTCGTCCTCACCACTGAAGTTGATGTTTGTGAGTGTTGGTGATGAGTGTTTGTGAGTGGTGAGTGGTGGTGTTGGTGGTGAGTGTTGATGGTGAGTGAGTGGTGAGTGGTGAGTGAGTGAGTGAGTGGTGAGTGAGTGGTGAGTGATGGTGAGTGTTGATGGTGAGTGAGTGGTGAGTGAGTGAGTGACTGTGAGTGGTGGTGTTGGTGGTGAGTGAGTGTGAGTGAGTGAGTGGTGAGTGAGTGGTGAGTGAGTGGTGAGTGAGTGAGTGGTGAGTGAGTGGTGAGTGTTGATGGTGAGTAGTGAGTGAGTGAGTGAGTGTATGAGTGAGTGAGTGGTGAGTGAGTAGGTGAGTGAGTAGTGAGTGAGTGGTGAGTGAGTGGTGAGTGAGTGTATGAGTGGAGTGGTGAGTGAGTGTATGAGTGTATGAGTGAGTGTATGAGTGTATGAGTGAGTGGTGAGTGAGTGGTGAGTGAGTGGTGAGTAATGGTGAGTGAGTGGTGAGTAATGGTGGAGTGAGTGGTGAGTGGGTGAGTGAGTGGTGAGTGAGTGAGTGGTGAGTGAGTGGTGAGTGAGTGGTGAGTGAGTGGTGAGTAATGGTGAGTGAGTGGTGAGTAATGGTGAGTGAGTGGTGAGTGGGTGAGTGAGTGAGTGAGTGGTGAGTGGTGAGTGAGTGAGTGGAGAGTGAGTGAGTGGTGAGTGAGTGGTGAGTAATGGTGAGTGAGTGGTGAGTGAGTGTATGAGTGAGTGTATGAGTGAGTGTATGAGTGTATGAGTGAGTGGTGAGTGAGTGGTGAGTGAGTGGTGAGTGTTGTTGGTGAGTGAGTGGTGAGTGAGTGGTGAGTGAGTGAGTGAGTGGTGAGTGAGTGGTGAGTGAGTGAGTGAGTGGTGAGTGAGTGGTGAGTGAGTGGTGAGTGTTGATGGTGAGTGAGTGAGTGGTGAGTGAGTGGTGAGTGAGTGGTGAGTGTTGATGGTGAGTGAGTGAGTGGTGAGTGATGAGTGTTTGTGAGTGGTGAGTGGTGGTGTTGGTGGTGAGTGTTGATGGTGAGTGGTGAGTGAGTGAGTGAGTGGTGAGTGAGTGGTGAGTGAGTGGTGAGTGTTGATGGTGAGTGAGTGGTGAGTGAGTGAGTGAGTGGTGAGTGAGTGAGTGGGTGGGTGAGTGAGTGAGTGGTGAGTGAGTGGTGAGTGAGTGAGTGTTGATGGTGAGTGAGTGGTGAGTAACTCGTCCTCACCACTGAAGTTGATGTTTGTGAGTGATGGTGAGTGTTGATGGTGAGTGAGTGGTGAGTGAGTGAGTGACTGTGAAGTGGTGGTGTTGGTGGTGAGTGAGTGTGAGTGAGTGAGTGGTGAGTGAGTGGTGAGTGAGTGGTGAGTGAGTGGTGAGTGAGTGAGTGGTGAGTGAGTGGTGAGTGTTGATGGTGAGTAGTGAGTGAGTGAGTGAGTATATGAGTGAGTGAGTGGTGAGTGAGTAGGTGAGTGAGTAGTGAGTGAGTGGTGAGTGAGTGAGTGTATGAGTGAGTGGTGAGTGAGTGTATGAGTGAGTGTATGAGTGTATGAGTGAGTGTATGAGTGTATGAGTGAGTGTATGAGTGTATGAGTGAGTGGTGAGTGAGTGGTGAGTAATGGTGAGTGGGTGGTGAGTAATGGTGAGTGAGTGAGTGGTGAGTGAGTGGTGAGTGAGTGGTGAGTGAGTGGTGAGTAGTGGTGAGTAAACTGGTCCTCACCACTGAAGTTGATGTTTGTGAGTGATGGTGAGTGTTGATGGTGAGTGAGTGAGTGGTGAGTGATGAGTGAGTGGTGAGTGAGTGAGTGAGTGTTGAGTGAGTGGTGAGTGAGTGGTGAGTGTTTATGGTGAGTGAGTGAGTGGTGAGTGAGTGGTGAGTGAGTGGTGAGTGAGTGGTGAGTGAGTGGTGAGTGTTGATGGTGAGTGAGTGGTGAGTGAGTGAGTGGTGAGTGAGTGGTGAGTGAGTCGTCCTCACCACTGAAGTTGATGTTTGTGAGTGTTGGTGATGAGTGTTTGTGAGTGGTGAGTGGTGGTGTTGGTGGTGAGTGTTGATGGTGAGTGAGTCGTGAGTGGTGAGTGAGTGAGTGAGTGGTGAGTGAGTGGTGAGTGAGTGGTGAGTGTTGATGGTGAGTGAGTGGTGAGTGAGTGAGTGAGTGGGTGGGTGAGGAGTGATGAGAGTGAGTGTTGATGGTGAGTGAGTGGTGAGTAAACTCATCCTCACCACTGAAGTTGATGTTTGTGAGTGATGGTGAGTGTTGATGGTGAGTGAGTGGTGAGTGAGTGAGTGACTGTGAGTGAGTGGTGAGTGAGTGGTGAGTGAGTGGTGAGTAAACTGGTCCTCACCACTGAAGTTGATGTTTGTGAGTGGTGAGTGTTTGTGAGTGTTTGTGAGTGGTGAGTGATGGTGGTGAGTGTTGATGGTGAGTGAGTGGTGAGTGTTGATGGTGAGTGAGTGGTGAGTAAACTCATCCTCACCACTGAAGTTGATGTTTGTGAGTGTGAGTGTATGTGAGTGTTTGTGAGTGGTGAGTGAGTGGTGAGTAGTGGTGAGTAACTGGTCCTCACCACTGAAGTTGATGTTTGTGAGTGATGGTGAGTGTTGATGGTGAGTGAGTGGTGAGTGAGTGGTGAGTGAGTGGTGAGTAAACTGGTCCTCACCACTGAAGTTGATGTTTGTGAGTGGTGAGTGAGTGGTGAGTGAGTGGTGAGTGAGTGGTGAGTAAACTGGTCCTCACCACTGAAGTTGATGTTTGTGAGTGGTGAGTGTTTGTGAGTGGTGAGTGATGGTGGTGAGTGTTGATGGTGAGTGAGTGGTGAGTGAGTGACTGAGTGGTGAGTGAGTGGTGAGTGAGTGGTGAGTGAGTGGTGAGTGTGAGTGAGTGGTGAGTGAGTGAGTGAGTGGTGAGTGAGTGGTGAGTGAGTGGTGAGTGAGTGGTGAGTAAACTGGTCCTCACCACTGAAGTTGATGTTTGTGAGTGTGAGTGTATGTGAGTGTTTGTGAGTGGTGAGTGAGTGGTGAGTGAGTGGTGAGTGAGTGGTGAGTAATGGTGAGTGAGTGGTGAGTGGGTGGTGAGTGAGTGTATGTGAGTGAGTGGTGAGTGAGTGAGTGGTGAGTGAGTGAGTGGTGAGTGAGTGGTGAGTGAGTGAGTGAGTGGTGAGTGAGTGGTGAGTGAGTGGTGAGTGGTGAGTGAGTGGTGAGTAGTGGTGAGTAAACTGGTCCTCACCACTGAAGTTGATGTTTGTGAGTGTTTGTGAGTGGTGGTGGTGGTGAGTGTTTGTGAGTGGTGGTGGTGAGTGTTTGTGAGTGGTGAGTGAGTGGTGAGTGGTGAGTGAGTGGTGAGTGAGTGGTGAGTGAGTGGTGAGTGAGTGGTGAGTAAACTGGTCCTCACCACTGAAGTTGATGTTTGTGAGTGTGAGTGTATGTGAGTGTTTGTGAGTGGTGAGTGAGTGGTGAGTGAGTGGTGAGTGAGTGGTGAGTAATGGTGAGTGAGTGTGAGTGGGTGGTGAGTGAGTGTATGTGAGTGAGTGGTGAGTGAGTGAGTGGTGAGTGAGTGAGTGGTGAGTGAGTGGTGAGTGAGTGAGTGAGTGGTGAGTGAGTGGTGAGTGAGTGGTGAGTGGTGAGTGAGTAGTGGTGAGTAAACTGGTCCTCACCACTGAAGTTGATGTTTGTGAGTGTGAGTGTTTGTGAGTGGTGGTGGTGGTGGTGAGTGTTTGTGAGTGGTGGTGGTGAGTGTTTGTGAGTGGTGAGTGAGTGGTGAGTGGTGAGTGAGTGGTGAGTGAGTGGTGAGTAAACTGGTCCTCACCCCATCTGAAGTTGATGTTTGTGAGTGGTGAGTGTTTGTGAGTGGTGAGTGAGTGGTGAGTGAGTGGTGAGTGAGTGTATGAGTGTATGAGTGAGTGTATGAGTGTATGAGTGAGTGGTGAGTGAGTGGTGAGTGAGTGGTGAGTGAGTGGTGAGTGAGTGGTGAGTGAGTGGTGAGTAGTGGTGAGTAAACTGGTCCTCACCACTGAAGTTGATGTTTGTGAGTGTGAGTGTTTGTGAGTGGTGGTGGTGGTGAGTGTTTGTGAGTGGTGGTGGTGAGTGTTTGTGAGTGGTGAGTGAGTGGTGAGTGTTGATGGTGAGTGAGTGAGTGAGTGGTGAGTGAGTGGTGAGTGTATGAGTGTATGAGTGAGTGTATGAGTGAGTGGTGAGTGAGTGGTGAGTGAGTGGTGAGTAATGGTGAGTGAGTGGTGAGTGAGTGGTGAGTGAGTGGTGAGTGAGTGTATGAGTGTATGAGTGAGTGTATGAGTGTATGAGTGAGTGGTGAGTGTTGATGGTGAGTGAGTGGTGAGTAATGGTGAGTGAGTGGTGAGTGAGTGGTGAGTGAGTGGTGAGTGAGTGTATGAGTGTATGAGTGAGTGTATGAGTGTATGAGTGAGTGGTGAGTGTTGATGGTGAGTGAGTGGTGAGTAGTGGTGAGTAAACTGGTCCTCACCACTGAAGTTGATGTTTGTGAGTGTGAGTGTTTGTGAGTGGTGGTGGTGAGTGTTTGTGAGTGGTGGTGGTGAGTGTTTGTGAGTGGTGGTGGTGAGTGTTTGTGAGTGGTGAGTGAGTGGTGAGTGGTGAGTGAGTGGTGAGTGAGTGTGAGTAAACTGGTCCTCACCACTGAAGTTGATGTTTGTGAGTGTGAGTGTTTGTGAGTGGTGGTGGTGGTGGTGAGTGTTTGTGAGTGGTGGTGGTGAGTGTTTGTGAGTGGTGGTGGTGAGTGTTTGTGAGTGGTGAGTGAGTGGTGAGTGGTGAGTGAGTGGTGAGTGAGTGAGTGGTGAGTGGTGAGTGAGTGAGTGGTGAGTGAGTGGTGAGTGAGTGGTGAGTGTTGATGGTGAGTAATGGTGAGTAAACTGGTCCTCACCACTGAAGTTGATGTTTGCCGGAGTGGCAGACACAGAGCTTGGAGTCCGCCTGGTGCTGCCACTGCCGGAGTCACGCCTGGCTGAGGTCACGCAGAGGTCACGCAGAGGTCACGCAGAGGTCATAATGGGGTCAGAGGTCACGCAGGGATGAGTGGGTGAGTGAGTGGGTGAGTGAGTGGGTGAGTGGGTGGGTGGGTGAGTGAGTGGGTGAGTGGGTGAGTAGGTGAATGAGTAGGTGAGTGGGTGAGTGAGTAGGTGAGTGGGTGAGTGAGTAGGTGAGTGGGTGACTGAGTGGGTGGGTGAGGGGGTGAGTGAGTGGGTGAGTGAGTGGGTGGGTGGGTGAATGGGTGAGTGGGTGAGTGAGTGGGTGAGTAGGTGAGTGGGTGAGTAGGTGAGTGAGTAGGTGACTAGGTGAGTGAGTAGGTGACTGGGTGAGTGGGTGGGTGGGTGTTGCTACTCACCAGGGATGGGGTCACGGAAATGCTCTTTGAACCAGCGGAAGAGCGCGTTCACGGAGGGGAAGATTTGTCCACGGTAGCGGAAGCCGTCAGGAGTCACCGTCACAAAACTCCACCCTGCAGACCACAGTGTCAACATCACCACCACATCACCACCACCACGTGACCACCACCACCACCACCATCACCACCATCATCACGACCACCACCACATCACCACCCCACCACCACCACTACCACCATCACCACCACCACTACCACCACCACTACCACCACCACTACTACTACTACCACCACCACCACTACCACTACTACCAGCACTACCACTACCACCACCACCACCACCACATCACCACCACTACCACCATCACTACCACCACTACTACCATCACCACCACCACTACCACCACCACTACCACCACCACCACCACCACTACCACCACTACTACCATCACCACCACCACTACCACCACCACTACCACCACCATCACCACCACTACCACCACCATCACCACCACTACCACATCACCACCACCACCACATCACCACCACCACCACTACCACCATCACCACCACCACCACTACCACCATCACCACCACTACCACTACCATCACCACCACCACCACATCACCACCACCACCACCATCACCACCACCACCACTACCACCATCACCACCACTACCACTACCATCACCACCACCACCACATCACCACCACCACCACTACCACCACCACCACGTCACCACCACCACTACCACTACTACCACCACTACCACCACCACTACCACCACCACCACTACCACCACCACCACCACTACTACCACCACCACCACCACGTCACCACCACCACATCACCACCACCACTACCACCGCCACTACCACCACTACTACCATCATCACCACCACTACCACCACTACTACCATCACCACCACTACCACCACCACCACCACTACCACCACCACTACCACCACCACTACCACCACCATCACGTCACCACCACCACCACTACCACCACCACTACCACCACCACTACCACCACCACATCACCACCACCACTACCACCACCACCACCACTACCACCACCACCACCACTACCACCACCACCACTACCACCACCACCACCACCATCACCACCACCATCACCACCACCATCACCACCATCACCACCACCATCACCACCACCACATCACTACCACTACCACCACCACCACCACCACCACGTTACCACAACAACGTTCGTATACCCACCATGCCTCTCCCCACTACCCCCCCCCCACTATCCCCCTCCCCCCACTGTGCCCCCCACTATGCCCCTCACTATGCCCCCCACCTACCAGGGCTTGTTCCTGGGCTGGTAGCCGAGCAGGAACTTGCCGGGGAATTCTGTCGAGGCGGAGATGAGGTAGGGGATCTGTGATGGGCGATCCCTCTTAGCCTTGGCCAGGAGCTCCTCCACGCACTGTGGGGGAGACACTCACTGTTATACTCACTGTTACACTCACTGTTACACTCACTGTTACACTGTTACACTCACTGTTACACTGTTACACTCACTTACACTCACTGTTACACTCACTGTTAAACTCACTGTTACACTCACTCACTGTTACACTCACGCACTCATACACAGATGAGGTAGGGGATCTGTGATGGGCGATCCCTCTTAGCCTTGGCCAGGAGCTCCTCCACGCACTGTGGGGGAGACACTCACTGTTACACTCACTGTTACACTCACTCACTGTTACACTCACTGTTACACTCACTGTTACACTCACTCACTGTTACACTCACTGTTACACTCACTCACTCATACACAGATGAGGTAGGGGATCTGTGATGGGCGATCCCTCTTAGCCTTGGCCAGGAGCTCCTCCACGCACTGTGGGGGAGACACTCACTGTTACACTCACTGTTACACTCACTGTTACACTCACTCACTGGTACACTCACGCACTCATACACAGATGAGGTAGGGGATCTGTGATGGGCGATCCCTCTTAGCCTTGGCCAGGAGCTCCTCCACGCACTGTGGGGGAGACACTCACTGTTAACTCCCTGTACACTTCACTGTTACAACTCACTGTTACACCCACTGTTACACTCACTGTTACACTCACTGTTACACTCACTCATACACTCACTCACTGTTACACTCACTCATACACAGATGAGGTAGGGGATCTGTGATGGGCGATCCCTCTTAGCCTTGGCCAGGAGCTCCTCCACGCACTGTGGGGGAGACACTCACTGTTACACTCACTGTTACACTCACTGTTACACTCACTCACTGTTACACTCACTGTTACACTCACTGTTACACTCACTGTTACACTCACTCACTGTTACACTCACTCATACACTCACTGTTACACTCACTGTTACACTCACTCACTGTTACACTCACGCACTCATACACAGATGAGGTAGGGGATCTGTGATGGGCGATCCCTCTTAGCCTTGGCCAGGAGCTCCTCCACGCAACTGTGGGGGAGACACTCACTGTTACACTCACTGTTACACTCACTGTTACACTCACTGTTACACTCACTCACTGTTACACTCACTGTTACACTCACTGTTACACTCACTCACTGTTACACTCACTCACTGTTACACTCACTCACTGTTACACTCACTCACTCATACACAGATGAGGTAGGGGATCTGTGATGGGCGATCCCTCTTAGCCTTGGCCAGGAGCTCCTCCACGCACTGTGGGGGAGACACTCACTGTTACACTCACTGTTACACTCACTGTTACACTCACTGTTACACTCACTCACTGTTACACTCACTCACTGTTACACTCACTCACTGTTACACTCACTCACTGTTACACTCACTGTTACACTCACTCATACACAGATGAGGTAGGGGATCTGTGATGGGCGATCCCTCTTAGCCTTGGCCAGGAGCTCCTCCACGCACTGTGGGGGAGACACTCACTGTTACACTCACTCACTGTTACACTCACTGTTACACTCACTGTTACACTCACTCACTCACTGTTACACTCACTGTTACACTCACTGTTACACTCACTCACTGTTACACTCACTCACTGTTACACTCACTCACTGTTACACTCACTCACTGTTACACTCACTGTTACACTCACTCACTCATACACAGATGAGGTAGGGGACTGTGACACTCACTGTTACACTCACTGTTACACTTACTCACTGGACACCTCCACGCACTGTGGGGAGGACACTCACTGTTACACTCACACTGTTACACTCACTGTTACACTCACTGTTCACTCACTCACTGTTACACTCACTGTTACACTCACTACACTGTTACACTCACTGTTACACTCACTGTTACACTCACTTTCTCACTGTTACACTCACTGTTACACTCACTGTTACACTCACTGTTACACTCACTCACTGTTACACTCACTGTTACACTCACTGTTACACTCACTGTTACACTCACTGTTACACTCACTCACTGTTACACTCACTGTTACACTCACTCACTGTTACACTCACTGTTACACTCACTGTACATATTCACTGTTACACTCACTTGTTACACTCACTATTACACTCACTCACTGTTACACTCACTGTTACACTCACTCACTGTTACACTCACTGTTACACTCACTGTACACTCACAGTACACTCACTCACTGTTACACTCACTGTTACACTCACTCACTGTTACACTCACTGTTACACTCACTGTTACACTCACTCACTGTTACACTCACTGTTACACTCACTCACTGTTACACTCACTGTTACACTCACTCACTGTTACACTCACTGTTACACTCACTGTTACACTTACCACTGTTACACTCACTGTTACACTCACTCACTGTTACACTCACTGTTACACTCACTCACTGTTACACTCACTGTTACACTCACTGTTACACTCACTCACTGTTACACTCACTGTTACACTCACTCACTGTTACACTCACTGTTACACTCACTGTTACACTGTTACACTCACTCACTGTTACACTCACTGTTACACTCACTGTTACACCTCACTCACTGTTACACTCACTGTTACACTCACTGTTACACTCACTCACTGTTACACTCACTCACCTGTTACACTCACTGTTACACACACTCACTGTTACACTCACACTGTTACACTCACTGTTACACGTCACTGTTAC